>NC_052088.1:9269274-10469274 GCF_015852505.1 Tachyglossus aculeatus | reverse complement strand
CTAAAGGGCATAGAAATCCAAAAATGTTTTTGGCGTGGTTTTTTTTTAGCATAATAAGCACTAAAGAGGAAAAGTCTCTTTCCTCATTTATGACAAGATGGACCAAGATAAAGAGATTTTTCTTTCCATTATTCAGTGCTCATTGTTTGCTGCCCCTTACTCATAAGACAAATGAATGTTAATACCAAGGTAACCAGGCCTGACTAAACTTGTACTGACTGGTTTAATAATAATAATAATAATAATAATAATAATAATAATAATAATAATAATAATAATAATTTTGGTATTTATTAAGCTCTTACTATGTGCAAAGCACTGTTCTAAGCGCTGGGGAGGATACAAGGTGATCAGGTTGTCCCATGTGGGGCTCACAGTCTTAATCCCCATTTTCCAGATGAGGTAACTGAGGCCCAGAGAAGTGAAGTTACTTGCCCAAAGTCACCCAGCTGACAAGCGGCAGAGCCGGAATTTGAACCCATGACCTCTGACTCCCAAGCCCGTGTTCTTTCCACTGAGCCATGCAAGCAGCATCCTATACCATATAAATCTAGCAGCCAAGCTTAATACTTAGGTATATAGTTATACCTATTCCGCATGTCAATCCAACTGTATATTCAATTATTTATTTTAAATAGTCCTCCCTCATTAGAGTGTAAGCTTTTTGTTGAAAAGGATTATTTCATCTTTTGTTTTGAAATTCCCAAGAACCTAGCGCAGTGTACTTGCTCCCAGTGGCTGCTCAATAATAATAATAATCATGGTATTAGTTAAGTGTTTCCTATGTGCTGGGCAATGTCCTAAGTACTGGGATAGATACAAGATAATTGGGATGGACACAGTCCCTGCCCACATAGGGCTCACAGTCTTAATCCCCATTTTACAGATGAAGACACTGAGGGACAGAGAAGTGAAGTGACTTGGCCAAGGTCACAAAGCAGACATGTGGTGGAGCCATAATTAGAACCCAGGTCTTCCGAACCCCAGGCCCTTGCTCTTTCTCGCTGCTTCCCAATAAATCCTATTGTTACTACTTCTATTTTAATAATAATAGTTGTGGTATTTAAGCACTTACTGTGTGCCAAGCGCTGTACAAAATGCTGGGGTAGATACCAGTTAATAAAGTTGGACACAATTCCTGCCCGACATAAAGATTGCCGTCTAAGAGGAGGAAAAATGGGTATTGAATCTCCATTTTAGCGATGAGGAAATGGAGGCCCAGGGAATTTAAGTTGACTTGCATGTGGTCTCATAGCAGGTAGTAATTATGGTATGGTATGGTAATTGTTAAGTGCTTATTATGTGCCAAGCACTATGCTAAGGCTGGGGTAGATAAAAGATAATCAGCGTGGACAGTCCCTGTCCCAAATGGGGCTCATAATTTAGGAGGGAGTAGTATTTAATTTTACTTGTACATATCTATTCTATTTATTTTATTTTGTTAGTATGTTTAGTTTTGTTCTCTGACTCCCTCTTTTAGACTGTGAGCCCACTGTTGGGTAGGGACTGTCTCTGTATGTTGCCAACTTGTACTTCCCAAGCGCTTAGTACAGTGCTCTGCACACAGTAAGCGCTCAATAAATACGATTGATTGATTGATTTAATCTCCAATTTACAGATGAGGGAACTGGGGAGTAGAGAAGTTAACTCACTTGCCCAGGGTCAAGGGCTGGGATTAGAACCCAAGTCATCTGACTCCCATGTTTGAGAACTTTCCAGTAGGCCATGCGGCTTCTCTTTAAACCCCCGCTCATTGTTTCGTTAATATCTGCACCTCGTTTAAAGACATCCCCAATTTATCTCTTGATCCACCGTAAAAGTTGACAGTGAGGGAGCCAGTTGCTGTGGGACTCTGAAAATGGACTATTCCAAAGATGTCGTTGCCTTATCTCATTTTTCAGAGACTTTCTCAAAGAGAAGGTAGTCTTTTTTTTTTAATGGCATTTATTAAGCGCTTACTATGTGCAAAGCACTGTTCTAAGCGCTGGGGAGGTTACAAGGTGATCAGGTTGTCCCACGGTGGGGCTCACAGTCTTAATCCCCATTTACCAGATGAGGGAACTGAGGCCCAGAGAAGTGAAGTGACTTGCCCAAAGTCACCCAGCTGACAAGTGGCGGAGTCGGGATTTGAACCCATGACCTCTGACTCCAAAGCCTGGGCTCTTTCCACTGAGTCACGCTGCTTCTCTAGTCCTGCTGATTGGTATAATTCATCCCAGCACGTAGATTTGGGGCTCAGGCATTTGCTTCAAAAATCATTTCAGCGAGGAATACTAAACTCATCGTGGGCAGGGAACGCGTCTACCGACTCCTATACTATACTCTCCCAAGCGCTTAGTACAGTACTCTGCACACAGAAAGCACTCAAATATGATTGATTGATCTCTAATAAAGCATTTTGGGGTGGGGGGGTAAGCTCAACCCAATGAAACCGTTCTTCAATCTGCTTTTTCAGGAGCTTCTATTGTTGGAGTGAACTGCCATTTCGATCCGACGACTAGCCTACAAACCGTGAAGCTTATGAAAGAGGGTTTGGAGGCAGCGAGATTGAAAGCTCACCTGATGGCCCAGCCACTGGCTTACCACACTCCTGACTGTGGCAAACAGGGCTTTATTGACCTCCCAGAGTTTCCTTTTGGTAAGTTGTGACTCGCACCGTTGACCTGTGACGGAGCAATAGTGACCATCGATGAGAAGGGGTAGGTAGGGCAACTCCTCAGCCCAGCCCTCTTTCCCTAAGGCCCTTCCCGTGGGGGTATTTTTTTTTCATAGCATTTGTTAAGCATTTGCTATGTGCCAGGCACTGTTAATAATAATAATAATAATGGCATTTAATAAGCGCTTACTATGTGCAAAGCACTGTTCTAAGCGCTGGGGGGGGAAACAAGGTGATCAAGTTGTCCCACGTGGGGCTCACAGTCTTCATCCCCATTTTACAGATGAGGTAACTGAGGCTCAGAGCAGTTAAGTGACTTGCCCAAGGTCACACAGCAGACATGTGGCGGCTCACAGTCTTTAATCCCCATTTTCCAGATGAGGGAACCGAGGCCCAGAGAAGTGAGGTGACTTGCCCACTGTTGGGTAGGGACCATCTCTATATGTTGCCTACTTGGACTTCCCAAGCGCTTAGTACAGTGCTCTGCACATAGTAAGCGCTCAACAAATATGACTGAATGAACGAACTTGCCCAGAGTCACCCAGCTGACAATTGGCGGAGCCGGGATTCGAACCCACGACCTCTGACTCCAAAGCCCGGGCTGTTCCCACTGAGCCACGCTGCTTCACTGTTCTAAGCACTGGGGTAGAAGATGCAAAATAATCTGGTTGGACACAGTCCCTGTCCCACAAGGGGCTCACAGCATTAAACCCCATTTTCCAGATGAGGGAACGGGAAGCCCAGAGGAGTGAAGCGACTTGCCCAAAATCACACTGCTGACAAGGGGCGGAGCCGGGATTAGAACCCAGGTCCTTCGGATTCCTAGCCACTAGACCACGCTTCTTCTGTAGTAGCAGCAATAGTATTTCTGCCGTCGTCCAGGCTGACCGGGAGGGGAGGGACTGAGGGGCCGACAACTGTCGAACTACCACAGGGAGCTTTTCTGAACGTCCGGGTGACAGGTGAAGTTGAGGCAGCATAGTTTCATTTCAGGCCTGGAACCCAGAGTTGCTACCCGGTGGGACATCCAGAAATACGCCCGCGAGGCCTACGAGCTGGGCGTGAGGTACATCGGCGGCTGCTGTGGGTTCGAACCCTACCACGTCCGAGCCATCGCCGAGGAGCTGGCCCCGGAGCGGGGGTTTCTGCCGCCGGCGTCCGACAAGCACGGGAGCTGGGGCAGCGGCCTGGACATGCACACCAAACCCTGGATTAGGGCCAGGTGGGCGCGTTTCACTTCGACTCCCACGTTGCGGAGCCCACAGCACGGATGGTGCAGTGTGGCCGCTAGAAATTCCCTAACTGGCGCACTGTATCACTCATATTTATTGAGCACTTTCTGTGTGCAAAGCACTGTACTAAGCGGTTGGGAGAGTACAATATAACATGCTCCCTGCCCACAACGAGCTTCCAGTCGGTAGGTTTGGGAGGCCACGGAGCAACCTCTACCAAGCACAGAAGATTTTTGTACTCTTTCCAAAAGAAATTGTAAAAGAAACACCCCCTTCCCTGACAACCAAATGCACAAATGTTTTTCATAAAATGCCCACCCGTCAGAGTACTTGCAGATATATTCCTGCATTTGTTTTGGTGAGGAAGAAGAGATTGCAGTCTGGGTTTAGGAAGACTGTGACTTCTGAGGCTATTTTCATTCAGTACACTTTTTGCTTTCACTAAGGCCCAAGTTGTCCTCCACAGAAACTGCCAGCTCCCCCCCTCTTTTTCCAGTGTGTGGTTGTCTTATTCTTTTGATCAGTGGTTTTCCTTTTCATTCCTATTTATTTATTTATTCTTTATTTATTTTACTTGTACATATCTATTCTATTTATTTAACAAACAAATTTTATTTTGTGTGGTTTTGTTCTCTGTCTCCCCCTTCTAGACTGTGAGCCCACTGTTGGGTAGGGACTGTCTCTATGAGTTGCCAACTTGTACTTCCCAAGCGCTTAGTACAGTGCTCTGCACACAGTAAGCGCTCAATAAATACGATTGATTGATTGATTGACTCCTATCAAAGACCTCTGTGTGTTTTAGTTAGGTCTTCAAGTAGTCTTCAAATATTACTCAATATTACAATAATAATATTGTAATAATATTAATAATAATATTACAAATATTATTCAAATAGTCTTCACGGTCTTCAAATATTACTCTATTTTATTTGTACATATTTATTCTATTTATTTTATTTTGTTAATATGTTTAGTTCTCTGTCTCCCCCTTCTAGACTGTGAGCCAACTGTTGGGTAGGGACCGTCTCTCTATGTTGCCAACTTGTACTTCCCAAGCGCTTAGTACAGTGCTCTGCACACAGTAAGCGCTCAATAAATACGATTGAATGAATGAATGAATGAACCGTTAGGATGAAAATCTGTCCTACAGGTGATGGTATTCACCACAGCATCCTTATGAGGTGAACATTGTAGAGGATAAAGGCATAAACTGCTGTATAAAAAGTAGATGTTTGAATCAAGTTGGGTGAAATCCCATTCTCAAATTGTCTAGCGGTCCTATGAATCCAGTGGAGGCTCCAAAACTGTGACTGAATGGAGTTGGTTAAAATAGTGCACAGTCTTCTAGACTGTGAGCCCACTGTTGGGTAGGGACCGTCTCTATATGTTGCCAACTTGTACTTCCCAAGCGCTTAGTACAGTGCTCTGCTCACAGTAAGCGCTCAATAAATACGATTGATTGATAAATAATTGGGGTATTTGTTAAGTGCTTACTATGTGCCAAGTACTGTTCTAAACACTGGGATAGACACCAGATAATCATGTCCTATATGGGGCTCACATTCTAAGAAGGAGGGAGAACAGGTATTTAATTCTCATTGTGCAGATAAGGGAACTGAGGCACAGAGAACTCCTCATCTGCAAGGGGGTTCAATACCTGTTTTCCCCCCTACTTAGACCGTGGGACCTGATTATCTCCTATCTCAGCGCTTAGTATAGTGTCTGACTCATAGTGAGCACTTAACGAATACCAAAAATATTATCATTTTCATTGTTATTATCATCATCATCATCATTAGAATGAACTTGCCTAAACTAAGAATCTGGTCTTTAAAATAGAACACTATCTGAAACATTGAATGTGAACTGTAAACACGTTATGGGCAGGGAATGTATCTGTTCATTCTGTTGTATAGTACTCCCATTCATTCATTCAGTCGTATTTATTGAGCGCTTACTGTGTGCAGAGCACTGTACTAAGCACTTAGCACAGTGCTCTGCTCATAGTAAGCGCTCAATAAATACCACTGATGGATTGATGGAATAACTTGTCGCCGTGAACAATAAAACGATTGAATCAATCAATCAATCGTACTTATTGAGCGCTTACTGTGTGCAGAGCACTGTACTAAGCGCTTGGGAAGTACAAGTTAGCAATATATAGGGACAGTCCCTACTCAACAGTGGGCTCACAGTCTAAAAGGGGGAGACAGAGAACAAAACCAAACATACTAACAAAATAAAATAAATAGAATAGATATGTACAAGTAAAATAGAGTAATAAATATGTACAAACATATATACATATATACAGATTGAATGAATGTACAGATTTATTACTCTATTTTACTTGTACATTTTTACTATTCTATTTATTTGATTTTGTTAATACGTTTTGTTTTGTTGTCTGTCTCCCCCTTCTAGACTGTGAGCCCGCTGTCGGGTAGGGACCGTCTCTAGATGTTGCCAACTTGTATGTCCCAAGCGCTTAGTACAGTGCTCTGCACACAGTAAGCGCTCAATAAATACGAATGAATGAATGAATGACCTGTATCCTGCACAGTGTAAGCTCTCAATAAATACGAATGAATGAATGAATGACTGGTATCCTTCCCTTACAGGGCGAGGAAGGAGTATTGGCAGAATCTGCCGCTCGCTTCTGGCAGACCGTACTGTCCTTCCATGTCACGGCCAGATGCTTGGGGTGTGACCAAAGGGGCCGCCGAGCTGATGCAGCAGAAAGAGGCAACCACTGACCAACAGCTGAAGGACCTCTTTCAGAAACAGAAGTTCAAATCGGGATTAGTTTAACCAGTACCTTGATGTTTCCTGGAGCTCATCTGTCAGTGCCTGATTCACTTTGCCCTTTAAGACAGGTGGGGAGCCTATGGAAGCACAATGCTCCTATTAATTAAGTAACGTACCTCTTGTCTCTCCGAGGTAGCAAGTTTCCTCTAAATGTAATCTTTAACGATACATAGACCCAGAGAATAAAATGTTTTTCAGACATGTACTGTGGTTTCCGCACTGATCAGACATGTACTTATTGGAGGGTAGGTGGTTTCCGCACTGATTCAGCCTCAGTCAGTCGGTCAAAAATATTGAACCATTCACTTGGAAAGACAGTGGAGGTAAAAGTCACAGAGCTTACAATCTCATGGGGGAGACACACACATAGAATTATGTACAATTGCGGGGGGGGGGGGCAAAAAGAGATACAACTGATTACACCAAAATCATGGCGAGATAAATCAATCAATGGTATTTACTGAGTGCCTACTTGAGTACAGTACCACAGAAGTGGTAGATACACTCCTTGTCCAAATCAAGCTTACAGTCTAGAGATGAGTAGGTACTTAATATTAGTTGGTCACAGGTAAGCCGTGGGCATTAGCAGGCAAATACCATGGGCTAGGTTTGGTCTTGAATGCTAGGGAAGCAGTGTGGCTCAGTGGAAAGAGCCCGGGCTTTGGAGTTGGAGGTCATGGGTTCAAATCCCAGCTCCGCCAATTGTCAGCTGTGTGACTTTGGGCAAGTCACTTCACTTCTCTGTGCCTCAGTTACCTCATCTGTAAACTGGGGATTAAAACTGTGAGCCCCCCGTGGGACAATCTGATCACCTTGTAACCTCCCCAGCGCTTAGAACAGTGCTTTGCACATAGTAAGCGCTTAATAAATGCCATCATCATCATCATTATTATTATTATAGAGCCCTTTTTGAGACGAGATAGATTCATTCAATCGTATTTATTGAGCGCTTACTGTGTGCAGAGCACTGTATTAAGCGCTTGGGAAGTACAAGTTGGCAACATATAGAGACGGTCCCTACCCAACAGTGGGCTCACAGTCTAGAAGATCTGAAGTCCTGGTGTACCCCAAATCAGGTTTTGGTCTGGGCCGGGCCCCTGTGTTCTGAACTGATCCAGGCCACAACCAGTTGCAGCTGGATTTAAGCATCTTAAATCTCAGTCTCCACTGAGGAACTTCCCTTAATGTTCATCCTTTACCCTCCCTTTCCCAATGCTATGGCTGGAATCCCTTGAGTCAATTGTTTAGGCCCTCCAGAAGCTGCTCAGGGAACTTAAAAGAAAATGTTTATTTTCCCAGTAAGTATCCTGAATTGGCACAGACCATGTCGATCAGAGCGTTAGAAGGCACTCTTAAAATGTGATGTTGCAGAATGTCACAATGAAGGATTGGTAATCATTCTTTAGACTGTAAACTCGGTTATGGGCAGGGAAAGTATCTGTTACATTGGACTCTCCCAAGCATTTAGTACAGTGCTCTGCACACAGTAAGTGCTCAATAAATACGACAATGATTGAACACAGCTGACTGTCTCTTGAGGACTTACTGTCAGCTCCATGGGACATATTTGGGAGAATGCTTTCGAGTAGGAAACTCCACTTCTTCTTTGATTCCATCAGGACAAATCTAATACTTAAATGCATTTTTTAATGATACTAGTTAAGCACTTACTGTGCATGAGGCACTGTACTAAGCGCTGCAGTGTATACAAATTAACCAGGCTGGACACAGACATGGGGCTCACAGTCTTAATCCTCATTTTACAGAGAAGTAAAATGACTTCCCCAAGGTCACACAGCAGACAAGTGGCGGAGCTGGGCTTAGAACCCAGATTCATTCATTCAATCATATTTATTGAGCACTTACTGTGTGCAGAGCACTGTACTAAGCGCTTGGGAAGTACAAGCTGGCAACATATAGAGACGGTCCCTCCCCAACAACGGGCTCACAGTCTAGAAGGGGGAGACAGACAACAAAACAAAACATGTGGACAGGTGTCAAGTCATCAGAATAAATAGAAAGAAAGCTAGATGCACATCATTAACAAAATAAATAGAAGAGTAAATATATACAAGTAAAATAAATAGAGTAATAAATCTGTACAAACATATATACATGTATATTCCCAATTCTTCCGTAATCCCAGCCCAGTAGCGTGGCTCAATGGAAAGAGCCCGGGCTTTGGAGTCAAAGGTCATGGGTTCGAATCCCAGCTCCACCACATCATCAATCATCAATCGTATTTATTGAGCACTTACTGTGTGCAGAGCACTGTACTAAGCGCTTGGGAAGTACAAGTTTGCAACATATAGAGACAGTCCCTACCCAACAGTGGGCTCACAGTCTAAAAGGGGGAGACAGAGAACAAAACCAAACATACTAACAAAATAAATAGAATAGATATGTACAAGTAAAATAAATAAATAAATAGAGTAATAAATATGTACAAACATATATACATATACACAGGTGCTGTGGGGAAGGGAAGGAGGTAAGATGGGGGGGGATTGAGAGGGGGGTGAGGGGGAGAGGATGTCAGCTGTGTGACCTTGGGCAAGCCACTTAACTTCTCTGGGCTTCAGTGACCTCATCTGTCAAATGGGGATTAAGACTGTGAGCCCCACGTGGGACAACCTGATCACCTTGTATCCCCCCCAGCGCTTAGAACAGTGCTTTGCACATAGTAAGCGCTTAACAAATGCCGTCATTATTATTATTATTATTATTATTATTATTATTATTATTACAGGACAAGGACACCGTCCTGGGAGAAACAACATAACCTATGGAAAGAGCAAGGGCCCGGGAGTCAGAGGACCTGGGTTCTAATATTGGCTCTTCCATTTCCCTGCTGTGTCACCAAGGGCAAGTCATTTAACTTCTCTAGGGCTCAGTTTCCTCATCTGTAAAATGGACATGCCATACCTGTTCTCTCTCCCACTTAGAACATGAGTTCCACTTGGGAAAGGGACTGTTTCTGAGCTAATTATCTTGTACCTGTCCCATTGTTTAGTAGCTTAGTACAGGGCTGGGCACATAGTAAGTGCTTAACGAGTATCATAATTACGACTGTTATTATTAGCATTGTCTATCTTGTATTTCCCCTCAGTGCTTGGCACAGTACTTGGCACATAGTGCTTAATACCTCGATAATTACATGTATATATGCACACAAATGCCCACCAACAATCCAGTGGAAACGATGCAGGCTTACTTCTGACTTCCAGGCTGTGCTCTAACCAATCAATCAATCAATCAATTGTATTTATTGAGCACTTACTGTGTGCAGAGCACTGTACTAAGCGCTTGGGAAGTACAAGCTGGCAACATATAGAGACAGTCCCTACCCAACAGTGGGCTCACAGTCTAGAAGGGGGAGACAGAGAACAAAACCAAACATACTAACAAAATAAAATAAATAGATAGGTACAAGTAAAATAAATAAATAAATAGAGTAATAAATATGTACAAACATATATACATATATACACTATATATATACACACATATATATATACTATATATACATACATATATACATATAGCCACAGGACCATGTTGCTTCTCAATGCTTATTTAATGTCAGCGGGCTCTGAGCTGTTTACACGAAACAAATGTTAGGGAGCCACATAGTCCCCGAGACTCAGAGAGCTAATCACAGAGTGTGGTGATAAAGAAGTGGGGAACAACACAGTGGGAGTAGAAATAATGATAATGGTACTTATTGAACACCTACTAAATATAATGCACTGTACTAAGCACTTGAGAAAGTGCATCAGAGGCATAAGACACATTAAGCCCACAAGGAGGTTTCACTGTAAGAAGGGGAGGGAGGGGAGGCAGGCCTGGAAAATATTTACAAATAGCGGGAGCAATAGGACAACAAAGGAGTAGAAACACATTGATTTACATGAGAAGCAGCGTGGCTTAATAATAATAATAATGGTATTTGTTAAGCACTTACTACATGCCAAGCACTGTTCTAAGTTCTGGAGGGGATACAAGGTGATCAGGTTGTCCCACTTGGGGCTCACAGACTTAACCCCCATTTTACAGACGAGGTAACTGAGGCACAGAGAAGTGAAGTACGATTGAATGAAGAGAAGTGAAGTAAATATGATTGAATGAATGAATGAAGTGACTTGCCCAAAGCCAAGCAGCTGTCAAGCGGTGTAACCAGGATTAGAACCCATGACCTCTGACTCCCAAGCCTGGGCTCTTTCCGCTGAACCACGGGGGGCTCACGGTCAGCGCCTCTCCTCTCCCTTGGGGAGGGAAGGAGACGTCCACCTCAGCCCAGGCTGTAATAATAATAATAATAATAATGGTATTTATTAAGCACTTACTATGTGCAAAGCACTGTTCTAAGCACTGGGGAGGTTACAAGGTGATCAGGTTGTCCCACGGGGGGCTCACAGTCAGTGCCTCTCCTCTCCCTCAGATCTAGACTTGGCTGGAGAGGAGGGAAGGAGACGTCCACCTCAGCCCAGGCTGTAATAATAATAATAATAATAATAATAATAATAATAATAATAATAATAATGGAATTTATTAAGCGCTTACTATGTGCAAAGCACTGTTCTAAGCGCTGGGGAGGTTACAAGGTGATCAGGTTGTCCCACGGGGGGCTCACAGTCATAATCCCTATTTTACAGATGAGGGAACTGAGGCCCAGAGAAGTGAAGTGACTTGCCCAAAGTCACACAGCTGACAATTGGCAGAGCCAGGATTTGAACCCATGACCTCTGACTCCAGAGCCCGGGCTCTTTCCACTGAGCCACGCTGCTTCTCTAATAATAATAATAATACTATGTGCCAAGCACTGTTCTAAGTGCTGGGAGGGATTTCAGCGCTTAGAACAGTGCTTTGCACATAGTAAGCGCTTAATAAATGCCATTATCATCATCATCATACAAGGTAATCAGGTTGTCCCACACAGGGCTCCCAGTCTTCATCCCCATTTTCCAGATGAGGGAACTGAGGCCCAGAGAAGTGAAGTGACTTGCCCAAAGTCCCACAGCTGATGAGTGGCGGTGCCGGGATTGGATTGCCAAGGCTCAGAAGCAAGTAGAGCTATTCCCACACTGAAAACCGATTGTAACTGCCACGATGATTTGAGGTAGGGACTGTCTCTATATGTTGCCAACTTGTACTTCCCAAGTGCTTAGTACAGTGCTCTGTACACAGTAAGCACTCAATAAATACGACTGATTGATTGATTGATTGATTCCAAAACCATTTCCCTTCCTACAATTTGTCCGTCCCAGGATTTTTGCCAGATGGTTTCCAAAACCATTTCCCTTCCTACATTTTGTCCTTCACAGGGCGGCTAACACGTGGGTTAATGTTGCCTCCTGGTGGTGCGTTTTAGCGTTTTGAAAGATAAAAGTTCAAACAAGTTCGGAATTTTGCCCAGGAATCCATTAATTACTGTAAATGCAATATGTTTTTTTTCTGATTTCATTGTAAGGGTAGATTCCACTTCATATTTTTACTTATAAGGACGCGTTTCGTTCAAAACAGATTTTGGCGGAAAGGGGCATTATTACTTTCAACGACAACAATTCAGCCTTATGCCATTAGAAAACTTATTATTTTGTTGTTCCAGAATCTGTTCACTTAAACCATTACTCAGAGCTTTCAAAAACTTTACAGAATTATGGAAAGCTTTCTAAGCACCTCTCGCTTCTTTGCTTCCCGCCTTTCAGACTAGAAATTATCCGTTCAGGATGTTGTCCACCAGCGAACTTGGCATGACTGACTCCACCTTGTGCACACCAACAGTAACCCTTTATTTTGTGCAGACCGAAATAATAATAATAATAATAATGGCATTTGTTAAGCGCTTACAATGTGCACTGTTCTAAGCGCTGGAAGCACTCCAGTGTTTGTAAAGTAACATTAACCAAAGCGGCTTCTCTCTGTCCGGAATGTCCCCATCCTGTGTTGACCGTTATCTCCTGATAACATCTTGTAAAACCAGGGATTTTAACACTAACCAAACCATGACAAACAAACGGTTGTACTTTAACTTGGGATCCAGGAATGCCAAGGCCTCACATACGGCACTACTCTGGGGGAATCCTTTGTGTAGCTTGGATTTGAAACGCAATAAAAGGGGAAGAAGCGGCTGGAATCGCAGCTGCTTGTCACTCGTACCTCTCCCGGGAGGTGAACGGGCAGGTAGCCACTTTCCTTCTTTACTGCTGTATCTGAACTCATGTCTCCGAGTCATTTTTCCTATCTGTGTCACCACCTTGGGTATACAAACCCTGCGGCTGATTTACACCAGTTAACCTGTTTTGCACCCTGCTTCGATAAAACAGAACATCTGCTATGATATTTTAAATCACGTACAGATACAGGGTATAATTCTTGCACCGGTTTTTCACTCTGAATACACCGTAATGACTAAATTCCCGGCTCCATCCTTCACTGGGCTTTCTGTTTTAAGCTAGATGGTCGTCATAGTTATTGTCTAGCAGAAATTTCAACTGTTATATTTCCAAAGGCAAAGCTATTATTACCTTTAGGGCAAATGAAACCTTTTTGAATTCTGTCTTAGCTGCGTCTCCAAGAATCATTAGACTATACCCAGGTTCTCCTATTGTGCAGTGGTTGCATTCTTGTGAAATTTAACACTGAGAAAAACTCCGACTGTAATAGTCATTCTGATGCCACATCCAACATGCCCACAAGATACTCACAGGAAGCTTCTTCAATAATGCGACAATTTGAGCCCAGGCAGACTCATGCTGTCAGAATAAGTTTTTCTAACTCCCTAACCACGTTTTAGTGAAAATGCAGACATTCTGGCAGATCAGGGAGGCCTAGGAAATGAGAAATCCTGTAGTAAGGAAATGAGTTTCCTCATTCTACAGAGACCATCCTCTGTGATTTTCTCTTTGGAATAATAATAATAATAACAATAATAATAATAATGGTATTTGTTAAGCGCTTACTATGTGCCAAGCACTGTTCTAAGCACTGGGGAGATACAAGGTGATCAGGTTGTCCCACGTGGGACTCACAGTCTTAATCCCCATTTTACAGATGAGGTAACTGAGGCACAGAGAAGTTAAATGACTTGCCCAAAGTCACACAGCTGACAAGTGGCGGAGCCGGGATTAGAACCCACCACCTCTGACTCCCAAGTCCAGGCTCTTTCCGCTGAGCCACGTTTGGAAAGGACAAAATCTTCAGCAAAAGCTGAAACACTTTCACTTTTGGCGACAGAAAAGATGGAGAACATTGAAATCAATCAATCAATCGTATTTATTCAGCGCTTACTGTGTGCAGAGCACTGTACTAAGCGCTTGGGAAATACAAGTTAGCTTCTAAAGGTCACCTGCTGTGGAGTTGAATTTAATCAACTGAATTCAGCACTTAGAATAGTGCCTGGCACATAGTAAGCACTTAACAAATACCATCATTATTACTATTGAGTACTTACTGTATGCAGAGCGCTGCACTAAACGATGGGGAGAATATAACAGAGTTAGTAGACATAAGGAAGAGGAGAAGGGGGTGTGGAAAGGTTAATTCCGTGAGTACCTGATATTTGCAGCCTTGGGGAGTGCAATACATATATGGGAAACAATCTTAATGCCCTCTTTCCTTCCTCTTCTTTCTACCTTCCTGTCCTTTTTTTTCTTCTCTAGCTCCCCTCACCGCTCAGCTTAATTCTTATCATCAATCGTATTTATTGAGCGCTTACTATGTGCAGAGCACTGTACTAAGCACTTGGGAAGTACAAATTGGCAACATATAGAGACAGTCCCTACCCAACAGTGGGCTCACAGTCTAAAAGGGGTGACAGAGAACAAAACCAAACATACTAACAAAATAAAATAAATAGAATAGCTATGTACAAATAAAATAAATAAATAAATAGAGTAATAAATATGTACAAACATATATACATATATACAGGTGCTGTGGGGAAGGGAAGGAGGTAAGATGGGGGGATGGAGAGAGGGACGAGGGGGAGAGGAAAGAAGGGGCTCAGTCTGACATGTTACAGCCCCACCCGTTTTAATATTACAAAAAACATGCAAAAAAGTTGGGCAATTTTCCATCAGTTGTATCTAATGAGCACTTATATGAGTATATATGGTAATTATAGAAAAGAAACAATTGTATCTTCTTAGTACCTTTGCAAATGCTTGGCAATAAAATAAGTCTCCCCTTAGATCTCATTCATTCGATCATATTTATTGAGTGCTTACTGTGTGCAGAGCACTGTACTAAGTGCGTGGGAAGTACAAATTGCAACAGATAGAGATAATCACTAACCAACAATGGGCTCATCAGATTAAGGGGCTGGTTTCCTTACTGAACTTTCATTTTTTTTGCCTGCCTGTTTCATTTTTCATTATTCTGTTTTTTTCTTAGCCGCTGCTGTGTATTTCTGTTAGTGACCACAAAAAATGGAATTGAGGAGGGTGTAGAATACTTAAAGTCCCATAGTACAATTAGAATAACTTTCCAAAGAGGAGAGAAAGATATAAAGGTGTCACAGCAGAGAAGCAGAGCAGCAGCATGGACTAGTGGATAGAGCATCGGCCTGGGAGTTGGAAGGACTTCAGTTCTAATCCCGGCTCTGCCCCTTGTCTGCTGTGTGACTTTGAGCAACACTTCGTTTCTCTGTCCTCAGTCCTCTCATCTGTAAAATGGAGATTAAGATTGTGAGCCTCACATGGGACAGGGACTGTGTCCAACCTGATAAACTTGTATCCATCCCAGCGCTTAGTACAGTGCCTGACACAAAGTAAGTGTTTAACAAATATCATTTAAAAAAATCACCAAGCAGCAAGTAGCACTTCCTCAAGACCACATTTACACACTGCATCATGAGACATACTGAGAAGCAGCATGGCTTGGAGGAAAGAGCCCGGGCTTGGGAGTCAGAGGTCATGGGTTCTAATCCTGGCTCTGCCATGTGACTTTGGGCAAGTCACTTAACTTCTCTGGGCCTCAGTTCCCTCATCTGTAAAATGGGAATTAAGACCGTGAGCCCCACGTGGGACAACCTGATTACTTGTATTCCCCCCCACCCAGTGCTTAGAACAGTGCTTGGCACATAGTAAGCGCTTAACAAATGCCATTATTATTAGTAGTAGTAGTACTATATTACAATATCACCAGATAGAGAAGCAGCATGGCTCAGTGGAAAGAGCCCGGGCTTTGGAGTCAGAGGTCATGGGTTCAAATCCCGGCTCCGCCACTTGTGAGCTGTGTGACTTTGGGCCAGTCACTTCACTTCTCTGGGCCTCAGTCACCTCATCTGGAAAATGGGGATTAATATTGTGAGCCCCCCATGGGACAACCTGATCACCTGGTATCCTCCCCAGCGCTTAGAACAGTGCTTTGCACATAGTAAGCGCTTAATAAATGCCATCATTATTATTACCGGAGAAACCGAGGGAGAAAACCTACAGGAAAAATACAACGGAAGCTAGAGTAACTGTAAAAATACCCATTAAGACCTTTGCCAGGTAACCAAGGGGAATATGAAACTTTAAGACATTTGAAGGCTTTCTGAATGGAGTAGAAGTTACACCTGTCGCTTCTTGCTCATGAAAACAAGGATGATGCATATGGCCCTGGTGTCATGGCCCATTCCTATTGCTGCAAGACAGTCTCTCCAGGTGACCGCTTGCAGGTGTTCACCTGTTGGAACTATCTGCTAGTCAACACAAATCAGGGCTGTGGTAATCAATCCGGAGCTGCAACACAGGCCAGGGTACATTTTAGAGCAGGAAAGCCAAAGTGTTTTGCCTTGGAACTGTGGGCAGAGACGGGTGTGGAGAGAAAGAACAACAGCAGGAAAGAAGACCAAACAAGTTCCTCTTGCTCTGTTTATCCTCTCCAGTGCAGAGTTTGGACGTGTTCAAAGACGAACCAAGGGCGAGGCATCAGTCAGAATACCTAGATGACTAGGAAGCAGAGAAGCAGCGTGGCTCAGTGGAAAGAGCACAGGCTTGGGATTCAGAGGTCGTGGGTTCTAATCCCGGCTCCGCCTATTGTCAGCTGTGTGACTCCGGGCAAGTCACTTCCTTCTCTGGGCCTCAGTTCCCTCATCTGTAAAATGGGGTTTAAGACTGTAAGCCCCACGTGGGACATGGACTGTGTCCAACCTGATTATCTTATATCTAACCCAGTGCTTAGTAAATACCATTTAAAAAAAAACAAAAAACAAGCAGAACCAGTGGATGCTCCAGGTTGAAGACATTAAAGCTTAGAACATACTAGAGCCTGAAAAAACTTTATTGTATAAATAATAATTTAATAATAATAAACTTTGTATTTGTTAAGCGCTTACTATGTGCCAAGCACTGTTCTAAGCGCTGGAGGGGATACAAGGTGATGAAGTTGTCCCACGGGCTCACAGTCTTAATCGCCATTTTACTACTGAGGTAACTGAGGCCCAGAGAAGTGAAGTGACTTGCCCAAAGTCACACAGCAGAGAAGTGGCAGAGCCGGGATTAGAACCCATGGCATCTGACTCCCAAGCCCGTACTCTTTCCACTGAGGCACGCTACTTCTCTATCAGTTTTATGGGCTCCCATAGCTGGGAGAACAGATTCTTCCAATGGCATCTTACTTCAAGATACAATCATCAGCTGGTCAGCATCTCGTGAATGGCTACTAATAGTAATAATTATGGTCCTTGTTAGGAGCTTACTATGTGCCAAGCACTGTTCTAAGTACTGGGGAAGATACAGTCCCTGTCCCACATAGGGTTCACACTCTTAATCCCCGTTTTACAGGTGAGGTAACTTTGAGGCCCAGAGGAGTGAAGTGATTTGCCCAAGACCACACAGCAGACATGTGGCAGTCAGGATTAGAACCCATGACCTTCTGACTCCCAGACTACTAAACCACTCTGTAAAGAGACAAAGAGAACAGGTGAAGTCCTAACCCTTAAAGAGCTTACGATCTAATGGGAGAGGACAAACAAGTTCAGAAAGTATTGTATTTTTTGGAAAATAGTATTTGTTAAGTGCTTACTCTATGCCAGGCACTATAATAATAATAATAATAATGATGGCATTTGTTAAGCATTTACTATGTGCAAAGCACTGTTCTAAGCTCTGGGGCAGTTACAAGGTGATCAGGTTGTCCCACGGGGGGCTCACAGTCTTCATCCCCATTTTACAGATGAGGCAACTGAGGCACAGAGAAGTTAAGTGACTTGCCCAAAGTCACACAGCTGACAAGTGGCGGAGAAGGGATTAGAACCCACAACCTCTGGCTCCCAAGCCCAGGCTCTTTCCACTGAGCCACACTGCTTCTGTGGGGTAGATACAAGCTAATGAGGTTGGACACAGTCCTTGGCCCACAGTCTTAATCCCTATTTTACAAATGAGGTAACTGAGGCTCAGAGAAGTCAAATGACTTGCCCAAGGCCACACAGCACACAAGTGACGGAGTGGGATTAGAACCCAGGTCTTCCTCATTCCCACGCCCATGCTGTATCCACTAGACCACATTGCTTCCTGGAATGAATACATTTTAGTTATGACAACAAAACGTTTTTTGAATTTGCATGCAGCTTCAGTTTTACAATATCAGTTTTTATGGTATTTTATTAAGCACTTACTATGTGCAGTAAGATAATCAGGTTGGACACAGTCATTCATTCAATCGTATTTATTGAGCGCTTACTGTGTGCAGAGCACTGTACTAAGCACCTGGGAAGTACAAGTTGGCAACATATAGACGGTCCCTACCCAACAGTGGGCTCACAGTCTAGAAGGGGGAGACAGAGAACAGAACAAAACATATTAACAAAATAAAATAGAGTATGTACAAGTAAAATAGAGTAATAAATCATTCATTCATTCATTCAATCGTATTTATTGAGCGATTACTGTGTGCAGAGCACTGTACTAAGCACCTGGGAAGTACAAGTTGGCAACATATAGAGACGGTCCCTACCCAACAGTGGGCTCACAGTCTAGAAGGGGGAGACAGAGAACAGAACAAAACATATTAACAAAATAAAATAGAGTATGTACAAGTAAAATAGAGTAATAAATCATTCATTCATTCATTCAATCGTATTTATTGAGCGATTACTGTGTGCAGAGCACTGTACTAAGCACCTGGGAAGTACAAGTTGGCAACATCTAGAGACGGTCCCTACCCAACAGTGGGCTCACAGTCTAGAAGGGGGAGACAGAGAACAGAACAAAACATATTAACAAAATAAAATAGAGTATGTACAAGTAAAATAGAGTAATAAATCATTCATTCATTCATTCAATCATATTTATTGAGTGATTACTGTGTGCAGAGCACTGTACTAAGCACCTGGGAAGTACAAGTTGGCAACATATAGAGACGGTCCCTACCCAACAGTGGGCTCACAGTCCCTGTCCAACACGGAGCTCATGGTCTAAATAGGAGGGAGTAGGATTTCATCCCCAATTTACAGATGAGGAAACTGGGGCCCAGAGAAGGGAAATGACCGTCCCACACAGCAGGCATGTGGCAGAGCTAGGATTAGAATCCCTGATCTTCCACCTCCCAGTCCACTAGGACGTGTTGTGTCAGGCCTTGCTGCTCAGCGGCATTTGTGTTTTCCACAAGAGGCAGTGGGAATCCACTGATGGTTTTCAAGGAAGAGCCTAATTGGAGGAGGTAGACGATTTCAAAAGGAAAATTTAGACTGCTGTAGATAGGGGTGGCACAGTGGATAGAGCAATCAATCAATCAGTCAATCATATTCATTGATTGATTGATTGATTGCTCTATCCACTGTACCACCCCTATCTACAGCAGTCCAAATTTTCCTTTTGAAATTGTCTACCTCCTCCAATTAGAGCATAGGCCTAGGAGTCGGAGAAGCAGCGTGGCTCAGTGGAAAGAGCCCGGGCTTTGGAGTCAGAGGTCATGGGTTCAAATCCCGGCTCCGCCAACTGTCAGCTGTGTGACTTTGGGCAAGTCACTTCACTTCTCTGTGCCTCAGTTACCTCATCTGCAAAATGGGGATTAAAACTGTGAGTCCCTGTAGGACAGCCTAATCAACTTGTAACCTCCCTAGCGCTTAGAACAGTGCTTTGCACATAGTAAGCGCTTAACAAATACCATTATTATTATTATTATTAAGGTCATGGTTTCTAATTCATTCACTCATTCATTCAATCGTTTTTATTGAGCGCTTGGGAAGTACAAAGCTCCTCCACTTATCTGCTGTATGACCTTGGACAAGTCGCTTAACCTCTCTGTGCCCCAGTTACTTCATCTGTAAAATGGTGATTAAGACTGTGAACCCCATGTGGGACATAGACTGTGTCCAACTCGATCATCTTATATCTTCCCCAGTGCTTAGTGCAGTGCCAGGCACCTAGTAAGAGCTTAACAAATACCGTAAAAAAAATACCACTTAAAAAAATTGGCAGAGAACTAGGCTTTTTCACCTTCCCACCCAGTTCAGAAGGAAATTGGCCTGCTCACATTTGCAGTCTACAGAGTGTCGTCCAGGGCAGAAGAGAAGGAGGGATTCCTCCGCCTCTTCCCGAGGATTAGACAGTCCTGGAGGGAGTTGGGAGCAGTGGAGATAGCTTGGGGGTGGAGTGGAGAGGAAACTAGTGAGAAGGGGGTGTTTAAACCCAGGACACCAAGTCCATTACAGAGGACATGAATCATTATTTGTCCTATGGGCTTTGTTTTTCTTATTATTCGGTGAGAGGACTATCGAGAGGTACTCATTCTCTGTCACATCAGACTTTCTGCATATTTTGTTGTTCCTACCAAATCAAAAGCAGTGCGGCTCAGTGGAAAGAGCCCGGGCTTTGGAGTCAGAGGTCATGGGCTCAAACCCCAGCTTTGCCAATTGTCAGCTGTGTGACTTTGGGCAAGTCACTTCACTTCTCTGGCCTCAGTTACCCCATCTGTACAATGGGGATTAAGACTGTGAGCCCCACATGGGACCACCTGATGACCTTATATCTACCCCAGGGCTTAGAACAGTGCTTGGCACATAGTAAGCGCTTAACAAATACCAACATTATTATTATTATTATCATCAAAAGGAACACCCAATTCACCGTCTGAATTGATAAATTAGCCCCAAGCAGTCTTCTTGCTATGAAAAGCAGCATGGCTCAGTAGAAAGAGCACGGGCTGGGGAGCCAGAGGTTATGGGTTCTAATCCCGGCTCCGCCACTTGTCAGCTGTGTGACCTCAGGCAAGTCACTTAACTTCTCTGGGCCTCAGTTCCGTCATCTGTAAAATGGGGATGAAGACAGTGAACCCCATGTGGGACAACCTGATTACCTTGTATCTACCCCAGCGCTTAGAACAGTGCTTGGCACATAGTAAGCACTTAACAAATACCAACATTGTTATTATTATTGTTATTATTACCAGCTGCCTGCTGTTTTAACTTTCTGCTAAATTCCCTCCCCACTTTACCTTCCAGTTAGACGAGTGAACAAAACAGTGAGGACTTTGTCTTCTTTTTCCATACTTAAATTAATATCCTGAACAGTACCTTGGCAGAGTTTCTGCATGCATCTAAAAATAACTCAGTTGGGCGAACTAATAAAGGCTGGGTTGTTCTACTGCAGAGTAAACTCAAATACTGTAAGCCTGAATGCAAAATTAGTTATGGGGAAGGGGAATATCAATCAATCAATCAATCAATCACATTTATTGAGTGCTTACTGTGTGCAGAGCACTGTACTAAGCGCTTGGGAAGTACAAGTTGGCAACACATAGAGACGGTCCCTACCCAACAGTGGGCTCACGGTCTAGAAGGGGTGACAGAGAACAAAACCAAACATATTAACAAAATAAAATAAATAGAATAGATATGTACAAGTAAAATAAATAAATAAATAGAGTAATAAATACGTACAAACATATATACATATATACAGGTGCTGTGGGGAAGGGAAGGAGGTAAGGCGGGAGGGATGGAGAGGGGGAGGAGGGGGAGAGGAAGGAGGGGGCTCAGTCTGGGAAGGCCTCCTGGGGGAGGTGAGCTTGACTCAGTAGGGCCCTGAAGGGAGGAAGAGAGCTAGCTTGGCAGATGCGGGGAGGGGGGGCATTCCGGGACAGGGGGTGTATGGCGGATGTGTAGTGGGCCAAAAGCGAGTCAAATTGAGGAGCTAGATGTTCCCCAATACTGCAGGTGCCAGATCCAATTTTTCTTCATCAAACCGAGTAACTAAGCAGAAGTCATCAGGAGGAAAAAATGAAAGGGTTCTGCTGAAGTGGTAGCAAGCCGAGACTAGATGGCTCCATCTTCACGCCTCCTAAAGATGATTTCTTCCTTTGTCATCGGCAGGCACTGACTTCAAACGTTTGTCTTTGGGGTGTGATGAAACCAATCCAATAACCTGTTTTTAATGCCCAACTCCTCCTCTAAACTCCTTGTGGGCAGGGGTCCCATCGACCAACTCTGTTGGAGTGTCCACTCCAGAGCGTTTTGTACGGGGCTCTCCACAAAGCGAGCGAGCACTCAGTATATAGCAGAGATCAATCAGTAACCATCGACAGATAAGCAGTATGGTATGGGGTTAGGGCACAGGTCTGGGAGTACCCAAGATTTGCTGCCATTGGTCTGCTGCATAGGGTTGGGGTACAGGCCTGGGAGTCACAAGGTTTGCTGCCATTTGTCTGCTGCATGGGGTTAGGACATGGGCCTGGGAGTCACAAGGTTTTGCTGCCATTTGTCTCATGCATGGGGATAGGGCACGGGCCTGGGAGTCACAAGGTTTGCTGCCATTTGTCTGCTGCATGGGGCTAGGATACGGGCCTGGGAGTCACAAGGTTTGCTGCCATTTGTCTGCTGCATGGGGACAGGGCACGGGCCTGGGAGTCACAAGGTTTGCTGCCATTTGTCTACTGCATGGGGACAGAGCATGGGCCTGGGAGTCAGAAGGTCTGCTGCCATTTGTCTGCTGCATAGTGTTAGGGCACGGGCCTGGGAGTCACAAGGTTTGCTGCCATTTGTCTGCTGCATGGGGATAGGACACGGGCCTGGGAGTCACAAGGTTTGCTGCCATTTGTCTGCTGCATAGGGATAGGGCATGGGCCTGGAGTCACAATGTTGCTGACATTTGCCTGCTGCATGGGGATAGGGCACGGGCCTGGGAGTCACAAGGTTTGCTGCCATTTGTCTGCTGCATGGGGTTAGGAAACGGGCCTGGGAGTCACAAGGTTTGCTGCCATTTGTCTGCTGCATGGGGTTAGGACACGGGCCTGGGAGTCACAGGGGTTTGCTGCCATTTGTCTGCGGCATGGGGATAGGGCACAGGCCTGGGAGTCACGAGATTTGCTGCCATTTGTCTGCTGCATGGGGACAGGGCTCGGGCCTGGGAGTCACGAGATATGCTGCCATTTGTCCGCTGCACAGGGTTAGGGCATGGGCCTGGGAGTCACAAGGTTTGCTGCCATTTGTCTGCTGCATGAGGATAGGGCACAGGACAGGGAGTCACAAGCTTTGCTGCCATTTGTCCGCTGCACGGGGTTAGAGCACGGGCCTGGGAGTCACAAGGTTTGCTGCCATTTGTCTGCTTCATGGGGATAGGGCACGGGCCTGGGAGTCTGAAGGTTTGCTGCCATGTGTCTGCTGCATGGGGTTAGGACACGGGCCTGTGGGTCACAAGGTTTGCTGCCATTTGTCTGCTGCATGGGGTTAGGAAACGGGCCTGGGTGTCACAAGGCTTGCTGCCACTTGTCTGCGGCATGGGGTTAGGGCACGGGCCTGGGAGTCATGAGATTTGCTGCCATTTGTCTGCTGGATGGGGACAGGGCACGGGCCTGGGAGTCAGAAAGTTTGCTGCCATTTGTCTGCTGCATGGGGATAGGGCACGGGCCTGGGAGTCAGAAGGTTTGCTGACATTTGTCTGCTGCATGGGGATAGGGCACGGCCCTGGGAGTCACAAGGTTTGCTGCCATTTGTCTGCTGCAAGTGGGTAGGGCACGGGCCTGGGAGTCAGAAGGTTTGCTGCCATTTGTCTGCTGCATGGGGTTAGGGCACGGGCCTGGGAGTCACAAGGTTTGCTGCCATTTGTCTGTTGCATGGGGACAGGGCACGGGCCTGGGAGTCACAAGGTTTGCTGCCATTTGTCTGCTGTATGGGGTAAGGACATGGGCCTGGGAGTCACAAGGTTTGCTGCCATTTGTCTGCTGCATGGGGATAGGGCACGGGCCTGGGAGTCAGAAGGTTTGCTGCCATTTGTCTGCGGTATGGGGTTAGGGCAAGGGCCTGGGAGTCACAAGGTTTGCTGCCATGTGTCTGCTGCAAGTGGGTAGGGCACGGGCCTGGGAGTCAGAAGGTTTGCTGCCATGTGTCTGCTGCATGGGGTTAGGACACGGACCTGTGAGTCACAAGGTTTGCTGCCATTTGTCTGCTGCATGGGGACAGGGCATGGGCCTGGGAGTCAGATGGTTTGCTGGCATGTGTCTGCTGCATGGGGTTAGGAAACGGGCCTGGGAGTCACAAGGTTTGCTGCCATTTGTCTGCTGCATGGGGTTAGGGCACGGGCCTGGGAGTCACAAGGTTTGCTGCCATTTGTCTGCTGCATGGGGATAGGACACGGGCCTGGGAGTCACAAAGTTTGCTGCCATTTGTCTGCTGCATGGTGATTGGGCACGGGCCTGGGAGTCAGAAGGTTTGTTGCCATTTGTCTGCTGCATGGGTTAGGATACGGGCCTGGGAGTCACAAGGTTTGCTGCCATTTGTCTGCTGCCTGGCGATAGGGCACGGGCCTGGGAGTCACAAGTTTTGCTGACATTTGTCTGCTGCATGGGGATAGGGCACGGGCCTCGGGGTCAGAAGGTTTGCTGACATTTGTCTGCTGCATGGGATTAGGACATGGGCCTGGGAGTCACAAGGTTTGCTGCCATTTGTCTGCTGCATGGGGTTAGGACACGGGCCTGGGAGTCAGAAGGTTTGCTGCCATTTGTCTGCTGCATGGGGTTAGGATACGGGCCTGGGAGTCACAAGGTTTGCTGCCATTTGTCTGCTGCATGGGGATAGGGCACGGGCCTGGGAGTCACAAGCTTTGCTGCCATTTGTCTGCTGCATGGGGTTAGGACACGGGCCTGGGAGTCACTAGGTTTGCTGCTATGTGTCTGCTGCATGGGGACAGAGCCCGGGCCTGGGAGTCAGAAGGTTTGCTGCCATTTGTCTGCTGCATGGGGCTAGGACACGGGCCTGGGAGTCACAAGGCTTGCTGCCATTTGTCTGCTGCATGGGGTTAGGTCACGGGCCTGGGAGTCACAAGGTTTGCTGCCATTTGTCTGCTGCATGGGGTTAGGGCACGGGCCTGGGAGTCACAAGGTTTGCTGCCATTTGTCTGCTGCATGGGGACAGGGCACGGGCCTGGGAGTCACAAGGTTTGCTGCCATTTGTCTACTGCATGGGGACAGAGCATGGGCCTGGGAGTCAGAAGGTCTGCTGCCATTTGTCTGCTGCATAGTGTTAGGGCACGGGCCTGGGAGTCACAAGGTTTGCTGCCATTTGTCTGCTTCATGGGGATAGGGCACGGGCCTCGGAGTCAGAAGGTTTGCTGCCATTTGTCTGCTGCATGGGGTTAGGGCACGGGCCTGGGAGTCACAAGGTTCGCTGCCATTTGTCTGTTGCATGGGGATAGGGCACGGGACTGGGAGTCACGAGATTTGCTGCCATTTGTCTGCTGCATGGGGATAGGGCACAGGCCTGGGAGTCAGAAGGTTTGCTGCCATTTGTCTGCTGCATGGGGTTAGGATACGGGCCTGGGAGTCACAAGGTTTGCTGCCATTTGTCTGCTGCATGGGGATAGGGCACGGGCCTGGGAGTCACAAGCTTTGCTGCCATTTGTCTGCGGCATGGGGACAGAGCACGGGCCTGGGAGTCACAAGGTTTGCTGACATTTGTCTGCTGCATGGGGATAGGGCACGGGCCTGGGAGTCAGAAGGTTTGCTGCCATTTGTCTGCTGCATGGGGTTAGGAAACGGGCCTGGGGGTCACAAGGTTTGCTGCCATTTGTCTGCTGCAGGACACGGGCCTGGGAGTCACAAGGTTTGCTGCCATTTGTCTGCTGCATGGGGTTAGGGCACGGGCCTGGGAGTCACGAGATTTGCTGCCATTTGTCTGCTGCATGGGGTTGGGACATGGGCCTGGGAGTCAGAAGGTTTGCTGCCATTTGTCTGCTGCCTGGCGATAGGGCACGGGCCTGGGAGTCACAAGGTTTGCTGCCATTTGTCTGCTGCATGGGGACTAGGCACGGGCCTGGGAGTCAGAAGGTTTGCTGCCATTTGTCTGCTGCATGGGGTTAGGACACGGGCCTGGGAGTCACAAGGTTTTGCTGCCATTTGTCTCATGCATGGGGATAGGGCACGGGCCTGGGAGTCAGAAGGTTTGCTGCCATTTGTCTGCTGCATGGGGATAGGACACGGGCCTGGGAGTCACAAGGTTTGCTGCCATTTGTCTGCTGCATGGGGATAGGGCATGGGCCTGGGAGTCACAAGGTTTGCTGCCATTTGTCTGCTTCATGGGGACAGGGCACGGGCCTGGGAGTCAGGAGGTTTGCTGCCATGTGTCTGCTGCATGGGGTTAGGACACAGGCCTGGGAGTCACAAGGTTTGCTACCATTTGTCTGCAGCATGTGGATAGGGCACAGGCCTGGGAGTCACGAGATTTGCTGCCATTTGTCTGCTGCACGGGGACAGGGCACAGGCCTGGGAGTCACAAGGTTTGCTGCCATTTGTCTGTTGCATGGGGTTAGGTCACAGGCCTGGGAGTCAGAAGGTTTGCTGCCATTTGTCTGCTTCATGGGGATAGGGCACGGGCCTGGGAGTCACAAGGTTTGCTGCCATTTGTCTGCTGCATGGGGTTAGGACACGGGCCTGGGAGTCAGAAGGTTTGCTGCCATGTGTCTGCTGCAAGTGGGTAGGGCATGGACCTGGGAGTCACAAGGTTTGATGCCATTTGTCTGCTGCATGAGGATAGGGCACGGGCCTGGGAGTCACAAGGTTTGCTGCCATTTGTCTGCTTCATGGGGTTAGGGCAGGGGCCTGGGAGTCGGAAGGTTTGCTGCCATTTGTCTGCTTCATGGGGATAGGGCACGGGCCTGGGAGTCACAAGGTTTGCTGCCATTTGTCTGCTGCATGGGGTTAGGACACGGGCCTGGGAGTCAGAAGGTTTGCTGCCATGTGTCTGCTGCAAGTGGGTAGGGCATGGACCTGGGAGTCACAAGGTTTGCTGCCATTTGTCTGCTGCATGAGGATAGGGCACGGGCCTGGGAGTCACAAGGTTTGCTGCCATTTGTCTGCTTCATGGGGTTAGGGCAGGGGCCTGGGAGTCGGAAGGTTTGCTACCATTTGTCTGCTGCATGGGGTTGGGACATGGGCCTGGGAGTCAGAAGGTTTGCTGCCATTTGTCTGCTGCCTGGCGATAGGGCACGGGCCTGGGAGTCACAAGGTTTGCTGCCATTTGTCTGCTGCATGGGGTTAGGAAACGGGCCTGGGTGTCACAAGGCTTGCTGCCACTTGTCTGCGGCATGGGGTTAGGGCACAGGCCTGGGAGTCATGAGATTTGCTGCCATTTGTCTGCTGCATGGGGATAGGGCACGGGCCTGGGAGTCACAAGGTTTACTGTCATTTGTCTGCTGCAAGTGGGTAGGGCACAGGCCTGGGAGTCAGAAGGTTTGCTGCCATTTGTCTGCTGCATGGGGTTAGGACATGGGCCTGGGAGTCAGAAGGTTTGCTGCAATTTGTCTGCGGCATGGGGTTAGGGCACGGGCTTGGGAGTCACGAGATTTGCTGCCATTTGTCTGCTGCATGGGGACAGGGCACGGGCCTGGGAGTCACGAGGTTTGCTGCCATTTGTCTGCTGCATGGGGACAGGGCACGGGCCTGGGAGTCACGAGGTTTGCTGCCATTTGTCTGCTGTATGGGGTTAGGACACAGGCCTGGGAGTCAGAAGGTTTGCTGCCATGTGTCTGCTGCAAGTGGGTAGGGCACGGGCCTGGGAGTCAGAAGGTTTGCTGCCATTTGTCTGCTGCATGGTGTTAGGACACGGGCATGGGAGTCACAAGGTTTGCTGCCATTTGTCTGCTGCATGGGGATAGGACACGGGCTAGGGAGTCACAAGGTTTGCTGCCATGTGTCTGCTGCATGGGGACAGGTCACGGGCCTGGGAGCCAGAAGGTTTGCTGCCATGTATCTGCTGCAAGTGGGTAGGGCACGGGCCTGGGAGTCGCAAGGTTTGCTGCCATTCGTCTGCTGCATGGGGATAGGGCACGGGCCTGGGAGTCAGAAGGTTTGCTGCCATGTGTCTGCTGCATGGGGTTAGGATACAGGCCTGGGAGTCACAAGGTTTGCTGCCATTTGTCTGCTGCATGGGGACAGGGCACGGGCCTGGGAGTCACAAGGTTTGCTGCCATTTGTCTGTTGCATGGGGTTAGGACACGGGCCTGGGAGTCAGAAGGTTTGCTGCCATTTGTCTGCTTCATGGGGATGGGACACAGGCCTGGGAGTCAAAAGGTTTGCTGCCATGTGTCTGCTGCAAGTGGGTAGGGCACGGGCCTGGGAGTCACAAGGTTTGCTGCCATTTGTCTGCTGCATGGGGACAGGGCACGGGCCTGGGAGTCGCAAGGTTTGCTGCCATTTGTCTGCTGCATGGGGACAGGGCAAGGGCCTGGGAGTCAGAAGGTTTGCTGCCATTTGTCTGCTGCATGGGGACAGAGCACGGGCCTGGGAGTCAGAAGGTTTGCTGCCATTTGTCTGCTGTATGGGGATAGGGCACGGGCCTGGGAGTCAGAAGGTTTGCTGCCATGTGTCTACTGCATGGGGTTAGGGCACGGGCCTGGGAGTCACAAGGTTTGCTGGCATGTGTCTGCTGCATGTGGGTAGGGCACGGGCCTGGGAGTCAGAAGGTTTGCTGCCATTTGTCTGCTGCATGGGGGTAGGGCAGGGGCCTGGGAGTCACAAGGTTTGCTTCCATTTGTCTGCTGCATGGGGTTAGGACACGGGCCTGGGTGTCACAAGGTTTGCTGCCATTTGTCTGCTGCATGGGGTTAGGACACGGGCCTGGGAGTCAGAAGGTTTGCTGCCATTTGTCTGCTGCATGGGGATAGGGCACAGGCCTGGGAGTCAGGAGGTTTGCTGCCATTTGTCAGCTGCCTGGGGATAGGGCACAGGCCTGGGAGTCACAAGATTTGCTGCCATTTGTCTGCTGCATGGGGAGAGGGCAAGGGCCTAGGAGTCACGAGATATGCTGCCATTTGTCCGCTGCATGGGGATAGGGCACAGGACAGGGAGTCACAAGGTTTGCTGCCATTTGTCTACTGCATGGGGATAGGGCACGGGCCTGAGAGTCACAAGGTTTGCTGCCATTTGTCTGCTTCATGGGGATAGGGCACGGGCCTGGGAGTCGCAAGGTTTGCTGCCATTTGTCTGCTTCATGGGGATAGGGCACGGGCCTGGGAGTCGCAAGGTTTGCTGCCATTTGTCTGCTGCATGGGGACAGGGCACGGGCCTGGGAGTCAGAAGGTTTGCTGCCATTTGTCTGCTGCATGGGGACAGGGCACGGGCCTGGGAGTCAGAAGGTTTGCTGCCATTTGTCTGCTGCATGGGGATAGGGCACGGGCCTGGGAGTCACAAGGTTTGCTGCCATTTGTCTGCTGCATGGGGTTAGGACACGGGCCTGGGAGTCACAAGGTTTGCTGCCATTTGTCTGCTGCCTGGGGATAGGGCACGGGCCTGAGAGTCACAAGGTTTGCTGCCATTTGTCTGCTGCATGGGGATAGGGCACAGGCCTGGGAGTCAGAAAGTTTGCTCCCATTTGTCTGCTCCATGGGGTTAGGACACGGTCCTGGGAGTCAAAACGTTTGCTGCCATTTGTCTGCTGCATGGAGATAGGGCATGGGCCTGGGAGTAAGAAGGTTTGCTGTCATTTGTCTGCTGCATAGGGTTAGGACACGGGCCTGGGAGTCACAAGGTTTGCTGCCATTTGTCTGCTGCATGGTGATTGGGCACGGGCCTGGGAGTCGGAAGGTTTGTTGCCATTTGTCTGCTGCGTGGGGATAGGGCACAGGTCTGGGAGTCACAAGGTTTGCTGCCATTTGTCTGCTGAATGGGGTTAGGGCACGGGCCTGGGAGTCAGAAGGTTTGCTGCCATGTGTCTGCTGCAAGTGGGTAGGGCACGGGCCTGGGAGTCAGAAGGTTTGCTGCCATTTGTCTGCGGCATTGGGTTAGGGCACGGGCCTGGGAGTCATGAGATTTGCTGCCACTTGTCTGCTGCATGGGGACAGGGCACGGGCCTGGGAGTCACAAGGTTTGCTGCCATTTGTCTGCTGCATGGGGACAGGGCACGGGCCTGGGAGTCACAGGGTTTGCTGCCATTTGTCTGCTGCATAGGGTTAGGACACGGGCCTGGGTGTCACAAGGTTTGCTGCCATTTGTCTGCTGCATGGGGATAGGGCACGGGCCTGGGAGTCACAAGGTTTGCTGCCATTTGTCCACTGCATGGGGACAGGGCACGGGCCTGGGAGTCACAAGGTTTGCTGCCATTTGTCTGCTGCATGGGGACAGGGCACGGGCGTGGGAGTCACAAGGTTTGCTGCCATTTGTGTGCTGCATGGGGATAGGGCACGGGCCTGGGAGTCACAAGGTTTGCTGCCACTTGTCTGCTGCATGGGGACAGGGCATGGGCCTGGGAGTCACAAGGTTTGCTGCCATTTGTCTGCTGCATGGGGATAGGGCACGGGGCCTGGGAGTCACAAGGTTTGCTGCCATTTGTCTGCTTCAGGGGGATAGGGCACGGGCCTGGGAGTCAGAAGGGTTGCAGCCATTTGTCTGCTGCATGGGGATAGGGCACGGGCCTGGGAGTCACAAGGTTCGCTGCCATTTGTCTGTTGCATGGGGACAGGGCACGGCCCTGGGAATCACGAGGTTTACTGCCATTTGTCTGCTGCATGGGGATAGGGCATGGGCCTGGGAGTCACAAGGTTTGCTGCCATTTGTCCGCTGCATGGGGACAGGGCACGGGCCTGGGAGTCACAAGGTTTGCTGCCATTTGTCTGCTGCATGGGGACAGGGCACGGGCCTGGGAGTCACAAGGTTTGCTGCCATTTGTGTGCTGCATGGGGACAGGGCACGGGCCTGGGAGTCACAAGGTTTGCTGCCATTTGTCTGCTGCAAGTGGGTAGGGCACGGGCCTGGGAGTCACAAGGTTTGCTGCCATTTGTCTGCTGCATGGGGACAGGGCACGGGCCTGGGAGTCACAAGGTTTGCTGCCACTTGTCTGCTGCATGGGGACAGGGCATGGGCCTGGGAGTCACAAGGTTTGCTGCCATTTGTCTGCTGCAGGGGGCTAGGACACGGGCCGGGGAGTCACAAGGTTTGCTGCCATTTGTCTGCTGCATGGGGATAGGGCACGGGGCCTGGGAGTCACAAGGTTTGCTGCCATTTGTCTGCTGCAGGGGGCTAGGACACGGGCCGGGGAGTCACAAGGTTTGCTGCCATGTGTCTGCTGCATGGGGTTAGGACACGGGCCTGGGAGTCACAAGGTTTGCTGCCATTTGTCTGCTGCATGGGGTTAGGGCACAGGCCTGGGAGTCAGAAGGTTTGCTGCCATTTGTCTGCTGCATGGGGACAGAGCACGGGCCTGGGAGTCACAAGGTTTGCTGCCATTTGTCTGCTGCAAGTGGGTAGGGCACGGGCCTGGGAGTCACAAGGTTTGCTGCCATTTGTCTGCTGCATGGGGTTAGGACACGGGCCTGGAGTCACAAGGTTTGCTGCCATTTGTCTGCGGCATGGGGATAGGGCACGGGACTGGGAGTCACGAGCTTTGCTGCCATTTGTCTACTGCGTGACCTTGGGCGAGTCACTTAACTCCTCTGTGCCTCGGTTCCCTCACCTGCAAAATGGGGATGGAATAGCTACAAGTAACTCTAACCGAGCAACAAAAATACCATTTTTGAGCAGTGGGCTGTTACTAAAACTAATTACCATCATAAGAATCATAATTATGAAGGCAAACAACAAATCAAGAGATTTAACTTTAACCAGAGAATGTGAGAGACATTTTGTTGAGAGAGAATCGGGTGGATGATATCTCCCGGTATTATAACTTAACGTTGGGATGATCGAATGACCCTACCCTCTCTAAAAGGCATCAAATGAAGGTTACAAGGACTCAAACGAGAAGCAGTGTGGCCTAGTGGAAAGAGTACGGACCTGAGTGTCAGAGGACCTGGGTTCTAATCCTCGCTCCGCCACTTGTCTAGTGGGTGGCCCCGGTCAAGTCACTTAATTTCTCTGTGCCTCAGTTCTCTCACCTGCAAAATGGAGATCTAATACCTGTTCTCCCTCCTACTTAGACGGTAGGGCCCATGTGGGACGTGATTACCTTGTATCTACCCCAGTGCTTAACAAACACAACCGTTGTTATTGTTACAGCTTGCAAGCTGGGATTTCCTCTTTCCTGTCTGGTTGGAGGGAGGAGTGGCAGGCTTCTGGGACCGATCCCCCAGCTTCAAAAGAGTCTCCTGAAGGACGTCATTACAGTAGGAGAGAAAGGTCAACCTGTTGTTCCCCTTCGGTCCCGTTGGTTGGAAGAAACATCCAACCACTGGCAGGGATCGGAAAACAACTGCACAAACACACAGATGTCAGGAATGGGTGTGAAGCGGACAGAGAACTGAGGAACCATAATCTGTCTCAGTTATAGCTCCGAAACAGCAAACCAAACCTCTAAGGAGAATGGAGCAAAAAAGCTCCCAAACTCTCTCCTGAGACCTTGGGAGGAAAGAAGAATTACAAATCTTCGCACTACAACGGGCTGTTTTGGCATCATAGATGAGATAACAGAAGATGTAAAAGGAACTATCTCGAAAAAGGGAAGAACGTGTCGGCTAACTCTGTTTTATTGCACTCTCCCAAGGGCTTAGTACAGTGCTCTGCACATAGTAAGAGATCAGTAAATATGATTGATTGATTGAATGATTGATAGACAAAGTCACAAAACAATGTTTCGGTTATCTATCCTTACTTGGCTATCACTCAAATGGCCATAAAGCGATGGAATTTTCTGAAATGTGTTTAGTCCGATTATTACAATGAGATTGGTACAGTTCATTCATTCAATCGCATTTATTGAGCGCTTACTGTGTGCAGAGCACTGTACTAAGTGCTTGGGAAGTACAGTTGAAGACAAGTCACTGATAGAGACATAAATGAGCATCCTGAGTGATATAAGAAGGTTTCTTATTCACAATTGCTGTTATATAATTGGGGACAAAGAAATTGATCAACAATTAGGACTTCTCAGATTAATGCGGACAAATCCCTAGTTCACCTCCCTTAAAAAATCGTGAACTCTTTGAAGAAGATATATTCACACTAAGTGCTAGGGTAGAAACAAGGTAATCAGGTTGGATTCTGTCTGTGTTCATTCAATTGTATTTATTGAGCGCTTACTGTGTGCAGAGCACTGGACTAAGCTCTTGGGAAGTACAAGTTGGCAACATATAGAGACGGTCCCTACCCAACAGCGGGCTCACAGTCTAGAAGTCCCACGTGGGGTTTGCAATCTTAAGCCCCATTTTACAGATGAGGGAACTGAGCCACGGAGAAGTAAAGTGGCGTGCCCAAGGTCACACAGCGGACGAGAGGCAGAGTCAGGATTAGAATCCAGGTCTTTCTGACTACCAAGCCCGTGCTCTTTCCACTAGGCCTCACTGCTTCCTTAATGGGCGGAAAGTTATGTAAAGTGAAATCTCTATCTGGTTCTATTAGTATGCCAGCATTTATTATTTTGTGCTTCTATTTTTCTATAGGTGGAGTACGGATAATAATATTTGGCCACCCCCATTCAGCTGAGATGTTGGGGTATTTGTCCAATGTGTGGGTTGAACATGAAGATTTCATATCCCCGCTTAGGGTTGAGGAATGGGGAACAGGGGGGATGGGGTTCCTTTTCCTACGGGGTCTGGCTCAGTTGGTTTTAATAATAATAATAATAATAATAATAATAATAATAATAATGGCATTTATTAAGTGCTTACTATGTGCAAAGCAGATTTCTAAGTGCTGGGGAGGTTACAAGGTGATCAGGTTGTCCCACAGGGGGCTCACAGGCTTCATCCCCATTTCACAGATGAGGTCACTGAGGCACAGAGAAGTTAAGTGACTTGCCCAAAGTCACACAGCTGACAAGTGGCAGAACTGGGATTTGAACCCATGACCTCCGACTCCAAAGCCTATGCTCTTTCCACTGAGCCACGTTGCTTCTCTAAAGGGAAGCAACTACTGTGCTGGGTGGTTCTTAGACAGAGGGCAGTATAACCTTCCTCCTATTCATAATAATAATAATAATGGCATTTATTAAGCGCTTACTATGTGCAAAGCACTGTTCTAAGCGCTGGGGAGGTTACAAGGTGATCAGGTTGTCCCACGGGGGGCTCACAGTCTTCACCCCCATTTTACAGATGAGGTAACTGAGGCCCAGAGAATTGAAGTGACTTGCCCAAAGTCACACAGCTGACAATTGGCAGAGCCGGGATTTAAACCCATGAACTCTGACTCCAAAGCCTGTGCTCTTTCCACTGAGCCACGCTGCTGATAATATCATCCTAAGATTATCTCTATCCAAAAGAAGGCCTGCAGAAATACAATATACGGGCTATTTTTCCTGAGATACGGCCCTAAGGTAGTACTGCTTGCCACAGCCACGGTGGAATTGAACATTGTGCTTGTAAAGGCATGTAATTTATCCTCCCAACTTCTCTGGGCACTGAAGTTCAACGACAGGACATTACTTAAAGGCAAGGGAGCCAGGAGTCAACGGCATGTTAGTCATGCAGGTAGATTTCTTTTAAAGGAAAAAAAAGGGCACATGAACTTCCAAAAGTCGTCAATCCTCCTGCACTCCCTCAAATGCTGCTGGGAGGAGAGAAGGGTTGAACTCCAAGCCCTTTAAGATGTGATTTCTAGCCTTAATCTAGTCCTCTTTAGAGGCACACACCCAAGAAGGCCTTCTAATGATTACAAACATGTTGCCCAAATAGATAATGAAAATAATAATAATTGTTGAGCACTTACTTTGTGTCAAGTAGTGTTCTAAGTGTTGGGGTTAATCGGGTCAGATTAATCCCTGTCCCACATGGGGCTCACAGTCTAAGTAGGAGGCAGAACAGGTATTGAATCCCCTTTTTACAGATGATGAAACTGAGGCCCAGGGAAGGAAGGTAAGTGACTAACCCAAAGTCACAAGGCAGACAAGCGGCAGAGCCGGGATTGGAACCCAGAATCGTTGACTGCCAAGACTGTGCTCTTTCTGCTTGATGAAAAAGGTCAGCTGGAAGCAGTGTATCGATCTGCACCAGGGAAACCGTGGCCACAACCGGAAATCTATCTGGGCAATACAGAGCCAAACATCCCCCACAGAATTCTATTCTCTAGACAGCAACCTGACCAACAATGCAACCATTGATAAGGAAGCAAAAAAAATCAAATCAAACAGACTTGCACGGTCTTTGGGAGACAGTCGCAGAATGTGTGTGGCTGCGGTGTGATACTAGACTCCAGACCAAAGTGAGGTTTCTACAGAGCTGGGCCATGTCTAACAAACTGCAGCAGAAAGAGCTGGACTGTAAGCATGTTGTGGGCAGGGAATGTGTTAGTTGATTGCCGTAGTGTACTCTCCCAAGTGCTTAGTACAGTGGTCCGCACACAGTAACCGCTCAAAAAATACAACTGAATGAATGAATGAATCTGGACCTCCACAGACATCTTCTTGGAGCAAGGAGGATTCATTCATTCAATCGTATTTATTGAGCGCTTACTGTGTGCAGAGCACTGTACTAAGTGCTTGGGAAGTACAAGTTGGCAACATACAGTGCTCTGCACACAGTAAGCGCTCAATAAATACGATTGATTGATTGATTGATTGATAAAGAGGATGACTATAAGCTAGTTGCCTGAGAGTAAGTTTGATGTGGGCAGGGAATGTATCTATCAACTCTGTTGTACTGTGCTCTCCCGGATGCTTAGTACAGTGCTTTGCACAGAATGGACATTCAATAAATACCATTCGTGATGCTGATGATGTTGGCAGTGACATCCATATGGCCTGCAGAGATTGTTGGTCCACACTGAGAGAAATTCAGGGAACATACAATTAGCTCCTCCCAAATATGTAGAACAAAGGCACCAAACCTCTTTGAGGATGGCACCTGGAGAGTTTCCAGTACTTTGCCAGTCTCGACTACGGGAGGGAGAGTCAAGCAGAGGCCTACCCATTCCATTCCTAGCTTGGATAGTGGATAGAGAGCGGAAGACCATCTGCTACAAGTCAAAACTCACCCGTGTTGGGCAGCAGCAGCATGGGAGAGAGTCGAGGACGGAGGGGGAGAGGAAAAAGGGGCTCAGTGTGGGAAGGCCTCCTGGAGGAGGTGAGCTCTCAGTAGGGCTTTGAAGGGAGGAAGAGAGCTAGCTTGGCGGATGTGCGGAGGGCCAGGCCATTCCAGGCCAGGGGAAGAACGTGGGCCGGAGGTCGACGGCGGGATGGGTGAGAATGAGGCACGGTGAGAAGGTTAGTGGCAAAGGAGTGGAGGGTGCGGGCTGGGCTGGAGAAGGAGAGAAGGGAGGTGAGTTAGGAGGGGCCGAGGTGATGGACAGCCTTGAAGCTGAGAGTGAGGAGTTTTTGCCTGCTGCTTAGGTTGACTGGTAGCCACTGGAGATTTTTGAGGTGGGGAGTAACATGCCCAGAGCGTTTCTGCACAAAGATGATCCAGGCAGCAGCGTGAAGTATAGACTGAAGTGGGGAGAGACAGGAGGTAATCAGTTTGGACACAGTCCCATCCCACAGGAGGCTCATAGTCTCAACCCCCATTTTACAGATGAGGCCCAGAGAAGTGAAGTGACTTGCCCACGGTCACACAGCAGACGAGTGGCAGAGCAGGGATTAAAACCCATGACCTTCTGACTCCCAGGCTGCTCCAATAGTCCTAAATGAGAGTGCAGTGTCCCATGGAGCCCTGCACGATGCTGGGATGAATGAGTTCCTCACATATTTTATGTATTTCTAGGTCAATTTTCCTGGTAACTATTATTATCATGTTCAGGTATGTTCCAAATAAAGTATTATGACATAGCAGAAGCTTAAAATAAAGTCAGAAGAGCATTTCCTTATTCTAGCTGGTAAATGATTCAGGGTTAAGAAGCAAAACAACAGCCCCCCAAAATGGAAGAGAAGCAGCAAGGCATAGTGGATAGAGGATGGGCCTGGGAGTTGGAAAGGACATGAGTTCTAATCCCTGCTCCATCACTTGTCTGTTGTGTGTCCTTGGGCGAGTCACTTAACTTCTCTGTACCTCAGTTACCTCATCTATAAAATGGGATTGAGTCTATGAGCTCCACGTAGGACAAGGGATTGGGGCAACCCAATTTGCTTGTATCCACCCAGCACTTAGTGCAGTGCCTGACACATACTAAGAACTTAATACCATAATTATTATATTAACTAAGCCCGATTTTTTAAAATGGTATTTGTTAAGCACTTGCTATGTGCCAGGCACTGTTCTAAACGTTGGGGTAGAAAAAAGGTAATCAGGTTGGTCACAGTCCCTGTCCCATGTGGGGCTGACAGTTTTAATCCCCATTTTACAGGCGAGGGAACTGAAGCCCAGAGAAGTGAAGTGGCTTGCCCCAGGACATACAGCAGACAAGTGGCAGGGGCAGGATTAGAACCCAGGTCCTTCTAACACTCAGTCCCTCCGCACATCCACCAAGCTAGCTCTCTTCCTCCCTTCAAAGCCCTACTGAGAGCTCACCTCCTCCAGGAGGCCTTCCCACACTGAGCCCCCTCCTTCCTCTCCCCCACCTTACCTCCTTCCCCTCCCCACAGCACCTGGATATATGTATATATGTTTGTACATATTTATTACTCTATTTATTTTACTTGTACATATTTACTATTCTATTTATTTTATTTTGTTAATATATTTTGTCTTGTTGTCTGTCTCCCCCTTCTAGACTGTGAGCTCGCTGTTGGGTAGGGACCGTCTCTATATGCTGCCAATTTGTCCTTCCCAAGCGCTTAATACAGTGCTCTGCACACAGTAAGCGCTCAATAAATACGATTGAATGAATGAATGACAATGATTGTGTCTCTAAGAGGTTTGCAGCATCCAGGAGAGAGAAGCAGCATAGCACAGTGGATAGAGCAAGGGCCCGGGAGACAGAAGTTCATGGGTTCTAATCCCAGCTCTGCTGCTCGACTGCTGTGTGAGCTTGGGCAAGTCACTTCACTTCTCTGGGCCTCAGTTCCATCATCTGTAAAATGGGGATTAAGACTGCGATCCCCATGTGGGACAGGGACTGTCCAACCCGATTTGCTTGTATCCACTCTAGCACTTAGTACAGTGCCTGGCACATAGTAAGTGCTTAACATATACCATAATTATTATTATTATTAATGGAGAGGTCAACTAGTGGCCCCCTGATATATGAATATGCTCAAACAAAATAAAATAAAAAATATATATATGAGGTAAAAAGACAGCAGTTGTCCTTCAGTTGAACAATGCCATCTCCATTGGTCACTGAGAGAGATACTGTTGCACACTTGCACATTTTGCCCGCAAAAATACAGTTATGCACTTTTTCTGGTCCCCTGCCATTCACGCACTTGAGTTGTTTTTGCAGTACTGGTGATTGTTTGCATTAAGCCATCAACAACCTCTGACCCAATTCCTCTGTGTCCATAGGACAGTAGGGTAGATATGACATACTGTGAGCAGGGATGGGCACATGTCTGCTAATTCCCTTGTACCATCCTCTCGTAAGTGCTTAGAACAGTGCTCTGCACATAGTAAGCCCTCAATAAATACCATTGATTGATCGATTGATAGATACACAAACAAGGGGGCAGGAGAAGTACTGGGAAAGCTATAATGTCTCTCAGACAACTTGTTCTGTTATGCAAAACAAAAACTGCATAAGTCCTGTTCCAAGAACAGTTTTGACATGATTATGTTTATCAACAAAAACACAGAACAAAATGAAAAGCAAATAGAGCCATATTTCCGATCCAACGAAAAGGCAACGGTTGCCGGATGAAAATGATATTGTATTTTCAAGCGTCTAAATAAAATGTGGCAACCAATGGAGAGAGAAGAAAAATTGAAATCCACCAAATTGTATCGGTCCCTCTGCTATTTTCATAAATGGCAGTTTCAGGGTTCAAAAAACATATGATGCATGCTTTAATGACCAATGCTTGCCAAAGAGTCTCTGTAACTGCATGATGAAGTTATTTAGCAGGAATTTCTATCTCATTCAACTAATTATTTGCACAGTCATCAGACAGAGAATGCCCAGGCTCTTCTTTGACCGGCAGCCTTCAAAAACAAAGACTGGTTGAACAAGTTTCCATACAGGAACCAAAGGTAATGTAAAAGGATCACACCTTTCCACAAGACGTGGCAATGAGAGAGCACGCCAAGGAAAAGAAAAGTGCAGGACACCAGCAGGGGAGTCTAAATGAATTTCTACACTTACATAGGGCAATGGGAAATAGATGACTTACATTTTCAGTATAACACAATCCAAATCTATTACTTAGCTCTATTGCCATATCATGCTGAATTAATGAACATAATAACGATACTTTATACTTAAAGAGCACCTTTCAAGTACCCTAGAGACATTATCTTATTAATCTCATTACACCCTTGTGAAGTAAACAGCAGAGCACAAATGGATTCTCAAATTGCTAGTCATAATCAGGGGAAAACTGAGCTAGAATTTGGGTGAGAGGACTTTGCTTTTTTTTTTTTTTGGTAATGGTACTTGTGAAGCATTTACTCTGTGCCAAGCACTGTTCTAAGCACTAGGGTAGATACAAGTTAATCAGGTTGGATGCCGTCGCTGTCCCACATGGGGGTCTCAGTCTAAATGTGAGGGAGTAGGATTTAATCCCACATGGGGCTCTCAGTCCAAATGTGAGGGAGTAGGATTTAATCCCCATTTTACAGATGGGGTAATTGAGATGAAGAGAAGTGAAGTGACTTGTCCAAGATCACTCTCAGCAGATACAAGGAAGAGCCAGGATTAAAACCCAAGCCCTCAAAACTTCCATGCCCGTACTCTTTTCACTAGGCCAGGAAACTCAACTGGTTTAAAACTCAACTGGTAGCCCACTAAAGGGTTAAATTGTTCCTGTGTGTCCTCTGGACAGGAATAATAATAATAATAATAACAATGGTCATGGTATTTGTTAAGCGCTTACTACGTGCCAGTCACCGCATTAAGCACTAGGGTAGATACAAGCAAATCAGGTTGGACACAGTCCCTTGTCCCACATGGGGTTTACAGATTCAATCCCCATTTTACAGATGAGGTAATTGAGGCCCAGAAGTGAAGTGACTTGCCCAAGGTGACAGCCAGGATTAGGACTCACAACCTTCTGACTCCCAGGGCCATGGAACATAAGAACTTAAGAGCATAAGCGAGGCCACTATTGGCTCAGACCAACGGTCCATCCTACCCAGCCCAATATTCTACCTTCAACAGTGCCAAAAGGATGCTTGGAGAAATAGCGAGATGGTTGCCTTCCTTAAAATTCACAGAGAAGTGAAGTGAATCACCCAAGGTCACACAGCAGACAAGAGCTAGGATTAGAACTCAGGTCCTTCTGACTGCCGGAAGGACCACTTGGCCATGCTGCTTCTCCCTCCTATATACACAGTGAGCCTCATGTGAGAGAGGAACTTAATATTCACCCAAATGATTACAAATGTATCATCTAACCCCTCTAATTTTCCCTTCTACAAACGTAACTTTCCCAAATGTGAAGAACCAGGATTTTAGGGTTTGACACAATCACAGGAAAGCTCGAGCAACTTCCCTTGAACTTTGTCCTACAATATTTTGATAGTCAAAGAAGTAGAAATCCAAGCCCGCTGTTGGGTAGGGACCGTCTCTATATGTTGCCAACTTGTACTTCCCAAGCGCTTAGTACAGTGCTGTGCACACTGTAAGCGCTCAATAAATACGATTGAATGAATGAATGAATGAATGAATGAATAACAAGAAGGCTAATTTGACCTTCATGAGAGCTTCAGAGGGTGGAAACCATATGGCTTTAAGCTTCAGACCAGAGAAGCAGGGAGGCCTGTGGAGAGAGCATGGGCCTCGGAGTCAGAAAGGTCTAGGTTCTGATCCCAGCTCTACCAACTGTCTGCAGTGTGACCTTGGGCAAGTCATTTCACTTTTCTGTGCCTCAGTTACCTCATCTGTTAAAGGGTTAATAATAATAATAATGATGGCATTTATTAAGCGCTTACTATGTGCAAAGAAAGCACTGTTCTAAGCGCTGGGGAGGTTACAAGGTGATCAGGATTTCCCACGGGGGCTCACAGTTTTAATCCCCATTTTACAGATGAGGTAACTGAGGCACAGAGAAGTGAAGTGACTTGCCCAAAGTCACACAGCTGACAATTGGCAGAGCTGGGATTTGAACCCATGACCTCTGACTCCAAAGCCCATGCTCTTTCCACTGAGCCACGCTGCTTCTCTAGCCACGCTGGCTAAGGCTGTGAGCCCCATGTGGGACATGGACGTGTCCAACCCGATTAACTTATATCTACCCACTGTTGGGTAGGGATTGTCTCTATATGTTGCCAATTTGTACTTCCCAAGCGCTTAGTACAGTGCTCTGCACATAGTAAGCGCTCAATAAATACGATTGATGATGATGATGATCTACCCCAGCGCTTAGTACAGGGCCTGGCACATAATAAGCACTTAAAAAAACCCTATAAAACAAAAAACCCTCTGTCTAGCTGTCAGTTTGGCTGAAAATGCAGGATCTACCTACTTTATGCAGTTCCATATTCCATTATTGTAGGTCATCTGAGTGACACAATTATCACACAACGGCAAGATAAGATCACCAACAGGGAGGTCCTGGAATCCAGTCAGTCTACTAACACCAAGGTGATGTTTATGACTTGGGCAAGACACGCAGGGAAAATACGCAACAACAGGAATCCCAAGTGGCTGCTTTAGGGAGGGCTGAATTGCAGGAAACATAAACAACGAGATAAAAAACGTTTTAGAGATATAGTGAAAGACAACCTTAGGCCATGTGGCAGAGTCACGGAAGTCACAAACCCACAACAGAACTGTAGCAAAACTGTAGATTTCAAAGCTTCTATAATTGGAACTTTCTCCTCCTCCCATAATATGAATTAATGAAATTTCACTGAATGTAGAAATTGTCACCCAATTCTATCCCTGATCAATTTCCTGCTAGGTACTATGAAGGTTCTGATAATGGAACAAGAAATTTTTTATGGTATTTGTTAAGCGCTTACTATGTGTGAAGCACTGTGCTAAGAGTTGGGGTAGGTTCAAATTAATTAGGTTGGACACGGTTTCAGGCACAGTCCCTGTCCTGAATGGAGATCACAGTCTAAGAAGGAGGGAGAACTTGGGTTTAATCCCCGTTTTACAATTGAAGAACTGAGGCACAGAGAAGTTAAGCAACTTGCCCAAGTTCACACAGCAAGCAAATTAGAATCCAGGTCTTCTGACTCCCAAGTCTGTGCTCTTTCTACTAGGCCATGCCGCTTCTCTAGCAATTCTAATCAACCAATCAATAGTATTTATTTCCATTTTTCTTTAGTGATTTAGTTGATGTGGGCAAAGACCCATTCTGTGGTTTGTGGTTTCCCTTATTTAGAAACAAGTACACTTTATTGACTGTGCAGGACCACAGGTAGGTAGTATACTATCTGAAAATTATAAGTTCCTCTTTTTTTAATACAAAAAAACCTCAATGGTTTGCAATAATAGATTGGTACTGGTATATTATGACTGGTTTTATGGTTGAAAAAATATTTATACATCTATAATATACATATTGACACTTTCTTTTGTATTTTTTCTTATTTTCTGGGTTTGGGGGTAAGAGTTTTTTGACCAACTTTTTACGCAGAACTAGCTAACAAAACTATTTTTCCCTGATTAAGAAACGTTTTTATGTATTTCTGAAGCACCAGATTTCACTCTGCTTTATTCATCTATGGGAATGACTGGTGCTTTTGGGACATGTTTGAAGAACCCACTAATACCGTAGTTCTGTAATTGGATTGAAGAGGTGTTTAAAGGGAGTGTAGATTGATTTAGTGAAAAATCTGAATTGAAGAACTGTTTTATTGCAGCATAATAATAGTAATTCTGATATTTGCTAAGTGCTTACTATGTGCTTACTAAGCACTGGGGTGGGTACAAGCAAATTGGGTTGGACACAGTTCCTGTCCCATTTGGGGCTCACGGTCTCATCTCCATTTTACAGATGAGGTAACTGAGGCACAATAAAGCCCCTAATTGGGGGATATTGTTTGGTTCATATTTAACCATTAGGATGGATGTCAAGGAGGATGTCAAGGAGGAAACCATTATGTTATTTATCTAAGCATCCGTTATTGGAGACAAATTGATGGACTGGAAGAACCATTGATCTGACCCAGCAAGGGCACTTCATATATTTTTAGATTCTCATCTCCACACGGGGCAAGACGAACAACTATTTGAAAAATGAAACCTTTGGAATCTACATTTTCTTAATAGTGAAAACATTTCGACTCGGCAAAAGGGTGATTTTCAATTAACGACTATTACTGCAAACGAGCAAGGACCATCTAAAATTCATTTGGTAAAGTCCTTCAACTCTTTTATAAAAATGTTCTTTGAGGTTGCATCCTTCTACTTATTGGCCCGGGGGCCTGCCCATTTGACTAATAATAAGAAGAACTGTGGAGTCTGTTAAGCACTTGCTATGTGCCAAGCACTGTAGCAATTCCTGCGGTTGATACAAGATAATCGGGTGCCACGCGGGGCTCCAGTTCTAAGTAGGAAGAACGGGTATTAAATCCCTGTTTTACAGATGCTCATCATCAATCGTATTTATTGAGCGCTTACTGTGTGCAGAGCACTGTACTAAGCGCTTGGGAAGTACAAGTTGGCAACATATAGAGACAGTCCCTACCCAACAGTGGGCTCACAGTCTAAAAGGGGGAGACAGAGAAACTCAAACACAGAAATGTGCTGCTACTTGTGAGTGTTGAGACTTCATTCCTTTGCTCTTATCGCCTACCGATTCGTTTTTTAGATTTTTGAGTTTCTGCAGCACTCCCCAAGAGGATACAGAAGAAACTCTTGGGAAAATCTTGTTACTACACTGTTCTTGCTGCAATCCAGCTGTTCGGTCCTAGAAACTATACAGTCAGCTAAAGCAGCCTCGTCCTTTCCCTTATCTTTTCCAACAACCACACCCCCTCGATAGCCTGAATGTGCTCTGGGAACATCATAAGGACAGTAAGGGTGACAGCAAGCCAAGAGGACTGAGAAACAGGAAGTAGAAAAGCCTGAAATGCTTTTTCTGGGAATCGGGCTTCTGTGTTGACATTAGGGCCTGCAAAAACAATACCATTGTCTGTATGAAGCAATCCCTCCTAGCCCTGCCTTTGAACCTAAGGTTAGGTTTTCCCAAGTGAATTGGGGTCAAAAGCAGATTTTTTTTTTCCAATGGAAAAAAATCCTTTCAAAAAGTAACACTAACATATGCAAACTCAGACACTATCCACGCCCAGTGGGCTGTTTTCGAGAATTTTCCAAAATATATGAAGATATGGGTAAGGGATGTTATACAGATGGGTATCCATTCACCTAGAAGGAATGATTTGGGCTACATGCCCCAGGCCCACAAAACAATTTTACCCCTGAATTTTTCTAATTTGTTCTTTCCTGAGCCCCTCTGGGTACAATGCACTATACCAAATATTAGGGAGGAACAAAAGAATGAAGTGAGGTGCTCCCTATTCCCCACAGGGCTTAAATTCTTCTCTGTGTCTTGTGGGAATAATTGGATGAGCACAGGATGTCCCTTGGGTTTAGGGTTCATTCACTCAATCGTATTTATTGAGCATTTACTGTGTGCAGAGCATTGTACTAAGCGCTTGGAAAGTACAATTGGGCAACAAATAGAGACAATCCCTATCCAAAAATGGGCTCACAGCCTAGAAGGGGGGAGACAGACAACAAAACAAGTAGACAGGCATGTATTAGTGCTGTGGGACGGAGGGTGGGGTGAATTGCTCAGCGCTTAGAACAGTGCTCAGCGCTTAGAACAGTGCTTTGCACATAGTAAGCACTTAATAAATGCCATTATTATTATTATTATTCTTATTGCCAAGTGCTTAAAAGGTAAAGATCCAACTGCATCAGTGACGCAAAAAGGAGAAGGAGTAGGGGGAATGAGGATTTAGTTGGGGAAGGCCTCTTGGAGGAGATGTGATTTTTAATAAGGCTTTGAAGGTGGGGAGAGTGGTGGTCTGTTGTACGTGAAAGAGAAGCGGTGTGGCCTAATAGATAGAGCATGGGCCTGGGAGTAAGAAGGACCTGGGTTCTAACTGTTGCCAATTTGTACTTCCCAAGCGCTTAGTACAGTGCTCTGCACATAGTAAGCGCTCAATAAATACGATTGATGATGATGATGATGATGATGATGATTGATTGATTGATTAATCCTGACTCTGCCACTTGCCTGCTGTGTGGCACTTAAATTCTCTGTGCCTCAGTTACCTCATCTGTAAAATGGGGAATAAGACTGTGAGCCCCTTGCAGAACAGGGACTGTGTCCATCCTGATAAGTTTGTATCTACCCCAACACTTAGTACAGTGCCTGGAACGTAATAAGGGCTATTCTCTAGCAGCAGACTGACCAGCTGAAGGTTGCCTCGGTAGCCTCCTTGGTAGCCGCTGCGGTTGTCGTCCACATTAGTCAGCTATTTCTTGGAATTCCTGCTGCGCTTGTCTACCCCTTGGGGTACTCTGGGAGCTAAAAGTTTCAAAAATGGCATTTGCTAAGCGCTTTCTATGTGCCAGGCCCGTACTAATAATAATGATGGCATTTATTAAGTGCTTCTATGTGCAAAGCACTGTTCTAAGCACTGGGATAGTCAGGTTTGGACAGAGTCCCTATCCCACATAGGGTTCACAGTCTGTTTCAGTCAGAACCCTTCAGTCAAGAGCATAGTACAGTGCTCTGAACACAGTAGGCACTCAATAAATAATAATAATAATAATAATAATGGCATTTGTTAAGCGCTTACTAAGTGCAAAGCACTGTTCTAAGCGCTTAACAAATAAGGATACAAGGTGATCAGATTGCCCCGTGAGGGGCTCACAGTCTTAATCCTCATTTTACAGATGAGGTAACTGAGGCACAGAGAAGCTAAGTGAATTGCCCAAGTTCACACAGCTGACAATTGGTGGAGCTGGGATTTGAACCCATGACCTCTGACTCCAAAGCCCGGGCTCTTTCCATCAAGCCACGGTCAATGAACCCTTCACCTCTGAAGGCCTGGCTCCAGAAGGCACCCCTCTATTTCTGGATATTTCACCCTTCTCACCACATTAAGGTCAATCAGTCAATCAGTATATTTATTGAGCGTTTACCGTATGCAGAGCACTTTACTAAACACTAAGTCCCCCTTCTAGACTGTGAGCCCGCTGTTGGGTAGGGACCGTCTCTATATGTTGCCGACTGTACTTCCCAAGCGCTTACTACAGTGCTCTGCATACAGTAAGTGCTCAATAAATATAATTGAGTGAATGAATGAATAAGTCAACCAGTCAGGCGCTCAGTAAATACAACTTACTGACTTGGGAGATGACAATACAACAGAGTTGATCGACAAGTTCCCTGCCCACGACGAATTTACAGTTTAGAGGGGGTTGAACTTTGGGAGGGATTTAAATGTTCTTTATTTCCCTAGTATATACAATTAAAATAAAAGATGTGATTGAATAAGTAAGCCGTTTTAAAAAGGAGTAATAGGAAGCATGCTGCTTCCGATCACAATCAAAGTTGTTCAAATTGTCAGATGGCCAAGTTTATTAGAATTGTAACCGAATTTTCTGACTTCTATTAATGATGGCATTTGTTAAGTGCTTACTATTCATTCATTCAATCGTATTTATTGAGCGCTTACTGTGTGCAGAGCACTGTACTAAGCGCTTGGGAAGTACAAGTTGGCAACATATAGAGACGGTCCCTACCCAACAGCGGGCTCCCGGTCTAGAAGGGGGAGATGTGCAGAGCACTATTCTAAGCGCTGGGGAGGATACAAGATGATCAAGTTGTCCCACGCGGGGCTCACAATCTTAATACCCATCTTACAGATGAGGTAACTGAGGCCCAGAGAAGTTAAGTGATTTGCCCAAGGTCACACAGCTGACAACTGGCGGAGGCGGGATTTGAACCCATGACCTCTGACTCCCAAGCCTGTGCTTTTTCCATTGAGCCATGCTGCTTCTATTAAAGTCAAAATTTCAATTACTCTACATAATGAACCACTGTTTTCCTCTAATTTGTCACTTTTAAGTGAGCAAAGCAAAGTTGGCTGCGAGTCACTGCCCAGTTTCCTGCCTTCATTTTTTTTTATACCTCCTGGTACTTTTGATAGAAGAACAATTGTAACTAGGAGAATATCAGAGCGGTTCCTAAACTAGGTGGGAGTGGGGTGGCAGGGGGGTGAAAAGGGAGGGGTGAAAGGATTAGTCATAAGCAACACAAAGCATCCTTTCTTCCTGAGGGCTAAATATGTTGCCACTAAAACACTCCAAGAGATGCATTTGTATCACTGGGCTTCAGTGACATGGACTCGGTCTGTTGACCCTGATATTTACTGTCAAGCGGATATGAAAATGAAAGCATATTTTTCGGTCTCTCCACAATTACGAAACTGAATTGAATTTTAAGAGCGGTACTGACCTTTGCCAGAGAAAAGCACATTTTCACCCAGCCGGCAAATAAGGATTTCTCAGATGAAGCTGTTTCTTTTACCTGTCAAAAATCCAACCACAGGACAAAGTGTAAGTACTGGAAAAGCATCAAGACAATAAATACATGCTAGGTACAATTTAAGGAATTCATTCCCTAAAACCGAGACTATTTTCTATATTCTTGGACTCTTTGTTTATCATTTCCGCTAAACGTTTCCAAACCATAATGATAGAGAGAACTACAGGCCTGCCTGTGGTCTAAACCGATAGGTTGAAGTTGAGGGATGATGGAATGGTTCATTCATTCAATCGTATTTATTGAGTGCTTACTGCGTGCGCAGCACTGTACTAAGCGCTTGGGAAGTACAAGTTGGCAACATATAAAGGCAGTCCCTACCCAAAAACGGGCTCACAGTCTAGAAGGGGGTTAAGGTCGTGCTATACTCTTCCGAGTTACAACAAAAGGAGTGACAATTGGCACATAGAAAGCCCTTAACAAATACCATTTAAAAAAAGATTCCTGGCATCATACCGAAAACCTGACTCAGTGGTGCCTCATTAAACTCCCACAAGCCTATTACTTCCACCATCCGCAAGTTGGATCAAGATTTCAAAATTATCTTTGTTATTTCTTAAATCTCAGATGCCCCATTAAGATGTTTCTGTCACCGTTTTTTTTTCCAGTTTGTGAACTCAATCAATCGTATTTATTGAGCTCTTACTGCATGCAGAGCACTATATTGAGCGCTTGGGAGAGTAAAATACAATAGAGCTGGTAGACATGCTCCCTGTCCACAACCAGCACATAGTTTAAAGGGGGAGACAGATGTTAGTATAAATAAATTAATTACGGATATGTTGATAACTGTTGTGGGATGGTGACTATAGGGGGTAAATCCAAGTGCGAGGGCAACGTAGAAGGGAGTGGGAGAAGAGGAAATGAGGGTTTAGTTGGGGAAGGCCTCTTGGAGGAGATGTGCTTGCGGAAACCTTGAAAACCCTTGTGGCTTTTTGGTTTAAATTTCTCTCCAGGGAGTAAGGAACACGAAAATGATTTTATGAATGTTAGTTACAGCATGTGATTTTTAAATTATTACTTGTTAAGCACTTACTGTGTGTCAAAAACTGTTCTAAGAACTGGGTAGATACAAGTTAATCAGATAGGACGCAGTTTAAGTAGGAGGGAGAACAGGTATTGACTACCCAGAGAAGTGAAGTGACTTGTCCAAGGTCACACAGCAGACAAGTGGCAGAGCTAGGATTAGAACCCAGAATCTCTGGCTTCCAGGCCTGTGATCTTCCATCACAGTGGAAATGCTAAAAAATGCTATAAATCATTTTACTTGTACATATTTACTAGTCTATTTATTTTGTTAATGATGTGCATCTGGCTTTACTTCAATTTCTTCTGATGACACGACACCTGTCCACGTGTTTTGTTTTGTTGTCTGTCTCCCCATTCTAGACCGTGAGCCCGTTGTTGGGTAGGGACCGTCTCTACATGTTGCCAACTTGTACTTCCCAAGCGCTTAGTACAGTGCTCTGCACACAGTAAGCGCTCAATAAATACGATTGAATGAATGAAAAAGGTACGTCCCTGTAAATCTACGTTTCAGTTCTCCAATAACACAGGGTTTCTGTTCATGACTAACCCCATGTTAAGGAAAACTCAAGGAATAGTCCGCATTTCCCCATTCGTGACTAACCCCATGTTAAGGAAAACTCAAGGAATAGTCCGCATTTCCCCATTCATGACTAACCCCATGTTAAGGAAAACTCAAGGAATAGTCCGCATTTCCCCACTCCTCAAGCACCTCCAGTGGTTGCCCATCCACCTCCTCATCAAACAGAAACTCCTTACCATCAGCTTTAAAAAATGGAATCCCCTTAGCCCCTCCCACCTCACTACTCTCCTACTACAACCCGAATTGCACAGTTCGCTCCTCTAATGCCAAACTATTTACTGTGCCTCACTCTCGTCTATCTCACAGTCGACCCCTCGCCTGCAACCTGTTTTGGGTCTGGAATACCTGGATGATAATAATTTTAATAATAATAATAATAACAATAATAATGTTGGTATTTGTTAAGTGCTTACTATGTGCAAAGCACTGTTCTAAGCGCAGGGGGGAACACAAGGAGATGAGGTTGTCCCGTGTGGGGCTCACAGTCTTAATCCCCATTTTACAGATGAGGGAACTGAGGCACAGAGAAGTGAAGTGACTTGCCCAAGATCACACAGCAGACATGTGGGGGAGGTGGAATTCGAACCCATGACCTCTGCCTCCCAAGTCCGCGCTCTTTCCACTGAGCCACGCTGCTTCTCTAATTATGGTATTTGTTGAGCACTGACTATGTACCCGGCATAGTTGGCCACAGTCCCTGTCCCACTTGGGGCTCACAGTCTCAATCCCCATTTTATGGATGAGGAAACTAAGGCCCAGAGAAGTAAAGTGACTTGCCCAAGGTCACACAGCAGACAAGTGGCAGAGCCGGGATTAGAACCCATGGCCTTCTGACTCCATGCCTTTATCCACTAGCCATGCTGTTTCCTCTTCTTATCTGACAGACAGTTACTCTCCTCACCTTCAAAGCCTTATTGAAGGCCCATCTCCTCCAAGAGGCCTTCCCAGATTACGCCTTTTCATTCAATTCATTCAATCGTATTTATTGAGCGCTTACTGTGTGCACAGCACTGTACTAAGCCCTTAGGAAGTACAAGTTGGCAACATATAGAGACGGTCCCTACCCAACAACGGGCTCACAGCCTTCTTTCGGCATCTCTGACTTGCTCCCTTTATTCCTCTCCCCTCTCAGCCCCACAGCACTTATGTACGTATCCATAATTTGTATCAATGTCTGTCTCCCGTCTTTAGGCTGTAAACTCATTGTGGGCAAGGAATGTGTCTGTTACATTGTTTTATTATACTCTCTCAAGAGTTTAGTACATACAGTAAGGGCTCAATAAATATGATTGATTGGATGATATAGTATGATATTGTCTGGTGTCATGTGCACAACAGTTTCTTCCAACACTGCGTTCTATCCAGACAGGGTCGTGATGTCGAAAGAACGTTCCCCAATTTTCTATCAGCAATCCACCCAAAATGTATAGTGAAAACATGCATTATGGAAGAACTGAATGTATAGTGGCATGTAAGATAAATAAATCCCTAACATTAGTTTAAAATGTTTAATTTACTAATAATATGGATTCGTTATGGACCAGAATTGAGCAGAATTTCACAGACTCCCAGATCCAGCCTCTGTTCTCCTACTGATTATTTTAGCTTAAAAAATCAAGACAAATAATAACATCTAAATGTCATTTCATTTTTAATCTTCCATCACCCAATTCATTCTCTTTCATTCTTCCTTGAACACAAATTAACAATACAGCCTTCTTCTCTCTTTGCGCATCTATCTTTGACCAAAATGTTTTTTATTGGTTCTACCCAGTATTTTCTAGGTCTTTGGTATGTCAGTTCTTTCTGTTTCTTGGTGTCTGATCTACAGGCCAGGAGGCCCATCTGTTTTCCTGCCCAAGAATTACACAGTTGACCCACCTTCGTTTTGCTTCATATGTAGCCTGCACCATAATTTTGACACCTATACATTACTGATTTATGAATATATTGTCCAAGCCAGACTTTGAAAATAGGTTATTATTCTGCTGCTCTTTGGGTGACATTCTTTTTTTCTTCTCAGGTTTGTTCCTTTTTTATATATAATGGTATTTTTTAAGCCCTTACTATGTGCCAGGCACTGTACTGAGTGCCAGGGTAGAAACAAGCTAATCAGATTGGACACAGTCCACGTCCCATGTGGAGCTCACAGTCTTAATCCCCATTTTGGAGCACTGAGGCACAGAGAAATTAGGTGATTAGCCCAGGATTGCCCGGGAGACAGGATTAGAACCCAGGTCCTCTGACTCCCAAGCCAATGCTCTTTCCACTAGGCCACGCTCCTTCTCGGTATTGCCGATTAACATTCAGAACCACATGTATTGAAGGCAAAATAATAGCCAAAAAGTTACTTTCTTCTTTCCCTCTTCATGGACAATCCATGGATTAGTAATGACATTCTGAGTTCAGTGAAGCAGATTCATACTGACTTGCTCCTCCCGATACAGTTGATATTAAATATTTGGCCTTGTTATTGGGTCTTTGAGACATTCCACTTTTTCTTCCCCTCATATCCTCTAACTCCTTTGGATTGACATCCTTTATTTGCCCCATTCCCAGCTCCACAGCATGGAGCTGTAGCATGACATATCACAGGCCTAGGAGTCGGAAGGTCATGGGTTCTAATCCCGGCTCCACCACTGTCTGCTGTATGACCCCGGGCAAGTCTCCTCACTCCCTCTGTGCCTCAGTTTCCTCATCGGTAAAATGGGGATTGAGACTGTGCACCCCACTTGGGACAGGGACTGTGTCTAACCTAATCTGCTTGTAATAATAATAATAATAATAACGGCATTTATTAAGCGCTTACTATGTGCAAAGCACTGTTCTAAGTGCTGGGGGGGATACAGTAATAATAATAATAATGGTATTTGTTAAGCACTTACTATATGCAAAGCACTGTTCTAAGTGCTGAGCACTGTTCTAATACAAGCTGATCAGGTTGTCCCACGTGGGGCTCACAGTCTTAATCCCCATTTTACAGATGAGGGAACTGAGGCACAGAGAAGTTGTTAAGTGACTTGCCCAAAGTCACACAGCTGACAGTTGGCGGAGCCGAGATTTGAACCCATGACCTCTGACTCCAAAGCCCGGGCTCTTTCCACGGAGCCCCAGTGCTTAGCACAGTGCCTGACACATTCATTCATTCATTCATTCATTCAATCGTATTTATTGAGCGCTTACTGTGTGCAGAGCACTGTACTAAGCGCTTGGGAAGTACAAATCATGGTAAGCACTGAACAAATACCACAATAATTATGTACACATCCATAATTCATTTTATTTATCCAAATGTCTGCCTCCTCCTCTAGACTGTAAACCCCTGTGGGCAGAGGAAATGCCAACTCTGCTGTATTTACTCTCCCAAGCCCTTAGTACGTTCTGACTCAGTGCTGCCTCATTAAACTCCCTCCTACCTACTATTTCCACCATCTTCAAGTTGGATCAAGATTTCAAAATTATCTTAGTTATTTTTCTAGGTCTCCAATGCCCCACTCAGATATTTGTCATTTTTTTTCCAGTTTGTGGAATCAATCAATCAATCGTATTTATTGAGCCCTTACTGTTTGCAGAGCACTGTACTGAGAGCTCGGGAGAGTACAGTATAACAGAGCTGGTAGACGTGTTCCCCAACCACAGTAAGTGTATAGTCTAAAGGGGAAGACAGATGTTAGTATAAATAAATAAATTACGGATCTGTTTATAACTGCTGCAGGGCCTCTTGTGAGCAGAGGACATGCTTTCCAACTCTGCTGTATTTACTCTCCCAAGCATTTAGTACAGCGCTCTGTACCCAGTAACTGCTCACTAAATGTCCCTGATAGACTGACTGATTTACCAGTTAGACGAATGACTCCTTTAGGGAGGCCTGTGTATGCAAGGGGGTCTGTGTTGTTTCCCACTGACCCCTCATATATCGGGGAGCCAGAGGATGAGTCTTCCTTAAACTTTCGTGGTAGTGTACTTACACAACCCAATGCAAGGAGAGGCATTCATCACACTCATAGAGCACTGCATGTGATATGTTAGTACCAATGCAGCCTGCAAAGGGAGGAAGAGAGGCTTCCCCGGAGGATGCAACTGAATTATGTCACCCCAAGTAGGTTATGCAGGCTACTTAATGTCATGCATCTTCATCCCCACAGCACTTACGTACCCATATGACATGGGACGTACCAGGATTATGGAATGGATCGTGTTCCCCTCCCAGGATCTTGTAAACACCAGGCATCGCTTCCGAGCCGAGGCCTGGGAGCAGGAGCCGTGGCGGAGGGAGGTTGGACATTTTAAAAATAAAAATAATAATAATGGCATTTGTTAGGTGCTTACTAGGTGCCAATCGCCAGGGTGGATACAAGCAAATCGGGTTGGATGCAGTCCCTGCCCCGTGTTGGGCTCACGGTCATAATCCGCATTTTATAGATGAGGCAACTGAGGCACAGAGAAGTGAAGTGACTCGCCAAGGTCACATATTAGACATGGGGTGGAGCTGGGATTAGAACCCATCATCATCATCATCATCAATCGTATTTATTGAGCGCTTACTGTGTGCAGAGCACTGTACTAAGCGCTTGGGAAGTACAAGTTGGCAACATATAGACACAGTCCCTACCCAATAGTGGGCTCACAGTCTAAAAGGGGGAGACAGAGAACAAAACCAAACATACTAACAAAATGAAATAAATAGAATAGATATGTACAAGTCAAATAAATAAATAAATAGAGTAATAAACCCATGACCTTCTGACTCCCAGGACCACTACACCACGCTGCTTCTTGTGCTGGACACAAAGTCGTCCACTGCCATATCTGTCCTGAACACGGGGTGGACCAGCTAAAAACCAGACTGCCCAGTTCGGACAACCACCCTAGAGTGGAGGGGAGAGGGACTGCTTCTGAGAGTTATGATTGTTGATCCCTGGACTGTAAGCTCATTGTGGGCAGCGAATGTGTCTCCCCAGAGCTCAGTGGAGTGATCTGCACACAGTAAGCGCTCAATAAATATGACTGATTGCTCTGGAGTACATTTACCTTCATTCAATTTGACTTTTCATTCATTCAATCGTATTTAGTAAGCGCTCAATAAATATGACTGACTGCTCTGGAGTACATTTACCCTCATTCAATTTGACTGTTCATTCATTCAATCGTATTTATTGAGCGCTTACTGTGTGCAGAGCACTGTACTACGCGCTTGGGAAGTACAAGTTGGCAACATAACTGTGCCAACTTGGACTGGCACAGTTGAAGAACTGTGGACTATTCTTTCCAGCTGAGGCTGAAGGGAGAGTAAACCAACTCATCAGGTAAAAATATTTCTATTAGACTCCTCTGAAACTTCAGGAAGACCCCATATGGGATAAAATCTCTGTTAGAAGAAAAACCTGAAACAGGATGCTTCTGAAGGCCCTTTAAGTCATTGGTAAGGGGAAAAAAAGACTTTTTCCGTTGATATAAAGAGAATAAGGATAATACTCTCTTTCCCACTCAAGAGAATTAATTAGACTGTAAACCTCTTTAATAGTACACCATCATAACTGCAGAAGAGCCGTAAAAATACTTCAACCCTAGCCCTTGCCCATTATGGTTTAAAAGTGAAGGGCAAGAGTAATCGATCATTTTTCCTGTACCAACAATGAATGGCAGGTACAATATGAAAAAAACGGGACTTGTGAGCTAAGACATATGGAAATTGAGACAGCCGTACTTCATTCATTCATTCAATCGTATTTATTGAGCGCTTACTGTGTGCAGAGCACTGTACTAAGCGCTTGGGAAGTACAAGTTGGCATCATATAGAGACAGTCCCTACCCAACAGCGGGCTCACAGTCTAGAAGGGGGAGACAGACAACAAAACAAAACATATTAACAAAATAAAATAAATAGAATAAATATGTACTTGAGACAGCTCAAGAGATAAGAAGACCCAAGGTTCCTCAGGTGCACCGATATCAATCCATCAATCAATTGTATTTATTGAGCGCTTACTTTGTGCAAAGCACTGTACTAAGCGCTTGGGAAGTACAAGTTGGCAACATATAGAGACAGTCCCTACCCAACAGTGGGCTCAGCATTCAAGTCATGCAGGCCAGGCTGAGCAATGATCAGCCAGGACTCTGAAACTGTAGCAGTAAAACTGTGGGGACAGTTTCAAAAGACTATATAATAAAATATCTTTTAATTTGATTATAATGTGCACACATTTTGCTTACTTTCTTTGGGCTCTTGGATCTCATCTTTGCACTTGGATTTGTCCCCTTTAAGCACCAGATCTCCACCCCACCCCCAGTTCCACACCACTTATGTACATAGCCATAATTAATTTTAATGTCTGTCTCTAGACTGTAAATGCATTGTGGGCAGGGAACATGTCTACCGACCGTTGTACTCTCCCAATCAATCAATCGTATTTATTGAGCGCTTACTGTGTGCAGAGCACTGTACTAAGCGCTTGGGAAGTACAAGTTGGCAACATATAGAGACAGTCCCTACCCAACAGTGAGCTCACAGTCTAGAAGAGGGAGACAGAGAACAAAACCAAACATACTAACAAAATAAAATAGAACAGATATGTACAAGTAAAATAAATAGAGTAATAAATATGTACAAACATATATACTCCCAAGAGCAGTAAGCATTCAACCCAAATGATTGACTGATTGATTGATTGACAGAGCTGAAGGGGAGGAACTATGCTTTCTAATCTCACCCAGTGCTAGGCTAGTTCAGCATGCCTTCTGCATGCTTTCCGGATCCTTTTTCTTTTTTTGGAGGATATTAAGGCTCCACGCTAGAAATTCAACTCAGATCACACTTTGTTCCGAAGCGAGGGGCACGTTCCAAAATTGGGTAGGTGGTCCAGGTCCGCAGGTTAGGAGCGCAGGAGGCCTGGCCCCCCGAAACTTGTGGCTAGTGCAGACTTGCTGGGGGAGAGGAGGGAAAGTGGGTACGCTACGGAAGATTTGTCCGAAACACAGACAAGGCATCAGAGCCGTGTGACCTGGAGGAGAGAGCGGAGGCTTGGGAGTCAGAACCTGGGTTCCAATCCCAGCTCCGCCACTTGCCTGCTGTGTGACCTTGGGCAAGTCACTTGACTTCTCTGGGCCTCGGTTCCCTCGTCTGTAAAACAATAATAATAATAATGGCATTTATTAAGGACTTACTATGTGCACTGTCCTAAGCGCTGGGAAGGTTACAAGGTGATCAGGTTGTCCCACAGGGAGCTCAAAGTCTTAATCCCCACTTTACAGATGAGGGAACTGAGGCGCAGAGAAGTTAAGTGACTTGCCCAAAGTCACCCAGCTGACAATTGGCAGAGCCGGTATTTATTTATTTATTTTACTTGTACATATTCTATTTATTTTATTTTGTTAATATGTTTGGTTTTGTTCTCTGTCTCCCCCTTCTAGACTGTGAGCCCACTGTTGGGTAGGGACCGTCTCTATATGTTGCCAACTTGTACTTCCCCAAGCGCTTAGTACAGTGCTCTGCACACAGTAAGCGCTCAATAAATACGATTGAATGAATGAATGAATGAATTCAAATCCATAACCTCTGTCTCCAAGGCCAGTGCTCTTTCCACTGAGCCGCGCTGCTTCTCTGAATGGGGACTGAGATTGCAAATCCCATGTGGGAAAGGGACTGTGTTCAATTCTATTTGCTTGTATCCAAGCCAGAGCTTAGTACAGTGCCTGGCACATAGTAAGTGCTTAACAAATGCCATCATTGTTATTATTATTATTATAACAACAATAATCATAATAAAACGGGGAGTAAGACTGTGAGCCCCATGTGGGACAGGGACTGTGTCCAACCTGATAAGTTTGTATCTACTTCAGCACTTAGAACAGTGCTTGAAACATAGAAAGTGCTTAACAAATACCAGAAAAAACCAGCAATAGCCAAGGATGCCTTATAGTTGCTAAGGGCATTCTATTAATTTCCAGACTAGTGAGAGATTCAGCCAGGGAAACTCTTGAAGTGGGCTAGGTTTGTTTAATTTTTCTGGTATGTGAGGTGACTAGAAGTGATGTAACTCTGTTCTTAATGGATGACTACTGAAAGTCCATTACGTGCCACAAATGAAACGAGTTTGACTTCTGCCAGGGAGTTCAGCAAGACACACGCAGTCTCTGGTACTATCTGGATGCAAACCAGCAAGCAAAGCCAAAAGAACTCCATAGGAAATATCCAACAGAGAGCTGGAAGCAGCTGCTCAGTTGCTATTTGGCTGCTTTTTTTCTTCTGGGATGATCGAAAGGATCTGGTTCTGTCCAAACCGACTAGAACTTGAATGACTCTGGGCTCCTGAAGACTATGCGTGACGAAGAACTGCTGACCTAGTGGAAAGAGCATGAATCCGGGAACCGGGAGATCCGGGTTCAAGTCTCAGCTCTGTTCCTGGCCTGCTGTGTGACCTTGGATTAGTCACTTAACTCTTCTGTGCCTCAGTTTCCTCATCTGTAAAATGAGGCTAAGATACCTAGTTTCCCTACCTAAGACTGTGAGCCCAGGTGGGATAGGGACGGTCTCTGACCTGTTTATCTTGCACTTACCCCAGTTTTCAGAACAGAGCTTGGCACAGAATAAATGCTTAACAAATACTATTATTATTATTAAATGGCAAACCATCAACTTGTGTGTTCTTCCTATGATGCAACTGAAATGAAAAATAGTCATTAAATGGGCCAGATGGAAGTGTAATGAACTCTAAAATTAAAACTAAGCATGCTAGTTTATGCTTTAATAGGGGAGAGAGGTATAAAATATCAAATATTAAAAGACACAGCTTGGCCTAATGGAAAGAACACAGGACTGGGGCGAGGTGGTGGATCGGGAGACCTCTTCTCTAATTCTAGCTCTGCCAACTGCCTGCAGTGTGACCTTGGACAAGTCACTTAACTCTCCGGGCCTCAGTTTGTCACCTGTAAAATAGAGATCAAAAATCTGTTCTCTCCCTTCTAGAGTGCAAGCAGTGTGGGGGACAGGGACTGTGTCTGATCTGACTGTACTGGATCTACCCAAGTGCTTAGCAAATAGTGAGCGCTTAACAAATACCATCATCATTATTATTATTATTATTTCCAAGTGGCCCAAAAGAGTTGACGGGCTTTTAAGAGTACTTAATCACCAGTTGCTTCAACGCTGTAGGATTGGTAACGGGTGTCTCCTGGCTTAGGGGAATTTTGGGTTCTTGTTTTGGGTGGCCTTGCTTACTCATGCTGAATATTTATAACCACATTTCACGTGTGTGTAGCCATTGTCCTGCACAGGCCAAATCTGGCACTCAGGGCATTAAGAACTCTAGCAACAGGATAATGCAGGAATGCCCAAGTTAATCTCTCTGGTGAGGTTTCTCCAGGAACTCTGACTTCAGTGGGCTGACTGGTTTGACAGAGCAACTCGGGGCTTTTCACTTTCTACTGCAGACTGGGAGATTTCAGGGCACCCCAGTATTCAGGCCGGCTGGGAGGAAGATGGGGAGTGAGCGACTGTAATCCTAAATCTTCTTGGGGCTAATCTGCTGGCCTGTTCAAGGAAGTTCAACCGTAAACCAGCTGATTTATCTCCTTGAGCCCAACATCAAGGAAGAGAGTGAGGCACTGTGAGAACACCCACCCCCACTCACCACCCCCACTCCAAAAACAAAACAAAAACAGAAAAGAACAAACAAACCACTAGTCCTCCCTGCGTTGGATTAAAAATGGGGCGGTAATATTATTAAGTAAGAGGCAGTGTCTGTTCAGGTTCTTTGAATTAAAAACGACCAAACGGCTAGGCCGTCTGCCCATTGCAAACATCATAATTAACGCACATACTGGCAATAGTATTTCCTAAGCACCTTTATGAAGAGCACTGTACTAAATGCTCCAATCCCCCTCGCCTTACCCTCCCCATCCCCCTGCCTTACCTCCTTCCCCTCCCCACACCACCTGCATATATGTATATATGTTTGTATGTATTTATTACTCTATTTTATTTGTACATATTTATTCTATTTATTTTATTTTGTTAATATGTTTTGTTTTGTTGTCTGTCTCCCCCTTCTAGACTGCGAGCCCACTGTTGGGTAGGGACCATCTCTATATGTTGCCAACTTGTACTTCCCAAGCGCCTAGTACAGTGCTCTGCACACAGTAAGCGCTCAATAAATACGACTGAATGAATGAATGAAATGAGGGGAAAGACTACAAGGGTGAAAATTGGAATGTAATCACCGGCCAATAATCTTGTAGAAATACTAGGGAGATAAGGTGGATAGTAAATCTAAACTGATAGCTAACTGCTTCCTTGGTTGTTCCGTCTAAGCTAATGTAGAGATTTTTCCAAGAAATCTTCCATTCCCACTTTTCTGGCTGTGTTGTGTTCGAAAGTCAGGAGCTTTGAACATCTGTTGTTACTGCAAGAACGGGACCCAACTGAGATTTTTGAAAAATAAAGCCCCGCCTACTTAAGGCGTAGTGAATACCATCTTTTCGGACAAGTAGGAAGTCTTGACCGTAATGTCCGTCCCTGCCCCCCATCCAGATGTCTTGCAGTTGCCTAATGTGCACGTTCCAATTTTGTAACGGGCTGCCACCAGGGACTTGCATATCCATGGAAAATCCAAGTCCATCTGCATGTTTCTGCAGAGGCAGACACAAGTAAAAATAATGGCTCTCGAGGTAATGAGGCAGAAGGCCAGAAAATGTGGATTAGAATTTTCAACAGCAATGTGGACGTGGCCAAGTTTCTTTTATGCAGGACTCCATTTGCCTTACGAACTAGAGGGGATCTGGTAAGACATATGTCTTGGCCAGGAGTTCAGGCTCTTCCTAGGTTGGCGTTTCAACCCTTCTACTTCAAGTTAGATTTAACTAGATCCCTTTGAAGTTTGGGAGCTCTGCCATTAAAGGGTAAACAGGGCTACAAGTCTTTGGCCTGACTGCAAAAGCAGGCTCACCTCGAACTATGATGAAATGTCAAGCAACAACCCCTACCTGAACTGTGAATACCGGCTTAGAAATGGTGGCTACACCCCCTCGTTTTTTACCCAGAAAAGTGGCCTTTGTTTGATTTTGTTTTCTGACCTGCCAGCCTTAGCTTCCGGGGATTCACGAAGGACCTCCCTGAAGGGAAGTTTTTTCCATTTTATATTACAAAATTCTCCTGGCAGCTTATACACACACTGCATTCTAAACACAGTGGAACATTATCTCTTCATTTATTCTGCCTTAGCCTCCCCTGAAGAAGACATTTTAGGAGTGGGGTTTGTTCCTGACCTCCCCAGTGATGGGTAAGGGTTTTACTCTGAATAGACGCTGACTGTGAGCCCGCTGTTGGGTAGGGACTGTCTCTATGTGTTGCCGACTTGTACTTCCCAAGCGCTTAGTACAGTGCTCTGCACACAGTAAGCGCTCAATAAATACGATTGATTGATTGATTGCATGGCATAGTGGACAGAGAATGGGCCTTCCCATCACTGTGGATGGCATCCTTCTCATCTCACAAGTCCGCAACCTTGGTATCATCCTTGACTCCGCTCTCTCATTCACCGCACACATCCAGGCCGTCACCAAAACCTGCCCGACTCACCTTCACATGGCAAGATCTGCCCTTTCCTCTCCATCCAAACCGCTACCTTGCTGGTACAATCTCTCATCCTATCCCAAGTGGATGACTGCATCAGCCTCCTTTCTGATCTCCCATCCTCCTGTCTCTCCCCGCTTCAGTCTACACTTCACTCTGCTGCCCGGATTATCTTTCTACAGAAATGCTCTGGGCATGTAACTCTATTCCTCAAAAATCTCCAGTGGCTGTCAACCTTCAAATCAAGCAAAACTCCTCACTCTCGGCTTCAAGGCTGTCCATCCCCTCGCCTCCTCCTCCTTCACCTCCCTTCTCCCCTTCTCCAGCCCAGCCCGCACCCTCCGCTCCTCTGCCGCTCACCTCCTCACTGGGCCTCGTTCCCGCCTGTCCCGCCGTCGACCCCTGGCCCATGTCCTACCTCTGGCCTGGAATGCCCTCCCTTCACATATCCGCCAAACTCTTCCTCTCTTCAAAGCCCTACTGAGAGCTCACCATGAGGCCTTCCCAAACTGAGCCCCTCTTTTCCTCTGCTCCTCCTCCCCATCACCCCCACCCCCTCCCTCTGCCCTACCCCCTCCCCTCCCCACAGCACTGGTGTATATCTGTACATATTTATGACTCTATTTTATTAATGATGATGATGATCATCAATCGTATTTATTGAGTGCTTACGGTGTGCAGAGCACTGTACTAAGTGCTTGGGAAGTACAAGTTGGTAACATATAGAGACAGTCCCTACCCAGCAGTGGGCTCACAGTCTAAAAGGGGGAGACAGAGAACAAAACCAAACATACTAACAAAATAAAATAAATAGAAAAGATATGTACAAGTAAAATAAATAAATAAGTAGAGTAATAAATATGTACAAACATATATACATATATACAGGTGCTGTGGGGAAGGGAAGGAGGTGAGATGGGGGGGATGGAGAGGGGGATGAGGGGGAGAGGAAGGAAAGGGCTCAGTGTGGGAAGGCCTCCTGGAGGAGGTGAGCTCTCAGTAGGGCCTTGAAGGGAGGAAGAGAGCTAGCTTGGCGGATGGGCAGAGGGAGGGCATTCCAGGCCCGGGGGAGGACGTGGGCCGGGGGTCGATGGCGGGACAGGCGAGAACGAGGTACGGTGAGGAGATTAGCGGCGGAGGAGCGGAGGGTGCGGGCTGGGCTGGAGAAGGAGAGAAGGGAGGTGAGGTAGGAGGGGGCGAGGGGATGGACAGCCTTGAAGCCCAGGGTGAGGAGTTTCTGCCTGATGCGCAGATTGATTGGTAGCCACTGGAGGTTTTTGAGGATGTGAACATATCTATAATTCTATTTATCTGTTTTGACAGTACTGACGCCTGCCTACTTGTTTTGTTGTCTGTCTCCACCCTTCTAGACTGTGAGCCCGTTGTTGAGTACGGATTGTCTTCATATGTTCCCGACTTGAACTTTCCGAGCACTTAGTCCAGTGCTCTGCACACAGTAAGCGCTCAATAAATACGCTCAGTAAAATGGGGATGAAGCCTGTGAGCCCCACGTGGGACAACCTGATAACCTTGCATCCACCCCAGTGCTTAGAACAGTGCTTGGCACATAGTAAGTGCTTAACAAATACCATTATTATTATTATTGTTGTTGTTAAGGGGGCCGGGACCACAATGGCTGAGCTTCCATTTGTGGCTTAGTGGAAAGAGCCCCGGCTTGAGAGTCAGAGGTCATGGTTTCTAATCCTAGCTCCACCACTTATCTGCTGTGTGACCTTGGGCAAGTCACTTAACTTCTCTGTGCCTCAGTTGCCTCATCTGTAAAATGGGGGTGGAGACCGTGAGCCTCACGTGGAAAACCCGATGACCTTATATGCTACCCCAGCACTTAGAACAGTGATTGGCACATAGTAAGCACTTAACAAATACCATCATTATTATTGTTATTATTATCCCGGCTCCACCACTTGTCAGCTGTGTGACTTTGGGCAAGTCACAACTTCTCTGCACCTCAGTTCCCTCATCTGTAAAATGGGGATTAGGACTGTGAGCCCCACGGGGAACAAACTGATTACCTTGAATCCCCCTCAGCGCTTATAACAGGGTTTGGCACATAGTAAGCGCCTAACAAATAACACTATAATAATAATAATCCTGGGCAAGTCACTTCACTTCTCTGGGCCTCAGTTACCTCATCTGGAAAATGGGGATGAAGACTGTGAGCCCCACGGGGAACAAACTGATCGCCTTGTATCCCCCTCGGCGCTTAGAACAGGGTTTGGCACATAGTAAGCGCTTAACAAATACCACTATAATAATAATAATCCTGGGCAAGTCACTTCACTTCTCTGGGCCTCAGTTCCCTCATCTGGAAAATGGAGATGAAGACTGTGAGCCCCACGGGGAACAAACTGATCGCCTTGTATCCCCCTCGGCGCTTAGAACGGGTTTGGCACATAGTAAGCACCTAACAAATACCGTTATAATAATAATAATAATCTTGGGCAAGTCACTTCACTTTTCTGGGCCTCAGTTACCTCATCTGTAAAATGGGGATGAAGACTGTGAGCCCCACGGGGAACAAACTGATCACCTTGTAATCCCCTCAGCGCTTAGAACAGGGTTTGGCACATAGTAAGCGCTTAACAAATACCACTATAATAATAATAATCTTGGGCAAGTCACTTCACTTCTCTGGGCCTCGGTTACCTCATCTGGAAAATGGGGATGAAGACTGTGAGCCCCACGGGGAACAAACTGATCACCTTGTATCCCCCTCAGCACTTAGAACAGGGTTTGGCACGCAGTAAGCGCTCAACAAATACCACTATAATAATAACAATCTTGAGCAAGTCACTTCACTTCTCTGGGCCTCAGTTTTTTTTTATAGCATTTATTAAGCGCTTACTATGTGCAAAGCACTGTTCTAAGCGCTGGGGAGGTTACAAGGTGATTAGGTTGTCCCACAGGGGGTTCACAGTCTTAATCCCCATTTTACAGATGAAGTAACTGAGGCACAGAGAAGTGAAGTGACTTGCCCGAAGTCACACCGCTGACAATTGGCAGAGCCGGGATTTGAACCCACTACCTCTGACTCCAAAGCCCGTGCTCTTTCCACTGAGCCGCGCTGCTTCTCTACCTCATCTATAAAATGGGGATGAAGACTGTGAGCCCCACGGGGAACAAACTGATCACCTCGTATCCCCCTCAGTGCTTAGAACGGGGTTTGGCACATAGTAAGCACTTGACAAATACCATTACAATAATAATAATAATAATAATCTTGGGCAAGTCATTTCACTTCTCTGGGACTGTTACCTCACCTGCAAAATGGGGATGAAGACTGTGAGCCCCACGGGGCACAAACTAATCGCCTTGTACCCCCTCAGCGCTTAGAACAGGGTTTGGCACAGAGTAAGCGCTTAATACCACTATAATAATAATAATCTTGGGCAAGTCACTTCACTTCTCTGGGCCTCAGTTCCCTCATCTGGAAAATGGGGATGAAGACTGTGAGCCCCACGGGGAACAAACTGATCGCCTTGTACCCCCTCAGCGCTTAGAACAGGGTTTGGCACATAGTAAGCGCTTAATACCACTATAATAATAATAATCTTGGGCAAGTCATTTCACTTCTCTGGGCCTCAGTTACCTCATCTGGAAAATGGGGATGAAGACTGTGAGCCCCACGGGGAACAAACTGAAAGCCTTGTATCCCCCTCAGCACTTAGAACAGGGTTTGGCACATAGTAAGCGCTTAATACCACTATAATAATAATAATCTTGGGCAAGTCACTTCACTTCTCTGGGCCTCAGTTCCCTCATCTGGAAAATGGGGATGAAGACTGTGAGCCCCACAGGGAACAAACTGATCGCCTTGTATCCCCCTCAGCGCTTAGAACGGGTTTGGCACATAGTAAGCGCTTAACAAATACCACTGTAATAATAATAATCTTGGGCAAGTCACTTCACTTCTCTGGGCCTCAGTTCCCTCTTCTGGAAAATGGGGATGAAGACTGTGAGCACCACGGGGAACAAACTGATCGCCTTGTATCCCCCTCCGCGCTTAGAACAGGGTTTGGCACATAATAATAATAATAATAATGGCATTTATTAAGCGCTTACTATGTTCAAAGCACTGTTCTAAGCGCTGGGGAGGTTACAAGGTGATCAGGTTGTCCCACGGGGGGCTCACAGTCTTAATCCCCATTTTACAGATGAGGTAACTGAGGCCCAGAGAAGTGAAGTGACTTGCCCGAGGTCACACAGCTGACAATTGGCAGAGCCGGGATTTGAACCCATGACCTCTGACTCCAGAGTCCGTGCTCTTTCCACTGAGCCACGCTGCTTCTCCATATTTGTTAGGCACATAGTAAGGGCCTAACAAATACCATTATAATAATAATAATAATCTTGGTTAAGTCACTTCACTTCTCTGGGCCTCAATTCCCTCGTCTGGAAAATGGGGATGAAGACTGTGAGCCCCCCCGTGGGACAACCTGATCACCTGGTAACCTCCCCAGCAATGAGAACAGTGCTTGGCACATAGTAAGCGCTTAACAAATACCATTATTATTATTATTAATTATTATTATTAATAAGGGGCCCGGGGCCTAAACATTCCTCCTCTGAGGGGCCTCTCCGCCTGGGCGGGAGGGAAGGCGCACGGCGCATGCGCCGGAGGGGACGGCGACACGGGGACAGACGGGGACGGGGCGCGGGGGCTGCGTGCGCCGCACGTGTCCGTGATGACGTCACTCGCGGAGCCCGGTGACGTCACCCGCGGGCAGCTCCCCCGCCCGAGACGATGAGGGGCACCGGGGAGCGCGCGCGGGAGGGCGAGGAGCGGAGCCGGAGGAGAATAATAATAATAATAATAATAATAATAATAATAATAATAATAATGATGGCATTTATTAAGCGCTTACTATCATCATCATCAATCGTATTTATTGAGCGCTTACTATGTGCAGAGTACTGTACTAAGCGCTTGGGAAGTACGAATTGGCAACATATAGAGACAGTCCCTACCCAACAGCGGGCTCACAGTGTAAAAGGGGGAGACAGAGAACCAAACCAAACAGACTAACAAAATAAAATAAATAGAATAGATATGTACAAGTAAAATAAATAGAGTGATAAATATGTACAAACATATATACATATATACAGGTGCTGTGGGGAAGGGAATGTGCCAAGCACTGTTCTAAGCGGTGGGGTAGTTACAAGGTGATCAGGTTGTCCCACGGGGGGGCTCACAGCTTTCATCCCATTTTACAGATGCGGGCCCAGGGAAGTGAAGTAACTTGCCCAAGATTATTATTATTATGGCATTTGTTAAGCGCTTAATTTGTACCAAACCCTGTTCTAAGCGCTGAGGGGGTACAAGGTGATCAGCCCGTGGGGCTCAGTCTTAATCCCATTTTACAGATGAGGGAAGAAGCACAGAGATGTGAAGTGACTTGCCCAAAGTCACCTAGCTGACAACTGGCAGAGTCGGCATTCGAACCCATGACCTCTGATTCCATTCATTCATTCAATCGTATTTATTGAGCGCTAACTGTGTGCAGGGCACTGTACTAAGCGCTTGGGAACTCCATCATCATCAATCGTATTTATTGAGCGCTTACTGTGTACAGAGCACTGTACTAAGCGCTTGGGAAGCACAAGTTGGCAACATATAGAGACAGTCCCTACCCAACAGTGGGCACACAGTCTAAAAGGGGGAGACAGAGAACAAAACCAAACGTACTAACAAAATAAAATAAATAGAATAGATATGTACAAGTAAAATAAATAAATAAATAAATAGAGTGATAAATATGTACAAACATATGTACATATATACAGGTGCTGTGGGGAAGGGAATGTGCCAAACACTGTTCTAAGCGCTGGGGAAGTTACAAGGTGATCAGGTTGTCCCACGGGGGCGGGGTCACAGCTTTCATCCCATTTTACAGATGCGGGCCCAGGGATGTGAAGTAACTTGCCCAAGATTATGGCATTTGTTAAACGCTTACTATGTACCAAACCCTGTTCTAAGCGCTGAGGGGGATACAAGGTGATCAGCCCGTGGGGCTCAGTCTTAATCCCCATTTTACAGATGAGGGAACTGAGGCACAGAGAAGTGAAGTGACTTGCCCCCAAGTCACCCAGCTGACAACTGGCAGAGCCGGGATTCGAACCCATGACCTCTGACTCCATTCATTCATTCAATCGTATTTATGGAGCGCTAACTGTGTGCAGAGCACTGTACTAAGCGCTTGGGAAGTCCAAGTTGGAAACATATAGAGACAGTCCCTACCCAACAGTGGGCTCACAGTCTAAAACGGGGAGACAGAGAACAAAACCAAACATACTAACAAAATAAAATAAATAGAATAGATATGTACAAGTAAAATAAATAAAAGCCCGGGCTCTGTCCAATGAGCCACGCTGGGCCCGGGGTTGCTGTAGCACGGGCGCTTGTAAACAGACGCCCCCCCCCGCCACGTGACCGTGTGACGTAGCTGCCGCGGGAGCGCGCACGGGGCGTCCTAGGGGGCGACTGGCGCGCGCCGCGCGGACGCGCGTAAGCAGACGCCTCCCCGCCCACGTGACCGTGTGAAGTAGTTGCCGCGGGGGCGCGCGCCGCGCGTAAACAGGCGTCCCCTCACGTGACCAGCGAAGTACCTGCCTCGAGGACGCGCGCGGCCCCCGAAGGGAGCGACTGGCTCGCGGACGGGATTAAACCGACTCTCCCAGCCCCCCACGTGACTGCGTGAGGTAGCTGCCGCGGGGGCGCGCGTAGACGCACCTCCCCCACCCACGTGACTGGGTGAAACACCTGTCGCGAGGGCGCGCTAGGCCTCTAAGGAGAGCGGGTGGCGCGCGCCGCGCTTAAAGATTTCGCCCACGCGCGTGGCCGTGTGAAGTAGATGCCGCGGGGGCGCGCGCGGCTTCTGGAGGGAGCGGCAGGCGCGCGCCGCGCGTAATCAGACTTCCCCACCCGCGTGACTAAAGTGGCTGCCGCGGGGGCGCGCGTGGCTTCTGAGGGGACCGACTGACGCGCTTAAACATTTATTACTCTATTTACTTATTTTACTTGTACATATCTATTCTACTTATTTTATTTTGTTAGTATGTTTGGTTTTGTTCTCTGTCTCCCCCTTTTAGACCGTGAGCCCACTGTTGGGTAGGGACTGTATATGTTGCCAACTTGTACTTCCCAAGTGCTTAGTACAGTGCTGTGCACACAGTAAGCGCCCAATAAATAGGATTGATGGATTAAACAGACTCTCAACCACCCACGTGACTGTGAAGTACCTGTCGCGGGGGCGCGCTTGGCCTCGGAGGGGAGCGACGGGCCCGCGCCGCGCGTAGGCAGGTCTCTCCCGCCACGTCACTATATGTACCTGCTGCGGGGGCGCGCGCGGCTTCTGCGGGGAGCGACGGGCACGCGGACGCGCTTCAGCAGACAACCCGCCCCTCCCACGTGACCGTGGGAAGCCGGGGACGCGCGTAAGCCGACGTCCCCCACCACTTGGCTGAAAAGTGTATGTCGCGGGGGCGCGCGCGGCTTCTGAGGTGAGCGAGGGGCGCGCGGAGACGCTGAAACAGCCTCCCGCGCTTCCCACGTGACTGTGTGAAGTAACTGGCGCGCGGGCGCGCTTGGCCTCATAGGGGAGCGACTGGCGTGCGCGGCGCACGTAGAGACCTCTCCACCACGTCACTGTGTGACGTACCTGCCGCGGGGGCGCGCGTGGCGTCTGAGGGGAGCGACTGGCGTGCGCGGCGCGCGTAGAGACCTCTCTACCACGTCACTGTGTGACGTACCTGCCGCGGGGACGCGCGTGGCGTCTGAGGGGAGCGACGGACGCGCGTAAGCGGACCCCCGCCCCTCCCACGTGACCGTGTGAAGTCGCTGCCGGGGGGCGCGCACGCGCGTAAACCGACGTCCCCCCCCCAACGTAACCGTGAAAAGTGGCTGCCGCGAGGGCGTGCGGACGCGCTCCAACTGCCTCCCACGTGACCGTGTGAGGGAGCTGACGCGAGGGCGCGCGCGGCCTCAGAGGGGAGCGAGTGTCGCGCGCCGCGGTCGGCCTCTGAGGGGAGCGACTGGCGCGTGCCAAGGGCGGCCTCTGAGGGGAGCGAGTGGCGCGCGCGGACGCTCTCCAAAAGCCTCCCACGTGACCGCGTGAGGTAGCTGACGCGAGAGCGCGCGCGGCCTCACAGGGGAGCAACTGGCGAGCGGACGCGCTCCAACATCCTCCCACGTGACTGTGCGAGGGAGCTGTCGCGAGGGCGCGCGCGGCCTCTGAGGGGAGCGAGTGGCGCGCGCCGCGGGTGGCCTCTGAGGGGAGCGAGTGGTGCGAAGACGCGCTCCAACAGTCTCCCACGTGACCGTGCGAGGGAGCTGACGCGAGGGCGCGCGCGGCCTCTGAGGGGAGCGACTGGCGCGCAGGCGCGCTCCAAAAGCCTCCCACGTGACTGCGAGGGAACTGCCGCGAGGGCGCGCGCGGCCTCAGAGGGGAGCGAGTGGCGCGCGCCGCGGGCGGGAGGACGCGCTCCAACAGCCTCCCACGTGACCGTGCGAGGGGGCCGACTCCCGCCCCTCCCACGTGACCGTGTGAGGGAGCCGCCGCGAGGGCGCGCTTGGCCTCAGAGGGGGAGCGAGCGGCGCGCGCCGCGGGCGGGAGGACGCGCTCCAACAGCCTCCCACGTGACCGTGCGAGGGAGCTGACGCGAGGGCGCGCGCGGCCTCAGAGGGGGAGCGAGTGGCGCGCGGACGCGCTCCAACAGCCTCCCACGTGACCGTGCGAGGGAGCCGACTCCCGCCCCTCCCACGTGACCGTGTGAGGGAGCCGCCGCGAGGGCGCGCTTGGCCTCAGAGGGGGAGCGAGCGGCGCGCGCCGCGGGCGGGAGGACGCGCTCCAACAGCCTCCCACGTGACCGTGCGAGGGAACCGCCGCGAGGGCGCGCGCGGCCTCAGAGGGGGAGCGAGTAGCGCGCGGACGCGCTCTAACAGCCTCCCACGTGACCGTGCGAGGGAGCTGACGCGAGGGCGCGCGCGGACGCGCTCCAACAGCCTCCCGCCCCCTCCCACGTGACCGTGCGAGGGGAACCGCCGCGAGGGCGCGCGCGGCCTCAGAGGGGGAGCGGGTGTCGCGCGCCGCGGGCGGCCTCAGAGGGGGAGCGAGTGTCGCGCGCCGCGGGCGGCCTCTGAGGGGAGATCGTGGCGCGCGCGCCGCGCCAAGATGGCCGAGGCCTCCTCCCGCCCGGCGGCCGGGCCGTGAGGAGCAAGGAGCGGGGCGGAGCGGGGGGCGGCCGCCATGGCCGAGGCGGCGGCGGCGGCCTCAGCCTCGTCGTCGTCGTCGTCGGCGGCGGCGGCGGAGGAGCCTCTGGAGGCGGACTGGGTGGCCGTGCGGCCGCACGCCTTCGAGGAGCCCGAGAAGAACAAGTTCGTCTTCATCGTGGCCTGGAACGAGGTGGAGGGCAAGTTCGCCATCACCTGCCACAACCGGACGGCCCAGCGGAGGAGGAGGAAGGGGAGGACGGCGGCGGCGGAGCAGGAGCAGGAGGAATTGGAGGAGGAGATGGAGGAGGAGGAGGAGGAGGAGGGGGAGTGCAGCAGCTGGGCCGGGCTGTTCTCGTTCCAGGACCTGCGTGCGGTGCACGGGCAGCTGTGCGCCGTGTCGTCGGGGCTGGGCCCGTGGCTGCCCGCCTTCCCCGAGGAGCCGTCGGGGCTGTGGGGCCTGCTGGGCGGCTGGGCCCGGGGCCCGGGCCCGGAGCCGGGGCCCCAGCTGGACGCCCTCTGCCGCCGCCTCCAGCTCTACCTGGGCCACGGCCTGGACGCCTGCGGCTGGAAGATCCTGTCGCAGGTGCTGTTCGCCGAGCCCGACGACCCCGACGACTACTACGACAGCCTCAGCCAGCTGCGCCACGACGGCTACCGCCAGGGCCTCAGCCGGGCCAGGGACCGCATCCACCAGGTGGGGAGGATCGGCGGCCAGCCGGCCGTCCGGCCGTCCGTCGTAGTCAGTGAGCGCCTGCCGTGTGCGGAGCACTGTGCTGGGCGCCGGGGAAGGACACGTCGGCAACACACAGAGGCGGGCCCTACCCGGCAGCGGGCTCGCAGGCTAGAAGGGGGAGGCACACAACAGAACATATTAACAAAATAAAGTCGGTAGAATAGATATGTACAAGTAAAATAGAGTAGTAAGTACGTACAATCATATGTACGTATGTGCAGGTGCTGTGGGGAAGGGAAGGAGGTAAGGAGGGGGAGAGGAAGGAGGGGGCTCAGTCATATATTTATTGAGCGCTTACCGTGTGCAAAGCACTGGACTATATATATATATATATATATATATTTATATATTCATTCAATCGTATTTATTGAGCGCTTACCGTGTGCAGAGCACTGGACCAAGCGCTTGGGAAGTACACGTCGGCAACATACAGAGACGGGCCCTACCCGGCAGCGGGCTCGCAGGCTAGAAGGGGGAGGCAGACAACAGAACATATTAACAAAATAAAGTCGGTAGAATACATATGTACAAGTAAAATAAATAGAGTAGTAAGTACGTACAATCATATATACGTATGTGCAGGTGCTGTGGGGAAGGGAAGGCGGTAAGGCGGCGGGGAGGAGGGGGAGAGGAAGGAGGGGGCTCAGTCATATATTTATTGAGCGCTTACCGTGTGCAAAGCACTGGACTATATATATATATATATTTATATATTCATTCAATCGTATTTATTGAGCGCTTACCGTGTGCAAAGCACTGGACCAAGCGCTTGGGAAGTACACGTCGGCGACATATAGAGACGGGCCCTACCCGACAGCGGGCTCGCGGTCTAGAAGGGGGAGACAGACAACAGAACAAAACATATTAACAAAATAAAATCAGTAGAATAGATATGTACAAGTGAAATAGAGTAGTAAATAGGTACAAACATATATACTTATGTACGGGTGCTGTGGGGAAGGGAAGGAGGTAAGGCGGGGGGGATGAGGAGGGGGAGAGGAAGGAGGGGGCTCAGTCGTATATATTCATTCAATCGTATTTAGTGAGCGCTTACTGTGTGCGGAACACTGTACTAGGCGCTTGGGAAGGACAGGTCGACAACAGATAGAGACGGGCCCTACCCGACAGCGGGCTCGCAGTCTAGAACGGGGAGACAGACAACAAAACAAAACATATTAACGAAATAAGATCAGTAGAATAGATATGTGCAAGTAAAATAGATAGAGTAGTAAATACGTACAAGCCTATACACATATGTACAGGTGCTGTGGGGAGGGGAAGGAGGTAAGGCGGGGGGAGGGGGAGGAGGGGGAGAGGAAGGAGGGGGCTCAGTCATATATATATATAAATAAATCGTATTTATTGAGCGCTTACTGTGTGCAAAGCACTGGACCAAGCGCTTGGGAAGTACACGTCGGCAACATATAGAGACGGTCCCTACCCGACAGCGGGCTCGCAGTCTAGAAGGGGGAGACAGACAACAGAACAAAACATATTAACAAAATAAAATCAGTAGAATAGATATGTACAAGTAAAATAAATAGAGTAGTAAATACATACAAACATATATGCATATATACAGGTGCTGTGGGGAAGGGAAGGAGGTAAGGTGGTGGGGGGGGGAGGTCGTCGTCATCACCATCCTGAGGGCATCTATTAAATGCGCCCGGCGTGATAGTAATAATAACAATAACGATAATGTTGGTATTTGTTAAGCACTTACTATGCGCAAAGCACTATTCTAAGCACTGGGGAGGCTACAAGGTTATCAGGTTACCCCACGAGGGGCTCACGGTCTTCACCCCCATTTGACAGATGAGGGAACTGATGCCCAGAGAAGTGAAGACTGTGAGCCAGCCGTTGAGTAGGGACCATCTCTATACTTTGCCAACTTCGACTTCCCAAGCGCTTAGTACAATCAATCAATTAATCAATCGTATTTATTGAGCGCTTACTGTGTGCAGAGCACTGTACTAAGCGCTTGGGAAGTACAAGCTGGCAACATATAGAGACCGTCCCTACCCAACAGTGGGCAGTGCTCTGCACACAGTAAGTGCTCAATAAATACGGTTGAATGAATGAAGTGGCTTGCCCAAAGTCACCCAGCTGACAAGTGGCGGAGCCGGGATTTGAACCCATGGTCTCTGACTCCAAAGCCCGGGCTCTTTCCATTGAGCCACTCTGACAAGCGCTGGGGAGGTTCCAAAGTGATGAGGGTGTCCCACCGGGGGGGCTCACAGTAATCCCCATTTGACAGATGAGGGAACTGAGGCCCAGAAGTGACTCACCCAAAGTCACATAGCTGACAATTGGCAGAGCTGGGATTTGAACCCATGACCTCTGACTCCCAAGCCCGGGCTGTTTCCACTGAGCCACGCTGCAAAGCACTGTTCTAAGCAATGGGGAGGTTCCAAGGTGATGAGGTTGTCCCACGGGGAGCTCACAGTAATCCCCATTTGACAGATGAGGGAACTGAGGCCCAGAGAATAAATAATAGTAATGATGGTGTTTATTAAGCGCTTACTATGTGCAAACCATTGTCCCAGTGCTTAGAATAGGTCTTGGTCCCATTCACCAGGTGGGACCCGCCCCCGAGACCCCTCCACAACAGCAACTGTGATCAGCACCCTACCATTGCTTCAGCATTGTAATTATTATTATTAATAATAATAACAATAATAATAATGATATTGATAAGGAGCGCATTCGTTCATTGCTCACTATGTGCCAAGCACTGATCTGAGCCAGGGACCGCATCCACCAGGTGGGACTCCCCTGATAACAACCGTAACCATCACCCTGCTATTGCTTCAGCATCAAAATTAATAATAATAATGGTGAGGGCATTTGTTCAGCGCTCTCACTATGTGCCAAGCACTGTTCTGAGCACCACAAAGTGGTATCTTTTAAGCACTCACTATGTGCCAAGACCTATTCTAAGCGCTGGAACAATGGTATCTGTTCAGCGCTGAGACCCCCCCTCCCCCTCAAAACACACACACCCGAGACCCCCTGCCCTCCCCAAACAAGAACAGTAACTAGGACCGTGGCATTGCTTCAGCATCATAACTAATAATAATGATGAGGGTATTTGTTCTGCGCTCACTATGTGCCAAGCACTATTCTGAGCGTTGGAAAATGGTATCTTTTAAGTGCGTACTGTCTGCCAAGCACGGTTCTAAACTGCTGGAAAGTGGTATCCGTTCAGTGCTTGGCACATAGTAAGTGCTTTTCTGAGTGCTGGAAAATGGTATCTGTTCAACCCTTACTATGTGCCAAGCACTGTTCTAAGCGCAGGAAAGTGGTATCTGTTCAGTGCCTACCATCTGCCAAGACCTATACTAAGCACCGGAAAAATATCTGTTAAGCGCCTACCATCTGCCAAGCATTGTTCTAAGCACTGGAAAATAATAATGATGGTATTTGTTCATTCATTCATTCAGTCGTATGTATTGAGAGCTTACTGCGTGCAGAGCACTGGACTAAGTGCTTGGAAAGTACAATTTGGCAACTGATAGAGACAGTCCCTAACCAACAGTGGGCTCACAGTCTAGAAGGGGGAGACAGACAACAAAACGAAACAAGTAGGCAGGCGTCGATAGCATCAAAATAAACAGAATTATAGATACAGACACATCATTAATAATCCTCCCCAAACAATAACAATAACCCGGACCGTGGCATTGCTTCATCATAATAATAACAATGATGAGGATGTTTGTTAAGCACTTACTATGTGCCAAGACCTGCTCTGAGCGCTGGAAAAATTGCATCTGTTCAGCACTTACTATGCACCAAGCACTGTTTTGAGTGCTGGAAAATGCTATTTGTTCAGCGCTTACTATGTGCCAAGCACTGTTCCAAGCGCTGGAAAATGGTACTTGTTAAGCGCTTACTATGCTAAGCGCTGTTCGAAGCGCTGGAAAATGGTACTTAAGTGCTTACTATGCCAAGTGCTGTTCTAAGCTCTGGAAAATGGTACTTGTTAAGCGCTTACTATGCCAAGTGCTGTTCTAAGCGCTGAAAATGGTATTTGTTCTGCACTTACTGTCTGCCAAGCACTGTTCTAAGGGCTGGAAAATGGTATCTGTTAAGCGCTTACTGTGTGTCAAGCACTGTTCTAAACCCTGGGGTAGATACAAGGTAATCAGGTTGTCCCATGTGGGGCTCATAGTCTCAATCCCAATTTTACAGATGAGGTCACGGAGGTGCAAAGAATGATAATAATACTAATAATGATGGTATTTGCTAAGCACTTCCTATGTACCAAGCACTGTTCCAAGGGCTGGGGTAGATATAAGGTAATCAGGTCGGCCACAGTCCCCGTCATTCGGTCGTATTGATTGAGCGCTTTCTGTGTGCAAAGCACTGTACTAAACTCTTGGGAAAGTGCAATAAAGAGAGACAATCCCTGCCCACAACGAGCTCATAGTCTGGGCGGGGGGATTCCCCAGTCTCAATCCCCGTATTTGACAGTTGAGGTAACTGAGGCTCAGAGAAGTAAAGTGAGTTGCCCAAGGACGCACAGCAGAAGAGTGGCCGAGCAGGGATTAGAACCCATGGCCTTCTGGCTCCCAGGCCTGGGCTGTATCCATACAAGAGCACCAGACTGAGCGCCTGGGAGTGTACAGGAGAACGGAGGAGGTAGACACCTTCCCGCGACCACTACACAATCAGTTGTATTGATTGAGCACTTAACTGTGTGCAAGGTCACTGTACTGAGTGCTTGGGAGAGTACAGTATTACAGAGTTGGTGGGCACATTCCCTGCCCACAATGGGTTTACGGTCTACAGGGGGAAACAGGCATTAATACAGATTACAGATATTTAGGTAAGTTCTGTGGGGCTGAGGGTAGGGTAATTTAAAAAGGGTACAAATTCAAGTGAGAGAGAACACCCATTGCCATTTGCCCCAGCCTCGCTGACGAGTTTTATTAATAATAATAAGTGGTATTAATTGCTTGCAGTATGGCAAGCATTGTTCTAATCCCTGGGGTAAATACAAGAATACCAGGACCCACATGGTTTTCGCATTTGTTATGGACAGAGAATGTGTCTGTTATGTGGTTATATTGCACTCTTCCAAGTGCTTAGTTCAGTGGTCTGTACACAGTAAGCACTCAGTAAATACGATTGACTGACTAGGAGGGAGAAGAGGTATGGAATCTATTTTACAGATTAGGGAACTGAGGCACAGAGAAATGAAGTGACTTTCCCAGGGTCATATAGGCAAGTGGCAGAGGCGGGATTAGAACCCAGGTCCTCTGACTGTGAGCCCGTTGTTGGATAGGGACCATCTCTATATGTTGCCAACTTGTACTTCTCAAGTGCTTAGTATAGTGCTCTGCACACAGTAAGCGCTCAATAAATACGATTGAATGAATGACTCCCAGGCCTGGGCTTTTTCCATTAGGCCACGTGCCTAATTCAGGGTTGTCGGCGGGGTGCCCCAGGAAGGCTTGTAATCCCCACTCGGCCAGTCACCTGCTGGGTGACCTTGGGCGAGTCACTTCACTTCTCTGGGCCTCAGTTTCCTCCGCTGTGAAATGGAGATTCAGTATTGCTTCTTCCTTCCACTTACACTGTGAGCACGATGAGGTTGGCAGTGTGGCCAACCTCATTGCCTTGTGTCTACCCCAGCACTCAGTACAGAAGCAGCGTGGCTCAGTGGAAAGAGTCTGGGCTTGGGAGTCGGAGGCCGTGGGTTCTAATCCCGGCTCCGCCACTTGTCTGCTGTGTGACTTTGGGCAAGTCACTTAACTTCTGTGTGCCTCAGTTACCTCATCTGTAAAATTGGGATTAAGGCTGTGAGCCCGAAGTGGGACAACCTGATCCCCTTGTATGCTCCCCAGCGCTTAGAACAGTGCCTTGCACATAGGAAGTGCTTAGCAAATGCCATTATTATTATTACAGCTCTCGTGAGGCACAAAGTAAGCACGTGACAAATACCCTTAAGCCTGGGCTGCGAGGGGAGGTTCACCCAAGGTGGTTTCTTTCTACTTCTTTGATGAGGGGGCAATAAAGAAGGTTCTCGGGCTCCTTTCCTGGACTGTTGATGTGCTGGTGGCATTTGTGCATGGCTCCTATCCAGGCTTTCTGGGTGGCCCCGGACCCTCAGTCAGTGGTATTTACTGAACACTTACTCTGTGTAGAGCACTGTACTCAACGCTTGGGAGAGTGCAGTAGAGTTGGCTGACATGATCCCTGCCTGACAGCCACCTGCCTATTTCTAAAAGAGGAAATATAACACCTCTCTTCTTTCCGGGGCTGGGTAAGTTAATTAGCATCCATCAGGTGCTTTTTTAAGTCATTGGAGAAAGGGGATGTGTAAACAGATTTTTTTTTAAAGGGTGTTGCTAACCCCCAGCCTTCGAGGCGGTTCAGAACTTTCAGGAATAACTTTTCCCAGCCGTCAGACTTCCATTCCTTCTCATGGTATGCGTCGTGTGACCCCCAAGTCAGTTTGAGGGTCGTAGTGGGACCGACCAATGCTCTCGGCTCCGTTTTTCCCCCTCACTTGAATCAGTTTAAAAGAGCCCCGCCTGCACCTCTTCATCCAGCCCGGTCAACTGCCCGGACGCATGAAAGCGGAGCACCAGAGGCTATTTAATATTAAAGGTTTTCTACACCTCGGGAGAGTTCTCAAAAACTTGGTGGGAGAAGCTGGAGGGTGGGGTAGGGGAGCTAAGGTTTCATCCGATTCCTTTCAAGTCCTCCTGACCATCTGTTTCTTTGAGATACCTGTCACTGGAGAAGAATATCTACTCCAGCTCTTAGTAAAACGAGATACCGACAGCTGAACTTATTTGTGCGAAATACTGTAGAGAAAGAAACTTTAGTTTTAACATATCTGGAGAGTATTAAACACAAATATACTGCAGACTCCTGGTCGTTGGAAGCTCAACACTAAAATGTGTATCTCCACAACATGAATCAGTCATTCAGTGGTATTTATTAAGCTCTTACTGTGTGCTGAGAGCATTGTACTAAGTGCTTGGGAGAAAACAATGCAATAGAGTCGGTAGATCTATACCCTGCCCATGAGGAGCTAGCTATCTAGAGGGATTTGAGTTTCATTATGAAATCTTGGCTTTTCCTAATGGGAATTTAAAGCAGATTTCCTTAGAATAGCTGATGCTATGCTTTTACAAGCACCATCCCCATAAATTGAAAACCGTATATTTGTTCTAATGAATGTTCTTATTCAGAGATAATTACCTGTCTGTTACAACAGTTCCTTTGTTTTTATTCCCCCCCCCCCATCACCATTGTAAGGAGTCTTTGCTATAGTCTATACTTGTTATGTTATCAACCTTATGAGACATCTTTTTCGTATCCCCCTGTCCTTTTTCAGGGGAAAAGCATTGCTTCGCTCTGATGCTTGCTTCCCTTCCTTTGGTTTCATGTTATATTTTTATCTACTATTCTTCCTGCTCTCCCCTCTGCCCCCACCCTCCCTTTTTCTTCTACCTGGTCTAAAAACAGACTGTAGGTCTTCCTGTAGTTCTTCCTTATTTGCATTTCTTTTATTTCATCTTCTCACCCCCATGCCATCTTGACTGTGTCCTCTGATATTAACCACCTTATTTAACTTGATCCCATATCTTTTTCTACCATTAAGAAAACACAAATTATCCCCAAGTTTTAGGCAACACAGATGAGGAAGAACCAAGGGAATAAATAGGGACAATTCAGGCTAGCAATATCAAACAACTTAATCCTGGTAAATTCATGGAAGTACATAACTTGGACTTTACTGATGTTTCCTAAGGGAAAATGAAGGGTTCAGGTTTTTATAATGCAAAGTGAACTTGTGCATGTTCCGAGGGAGAATTCATTTTGGACCCAGCCCCAGTATGTCAGGATCCTAGGAGAAACCTGATTGGTAGAACCACATGCGTAGGTTATGGTGTCAAGCATCGATGTATGCAAACCTAATTGCAGCAGAGTTCCTTAACTGTGTGTGTGTGCGCGCACATATGCACAATTATGTGTTTAACCATAGCAAGATTCCAGACAGCTTAGATTCCTGTGCTCGTGACCTGTTTTACAGCGCACATGTAATGAAATTACCTATTTGAGCACAGAAGAGTTGTGCATCCATTGTCTAGTTATTTCCAAATAAGTATGGCACCAGGGGAGGAAGAAGAAAAGGACCAGAGGATTTAGGGGTGCTGGGGAGATGTGTGGTCTGGCGCTGCTGGGGGAGTAAGGCAAGGGTGTAGAAATGAAAGGGAAGAGGAGCGGAGCACCTGAGAAGCAGCGTTACCAAGTGGATGGAGCATGGTCCTGGGAGTCATAAGGAGCTAGGATCTAATCCCGACTCCACCACTTGTCTGCTCTGTGACTTTGGGCAAGTCACTTCACTTCTCTGGGCCTCAGTTCCCTCATCGGTAAAATGGGGATGAAGACTGTGAGCCCCACATGGGACAGGAACTGTGTCCAAACTGATTCACTTCCACCTACCCCAATCGTTAGTATAATGCCTGGGACATCATAGGCATTTAAAAAAATGCCACCTTTTTTTAAAAAAAATAAGGAAATAGGGGAGGAAACGGTGAATGAAAGATGACAGAGAGGCTACTTAGATATCGAAAGGGACCCAGAGAGGAACAAAATCAGGATTACAAAATCAGGGAAAGACAAGAGTGTTGAGTGGAGGCAGCAAATCAATCAGGAGTATTTACTGAGCACCTGCTGGGAACAGAGGGTTGTATAGAACACTTGAGGCAGTACAACAGAGGTAAGAGATGCAGTTCCTGCCCTCTGGGAACTTCAAATCAGACAGGGGAGGCAGAACCCAAAATTTTTACAGGTAAAAGGAAAGTGGGAATGGAAAGATGGTTAGGTGAAAAAGTGCTTGTAGAGAAGAGTCTGTAAATGGATATGTACAAAAGTACTACTGGTTAGCATAAGTGATGAGGCAGTAGCTGGGGAGATGTGATCTGGGAAGATGAAAGTTAATCAGAGGAATGCAGTAAGAGAAGATGAGATGAGGTACCAGAATGGGGCAGAGGGGAGGAGAGTAATGAGAAGAGAGACTGACAAGTAGTGAGGAAAGTAATGGAAAAAGGCAGAAAGAACAGTCTTGTCTGGGTCAGTTTGGGTTAAGGCTCTTCCCCATCCCTACCCCCCGACAATCTGGTTGGTGGGCTGGGCCACCCCTGGTTCTCCTCCCTTGCGGACTGGAGAATGCAGTTCAACTTGCTCTCTTTGTGTGGCAGCATTCCCAGAATTGGAAACTGGGAATATTGGGGTGTTGGAGTTTGGGATGGGCTAAGACTGAGTGTGGCCTGGGCCAGGCTTTAGGAGGAGAGCCAAGCAGGAAATGGGGGAAGGAAAAAAGACAGGGAAAGACAAGAGAAGCAGTGTGGCTTAGTGGAAAGTGCCCAGGCTTGGGAGTCAGAGGTCATGGGTTCTAATCCCAGCCCCACCACTTAACAGCTGTGTGACTTTGGGCAAGTCACTCAACTTCTCTTTGCTTCAGTTCCCTCGTCTGTAAAATGGGGATGAAGACTGTGAGCGCTATGTGGGACAACCTGATTACCTTGTATCTACCCCAGTGCTTAGAACAGTGCTTGGTACGTAGTAAGCACTTATAATAATATAATTATCGTATTTGTTAAGAGAAAGTACAGTGTCTGTGAAACCTGAGCAGAGAGCGGCTACTTCCGTCGGTTTTAGGTATACTGTGAAACTGCACATACTGTTGTTACTGTGTTCTTGGAAAATGCTGTTGAGTGAAATTGTTGCTTCTGGATTGAGTCCATGAAAAAAGAAAGGCGTTGGTTCTCAAGGTCTCCCTTTGGATTAGTCAGGTATTTTATTGTTTTGTGGGAGAGAAATCTGGAGCATCCTGCTTCCTTCTCTCCCCGCCGCCCCCCAACTTTGACTCCTGTTTCCTAAAACCCATCGTCTCATGACCTGAGTCCTCTTCCCCGATGCCCTTATTCCTGTTTTATCTTCTAGGGATGCCCCTGCTGGGATCCTTGAAATGTTGGTCTGCTTGAGTCCTGCCTTCCCAGTGCCCCTCAATTCCCAATCCCCCTCTCATAGTCAGATCATTAAAATGCTTGTTGATATCTGCACATAGGAAAGCTATCAGTAAATATGATTGAGGATGATGTGAGACTTCAGATATTCCAACCATAGTCAAATGACCATGTATTCTACTTGTCCATATGCTTTCTCCCTGATGCCTGGACCGGTTTTTTAAAAGGTCATTCTGCCCACAACTCCCCACTCCTCAAAACCTCCATGTCAAGCAGAAACTGCTGACAGCTTTGAGGTGCTCACTGTGTCCCCTCCTTCCTACATATCCTGTTCACCTCAGCTCCTAAGTTTCTCTTGTGTGCCTCTTTCTCATCTTCCGATGCCAACCACTTTCTCACCCCCCACCCTCCCTTGCCTAAAATTCTTGTCTGTCTTCATGTCTTCAAAGCCATTTTAAAATCACAACTCAGCCAGGAGACCCTCCCTGATTAATTTCTAATGTCCCCACTCATATTCCCCACTCCGACCATTACTTCACAGGAGTGTCATTTATTTTACTTGTACATATTTACAATTCTATTTATTTTGTTAATGATGTGCATCTAGCTTTATTTCTACTTGACACCTGTCCATATGTTTTGTTGTCTGTCTTCCCCTTCTAGACTGTGAGCCCATTGTTGGGTAGGGACCATCTATATATGTTGCCAACTTGTACTTCCCAAGCGCTTAGTACAGTGCTCTGCAGACAATAAGCACTCAATACATACGATTGAATGAATGAATGAACATTTTGCGTACTCTATCACTTCCTCTTAACTGTAATTTATTTTAGAGTATGTTCCCCTAGACTGAAGGTTCCTTGAGGCAGAGACTGTATCAACTGATTTGATTGTATTGTCCCAGTTGCGTAGGACATGGTGCACAGAGGGCTCAATAAATCCTATTGATGGATTATGAGGTTCTCAATGTAAAATCTTTGTTCTGTCAAGGTTCTGCAGGTAGATGATTATCTTTCGTGTTCAAATAATGTTGCCTCGCTCAGGGAACAGTATCTGCTGTGGCAGAAAAAATCAGTTCATCAATCGATCAGTGGTATTTATTGAGCGCTTACTGTATGCCAAGAACTGTGCTCAGCACTCGGGACAATACCAGTGAGTTAGTAAACCTAATCTCTTAGGGATTTTTACAGTCTAGCAGTGGAGGCAGACACCAAAATAAATCACCAGTATGGGAGACAACCAAGTAGAAGAATCCTGTAGGTAAGGGCTGGGGCAGTGGACCGTGGTGTGGCGAACACCTAACTTGTCCAGAAAATGTCTGGACTCTCGCTTCCACACTGCGCCCATAAATATTGTCTTTGGCAGGCAGGCAGCCTTTGCTCTTTGAGGTATCTGGGTCTGTTTTCAATTCTTCCTCTTAGTCTCCCAGTATTCCCCAAGTCTGTGGCCAGAAAACGCACCCCATTTCCATTTGGTTGATGTGATGGAGAAAGATATGGAAGAATTCACTCATTCAACTCTCCATAGCAACCCTGGCCGAGTGGAAAGAGCATGGGCCTGGGAATCACAGGACGTGGGCTCCACCTGTCTGCTGTCTGACCTTGGGCAAGTCACTTAACTTCTGTGTGCCTCAGTTACCTCATCTGTAAAATCGGGATTAAGACTGAGCCCCATGTGGGACGGGGACCGTCCAACCTGATTATTTTGTATCTACCTCAGCACTTAGAGCAGTGCTTGGCAAATAGTAGGTGCTTAACAAATACCATAGTTATTATCTAATTATTCTTACCCTTAACGTATTTAGTTCTCCTGCAGTGTGAAGGTTGTCTTTTTGTGACCAGGTGAGGGTTTGCATTTAACCACAAGAACGTTCAGTTAGTCAGGGATATTTATTGAGCGCTTACCGTGTGCAGAACACCAAACTAAGAATTTGGAAGTGTACAATGGAGTAAATGGATGTCATCTCTGTCGTAAAGAACTAGTGGTGGAGACAGACAGTGAAATGAATTGCAGGTAAGGGAAGCAACCGAGGGTAATAATAGTCATAATTGTGGTATTTCCTAAGCGTTTGCTATTTGCCAGGCACTGTACTAAGTGCTGTAGTGGATACAAGCAAATCGGGTTGGACACGGTCTCTGTCCCACCTGGGGCTCACAGTCTCAGTCCCCATTTGACAGATGAGGTAACTGAGGCACAGAGAAGTGAAGTGACTTGCCGAAGGTCACACAGCAGATAGGTACTTAAATGCTGTGGAATGACTATATGTGAGTGTTTTAAGGGGTAGGACTAAGAGCATAGCTGAAGCAGTAGGGAGGGAAAACAGGGTGGGGAGGTGAGGGATCAGTTCTAATTGCTGATGGAGATACCAGACAGTCAGGTTGGACACAGTCCCTGTCCCCCATGGGGCTCACATTCCTATTCCCATTTTACAGATGAGGGAACTGAGGTCGAGTGAAGTGGCTTGCCCAAGGTCATACAGCAGACATGTGGCGCAGCCGGGATTAGAACCCAGGTCCTTCTGACTCCCAAGCCCACGCATTATCCACTGAGCCATGCTTCTCCTCTGTTAAATTTTATTAAAGAAGCTTAGTTTTAGAAACCAGAAAACCTTTAGATCTTCTGCAGGTATTCATATATTGGATCCCTAAAATTGAGTGAAAAGGAATCACATACTATACTACCATGTAATCTTGACTCCGGAAAGGATTGCAACATTTTTCCATTAAAGTTTCTTCCTTTTGTTGCTCTTTGGCAGAGTTGCAGTACAGTGCGACGTGGTGGCAATCACAGTCAGTCAAAACCAGATTTAAATGGGTTCGGATCGCTCGTGGGCGCAAAGTCATTAAAAAAAATGGCATATTCATTCAATCATTTATTGAGTGCTTACTGTGTACAGAGCACTGTACTAAGCGCTTGGGAAGTACAAGTCGGCAACATATAGAGTTGGTCCCTACCCATCAACGGGCTCACAGTCTAGAAGAGGGAGACAGACAACAAAACATGTAGACAGGTGTCAATGTTGTCAGAACAAATAGAATTAAAGCTAAATGCACATCATTAACAAAATAAATAGAATAGTAAATATGCACAAGTAAAATAGAGTAATAAATCTGTACAAATATATATATAAATGCTGTGGGGAGGGGAAGGAGGTAGGGCAGAGGGGGGCGAGGGGGCGGAGGAGAGGAAAAAGGGGGCTCAGTCGGCTACCGAGGGGCCATTTTTCATCCTGTTAGTTGTGCTCTTTAATGCAGGGATTGCCTTAATGCCTTGAACCTCATGTTACAAATGACTTTCACTGTGGGCTGATCCTGCACTTTTGTCTTTGCTTCATGGATGTGCAGATCCTTAACCACACGAAAGGTTGCCCTTGAATGATTGTTAACTATTAAAACTGTTTTTGAAGTGTCGCCTTGTATTTCTGGGTTGAAATGGACCTTATTCCTCTTAAGAGTTGATTTTTCTGTGGGTCTGTTTTGGGTTGTGGACAAGACTTGACATATTGTGCACTTAATAAGTAATGGTGCTAATGAGGGCTTGCAAAAATATAGTTGGAGAATCCCTGGCTTGGTTTTTCTTCCTCGGTCTGCCATGGTTTGGGAGACTGGTGATGTCACTAACATCTCAAAACATGATCTTCCCTTCCTCCTCAAGCGCAAGATTCTGTGGCAGCCAAAGTTACCACAAGGGTATCAGGGTTGACCCAGACAGATGTGGGAGAATGGGTGCATAGGATCTGAAACTTACCCCTACAGTTCTTTGTTTTAATATATTAAAAGTTGGTTCACCTATTCAATTGATTTATTCCTTAAGCACTCATCCCCAGCTGGAAGCAAGGGGAGCCTGTGGAGTAGACTGTCAGCTCATTGTGAGCAGGGAACATGCCTACAAACTCTTTTGCATCATACTCTCCCAAGTGCTAAGTATAGTGCTCTGCTCAATAAATACCAATGAGGATTCTTCTAGTTCAGTTCCAGACCCTTAAATTGCCCAAAGTATTATAGCCGGTACCATTCTGAGAGATCACTGAATATTGTTTCCTGAGTTTTTAAATGTGGTATTCATTAAGCACTTAGTGTGTGCCAAAGCACCATGCTCAGTGCTGGGGGAGAACCAGGATTTCAGATTAGGACACAGTTTCCTTCTTACACGGGGCTCAAGGTCTAAGACGAGGGAAGAGCAGCTATTTTGATCTTCATTTTATGGAAGAGGAAACCTAGGCGCAGAATAGTTAAGTGATTTGCCAAAAGTCACAAAGCAGATTAGAGGTCGAGCTGGGATTAGAACTGGTTTTCTGCACTGTGGCCAATTGGAGAAGTATTGTGAAGGCTTTTGAAAGAGTCTCGTGAATTATGAGTAATTTAAATAAGTATAGTTAGAGCTTGTCTTGAGTCAGAAACCCTGGGGTTAAGGTTGCAGATCGGTAATACTCAAGGTGGAGTAGGGGAAAACTTTGGAGTCTTTAACGTTTGAACAAGTTTAGGCAAAGATGTAGGGACGGTTGAGTTTTGCAAGTGTTACAAGTACAAGATAGGAATTCTCTCTCCCGCCTTCCAAGGCTTTGATGTGACAAAGGCAAAGCTTACTTCTAATACACTAAAGTCAGAAAGGTTTAATATGTTAAAAATACAATTTTTATTTGCCAGTACAAGTAGCTTGAACAAGTGGTAGATCACGTAAATGAAGTTTGTTTTAAACTGATCACAGTGTTTATGAGTTTTCATTATCATGATTTAGGCATTCACATTGCAGATGTAATTCAGAAGGCTGAACGGTTTTTTTCAGTTCTCTCTGCTCTAGATAGGGTTAGATAGCATTAAGATACGATCTAGTACAGGTCAAACAAGTTAAATTCTAATAAATGCAAGGGCTTCATATCCAGAAATAATCACGTGGCTTACACTGTAGTACAGGTTTAGCAGTGAGATGGAGGTGATGTAATAATAATAATAATGATAATAATAATAATAATAATAATAATAGTGTGATTTGTTAAGCACTTGCTATGTGCCATGCACTCTAGTAAGGGCTGGGGTAGATTCAAGCTAATCAGGTCCTACACGGGGCTCACACTCTAGGAGAGAGAACAGGTATTGAATCCCCATTTTGCAGATGAGGGAATTGAGGCACAGAAAAGTGGAGTGACTCCACCCAAAGTTAAGAATTAGGTGATATTTGGTTGGCCCTTGCATCCATACTCTACTGTAAGTAGACCTGATTGAGGAGAGAGAAAAAGAATGTTACGGGTTGATTAATACAGTGCCTTGTAACATAAAAATTCTCTCAGAATTACATTTACCCTGTGTAGACCTATTGTATCTGTTCAGTCCCAGGACAACTAGTTTCAGCCTTTATTATTTCTTTCTACTTAGGGCCAATCAGATATATTCAAGATTTTAATCTTCAGTGAGGTTCCCAATCTTAGTTTGGTCCAAGTGCGTGGGGCCAATGGAGCAAAAATATTCTATTTCCGAGGCAGCCCTTCTTGTCCCATAACAAACATCCTTTGAAGTGGAGTTGAATTTTCTGCCAAATCCCAGGACTATCAGCCAGAATAATCATTTCCTACCAAAGACTGTGGCAAATCTGAAAGAACGTCCTTCAGTTTGTCGTTTAAATTGGACTGTTGGATCCTAAAACAAAAGCTACCTTTGAATTTGTAAAAGCACCCCTAGAAGAGCGTGCTTTGGTTCTTTTAAGTATATGAGGAAGGATCATGAACAGTTTCTGAAGATGCTTTCTAGCTAAACAGTCCTAAAGGCAGAAGTAGAAGTAAAGTTTCATTTATCATTTGGGAGATCAGAGTCAGTAGTTCAAGGATTTTTTTCCCCCCTATTCAAGCCTAAGAGGATTTGAAATGCTTATTAGTTTCATCAAACTTGTACTTCCCAAGCACTTAGGTTTGCACACAGTAAGCACTCAATAAATACAATTGAATGAATGAATGAATGAATCAAAGAAAGGAGCCTTTAAAACTGACTGAAAATACTGGTAGAACTTGTCACTTGAATCAATAAATTTTCTCCCCTCTTCTGGAAACCGTATGATTATAGAGGGGTTGAACTCTGGTATCCTGACGTAAAGAGTCTGTTCCTACTGTTGGTATATAGTTTTGTCCGTCCACCCCATTAGATTGTAGGCTCCTGATCAGTGGCATTTATTGAGCACCTACTATGTACAGAGCACTGTACTAAGTGCTTGGGCGAGTACATTACAACAAAATTAGTGAATACATTCCCTGTCTGTAACGAGCTTACAGTCTAGAAGGGAGACAGACATTAATCTAATTTATAATATATAATTTAAAGATATGTAAACATGTTGTGGGGTTGGGGTGAATATCAAATGTCCATGGGTCACAGACCCAGGTGCTTAGATGACACAGACGGGTGAGCTAGGCAAGGGAAACAGGAAAAAAAAATCACTTAAGGGCAGTGATTGTGTGTCCTGCTTCAGTGAAACTCTCCCAAGCGCTGCGTTTAGTACAGTGCTGTCTCAGGAGGCTTTGAAGATGGGGAGAGCTGTGGTCTGGTGGAGATGAATGGGGAGGGAGTTCCAGGTAGCAGGGAGGGTGTGGATGAGATCAAGACAGTGATAGATGAGCTGGAGAAGAATGAAGACTGCAAACTGGATGTAGTAGTAATTATGGTACTCATTAGGTGGTGACTATGTGCCACGCACTGTTCTAAGCAATGGAATAGATACAAGTTAATCAGGTTTGGCACAGTCCCTGTCCCTCACAGGGCTCACAGTCTTAAGTAAGAGGGAGTTGGGTTTAATCCCCATTTTACAGATGAGGTAACCGAGTCACAAAGCAGTTAAGTGATTTGCCCAAGGTTACACAGCCGACACAGAGTAGAGCCGGGATTGATTGCCCAGGTCCTCTGACTCCTGGGCCTATGCTTATTCCACAGGCCGTGCTGCTTCTCTGGGGTTGGGGGGGTGGGGGGAAAGAGTGGATAAGTAGTGGGGATAGAGCGGATTCTGTGCTTTAAAGCCAACAGTCAGCTGTTTCTACTACCAGGAGGATTAGTGTCTGGAAAGGAAGAGGAAGTGGGATGGAAGGGAAGCTATTGTTCTGGGCTGTTGGTGACCGCGGCGAAAGCCTCCTAAACTCTAACAGATGGTGAAAGGAGGGTATGAATGTCAAGACAAATCAGCCAAGCTAGGCCCCCAGGTTCTCAGCCGCTTGTGACTCAGGTGAAGCCAAGCACAAGGCGTTGTCGGAATACCTGGGGGAGTGTTTGAGACACCAGCCCAGGGAGTCAACCCTGGTCGAAAATCCGCAGCAGTGGTTGTAAGTGGTAACGATAGTATTTATTAAGTGCCTCCTATGTTCAAAGCACTCCGCTGAGCTTTGGGGGAAAAAAATCCATGGATGAGGAGTAGACACGGTCCTTGGCTCCTAAAGGGCTCACAATTTTAGGACAGTCTAATCCTGGCTCCACCTGTTGTCTGCTGGGTGACCTTGAGCAAGCCACTTCATTTCTCTGTGCCTCAGTTACCTCATCTGGAAAGTGGGGATTAAGACTGTGTGCACCATGTGGGATAGGGTCTGTGTTCAAACTGATTCGGTTGTACCCAGCGCTTTGAACCGTGCTTTGCACATAGTAAGCGCTTAAAAAATGCCGTTATTATTATGTACCCCTGCACTTAGTACAGTGCCTAGCATATAGCATGTGGTGAAGAAATACCTTTAAATAATTGCTTTGCACATAGTAAGCGCTTAATAAATGCCATTATTATTATTATTATTATTATTATTATTATTATTATTATTATTATTATTATTAAAAAAGGGGGAAGTGGGAGGTTGGCAACGGATATGTAAGGATAGGCAAACAAAAATATAAAAGACATGATGACAAACATGAAAGGGGCAACAGGATTTTAGGCTTCTTACAGCTCGTTTTTTATTTTTTTTTAATTTTGATGGTAGTTGTTAAGTGCTCTCTATATGCCAGGCACTGTACTGAGCAGTGGAGTAGATACAAGCTAATCAGGTGAGACACAGTCCATGTCCCACAAAGTGCTCACAGTCTTAATCCCCATTTTCCAGACGAGGTAGCCGAGGCCCAGAGATTTGAAGTGACTTGCCCAAGGACCCAGAGCAGACAAGTGGAGGAGTTGGGATTAGAACCCAGGTCTTCTGAGTCCCAGGCCTGTGCTCTATCCACAAGGCCAGGTTGCTTCTGACCAGCGGTGGCCTTTGTGACATTGTAAAAGTTGAGAAGACTAAATGCTGTCGACGTTGGAGCCTTTCTGGGGCTGCAGCAGGGGCTTATTGGAGCGCCACTGTCATTGGGGGAGGTGGGAGGGTCAGTCAATCGTATTTATTGAGTGCTGTGTGCAGAGCACTGTTCTAAGCACTTGGGAGAGTACGGTATAACAGACCCATTCCCTGCCCACAACAAGCTTACAGACCCATTCCCTCCTGTGTGGCTGGGCCCCAGCGTCTGGGAAAAGGGAAGCATGGGCAGCTCAGCTCACTGTTGCCGATCAAGACCCGGGTTGGTGGCCGTCCGTCCACTTGTGACAGGGCTGAGCCGTGGAAATGGTGCTGGGATCGAGAGAGAAGCAGCATGGCCTAGTGGAAAGAGCCCGGGCCTGGTAATCAGAGGACCTGGGTTCTAATCCCAGCTCTGCCAATTGCTTGCTGTGAGACCTCAGGCAAGTCACTTCACTTCTCAGGGCCTCAGTTTCCTCTACTGTAAAATGGAGATTAAGTATGTGAGACAGGGACCGTTTTCAAGCTGATAAACTTGTATCTGGCCCAGCTCTTAGAACGGTGCTTAACATGTAGCACTTAACAAATACCATTCAGAAAAAAGAAGTGACAGTGATGCTACCCAAACTTCTCCTGTTAGAATTCTTCTTTGCAACCTTGTGGGCTCCCTAAATATTGGCACAAGAGTTGACTGCTTATCTCGTTTTTCTTATTACTCTTCTTATGTAAACTAAGAGCTGTAGATCTGCACACACAGATATGCATGCAGCCATAAAACGTGACAGTAAAAATGTCCACTGGCTCCTTGACAGTTTTGTGTCCTCTAAAATATTCTTTGTGCAGAAAAGCTGGCACTGGCGCTGCATGGCAAGGTTGTAGGTGAGCTGTTAGCCAACTCTCTGTCCAGGATACTTGTCGTTCATTTTCTCCTCCAGCCCACTTCTCAAGTCCCCCACTAAACCATTACCACAAACCGAAACGGTAAAACTGGGCTGGAGCCATCTGTTCTTAAGACCAGAGAAATCTGGAGCTGCCTGGACTGATGCTTCATTCATTTAGAGTGATGAGGTAACTCATGGGTCGGGGTGGGGGTGGGGGAGGTTGTTTAAACTGTCACACTGGCATCACAGTTGACTTGGCCAAGAGAAGGATTATTTCTGGAATAAAATTAAGCCATTTGTTACTATTTTGAACAGTTTCTGTATTTATCATTTCATTGACCACGCTTAAAATTGTAGGTGGAAACAGGGCTTAATAAAGAAAGAGTTGCCAGTTCACCGCAGTTGCAACTTGAATATTCTCTATCTGAGAGAATAGGAAGGAGCATGGGTTTACAGCTTCATATTGTTGTTGTGTGTCCTGAGGACTGACATAGTCTGACTCGGAAGGGAGCTCTGCCCCCTTAAGCTTACAATCTAATGGGTTTTATAAGCATCAAAAAAGTGACAGAGCATAAAAGATTCGTAAGAGTGCAAGACCATGAGAAATGCTGTACTGAGTCTGATCAATGTCCTCTCCAGATCAGAATCCTGTCTCCCCACTTGCGATGGCAAATTGTTTTTTAATGACTCATTTTATGATCTTCACAGATATCGATTTTTAAACTGACCAATCACTAATTACCAGGGTCATCCCCTTTTCCATTTAGTAAGATGGGAGCAACATTTGCTCGTCTCCCGCCCTGAGGGATTTCTTCTGCCTTCCACATATTTGCAAAAATAATGGCTAATGGCTTTGCTGTAACATCTGCCAGTACTCTCATTATATGAGGTTATGTGTCATTAGGCAGTATGGATTTAAACCATCCAGTGTTTTAGATTTCTGTTCATATTTCTTTCCTCTTCTGGTTTGCCTTTCTAACCTTCTGTTGCAAGTGGCACTTGGGTGAAATGTTTGCATGTGATTTTTTTGTTTAAGGACTTTCTAGTTTTAGCAGTTTCCCTGCACATACTGTACTGTTTCTGTCTAGGGGAGGACAATTTTTTTTTTTTTCTGCAGTGTATTCCCATTTGCATTTCTAATTTGCATTTCTGGGTTTGACTATCTTGGCATTGTGTGAACCCTGAACAGAAAGAAGGAATAGTATTCACTCATCAGGCCTGCAGATGGCTGAAAAATGTTGATAACACTTTTTTGGAAGAAGTAAAATTCAGAGACCAAAACAAATTAAGTAGTAATGATAATTGTGGTATTTATTAAGCGCTTACTACGTAAGCACTGGAGTAGATTCAGACTAATCAGGTCCCTCTTGGGGCTCACAGTCTAAGTAGGAGTGAGAACAGGTATTTAATCCCTATTTTGCAGGTGAGGGAACTGAGGTGCAGCGAAGTGAAGGGATTTGCCCAAGGTCACGCAGCAGGAAAGCAGTGGAGCCAGGATTAGAACCCAGGTCCTCTGAGTCCCAGGCCCAGGGTCTTCACAAAGGAAGGGAAAGGGTCTTCCAGAATCAGGATGAAAACCACCAGAGCCGAGGGCAAAATCATACGGTATGCCAGACAGAACACATCCAGACACAAGATGGCTAAAACTGGGAAAGTCTAGGCAGGCCCAGTAGGAAAACAACATCGTCAGCAACAAACTGGATATAAATCAGGAATAGAGGGTAATCGGGAAGAGGTTTGACATTATACTTACATGGCCAAAGCCCATGCTGGAGCCCGGAAAACTTGCTTCTGCTCTCCTTTGTGTGGACTAGATCTATTTTGGTTTCTGCAGTTTTAAAAAAAAGTTGTGTCTAAATTGGTGAACAACAGCCAAGGATGATTAAAGAATAGAAAACATCAGCGTGGCCTAGTGGAAAGGGCACACGCCTGGGAGTCAGACCCAAGTTCTAATCCCTGCTCCACCATTTGTCTGCTGTGTGACCTTGGGCAAGTCATTTCATTTCCTCTGTGCCTCAGTTCCCTAAAGACTGTGAGCCCCATGTGGGACAGGGACTTTGTCCAGCCTGATTAGCTTGTCTCTCTCTCTCTCTCAGTGCATGGTACAGTCCCTGGCACATAGTAAGCACTTAACAAATACCATTTTTTAAAAAAAAGATTGTGTGGAAATTAAAGTTATTTGGGTTGTTGAGTGTGGAAAGAATGACAACAGCTATCATCGAGCTTTCAAGGATTTGCTGTACATAATCATATGTGTAGAGGAAATATTTTAAACTTGATTGTCTCTAGCTCACTAAGTGATGTGTGGTATGTGTGTATGGTGAGCAGGAAGGGGGAGTCTTGATTTTTTTCAAGCAAATTTCTAAGGCTTTATATAAAATTAGACAGTATCCCTTAAGGTGTCCTGAGAGTTGTTTTCCAGGGTCTGTGACTGCTGTTTCACCTTAGTTGATGATTTTCAAAAATCATACATTAGGCAGCTTTACTAAAGGAGTCATCTTTTATGCTATGGATTGACACTGTTTCCTCTCTTATTTTAGTCAGCTACATCTAATTTACTATTCCTGGGTGATTTGGGTGGAAATTGTTGATCCTTCAACCCTGGAAACCTCCTCAAATGTTGGTATCCTAAACGTAGAACATCAGACAGTAAAGAGCATATAACCACCTGCATTGTTCTGTAGAAAAACATTTAAGATTTTATTTGGCAAATCTTAGTTTAAAACCAGAATTTTAATCCAAAATCTTCATTGTATATACGTCAGGCAATTAGAATTTTAGTGAAAGTTACTGGGGTCTTAGCTTTCTCCCCAATCATTCTACAAAGAAGTAGTCAGAATATTCTAGTGTTGCTGTAAGAAGGACCTCTAGATTTTAGGTTTGATAGAACTTTTGAGCCTGTGCGATGCAAGTCTTTCTCATCTCGTTCCTTAAATGTAAAATATTTCATAACTCCATTTTTGTATCCGTGTATGTAGAACATTTTTCTGTTAGTCATTTGTGTCAGTGATCTCACCTCACTATCCATTATGTACCTTATGTACTCATATAATTACTTTGATTTTTGAGGAGGAAATGAAAGGATTATTTTCTGGACCACATATTTATAAGTAGTGTGTTTGGGGGAGTTAGTACGCTCACCTTCTTCCTCTGTCAGCTTGCTCACTGGACTTCAATCTCATTTATCTCACTGCTGACTCCTTGCCTATATCCTTTCCATGGCTTCGAACTCCCTACCCTTCATAATGACAGACCGTCACTCTCCCCACCTTCAAAGCCTTATTAAAAATTACGTCTCCTTCAAGAGGTTTTCCTTGACTTGGCTCTCATTTCCTCTACTCCCTTTCCCTTCAGCGACCCCCTTGTGTTTGGATTTGTGGCGTTTATTCCCCCGACCCTCAGCCCCACAGCACCTACGTATGTAGCCAAAATCTATCTTAAAGTCTGTCTCCCCCTCTAGACTGTAAGCTCTCTGTGGGCAGGGAACCAAATCAGTTATGTTGTACTCTCCCGAGTGCTTAGTACAGTGCTGTGCTCACAGAAAGACCTCAGTAAATGTGATTGAGGGGACAACAAAGGTGAGGGAGTTAATTTGAGTGCCTATTGCAGGTAGCACGTCTGCAACAGAAGCATGAGATGCAATCTCAGGAGCCCTCCTACCTTCCTCTTCCTTCTCCCTTTATAGCTAGACTTAATATGACTTGCATAGTAGCCCTCCCCCCTTTTAATGTAACAAAAATTATGCAAAAGTGGTGCAGTTATGTAAATATGATATTTGGGCATTTATGTCCATTTATCTCTTGCCCTATTAGGTTGTAAACTCCTTCTCCTCCTGTTGTGTGTTCCCAAGTGCTTTGGTCTCAGCTCTGCACATAGTAAATGCTCAGTAAATGCTGTGGATAGTGGTGATCATCGGGTTGCTAAGGGATTAAACAATGTCCTCTTGAGTACAAACTTTCCCAGATATGAATGATTTATTGTTGTATTGGTGTGTTGCTCAAACATTTTCAGGGATAGGCGGCTCTTGTGAATTGTGATCATGTACTGAAGAATGCTAGGCTTAGGAAAATGGATTCATAGATGTCATACATTTGGAACATTGAGGATTAAGTGGAACTGCGACTTCTGAGGTTCTAATCCTGGCTCCGCCACTTGTCTGCTGTTTGACCTTGGACAAGTCAGTTAACTTCTCTGTTCTTCCACACCCTCATCTGCAGAATGGAGGTTCAATACCCATTCTCCCTCCTGCCTATAATGTGAGCCCCCTATGGAACCTGATAATCTTGTATCAATCAACGGTATTTATTGAGTGATTACTATGTGTGGAGCACTGTACTAAGTGCTTGGGAGAGTACAGTACAACAAAGGTAGCGACAAGTTCCCTGCCCTCATACCACAATTCTTCTTATTGTTAGCAAGTGTTTGAAAAAGGGATTCAAAGGAGGTTTACGACTAGGCTTAACTAGAAATGAGGAGCTATTATTCCCCCCCCCCCGCCCCCCCCCACCTTCCATCTCTCCGAACAATCATCTACTCTGCTTCCCTTTTTATGGTATTTAAATGCTTACTATGTGGCAGGCACTGTACTAAATGTGGGGGTAGCTACAAACGAATCAGGTCGGACACACTCTGTGTCCCACATGGGTCTCACAGCCTTGATCCCCATTTTACAGAAGAGGTAACAGACCCAGAGAAGTGTAGGTCACACAGCAGACAAGTGCAGAGCTGGGATTAGCACCCAGGTCCTTCTGACCCCATGGCCTGTGCTCTACCCACTAGTCCATGCAGCTTTTCCTTCCCACCTATTCTGCCGTGGGGCTCTCTGACTCCCTTCGCACCCTCTTAGGAATCCCAAGCAGTTCAGTGGCAATTAGTGTGAGTTGTCAGGGAAACATCTCCTAGAGCCGAAGTTAGTTGGGCCACATCAAAGCGTGGTATGTGGAGGGGCCCCAGGCCATCTGCCCAAATGAGATAGTTAGCAAGCCTGACTATCGTGTTGGACCTCTGGTTATAAACACACACTGATTTTTGCCGTAACTCATTTTTCAGACACAACACATTAGAAGGGGTAGTGAATGTCCTTTGCACAATGTGAGGTTGTGCAGACAGGACACGATGCACAAAGTAGGCACACACACAGGTGTGGCTTTTTTGTTAAATGGCATCTGTAAAGTGCTTATTCTGGGCCAGGCACTGTACTAAGCCCTGGGGTAGATACATGGTTGGACACAGTCAATATTCCACGTGGGACTTATAGCCTTAATCCCCATTTTACAGATGAGGGAACTGAGGCCCAGAGAAGTGAAGCTGACTTGCTCCAAGGTCACACAGCAGACAAGGGGCAGTGCTGGGATTAGAACCCAGGTCCTTCTGACTCCCAGCCCTGGGCTCTATCCACTAGGCTGTGCCTCTTCTTGTGGAAGCTGTGATGCTGCTGCACTTGCCAGTCTCTGCCTCAGCTTCGACTTTACTGTATCACACGATACTTTGTACTTATATTTTTGCAAGTCTGTAGTATTTAGTACAGTAAAATAGCAGTAGGTGGCAATGGTGTAAAAACATCATTGAAAACTCGGAATTTTTATTGAAAAATGTCAGTCCTGGTGGTATCTTTGAAACATCTAGCCCCTAAACCCATTAATTCCTCCAGAATCAGTGGGTACCGTAACCCGGTTTTCCCAAAGGATGAGGTTTTCCAAGAACCCAACTTTGGTATTATTAGGAGAACTCCCTGTACTCTTAAATTTGTATCTTTATCAGAGAGTATTGTTTTTCCAGGTTAAATTAGGTCTCTGACTGCTTATGTTGGATACAGGGCTGGTGCTGTGAGTCAGTATCCACATTCCTAACACGTACTCATTTATGAAAATCAAACATGTTGTAATTGTGGCTCAATAGGAAAAACAACTTTATACTGACTTCCAAATCTCCTAAAGTATTGTGATTCACTTTTATGTGGATGATTAATCCTGTCATTGCTTGGGGCATTTTGCTTGTCAGGAGCATATGTTTATGCAATCCCAGTTGCTGGGTGGTTTGGGAATTTTGGTCATCCTGGAAAACCTGTTGGCAGTTCCAGGTACCAAGTGATGTGGTGGAAGAATCTTTAAGTAAATAACTAGATCCTAAAGAAACCTGACCCAGAGCCAAAGCTTCATTTTAAGTGTTAAAGCATTGGATTCATCTGGAATTCTAGAATCTGTGGCCCTATTTTGTTTTCTCATCCTCTGACCATCTTTCCAAACACGTGGTACAATGCTCTGCACCCAGTGAGAGCTCAATAAGTATCATTGATTGATGTGGAGGGATTGGTGTTGAGAAGCAGTGTGGCTTGGTGGATAGAGCACGGGCTTAGGAGTCCATGCTGTATCCACAAGGCTACTGTTTCTTTCTGAGTGCTTTGTACAGTGCCTGGCACATAGTAAGCACTTAAAAGATACCATAAAAAGTAGGGAAGTGGGCAGCATTGTATTTTTTTTCTTAGTGTTGCTGCAGCCAGCATCACCAAGGCTCCCTTTCTGCAGCAGGAGTTGGGGCCACAGGGCCAGACCAGGATGGGTTGGGGGGGTGGGAGGGGGGCAGTGGTCGGCAACTTCTGGGGGGAGGATCGCCACGGGCAGTGGCAGCTGTTGGCTATTTAAAGAACTGAAAGGGTCCACAGATATGGGATGGGGGAGTCTGAGACGTAGCGTGGCCTAGTGGGTAGAGCATGGGACTGGAAGTAAGAAGAACCTGGGTTTTAATCCCAGCTCCACCACTTGGCTGCTGTGTGGCCTAGGGCAAGTCACATTGCTTCTCTGGGCCTCAGTTCCCTCATCTGGAAAATGGAGAAAAAGACTGTGAGTCCCATGTGGGACAGGGACTGTGTCCAACTTAAGCTGTATTTACCCCGGGGCTTAGTACAGTGCCCAGCACGTAATAAGAATTTAACAAATACCATAAAAAAAAGTCTGGGGACAGGAAGCTGAGCTTCTGTTTGCATCTGTTGACGGCGAAGCGGTGACATACAGTTTACGCTTCGTCCATCAGTGCTGTCCTCTCAGGTCACCTCGAGGACAACAGCATAATAATAATAATTTTGGTATTTGTTAAGCGCTTACTATGTGCAAGGCACTGTTCTAAGCGCTGGGGAGGATATAAAGTGATCAGTTTGTCCCATGTGGGGCTCACAATCTTAATCCCCATTTTACAGTTGAGACAACTGAGGCAAAGAGAAGTTAAGTGAATTGCCCAAAGTCACACAGCTGACAAGCGGCGGAGTTGGGATTTGAACCCATGATCTCTGACTCCCAAGCCCGTGCTTTTTCCACTGGACAGTCCCATGTGGGACTGGGACTGTGTTCAACCTAATTAACTTGTATCTATCCCAGTGCTTACAACAGTGCTGGAAACATAGTAAGCACTTAACAAGTACCATCATCATCATCCTCACAGGGGATCGGTGACATTGATGGTGGAAGTGGAGTAGGGAGAGAGTAATCAAGCAGTGCCTCCCTTTGGAGTAGCGGCGTTTATACTCACAATGGACCCAAGAAAAGATGGCTCTGGTGAAGGGAAGTGCCAATCCTGTTGACACAGTTAAGATTGTGGGTCTAGTCTTCCAGCTGAACTTTCCCTCAGGAGGATTCAAATGGAGGCCACCCTCCCCAGGGAGTCTGCGTGTGTGTGTGTCTGTGCGTGCGATTGGATGCTTCCTTTTTTAATGAACTGATTATGTATTGACTGGGAAGACTGGGTGGCATTTTAAATTAACTCTTGGAATTTTGTATTTGCCTTGAGATATTAGAGTGAGAATTCTCCGAAAATCAGTGAATTATGTTTTTGACTTTATCATCGGGAGATAAAAACCGGCTTTGAATATGATCCCGGCAGCTATTGTGTGTTGGGTTTTATAAAGTAAAAGCAAACTCCGCATTTCGACTTTCAGAATTCTTAAAAAGGAGTCCCAAATGAGTTCAAATTCAAAATGCCACTTATTTGAGAAATCTCAAAATGGGATTGGGGAGGATATGAATCTGAGTCTCCAAAGGTAGGTAAGGGCCATTTCAGGTAATCCAGGTCTTTCTGTTCTTTAATGCTTATTTGGCTTCAAGCCTGCCCTAACAGGGGAGGGGGAGTGGGAGAGAGAGGAGAAAGAGATGCATTCTCCTGCTCTGCGTAGGTTTGGCTCCATTGGTGTATTGTACTTTAAATCCTGGAGGGATTTCTTAGCCTAAAAAGTTGACAAAGGTACAATTGCTGTCAAAAAAAAATTTCTTCTTGGCCCAAACCTTCAGGATTTGGATAATGTAGAAAATGCTCAGTGTTAGTCATAGTGTCCGGTTGGGAAGGAGGTAGTTGAAATGAGTCAGGGTGGATAGCCAATAAAAAGGTGGGGGTTTGTGTGCAACAGTTGCTTCCTGTATGTTTTTAACCACGTCAGTGTATAAACAGCCAGAGCGCCTTTTATAAATAGACCCATTTAGACCCTGAGTTTATGAGCCCTCCCTGCTACTGCTGCATATCTTGCCTAATCAAGTAGTTGACTCAGTGGCAAGGGCCGCTGGGGCAGTGTGCTACTTGAGACCACAACTGGTGTGCATCTTCCAGGAGGAAGCAATGCGGCGGCCCACTGGGGGACATTCAGAAATGTCTGAACAGCCCAGGTCACCCCTGGCAGCAGCATGCGATCAACTCCGGGGTCATTGGGCTGAGCGACACTTCTTCCCCAAAAGCCAGGTCACTCTGGGGTAGCCCCCAGTGATGTGGCTCCTCTAGGCTCTGTTTTTTTTGTTTTGTTTTTTTGTCTCAGGGCTGCCATTTCAGGAAAGCCTGCCCGTGGATGGCTCTGGAAGCTATCCTCTAGATTGTAAACTTTTTTGTTGTTGTTACGGTCTTTGAGGACTTACTCTGTGCCAGGCACTGTACTAAGCGCTGGGGAAGATCCAAGCTAATCAGGTTGGCACAGTCTGTGTCCACCGTGGGGCTCACAGTCTTCATCCCCATTTTACAGAGGAGGGAACTGAGGTATAGAGAAGTGAAGTGACTTGCCCAAGATCACAAAGTTTACAGGTGGAGGCAGAGCTAGGATTAGAACCCAGGCCTATCTGACTCCTGGGCCTGTGCTTTGTCCTCTAGGACACACTGTTGGGTGGCGTGAATACCTTGGGACCCAGGAATGACAATTGTATGTCACCCAGGCGTTGCTGCTTTGTAGACCCGCTCTCCTAAATTTTGAAATGAGTAATTTAGGGAATCATTCACTGAAAGATTTTCCAAGTTTTCATTTGAAAATCTTGTGGTCTGGAATGACTGATAAGACAGTATAAATCAGACCTTGGAACCTTCCCGCCAACCACCTAAATCATAAAATCCTGTGTTTAGAAGGCTCTCATACCTTCTCAGGACAAAATGTCAGGGAGAAGCTAGTTTGTCTCTTTGGAGAAAGGAGATATACTTTTGCAAATCATACCAAATTAATTAGGATTGATGTTTAGCTGATGATGTTTTCTGGCATTGGAGCTGATTATTTGTTGAAACCTGATTCAGTGTATCCACCTCAGTTTTTCAGTGAACGTTTTACTTCACTCTCTGGTGCTCTCTAAGGGCAGAGATCTTGTCTTTCCCTTGTGTTATCTTTTCCTAGGCATCTGCCTGGCATAGTATACTGCCCGCAGGAGGAACCCAGTCGATGATGTTGGTGACGATGCCCTGTTCTCCCCTTATAATTCTGGAATTTTAGAAAAAGATGGTAAGAAGAGGCCAGTTTGAGGATGAAAACCTTTGGGACCGTGGCTGTGGGCTTGGAGAGAAGCCAGCGGATCCCTGGGGAATGAGGAGAAATAAAAGAAATCTCCACCTGCAGCATTCACAAGCCTTGCCTGAGCGTATTGATTTGCATGGGGTAGTGAATCTAAAAGGAAGGAGTGGGTTAGAAGTCTGTATTGCCCATCCTCCTTTTCTGGTCCTGTGATAATCTATAGGTTGACCAGTCCAGCCCAGAAAATCATTTTTTCTCTGATTTATTTGTGCCTTTCTCTGTAAATCGATCATTACCATGTAAGCGGAAAATAAACAGCAGCAGTAAGGACAAGACTAGAGAGGAGGGAGAGCCAAATAGATCCCTGACCAATTTCCTCTCCCTGCTGACAACTTCCTACGGAGTGGGAAATAAGGGTCAAAACTGGAGGTGAGGCAGAGGAGCCACAGTCTTGGCTGTGGGTGAATCTCAAATCATTTCTGCAGCTTCTCTCTGGGAGACCCTGGCAGTGCCCCAGGGCAAGGCTGAGTTAGGAAGCCCTCTGATCCTGGTGGAACTTCGTGGAGGTGGCCCAGCCCCGGGAGGAGGGGCGGACGGAGGCGGGAGCCCACAAGGCCTTCCGTTGGAGACATGGTCTTTGAACCCGAGGGCAAACCCATCTGTAACAATAATAATAATAATACCAATGATAATAACAATGATGGTATTAAGCGTTTACTATGTGCCAGGCACTGTACGAAGCGCTGGGGTGGATACAAGCAACTCAGGGTGGACACAGTCCCCGTCCCCACCTGAGCCCCACTACCTTAATGCCCGTTTTACAGATAACTGAGGCCCAGAGGAATGAAGTGACTTGCTTAAGGCCACACAGCAGATGTGGCAGAGCTGCTGTGGTCACTTGTCCAATTTGGGCAAGCCCACAGGTCCGTCTGTCTTTAGTTTTGCGGTGCAGTTTGTAGTCCGGGATTGGGTTTTGAATGCTCCATTGCCCGGTAGCGAGAAAAGGAAGCGAGGAAGGTGAGGTTGGGGTGGGGGGAGAATCCAGCAGACACATCCTGCAGTGGCAGCCATCCTAGACTCCTGTGGTCTTGAATTGGCTTCATTTACAGGAGTTAAAGGTGGTTTTCATTTCTGCCGAGTCTGAGGTGCCCGCTCAGAGACCTCGCTGGGCTGGAACCCAGAGAAGGCATCGAGCCCGGTAGGGGCCCAAGTCGTGGTCCCCAGGCCAAGCCAAGACCGCCAAGGGGTTTGACCCAAGCCCCAGGGGATCCTGACTTGATGCCTCAGAACAGGGTTGTATGGGGAGGGCAGGATGCCGGCCCGCGGGGTTCATCTGCCCGTGCGGCTGGGATTTGTAGTCCCAGTGGGGGCCCACAACCTTTCCGTCGTCCCGGGGTATGTGGGGATGCCACAGCTGAGAAGGGCTCGATGCGGGGAACAAGCCAGGAGGGAGGAGCGGGTGGGCTCTCATTCATTCATTCATTCATTCAATCATCATCATCATCAATCGTATTTATTGAGCGCTTACTGTGTGCAGAGCACTGTACTAAGCGCTTGGGAAGTGCAAGTTGGCAACATATAGAGACAGTCCCTACCAAACAGTGGGCTCACAGTCTAAAAGTCTAAGCTCACAGTCTAATTCAATCATATTTCTTGAGCGCTTACTGTGTGCAGAGCACTCCAGTTATCCTCTCCATCTCCCTTGTTTCCTGGAAGCGGGAGCTGAGCATGGAGCAGGAGCAGACGTGGAGCTGAGCAGTGACCGTGGTGGTTTCTCCTGCCCAAACGGGCCCTCCAGTCCCGCCGCTCCATAGGGGCAGACCACAGAAAGGCTGAACGACCACCTCAAAGGGAGTGAATTTTAGTGGTCGGGGCCTGCCAGTTCCTACATCAAAAACCGGCAGGAGGGTAGAGAACCCCCCGTGGATACAGCTCACTTCATGCCTCAAACTCTGTTAATTTTTCAGTGGGCTCTAAAGAGAGAATTGGGAAACTGAGTTACGTGACTGCAAACACGAAGTGAGAACATTATCGTTGCATTAGCCGCACATTCCTCTTGGATTATGTGCCTCAGAAGAGAATAGCTTCTGGTAAATAGCATTTATTGAACCAAACAACGTGCAAACAGTGATATCATCTTAATATACAAAGGATGATCTGTAGATGATATAGTCTTACACTCTAGAAGTATTCGGGGATAATCAGCTAAAATATTCCACCTGTTGAATCCGGAATTGGTTGTAGTTAACGTAATGTTGGAAAAACATGAAACTGTATAGCGAAAACAGATGAATAAATTAGCAGTGTCAACTGAGATGGGTCAGCCCTCACTGAGCAAAGGTATTAAATTTAGTTTCCTGATAGTACCTTTCTACAATGGTATCCTGTGTATGGTGGGGGAAAAGGCATCATGTGAGATCTTTGTGACTGTGCTGTACATATTTAACAAAATTAGCTAGGTCTGGCTGAGGCCAAGGCTGGTGTGGGCTACTGTTATTCCCAAAGTGTTTATATACCTAGAGAAGCAGCGTGGCTCAGTAGAAAGAGCCCGGTCTTTGGAGTCAGAGGTCATGGGTTCAAATCCCTGCTCTGCCAATTGTCAGCTGTGTGACTTTGGGCAAGTCACTTCACTTCTCTGGGCTTCAGTTCCCTCATCTGTAAAATGGGGGTGAAGACTGTGAGACAACCTGATCACCTTTGTAACCTCCTCAGCGCTTAGAACAGTGCTTTGCACATAGTAAGCTCTTAATAGATGCCATCATTATTATTATTATTATGTACCTGAATATATTCCCTGTACTTTCAGTTGTAGGCTATTATGTGTTTGCTTCCCCAAAAGGAATCACGAATGTGAAATCCAGTCGTTTCAGTCCATTCTCTGTGGGATTTTTACTCGTAATTTAGGCACTTATGAGTGTCTTGTCTTCTGATAGGGCCAATAGCGGGTGAGCGCTGCTGACTGGGAATGAATGTTGGAGGCCACCAACCCACCTGGGCTCTTGGATTTGCCACGAAGGTTCCTGGCGGCTGGACCGGGGGTCAGGGCTTCGGGATGGAAGCCCAATGGGCAGCCACTGAATGGGTGGGCATGCTGCCATGGTGGTGCTACTGACCCGAGGGCCCCCTAAATTGTTGGCACCCTTTTGATAATGGTATTTATTGAGTGCTTACAGTGTGCAGAGCACTGTACTAATGTGACTGTGTGGTGCTTTCTCCATAAATGTTTGGCACTGAGGGTTATATTTCAATCAGTTTTATTTATTGAGCACTTACTACGTGCAGAGCACTGTAGAGAGTACAATACGACAGACTTGGCAGACACATTCCCTGCCCACAACGAGCTTACAGTGTGTTACAGAGATGAGCCCTGGGCAGAATTCCGATAAGAAACACAAGATTTCCCCAGAGATGTATGCTTTAAAAATAGATAGGTAGTACAACTATCTATCGTACACTTGTCTTTACCTTCCCTGTCCTCTCTTTAGTCGGTGTCCAGCAACACCCCCTTTTATTCAGCTTGCTTGCAACAGCCACGGTAGTAGGGTTGCTAGCAGCTCAGTTTGAGGAAGCGGCAGGTGGGCACGCTGAAAGCGTAAACCCCTTCCCGCTTTTCCACCTGCCCTGGAATTCTAGTGCTGGGATTACCACCTCCGGTACTGTCTGCTCTGGAGAGGGACGAGGTAGGACGTGTTGAATAGCTGCCCTTGTAATAATAACAATAAAAATAAGGATAATGATGGTAATAGTATTTGTTAAGCATTTACTATGTGCCAAGCACTGTACTAAGCCCCGGGGCAGATGCTAGATAATGAGGTCAGACACAGCCCCTATCCCACATGGGGCTCAAGGTCTAAGAAGGAGGGAGAACAGGGATTGAATTTTCATTTCGCAATTGAGGAAACCAAGGCCCGAGGAAGTGAAGTGACTTGCCCAGGGTCCCACAGCACGTAAGTGGCAGAGCCAGGATTAGAACCCAGGTCATTCTGACTCCCAGGCTGTATCCCCCCAGTTCACACTGCTTCTCTTCAGTTGTATTTATTGATGATGATGGTATTTTGTTAAGCACTTACTATGTGCCAGGCACTGGTCTGGCATATATACATATATATACATATACACGTATATACAGCATCTGTATATATGTATATATGTTTGTACGTATTTATTACTCTATTTATTTTTTTACTTGTACATATCTATTCTATTTATTTTATTTTGTTAATATGTTTTGTTTCGTTCTCTGTCTCCCCCTTCTAGACCGTGAGCCCACTGTTGGGTAGGGACCGTCTATATGTTGCCAACTTGGACTTCCCAAGCGCTTAGTACAGTGCTCTGCACACAGTAAGCGCTCAATAAATACAATTGATTGATTGACGTTTTCGGTCAAGCACTTGATCTCCCGATACCGGGTTCTGCCTCTCTCCTGGCTCCTGCCTGGAAGGGGAAGGTGAACGTGGACTGTGAAATGCTTCAGTCAGTCAGTGGCATTTATGGAGCGCTTACCGTATGCAGAGCACTGTACTAAGTGCTTGGGAAAGAACAATATAACAGTTGGTAGATGTGTTCCCACTTCTCAAGGACTACTGGTGTGCAAGTGATTAGTCTTGTAATGTGAAGACGAGGCTCTGTTCAATGCCAAAAATAGCCCCCAACTGCCAAACACAAATAGCTTGGTTTGAGTTTTTCCCCCCTCTTGGACTTTTCTCACAAAGAGGGCTGATGGCTGGTAATGGGTTCTAATCCTATCTCCACCACTTGTCTGCTGTGTGACCTTGGGCGAGTCACCTTACTTCTCTGTGCCTCAGTTACCTCATCTGTAAAATGGGAATTGAGACTTTGAGCCCACATGGAACGGGGACTGTGTCCAACTCGATTTACTTGTATCCACCCCAGAACTTAGTAGTTCCTGACACATAGTAAGCGTTTAACAAATATTATTATTTTTATTATGAAGTTCATCAACCTCAACAGTTAAAGATTTAGGACTAGTGACTTTTTTTCAGCCCTAGACTAAGGGATAACATTTTAAACATGAACCTCGTGTAGCTTAAATGGCAAATGTTTGTTCACTGTATCCAAGCATCTGTCACCTCCAGAGGTGGGCACGGTTTTGGAGGAAATACTGAGCAAACACATTTGCTTTATATGGTGAAATTTTAGAAATCCTTGTGGGGTTTTATTTAGAAAATTTAAAGAAATCTGTAATTTTTTAAACTTCCTGCAATTAAATGTTGTGGTTTCAATCACTGCAAAATATGTTTCAGAAAATATTTCCTCACTCTGGAAAAAGAGTAGTCTAGGAACCTTTTTCAAACAATTTTTGAGTAACAGTTTTTTGAAAATTATGTAAAATGGGTGTAATTGTTTTTTTGTTTCAGCAAATGATGTTCTGTGGCAAATCAAGTGCTGGAACATTACAATTACATTTCAGTTTTTTTTAATAAATTTTGTCCTTGAAGGTTTGAGTGTCATTGTCCCTATATTCTATTAGCTAGAAACTATAAATCTTGTTCAGAAGATTGCTTGATATATGAAATAATTCATTTTTTCATTATGCTTTAATGACCATCAGAGCTGGATTATTAATAATAGCTATATATTAATATGTGTGTGTGTGTAAATCATTTTTAAGTGCTGGGGTAGATACAAAATAAATTGGTTTCAGGCCCTGCTCCACATGGGACTCACAATCTTAAGAGGAAGGCAAAACAGGTATTTTATCCCCATTTTACAGATGAGGAAACTGAGGCATAGAGAAGTTCAGTGTCCAAGGTCTTCCAGCTGGCAAGTGGCAAAGGCAGGATTAGAACCTGGGTCCCCGACACCCAGTTCCTTGCTCTTTCCACTAGGCCACTTTGCTGTCGTCAAGCTCTCCAACAAATGTAAAATGTCTTTATCGCTTGAAAATGAACCCTACACCTAAAATGTCTCCTTACCTGGTAAACAGTGAATAATCCCTCACAGTCCCCTCTGGTCTGAGCTCACTGTGGGCAGGGAATGTCACTGTTTATTGTTGTATTGTACTTTCCGAAGTGCTCAGTACAGTTCTCTGCACACAGTAAGCACTTAATAAGTACGATTAAATGAATGATCAGTTTCATGATGGAGGAGATTTCTTCACTGCTGGCGCAAATACTATGTAATATTAAGAACCTCAACTGCTCTTTCATCCCCTCTAGACTGTAAGCTGGTCCTCTAGACTGTAAACTCGTTGTGGGCAGGGAATGTGCCTAAATCGACATACTCTCCCAAGAGCTTTGTACAGTGCTGTGCCCACAGTACTTGCTCAGTAAATATGATAGACTGATTCTCTGCCTAGGAAGATTTAGGCATTTGGAAAGAAGACATGAGGTGACTTGTGTGGAGCGGGGGAAACCAGAAATACTGAAAGAACAGTCGTGAATCCCTTTCTCTTCCTTGCCGCCTCCACTGCTGTGTCCAGGGAGAGGAGAATTCCAGGAGGCTGCAGGAGTGGGTTTTGAAGTGGGTACCAAGCAGACGGTAATCAGATGGAATGTGTCATTTACCTTATGTTTTCCATTCCTCTCCCTGTCCAGCTATTGGAACAACACAAGAACACCGAGAGCATGGTGGAACTTCTCGACTTGTATCAGCTGGAAGACGAGGCCTACGGCAGTCTGGCCGAAGCCACGACCGAGCTTTACCAGTACTTACTGCAGCCGTTCCGAGACATGCGGGAACTTGCTATGCTCAGAAGACAGCAGATTAAGGTGCCTTTGCATTACTGGTCTCCAATTCACTGCTTGGGTGGTTGGTGGGAACGCCAGTGCCAGCCACCGTACTTACTCGTGGACCTGGGACCTGGGGGTTCCAATCCCAGCTCTGCCACTTGTCTGCTGTGTGACCTTGGGCAAGTCACTTCACCTCTCTGGGCCTCAGTTCCCTTACCTGTAAAATGGGGTTGAAGACTGCGAGCCCTATGTGGCACAGGGACTGCGTCCACTCTGATTACCTTGTATCTACCCTAGTGTTTAGTAAAGCGCCTGGCACATAGTAAGCACTTAACAAATACCACAATTATTATTGTTGATGTTATTATTAGGGGGTTTTGGAGAGGGGTCCCAACCTTAGAGGCCCCTGGTGCGCCAATATGGGGCTCCAGGAACCACCCTAAGAGTGGGTACTCTGAGAACTCTTACAGCCCCCTGCCCCGCTACAGTGGAGGGACGTTCACATTGCCAGGCAGTCTCCTGGAGTCAGTCAATCAATCAGGGGCATTAATTGAGTGCTTACTTTGTGCAGGACACTGTACTAAGCACTTGGGAGATTTCAGTACAACGGAGTTGGTAGAAGTTTGAGGTTTGGGGACTGGGCAGGTGTAGTCTCTTTGCTAGTCTGTGCCCTGGCAAGGCTACCTTGATGCCAGGTTCCTTGGGCGCATGCCAAAAAGGCCAAGTGCCGTGGTATTTAGATTTATAGGTGAACACAGATCAGATTTCTTGAAGTACATTGCTATGTGGGTGTTGATCTCATTTTTGTGTGTCTTCGTGTGTGTGAAAAATGTTCAGAGCTAAGCGGCAGCACTTCCGCATCATCTTACTAAGACTTCAAAATTTAGGAGGGAAATATTAAAAAAATATATGAGGCGAGGTGGTTTTAAACAAAGATTCTGTAGTCATCCCCCCCTCTGTCACCAAGGTTCTGGTTGAACTGACCTCAGCCCTGACAAGGTTGAACTGAGCCCATCCTGGTAGAAATGCTAAGCACAGTATCAAATCTCCATGTAAAGTCTTGACCCCTTTCTTCTCTCAAAATATGATGTAATGCATACGTGCTGTTCTCCTCTTGCACACATCCAGATTTCATTTCATTATGTGCAGTTCCATTAAATGCTTCCAGATTTTCTAGGGGCCCAACTGTGCGAGTTGCGTAGATTTCCCATTTCTTTTTAATAATACAAAACCTGGTTCACTTTAAGCAATTTATTAAACCCATAAATTGAAGTTTTCCGCTAGCGACACCCTCTCACAATTCAGTAGTCTTTAAAATCGGCAACCGCTTGTACAGCTAGCCCATCCCATTAGGAACGGTTGAATTTATCAAGAGGCATCAATAAATTTGCGAGGAATCCGTCTCCCTGACCATTTTAAACCTCAGAATACCCGAACCTCAGAACACCCATTCTTTCCCTCCACCTTTTCTCCCCACCTCTTCCTTTCCCTTTCCCATTACCTCAAAAACCTCAGGTTGGGAAAGAGGATGTTCAAATCCCACTTGAAATCCTGGCCTCACCCCTCAGTCCACAGGAAGTTCTGGGAGAATGGCTTACTCCTGCCTCAATGGCAGGAAATAGCAATCTCGCATTACACTTGAGTCAAAACAGATCCAGGGCAGTACCTGACTGCCAGAGGGGCCGACCCGCCACAGAACAGGGAGGAAAGCTCACCATAAAGAAGAATAATAGCCAGTGGTTTTGTTTTCCCTTCTTGTTCGCTCTCTTGGAGGTTAGGAAACTGCCCCCCGAAAATGCCTCTGCTCCTTCCCACCACCACCCGCAAGCCCACATCTCTTATTTCTTGTGGGAAGTCAGTCCGCTGTATTTTGCAAGGGCTTACTGTGCACAAAGCAGTGTGCTAAGCGCATGGGAGGGTACAGTATAACAATAAACACATTCCCTGCCCACAACGACCTCACAGTCAAGAGGGGGAGACAGATATTAATAGAAATGAATGACGGATATGGACACAAGTGCTCTTGGGCTGGGAGGAGGGATGAATAAAGAGGGAGCAAGTCCGGGTGATGCAAAAGGGAGTGGGAGCTCTGCGGGGCCCCCTCTCTCACACTGGAGGGCTTCCCGGCAGCGGACCCTCGCCCAGCCTCACTGGGAATGTGGCTGCCAACTCTTTTATATGGTACTCTCCAAAGCACTTAATACATTGCTCTGCACAGAGTGCTCCATAAATACCATTGATCTATTCTTCTGGAGCGACAACTAAACTGTGAGTACCCTGAAGTCTTTCCTCAATTCCCCACAAATCTTTGCCTAGGGTGGTGCCTCTGCCATCATCGAAGGACGGAGACTCTTTTCCTCCTTTGCCATGCCCAGGGGCTGCGCTGTTTCCTCAGCCCAGGACTGTAGCCACACTGACTTGGCTGGGGCCCAAGCCCTTGGCCCCTGCTTCAGGCCTCCCCATGGGGAGAGTTATATTGTTATATCGGACTCTCCCCAGCACGTATAGTACAGTGATCTGCACACAGTAAATGCTCAGTAAATCCGATTGTCTGGCTGACTGACTGGATAAACCAGGCCAGGCCCCTCCCAGAGAACCTCCAAGCTGAGGATTCCCTTTCGCTGTATCCCAAGGCCAGACTGTCATCCCACTGGGGAGGACAGTGGGGATAAATCTCCTTGATATGAGGAATGTGAGGGGGTGTAACTGCCCCTAGTCATCCTTCTTCCTTTGAGTTGTTTCCCACTCCGTGGATACACCCTCACACACCCTCTTCAGAACACCCCATTCTTCTATCATGAAGACGTTTCGGTATGTATATCCATAGGTCATCTGACAGTCACCAGTATTTCCAAGAGTTGGTTGCATTCTTTCCCTGTATTTCCTCACCACCCTTCTGGCTGGTCTGGGTTCCATAGAATGAAAAATGATGCGGAACTAGCATTTGCTCACATAGAATGGCTCTCCCCAGTCAATAAATTACTGCTGTGTACTGAGCACTGTAGAGAAGCTGCATGATCTAATGGAAAGATCATAGTCCTGGGAGCTCAGCTCTGGATTCTAATCCCAGATCTGCCACCTGCCTGCTGTGTGACCTGGGGAAATTCACTTAACTTCTCTGTGCCTCAGTTCTCCAAACCATAAAACGGAGGTTTCGTACCTGAACTCCCTCTTTAGACCGAGCCCCATGAGGGACAGGGTCTCTGTCCTCATTACTTATCTACCCCAGGGGTTAGTACACATAACACATCACAAATATTATTATCATTACTAAGTGCTAGGGAGAGTACAACAAAAGCAAGACACCTGTTTCCTGCCCTCAAGTTGCTCACGGTGTAACTGGCAAGATGGACAGATAAAACTTACAAATAGTGAGAACAGAAGGAAGAGTAAGGATAGAACAAACTATATCGGGGTGAAATGAGTAATCATCTCTACAAGTAATATATGTGCAAAAGTGCCGAGTATAGGAATAAATTTGATAAGAGTGCAGGGTGGCCTTTGTGTTGACACGACTGAGTGTTGTGAACTAAGAGATGAAAGTTTCCTGAAGGAGGAGATGGGATTTTAGGAGATTTAAGGGGCGGAGAGCTGTGGTTTGCTCGGTTTCGAGAGAAGGCTCGCTTTTCCAAGAGCCCCCCCCACATGCCCAGCAGCCAGGTCCCTGCGGCCAGCTACTTAGACTGTGAACCCCCTCCGACCTAATTAACAGTACTTGGCACATAGTAAGTGCTTAACGAATGCCATCATTAGTATTATTATTATTACCTTGAATCTATCCCAGTACTGAGAAAAGTGCTTGGCACGTGGCAGACAGGTGTATTATTAACAAGTAATGATAATACAGAAACCCGTAGAACACATTGCTTTTGCACAAAGCCAGCTGGTCACTCCCTTTGCCCCCCATGAAAATGCCTGGTTCCCCATGAAAAGGGGAGGATTGAGCTGATGTTTTTTTGGCTTCAGGAAAGGGTATTACTATTTGATTGTGAACAGAATTGTTTAAAATATGTTCTGTGTCCCTACCTGGAGTGAAATCAGGAGGTGACTCTTTAGACTGTGAGCCCGTTGTTGGGTAGGGACCGTCTCTTGTACTTCCCAAGCGCTTAGTACAGTGCTCTGCACACAGTAAGCGCCCAATAAATATGATTGAATGAATGAATAAATATGGATCTATTTTGGCCCTAGGAAAAAGTGTTCCACAGAGCTCATTCGCACCCTTTGCAAAATGTGTTTCTCCATTCTGGAATGTACTAACGCTCGCAGGACAGACTCAGCTTCAGCAACCCAAAATTTCTCTGGCCTAGATTTGCAGTCTGGTCTTTCTGTTGAAAGTACAGTTGAAATTTGAATAATTTTTGGAGGTTGATCCTGAGTGGACAGCAGTATGGTTTGTATGTTGTGTAGTTGCAGTTCTGGTGGATTTATTGTGTCTATAAGGACTCTGCGGTTATAAAATAGGCCAGAGATTGTCCACCTGGCTTATCTCTCGTCTACCCCAGTGCTTAGTACAGTGCTTGGCACATTGTAATCTCTTAAGTACTACTTAAAAAAGAATTATTCAAACTGTGGTCATTTGTGTGTACTTTAGTTGTAGCTGAAACTGGAATTCCAACGAGGACTAATCCATAAGTAGCACAGCAGAAGACTCCTATTTGTGGATGAAAACAATCACCCAGGCAACCACTGTGTTTATACTGATTAAGAAATCAATAGATGAAGTGTAAGCACCTTTTAAAGAGTCAAGTGGGGGAAATAAGTTACTTTATGCACATCAAGCGTGATAGGATCCATTGTTGATAGGTATTGTTGGACGAGGGGAGTTACTTTATTTCACCATGAAACATAACTGTTTTCCTTTGATCAGCTGGGAAGGCTTTGTGAGTTTTTTATTTGCCTGGTTCTGTGCTTTTTGCTGTGTCAAAGGATTTTCGGGAACCATTTACAGTACCAAAACAATTTGCTTCACTGTAGTCGTTTATTGGGATTACCTCAAAATCTGGCAGTCAGCCTTTTGTGTATAAAAGGGATGTGGGTTTTTTTTCCAAAGATGTCTCCCAGGATTGCCTGGCAATTTCATAGAGAACTCTGGGCTTGGTTTCGTTGTTCGAAGTTCAAAATTCTTACTCAGGGGACATGTACAGCAGGTTAGCAAAAGTCTTTTTAATTTGGGAATCCATCTTCCAGCATTTTATTTCTCAAAGAGACGGAGGGGGTCTTGTCACATGAGGGAAAATTAACATGCCATTCTTGGAGGAAAAATGTTAAAATTGTGTCTGAAGTTTTGTGGGGAGACAGTGCACAAGGCTCTTCTGAATGTGGGGGTTGCTTTTTTGTAAAATTTGAAGCTAAAAAAATAAACAAAAAACAAACCCTCAAGTTGCAGCACTCCTTGTACCACACCCTACATGTGAATTCACTTAGCCATTTTTGCAGACACCCATGGCACACGGTGGCTGAACAGCATTGCGTCATCAGATCCTTGTTTCCCTGTTTTCCTAAATAACCAAAATGCGTAGTGAAACTGAGTGTACCTAGATTATTCAGCCCTGTTCAAGAGCATATCTGTAGTTCCTGTACTAAAGATTTCCCTCTATGCTCCTGAGTTTCTTTCCTCACTTGGCAACTTGGAGCTGTGAATTTTAGTCGGCTAGAACATGATTAAAATCAACGACATATTTGTTTTTCATTTCAGCTCTAGAAAGAAAACAGCGCCTGTTTCAAGCCTGAAAAAGTATGTGTTAGCGTAAGGAAGCTTGGATAGAGAGCCTGGTTTTGAAAAGATAGCCCACTGGGCTCAGAGTTATTTACTCTTAACTTGAACCTCTTGCTTAGTTTCTGAGATGTGTCAGGAAGAAAATTTGGGAAACAGTTCCCGTCTTCCCAGGGAGCCAGGGTTGAGGGCTCTCTGTTGCTTTAATGAAATAGACAAACAGAGCCTGTGGATGGTGGTGTGATAGAAATAAATCCTTGTTACCTCAGAACTATTGCTGACCTTTATACCTTGGAGCCAGCAATTCACTTTGTGTCTTTAATCATCCAGAAGACAGATGAATTGATTGGCAATCTATTGAGTCGCCGTGCTTTTTTCTTATAGCGGAAATGAGTCTACCACTGCTCAGGGCCTCACCCACCAATATAATTCATGTACACAGCTCTGATAGTAAACCGTTATTTTAGTGCAGACTCTGGTTAATAGGCCAGGATAAAGCCTAGGGAGGTGGTGGAGCGATACAGATTCGGAAGACCAATAGGGCAAGGGAGTGGGGGGGAAAAAGGCAAGGAAAGCTGAGTGAATCAAAAAGCTAACAGGACAGAAAAAAAGATAGGGCAAAAAAAAATGTACAGTGGGGAAAAAGAACAAAGGAATCAAGCTCAAGAAGTAAAGAAAATTTCGAAGTCCCTCAAGAGAAAAATAAAAAAAAAATTTCATTCATCTCATTGACTAACAAGAGAGGTAGATTGTCAGGGTGAATTAATTGCCATCTGAAAATATATCTAGAAAAAGGAATCCTTTAAAAAGAAAAGAAAAATGCTCAAGATTTATTTGGAATAAGCAAAATCCCAGAAAATCAAGGAATGATGAAAAAATCTGTTAAGGTGTAACGAAGGACTACAATAATTAAAGCAACGAAAATAGAAAAATGAGGCAAAAGCATGTTATGGAGTACTCATTTTTTCTATTTTTTTAAACCACTGAGCTTTCCGATACAGTCCTTTAATTTCACATGCAACAGTCATCTGGTAAATAAATGAATAATGAATACTACAAGAATCAGTCAGTCATTAGTTGAACAATTAGAGCTGCCAACAGGATATGTTGGTTGTTATTTTAACTCATTAACTAGGGTTAATAGATGTTCTCTAGGACCATGACAGGGTTCTTTATTCTCCGAGACCTGATACTCCATTCTTTCAGGACTTTATGAAAAGTCACTGCCCAAAGCAATATATAACTTAATTTTTAAAAGGAAATGGTCCTCTTCTATGTTTTTTTTTCCACATTTAGAAAAGTGTCTCCTTTTAGACACATCAAAAAAATCCCTGTGGGTATATTTCTTTCCTGTAGGTTGGAAAGGATTTGAATAGAAAACCTGTCATTTGGGCTTGGTCCTGTTTCTCTTTGGTAATACAGTTGCTTAAAGCTGCAATTCTTGGGTTTGTGCTAATTCCTGCCCAGGCTCATGGTAAGCTGTTCAAATCCATTGGCAGTTAGGAGGACAAACATTTACAGCAAAAATAGAACACAGTCATACCTCTAACTACATAATAATAATAATGATGGTATTTGTTAAGTGCTTACTGTGTGCACAGCACGCTGGGAGGATACAAGGTGATCAGGTTGTCCCACCTGAGACTCACGTCTTCATCTCCATTTTATTGATGAGGTAACTGAGGCCCAGAGAAGTGAAGTGACTTGCCCAAAGTCACACAGCTGACAGGTGGCAGAGTCGGGATTAGAACCCATGACCTCTGACTCCCAAGCCTGGGCTCTTTCCATTGAGCCACGCTGCTGCTTCTCTCTTTTCAATCGTGCAGCACTTTTATTTATTTTCCAAAGCACTTTTCCGTCATTTACCCATTTCACCCTCACAACAACCAATGAGGTAGGGAGCGGCGTTATCCCCATTTAACAGGTTAGGCAGCTGAGGTCCAGAGAGGACAAGTGACTCTCCCAAGCTCCCACAGCAGGCCTGAGGAAAAACTCAAACTACAGAACCCAGGAATCCTGGCTCCCAAAGCCATGCTCTCAGATCGCACTACCTACTCTTTTGAAAGTGCCAGGTCTCTGAAATTGCTCTTTTTCACACACCCCCCCCAGCCCCCCATCTTACTGATCTCCTACTACAGCCCAGCCCTTTGCTCCTCTAGCATCAGCTTGCTCACTGTACCCCGATCTCGTCTTATCTTGCCCTTTCCAACACCCTTCCTCCAGCCTGGAACCCCCTCCACCTCCATCTACGCCAGACCACCACTCTCCTCCACCTTCAAAGCCTTATTAAGACTCCTCTAAGAGGCCTTCCCCAGTTAAGCCTTCTTTTGCCCGGCTCCCTCTCCTTTCTGCGTCATCTACGCCCTTGAATCTGTGACCTTTGGGCATTTGGTATTCGCCCCACCCTCATCACTTATGGACATATTTATAAAACTTTTATTTATATTAATGCCTCTTTTCCCCCTTTAGACTGTAAGCTCATTGTAGGCGGGGACTGTCTCTACCAACTTTGTCACGATATTTTCTCCCAAGCACCGAGAACAGTGCTCTGCACACTGTAAATGCTCAATAAATGCCATTGATAGATTTTTGGAGTCATCAAAATAATTGGAAAATAGATTGTTCTCAAGATGTCAGGTTTTCAAAAGTTTAAGTGTTTAGTCTTAAGAAAGTTGCTGCAAACATGGGCAGAAGCAGCACCTGCCTGTCTTCTCTCAACTGGTCTTCATCTTCCACTTTAGATTCTCTCATCCCAAGACGTCCAACCACCCTTCTTCCTGACTTACCTTACTCCCAGCCTCTCCTTCATCAGCACCTCTTGGTTGTAGTTCTGTTAGAATTAACTAAAACCATAAATTGTAAAAAAAGGTTTTAATGTTGCACTGCCAAGGAAATGCATATCTCCCACAGTTACACCTCCCCAGCTTCCTAGCACTTGGTGAATTTACTCAAGGCTAGGAGAAAATGGAGATCTAGGCCGGCCACGTTACATAAATTAGTATTTGGATTGTCCAGTAACCTCCTTTGCTTCCTCCTCCCATCTTCAGAACTCTGTGCTGTCATTTCTTGAACTCTTTAGCCAACATGAGCTTGATTATTGCAGGCATTTTCACATTGAAACTGGAAAGAAAGCACTTGCCTAAAAGGTACTTAATTCTTTAAATTCATCTTTGTTCTTTTTCTATTTTCTTTTTTGAAAATAGTATTTAAGCACTTACTGTGTGCCAGGCACTGTACAAAATTACCAAGTCGGACGCAGTCTGTGCCCCAAATGGGGCTCACAGTCTTAACCCCCATTTTAAAGATGGGGTAACTTAGGCATAGAGGAGTGAAGCGAGTTGCCCTTTCCACTTGGCCGTGCTGTTTCTCAAATTGGTCTCTTTCTGAGGTTAGTTTAAGTTTGACTCATCAAACAGGGCCTTACCAAATGGGTCCCAAGGTTTGGTAAATATACAAAATTGGGTCTCAGAGAATTTGTGAGGTTTGACCATCTCACCCTCTTCCTAGTGCTAGGTTAGCGAGAACTGTAATGAACTTGTCCAACTTAAAACCCTGCTGAGACTGGCCTTGGAAACATACCCCAATTAAGACTTAAGCGCTTTAGTACAGTGCTCTGCACACAGTAAGTGCTCAATAAATACAGTTGAATGAGTGAAGACTTTTTCCGCAAAGATAGATGCCTTTGGTAGATAAGGTTGGACAAAGCCCCCATCTTTTCATTTTGTATATTTTCAGAGGATAAAATCCTGTAACTAAATTTCATTGCTTACATAAGTCTTATGAAGGTTTTACAATGACACCCTTGTCTCAAAATTTCACTCAAGTTGTAATAACTCTTCCAAATCCAGGGTATCAGAGTTTAGGATTAAGCTTGACAAATATCTGATAATACCTTTCCCACTATGCAATTTGCAAGATAGTTTACTGGATAGAATAATCCCTTTCAGAAGGATAATTTAGGTGGGTTAAAGGGGTAGTTTTGATTTCATGTACTTAAAATAATAATAATAATAATTGTATTAAGCGCTTACTATGTGCCGAGCACTGTTCCAAGTGCCGGGGTAGATACAAGATAATCCGGTTGTCCCATATTGGGCTCACACTTTTAATCCCCATTTTACAGATGAGGTAACTGAGGCCCAGAGAAGTTAAGTGACTTGCCCAAGGTCACACAGCAGACAAGTAGCGGAGCTGGGATTAGGACCCATGTCCTCTGACTCCCAAGCCCAGGCTCTTGCCAGTAAGCCACGCTGCTTCTCAATAAAATGAATATTATGGTCTGGGTTCTGATTTTTTTTATACCTGCTGATTATTAGCATTCAGTTAAAAGTTTCAAAGGACTCGCACTACAATTGATATGAAGCTTCAAGTAGTTCCGAAGCTAAGTGGGATGTAAGAAATTTGAAAAACGATTTGAAAAACCAAATTTCAAACCCCTAAAATGGGAACCTGAGGTCAGTGATGAAAGTATGAGCTCATTGTGGGCAGGGAACATGTCTACCCGCACTGTTATATTGTACTCTCCCAAGAGCATAGTCAGAGTGTTCTACAAACAGAAAGTGCTCAATAAATTGATTGACTGAAAGGAGAGATTGGAGGAAAAATAAGGCTGAGTAGGGCTGTGAGACTGAGTTTTCCTTCAGAATAATGAATGAAATTTCCTTACTGGGAAAACAATGCTGGAAATGGTGAAAGAGCTCTCTGGGCAGCAAATCTGTGTATTTCTTGATGGTAGTCCACTTCTGCATCTGATGTGCCGCAAAGATCGTGTTTCCTGGTCCTGACTGCGGTCTGGGAGAGCTGAAAAGCAGTGAGTTGTTCTGGGAAGACCTGGGCCAGGGTCTGCGCCAGCCGTGAAGCTCAATGACATGCCAAGAGGGATCCCAGAATCCACTCTCTTGCTCTTCTTTTTGAAGGTGATGATAACGGGTGTCCCCTGAAAACTGGCTTGTCCTCACTATTCCAAGGCGTGGCGTGTACAGGCTTTAAGTGGAACATCCCTTCCCCGCTCGCACAGACATTGGCAGATCTCTAGGAGAGGGAGAATAGGAATGGACACAGAGATATGGGGTGGTAGCTGAAAGTAGCCTTGGGGCTGGGGGCTTTTTTAAAACGAGGGCCTCTTGCCCGTTTTCAAAGAGGAGAAGGGGCTGTTAAGAGATTCACAGGTTGAAGATGGCAGTTGGGGAGGGGAGGAGAATGAGATTTTAGGAGTTGAGGGAGGGAATTTAAAGAGCCAGATGGGTGATCTCCTTTCAGGGGACAGATGGGAAGCAAGTGTCGACGTTTATGAGGGTGATTGGTGGGAGGGTGGTTAAGGAGGCTGTGATGTTGTTACCGTCATTTTTGGGGTGCACAGAGTCCGTGATGTGGTTTGGATCTGCAGGGTCCTGTTATATCAGCACTCCAGCCGTGGCCTGCCCTCACTTCTCATCTCGGTCCTTCAGCCGTCTTTGTTTACCACGCTCTTAGTCAAAATCTTTATCTTCAAACGTTTCTGAATGGCATCACCCCCGTGATGCTGCTTTGACCGAACATTCTACTTTTCTTTTTACTCTCCATTTGCCCTGTTTTTGAGGTGGAGGATGGTCGTTTTTACTTTTGAATATCAAGTTTTGGAGAACCGAAGATGTCACATGGCATCTTATTTTGGGAATCAGTTCCTGTCCTTCCGTCTTGGAGATAATCTTTTAGTTGAAGGTAACTGCGGCATGGCAAGCGCAGCCTTGAAAAAAGGCCTGGCACCTTGAAGGAGTGAAAGAATGCGAGACAGATGGAAAAAGGGTTGTGTGGTATGGGGCGATGCTGTCTCCGGGGCTGTGACCCTTCCCTCCTTCCTCCCTCTATTCTCTCCCCTGTCAACAGCTAGAATGTGTTTTCCCACCCTCCTTCCCCAGGAGTGGGCAGAAATCCCAAATAACCCAGCCCTGTGACGCTGGGCCCCAAGGCAGTAGCCCCGAAGGCCAGGACCACCACCGTCCTCCTGTCTAACTCTGTGGGGACCAAGCTGGCCTCCCACCTCTGCCCACCCCATGTTCAGCCGCCTGGAAAAGTTGTGACCATGTGTAAATACCCTGCTACTCTCCTTTGTGCCCTGTCTGTGATTGATTTTAATGACTGCCCCCCTCTGTAGACTGTAAGCTCCTTGAGGGCAGAGATCGAGTTTACCAGCCATCAGTCAACCAATGGTATTTATTGAGCACTTACTGCATGCAGAGCACTCTATTGAGCACTTGGGAAAGTACGTTATCTCAGAGTTGGTAGAGCTCCCTGCCCATAATGAGCTTATAACAGAGTTGGTTGACTCATTCTCTGCCCCCAGTGAGCTTCCAGTCTAGACGGGGAGACAGACATTAATATAAATAAATCATTTGCAGATATGTACACAAGTACTGAGGGTCTGACCAAATGCCCAAAGGTCACGACTCTAAGTGCGTAGAGGATGCTGAAGGGAGAGGGAGCCAGGGAGAAGAGTGCTTAATTGGGGAAGACTTCTTGGAGATGTGACCTTAATAAGGCTTTAAGGGTGGGGAGAGTGGTGTTCTGGCATGAATGGACGGGGACAGAGTTCCAGGCCAGAGGAAGGACGTGGGAAAGGGGTCGGCGGTGAGATAGATGAGATTGGGGCACCTTGAGCTAGCTGGCGCTGGAGGAGTGGAGTGTGTGGGCTGGGCTGAGAGTAGATTAGTGAGGAGAGGTAGGAGGCGGAGTGCTGATTGAGGGCTTTAAAGCTGATGTAAGGAGTTTCGGTGTGGTGCAGAGGTGGATGGGCAACCATTGGAGGTTTCTGAAGAATGAGGAGATGTGTACTTAACGATTTTTCAGTAAAATGATCCGGGCAGCAGAGTGAAGTATGGTCTGGAATGGGGAGAGACAGGAGGCAGGGAGGTCAGCAAGGAGGCAGGTGCGTTAGAGAGGGATAGGTTAAATGCTTGGATTATCCGGTACCAGTTTGGGTGGAGAAGGAAGGGAGGATTTTAGCAATGTTGTGAAGGTAGAACTGACAGGATTTGGTGACAGATTGACTATGTGGGTTGTATGAGAGAGATGAGGCGAGGTCAACTCCAAGATTCCAGGCTTGTGATTTGGGAGGATAGTGGTGTTTTCTAAAGGAATGGGAAAAACAATGGCTGGACGGGTTTTGGATGAGAAGATAAATTCTGTTTTGGACATGCTCAGTTGGAGGTGTTGGCAGCAATCAAAGTAATAATAATAATAATTGCAGTATTCGTTGAGCCCTTAGTATGTGCCAAGCACTGTTCTAAGCGCTGGGGTGGATACAAGCAAGTCAGGTTGGACACAGCCCCACATGGGGCTCACAGTCTCAATCCCCATTTTATAGATGAGGTAACTGAGGCATAGAGAAGTGAAATGACTTGCCCAAGGTCCCCCAGCGAGAAGGGATGGAGTCAAAATTGAAACCCAAGACCACCTGCCTCCTGGGCCCATGCTCTATCCACTATGCCGTGCTAGTACAACTCTTTGGTACTGTCTTTTTCCAAGTGCTTAGTACAGTGCTCTATACATAGTAAGTGCACAATAAATGTCATTGATTGATTTGATCTGAGTGGTAGGCTGTTGTTCCTGCCTTGCATTTTTACCTCTTATTTTTCCCCCCATCCATCTTGTTCTTCCTTCTTTTACCCTGCTAGCTCCATAAAGGCCAGGAGCTGGGTCTGAATTAGTCACATATTTTCCCCACCACTTAGAACAGCGCTTAGCATAGCGTAAACACCTAATCGATATTATTACCGATTGACGTGTTAATTTGCCGTGGTATCTGTGGTGGATTCAGGAGAATCGAAGGGAAAAGTAGATCTGCAAATCATGTTTGTCTGCCAACCAGAAAACATCCCAGGACAGTGCCGTAAGTTGGTCAGTTGTGAATAGACACACTCTCTTGACGTGGCTTTTATTTCAAGGAACTCCAGCCCCGTCGGTTTAAACAACATTTGAGATGTGGTAATCCCATTCTTCTGTACTCTATTGTCTGAAATTGCCAGTATGTAAAACTGGTCTGATAATAAAGCCTATGTTCTCCGGCTCCCTTTTGATATTCAGTGCACCAGGAGCCATTTCCTCTGGACCTGACTTGTAATAGGATTCCTTAAATTTTTCCAACCTCCAGTGAGATGTTTGACTTGCAGACTTAAAACGTAACCTGCCGACTTTAACCTCGATGTGTACAAAATGTCCGTCCAGCCAGCCACGTTTCACCCTAGTTAAGTACATGGCAAAATCATTAGGAAAATCTGTGCTCAGGAGGTGGAGAGTGGGTGCTGAGAGACTGTAGTATTCCAGGCTGTGAAGAAAGAAAATAAACCTTGGTTTGTCTGTTATTAAAAGACATGGAAAAGATGATCTCTTAATTTCTTTTTCTTATAATAGAAAAGGGGACTTGGCATGCTTAATTTCTTCCAGAATATTGAGTTCAGCGGGGATGACAACATGCATTCATTTCATTATTTTCAAAAGTGCCAGAGGCTGTCCCACTTAAGTCCTTGTTTTGTTGCACTGCTTATCACAGTGCAGCTCCGGAACCTTGGGAAAGAGGCCAGACTCCCGTGTTCTGCGGGTGTCGGGCGGTCAATCAATCGATGGTCTTTATTGAGCACTTACTGTGTGTAGAACACTGTTCTGAACACTAAGATAAATAAATAAATTATGGCTATATAAGTGCTGTGGGGCTGAGGGTCGGGGGAATAAAGGCCGCAAATTCATGTGCGAGGGTGACCCAGAAGGGGAGTGGGAAAAGAATCAGTGAGAGCTTAGTGAGGGAAGGCCCCTTGGAGAAAAATAATAATAATAATAGCATTTATTAAGCACTTACTATGTGCAAATCACTGTTCTAAGCGCTGGGGAGGTTACAAGGTGAACAGGTTGTCCCACGTGGGGCTCAGTCATAATCCCCATTTTCCAGATGATGTAACTGAGGCACAGAGAAGTTAAGTGACTTGCCCAAAGTCACACAGGTGACAAGTGGCGGACCTGAGATTTGAACCCATGACCTCTGACTCCAAAGTCCACGCTCTTTCCACTGAGCCACGCTGCTTCTCAGTAGAAGATCGGGAAATTCAGGCCATCAAGTATAGGCAGCGCTTGGGCTCAGGAAAGCTGAAGAAAATTCCCACCCAGCTCATGGGTGTTCCTCAGAAGCTAATGCATTTTGATACAGGAATCATTGGATTTGTTTAGGCGGAGGTATCACGCAGAAAGTATTATAAAGTATCTCTTGTTCTTAAGGCTAGGTCTGCTTTTAGAGAGGAAAAGACTAGAAAGAGTTTTGTTTCCTGCTCTGCGTGTCCCGCTAGGATCCAACTGCAGGTCACTGCCCGCATCAATCAATCAGTCGTATTTATTAAGCACTTACTGTGTGCAGAGCACTGTACTAAGCGCTTGGGAAGTACAAGTTGGCAACATATAGAGACGGTCCCTACCCAACAGTGGGCTCATAATCTAGAAGATGCTCTCTCACTGAAGCTAGCCAGGCCCTAGGCTCCAACTCCCCATAGCCCCCTCAGCCCATGAGGATGCAGGCAGGCATACTTGTTCTGACACTTCTTCCCAGACTATTTGCTCTACCCTCTATCAGACCCTCCTCGTTCCTCCTACTGCAATAAAGAAGCAGCATGACATAGTGGATAGCACAGGCCTGGAAGCCACAAGGTCATGCGTTCTAATCCCAGATTTACCACTTGTCTGCTGTGTGGGCAAGTCACTTCACTTCCCTGGGCCTCAGTCAGCTCATCTGTAAAATGGGGTTTGAGACTGTGAAGCCCCATGCGGGACAAGGACTGTATCCAACCTGATTTGCTTGTACCTACCCAAGCGCTTAGTATGGTACCTGGCACATAATAAGCACTTAACGAATAGCATAATAACAATTATTAATATTGCTCCTATTTGTAAAAAAAAAAATGTAGGCCTGTCAGTCCTCGGGGTTGTCTAATGTTCTTTTGGGGCAGTGGCCTTATTTTGCTTCTGTGATACTTAGCGATTATAGTAATGGTATTTGTTGAGCACCCGCTGACTGAACCAAGTGCTTGAGAAAGTACTTCAGAACCAAAAAACACACATTCTTGTTCACAAGAGACTTATATTCTAATGACGAAGTAGGGCAGCAGGCCCTAGCCTGCCATTCACCCAGTCTAATCTTACCTTGGCTATTTTTTTCCCCCAGTCAGTCAGAAGTATTTATTGTGTATTATAGTCAGGCGCTCAATGAGTCCCATGACCCCTGGTCTTCTAAATCAGTCCTTTCGTTGGCCTCCGTTAGTGGTCTGGGATAGAGTAGCCAAATAACGTCTGAGGCTGGGGACGTTGGCACCTCGCACTGCTCGATGGCTTGCTGCAACCAGCTGGCGAGGTTGAGATTTTCAACTGTAGCCTCAGGGCAGTGAAATTGCTGGGGCGGTGGGTCCTGTGGCATCTGGGGTGCCTGCTTCCCTGTGAGGCTGACCCTCGCCACTTCTGCTTCTTGGTGTGTGTGTGTGTCTGTGACAGGGCTGAGACAGGGCTCTCGTCTCCCACTCTCCTCGTCCCCAGGTATGCAGCCCCAGACAACATTCCTTTAGATCTGGATGGGACGGGGAGGGGGTCCCAATGGGGCACTGGAGTATTTAAAAGAGATAATAGTAATAATAATAATGGTATTTGTTAAGCGCTTACTATATGCCAGGCACTGTTCTAAGCACTAGGGTAAATACAAGGTAATCAGGTTGCCTTACATGGGGCTTACAATCTTAATCCCCATTTAGAGAGATGAGGGAACTGAGGCCCAAAGAAGTTAAGTGACTTGCCCAAGGTCACACAGCAGACAAGTAGCAGAGCCGGGATTCAGATTCAGTCATTCGGTCATATTTATTGAGCGCTTACGTACGCAGAACACTGTACTAACCACTTGGAAAGTACAATTCAGCAACAGAGACAACCTCTACCCAGCAATGGGGTCACGCCTCTGGATCAGGCCAACTCTAGCCGCTCACACTGGGCCAGAGTCTTTCAGAATGTATTTTATTTCCCGTTATTTTCCATTTTCTAAGTGATTGCTGGCAGAGAAAACGTGGTTGAAAGATTTTTATGTTTTTATTGGTGTGCCCTTTCCCCAAGATATCCATGGAAAATGACTACTTGGGTCCCCGAAGGATTGAAAGTCTCCGAAAGGAAGATGCCGACTGGCAACGCAAGGCCCACCTAGCTGTGTTGTCCATTCAAGATCTCACAGTCAAGTATTTTGAAATAACTGCCAAGGCTCAAAAAGGTAAGCATTCCTGTGGAAAGAGAGAGAGAGAGAGAGTGTGGGTGGTGGAAGGGTGAGTGAGCATGCATTCATTCATTCAGTCATACTTATTGAGCATTTACTGTGTGCAGAGCACTATACTAAGCGCTTGGGAAGTACAAGTTGGCAACATATAGAGATGGCCCCTACCCAACAACGGGCTCACAGTCTAAAAGGGGGAGACAGACAACAAAACAAAACATGTGGACAGATGTCAAATCATCAGAACAAATAGAATTAAAGCTAGATGCACATCATTAACAAAATAAATAGAATAGTAAATATGTACAAGTAAAATAAATAGAGTAATAACTCTGTACAAACATGTATACAGGTGCTGTGGGGAGGGGAAGGAGGTAGGGCGGGGGGGGAAGGGGAGAAGGAGAGGGAAAGGGGGCTCAGTCTGGGAAGGCCTCTTGGAGGAGGTGAGCTCTCAATAGGGCTTTGAAGGGAGGAAGAGAGCTAGCTTGGCGGATGTGTGGAGGGAGGGAGGGCATTCCAGGCAGGGGGAGGACGTGGGCCGGGGGTCGACGGCGGGACAGGCGAGAACGAGATATGGTGAGGAGGTTAGTGGCAGAGGAGCGGAGGGTGCGGGCTGGGCTGGGGAAGGAGAGAAGGGAGGTGAGGTAGGAGTGGGGGAGGTGATGGACAGCCTTGAAGCCGAGAGTGAGGAGTTTTTGCTTGATGCATAGGTTGACTGGCAGCCCCTGGAGATCTTTGAGGAGGGGAGTAACATGCACAGAGCGTTTCTGCACAAAGATGATCCAGGCAGCAGCGTGAAGTATAGACTGAAGTGGGGAGAGACAGGAGGATGGGAGATCAGAGAGGAGGCTGTTGCAGTAATCCAGTTGGGATAGGATAGTGCATGTGTAGCCCACTAAAGAAGGCTCACCATATTTTGCTGTAGGACCTGTACAACTCTCAAGTTTGTTGGCCCTGGAGCATAAGGGAGCCATGAGTCAAGTTCATTGATCTTTTTAATAGACCTCAAGGGGAGTATGAACCTGCAGGCCTTCCAAGTTTAGGATTTGTTGTAGAGTATAGAAGTCCCAAACAGTGATTCCAACATTTTACTGAAATCGGTCATATCTCTGGAAATGAACTGAACTTAATGTAGCATCTTCTATTTCTGTGGAAACAAGCTACCAGGAAACATATTAGTTCTACTCTATGAAATGCTCCTAGAAATGGATGAAGGCTCTATTCATTGCCATCAAGAAGAAATGATGAGTAGTTTGAAATGAAAGCACTATTTAGCCTTGATCGTCCCCAGCCTCTGGAGGTGATTCATAGCACAAAGCCCTCGCTTTTGCCTCCAAGTGTCCAGGGGAACTAGTTTGTTCACTCCAGGTTTGCAGTAATTCCGAACTGGAAAGCTATGGTGCATAATTTACCACGGATTTTAACTTGTTAACCCCCATGTCCCATCATGGACCTTGGCACCCAATAAAAGGGGTAGAATGTGAGGCCTTCAAACCTGAGCCCGAAACTTGACAGGGCTGGATCTGGGCCAGAAACAGAGCCAAGCCAGCCAGAGTCTGGCTCAAGGCGAAGAGTTGTGATCTTTTTGGGACTACGCCACAAGGATTTTATTCAGTAATACTGATGCTCCCTTGCTGTGTTATTTACCCAAGCAGTCCCCTCCTTTGGTTTTCATGTTATTGCCAGCTGAAGAGAGAAGAATATTGTCTAGCAGTTCATGGTTGCAAATCATTTTTTAACAGGCATGCTGAGTGAGTCACCACAATACAATGCCCAGAAATTTCTTCCAAGGGGAGGGAGAAGAGGCTGGGAAGTAGGTTGGGCTGGGGGCAGGTGAGAGGGATGCACTCTTCCTCCAACTAGGAGTCACCATCTCTAGCCCGAAGCAGAGGAAATGACACCTCCCCTGCAACTCGTCCCATGCTACTCCCTTCTGGATCAATGGGAACTTGGCAGGTTTGAAGAGCATTATGTGGGATTGGGAGATTCACCCTTATAATAATAACAGTGCTGGTATTTAAGTGCTTACTATATTCATTCATTCATTTACTCAGTCATATTTATTGAGCCCTTACTGTGTGCAGAGCACTGGACTAAGTGCTTGGGAAGGACAAATCGGCAGCATATAGAGGCGGTCCCTAACCAACAACGGGCTCACAGTCTAGAAGGGGGAGAATGCCAAGCGCTGTTCCCTGACGTTCACTGAATAACTACCTCTGCTTCAAGACCCCTTTGCGACGTGTCCAACTAGCCCCTAAAGTTCCCCTCCAAACTGAAGGCCTCTGCCCTTGAACCCAACCCCACAAGTATCTCCCCCATTTATTGGGCACCTGCACTGTGGGGGGAAAGGGAGGCCATTGCTTCCATAGAACTGGTATCGGGGTGGGGGATGGTGAAGCCATCAGCTTCTCCCCCACAGCTCTGTGGGCAAAGCGGGGCAGCCCAGGAAGGAAGCCAAGATGTCGGTCCGTCTCACTACTTGCTCTCTACCAGCAGATCCTGGTCCTCATCCTGGCAACCGCAGGGAGGTCCCTGGCCTCCCTCGGGTTCTAGAGCTGGGTCCGAGGGGGACTCACCCCCCAGCCCCGCGACTCAGGGGGTTGTTTCCCTTCTGGCTTCTCCCCTGACAGCTTGGGTTCCAGACAGGGCGCCAGGGGTGACGTGGGCTTCACGAGTCGGGGACCACTGCAGCAACTAGGTGAACCCCGAGGGGCCCGTTACACCCAGCCACCGAGCAGTTGCCACGGCTCAGTGACCCATCTGGGCCAGCTCTGTGGTTGTCGATCCCTGGCTGGTGGCGCGGATTGGGCAGAAGTGGAAGGCAAGGGTCCCTTTTCCTTCCAATCCCTCCTCACCCCCTCCCTTTCTCTTCCTCCTCTTCCCATCCCTCACCTCCTCTCCCTTCTTTTTTCCTCCCCCCAACAGCTGTTTACGATCGGATGAGAGCAGATCAGAAAAAGTTTGGCAAGGCAGCGTGGGCGGCCGCAGCAGAACGTATGGAAAAGCTCCAGTATGCGGTTTCTAAGGAGACTCTGCAGATGATGAGAGCTAAGGAAATCTGCTTAGAACAGAAGAAACATGCACTCAAAGAAGAGGTAATTTATATCCTAAAATGCAAAAAATGCCTTCACTCAGAGGAAGATGATTCATTAATGCGTTTATCAGGTGCACACGGTAAACATTCAGTAAGTAGCATTGACTGGCTGACATTAAAATAAGTTTCCTACGTGCTGGACCTCAGCTGTATTCATAGGTCGAGAATTTGGGGGTTTTTTTGTTTTGTTTTTTCTGTTATTCAGAATGATTTTATGATCGAGTTCTTTCTGGAGTAAAGGCAGTTTTTACCCCCCAAAAGTGAAACCGGTTCAGCCCGCACATGGAAGGCCCTCTTCTCTGAGAACCAACCACGTGTCCCTGGCAGAGCGCCCTTAAAAACGGGGATCTTTTTAAGTAGTGTGGGTGCAGCCCTTGCTTTGAGTGCAGGAGCATAGTAATAATAATGAAATGATATTTGTCAAGTGTTTACTAGGTGCCGAGCACTGTTCTAAGCGCTGAGATAGATATAATCAGGCTGTCCCACGTGGGGCTCACGGTGTTAATCTCCATACTGAGGTACAGAGAAGTTAAATAGCTTGCCTAAGGTCGTACAGCAGACAAGTGGCGAAGCCAGGATTAGATCCCACATCCTCTGACTTCCAAGCCTGTGATCTTTCCACTAAGCCACACTGCTTCTCATCATTTCAGCAGTGGGGAAATCAAAGAATCTGTGACAGCAAACAGGGAGACTGTTGTGTGGGATGTCATGATGACTTTCTGTTGGTGCACTGCTCATTCGCTCACCTTGAAGCTGCTGCTTAAGCATCCGCTTGCAATCTGTCCATCCATCTGTGTCATGGGGGAGACCAGCAGCCCCATTTTCTGTGGACTTTGTGCCTGCAAACTTTTGGGGCTCCCGATCTGAGATACCGTGCGGGCCTCACTGATTTCAAAACTGGCCTGAAATAGAGAATGGGACTTCGAGGGCCAGAACACGGGTCTGGGAATCAGAGGGGCATGACTTCTAATTCCAGCTCCGCCACTTGGCTGCTGTGTGACCTTGGGCAAGTCGCTTCACTTCCCTGTGCCGCAGTTCCCTCATCTGTAAAGTGGGGATTAAGACTGTGAGCCTCCTGTGGGACAGGGACTGTGTCCAACCTGATTATCTTGTATCTACCTCAGGGCTTAGAGCAGTGCCTGGCACATAGTAAGCACTTAACAAATACCATAATTGTTGTTATTATTATTATTATCCCCTGGTAGGTTAGGCTGGGGTTTCACTTTCCGGATCTCTAGAGCTCGGAGTGGCATGTATCACGTCGCCAGCTAATCTCCAGTTCCCTTTCAGTAGTGTGTCTTTTCCCTGTGTACCCCTGCAGTAGCGAATTAATCAGCTAATCAATGGGGGATTTGTTTGGATCCACATCCTTTTCTTTTGTCAATATTTACTCTTCCAGTCACCTCAAGCTTGCCGATTTTTTGATGCAGGGACCAATTTGGCAGCTCTAAGACTCTGTTTCTTGAGCCCCAGGAACTGGCTAGGTGCTATACAGAATAATTTTCAAGGCTTTTCTGCCACAACATTGAGACTAAGGAGAAGATGATTCAAAAACAGTGCTCGGAGCGAGGTTACAGAGCTGAGTGTCTGCTTCTAAAGCTTGTTGAAGTAGTTTGGACCATTAGAATCACTCTATTGGTTCATTAGCATTTTATAGGAAACTAATTTTTAATGACTCTGGTTCACTCTTCTCAGAAAAACATGGTGACAAAAACACATTGTGATTCTGCTTGAAGGTATTCCTGCCTGGAAATGTATTCATTATGTCCAATTTACGGATGTGTTCTTCCACAACTAAAAATTCATCTTCGGAAAGAATTCCCTTAGACTCCCATGTAAACTTTGGCTTGACTTACCCATTTGTTCCGATATGATCCATTATGATCAACATATGAATAGAATAGAAACTTTAACAAACCTTGGTTTAGTTCACCAACTTTCTGCTGTGAAAATGAAATAATAATAATAGCATTTATTAAATGCTTACTATGTGCAAAGCACTGTTCTAAGCGCTGGGGGGGTTACAAGGTGATCAGGTTGTCCTACAGGGGGCTCACAGTATTGATCCTCATTTTACAGATGAGGGAACTGACGCCCAGACAAGTTAAGTGACTTGTCCAAAGTCACACAGCTGACAATTGGCAGAGCGGGGATTTGAACTCATGACCTCTGACTCCAAAGCCCATGCTTTTCCCACTGAGCCACGCTGCTTCTCAAATGACACCTGGGGTGTAGAAATGTTCTTTAATGAATACAGTGTGTGTCTCATTTTCCGGATTTGTGATTATGTCTCACAAATGATAATTATAGGGGCCAACTGCAGGGGAATGGGAGGAAGGGGACTGTCCCACAGCCACCCTCACTCACCCTAGGACTCTAAGAAGTCCTGAGTGTTTCCAGTCAGACTGAAGAGCCCTGTAATCATAGCCTTGCGGTTGTTCCTTTGAAGTTTTGTCCCTTCCCAGTCACCATCCTTTCTGGAATGCCTCGCTGTTTCCGGCTCCTGCCTAGGAATCTAGGTGATATTCCCATGCCTTCTGGGAGATAGAGTTTCTGAAGGCGGGATGGTGGGGGGGTTCTATTTCCAATTTCTGTTCAGGAATAGGAAGCCGCCCTCTGCCTCCTGAGGAATGAGGTCAGACTCCCTTTTCTGTTCGATCCCTAGGCCCTCCAACAAGAGAAGCTTGAGTGGCTGTTTCCAAGACAACACAGCCCACCATAACATCTTTATCTCTTTTCCTCTGGCCCCCCCGGAATTTGTTCCCATGTCGAGCTTTCCATAAAATTTCATCCTGGGCATCCTTATCATTATAAGACTTTAATTAGCCCAGGATTTATTTGGAATGGGCCCCCCGTCACACAGTCTAGACGTGGGTGGAGAAATGAAGTCATCCCCCAGTTTTCACTAATAAACCCTCTGCAATACCACCGCCATGTAAACAGTGTAAACAGGATTCATGTGAACGCACATTCACACACTCATACATACAGAATGACTGACTTTGGGGAGGCATTTTTAATACATTTTTTAAGTACTCTCGCCATTACCTAGAACATTCAGTGCTCAAGTAGAAACAAAGATCTTGTGTAAGAATCCATGATTTCTAATAATAATAATAGTAATTGTGGTATTTGTTAAGCACTTACTACGTACCAGTGCTGGGGTGGATACAAGCAAATTGGGTCGGATGCAGTCCCTGTCCCACATGGGGCTCCCTTCCCCTCCCTTCTCCCTTCACCCTCACCTGCTGAACAGAATAAAAGCTATGCCCTTTGATCAAATGGGTATTAAATTGTAGTTGCCCGGTAGCATTATTGGCTTTTGGTGGGCAGTCACCAGGCGATTATGTGGCCTGGCCCCACAGCTGCGTGGACTAAGTGAACAGGAAGTAATCCATGCGTGTCTTTCATTGGTTATGGCTAATATTGAGGCCAACATCTCAAGCCTGTAGACATTAAATTCACTTTTTCACGATCCAAGTTACTACACAGGGACGGGGTAAAGTGAAGGAGGATACACTATTTCTGATTTCTACGAGATTTTTTGGAAAATCTCCTTGGGGTGTACACAGAGTGTTGTAAAAGTTTATTCCACTCATGTTGCAGTATAGGAAGCTCTTTTTGCGGTGATTGAGTAATTAAAGTTAGGATGTGGAATAGTTAATATTCAGAGAATGCTTGTTCTCTCGTCCGTTGCATTTATGTACATGGAGGATCCTAAATTGGTGTCCGGTATACTCAAAGGAGACACCTTCATCATCAATCGTATTTATTGAGCGCTTACTGTGTGCAGAGCACTGTACTAAGCGCTTGGGAAGTACAAGTTGGCAACATATACAGTCCCTACCCAACAGTGGGCTCACGGTCTAAAAGGGGGAGACAGAGAACAAAACCAAACATACTAACAAAATAAAATAAATAGAATAGATATGTACAAGTAACCTTCAGCAGTACAGGTGTGTGTGGCTCCAGAGGCCAGTGTGGGACCCATATTCCTGACTTCACTGTGTTATATGTGTAAACACACAAACATGCAGACACACAATCTTTTTTTTCCTGTCATGTTGTATATAGCATTTGAGCTATTTTCAGTTTCCCCCCACCCCTTGAGAAGTGACCATGGTTTGGGATACACTCCTTGCCCTTCCCTTTGGGCAACTTGTATTTAGAGTATGGATTTCCCCAGCATAATTTGCGTGGGTGAGTAGTGGGTTGTATCTTCTTTACTTGGGGTATAATTGGGATTTCAGTTTCAGATTTATTCTCCATTTTGCGATCTTCCTGGCACATTCTTCCTGAAAACTTCGGCAAATGACTCAAATGCAGGGCTGGCCCGGCCTGCCGGGAACCTGAGAAAATCCGAGGGGGCGGGCAACCATATGGACACATCAAGCCTCGCGTTGGCCGCTTGTTTCCCCAAGTTCATTCATTCAGTCTTATTTCTTGAGCGCTTACTGTATGCAGAGCACTGTACTAAATGCTTGGGAGAGTTAACTCTAACAATAAACAAGATACATTCCTTGTCCACAGCGGGCTTACAGTCTAGAAGACTGCTCGGAGGCAGGGAGCATGGCGTGGCTCACTCTTCCCTTCCTCGCCTGCGCTCACTGGCATCTCCCGGCCCAGATGGTTAAACCAGTTCTCAAACAGCCGGCAGCCTGCTCCTCTTGGCCAAGCCCATAGAGATGCCTCTTAATCTTGTACCGTTTTCAAAACAAAGCAGTCGACCAACTCAAACCTGTGTCTCAAGCCAGAATGGTTGGATGTCTGTAACTCACCTGTTAAAATACGTGCGTAATGTGAGGAATTGGAAAAAGAAAAAAATGGGTGCTATTTGAGTTCCTCAGTTAATCATTTGATTTGTATTGTGTGCGTTTTTCACTTTACAGTTTTGTCATAGATGTAGCATTCCGGGCATGTATGAAATAAGCAAGTACAAAAAGGAAAACTTCATTCTAAAATAAGAAAAGGTTAAAAAATGCATGGCTCAGGTAGGATTAAAATCCTACGCAAAAATATATGAAAAAAGGGGTATAGGAGTGTCTGACTTTAGTGAAAATCATCTACACTTGCAAGTTTTTCAAAGATCTCACCAGGGTGAGCAGCAATTTTGAAACAAACAAAGTCCCTTAAATGGTTTAGGGAAGCTTGGTATGGTAATACTTAATAAGGCCCATTCTAAATTTGTGCACTGTTTTGAATCAGGGTGACCAAAAGTAGTCACAATTACCTGTTTTATGTGATTTTGTTAGTGAACTTATGCCTTTTTTTTTCTATTTTGTTTTGTTTTTATTTTTCTCTTTATGCCTTCTCACCAGTGCAGTAGCACGTGTAATTTATCCCCGTTGCGAGAAGGAGTTTGAAAATTGGCTGTGAAGCCAAGGTTTCTTTTGTGGTAGAGTTGTTAGGTGACTGCAAATCAAGGCCTATTAACGGACATTCAGGACTTCCTTTGTAACCGAACTTGCAGCGCATCTTGCAGAGTGTTCCAGATGTAATCGATGAATGCAGTCAAGTACCGCAAGATTGAAGATGACATGGAGATTTTCTTCTGCTCTCTGCCGTTCTCTGATTGTATTCTACACATGTCTTAGAATGTGGGCTTGTTGACTAAAAGATCATGCAGCTCGTGGGACTGCTTTTTGTGATCGTGGTCCTTTAAAAGATTTCCAGCGGCTGTCAGTAAATTGCATAGAGAGTGATTTTTCTCAGCTGAGGAAAGCGATGTAGGTTTGGTAGTTTTGTGGGGGTTTTTTATAGCCCCGGGTTTAAAAAGTAAACAAACTAAGGAGGTTTTGGTATTCAGCCCGTAAAATATATTTAGCCATTTATCATGATGGCGGCAAATTGGATACCACTTGGGGGACAGTAGTGATTCCGGGGAATTTTGAAGTCCCACATTCCTCTAATGCTTGTTTCATGACTTGCACAAGCCTAATGTGTGCTGCTAGGCATTAGGTTTTATTAGCGCACTGCGATGATTTTCAGAGGGTTCTTGTGGCTTCCCAGCAATTCGTGAGTAATGTAATCAGGCCAGGCAGACACCTATGAAATTCCTTATATGAACTTTTAAGGAAAGAAAAAATATTCAGTAGGGGATTTACAGTGAATGAGTTTGAATTACTTGACTAGTGAATAGTCTGTTTTTGCTAAAGGGGAACAGGGAAGAAAAAGGGTATGTGCATGTATATGGACAATGTCAAGCTTCCTTTTCAGCACTGGGTGAATGGGCCTGATCCCCCTCCATAGTGATTAATGTGTTGCTGTCATTCCTCATCAATTGTCCCTCTCTATTAGCTTCAGTCTGCCTCCAAATTTCCTGTAAGCGATAGCGGCAGATAGTGTGCCTTCTTGTTTTTTTTTAATAGTACTTGTGAAGCGCTTACTATGTGCAAGGCACTGTTCTAAGTGCAGGAGTAGATACAAGGTAATCATGTCCTTGACCCATATGGGGATCACAGTCTTAATCCTCATTTGACAGATGAGGCAACTGAGGCACAGAGAAATGAAGTAACTTGCCCACGGTCATGCAGCAGGAACGTCGCAGAGCTGGGATTAGAACCCGGGTCCTTCAGGCTCCCAGACCCGAGCTCTTTCCATTAGGCTACGTTCCTCCCGGCCCCCGTTCCCCGCCACCCCACAACCACCAATGGTTCGGCCTTCTTTTTAGAACAATCCTAAATGTTTATCATTCTTAGTGTGACTAAGTATATTTGGCTGACTGAAAAGGTGAAGATTTTTAAGGGTCAGGTACTCCTTTTCAGTCTTTTTTTTTTGCGGTCTTAAGCACTTACTGTGTGCTAGGCGCTATATTAAGCACTGGGGTAGATAGAAGTTAATCAGGTTGAACACAGTCTGTGTCTCACATGGGGCTCAGAGACTTGATCCCCATTTTACAGATGAGGTAACTGAGGCCTAGAGAAGTGAAGTGACTTACCTAAGGTCACACAGCAGACAAGTGGCAGAGCTGAGATTAGAACCCAGGTCCCTCTGACACCGAGGTCCGTGCTCTAACCACTAGCCACACTGCTGCTATTTTACTACTTCTTTAGTAGTAGTATTTATTGAGCACCCTTTAGGCGTAGTGTCCAGTATTAGGCGCTTATGGAGTACAGAATACCTAAGTGACGTGTTTCCTTCCTACAAGGAGATTACATTTTAGCTTACACTCTCTGACTTTCAAAAAAAAAGATTTGGAGAAGAATAATTTTAATTCATTTTCTAAAATGAGATTAGCAGTTTGTCTTTCTGCAAATGAGAAACTTTTGGCAAAAGTCATAATTCTACAGTTAAATGTAGGTAAACTCATCTCTTAAAGTACACAGACAGGCTAAGATATCATCACTGAGCATTCACGTGCTCCATAGAAATTCAAAAATGTAGCTATTGACATACCTCCCCTCGCCTGAGCAACTTTGTTTTCGTCAAAATGAAGGGAATTAATCTGTTGCTTGCTCACTGTTTCACAAGGTTTAGTGCCAGAGATGAATCTCAGTGTTTAACATCAGTCTATTGGTCAAAGTAAGGTCTATAATAGAACAGTAATGCTTGATTAAGAGAATGCTTATTAAGTCAAAACCCAGAATCTTTTGTCAAGCTGGCAAAAAGCCAGGCAACTTCGTTTGAAGTTGTAGTAATTAGATTGAAATGTTGGCTTTAAACAACATTAAACCTTGTTTTCCTGGCAGATGACTAGAACTTTGAAAGTGCTTCTTTGAGAGTGTGACTATCCATTGAGCACCTTGGCAAAAAATTTAAAGTTCACGAGATTGGAATTCAAAAGAACTGTCTTAGAGCCAGCCACCTGTTCACTTGAGTAAAAAGTCAGGATTTATATATCACTCATGCTCCAAAACTATATTGGAAGGTTCAGTGGTTAATATTATTTAGAAAAAAAATTGGAAGCACTGAAAAATTTATTGACCGGTGTGCTGACAGAAAGGATGAAAAGCAGTAGTGGGATAGTCACATTTATTTCATTTGTCTTCCATGTCACCCTGAAGGCACCGGTCCAAATGGGGACACCCAGTGATTGCTAGCCATGTCCAAAGGTGAGAAGTGAAGCGATCCCAGGCATGATTTTTAGTCTGGGCCCGTCTAAAGCCACCATCTTTGGGGAAGAGAGGGTCACCCCACCTAAAATCCTTGGGCATCTCCAAATAACTTGTTTAAAAAAGGAAAAAGCATTCCATCAAGCATGCTGACTCCTAATTCTTCCTCAAAGGGATGAATTGCTTTTGCCTCATTTAAAAGCCCATCACTGTGGGGAGAATGGAGAAAGAAGTAAAGCAGTCTTTGGGAACCTCATTATAGATGCCAGTAGCATTCAGTTTCTTCAGCGAATTCAGGTAGGTAGGCACTTCGTGAAGGTGCACAGCAGTAGATTGGCAAAATTCTTGGACAGTTGAGTTCTCCCAAATTGACACTGTTGCTAAAAATAATTTTGCTGGCAAACAGTTAAAATATCCACCAGGCTGATGGAATGTATAACATATGCATGCTAATTACCCATATGCTCTCCTCGTGGACTAGATGTCTCTTCAGTCTTTTAAGAAACCTACAGAATATTCTTGGAGGTATGGAAAAGGCTGTCTGAATCTGCCATTTGCAGCCCTATATGTGGGCAAAGACTAGAAAATGTCTTTTTCAGGTGTGCGGTATGGAAAATTGACCTTGAAATCTCACCCACGATAGTACCATAGTCTCTCCCCTTTTACCCACTCAGATCCCTACAGAAAGCGAAGAACTAGAAACATAATAATAGTAATGGTATTTAAGTGCTTACTGTGTGCCAAGCACTGTTCTAAGCGCTGGGGGAGATACAATGCAATCAGGTTGTCCCACGTGGGGCTCACAGTCTTTATCCCCATTTTACCCCAGTTTGAGGTAACTGAGGCCCAGAGAAGTTAAGTGACTTGCCCAAAGTCACCCAGCTGATAAATGGCAAAGCTGGGGTTAGAACCCACGACCTCAGACTCCCAAGCCCAGGCTTTTTCCACTAAGCCACTGCTCCGCTCAGCTCCACTGAGCTTACATACTGAAGGAGACGGGCAGTAATATCAATTATCATTTTCTATTGAGCAAGGCTTGTAAATGGCACCAGCGGAGCTGCTCGATCGGCTGGATGTGGCGCCTCTGGGGCCCCCAGGTCTCCCAGCCAAAGAGAAGGTGGATGGGCACTACAGACCAGCACACTTTCCTTTTGTGTTGAAGCCTGCTACCACACACTGTTTGATAGACTCCCAAAGCACATGCTGGCCTTCTCGATTCAGTTTTTTAGTTCTTCCCATACCAGTACTCATCAAGGGGAATCAAGATCACTGTTGAGAATTTGTCAGTCAATCAGTAGTCTTTGTAGAATGTCTGCTGTTGTGCAGAGCACTGTACTAAGCACCTGGTAGACTGCAAGTGAGGTAGATGAACTTAGTCAACTGACTGTTTCCACTTTTGTGCACTTGAAAAGTTTACAAAAATTGAAAATAAAAGCAGTGCAACTTGACAGAAGTATTCACACTTTTTGCCAACCAATAACTCCTCCAAAAGAGGAGGAAAAGCAACAGAGATTTAAAATTGTGGGCAACGAACGTGTCTGACAACTCTGTTTCTTTGTACTCTCCCGAGCATTTACAGTGCTCTGCACATAGAAAGGGCTCAAAAATGACCACTGATGATATTGCGTACTTCCCAATCAAGCAATTCTAAGAGCAAGATGGAATCAGAGGTAAATAGTAAAGTAGACTTTCACAAACTAATCGTGCTCTCTAGATGGAAAATGATAAAAACTTCCTGCAAAGATAAAAAGGGAAAACTGTTAAATCAACTGATGAACAGTTCACAGAGGGGAAAGAATCCACCTCAGGACATGTGAAAGAAGCATTAACATTTTAGATTTTTATATCTTTTAAATAGAGGAGTTAATGAAAACACTGCCGTAATATGGATACATTTCAATAACCCTTTTTTCATAAATGCCAATACTTTTTTTCCATTTCTGGGATGAAGTTTAAATTTCGTTGGTCTCTCATTGTAATAATTTTGGTGTTTGTTAAGCACTTATTATGGGCCAGGCACTGTACTGAGCCCTGGAGGAAAATACAAACAAATCAAGTTCTGTCTGTCCTAATGTCTGTCTGTCCTAATGGCCATCCATCTGTCCATCCATCTTAATTTGTGTCTGTCTGTATCTCCTAATGTCTGTCTGTATGTCCGTCTGTCCGCACGTCTGTCCTTATGTCCGTCTGTCCGTATGTCCATCTGTCTATCCGCCCTAATGCCATCTGTCCTTCCACCTGTCCTAATGTCTGTCCACCAATAATAATAATAATTATGGTATTTATTTTTAAATGATGCTGATTAAGTGCTTACTGTGTGCCAGGTCCCGTGCTAACCACTGGGGTAGATACAAGGAATCTGATCAGACATGGGCTGAATCCCACTCAGACCTCGTGAGCGGTTAGAGGTTAGGACAGGCACAAGTAAGCACTCAATAAATACGTTTGAACGAATGAATGAATGACAGACAGTTACTCCTCCCACACCTTTCAAAGCCTTATTGAAGGCACATCTCCTCCAAGAGGCCTTCCCAGAGTAAGCCCCTCTCTCCTCTTCTCTCACTCTCTTCTGCTTTGCCCTCACTTGCTCCCTTTGTTCTTCCCCTTCCCAGCCCCACAGCACTTACGTAAATATATGTCCTTTATTGATTTGTATTGCCGTCTGTCTCCCTCACTGTAGACTGTAAACTCGTGGTGGGCAGGGAGCGTGTCTGTTTCTTGTTGTATTGAACTCTCTCAAGTGCTTAGTACGGTGCTCTGAACACAGTAAATGCTCAATAAATACAACTGAATGAATGAATGAACGTTTACAGAAGAGGAAACAGAGGCACAGAGAGAGCGAGCGACTTGCACTCTGTTGCCCAGCAGAGCCAGAGCGGAGCTGGGACTAGAACCTGGCTCCTTCTGACATTGTCTTGGGCTCTGTCTGTCCACTTAGCAATGCTGCCCTCCCCGAAGACCTCACCTGGCATATCTGTCCCTCCTTCCCTTTGCTTTTCAGTTGACGGAAATACCACGTTTCTGCCTTTGCTTTGAATCGCCTCAATCATTAGCCGCTCACCGTATACCTTGGACATTTGTTCCAGTTAACTTAATGCAACTTCCTAAGCATTTTATTCCTTCCTTCTAAGTATCTGCATCGTTTCTTGACACTGCCACGTGAGGAGGATTACTTTCTCCCGATAAACCTGCCGAGAGATTTTTTTTTTCCTTTGCTGCATCAGTGTTTCGTAATGGTTCTTCTTCCACTCCATTCAGATGCAGAGTTTGCAAGGCGGCTCAGAAGCCCTGGCCGTGCTGGATCAGTTGGAAGCTGACTATTATGACCTACAGCTTCAGTTGTACGAAGTCCAGTTTGAGATCCTGAAGTGTGAGGAGCTCTTGCTGACGGCGCAACTCGAAAGCATCAAAAGACTCGTGTCAGGTACGGTGAGCGTTTCCGAGACAAATTTCCACTCGGGATCAACGGTACTTTGGAAAAACTTGGAAATAAACAGCTGCATTTCTGCCATGTCAAGAAAAATCTAACATATGATACCAAATGCAGAAATAATCATTGTGACTATGGAGAAATGATAATGAGAGCAATTTTGGTATTTAAGTGCTTGCTGTGTGCCAAACACTGTTCTAAGCACTGGGGTAGATACAAGGTTATCAGTTTGGACAGAGTCCCTGTCCCACGTCGTTGTCACAGTCTAAGTAGGAGGGATTGGGATTTAATCCCCATTTTACAGATGAGGAAACTGAGTTACTGGCAAGTGAAATGACTTGCCCAAGATCACACAGCAGACAAGTGGCAGAGCCAGGATTATAATCCATGTCTTCTAACTCCCAAGCCCATGATCATTCCACCAGGTCAAGCTGAAAGCACTGATACCAGTTGTGTCCATTAGTTTTTCACTAGGACAGTCCAAGTGATAAGCCCATGTATTTGCATTGTCACCTGTGTGACTTTGGGCAAGTCACTTCACTTCTCTGGGCCTCAGTTACCTCATCTGTAAAATGGGGGTTAAGACTGTGAGCCCCCAGTGGGACAACCTGATCACCCTGTAACCTCCCCAGCGCTTAGAACAGTGCTTTGCACATAGTAAGTGCTTAATAAATGCCATCATCATCATAATGCCCCTCCTCCTTTGGCATAATGTTTGTAACATTAAAATGAGGGTGGGGCTATTACATGAATCGTGTAAGAATGAAATCTAGCAATAAGAAGAAGAGGGAGGGCAAAGAAAGAGGGCACTTGAGCAGTCATCTCTTCTGTCATGCTCCCCTAAGGGCTCTATTTAGTATTCAGTGGATTGACTCCCTCCCCACCCCCCAATGTGTGTTGCCCCATTCTTCCGTTCTCACCCTTGAGCTCCTTCCCTAGCCCCTGGCAGTCTGAAATGGATAACTACCCCTCCTGCATTGCCTGTTCTCACCCTCCTTCTCCCTCTTCTCCCTGGCCCAGGGCTGTCACCGTTGACAATTCTGAGGTTAAAAAAAAGTAATAATTTATGTCCCCCCCTCAAAACTTGAGGTGGCCTAATTAGGTGAGTAAGCATGATATGTGTATCATTTTCAAGATTGAAGAATTCCTTTTTAGTCATCCAAAATGGGAAGGAGTAGGTGTTTTTGAATATATGGAATCCTGTAGGTGTGACTTCTTGCCAGGATTGTGTGGCTCAAAATCCTGTATCCTCTGAAGCTGAAATTGTACCTTGGAGGACCTGAAAGAGGATGAGTCTCTAGAATGAGTAGCGATAAAATAGTTCAGGACGGAAATGCACCCTAAAATGTATGTATTAGGCAGAATCGAGGCATTTTATATCACCTTGTGGCGCACATTAAAGTTTGACTAATTTAAAATGCATTTCTTAAGTTTTTCTGAATTATGGCCTCCCTGGGTGAAAGAGCAGGCCTTCCTAGAAAACGCACATATAGTGAGGGCTTAATAAAATGTGGCTCTTCTGGTTTGCTGATCCTGGAATTTGTGAGAGCACCCTAGCTGACTGTAACTTTGGCAGAAATAGATTGGGGGGGTGGGGGCGGGGAATGATATTTCCATTTGGATTCAAGCAAAGAATAACCACCGTAAATAAAGCATGAAGGTATTCTGGTCAATATCAATTCAGCAGTTCTGGTGTCTCTTACTGTGGCACATACAGAGGAAATGGAAGCTGAGCCCTGCCATCCCCCAAAGATGGGCAGATAGACAGTCGTTACCAAATTCATTCATTCAGTTGTATTTATTGAGTGCTTACTGTGTGCAGAGCCCTGTACTAAGTGCTTGGAAGTACAAGTTGACAACATATAGAGACGGTCCCTACCCAACAGCGGGCTCGCAGTCTACCAAATGAAAGGGTAGGCGGCAAGTCAGCCAGAAACAGAGAAAGCTACATCCATATCAGCATGAATGAGGACAAGGCATTATTGGGATGGGGGGTGGGATTAACAATTATGGTATTTGTTAATTACTTATGGTATTTAAGTGCACACTAGGTGCCAAGTACTGTTCTAAGCACTAGGGTAGATACAAGTGTATCAGGTTGGACACAGTCCCAGTCATTCATTCAAATTGAGCACTTACTGGGTGCAGAGCACTGTACTAAGCGCTTGGGAAGTACAAATGGGCAACATATCGAGACAGTCCCTACCCAACAAGGGGTTCACAGTCTAGAAGCCCCGTGTCCCACATGGGGCTGACAGTCTCAATCCCCATTTTACAGGTGAGGGAACTGAGGCTCCGAGAAGTGAAGTGACTTGCCCAGGGTCACACAGCAGACAAGTGGCAGAGCTGGGATTAGAACCCAGGTCCTTCCGACTTCCAGGCTTTTCCACTACACCATGCACACTAAGGGAAACACACAAAACAGGTTCCTCCTTACCGATAGCTCAGAAGATTTGTCTGGGCAGAACTGAGGTGTGATACTGCCCAGAGGTTCTAGGTTCCTGCTTAGGACTCTTCTCCCGGGCTGAACCACGATGCATCTTTCAGTTCAGGTGTACAGTCTCCCCCATTAGACTAAGCTCCCAGATAACAGGGATCAAAGTCCTTAACTATCCTGTGTTCCCCTCTGCCCACCGTGAGCACTCAATAATAATAATAATTCTAGTATTTTTTAAAGCATCTACTATGCCAGTCACTGTATTAAGCACTGGGTGGATACAAGCAAATCGGATTGGACACAGACCCTGTCCATTGTGGGGCTCACAGCCTCAATCCCCATTTTACAGATGAGGTAGCTGAGGCCTAGAGAAGTGAAGTTACTTGGCCAAGGTCCCACGGCAGACAAGTGGAGGAGCCAGAAGTAGAACCCATGACCACCTGACTACCCAGCGCTTAGAACAGTACTTTGCACATAGTAAGCGCTTAATAAATGCCATCATTATTATTACCAGGCCCTCGCTCTGTCCGCTACACCGTGCTGCTTCTCAGTAAACACTGCCGTCTCTGATCCTGGAATGGGTTTGCGTGGGCCGGCTTTTTCCGGAGGCCTTAGCCCTCTTCTCTCTGGGGTGGCGTTTGGAGCAAACCTCTCCGGCTCTTGTCGGCCCCATATTCGGTTCCTGGCGAACAGTAACCTGACCTCTTCTTTTGTGGTGTGCTTTGACAGAGAAGAGAGATGAAGTGGTGTACTATGATACCTATGAAAGCATGGAAGCAATGCTCGAGAAGGAGGAGATGGCAGCATCCATACTTCTCCAAAGAGAAGAACTGCAGAAACTCCAGCAGAAAGCCCGCCAGCTGGAAGCGAGACGCGGACGGGTTTCAGCCAAGAAAGCCTACCTCAGGAACAAAAAGGTGACGCCTCGTCCGAGCGGATCCCACCCGCAAGCTGACCGGCCGGGCTTAAATCTCACAGAGTTTTCGAATTTGGACCGTAAGCTCGTCGTGGGCAGGGGACGTAGCTACCGACCCTGTTGTTCCAAACTCTCCCAAGCGTTTAGTACAGTGCTTGATTGATTTTTCCCAAAGCCGAGCTGGGGAGTTCCTTCAGGGGTGATTAGGCCCAGAGCTGCAGCTGTAGTAGAACAAAGGGATTTTAACTGTTCCAGTTTTAACAGAGCAGAGTGGAGATTCAAGGGGGAGCCTGCAGACCAGAGCTGGGCACTCGCCCTCGCCTGTCTGCCTTGTAGGGGCTGCAGTGGAGCCCGCAAGCTACCAGAGACCGGGTGACTTAAAGTGGAGCCTTATTAAAGATTTAAAGTGGGTTAGCCTTATTCTCTATTCTGGCATATTATGTCCCATGAAGTTATGGAGCAGTGTGGCCTAGCGGGAAGATCAGAGGACTCGGGTCTGCTGCGTGTTCTTGGACGAGTCACTTCACTTCTCTGTGCCTCAGTTCCCTAACCTGCAAAAATGGGGATTAAATCCTAATCCCTCCTATTTAGACTGTGTCTCATGTTCTAGATCGTGAGCCCATTGTTGGTTAGGGATTGTCTCTGTTGCCGAACTGTACTTTCCATGCGCTTAGTACAGTGCTCTGCACACAGTAAGCGCTTAATAAATACGATTGAGTGAATGACTGAATGTGAGAAAGGAACTGTGTTTTATCAGATTATTACTCAATCAGTGGTATTTATGTGCAGAACACTGTACTAAGCACCTATATCTAACCCAGCATTTAGTTCAGAGCCTGGCATATAGCATAGCTCTTAACTACCTTAATTATTACAAGAAGAGTGGGTTAAATTGATCAAATACATCTAGTAATAATGATGGGTAAAGTTTCAGTTTCTGCCTGATCAGTTAAGAGCAACTTTCCGCTGCAGAAGTCACTCTTGGAACCATGTCCTCCATATTTTTTCAGAGGAGCTCTGACTGATGTTTTCTTGTGCTAGTCTTTGACAGATCATTAAAAGCCTCATTGGATTTCTAATCTGGAATAGTTGAAAGGAAATCAAAATCTGTCTCTTAAAAAAATGCATTCAGATCTCATGCATATAACAGTAATAATAACTGCAAACAAATTGACATGGTTTCCTGTCCTGTTTATAACTCTGAGGATACTAGTTCCCCAGCCTGGCACTGCACAGCTGGTTCCTGCCACTACCCATTTGTGGCTGGATGCAGTTAGATGTCCCTCAGCTTCAATGTGCATATCCAAAATGTATTTATTTTTATTAATGTCTGTCTCCCCTACTAGACTGTGAGCTCCTTGTGGGCAGGAAATGTGTCTGCCAACTCTGTCATATTGTACTTTCCCAAGTGCTTAGTACCGTACTCTGCACACGGTAAGCCCTCAATAAATACTTTTGATGGATTGATTGATTGCCACTGCATCCAGTCACTAGTGGGTAGAAGCAGTGCAGTGCCAGAGTGGAGCACTGGAGATCAACACACTGAACAGCACGATTCGCTGGAGTTTGGTTGAGGCTGATGCAGTTCAGGATGTTCCATCGTGGTGGCTAGCGTGTAGTGTGCCAGTGAGCCCCTCGGTGAGCACCCCAAATTGGCTCTAGGAAAGTCACGTTACATACAAGAGCGTTGAACAAAACTCAGTTTCCCCCAGGAAATCACATGGGCACCTTCATGTGTTCCCAAGACCTCCCTCCCTGCATAGGGATCACAGCATTATATAACTTTTTTTAAAAAAGTGATCAAATACAGAATGTATTTACACGATCAAACAGCAATGTCAATAAAAGACTAATTAGATTTTTTGTACAAAAACAATTTAATTTTCAAAGCAGCATCTATCACGTCTTATTCAGCAAAAAGACACCTTGTGCTAACATATTAGAAATCCCTTTGCTTGCTGCAAATACAGAACAAAAAGCTAGTGAAATGGGCTTTTAATCAATCAGTGGTTGACTGTCTCCTAGACTGTAAGCTCATCTTGGGCAGGGAACTTGTCTGCCAGCTCTGTTGTATTGTATTCTCATTCATTCAGTTGTATTTATTGAGTGCTTACTGTGTGCAGAGCACTGTACTAAGCACTTGGGAGAGTACGATAAAACAATAAAGGGACATATTTCCTGCCCACAGTGAGTTTGCAGTCTATAGTGGGGGGAGACAGACATCAGTACAAATAAATTACAGGTATGTACATAAATGCTGTGGGGCTGGGATGGGGGAAGAGCAAAGGAAGGGAGTCAGGGTGAGGCCAAAGGGAGTGGAAGAAGAGAAAAGGTGGGGGGCTTAGTCTGGGAAGGCCTCTTGAAGGAGATGTGCCTTCAGTAAGGCTTTGAAATGGGGGAGAGTAATTGTCTGTTTGGGATTTGAGGAGGGAGGGTGTTCCAGGCCAGAGGCTGGTCGTGGGCTAGGGGTCAGCGGCAAGATAGGCGTGATTGAGCCACAGTGAGAAGGTTAGCTCTAGAGGAGCCAAGTGTGCGGGCTGGGTTATAGAAGGAGAGAATGGAGGTGATGGAGGAGGGGGCAAAGGTTGTGGGGTGCTTTCACGCCAATCGTGAAGAGTTTTTTTGTTTGATGCGGAGGTGGATGGACAACGACTGGAGTTTTTTGAGGAGCGGGGTGTCTTGTCCTGAATATTTTTATAGAAAAATGATCCGGGCAGCAGAGTGAAGTATGGACTAGAGTGGGGAGACACAGGAGGCTGGGAGGTCAGCAAGGAGGCTGATGCAGTAATCCTGGCAGCATATGATGAGTGACTTTATTAACATGGTAACAGTTTAGATGGAGAGGTAAGGACTCAAGATGATGATGCAGAGCACTGTTAATATGCACCTGGGGGAGTACAGTACAACACAGTTGGTGGACATGTTCCCTGCCCACAAGGAGTTAACAGACTAGAGAAGACATACACTAATATAAATAAATATATTGCAGCTACGTACACAAGTGCTGTGGCTCTAAGGGTGGGGTGAATATCGAGTGCTTGAAGGTTACAGATCCAAGTACGTAGTGATGCAAAAGGGAGAGGGAATTGGGAAAAATTAGGGAAGGCAGAGTTAGATTTCTGTAAAAATTGAGGGGAAGAGACCGGGAGTGAGGTGTTGGAGTTGAGGTAAACTTGGACCACAAGACCCGAATGTTATCTCAAAGTGAATTCAACAGCACTATCGCAGAAAGTGCTAAAAGAGCATTCTAATAGGCCGTCCCTGTAGTACCTAAAATAAATTTAGGTTTTCATGATGCACTGTTGATTAAGTGGCAGGACCTTTAGAGGTTCTGAAAACAGGGATGTTCAGTCTTGCACCTTAAATTGCTCACCCCAAATTATAACTATTGCTGTTGCGTTTGTTAAGCGCTGGGGTAGATAAAAGTTAATCAGGTTGGACATAGTTCCGTTCCTCCGGGGGGCTCTCGGTTTGTCGGAGAGCTCGGGTTCCTGATCTGTGGTAGCGTTACTTGGATCTTCTTCCCTCAGATGGGTTTTATAAATGATCACTGGGTGCCCAGAGCCCTGGTTGGGGGTGAGTAGAAAGTGTCCGCTGGCAGACCTGTTAAGCCATTAAGCACTCCATTTACTCTGAAAGACTGCTGAAGGAGAACAGAGAGCCCAGCGGTAAATGTTAACACACCCCGGCCAGCTGGTTTCATGGCCCTTTGTCAAGGCTTTTCCAACAGGGCTAGTGCAGATGAGCAAATAAAGAGCATTTAACACCTCCCAGTCCCACTGGTTCCATAGCAATCACTCCCTTGCCCTTCCTCTCTAGAAATGTGGTGTCTAGAAATGCGATCGCTCACTGTGACAGACTGGTGGGTGAGAAGGTGTTGTGGGGTAGGAGTGTGAATTCAACATTTGCAGGGTTATCATTAACAGCAATAGTAATAATAATAACTATTGTGGTATTTTTAAATGCTTACTCTGTGCCAAGCACTGGGGGAGATAGAGGATAACAGTAACGGTGGTGTTCGTTAAGTGCTTATGTGCCAAGTACTGTTCTAAGCGGTACGGTAGACATATGCTAATCGGGTTGGACAGAGTCCCTGTCCGATATAGGGCTCACAGTCTTAATCCCCATTTTCCAGATGAGAGAACTGAGCCATAGAGAAGTTAAATGACTTGCCCAGGATCATACGATAGACAACAGGCAAGTGGCGGAGCTGGGATGAGAACCCAGGTCCTTCTGATGCCCAGGCCCATGCTCTATCCACTAGGCCACACGGCTGTTCCACACATGGCTCCTAGTCCAAGGGGGAGAAGAATATGTATTTAATCTTCATTTTACAGATGCGGCACAGAGAATCACTCATTTATTGAGTGCTTGCTGTGGGCAGAGCACCATACTAAGCGCTTGGTTAAAGTCAGTATAATAAATATAACGGAGTGGTAGACAAAAAGTGAAGTGGCTTTTCCCAGGTCACACAGCAGACAAGTGGCAGAACTGGGATTAGAACCCAAGTCCTTTGACTCCCAGGTTTGTGTTGTTTCCGCTAGAAATGATGGTGTAAAGCTCCCTTTGAAGTAGCGGCCAATCGATGCTTGTATATATGGTGTACACAAGGTGGGGATTTAGAATAGTGTTTTGCACATAGTAAGCGCTTAACAAATACCATCATTATTATTATTATTATTTGCGGGATCTGATGGGCAGTCGTTGCCCTGTTCTTGTTCCGCTCTATTTCTATTTCTGAAGGGCTGGAGGTATTGGAGAACAAGGGTTCCCCTGGGACCTATTTTTCCTGTGGCAGAGTAACAAATACTGTTATTATTATTATTATGAGCCTTCATTTGAGGAGAGCTTGGATGCTGGTTGGTAGAACTTCTCCTTGGCCGTTTACCCCAGTCTGATTGAGACGGAGTGTAGGTTTCAATCAAGAAACAGCGGGGGAGGTATTTCCATTGATCACTTGTCTGTCCCTTGGTCATTTGTCCAAAAGAAGAGTGCAAAACTGATCTGGTCCATACCTGTCTGGCGTATTGATCGAGGGTGATGGCAGTTAAGCAGCATAGTGTAGTGGATAGCACACGGATCTGGGACTCAGAAGGTCATGGGTTCTAATCGCCTTAAGAAGGACATGTGTTTTTTCTAACTGGTTCAACCTTTGGGCTTAGAAGTAAGTTTCACTTTTCCTCCTCCTCAGTTCCTGTCTCTCGCCCCTACAGGAGATCTGTATCGCAAAGCACAGTGAGAAAATCCAGCAGCGCCTTCAAGGAGAAAGTGAACACAGGACACATCACGCCGTGCAATTAGTGAGTGAGTTGGGGCTCTCCCAAAGGGAGAGCAACTGTGGGTTCAGTCACCCGGCTCGTGGGGTTTAAGCAGAATGCTCACAATAAGCATTAGTTGTAAAACTACCCCTTTTCCCCTTTTCCATGTCTCCTCATGCCCAGCACAGTGGCCTTCTGAGCCTGGTGCAGAAAACGCCCCTTTCAGTGACGAGTGAAATAACCACTGTGACAGGGAGGCTGACAGAGAACAGTTAAGCCGAAAGAAAGCACAATCGCCTCCAGAGAGTCAAACCAAGTGAAGTTTTTGTTTGGTAAAAAACAAGCCACCATTGAAGCCCTGGCGAGGAGCCCCTGTGCCTAAGGAGCCACGGCCTTCCATGCTAGCCCCAAGGCAGTCTAGCGTGCCATTTTCTGCCCCCCCCCCCCTTGCCTGCAGGGACCGAACCCTTCTCTGGGTCTCCCAGTATCACACTCTGATCAGCACAGGAGCCTATTCCTGTGGAAAAGCCTCTGGGAGCCATGGTAAAGCACCCAACTTGGTGAGAATTCCCTCGGGGCAATGCAGTTGACTCCTGGTTAACAGTGCCACTTGGCCAAATAACTGGTTCTTTGTGGCATTCTGACCAAGGTCATTGGTCTGTTTCCCCGGCAAGACCGTGCAGAAACTGTCCCTGAGGGGAACTGCCTCTTCTATGACTCCGGCTTGGCTCTGAGTTTTAGATAAAGTCCCCAAGCCAGGCGAGAGGAAGCAGCAAGGGAGATGGGGTAATGTAGTTTGATCCTCGGGACCAGGCCGTGGGGAACGTGAAAGAGAAGCGGGGGCCTCTGTGTGGGCTTTTCCTACAATTGACTTTGCCTGCCCTCTCGTGAGCACATTTGCCCTAGAGCTAAGTATCTCAGGAGCTGAGTGAGTGTGTGGAGATCCAAGCTCCAAACTTGGTTATAATCCTTCTGCAGTTTTATCATCATCATCATCAATCGTATTTATTGAGCGCTTACTATGTGCAGAGCACTGTACTAAGCGCTTGGGAAGTACAAGTTTTATGTGGTGTATAGGAGGAAACTGGCTTTTTGAAAGCTCTTCAGTTTTAATAATTCACATTCCTTGTCTGTCTGAAAAATGCTGAGAGGGAAGAAGACAGCTCCTGAGCCAGGCAGGGGAGAGAACTGGGGTGGAAAGGGGAAGTGGAGAAAGGAAGGAGAAGAAATTGGGTGGGCTCAAGAGGATAGAAGATGGAAAGGAGCAGCGGAGTAGGGAAGACAGGAGTGAGAGAGGGAGGGAAGTTAAAGTTGGGCAGATGAAATGGTGGAGAATGAGGAGCGATGGAAGAGTCCCCCCAGTAAATGTGGATTTCTCCCACCCCCTCTCGGCTTGGCTTGGGTGAAGCCTGACCCAGAGGGGCTGAGCCCAGAAACTTGGCCAGACTTGGGCATGGCCCAGGCTTCTACCCAAGCTCAGTGATCCCCAAGAGCGCTGGGGACTCTGAGTCGTGACAATCCACAAACAGCCTCTCCAGGTCAGACTGGACCCGGACTAAAGAGGCAGGTGGACCAGTTTACCAAATCCTGGAAATTGCAACCGTCTATCCGTGAGGCAGCATCTGTAGCCGGCTCCTATCGCCCAGTTGGTGCTGCAACGCTTGTCAGCCCGCCTGACTAGTCGCTTAGTAAGACTGTGTGTTCTTTTTCAGGAAGGCATTTATCTCTCTGATCAGTTTTGGCTTGGCAGCATTTGCTGTATGTCTACTCGAAGCTGGGAATGTGAGAACCTTTCTGTAGCAGATCTGGGCAGCTTTAAGTACCCCCCCCCCAGTTTGCTTTTAATGGCTCGGCGCCTGCCCGCTACTGATCGAAAAATCAACTAATTGACATTCCAGGACAGACACGTTCTACCGGCTGAAAACTGGTATTGAAGCCTCAACACGCTTTTTTAATGCTAACTTTAAAAATACATACGCGCTCCCCAGGTTCTGATCAGAAGAACTACCCCTCCGATTCGAATTTTTCTGGTACACATGACTGGAGCTTGTTATAACTGACGTGTGTGTTTCTTTGTTTTCGGGCCTTTCAGAAGCGAGAACTACTCCAAGATGAAGAAGAAAGAAAGAGCACGTGGGTTAGCCAGGAAAGGCAGAAGACACTGGACAGGCTGCGCACGTTTAAACAGGTGATGCGTCATGTTCGTTTAACTTCAGCTCATCAATGGGCAGAGTTGGGAGCTGAACTCTGGGGAGAGAGCACCGTGGGCAGGGAATGTATCTGTTGATTGTTCTCTTGGCCCCTCCCAAGCGCTTAGTCCAGTGCTCTGCACACAGTAAGCGCTGAATAAATACGACTGAGTGACTGACCGACCGACTGTTAACTGCGTGTTCCCTGGCCTCCTGCAGAGCTGAGAGTCAGGCTCACGGAAAGTTCCACAAGAACTGCAGGGCAGCAGGTTAGACTGAACAATTCAAAAGTGAGGAGGAGGAGGGAAGGAAAAGTGAGAATTCATGACTTGTTTGGATTTTCACTGCCTCAGGCAGCGCCCTCTCTGTATAAACATTCTTTGGAAATGGTTGGAAAGCCAGAGATGTTAGACCGTGGCCACCGTTGCGATTTTATGGACGTGCCAATTCCAGAAGCGTGCTGCCCTCCCGTACTTTTGCCATTAATATCTCAATCTCTGGTTTCAACAACCTATTAACTGTTCCTTTGTCCTGTTGTCCCTGCTACCATCCCTCTGGGGACGTTCTGATTTGAACCCATCAAATGAATCACAAAATGAGCCCAAGGGTCCTGGGCTCTCCTAGTTGCTTAGAGAAGCAGCATGGCTTAGAGGATAGAGCACAGGCCTGGGAGTTAGAAGGAGCTGGGTTCTAATCTTGGCTCCACCACTTGCTTGCTGTGTGACCTTGGGTAAGACACCTCACTTTCTGTGCCAGTTTCCTCATCTGTAAAATGGGGCTTATGACTGTGCCCCCTGTGAGACGAGGGACTGTGTCCAACCCGATTAATTTGTATCTACCCCAGCGCTTACTGCCTGGCACATGGTAGTGCTTAACAAGTATTATTATTATTATTATCATCATTATTGCAATAATAGTAATGGTATTTGTTAAGCACTTACTATGTGCCAAGCACTGTTTTAAGCACCGGATAATACAAGTGGACGAGTGGAGAATCCTGAAGGGGGCAAGGAGCCCTCCGCTTGAGAGTTCATCTACTTTTTTCCTTCCAGAAAAAGGCCCGTTGGCTTTCTCTGTATAGTCATCGATGCAGTGGAATGGACTGGGCGGTAGGTCCAGATTGTCTGGCCTGAGATATAATCACTTACTAATTTTGAAAACAGGAAGAAGCCTGCTACTGCTCCACCCAGAAAATCATACCTCTGTTTATTCAGTTGCACATTCAGTTATTTATTGTGATTGCTCTCTCTGTAGATATGTTTACGCCTGCCTCGCCCGATAGAGGGTGAGCCGCCGGTGGGCAGGGAACGTGCCACTCCTTCGTATTGGACTCCCCAAGCGCTCAGTACAGGGCACCGCACTAGCGGCTGCTCAACAAATGCTACCTCCACTGGTAGTGAAACCAGATGGCGAGGGCCGAGTGCAAGTGGAAATGGGGTTTGCAACTGATATTTTGGGACAAAAATCACCCACCAGCGTAGCACGCGGTTTCTGGAGGTAACCAAATCCTGGAATGGAACACCCCACGCCCTCATTTTCAGATTACATGATCCAACGGCGACCCCAGAAAACGAAAGATAGGATATTTCAAAAGATGTGCTCGTCTGCTGGCCTTTCCTGGCTGCAGACCAAGTGTACGGTGCTGAGCTGAGAGCCTGATGCGGGGGGACTCTCATAGCACAGATGTGCTGCCCTGGTGGATGCCCCCAGATTTCAACGTGGGCATTGAGCAGTGTGGTACTATTACTCGGGGCAGAAGGTGACAACCTCTCCCCCTCTAGACTGTGAGCTCACTGTGGGCATGGACTGTGTCTGTTCTGCACACAGTAAGCACTCAATAAATACCATTGATCGATTGACGTGCACGCAATTTACGCCAGGGCTGTTGGCTGACTTGTTGGTCCCACAGGACCCCATGGCCCTGAAGTCACCAGCCTCTTGACCGGGGAGAGTGTGTGACATGCCGCTCGGTAATAGTTCCCTGGGGACCAGGAAAGACAGTGAAGAGGCAAAAAGTTGTCTTTGGTGGGTTACATGCAGATCTCCTCCCAAAGTAGAGAGAGCATTGTGTCGGAAGAGGGTTTGCAGTAGAGCCCAGAAGGAAAGAAGTTTGATGGGGAGTCACGGTGCATTTTTTTTTAACGGTATTTGTTAAGCGCTTACTATGTGTCAATCAATCAATCGTATTTATTGAGCGCTTACTGTGTGCAGAGCACTGTACTAAACGCTTGGGAAGTACAAGTTGGCAACATATAGAGACGGTCCCTACCCAACAGTGGGCTCACAGTCAGGCACTGTACTGAGCCCTGGGGTAGATAGAAGCTAATCAGGTTGGACACAGTCCCTGTCCCACATGGAGCTCACAGTCCTGTTTGACAGATGAGTTAACTGAGTCCCAGAGGAGTGAAGTGACTTGCCCTAAGGTCATACAGCAGACGGATGGCGGAGTTGGGATTAGAACCCAGGTCCTTCTGACACCCAGCCCCGGGCTCTATCCTCTAGGCCAAGCTGCCGTTCTAATTCCGGGCCCTGGGGCTGGCTTGAATCGAGAGGGAGGAATGCGAATGAGGAGTGACGGTGAGGGGAAAGCCGGACCGTCCTTAATAATTATGGCATTTATTAAGCGCTTACTATGTGCAAAGCACTGTTCTAAGCGCTGGGAAGGTTACGAGGTGATCAGTTTTGTCCCACGGGGGGCTCACAGTCTTCATCCCCATTTTACAGATGAGGTAACTGAGGCACAGAGGAGTGAAGTGACTTGCCCAAAGTCACACAGCTGACAAGTCGTGGAGCCGGGATTTGAACCCATGTCCTCTGACTCCAAAGCCCGGGCTGTTTCCACTGAGCCACGCTGCTTCTCCTCAGCGGGAGTCAGGGCAGAGCAAAGGAAAGAGCAGAGGCGATGGGGACAAGGCAGAGTTGGAATAGAGGCTTGAAGGCTGACCAGGAGGATGACTTACCGGGTCACGGGGAAGGAGGCTGGCCGCCCCCTAGACTCTAATCTCATTGCGAGCAGGGAATGTGTCTATTTATTGTTGATTTGTACTCTCCCAAGTGCACAGTCAGTGCTCAGTGAATACGACTGAATGAATGAACAGAGGGCTGAGCCGGGGCCAGAGAGGACTGGAGTCTTGAATTACGACTCCTGAAGAAGGATTCGGTGTCGGAAAAGAGAGGAGAGTGTGAGGCCAGTCAACTTTCAAGGATGAGTTTTGGGGTTTGGGCACTTGAGTCGACGGGGAGCGTCACCTTGGTTGTTGCCACCTTCCGGTTTAAAGAGTAAACGTGAACCTAGGTGCCGAATCTGCGCGCCCTTCTTATCAGGGGCAGGCCTGCTTTCACCACTTCTAAGACGGGATTTAACTAACGCAAGTCATCTTTACTTTCAGCGGTACCCTGGGCAGGTAATACTGAAGTCCACCAGGCTGCGCCTTGCTCACGCGAGACGAAAAAGCGGCACCAGCCCGATGCCCTGTGAGGACCAGCCCCTGCCTTCGTCGGCCACCCCCCAGAGCCAAGAAGAGGCCCGAGAGGTGGACCAGGGGAGGAAAGTGGTCCCGCCGCTCCAGACCCAGGAGTCCCAGAGACTGGCACAGCTCGAAGAGCCCGGAGTAGCCCAACCCGAAGACTGTCCGTTACCTCTCGTGGACGTTACCTCCGAACTGGCGCACGCCACATCCCTCCCTGTCCTCCCCAGCAGCGAGGGCGAACCGGGCCCCGTGGCTGCGGTTTCGCTCCCGCCCCCTCTGCCCCCGACACCGCCCCCGCCGCCTCCGCCGCCCCCACCTCCACCCCCGCCTCTGCCCACGAAGGAGGACGGCGCAGAGCCGCTGGACAGGGAGGCCGACGGGCTGACCGGATCGGAGGGGGAGGAGAAGAGGATCCCCAAGTCTGTCGGTGCCCCTTCGGCTCATCTGTTGGACAGCAGTCAGCTGGTCAGTGCCAGGAAGAAGCTCAAGAAGACGGCAGAAGATCTGCAGAGGAGGAGAGGTAACTCCCCACCCCGGTAGAGCTAACGGGCTATCGGGAGGAGCTTCAGAAGAGTCCCTGGCTATTTCCTCTCCAGGGGGTCTTGTTTTCTCCCAAATGGGTGCAACCCAGATGGACTCAGAGTATAGAAACGAACCCCCTCAGGTCCGCCTAGGCCTTCCCGCCCTCACTGCTGGAAATGCAGTTTAGAGAAAGCTGTGTGGCCTAGGGGATGGAGTCCAGGGCTGGGCGTCAGAAGGACCTGGGTTCTCATCCCGCCTCAAACACTTGTCTCCTGGGTGACCTTGGGCAAGACACTTCACTTCCCTGGGCTTCAGTTCCCTCATCGGGAAAATGGGGATTAAGCCTCTGAGCCCCATATGGGACATGGACTGTGTCCAAACGGATCAGCTTGTATCTGCCCCACGGCTTAGTACACTACCTAGTGCCTAGTAAGCGCTTATCACATACTGTTAAAAAGATGACACCCCCTCCCGCCCCCCCCCCCCCCGCCCCCCCCAGGACTGGCACCGTGCTTCCTAAAACCCTCTATAATGGTTTGAACCAGCACACTCATCTGTGGGCTTAAAGAGCTTGAGATAAAGTTCAGAAACCAAGTTGGCTGCTTTCAATTCATTCACTCAGTCTCTCAGTCAGTCACTAAGCGCTTAGTACAGTGCTCTGCACACAGTAAGTGCTCAGTAAATATGATTGAATGAATGAATGTGTCAAGCATTGGGGTAGATACAAGCTAATCAGGTTGGACACAGTCTCTGTCCTACATGGGGCTCACAGTCTTAATCCTCATTTTATAGATGAGGTCACTGAGGTACGTAGAAGTTAAATGACTTCACCAAGGTCACACAGGCTTTGGAGTCGGCGGTCGTGGGTTCAAACCCCGGCTCCGCCACTTGTCAGCTGTGTGACTTTGGGCAAGTCATTTCACTTCTCTGTGCCTCTGACTTCATCTGTAAAATGGGGATGAAGACTGTGAGCCCCCCGTGGGACAACCTGATCGCCTTGTAGCCTCCCCAGCTCTTAGAACAGTGCTTTGCACGTAGTAAGCGCTTAATAAATGCCATTATTATTTATGGAGTGCTTACTTTGTGCAGAGCACTGTACTGTTTGGGAGAGTCCAACCCAACTATAAACTATGAGACTAGCCTGGGGTTGTTGTGCGCCCCGTGCACCTGAAGAGTGTTTTCCCCTGATATCCCGACCTCCGCGCCCCACCCAGGGAGCACAGGAGCACTGGAGGAGGGCTAAGCCGGCACCACGGAGCCACCGGAGGGGCACGGTCCGTGCCCCCTACCCCGGCACCCCGGGAGGTGCCAGCGAAGGCACAGTGGGCCGGGCAGGCTTGGGAAGCGTCTGACCGTACCAGCCAGGCTCCTTTTCACGAACTGGCATCCCACAAAATAATTCCAGGGGAAAATGCAGTATTCCTCCTTGCAGAAACCTGGTAACAGGTCCTCACAGACACCAGAAGCGGAGCCCGGGCTCGGGAGTCAGAGAGCCTGAGTTATAATCCCGGCTCCGCCACTTGTCTTGCCTTTTTCAACTCCCTGCCTTGTATGTGGCTATTAAATGCAAAGGTGATATGAAGAGATATGTTAAATCCATTTATATATATTTACATACCTCAGTAGATCTTTGCAAGAGAAAACAGTTTCCTAGTTGGCTATAAAACAAACTGATAAGGGCGGTTGGGAGGTGGTTTCAGGAACTTGCAGCAGTAAGAATAATAATAATAATTGTGGTATTTGCTAAGTGCTTACTGTGTGCCAGGCACTGTCCTAAGCACTGGGGTGGTTATAAGCAAATTGGGTAGAGCACAGTCCCTGTCCCATATCTTAATTCCCATTTTACAGTCTTTTAGGCTGTGAGCCCACTGTTGGGTAGGGACTGTCACTATATGTTGCCAACTTGTACTTCCCAAGTGCTTAGTACAGTGCTCTGCACACAGTAAGCGCTCAATAAATACGATTGATTGATTGTCTGTTGTGTGCCCTTGGGCAAGTCACTTCACTTCTCGGAGCCTCAGTTTCCTCAACTGTAAAATGGGGATTAAGTCCCTGTGCTACCTCTTACTTAGACTGTGAGCCCCATGTGGGACAGAGACCGTGTCCAACCTCATTAACTGGGTCTACCCCAGTGCTTAGAACAGTGCTCGACGTAAGCGCTTAACGAGTACAATAATAATAATAGTAATAAGCACTTAATAAGTATTATTATAGTTATCACTGTTGTTATTACTATTATTGTATCTGGTCCCATTGTGTGGCCAGGCCACATGTGATATTTGCGTATCTCTGATGATCCTTAACATTCATTTATTCATTCAATTCAGTCGTATTTGTTGAGCACTTTACTGTGTGCAGAGCACTGTACTAAGCGCTTGAAAAGTCCAATTCGGCAACAGATAGAGACGGTGTCTAAGCCAACCGTTATAAAATGCCCCAGAATGATCATCCGAACGGTTTTGACTGGTTTCTCTGGTTCTCTGGACCGCAGTGAGTTCCCCCATGGATGAGGTGTTGGCTTCCCTGAAGCGAGGCAGCTTTCACCTGAGAAAGGTGGAGCAGAGGACACTGGCTCCTTTTCCCAACGAAGACGACAGCAACAATATCCTGGCCCAGATCCGGAAAGGGGTGAAGCTGAAGAAGGTGCAGAAGGACGCCCTGAGAGAATCCTTCACCCTCCTGCCCGACACGGACCCCCTCACCCGCAGCATCCACGAAGCGCTTCGAAGGATCAAGGAGGCGTCACCCGAGTCGGAAGACGAAGACGACAGTTTGCCTTGCACCGACTGGGAAAACTAAAGGGTAATTTCTTGGGTCCTCAACTCGTCCCTAAACGGGGCTGGTCAGTAGTATTAACCGAGCACCTGCCGTGCGATGATCGCTGCGCTGAGCGCTTGGAGACTCTAATGGAGTTAGTATATTATGGTATTTGTTAGGAGCTATCTGTGTGTTAAGCTCTGCCCTAAGCCCCAGGGTAGATAACAGTTAATCGGGTCAGATACAGTCCCTCGTCCCACTTGGGGCTCCCAGTCCGAGGAGAGGGGAGAACAGGGATTGAATCCCCATTATACCGACAAGGAAACAGAGAAGTGGAGTGACTTTCCCGAGGTCACACAGCAGGCAACTGGCAGAGCTGGGATTAGAACCCAGATCCTCTGACCGGCCCGCCGCCAGTCCCATTCTCTTTCCACTCGGCCACACTGCTCCACACAACGCCATCCCTGTAGACGTGATCCCTGGCTACCGCTAGGCCGGCAGAGGCCACGGGCTTTGACCGTTGGTGCCCCCAGCAGCTGGCGGCAGCCGGCAAACCGGGAGTGCCCGCTGTCCCAGCGGAGACCGGCTGCCGGACGGGCCAGGGTAACCAAGAGCAGCACTCCCTTCGGGAATCTGGTCGGCCTTCGTTGGGTGCCGCCGCTTCTCCCCCCACCTCCCGTTGGCTCCTGGAAGGCCCGAGAGCGTGTTGCAATCTGGGCTTTGGGAGTCATCCATCGATCAGATTTGCTATTCCTTTTATTTTATTTCGTCAATAGGTTTTGTTTCGTCGTCTGTCTCCCCCTCCTAGACTGTGAGCCCGCAGTCGGGTCGGGACCGTCTCTATCTGTTGCCGACTTGTCCTTCCCAAGCGCTTGGTCCGGTGCTCTGCACACAGTAAGCGCTCAGTAAATGCGATTGAGTGAATGAATGAGTGGGAAACACAGTCCCTGGGGAGGAGAAATGGGACCCCCCCCAGGGGAAGAAGATAAAGTAAAGAGGGAGGCCAGGGACTCGGATTGTCTCTCTCCATTGCTGAATTGTACTTTACAAGCGCTTAGTCCAGTGCTCTGCACACAGTGGGCGCTTAGTAAATGCGATTGAATGAATGAATGAGTGGGAAACACAGTCCCTGGGGAGGAGAAGTGGGACCCGCAGGGGGAAGAAGATAAAGTAAAGAGGGAAGCCAGGGACAGGGATTGTCTCTCTCTGTTGCTGAATTGTACTTTCCGAGCGCTTAGTACAGTGCTCTGCACACAGTAAGTGCTCAATAAATGCGATTGAATGAATGAATCAATCAATCCATCATGGTATATTTTTGAGCACTCCCCCAAAGTCCACTCCGTTCCTCTCGCGAGCGGCACCAGAGCAGGAGGAGCTGCATCATCATAATCATCATCATCAATCGTATTTATTGAGCGCTTACTATGTGCAGAGCACTGTACTAAGCGCTTGGGAAGTACAAATTGGCAACATATAGAGACAATCCCTACCCAACAGTGGGCTCATAGTCTAAGAGGGGAAGACAGAGAACAAAACCAAACATACTAACAAAATAAAATAAATAGAATAGATATGTACAAGTAAAATAAATAGAGTAATAAATCCGTACAAACATATATACAGGTGCTGTGGGGAAGGGAAGGAGGTAAGAAGGGGGGGATGGAGAGGGGGACGAGGGGGAGAGGAAGGAAGGGGCTCAGTCTGGGAAGGCCTCCTGGAGGAGGGCTAGCAAAGCGTTACCAGTCAAATGATGGTCTGGGAGGAGGGCTGAATAAAAGGAGCGAGTCAGGTCGACACAGAGGGGAGTGGGGGAAGAGGAAAGGAGGGCTTAGTCAGGGAAGGCCTCTTGGAGGAGACGGGCCTCCCATAAGGCTTTGAAGCGGGGGAGAGTGATTTTTCTGTCGGATTTGAGGAAGGAGGGATTTCCAGGCCTGAGGCGGGACGTGGGTAAAGGGTCAGCAGCGAGATAGAGGAGATGGAGGTAGGGTGAGAAGATTGGCATTAGAGGAGTGAAGTGTATGCACTGGGTTGTAGGAAAGCTGTGGCCTCCCTTTGGTGTAGCTCAAACCTGCCTGTCTGATCAGCCAGATTCCTTATCAATCAATCAATCAATCAATCGTATTTATTGAGCGCTTACTATGTGCAGAGCACTGTACTAAGCGCTTGGGAAGTACAAATTGGCAACATATAGAGACAGTCCCTACCCAACAGTGGGCTCACAGTCTAAAAGGGGGGGAGACAGAGAACAAAACCAAACATACTAACAAAATAAAATAAATAGAATAGATATGTACAAATAAAATAAATAATAAAGAGTAAAAAATATGTACAAACATATATACATATATACAGGTGCTGTGGGGAAGGGAAGGAGGTAAGATGGGGGGGATGGAGAGGGGGACGAGGGGGAGAGGAAGGAAGGGGCCTTCCAGAGCCTTCCTGTCCATCAGAGCGGTCCTCCCGCCGCCGCCTCCCCGGGCGGGGCTCCCGCACCAGCCCGGGAGTCAGGAGGATCTGGGTTCTAATGCCGGCTCTGCCACGTGTCTGCTGTGTGACCCTGGGCAAGTCACTTGCCTTCTCTGGGCCGCCGTTACTTCATCTAGAAAATGGGAATTGAGACTGAGCCCCAGGTGGGACAGGGACTCTGTCCAACCTGATTAGCTTATATCTACCCGGGGGCTTAGAATAGTCCCGGACACATAGTAAGCGCTTAACAGATACTCTTCTTACCGTGATTATTGTCCTAGTCTCGGACTGCCGGGTGGGGCCGGATTCCAGCAGGTCAGGGTTGTTGCCGAGCCGCCCGGTCCCTCTGTGTGTATCGGGGCCGATTAGGGGGTCCTCTCTAAAGTGCCCCCTTAGAGCCCATGTCTGTGCTCACTTTTTTCGTCTGACACTAGCAGAGTTCAATCAAATGGCCACCCTTTCCGCTCGACCCGCCAAAGCACATGCTCCATTGAAGCACGGAAGGAATCTGACTTAGCCATTTTGCTCTCTCCCGTGGCTTTGGGCATTTTGTAACCGGCAGCCTGGCACAGAGCCCCGGGACCGGTGCCACCACTGTCCTTTTGACAGTTTGAAGGTTTGGCATTTGGGGTTTCGAAGGTCGGCCGGCGTGTGAGACTCCCAGCCGCCGCCGGGATCGGCGGGGCCGAGGGGGTTTCCTGGCCGGTGTCAGGCCCGGGAGTCACAGCCACGAGGTGAAATCCGTTAGGAGCGTCGGAGTCTGCTTTTCCCTTCGTTCTAATTTCTCCAATTGGCCCGTGGGATTTATTCCGCAGAAACCATGAAACGTATTGCGACGTGATTCTGTTTCTCTGCTCTTAAAAGTAAGTGTAGAAACTACTTCTACCCTAGCTATCTGGATTTATAAGATACAGATTACAAGCCTCTTCATTTGAAAGTTGCCCATACCTAATTTTCTTCCGAGAGTATCGTGTTTATCAACTGAGTGTAGAAGGTGCTCGTTTGAGTAATGTATTTTTTTACGCATGTCTGTGCCTGCCGCATTGTAGAGAAATTACGTCCTGACAGAAATAGGCCAAAATGCCACTTATGTATTGTAAATGAATACTTGTACAACAGTTATGAAAGTTGATCCACTCAGGATGGTGCATTTTTAAAGGGCCAAAATTACAGGCTTCAGAAGCCCCCCAACTGTTATTGGACCCCGAAAACACATGACTTGTGTGACTTCCAAATGGATTTGGAAGGTTTTTAGACTGTGAGCCCACTGTTGGGTAGGGACTGTCTCTATATGTTGCCAATTTGTACTTCCCAAGCGCTTAGTACAGCGCTCTGCACACAGTAAGCGCTCAGTAAATACAGTTGATGATTTGGAGTTGTTTCCGCTTCCCTCGGTTTCTCCCCCGAGCCCGCCCCCTTCCACAGGATCGATATTCCGTACCTCCCGACGAGGACTCGAGGGTCCTCCCTTGCTCCGGGAGATTGCGACCTGCGACCTCCTCTCTAATCCGTGTGCACTTTGTCTTCTCGAACCAGGCGATCGCACAGCCACCGAAAGGAGGGAGAGCCAGCCCACCCGCCCTGGAGACCAACCTCCGGGGTCCCTCCGGGAGAAGCCGTGAGCAGCTCGAGCGCGGAATGGGGCTGCCGGCACGGCCAGCGGAGCGGATTTCGGGGGTGAGAAAAGCAAGCGTTACTTGCCCGTCAACCTTCGTTGTTTGGTCCCTTCCACCCGATCGAGGCTGAACCAGTTTACATGTGCAATGTCCCCGTAACCCGCCTGGGCTGGGCGAGGCCCTGGCGCCCCTCGCCCCAGATTTTTAAAGCACTTTTCCCATCTCCGTCCACCTAGAGGGGCCGGGTCGGCCGGGGGCCGTGGAAGTTGGCGGCCCGCAGGCCCCGCTGTGGGACCCGCCCCGCCCTACGTGCACTGAAAACCAAAATAGCTTCTTTCAGACGGGCTCCCTTTCGACCGCCCAGAAAGACACGGGCTTTGTCTCCCCGGGCCTCGGGGAGCGAGACATTCCGACGGACGGACACGCGCCGGGGGAACCCGCGTCCACCGGGGACCAGGAACACCATCGAACGATCCCGGGGACGCAGAGACGGATGCTTTTGCGTGCGGCGACGGCCCCTTCGTCCAAGGCCGGACATCACATCACCTGACATTTTTGTATGCTTTCGAAGCACACCTCTCCATTCCCCTTCAACAGCCCTTCAGCATTCTGCGTTTCTAGCCGTTGGAAACTTGTGTGCAGCTCTCTTATACGAAGCAATACTTTGTAATTTGATCATACCTAAGATTATTCTTTGTCCTTTAGTTTGATCTGCTCCTCCTTCCTCGATCACTGCAACTTCTGACTTTCCTATTCGGAATGGAAGAGGGGAATTTCTGTTTGGGAATTGTATTCACGCAGTAGTTAGCGGGTTTCTTTTCTTTCTGGGCCCACCAGTGACCCTCTAAAGTAGACCTACATCGCCGGCCTCGTTCCCCAGAATTCGGGGATAAGGAAATCCTTTCTATCTGTACGGTGTTCTGTGGCCCCCGTCAAAATCATTTTCACTGACCGACCGTTGACTGCAGGCAGCTAGTCTTGCTTTTTACCCGCGTGCAGCTAAGGTAGCCCACGGAAGGAAGTGCCCTCCCCTTCCCTTCCAAAAAGAATTGGAACTCAGACCCTCTTCTTTCCATTGTCAGGTTTTATTAGTGGTTATTCCCCGTAGATTCCCCTACCCTCCTCCTGGCAGGGAAACCATTTGTTGTCGTAAAAGAGTCGGTTTACAGAGGCTTAAGCCGAGATGTTTGCGTGGCGGGCACCGGGATCGTGGCTGGCTCCGTAACGAAGCGCACGCCGGATGATTCCGGAGTAAATTGGAAGCCTGTTGCTTTCCAAAGGCAGGGCTCCCGCTGCCGTCGACGATGGCAGTCGTCAGGTTGTGCCTCCCTTTCAGAAGTGGTGGCAATGAGCGCGCGCCCCCGTCCCTCTCCCGTCCCCGTTTCTCCCCGCCGGTCCGGAGGGAGCCCGTCACGGATGGCGTCTTTCCCAGGTGGCACCAGTTGATTTCAGAGAGTTTTAGTTTCTCCACTAGGAGTAATATTCACCTTGAGAATATACATTCTGACCCTGTAACTCCCATCTTTTTCTAGGGTCTGAAAAGCCCAGTTTGGGAAACTGGGCACTATAAAGCGTGATTTTAATTCTCATTTTGATTTGATAAATATAGTAACTTTTTACCACACCCCCCCCACACACAAATCCCCAATTTAGCTGATCTGTAACCCTTTAGGATAAATCACAGTGGGAATTTTAGGGTTCTAAAATGACATCAATAGCACAAGATGACCAGGAGTTAATAATAACGGCATCTGTTAAGCGCTTACTGTTGTGCAAAGCACTGTTCGAAGCGCTGGAGTTAATTTTATAGGACTGAGTGAGAATGTTGATTTTTGTGCTAATCAAGTGTAAATGTATAACTTGATTTTGAGCCTGCAAAATAATTTATACTAATTCTGCCCCCCCTCCCTCCCAAGCTCTCTCAGCGGGGTGTCCTGAATTGGTATGTACAGTTGGCGCTGGAGCGGCAAGAGGCTAGGGTACCTACGTGTTACTAAACTACAAAGGTTGCCATGTGTGTTTCTGATCATTACACTTCTCTGCATGATTAAACAGGCTTTGCCGCTGCCGGTTTAACATTTTTCCGTAGCAGGATCTCTGGCTCCTGAGGGCCAAACTGCCCTGAGTTAAATAGGAAACCAAACGCCTGAGGCCTTGGGCGGGACGAAGGGCCTCGTTCGCCCTTGGCTCGTCCTTGCCTAGCTCGGATCCGCGCGGCCGAGATGACCACGGCCACCGGCAAGGAAAAAAAACAGCCGAGTAGGAGACGGGAGTAAATGCCACCTTTTAAAATCAGAAACGGGACCGGCTCTCTGGGGTACGTTCCCTTAAAAATGCATTTTCAGAGCGTTCTTATTTTGTGTCTTCTGTGGCGTGATGTTTTAACTCGGCAAAGGGGATTTTTTTAAAAGAAAAAAAGGCAACTGTTGGGAAGTCTTAATCTTTTCTCTCAGTGCACTTGACGTCAAATGACCTTCCTGTAAAGTCCTGACGGTGCCCTTAAAACAGCACCATCAGGGAATTGGGGTTTAATGTGTTTCATCTGATTCTTGAAGGTAATCATTCTGTCTCTGAGCCTTGTCCCACTGGGGCGGGAGCACTTGGATAAATGTAAACAGTCGACGAGGAGAAGCAGAAGCAAACCAGTCGTTGCTGCTCTCCTCTGTTCTATTTGTTACACTGAGTTTTCAGAGAATAATAATAATAATGTTAGCATTTGTTAAGCGCTTACTATGTGCAAAGCACTGTTCTAAGCGCTGGGGGGGATACAAAGTGAAGTGTAAGTTCGGGCCTCCTGTATTCTAAGCACACTGTTTTCTCAGCACTTCATTCAATCGTATTTGAGCGCTTACTGCGTGCAGAGCACTGTACTAAGCACTTAGATGGTTTACTTGTGCTATTTTTGTTTAAAAAAACAAAACAAAACAACAAAAAACCAACCCCAATCCCGTCCTTATGGAATAGATGTGTCGCAAGCAAGCAGGAGAGGGGCTCAAAGCCCACTCACTGAGCACTGGCCGAGTTAAAACACACCGGCGTATTGGGTGACCCCCCCCCCTAATTAAAAATCTACAAAATGAGTTTCTAAGTGCCGTGCTTAAAATCCACTTAGGTAAATGGTGGATTTTTAAGGGGTTGCGGGGAGGTATATCTACCAATTCTTGACGGCGGGCTGCGTCCGTAAGGTGTTGATTTCCTTTGCTTTGGCCCTTGGGTGATTTTTTTTGGGCCCCGCTTCCCGACTGTCTCGTCTTTCGATCGAGAATACTTCTTCTCACGAGGCCTGAGGAAGAGGAAAAAGTTAGGGAGCACTGGCTTCTGTCAGACCCAGCAGCAGGTACCGTGGGAGCTTGGGGGGGCTGAGGCTGGACCGCTCGCGTCGAAAATTCGCCCGGTTTGCTTTCTTTTACTCACAACGGGAGGATTTCCCTCCCCACCCTTCATACGCGCAACAAGTCACCCCTCCTCTTGAGCGGCAGGATGTCAGCCTCCTGGCCCAGGGGATTTCTCACTGGACTGAAGTGTGAAACCCCAATTTGCAGTTGGGGAGGAAGAGCTAGCGGGCTCAGCTCCCTTGGCGTGACTTAAGTCCGTCCGTCCGGGTAATGAAAAGGACCTGCTTTCAGCCTGCCTGGATGCATTACTGGCAAACTGATTCACCATTCACTAGCTTTGTGCAATATTATAAGAGTAGAGACAGAACACTAGCACATCGGGCTGGGCTTTAATACGAAAGTTCTTGGACACAGTTATACTGAAGAGGACATTTTAAATGCACACACCATATTTGTAAATGTCAAGTCTTGCAAATTTACGATACCTAATACTGCTCAATTAACATTCTAAAGTATTAAAGCAACAAAGTATAAAAGACTTAAGCAAGCATTTAAAGCAATACTACGAACTCTACGATAAATTGTTTTGACTGTTTTGCCTTCCTGCTGCTTTTTCTTTAGTGCGACTTTTCTGCAATGTGATTTATCGGACCGCTTCAGTTTTTTTTTCCATGTTTTTTACTCTCGTGACTTCAGAGTGGAAACTTACACGCCACCAAGGACCGCCACCACCTTTCTTCTGTATATGCAGTGTAACAACATACTCACAGTTTTGGTGCTTAACGATTACTCCTTTGGTTTTTGTTTTTTTCTTTAATAAAAGATATTTATTTGAACTAACGGAGTTCGCTTCCTCATGCGATGGGGTGGAATGGGGTCTCGCCTTTCCAAGCGGGCAGAGCTCCTTAGGTCAGATCTCCGGCTCTTTCCCATTCAATTCCGTCACGGCCGCGGTTCCCTGGGGACGGTGAGCATCCGGGACTTTTCTCCACAGATTGCTGTTCCCGGATGTTCTTGCGGAAGAAAGATTCAGTCAGAGCGTGGAAGATTCTCAAAGATCCACAGCCAGGTTTTCTCCCACTGCAAAAACTTCACCGGTGGTCTTTGGTCCATGGTTAAACTGCCTGCTTGGCAGATGACAACACTCAAAGCGCACCAAGACGGGAAGTGGGGCGGGTTATCAGCTGTAGGATCCATCGATCGTATTTATGGAGCACTTAGCGTGCAGAGCACTGTACGAAGAGCTTGGGAGAGTACAAAATAACTGAGGTGGTAGACACATCCCCTACCCACAGCGAGCTCACAGTCTAGAGGGGGAGACAGACATTAATAGAAATAAATCATCATCATCATCATCAATCGTATTTATTGAGCGCTTACTATGTGCAGAGCACTGTACTAAGTGCTTGGGAAGTACAAATTGGCAACATAGAGAGACAGTCCCTACCCAACAGTGGGCTCACAGTCTAAAAGGGAGACAGAGAACAAAACCAAACATACTAACAAAATAAAATAAATAGAATAGATATGTACAAGTAAAATAAAGAGTAATAAATATGTACAAACATAAACATATATACAGGTGCTGTGGGGAAGGGAAGGAGGTAAGGTGGCGGGGATGGAGAGGGGGGCGAGGGGGAGAGGAAGGAAGGGGCTGAGTGTGGGAAGGCCTCCTGGAGGAGGTGAGCTCTCAGCAGGGCCTTGAAGGGAGGAAGAGAGCTAGCTTGGCGGGTGGGCAGAGGGAGGGCATTCCAGGCCCGGGGGGAGGATGTGGGTCGAAATAAATAATGGATACGTACGCAGTAATGCTGAGCCTACTGTTGGGTAGGGACCGTCTCTGTATGTTGCCAACTTGTACTTCCCAAGCGCCTAGTACAGTGCTCTGCACACAGTAAGCGCTCAATAAATACGACTGATTGATTAGTGCTGTGGGGCTGAGGGGGGCAGTGAATTAAAGGAAGAAAATCAGAGTGACGCCTAAAGGGAGAGGGCTTAGGGAAGGCCTTCTGGGAGAAGCTGTGGGGCTAACACTTGTAGAACAGAGCAAGCCAAACCGTGAAAGGTGCCCCCACCCTAAAAATAAACTTTGCTTTTTTCTGGAGAGCTGAAAAATCACCTATTTTCCCCAAGTCAGCAACAACCACACCTAAGATGGGAAGTGGGGGCAATCCCTTGCATCATCATCATCATCAATCGTATTTATTGAGCGCTTACTGTGTGCAGAGCACTGGACTAAGCGCTTGGGAAGTCCAAGTCGGCAACATGTAGAGACGGTCCCTACCCAACAGCGGGCTCACAGTCTAAAAGGGGGAGACAGACAACAAAACCAAACATACTAACAAAATAACAGAATAGATATGCACAAGTAAAATAGAGTAACAAATACGTACAAAGCAAGTCAAACCACCGAAGGTGCCCCACTCTAGAAATCTTTGCATTTTTTTTTTTTATAAGAGCCGAAAAGCACTTTTCTTTCCCCGATGCCAGCCAACGGAAAAGTCCACTTACAGCAATGGAGTCTTCTTCCCCCTGTTCCTGATGCACCAACCTTCAGAAGGAAAACGGCCCCAAACGCGGCGTGTTGCAAGGAGCTGAGGACCGTCCTGCCCTGCCCTGCCCTGCCCAGCGGCTATAAGGTGTGTTCTCCCGTCGTGCGCCGGTGCCAGGCGGGTTCCCGCCCATGCCAGCAGCCCCAGCCCGCGCCTAACGTGCGGAAGCGTCACTTGGAGACCCCATTCCGGTGGATCTCGGTGACCTTGTGGTCGGTGGTGACTCTTTACCGTGGTCCCTGGCCCCGGCAGGGTTGTGTGCCACGGTCAACGGAAGAACGAGGTGCCAGAAGCCAGAAAACGCTTCGCCTCCATCGGGAAAAATCTTCAAACCCCACTGGCTAGAAGCGCTATTGCCTGCTGGGGAGGGGGCTCGAAAAGAAACACGGATCCCAAGGCGGGCAGGGGAGACCAACCCACCACCCCAGTCAGTCAGCCCCAGCTGTCCGTCGAGCGGAAGGGGACACGTGAGACTTTGGAACAGTGTGGGTTTCTCAAAAAGGTTTGCACGTCGCCTGCCTCAGGGGGGAGGAAAGGAATGAGTCCGTTTATTATTTTGGATTCTCCCAAGCGCTTAGTACAGTGCTCTGCACACAGGTAAGCACTCCATAAATACGATCGAATGAATGAGTGGGTAGGCCTGAGGCCCCGAGGAGCCAACCGGCCGGGGTAAGCTGTTTCCCTTCCCTCGGGCACAGCGGTGGGGAAAAGCTGCGGGAAGACCCAAATGTGGCCGACGAACCGAAATGCTAATGCAGCAGGGGACGAAAATCCAAACGGAATCAGTCACCGCCCCGGAAATCGATCAATCACAGGTATTTATCGAGTGCTTACCTTATGCGGAGTCCCGTACTAAGCGCTCGGGACGGTACAGTGCGACAGCAAGCAGGCATGTCCTCTGCCCACGAGGAGATTACAGTTTACAGGGGGAGACGGACGTCAATATGAAGACGTTACAGATGTGTACATCAGTACTGTCAAGTACTTAGAGGTACAGATCCAGGTTTGTAGTGGAGCGAGGGAGAAGGAAAGGTGAGGTCTTGATCAGGGAAGGCTTCTTGGAAGAGATGTGATTTTAATAAGGCTTTGCAGGGGTGGATGTGATTTTAATAAGGCTTTGAAGGTGGGGGGAGAGTGGTGGCGAAGGGAGAAAGGGTTCCAGGGCCGAGGGAGGGCGGTGACAGGGATGAGATGGAGGTACAGTGAGTAGGTTGGCGTTGGCAGAGCAAAGTGTGTGGAATGGACTGTGACAGGCAATCAGCAAAGTAAGACAGGAGGGAGAGGGCTGATTGTTTTAAAACCGAGGGTAAGGAGCTTCAGTTTAATGCCGAGGTGGATGGACAGCCACTGGAGATCGGCGAGGACTGGGTTGTGGGGGACAGAATTTTTTTTTTAGAAAAACGATCTGGGCCGCAGAGTGAAGTAGGGACTGGAGAGGTGAAAGTCAGGGGGCAGAGGGTCAGCAAGTAGCCATGGAGGGACAGGAGAAGTGCTTGGATCAACACAGTGGCAGTTTAGATGGAGAGGAAAAGGTGGATTTTAGCCGTGCTGTGAAGGTAGAACCGAGAGGACTTGGTGACAGACTGAATATGTGAGTTGAATGAGAGAGATGAGTTGAAGGTAATGCCAAGGTTGCAGGCTTGTGAGGCAGGGTGGGTAGTGGTGTTGTCTACAGGGATGGGAAAGTCGGGGAGGAGGGGGACAGGGTTTGGGAGGGAAGGTGGGGTGTTCTGTTTTGGACCTGTTAAGTGTGAGGTGTCAAGCAGGACAACCACGTAGCGATGCCTTGCAGGGAGAAGGAGATGTGACTGCAGAGAAGGAGAGAGGCCGGGGCTGGAGATGTAGATTTGGGAAGCATCTGTATACAGATGGGAGTGAATGAATTCTCCGAGAGAGAGGGTGTACATGGAGAATGGAAGGTGACTTGGAATTGAGCCTTGAGGGACCCCCACAGTTAAGGGGTGGGAGACACAGGAGGAGGAGGAGGAGGCCGCCACAAAAGAGACTAAGGAAAGCCTGGGCTACATTTTGGGATGACAAGGAAAGGGAAATCAAATGTGTGAAGGGAGCTAGGTACTATAGCAAAAAATGCTGAATTCTGTTAGGAAGGGGATAATAAAAATAATAATGATGGTATTTGTTAAGCACTTACTATGTGCAAAGCACTGTTCTAAGCGCTGGGGGGATACAAGGTGATCAGGTTGTCCCACGTGGGGCTCACAGTCTTAATCCCCATTTTGCAGATGAGGGAACAGGCACAGAGAAGTTAAGTGGCTTGCCCAAGGTCACACAGCCGACATGTGGCAGAGCGGGGATTCGAACCCATGACCTTTGACTCCCAAGCCCGGGCTCTTTCCACTGAGCCAGGCTGCTTCTCTAATGACGGCCCTTTAAAGACTGAGTTTTATCACGAGGATCCCAGTCCAGTCCCACATCTGCAGAAATAATGACCTACTCAAAATAATTAAAAGATAAATCAGACACCAGCCCTATTGCTCGTGGGGCTCACAATCTGAGGAAGGAGAGAGAACAGAGATGACATCCCCATTTTACAGATGAGAAAAACCAAGGCCCAGAGAAGTTAAGTGACTTACCCAAGGTCACCCAGCAGGCAAGGGGCGGCATCAAGATTAGGGCCCAGGTCTCCCGATTCCCAGTTCCCTGTTCTCTTTCCAACCGCGGTTTATTAAGGATGTTGCTTCCCTAATAATAGGACAAAAGAGCAACCACGATGAACCAGGGGAGAAATTTCCATACAAAAAAATTTTTAAAAGGGGCATTTTTGTAGCTCTGGTGGCTAGGGGGGCAGAGAGGCACAAAGCTGGCCAGGGTCACGATTGTGTGAGTCGTATCCAAGTGGTGGAACAGCACGGTTTGGGGTTTGGTTTGTTGGGGTTTTTTTTGTATTTGTTAAATGTCAAGCACTGTTTTAAGCACCGGGGTAGAAAAAAGTCAATCAGGTTAGACACAGTCCCGATCCTTCATGGGGCTAACAGTCCAAGTAGGAGGGAGAACAGGCACTGAATCCCCATTTTACAGACAAAGCAACTGAGGCTCTGAGACGTTACGCGACGTACCCAAGGTCACACAGAGCAGACAAGTGGCGGAGCTGGGATTAGAACCCAGGTCCCTGCTCTTTCCATCAGATCACGCAGCTTCCCTGCTGTGTCCTGGGATCGCTTCGGTAGCTGCCTCTGGGACAGTCTGAGGGGGGAGGGAGTGAGGGGAAAGGCAGTCAGTCATATTTATTGAGCGCTTACTGTGTGCAAAGCACTGTACTGAGCGCTTCGGAGAGTATACTACAACAGTATAACAGACCCATTCCCTGCCCAAAACGAGGGTAAGTCTAGACATGGAGACAGACATTACTAGAAATAAATCAATGACAGAGAGGGGACATAAGTGCTGTGGGACTGGGAAGGGGGGGATGAATAAAGGGAGTGGGAGAAGGGAGAAACGAGGTGTATATGTATTTAGACTGTGAGCCCACTGTTGGGTAGGGACTGTCTCTATATGTTGCCAACTTGGACTTCCCAAGCGCTTAGTACAGTGCTCTGCACACAGTAAGCGCTCAATAAATACGATTGATGATGATGATGATGTATATATGTACATATATAACATGACCTGTATATATAGAGAAGCAGTGGGGCTAGAGAAGCAGTGGGGCTCAGTGGAAAGAGCACGAACTTTGGAGTCAGAGATCATGGGTTCGAATCCCCGCTCTGCCAACTGTCAGCTGGGTGACTTTGGGCAAGTCACTTCACTTCTCTGTGCCCCAGTTCCCTCATCTGTACAATGGGGATGAAGACTGTGAGCCTCCTGTGGGACAACCTGATCTCCTTGTAACCTCCCCAGCGCTTAGAACAGTGCTTTGCACATAGTAAGCGCTTAATAAATGCCATCATCATCATCATATGTTTGTACATATTTATTACTCTATTTTACTTGTACATATGTATTCTATTTATTTTATTTTGTTAATATGTTTGGTTTTGTTCTCTGTCTCCCCCTTCTAGACCGTGAGCCCGCTGTTGGATAGGGACCGTCTCTATATGTTGCCAACTTGGACCTCCCAAGCGCTTAGTACAGTGCTCTGCACACAGTAAGTGCTCAATAAATACAATTGATTGATTGATTGAGGTGGAGGGAAAAGGGGAAGGAGTGGGCGGGTCTATGGGAAAGGGAAGAGGGAGGTCAGGCCCCAGGGCCCCACAGCACCTGTATATATGTCTGTATGTTTGTACATATTTATTACTCTACTTATTTATTTATTTTACTTGTACCTATCTATTCTATTTATTTTATTTTGTTAGTATGTTTGGTTTTGTTCCCTGTCTCCCCCTTCTAGACTGTGAGCCCACTGTTGGGTAGGGACTGTCTCTATATGTTGCCAGCTTGTACTTCCCAAGCGCTTAGTCCAGTGCTCTGCACACAGTAAGCGCTCAATAAATACGACTGATTCTAGACTGTGAGCACCACGTGGGACAACTCCTCTCCCCCTCATCCCCCTCTCCATCGCCCCCGCCTTACCTCCTTCCCCTCCCCACAGCACCTGTATATATGTTTGTACATATTTATCACTCTTTATTTATTTTATTGGTACGTTCTATTTATTTTATTTTGTTAATATGTTTGGTTTTGTTGTCTGTCTCCCCCTTCTAGACTGTGAGCCCCCTGTTGGGTAGGGACCGTCTCTATATGTTGCCAACTTGTACTTCCCAAGTGCTTAGTACAGTGCTCTGCACACAGTAAGCGCTCAATAAATACGACTGACTCAGTCTCCACGTGCCCCTTGGCTCTTTGTGCTGTTGCTAGGCAGCAAAGATGGGGCAGAGTTGGGACGCAGAAGGCGTCCCACCCAACGTGATGCTTTCCGGGCAGGACGGCCCGACTGGGCCCCCTCTGAAGCTCCCGCCGGGGTGTCCAGTCCGGCCACCTCGGGCCGCGACCGACAGGGACGGTAATGACTAATAAATATTCTATTTATTTTATCTATTCTATTTATTTTATCTATTCTATTTATTTTATCTTGTTAGTTTGGTTTTGTTCTCTGTCTCCCCCTTTTAGACTGTGAGCCCACTGTTGGGGAGGGACTGTCTCTATATGTTGCCAATTTGTACTTCCCAAGTGCTTAGTACAGTGCTCTGCACATAGTAAGCGCTCAATAAATACGATTGATGATGATGATGATGATGATGATGACGGAGGGACCGGTTCTGGCCGGACAGTTGAGGAATCTGAACTCGGCCCCCAGGCTGGCCGGTCCGCTCCACTTTAGTAGGCCGGGTTCTTTCCCTGGCTCTGAATCAATCAATCAATCAATCGTATTTATTGAGCGCTTACTGTGTGCAGAGCACTGTACTAAGCGCTTGGGAAGTCCAAGTTGGCAACATCTAGAGCCGGTCCCTACCCAACAGTGGGCTCACAGTCTAGAAGGGGGAGACAGAGAACAAAACAAAACATATTGACAAAATAAAATAAATAGAATAGATATGTACAAGTTAAATAAATAAATAGAGTAATAAATATGTACACTCTGAAGATCACATAGAGGACAAGAAGGAGAAGCAGAGTGGCCCTAGTGGAAAGAGCACCAGCCTGGGAGTCATTCATTCATTCATTCGTATTTTTTCAATCAATCAATCAATCGTATTTATTGAGCACTTACTGTGTGCAGGGCACTGGACTAAGCGCTTGGGAAGCACAGGTTTGCAACCTATAGAGACAGTCCCTACCCAACAGTGGGCTCACAGTCTAAAAGGGGGAGACAGAGAACAAAACCAAACAAACAAAATAAAATAAATAGAATAGATATGTACAAGTAAAATAAATAAATAGAGTAATAAATATGTACAAACATATATATTTTTTGAGCACTTACTGTGTGCAGAGCACTGTACTAAGCGCTTGGGAAGTCCAAGTTGGCAACATATAGAGACGGTCCCTATCCAACAGCGGGCTCACAGTCTAGAAGGGGTCCTTAGTCTTGAGTTTTAATCCCAGCTCTGCCACTTGTCTGCTGTGTGAGCTTGGGCAAGTCACTTTACTTCTCTGGGCCTCAGTTCCCTCATCTGTAAAATGGGGATGGAGACCGTGAGCGCCATGGGTTACAGGGACTGTGTCCAACCCGATTTGCTTGTATCCACCCCAGTGCTTAGTATGGTGCCTGGCACATAGTAGGCACTTAAATACCATCTTTATTATTATTATATAATAATTATTATTTATATTAATAATAATAATGTTGAGGCTGCAAGGAGGTTTTGGAGCCTCCTCAAAGATCTTCAAAATCAGGTGGCCTCTGAGAGAGCCGTTCTGCAGCTCCGTGGACTTTTTTTTTTTTTACGGTATTTGATAAGCACTTAGTATGTGCCAGGCACTGTTCTAAGCACTGGGGTATTTCAAGTAATCAAGTTGGATACGGTCCATGTCCCCAGTTTGGCTCACAGTCACAATCCCCATTTTAAAGATGAGGTAACTGAGGAACAGGAAATTGATGTCACTTGCCCAAGGTCACACAGCAGACAAGCGATGGAGTCAGGATTAGAATCCCTTTATAGGAACAATAAGAACTGTGGTATTCGTTAAGCGCTTACTATAGGGTCAAGCACTGTTCATTCATTCAATTGTATGTATTGAGCGCTTACTGTGTGCAGAGCACTGTACTAAGCGCTTGGGAAGTACAAGTCGGCAACAGATAGGGACGGTCCCCACCCAACAATGGCTCACTGTCTAAGTGTTGACATAAATACAAGATCATCAGGTCCCATATGGAGCTTACAATCTAAGCAGGAGGGAGAACCAGAATCGAATTCCCATTTGGTAAATGAGGGAACTGAGGCACAGAAAAATTAGGTGACTTGCCCCAGGTCACACAGCAAGCAGGCAGCAGAGCCAGGATTAGGACCCAGGGTCGTTCTTCCCATGGCCTAGCAGAAAGAGCATTCATTCATTCATTCAATCGTATTTACTGAGCGCTTACTGTGTGCAGAGCACTGTACTAAGCGCTTGGGAAGTCCAAGTTGGCAACATATAGAGACGGTCCCTACCCAACAGCGGGCTCACAGTCTAGAAGCATGGGGCTGGGAGGCGAGAGGTCCAGGCTCTAATCACCACTCTGCCTGCTGGATGATACTGGGCAACATCATTTATTCTCATTTTACAGATGAGGGAATGGCGATCCAGAGCTGTTTAGATAATAATAATAATAATGGTATTTGTTAAGCGCTCATTGTGTGCAAAGCACTGTTCAAAGCGCTGATCAGGTTATCCCATGGTGGGGGGGGGGGGGCTCAATTTAAATCCCCATTTTACAGATGAGGGAACTGAGGCACAGAGAGGTTAAGTGACTTGCCAAAGTCACACAGCTGACAAGCGGCGGGGCGGGGATCAATCAATCAATCGCATTTATTGAGCGCTTACTGTGTGCAGGGCGCTGTACTAAGCGCTTGGGAAGGACAAGTTGGCAACATATAGAGACAGTCCCTCCCCAACAGTGGGCTCTCAGTCTAGAAGACTGTGACAGTCTAGAAGACGTGGGGATTTGAACCCATGACCCCTGACTCCAAAGCCCAGGCTCTTTCCACTGAGCCACCCTGCTAGACACCAGCTCTTCCTCCTCCTCAGCCTGGCACAGACGAAGCGCTCAGTCAAACCCGTAACTAACCCGTCGGCTGAGGAAAACCGACTCACCGGGATGAGAACGTCCATCTCGAAGCAGCCGTCTCAATGCCGGGCCTGTCCTTCCCGGAGCCGACGGCGGAGGACCGCGCCGATGGATAATAATAATAATAATAATAATGTTGGCATTTGTTAAGCGCTTACTATGTGCAAAGCACTGTTCTAAGCACGGGGGGGCGGGGGATACAAAGTGATCAGGTTGTCCCATGTGGGGTTCACAGTCAATCCCCATTTTACAGATGAGGTAACTGAGGCTCAGAGAAGTTAAGTGACTTGCCCAAGGTCACACAGCAGATGGGATTCGAACCCATGACCTCTGACTCCAAAGCCCATGCTCTTTCCACTGAGCCACGATGGATGCCTCAGGTCGCGTCGGGGGTCCCTGGGTCTTGAGGGAGGTGCCGGGGAGGGGTTGCATCCTTGGGCCCTGCTGCGAGAAGCGCCTGGGCTTGGGAGTCCGAGGACGCGGGTTCTAATCCCGCCTCCACCACTTGTCTGCTGTGTGACCTTGGGCAAGTCACCTCGCTTCTCTGTGCCTGTTACCTCACCTGTAAAATAGGGATTGAGACTGTGAGCCCCACATGGGATAGCCTGATTATCTGCATCTACCCCAGTGATTAGAACAGCGCCTGGTGCACAGTAAGCACTTAAATACCATCAATATTATTGTTATTATTACTATTATTACTATCATCTAGCTGTAATTCTATTTGTTCTGACGACTTGACACCTGCCCGTGTGTTTTGTTTTGTTGTCCGTCTCCCCCTTCTAGACTGTTCTAGCCCATTGTTGAGTAGGGACCGTCTCTAGATGTTGCCCACTTGTACTTCCCAAGCGTTTAGCACGGTGCTGCGCACACAGTAAGCCCTCAATAAATACGATTGAATGAATGAATGACTGAATAATTCCTTTTCCTACCTCACACCCCCCTGATGCCTTTCCTGGAGCCCTGCTGGGCCGCTCAACTGTGCCGCTGCCGGGGACAACCTCAACCGTTCCGGAGGCGGGGAGGGACAAGGGAACAGCGCCTGGCACATAGTAAGCACTTAAATACCATCAGTATTATTGTTATTATTACTATTATTACTATCATCTAGCTGTAATTCTATTTGTTCTGACGACTTGACACCTGCCCGTGTGTTTTGTTTTGTTGTCCGTCTCCCCCTTCTAGACTGTTCTAGCCCGTTGTTGAGTAGGGACCGTCTCTAGACGTTGCCGACTTGTACTTCCCAAGCGTTTAGCACGGTGCTGTGCACACAGTAAGCGCTCAATAAATATGATTGAATGAATGAATGAATGAATGAATAATTCCTTTTCCTACCTCTACGCCCCCCTGATGCCTTTCCTGGGGTCCTGCTGGGCCGCTCATCTGTGCTGCTGCCGGGTAGGGACAAGGGAGAAACCTACCTTGGCCGGGAAACAACCGGAACCTGGGTCTCGTCCCAGCCAGAGGAAAGGTGAAGGTGCAATTCTGGCCGGCGAAGGTGGGTCTCCGGTCTCTCCCCTGACGAGGGAACTCCAGCAGAAGAGCCAACAGAGAAGGCTTTGTCTCCTCCCTGGGCCAGTCCCTGCTCGGACGGCTTCCGATCTGAGGAGTGGGTCAAGAGAGCAGTAAGTGGCCAGGCGAGAAGGCCGACTTCTCCAGCCATCAGCCCAGGGGACGGGGGCGTCTGGGCTCCGTCCCCGAGGAAGGGGCCGGCTCTTCCTCCACCGCCGCGCTCCTTTCCCCTCGGGAGCCTTCTTCCCCCGGCCGGGATGGGGCCCCACCAGCCGAGCGTGACCCACGGACCCGACCGCCGGACCCCGCCACGGCTTCCCGGGCCGGCTGCAAGAGACAGAAAGAGATGTGTTACAGCCACGGGAGAGCCCGAGCTCTGCTTGGGAACGGACCCGAGGCACCGTTCCCCGGCTCACTCGGGTCCGCTGCTGACCCGAAACCCGGGGGGCTGTCGTTGAACCCCCATCTTGGAGACGCCCAGGCGACCCAATACACTTCTCCCACCTGTCACCGGCCTGTGAACCACAGGGTCTCAGCCGCCTTGTCCTCAGCATCGAGAGAGCAGAGGGAACCCTGTGGCCCCAGGAGAGAAAAAAAGAGTTCTTCATCATGATTCTCTGCAGTCTGGCAGCTAAAACAGAACCTACAGCCTAGTGGATAGAGCACAGGCCCGGGAATAAGGAGGACCTGGATTCTAATCCTGACTCCGCCACTTGTGACCTTGGGCAAGTCACTTCACTTCTCTGTGCCTCAGTTACCTCATCTGTAAAATGGGGATTAAGACTGAGCCCCACATGCGACAGGGACTGGGTCCAACCTAATTAGCTGGTATCTACTACAGGGCCTGGTACATAAGCCCTTAAATATCTTTTTTTTTAAAGTGTATGCCCTGTTACACAAAGAGAAGCAGCGTGGCTCAGTGGAAAGAGCACGGGCTTTGGAGTTAGAGGTCATGGGTTCAAATCCCAGCTCCGCCAACTGTCAACTGTGTGACTTCGGGCAAGTCACTTCACTTCTCTGTGCCTCAGTTCCCTCATCTGCAAAATGGGGATTAAAACTGTAAGCCCCTCATGGGACAACCTGAATACCTTGTAACCTCCCCGGTGCTTAAAACAGTGCTTTGCACATAGTAAGTGCTTAACAGATACCATCACTATTATTATTATTATTATTATTATTATTAAAGGTCTACTAGATCCAGCCTTAGTTTTGGCTTCTCATTCACCCATCCCCATATTAAGCCACCAGACCCTCCTCACCCATCTGTGTTTTGACTAACTGGAGCTATACAGAGATGGGATACATGCTGGGCTGAACTACATTTAATCAGTTAAAATCCATTCTTCTATATGCATCCACTGTGGTGGCCACCTCCCTTCTCCCCTTCTAATTTTAGCATTTTACAAAATGATTTCTTAGTGACAGAAAGACCATTTCCGTGTCAAGACTAAGTCAAGTGGGACAGAGACGGTGTTCCTGTCTGTGTCCAATCTGATGATCTTGCATCTACCCCAGTGCTTAGTACAGAGCTTAGCACATAGTGCTTAACACATACCGCGATTATCAGCTTTACTACCATCACTGTTAAGTCCAACAAATAATCCATTTACCCAATCAGATCGAAACCACGTACCAGTCTCTGCTCCCCCGTACCAAATGTCACCATGTTGATACCCCTCTCCTTCTTCCAATCATACACAACAGCCATCCGAAGTCACCTTGATGTTGGCAAGTTTGGAAAGAGTTCATCCGAAAAGGAACTGGACAATGGGAGAAACTTCCTTTGGTTACTCTTCCATTCTTTCAGGTGGAAAACTCAACAAATCTGTATGTAAGCTGTGCCTTTTTCCCTTTCAGACGACTATCGAGTGGGGAGGTGTTGTGATTTTCGGATAGGTCCCCATCCATCCCAGGCGGACTGAGGCCAAAAGCTGCCATCCTTCTAAAATCCATTTGGCTGCTGGAAAACCGGTTTTCCGATTCATCTTCAGAATAACAAGTGAGGAAGGTCAGCAGCCTACTAGACTATATGGGAGATGAGTTTGATGCTGCCTCATCGAGGCACTTGGGTACTGCAATTACTATACACACAAATATATACATATTTACACTCTATCGCTTCCTTTTTGCTGGTGTTTATTGTATTTTCCCTCATTCATTCATTCAATCGTATTGAGCGCTTACTGTGTGCAGAGCACTGTACTAAGCGCTTGGGACGTACAAGTTGGCAACATATAGAGCTGGTCCCTACCTGACAACGGACTCACAGTCTAGAAGGGGGAGACAGACAACAAAACATATTAACAAAATAAAATAGAATTTGTACAAATAAAATAGAGTAATAAATCCATACAAACATATATACATATATACAGGTGCTGTGGGGAGGGGAAGGAGGTAAGGCGGGGGGGATGGGGAGGGGGAGGAGGAGGACAGGAAGGAGGGGGAAGAGATGTACTGGGGGACACTAACTTTAAACCAACACCCCACCCTCCATTAAGCGGTCACCAGCATCCCTCCCAGAGTGAGGGATGCCTGCCTGAGGGCAATGATCACGTCTATTAACTCTATTGTACTTTCCCAAATGCTTAGTACAGTTTCTGGCACTGTTGCCAACAGTGTGCCAACATATGTTGCCAACTTGTACTTCCCAAGCACTTAGTACAGTGCTCTGCACACTGTAAGCACTCAATAAATACGATTGATTGATTGATTGATTGTCACACGGTAAGCACTCAAATACTATTGACTCATCTCTCAGTCGTGGAAAAAACATACATTCGTTTCTGAAACCCCCAAGACTCCTAATCCACATTTTTCTACCTGGGTGTCCCAGACTGGCTTACAATCCGGGGTTCGGGGAAGAGAGCAGAGAGGTGGTGCCGGGGCTCTTTGAGCAAACCTCCCGGGATAAGGTCAGAGCCGTCAGGGCCGGGGCGTGCCGACTGAGCGCCGACCCCCTTGACCTGGACTGTGGGGACAACCAGGGCAGTCCCTCAGGGTGGTGGCAGCAGCGATCAATCATTCAATCGTATTTATTGAGCGCTTACTGTGTGCAGAGCACTGTACTAAGCGATTGGGAAGTACAAGTTGGCAACACATAGAGACAGTACCTACCCAACAGCGGGCTCACAGTCTGGAAGGGGGAGACAGAGAACAAAACCAAACATACTAACAAAACAATATAAATAGAATAGATATGTACAAATAAAATAAATAGAGTAATAAATATGTACAAACATATATACATATATACAGGTGCTGTGGGGAAGGGAAGGAGGTAAGATGGGGGGATGGAGAGGGGGACGAGGGGGAGACGAAGGAAGGGGCTCAGTCTGGGAAGGCCTCTTGGAGGAGGTGAGCTCTCAGTAGGGGCTTGAAGGGAGGAAGAGAGCTAGCTTGGCGGAGGGGCAGAGGGAGGGCATTCCAGGCCCGGGGGATGACGTGGGCCGGGGGTCGATGGCGGGACAGGCGAGAACGAGGCCCAGTGAGGAGGTTAGCGGCGGAGGAGCGGAAGGTGCAGGCTGGGCTGGAGAAGGAGAGAAGGGAGGTGAGGTAGGAGGGGGTGAGGGGATGGACAGCCTTGAAGCCCAGGGTGAGGAGTTTCTGCCAGAGGCGACAGGGTCGAGGAGCGGAGATGGCACCTGCTGGCTCCCACCGGCGGTGTGATCTCCAGCCCACGCGGAGGCTTGGGTTCGAGGGCCTGGGTAGGAGGAGTCGGGACTTCCTCCCAGAAAATTCCTTACCAAACCCTTTCCATTACCCTAACTGGGCCCAAGCCCTCTGAACTACCTCTTACCTCAAAAGCTCGCTGACGCCATGTAAGTGGATCCTGCATTCTTTCCTGAGCCACCTGAATCCACGTGAAGAAACTTTGTCTAGTATCTCCAATGCTCCGTTGCTCAATGAAGAAAGAATTCAGGACACTTTAGTAAATCACTTGGGGATTCTTACAGGGTTCCAACTGGAGCCGTACGATGTATTTTAAAACTCTCCCTTCACCATGCCTCACCCGAGAGAGGGGCTACAACACCGGACGTAGCGTGGCCTAGTGGATAGAGCCCGGGCCTGGGAAGCAGAAGGACCTGGGTTCGAATCCCAGATCCGCCACTCATCTGCTGCGTGACCTTGGGGAAGTCACTTCACTTCTCCGGGCCTCCGTTCCCTCATCCGTAAAATGGGGATTAAGACTGTGAGCCCTGTGCGGAACAGGGACCGTTTCCAACTCGATTTACTTGAGCGCCTCAGTATGGGGCCGTGTACATATTAAGCTCTAAATAAATACCATTAAAAAAAAAAAAATCAGAACCTCACATCCACCAGGCCAGGAAGGGCCACGCCGTTAGCTACCCCATGCCAGCCGACCAGCACATAGACAGGGGGAAGAATTTTTACGAGGGGCGGGATCCCCCTTCCATCCAATGGTTAGAAAAGAATCGCTCGTGCTTCTTCCAGCTTCCTCGGACGTCCGACGGACCCGGGGGCTTCTGGCGAGGGAGGGTCTCTACCCGTTGTCCTCCAGAGAGGGCCAACTCCTCGGACATTCTGAGTTCAGCGCTGGAAGAAAGAGGGAGACTGCAAGAACAAATTTTCCACGCAGGGCAATCCTTATAAAACTTTTATGTCAAAGTGAGGATTTCACAACATAACACACTAATGCAAAATCCAAGAGCACCCGTTAAGATTTTTCAGTAATTTTTGCCGTCACGTGCACGCTTTTCAATAACCTGAAAAATTTAAGAAAAAAAAAAGAGAGAGAGAGGAAAAAGTACATTCTCCAGAGAACAGCAAATGTATTTCAAAATAAAAACTGTATTCTTTTTTCTCTTTTTTTCTTTTTTTGGTACAAGACCCCACTGGCAGGCTACAGCACCTAATACTGTTCTCAGGTCACTATGTCCCGCAAGTTGATCTAAATATAGATGCACTGGATAGAACGCTTGTCTCTGGGAAAAATTAATTTTTCAAATATGCAAACTATTATCTCAGTACAGAAGTGGAGTACAGTAGGCATGCCACCTAATAAGGACCATTAGAGTACAACTGCTAAACACTCACCTACTGTAAATGAACATTTAAAAGACTCTTAACAATAGGATCTTATTTATATGTGTACGTATGTCCACCTTATCCCAGATACTGTACATGCCTGGTGACAATCAGGGGATTTAAAGGTGCAGCCCTCAATAGATTGAAATGTCTACAAAAAACACACACACCAGTGTCCGCAAGGGAAGAGGAAAAGAATCGCAAAAAAATTCTTTCCGGTTTCAAATTTCATTTCAGTAGGAAAATATGAAAAATAATTTCTGCGTACATGCATATGTGTATGTATAGAGTGAGTTACACATATGTCACACACTAACAGAATTCAAGTGGCAACATTGGGGAAAACACTTTCCCACATTTAAATGATACTTCTGTCAAATTTTAAAAATACTTTAATTACTACATCATTAAAATAAGCATCCACTTGCCGGGTCATCGACTGACATTTCTCTTCTAACCTCATAACTAAGTGTTCCTCTCCCAAGGGTTAATTTCTACAGGTCAATTTAAGCCTCTGCCGCATCTCCTGCTTCTTACTCCCGTCGAGTGAAACACGGATCTCGCCTACGGATAACCCTCAGCCGGGAAAGGGTTGAACGGAATTCCTCCCGTCCCTAGCAGACGAGAAAACATCCCGGACTATACAGGGGAGACGTGCGTGATGTCGTACACGGGCAGACGCTACGGGATGGTTTAAGCGTTTCATATAAACCACGATCCTGGCCTGGTAAGGAAACCTGGAATTGTAGAAATAAGTCGTTTATTTTCACGCTTCCCAATAGAAATCCTACGTGTGTGCATCGCCTAGCAACGCACCTTGGAAATAAACGGACCCCTCCCTCCCTCTAGTCACGCGGATCCGTCCGTCGGTGGGGGGAGAAAACGGTCTGTCCTACAAATTTGTGACCTGGCGTCATTTTCCTATTTGACATTTAAAATAACGGGGGAGGGAGAGGGACAAACAGAGTCAGTGCATCTTTAGGCTCCAAAGGGGCGGGCCCTCGCTCGACTCATCCTGGCTTTTTTTTGGTTTTTTCTTTTTTTCTTAAAAAGTACCGTCTCCGCCCTTCTAGACCCGGCCCGGCGAGGCCGCGTTTTGACGCCTCTTCCGCCCGGCCAGCCGGCCCGGTGCGTGGGGCTGGCCGTCGACCTATCTCTCTTACAATAAAGAGGACGTTTAGAAAGAGAGGCCCGTTCGCCCAAAGTCTGCCGACACGCCGCCGGGGCCGTTTCCAAAACCCGTCCGCTGAGGCTGGCCTGGTGGAGGAGATTTCCGTCGGCTACCTCCCGTTTGGCCGCTCGGAGTTAGCCGGGACGGCGGAGCGGATGCAGCCCCACTCCGGGCCGCCGGCCGCCCACGGCTCCGTGTAAACGTGTGTGATTCCCCCCCACCCCCGTTCCCTTTGAAAATGGCTCGACGGCCTTCAGGTGCGCCGGGACAAACAGCCCTCGGCCACTGGCGCACGGCTAGCGAAGCGGATCGGACGTTCGGAAAAAAGATTCCTAGCCAAAAAGAGACACGAAATATCTCACCGTCACTCCGCATTCCGTAAATACTCAGAGCACCATCGGAGCTTAGGCTCTCGACGGCCGGCTACTTGACTGTGTTTCTGTAGCGCGTGCCGTACTCCTCGGAAATTTAAAAATCATTTTTTTTCCTCTACGGGACTCAGCTGCCTTCGCCGGTTGGCTTCAAAATGCGTAATACGGTGGGAGGCGGCGTACGTCCGCAGGAATGCGCGGGGTGAACGCGGGAAAGGAAACCAGACCTGGGACCTCATAATAAAAGACCGGAGTAAACACCAGAGTGAAATATCTCCCTGTATAAAAAGGGAAGAACGCTAAACCCGCAGTTGGGTCAACTAGCTTTCAATTAGAGAGGCATCCTCTTTCACTCCCGGCAAGAATTAATTGGTCACGGCACTGCTTCTCTACAGTGCAAAATATCCTGAGAAATCATTAAGATTATAACCAAAGACACAGGGTTTTCATCGCCAAGTGTTTTTCGCCAAACACCGGCCATGAGAAACTTGAAAATTAATAAACGAGGAAATCAATTTAAAAAGCCGCTCGCCTACCTACCCTAACGCACACAAGAGGGAACGTGACCTGGACACTGAATTCTCCCTCGGGCTAATATCAGCAAAAGATTGCATCGAATTACCGGTAATATCGCTCTACTTAGCTATGGCCAATAAATATACAAGGAGGTAAGTTGTAGTTCAAGTTTTTCGTCTTTTCAACTAGCTGCAAGCTGAGTCCTAAAGTTGACACTGAAATGTACTTCTCCAATTGGCAAACGGTCCCTCCTCCTGAAGGGACGAGATTCGGATTTTGTGCAACTTGAACGCGGAGCCCAGCGAGGTCCTTTGAGGAGAGACAGTGCTGCTTTAAAACGACGGCCACCGGCATCCCGACTGCTTTAGCTGCACTCTATGAGCTTGGCGAGGTTGTCTCGTAATTCTGTCAGCTCAAAGATTTTCCCGTCGAGAATTTCTAAAAGTGTCTTCAAGTTATTGCGGAAGGCTTCCTGCTCATTCTGGCTCTTCTCCAGCCGCTGCTCTAGGTCGGACAGCTGTCCTTCAAGGTCTTTGTTTCGGATTTCTACTTCCTTTGGTGGGGGGGAAAAAGGAAACGCGTTAACGGTAGAAAGGGGGAGGAGGAGGAGGAGAGGCGGGAGGGAGAGGGACGGGAGGGGGATTCGGCCTGGGGGAAGTAGGGGACCGGGGATGAAGCTTCAGTGTGGCCACCTGAGGGGCTAGAGGAAGTGCTCCACCTCAAGCCAAACGGGCACGTCAGCAGCATTATTCATAACCACGACGGCAACAGTGCTATCTGTAAAACGCTTTCTTTTAGACTGTGAGCCCACTGTTGGGTAGGGACCATCTCTATATGTTGCCAATTTGTACTTCCCAAGCGCTTAGTACAGTGCTCTGCACATAGTAAGCGCTCAATAAATACGATTGATGATGACTGATGATGTGCCAAGCACTTGGGTGGATAGGATACCGTCAGATCAGACGGTCCCTGACCTAGATGCAACTCACAGTCTTAACGGGGAGGAATCGAACCCCATTTTACAGATGAGGAAACCAAGGCACGGGCCTCCAGGGTTGCCACTATCACTGCCATATGGGCGAAGAAAGGGGAGAAACCAGATGGTAGGAAGCAAGCAGAAAGCAGATTGGCACACGACCTCACTCTCCAGTGTTGAACACTTCCTAGCCGATACTTACCGGCCGGCGCCGAATCACCCACAACTACCAATGCGGCTTTCTCCGTAATTCCTTTATATTAATGTCTGTCACCCCTCTGGACTTTAAGATCATTGTGGGCAGGGATCATGCCTGCCGATTTTGTAGTGTTATAATCTCCCAAGCGCTTAGTCCAGTGAACGCTCAAAAAATACCACTGACTGACTGAGCCCGCCACCTGGCCCAGCGGACCTCATCTCTGGTGCTCCCTGCATCCAGGAGAGGAAGAAAGAGAAACACCAGGAATTTGAGGAGATGTTCTCATTCTCGGACTGCTAGATCCTAAGCCGTGACCAAGACTCCAAGACAATTCCCTGGAGGTCCAGCTGGCCAGGTCTCAGGTTTCTGTTTTGTTTTTTAATGGTATTTGTTAAGCATTTACTGTGTGCCAGGCACTGTTCTAAGCGCTGGGGTAGATATAAGGCAATCAGGCTGGACACAGACCCTGTCCCACATGAAGCTCACAGGCTTCATCCCCATTTTACAGATGAGGGAACTGAGGCTCAGAGAAGTGAAGTCACTTGCCTAAGGTCACACAGCTGACAAGTGGCGGAGCCGGGATTAGAAACTTCCGACTCCCAAGTCCTTCTGACTCTGGGGCCCGGGCTCTATCCGCTAGAGTTCATCCCTCGGTTGAAGGTTGAAGGAGCGTCTCTGCCCACCCTTTTCCCATCACAAAGTGGAGCAGGGTCATGCATGAAGCCCATCTTAGTCGACCTCTTTCAGGCCAACGTGCTCAAGGTAGCCACGGTGCTACAATTACACTGTATTTTAGGAAATTCTACCAACTCAACAGAAGGAAAGCACCCCGCCAGCCCTCGAAACGCGGCTCCGAGCCCTATGCTCTGGAAATAAACCCGGCAGGACCGACTTCACCAGTCATTGCAGAGTTGACGAGCCATGGAGGCCTTTTCGGCTGTTCATTCATTCATTCAATCGTATTTACTGAGCGCTTACTTTGTGCAGAGCACTGTACCAAGCACTCAGAAAGTACAATTCAGCAATAGAGACAATCCCTGCTGACAACGGGCTTACAGTCTAGATCCCTGTCCCACATGGAGCTGTCTTCATCCCTTCAAAGCCCTACTGAGAGCCCACCTCCTCCAGGAGGCCTTCCCATACTGAGCCCCCTTTTTCCTCTCCTCCTCCCCATCCCCCCGCCCTACCTCCTTCCCCTCCCCACAGCACTTTATATTTGTACAGATTTATTACTCTATTTATTTTACTTGTACATATTTACTACTCTATTTTATTAATGTTAGAACAGTGCTTTGCACATAGCAAGCGCTTAATAAATGCCATTATAAAAAATAGCTATAATTCTATTTATTCTGACGGTTTTGACACCTGTCTACGTGTTTTATTTTGTTGTGTCTCCTCCTTCTAGACTGTGAGCCCGTTGTTGGGTAGGGCCCGTCTCTATATGTTGCCAACTTGTACTTCCCAAATGCATAGTACAGTGCTCTGCACACAGTAAGTGCTCAATAAATAAACTGAATGAATGAATGAAATCCTTATTTTACAGACGAGGGAACTGAGGCCCAGGGAAGTGAAGTAACCTCCCCAAGGTCACACAGCAGAAAGATCCTTCTGACTCTCAGGCCTGTGCTCTATCCACAGGGTCAAGCTGCTTCTCCGAGCTTATGGGCGTTCGAGTCCTGGCCTCTAGCTTGACCAGTATGAAGGGGAAGGGGAAGATCCAGATTCTTTCAGTCAATCAGTCAATCCTATTTATTGAGCATTTACTTTGGGCAGAGCACTGTACTAAGCTCTTGGGAAAGCACGACAGAACAATGTAATAGATACATTCCTCGCCTACAACGAGCTTACAGTGATATAATTGCAAGTTGGCATGTTGGTCTGCCCTGTTCTTTTCTCCTTCCCCTTGGTTTGGCCGGGGGGGCCAGAGACAGAAGAGGGCGGAGAGGATGAGAATTAGGTATAACGATATTCAAACAAAATGAGCTCTTGAAGGAAACTCGGGAATTCACTGTACTGAACCTCGTGGGAGTGCCCCAGTCGGTCTGTTTTCCACTCATTGTCGTCAGTACAAAGAACTCTCAGGAATCAAAGACGCTTTCGTGCTAGGCCAAAAATGAAACGGCAAGCTGTTTACAAGTCGCTCACTACACCCAAAGAAATTGTCTGAAGCCCACTGAAAGAGGAAGAATGGGGAATTAAAGGTACAGGACACTTATTCTTTGCAAAGTGAGCCCAGCTTTTCCTTCATTCTGGGGTCTTGAGGGTACAAACGAACATTCTCCCAGACTCATCTTTGAGCGGTGAGATAAATTACCAACTGGCCAGACCCGCGAGCACCAGGCCAGCGCTGATACTGGAGATTCAGAATCGTTTTCTGCCACCTCAGGGTCCCTTGCAGCTCAAAGCTGGCCCCAGGATGAGGGTCAAAACCTCCTCAGGCATCATCCCCGCTTCCCTGTCCCACTCCCCGGCATCTTGAAAGGGGGCAGAAGCCTGTAGTGCACTAAGTGGGAGCATCTTTCCTGGCTCATTTCTCTGCCACACCGTGAGATCCTTCCATGCTGGCACGAAGGCAATCCCTGTGCCACTGTCTCCTAAGCACAGCTCCTCACCACACAGCCCCTCGACGCCAAGTCCCGAATCAACGGGAACCGGACTTGAATCTTGTACCTTCTTGACAGCTCCAAGAAATCAATGCGCCACTGAGGGGGCAGGTATCTGTGCTGCCCCTCCGTTCTGAGAAGAGGCCCTAAGCTTCAGCCTGGGCAAAGCCCGGCTACACAGTGTAAGACGAGACGGCCGGGACGCGATGTCCCTAGAGCGTCGCTGCTTGACGGGTTTTCCAAAGACACGCGGCCCAGGTTTGAGATCTCCGGTTTCAGCGGCAGCCAAACCCAGAAACGTGTCTTGCTGCCTGCGCGGCTCCTTTAGGGTTATCGGTCCCCTCTAGACTGTAAGCTTGCTGCAGGCAGGAAACGTGTCTACCGATCCTGTTGTGTTCTATTTGCCCAACGGCTTAGTACAGTGCTCTGCACACACTAAGTGCTCAAGACACACCACTGATTGACTGACCTACTGATTCAGGTGGTGGTTTGGGATCACTGTGATGCTCAAGGGAGGGACTAATTAAAAAAAAGGCTACCCTAGGTTTGCTGGATTCTAATCATCTGCACCAATTCTTTTTTTTCCACGTTCCCCTGCTATTGCAGTGCTACTTTGTTCATGACTATCCCAACAGCTCTGTTCTCCTCTAAAGTAGACTAGATACCCACCGCTCTACCACTAGCCCTAAGGCTGAAAGTGTTCAAATGAGGATCGGTGTTCTTTCACGCGAGTCCTGTACATGGCCCTTGGGATTCACTCGGAGAGCTCTGACTAGGCATACGCAAAGCCGCAAACTGGCTGAGCGTCTAGGGAACGACATGACACGAAACTGGCTGAAAATATCTCTCAATGCATTTCATGGTTCCTTTCCAGTCTTACCAATGGAAAATCTCCACCCAAGAGATGACCCCAGTTATCCGGACAGACAGTCAAGGATAAAGCAAATTAAAGACATGGAGAGGAACGGTACGAGAACACCTGGAAACCTCTGAAGACTTAATAAACGGACACCGATCCGAAGACCGGGGGAAAGAAAAAACAGCTGACATGAGCAAAATAATGAATCTGTGAATGAATGGTGGGCTAGTAGCCCCTTGATGGAAATCAACACTGTGCAGTCGCTCACCTGAAGTTTCTGCGTCAGAGAGTCCCTCTGGGCCTGTAGCTCTCGGGCGTTGTCAATTTCTTGTCTCAGCCTCTCTATTTCCTGGAAAGGGAAAAGCAGACCCTTCATCAACACCGTTAGCGACGTACCAAGCGTCAGAAATGGCTTTACGCTGTCATCCCAGTTACAAGAAAAGTGATTGAGAGCAACTGCTCATTCCTGACGTTTAGGGAGGAAAGAAAAACAGTAACGCTTCTCGCCCCTTAGGTAACTTTCTACTCCAGCTACTATGATGGTTTTAGTGCTATATATTCAGAGAGGGTTGAGGTTGAACCAAAAAACCCACAGCCAGTGTTCCCATCCTCCTTTCGTTCAGTTATGAGTCACCCTGAGGTTAGGCTAAAGGAAGAAAGCACTGATGATCAGGGTATCGAGGAAAGGAGCAGCATCTGTCTGATGGGGAATCCCTAAACACAGCCCCCAACGCCTTCCTCCCCGCAATGTTCCCGAGATGAGACCGACTGGATGTCAGGAGCAGGACCCCGGTTCTGTGATCTTTCCCTTGAACTCCGGCCACTGTGTCCGTAGCGATGAACAGGGACCTTCTGAGAAATCCGATGCCGGTCAAACGCAACATCCAACCTTTCTGACCCGCATACAAGCACCCCTTTACGTAAGGGGCTCTCTTTTGGATTGCCACCCTACAAAATGCTTGATGAACTAATGTCGAAAAGCGGGACAACAGGCGGGAAAATCAAAGTCCAAAGACCTCGGCCTTCTGACTAGGGCTTCATAATTACTCTGAAAATTTCAGGGAAGGAAAGGCTTCATTCACAAAGCTACCCAAAAGGATTTCCCTTCAACTCTGCCATCAAATGTCCATTAATGATACCTCCTCCTTTGTCTTCAGCGTGGCCTCCAAGTCCTGGATGGTCTGGTTTAGTTCTGTTTTGTGGGAGTGGACGGCATTTGCTTGACTGCTCACACACTCCAGTTCAGTCACCTAGAGAAAAGGTGATAGGAGTGACCGTCAACTGGCTAGAAAGAGAATACGGAAAGATCTTACCTGGAAGACTGCATAAGTAGCGTGACTTAATGGAAAGAGAGCGGGCCTTGGGAGTCAGAGGACCAGGTTTCTACGCCTGGCTCTGCCGCTTGTCTGCTGGGTGACACCGGGAAAGTCACTTAACTTCTCTGGGCCTCGGCTACCTCATCTGTAAAATGGGGAATAAATCTTCTCTCCGACAGACTGAGAGCCCTGCATGGGACAGGGACTACGGGGACTGTGTCCAACCTGATTACCTTGTATCTCTCCCAGCTCTCAGAATAGTGCTTGGCACATAGAAAACGCTCAGCAGATACCATAAAAAATGGCAAAGCCCTTGGCCCCGCTGACACTTAACGCAAGTTCCAGTCTCGTGTGATAGAACTATGAACCGTTAAGGAATAAGAGTGACAAAAGGGAAGAGTTGTCTGCTGCTGCTGTACTGAACTGGAATATATGATTTTGAATTACTTCTCTTTAACCCGTCACCAAATCCACAGGAATATATATGTGTACGTTTTCGAGGTACGAGAAACAGAGCTGTATCAAAAAAAACCCCAATCTCTTTAAATCATACAGGGCACTGCAACAAAACCTCACACGTATTAATCCACCAAAAAATGAAAACAAAATTTTAAGCCCTAACCTTTCCAAGTGTCAGCTTCCAGAACTTGGGGACAGTAACTTCTGTGAATTCACTGATCATAAAAATGGATCTGAATGGTTTCCATCACTGATGGACAAAACACATGTGACCTGAACGATGGAACCTGCTTGGATATTAGGATGCTCGACGTAGAGAAAGGCGAAGAGTTTCAACAAAAATGGAAGCCCTTCTATCATCCCACTGACCTCACTGCCAAGAACTCCCCTAAACTTCAGGCGACTTTCACCACACTTCCAGCCTTGGGGATGTGTATAGGTTTTAGCTGCCTAAAATGTCACTGAGGGTTAGAGCCTGAGCTGGTATTTTGGAAGTATGCAGACAGATTTTATTGGAACTAAGGGTATTTCATAAACACACTCTACCATATCAAAACTTGTATGATTTCATCTCCAACTTCTCATATTGCTTTTTAAACACACAATAAACTTTCTGAGGGAGGAAATGAAAGTGAGAGGGAGGGGAAGACAGAAAGAAAGGGAAAGACGGGGGGATAAAGGGACTCTTAACTGAGTCTCATTCAGAAATCTAAATACGTATATCTCAACAACAGTCAAGCCACCCCTTGAAGTTTCACTGTGCTGTAATTCCTTCCTCCAGACCACCAGAGAATGTTCTAGGTCCACGGGCATATGGACAGCAGTACTGAGAAGCAGCAGGGCCTAGTGGATAGAGTATGGGCCTGGGAAGCAGAAGGACCTGGGTTCTAATCCTGGCTGTGCCACTTGCCTGCTGGGTGATCTTGGGCAAGTCGCTTCACTTCTCTGCGCCTCAGTACCGCACCTATGAAATGGGGGTTTACGACTGGGAGCCTTATGTGGGACAAGGATTGTGTCCACCCCAATTTGCTTGATTCCACCCCAGTGCTTACAACAGCGCCTGGCACCTAGTAAGCCCTTAATACCACGATTATTATTGTTAGTACTGAAGTTACCCGCTTGTGGAGGCGTTCTGCTTCCTCTTGATACGCAGCGAGTTGCTGTTTCCATTGTTTGACGTTGGCAGTGGACTCCAAAAGGGCAGCTGTAAGCTTGGCATTGTTACCCTTGAGGGTAGCCAGTTCCGCTTCCCAGTGTTTGCTGATGGCTGAACTGAAATCCGAATGGAGAAAGAAAACCGGCCATTAGCCAATGACCCCGACCATCGGCTGGACGAGCGGGGTTTCCGAGTTCCAAGGGGAGATAGGGTAGGAATCATTCCAAACAGGCGCAATGCAAAGGGGACAAATGTCAAGTCAAATTGCCCAGTGCTCCCAGAGAAGGCAACGATGGGTGTCATTAAAAAAGTAGTAGTAGCAGCAAATAATGAATAGTCACTTGGCGCAGTATACTAGACCCTTGGGGTGTACAGAATAATGAAGTGACAGGTTCCCCGCCCACAAGGAGCTTACACTCTAATGGGAACGACAAACAGGTATTTACAATTCGAGTGGTCAAAGTAAATAAATGGAGCACACCTACACAAGTTCATAAGTTCACTTGTCTGCTGCATGATTCTGAGCAAGTCACTTAACTTTTCTGTGCCTCAGTTACCGAAACTGTTAAATGGGGATCCTGAGCCCCATATGCTACATGGACTGTGTCCCACTTGATTAGCCTGCCTCTACCCCAGTGCTTAAGTACAGTGCCTGGACATAGCAAGAAGTTAACAAAGACCATACAAAAAAGCGCTGGACTTGTTTGAAAGGTTGGTATGGCTCAGAGCCCTGGGAAATTCATCAGTAAGTGACTGGGTCGGCATAGGCACAATTTGGATGGAGAGGAAAGGGTGGATATCGATGATGCTACGTAGGTAGAACTGACAGGATTTGGTGTCAGAAAGAATACGTGAGTTGAATGAGAGATGAATCATTGGTGATGCCAAAGTTACAAGCTTGGGAAACAGGAAGGATAGTGGTGTTACCTACAGTGACAGGACAAACAGGGAGAGGAAACGGTTTGGGTGGAAATTTGAGGAGGAGGGGGCAGTAAGTAGTCCATGGAATCAAAGGCAACAGAGAGTTTGAGGATGGAGTTTGAGCTTACTGTTGGGGCCCCTGCAGGGAGTGCAGTGAAGAGGTTGACAACCAGACCGCAGAGGGAGGGGCAAGAAGAGAGTTGGTGGAGAAAAAAATCTAGGCAGTGGGGTGCATGTGACTCATTCCACGAGCCTGAATAGAAATGGGAGCTGGGACTTAGGGATGCCTTGCGTTTCTTTGACGGCAGAAGGGGAGGGAGCAGCTGGAGAGTGACAGGTTGAAGATGACAAAAAGAAAAAGGAGGGTATTTTCCATATTTTCCAGTTCATCGTCCAAAAGTTCAAGCCTTAAGATATTCAGTTCTGTATCAAGGAGGAGCTGTGCTTAATTTCTGCAGCCCAAACCAAGAGAGCCTGTCTCCATTATCACTTGCCTGTATCCTGTCAGAGATCTTGAAGCCTAACGGTATTTCGGCAAGCATAATTTCATTTGCTTTATAAAATATCATCACCTGTGAGAAACCAGAGACTTGATTCGGGAATCAATCAATGGTCTTTACCGAGCATTTACTATGTGCAGAGCACTGTACTAAGCACTGGGGTAAATACAATAATAATAATAATAATGGCATTTTTAAGCACTTACTATGTGCAAAGCACTGTTCTAAGCAATGGGGTAGATACAAGGTAATCAAGGTGTCCCACGTAGGGCTCACAGACTTCACCCCCATTTTACAGATGAGGGAACTGAGGCCCAGAGAAGTTAAACGACTTGCCCAAAGTCACACACCTGACAAGTGGCAGAAGCGGCATTAGAACCCATGACCCCTGACTCCCAAGCCCAGGCTCTTTCCACTAAGCCACGCCGAGATATATATACTTTAATGACATTTGTTGAGCTCTTACTATGTGCCAGGCATTGTATTAAGCACTGGGGTAGATACAAGACAATCAGATTAGATACAGTCCATGTCCCACATGGGACTCACAGTCTTAATACCCATTTTACAGATGAGGTAACTGAGGCACAGAGAGGTGCAGTTGGAAATACAGTTACAGTTGAAAGGCCTAAGGAACAGACATAGTTTAGAAAATAACCAGAGCAATTTTCACTTTTGAGATTAGTTGAGCCTAGTTCTTTGTAAGTTTTTTTTGTTTGGTTTTTGGTATTTGCTAAGTACTTACTATGTGCCAGGCACTGTACTAAAAGCTGGGGTAGATACAAGCTAATCAGGTTGGACACAGACCCTGTCCCACATGGGGCTCACAGTCTTAATCCCCATTTTATAGATGAGGTAACTGAGGCACAGAGAAGTAAAGTGATCTGCCCACGGTCACCCACCAGACAAGTGGTGGAGCCAGGATTAGAACCCAGGTTCTTCTACCAGGCCTGTGATCTATCCACTAGGCAACATTGTTTTCCTCCCAAAAGAAATATTTTCCAGTTGAGAATCTTGTGAAAGATGTCAACCTTAATTTTAAAAAAAGTCCTACCCTTCCTACAGTAGCACTGCTTTCAGTTAGCAATTTATTTAGTTTAATAAGCATGCTACAAGGTATGGGTTCCTCAATCCTGCCATGGTGGGGAAAAAAGCATCCTCTCTACAGGGTTTGGAAAATTATCAGTGGTATTTACTGAACGCTTCCTGGGTGCAGAGCACTGTATGTTGCCAACTTGTACCTCCCAAGCGCTTAGTACAGTGCTCTGCACACAGTAAGCGCTTAATAAATACGACTGAATGAATGAATCAATGAATATGTTACCAACCTGTCCTTCCCAAGCGCTTAGTCCAGTGCACCGCACACAGTAAGCGCTCAATAAATATGATTGGTTGAATGAATGAACTTATTGCTCTATTTTACTTGTATATGTTTATTCTATTTATTTTATTTTGTTAGTATGTTTTCTTTTGTTGTCTGTCTCCCCCTTCTAGACTGTGAGCCCGCTGTTAGGTAGGGACCGGCTCTAGATGTTGCCAACTTGGACTTCCCAAGCGCTTAGTACAGTGCTCTGCACACAGTAAGCGCTCAATAAATACGATGGAATGAATGAATGAATTCAAAGCTTAGGAGAGTATAATACAACAGAGCTGGTAGGCTCGAGAACGAGATTACAGAATTCAGTGGCATTCCACAATTTTTAAAAATGCCAACACACCTGCAAACAGCCAGTGACAAAAATGCTAGATTGCTGGAAGTGAAATGTAAAATAAAAAATGGGGGAAGTTAGGTATAGGCTTCCTCTTTTAGGCAGTAGTAACATTTATCCAACACCCACGTGGTGCAGCACACGAAATAGTTGGAAAGTAAAGAAGAGCCTGCCAACAAGTTACTTACATTCTCACGGTGAAATGTATTCGTACGCTTCTGTGGCTGCTGATAGCTCACAGACACTTTGTTCCCCAGCTAGAGACTTTCACCCTTATGCCAACCAACCGTTTCACATACATGCTGCCAGGGTACGAGACGGTATGTATGGCGCTGAACAGTATTTTTTTTTTCAGGTTTTTGTTAAGTGCTTACTATGTGCCAGGCACCATTCTAAGCGCCGGGGTGGATACAAGGTAATCATGTTGGACACGGTCCCTGTCCCACATTGGGCTCACAGTCTTAATCCCCACTTTACAGATGAGGGAACTGAGACCCAGAGAAGTGACGTGACTTGGCCAAGGTCACCCAGCAGACAAGTGGCGGAGCCGGTACTGGAACCCAGATCCTTCAGACTCCAAGGCCCGTGTTCTGTACGCTAAGCCATGCTGAGAATAAATAAGTTCTATTTATTTTATTTTGTTAATATGTTTTGTTTTGTTCTCTGTCTCCCCCTTCTAGACTGTGAGCCAACTGTTGGGTAGGGACCGTCTCTATATGTTGGCAACTTGGACTTCCCAAGCGCTTAGTACAGTGCTGTGCACACAGTAAGCGCTCAATAAATATGACTGAATGAATGAATGATGCTTCTCATAACTCTCATCACTCTCAAAAATCAGTTCATGCAATGCCGGGGACTGCAATCAACTAACACAACGTCTCCATCAAGGCCCACCTTTAGCTGTGTGCGATGTGGACGAACGCTCCATCACCCTCCATGACCCCCCACAAATGACCTTTGCCACCAGTGGTTCACCTTCTGATTCGAAAGAAAGACCCCGGGCCCGGGGGCTGCGTTCTGATTCTGGCTCCTCCTCAGGCCTGCTGTGTGGCCTTGGCAAGTAAGTCACTTAACTTCTCTTTGCCTCAGTTCCCCGATCTGCAAAGCGGAGATTCAATGCCTGTTCGCCCTCCTTCTTCATTACGGGCAGGGAAGGTGTCTGCTAAATCTGTCATACTGTACTCTCCCAAGAGCTGCGTACAGTGCTCTGCACAGAGTAAGCACTCAAGAAATACCTTTAGACTGGGAGCCCCATATGGGACCTGGTTATTTTGTATCTCACCCAGCGCTTAGTAAAGTGCTCAACCCATAGTAAGTGCTTAACAAACACCACAATCATTACTGTTATTAAAAGACAACTACATAGTTCTGGAACAAGTCAGCAAAGGCATCCCAATTTTTAATTTTATAAAGGGGGGGGGTAAATGAAAGTCTAAAAAACTTAAAATCTGATTTAAATGACCCTTTCAAACAAACACCAAGAATTTACGAGCCCACAAACATTTCTTTCCAACCTGACCTCCTCCAGAGTACCCAAGGATAAAATCCATAAAGCACCTGCTCGCTCTGGGGAGAGCGGGTTAAACAGTTGTTTTGCACAGCTCTGTAAATTCAAAAATAACAAGCCACAAGGCACTTGACAAATAAATCCAGAATCATTTTTGTTCCACTCCCTTATAAACGCTGCTTTATTTAGATGCCCTTCTCGGCTGATGGCAAGGAGGAGATACGGGGCCGTGTCAGGAGTCGGGGGGAAGAGGAGTCACAGGGGGTAAAATGGCAGAGACCCCACTAACACATGCTAGCTGAAGTGAAGATTTTCCACCACCTCTGTGCACTTTTCCCCTTCAGAACTGAGCTTGTTTTAAGGAGACCCCGTCAATCTGGGACTTGGGCATAAATCTCTCCACAATGCCATTTGAAGCCTTATTCAACTAATTTAGAGACTTACCTTATAGAAATCTCCACCCTCTCAAAAAACAAAACTCGTAGGAGAGCAAGAAATGTCAAGGAACATATGTTTGTTTCTTTTCAATCCCTCTTTCAAGAAGGATGAAATCACAAAGTGAGGCTGCCGGCTACCTCTCCAAAGGAAAGGGAGGAGGAGAAAGAGGAGGAGGACGAGAAAGGGAAAGGAAAGAAAAGGTGAGGAAAGAGGAGCAACAGAAAAGGGCTTCTTGGGGTTTGTTTTCCAGGAATGTCAGCAAGATGGCAATGACTCTGAGAGAGTACAACAGAACAGTAAAACAGACACGTTCCCTCCATACAACAAGCATCGATAAGCACCAGTTGACTGACTTCCAAAAATATCCAGTGTATGAGGACTTTACTTAATTTGGCTATCATGGAGCTGTGCTTGGAACATTGGGGTGACTGGTCTAGGCAAATCTATAAATATGGTATAGATCCATATAGGTCTTCCATCTGCATTATTTTCATTTGTCTTTAATATACTTATTATATTTGAATTATATATAGAGAGAGGTATTATTATATGATAATGTTTATCTCCCCTTCTAGCCTGTCAACTTATAGTAAGCAGGGACTGTGTCTGTCAACTCTGTTGTATTGTGCTCTTCCAAACTCATAGAACAGTGCTATGCACACATTAAGTGAAGCAGCGTGGCTCAGTGGAAAGAGCACAGGCTTTGGATTCAGAGGTCATGGGTTCAAATCCCGGCTCCGCCAAGTGTCAGCTGTGTGACTTTGGGCAAGTCACTTAACTTCTGTGGGCCTCAGTTACCTCATCTGTAAAATGGGGATTAAGACTGTGAGCCCCCCGGGGGACAACCTGATCACCTTGTATCCCCCCAGCGCTTAGAACAGTGCTTTGCACATAGTAAGCGCTTAACAAATACCAACATTATTATTATTATTATAATGGTAAAGGATTTTTTCTGTAGCGGTTAATACAAGTGGTCTCTGTTTCGGCGGAAGCGAGGGCAGAATGAAGGAAAGGGAGGAGTGAGCAAGGGTCAGGGAGAGAGGAAAGAGATTCTGCCTTTCGCAGCCTAGAAATTATTTCATGCAAGGGGGTACAAACAAAACCTTTAAATACCATGGAGGAGAGGAGATAAGGTGTGTGAGGCGGGTAAGGGAAAGACAGGAAGAGAGAGGGTCAATAATCCTGCCTTTGCCTAGTCCTTAGATTACGAGCTCGCCAAAGCACAAGGGGACCATGTCCAGTTCCCCCCTGGGCTAATTCTCTCCCAGCTCTTAGAACAATGCTCTGCACACATAATACTATCGTTATTCTCCCAGTGCTTAATAATAATAACGATAATAATAATGGTATTTTGTTAAGCGCTTACTCCGTGCCAAGCCCTGTTCTACGCACTGGGGTAGATACGAGGTAATCAGGTGGTCCCAAGTGGGGCTCACAATCTTAATCCCCATTTTCTAGCTGAGGTAACTGAGGCCCAGAGCAGTGAAGTGACTTGCCCAAAATCACACAGCTGATAAGGGGTGGAGCCAGGATTAGAACCCACAACCTCTGACTCCCAAGCCCAAGCTCTGGCCACTGAGCCACGCTGCTTAGTGTTCTGCACACTGTAAGCACTTAATACTATTACTACTAGTCTCCTAGTGCTTAGTACAATGCTCTGCACATGAGTAAGCACTTACTAAATGCAATTATTACTGCTCTCCTAATGCTCTGCACACAGTAAGCACTTAATAAACACTATTACTACTGGTGAAACATCGCAGAGAATGGAGGTAGGAGTACATCATATGCAGGGGACACGCAATAGATACCATTTGACCACTGTGCAATGGCTTTTCTCAGCAGAGGAGACCTTTGATATGGGGGCTACCAGTTATGCCAACGCTGATTCTCCCACTTCCTCAGTGGGACCATCCCTGCCCCAGGGCTCCCTCACACCCCCTGTTCTCCCTAGGGAAGCAGCGTGGCTCAGTGGAAAAAGCCCGGGCTTTGGAGTCAGAGGTCATGGGTTCCAATCCTGGCTCTGCCAATTGTCAGCTGGGTGGCTTTGGGCAAGTCACTTTACTTCTCTGGGCCTCAGTTCCCTCATCTGTACAATGGGGATGAAGACTGTGGGACAACCTGATCGCCTTGTAACCTCCCCAGCGCTTAAAACAGTGCTTGGCAGACAGTAAGCGCTTAATAAATGCCATTTTAAAAAAACCAAATGCCACAATTATTATGGTTATTACTGCCACAGTTGCGGCAGGATCCAACAGTGCCAGGGGGTGCCCTCTTGGTGAAGGCAGGAATGTGCCTTCCCCACATACCATCCTTCTTTGCTCTCTCTAAATCAGCTCAATCCTGCCATCTGAGGGGAATCAGCCGCTTTCTGACTTAATTAGCCTCCCAATTTGGGCTATCTTCCCACTTCCCTCTCTAGTTCAGAAGCTCAGAGTCAGCCTTCCTCCCTGCCCACCCCAGCTGTGCTGACCCGAAGCGGCTGTTCAACGATTTACTGCCTGTAAGGGAAATGGCCAGTGGGTGGATCCCACCTGAATCCAACCATAGGCCCAACAAATCCACGCTCCCAGGCCAAAAATAATAAAAACTGTGGTCTTTGTGAAGCACTTACTACATGCCATGGAACAGTTCTAAGCACTGGGGTACATACAAGGTATTCGGGGTGGGCACAGTCCATGTCCTACATGGGACTCACAGTCTTAAATCCCATTTTACAGATGGGGAAACTTAGGCCCAGAGAAGTTAAGCGACTTGCTAAAGGTCACACGGCAGACAAGTGGTGGAGCCGGGATTAGAACCCAGGTCTTTCCAACTCCCAGGCCTGTGCTCTATCCATTAGGCCTTGCTGCTTCTCCTAGCCCCCTTGAACGTGCCAGGTGTCTTTTTTTTTAAATAATATTTGTTAAGCATTTACTGTCCTAAGCACTAGGAAAGATACAAGATAATCAGGTTGGAAACAATTCCCACCTGAATCTTAATTCCCATTTTTCAGATGAGGTAAAAGAGGCACAGAGAATAATAATAATAATCAGTGTGGTATTTGTTAAGCACTTACTATGTGCCAGACACTGTACTAAGCACTGAGGTGGAAACAAGCAAATTAGGTTGGACACAGTCCCTGCCCCAAATGGGGTTCACAGTCTCCAATCCCCATTTTACAGATGAGGGAACTGAGGCCCAGCCAAGTGAAGTGACTTGCCCAAGGTCGCATAGCAGACAAATGGCAGAGTCAGGATTAGAGCCCTGACCTTCTGAGTCCCAGGCTGGAGCTCTATCCACTACACCTTGTGTGAAGTGACTAGCCCAAGGTCATACAGCAGACAAGAGGCAGAGCCGGAATTCAAACCCAGGTCCTCCGGCTTCCGGGCCAGTGTTCTTTCCACTAGGCCACGGATGCTGCAGGATGGGAGGGATCCTCATACAACCACCGCCCTCAGTCATTCATTAATTCAATCGTATTTATTGAGTGCTTACTGTGTGCAGAGCACTGGACTAAGCGCTTGGAGAGTACAATTTGGCAACAGAGACGGTCCGTATTGCAGGAGCATCCGATGTGAGAAGCCAGGAGGCCAGTCTACAGCCCACTGTAGTACTCTCCACAGCCGGACACAAGATTCCTGCATCAGCTGCGACTGACTCCCACGGCTTCGCAGAGTGCAAATCCACGTGTCAGTCAGTCAATCTATGGTATTAATTGAGCATTTACGGTGTGCAGAGCGCTGTACTCACTTTTTGGGAGATTTCATTAGAGTTAGTTGATGCGATCCCTACCCTCAAGGAGTCCACAATCTAGTAGGGAGACCCAAGAGTTTAGGGTTTGGTGCTGAAGCGGCAGTGGTGAGGGAAATAAGGTGTAGAGATGAAAGAGATTCACTAGGGAAGGCCTCCTGGAGGAGATGGCAATTCAGGAAGAAGGAGATATGAATTTGATCTAGTGTTTAGCAATATGCTGTGGGCAGGGAATGTGACTGTTTATTGCTGAATTGGACTCTCCCAGGTCCTTAGTACAGTGTTCTGCACACAGTAAGCTCTCCGTAAATATGACCGAGTGAATAAATGACTATGTACAGAAGGGTGCAGTTGGCACAAAAGTGCTTAAGTGGTGATTGGGGAATATGTGGAAAGAGGAAAACTCACACTGATCTTCCTCTGTTTCCCAAGTCCCAAGGGACTAAAGGCACTCTGTCTCCCAAAAGCTGAAAAATGTTATGATACAAGAAAAACTACCTGTAATTAAATTCTCATGAGGAGGTGGTCTCAGAAGGGTACACTTAAAAAGGGATCATTTCTATCCTTTTTCAATCTTAATCAATCATCATCATCATCATCAATCGCATTTATTGAGCGCTTACTGTGTGCAGAGCACTGTACTAAGCGCTTGGGAAGTACAAGTTGGTAACATATAGAGACAGTCCCTACCCAGCAGTGGGCTCACAGTCTAAAAGAGGGAGACAGAGAACAAAACCAAACATACTAACAAAATAAAATAAATAGAATGGATATGTACAAGTAAAATAAATAAATAGAGTAATAAATATGTACAAACATATATACATATATACAGGTGCTGTGGGGAGGGAAGGGAAGGAGGTGAGATGGGGGGATGGAGAGGGGGACGAGGGGGAGAGGAAGGAAATCAGTGAGTGGTATCTGCACACAGAGCATGCTCAATAAATACGACTGAATGAATTTATTCAGCACTTCCTATATGCAGAGCACTGTACTCTGCACTTGGGAGAATACCATACAAAAGCGTTGGAAGACATGATCCCTACCCTCGAAGATCTTACAATCTTAGGATTTTCCCTTTTCCCCAAACATAGACATCTGCTATCATTTGCCTTTAGGAGCTTAATGGCAGACTGGTAATTTCCAAACAAAAAGCTGTCGATTCAAAGCTATCAATTCCTCTCCAGGCAACGAATTGTTTCCTTACTGATCTGTCCTTCTAGTGTGTAAAAAATGTGAAACACAACTGGGAAAAGAGACTTTTGTTCCTGGAAGGATTGTCTCTTGTTTGCTCTTTCTACCTTCTTAGTATTCCCCTTTTTATGCTCTAGGTGCATGAAGATATTTTTATTAGCACACGCCTCCCCATTTCCCTTTGTAGCGGATTTCAGAAAGGTACCCTAAAGCCTGGTTCTCTACGTAAGTGGTCTGAAGTGATGTCTCAGTCCCCAAAGTTCAAAAACACCTTGCAGGTTCGTTTGACAAAATCGGTTTTCCTCCCTTTCATCAGCAACCTTGAGGACTTTAAAATGATGTTCTCGGGAGGCTTCGTTTTTCAGCATTTGCAGCTGACATTCGGGGGAATGGGGATTTTTGACAAACAATGTGAGCTTTCACTTCTCGCAGGCTCACTGTCCGATTTCATCCCGGCTAAAGAGAGGTTTGTGCCCTTTTACTTCCAAAGTGGGTTTGGAGTTTTGGAATTCTACATTTGTCAAGAAGAGACTAGGGTTTTAACCATTCAGCTGAGAGGGGTCAGTGAGCCAGAAGGGAACTGGAAACACCAACGTGATCTCACGTTTGGAAAATGGAATCGGGGAATCTTCCGTTCTTTTGTAGCCCACTGGCTTCCTGTTCATTTCACACAGGAAGCGAGATCTGAAAGGGGTCTGAGTCAGACCTGGGTTTATTTTATGGCTCAGAGGCTTTTTTCACAGACGCCAGTGTCACCCTTCTGCGGAGAACGGGGGCCTGAAGAAAAAAACCTGAGCCATAGAATATTCCACCTTCTCATGGGATAATAGAGAGAAGGGTAACCCAGAAAACAGGTAAAAGAAGAGACCAATGCTCAGATAAGTTACAGGGAGTTTTCCTGCTCGTGGCCATCAACGCTTCCACTGGAAGCTCATGGATAATAATAATAATAAAGATGGCATTTATAAAGCACTTACTATGTGCAAAGCACTGTTCTAAGCGCTGGGGAGGTTACAAGGTGATCGGGTTGTCTCACAGGGGACTCACAGTTTTAATCCCCATTTTACAGATGAGGGAACTGAGGCCCAGAGAAGTGAAGTGACTTGCCCAAAGTGTCACAGCTGACAATTGGCGGAGCCAGGATTTGAAACTCTGACCTCTGACTCCAAAGCTAGTGCTCTTTCCACTGAGCCACGCTGCTTCTCATGGATGATTTGCTTTCCTGGGACCATCTCTATATGTTGCCAACTTGTACTTCCCAAGCGCTCAGTACAGTGCTCTGCACACAGTAAGCGCTCAATAAATACGACTGGATGAATGAATGAATTTTTAAGGAACATTATATATGGACCCTGGGATAAACTGGTATTTAATCAATCAGTGGGATTTATTGAGTGCTTATCACGAAGCAGCCTGGCTCAGTGAAAAGAGCACGGGCTTTGGAGTCAGAGGTTATGGGTTCAAATCCCGGCTCCGTCACTTGTCAGCTGTGTGACCTTGGGCAAGTCACTTCATTTCTCTGGGCCTCAGTTACCTCATCTGGAAAATGGGGATTAAGACTGTGAGCCCCATGTGGGACAACCTGATCACCTTGCATCCCCCTAGCACTTAGAACAGTGCTTTGCACATAGTAAGCGCTTAATAAATGCCATTATTATTATTATTATTATTGTTATTATTATCATCTCCATCACCTCCAGCCTCAGGCCCAGATTACTAGTCTTCACCCTCCCGGATTCCTGGTCATGGAGTTTCACCTGGTCCCCAGCCTGGATCTCCCTCAGCCCCACAGCGCTCACCCATATAGCCGTAATTTATTTAGATTAACGGCGGTTTTCCCCTCTAATAATAATGATATTTGTTAAGCGCTTACTATGTGCCGAGCACTGTACTAAATGGTGGGCTGTAAACTCGGTGAGGTCAGGGAACGTGTCTACCAACGCTGTTCTACTGTAGTGTCCCAAACACTTAGTATTCATTCATACATTCAATCATATTTATTGAGCGCTTACTGTGTGCAGAGCACTGTACTAAGCGCTTGGGAAGTACAAGTCGGCAACATATAGAGACGGTTCCTCCCCAACAATGGGCTCACAGTCTAGAAGGGGGAGAAAGACAACGAAACAAAACATGAAGACAGGTGTCAAAATCGCCAGAACAAATAGAATTAAAGCTAGATGCACATCATTAGCAAAATAAAAATAGTAAATATGTACTAAACGTTTTCCAATGGCTGTTAACACTGTCCAAATATTTCCTAACATAGTGTTGTGATGATCCAGCCAAGAGGAAAAAGTCTCAATTGTAGTCACCACAGTCTTATAGATGTCTCTTAAATATCTGATGCAGAAAGACATATTTGATACCACCAGCATCTGAATCTTCCTTGTCCCATAGCAGGGCATTGGAGAATTTCATTGTTTGGAGAAAGTCTTGTAGACAGATAACCTCTATCTAGTCAATGAGTAGTCAATAATAATAACGATGATGGTATTTAAGCACTTACTATGTGTCAAGCCCTGTTCAAAGAGCTGGGGTAGATACAAGGTATTCAGGTTGGACACAGTCCCTGTCCCACAACGGGCTCACAGCCTCAATCCCCATTTTACAGATGGAGTAAAGCCAAGATGAGGTCTTCCTAAGCACAGACTACGTGACATCGCACCAGGTGGGAGCTCAAAAAATGCAAATACTATTGTTACCTGAAAGACTCAGGAAAATTTAGGCTTTGTAGACAGCTAAATAGATGACAGGGCAGGCCCTTAAATGTCCTGACGTGTTTGGTCAGATTACTAGCAAGGGAGGGAAGCTGGAAGGACAAGATGCGTACCCCCATTTCACAGAGGAATAAACTAATACATCAATAGAGAAGTGACTTGCTCACCCTATCACCGAAGGATCCACTATACTGATGTACTCAAACCCACATTTGCGCCATCCTTTCTCCTTGGGCAAGAACACAGCCTATCGCTGGGACCTGTCACTTCTGTCTTTTCAGACATTTATGGGAGTCAGAAGGATCTAGGTTCCAATCCCGGCTCTATCCCTTATCTGCTGTGTGACCTTGGGCAAGTCACTTCACTTCTCTGGGCTTCAGTTACCTCATCTGGAAAATGGGGATGAAGACTGTGAGCCCCATGTGGGACACGGATTGGTGACCAACCTGACTAGACCAGGAGCCCGTTGTTGGGTAGGGACCGTCTCTATATGCTGCCAACTTGTACTTCCCAAGTGCTTAGTGCTCTGCACACAGTAAGCTCTCAATAAATACAATTGAATGAATGAATGAATGAATGAATATCTATCCCAGCAGTTAAAACAGTGCCTGGCACATAGTAAGCACTTAAATGCCATAAGATAATATTTGGAGTCAGCGTTTTTCTTGAGACTCTCAAACATGTCTTGACCCCTTTCTAGCTTCACTTCAATCAATTATCAATTTCCTTATTAGGCGTCTGTGAAATAATTAGCCCAATAATTGTCTCGGGCCAATAATTTGCCCAATAAGGCGTTCCACTTATTAGTCCACCTGTGACCAGAATTCAATGCTAAAGACTAGAAGAGCATTTCTCCACAACCCTTCCCCGCCACCCCCCAAGTAGGTCGGCTATAAAAAATTAATCCTAAAGTCTCTACACACCATATTCAGTATTCTGGGGGTAAATATACTTTCTATAAAGCACTGGGAAGTCATTCAAGGCCATGTTTAAAATAAGTGGAATTAAAAAGATGCATATCAGAGGTTTTTCTGGGGATTTGTATTGGGCAAGATTGTCCAGGATTGCTAATGAGTTTTTTTTTTTTGAGAGGATGGGAAAAATGACCAAGAAAATGTGCCTTTTCTTTCCTAGGAGAAATGGAATCTGCTTCCATTTTCACTTTAACCATTGAGACTTTGGATTCTCCTGGATGACGTTAGTAGAAATGAATAATTTTGAAACTACAAACTGAACAAAACTCTTCTTTTTCTGAACCTGTATGGCTTAAAATACATTATATCAAATATAAACTCAATGATTTAGATGACCCGGAAAGAAATTTAATTACTAAGTTTATAATCCATTCAATAAGTGGTATTTATTGACTGCTTATTGTGTACAGAACACTGTACTAAACGCTTGGGAGACTACAATGGAGTTGGTAAATGGGATCCCTCTTTTTGAGGAACTTACAATCGAGTAGGTACCCTTATGTTATTATCACTGCTAATTTACTTATGCCCAGGACATACACATCTATGGAATCACACTCCACAAAAACCTTCCATTCTAAGAAATGAATTCTGAAACCCTTCTGGATGAGGAAACAGGCACTAAGTAAATGAAGCTGTTTGTAACATCTACATCTACCCGGGGATATGTTTATAATTAAATAAAAGGGTTACAAGAAAATATTTTTCTGGTGATTTGCAAAATACAATGTGTAAAAATGGTTTTAACAACGCTTTGGGAATGTGGCTATGAACACAGAACTAGAGGAAATGAGCTTAAACTGGGAACTCCATGAGGCCCAGGGACCGTGTTTAATTCCCCCCTGTGTGTTCTCTCCCAGCGCTTCCGTACAGTGCTCTGCACACAGTAAGCGCTCAATAACCTGCATGGCCTAGTGGCAAGAACACGGCCTTGGGAGTCAGAAAACGTGGGTTCTAATCCTGCTCCGCCACTTGCCTGCTGTGTGACTTTGGGCAAATCACTTAATTTTTCTGTGCCTCCGTTATTCCACCTGTAAAGTGGGGATTAAGACTGTGAGTCCCACATGGGACAACCTGATGACCTTGTATCTACCCCAGTGCATAGAACAGTGCTTGGCACATAGTAAGCACTTAATACAATAATAATAATAATAATAATAATAATAATAATAATAATAATAATAATAATAATAATAAATACCATTTTTACCAAACTAAAGCTGGAGAGTTGTTGGTTGGGCCTGACGGAGAACTTGCCCACAATCAGACTGACTCAACCATAGGAAAAGGTTTCTATGAGATAACTCTATTCCAGGATGCTATCTCGGGACACTAGGAAGATGCGATCCATCTATTAATCAATGGTATTTATTGAGCACTTACTGTGTGCAGAGCACTGTACTAAGCATTTCGGAGGGTACAAAACAACAGAGTTGGTAGACACGTCCCCCCTGCCCACAACGAGTTTACAGCGCAACTATCACCCGGCTCTTCTGAACAACCTGAGGCTACTGGGCTCAGTGGACCACTGGTCTGACTTATAAGGGTAATACTTATGTTCTTATGTCGCTAAATGGTCAGATGCAGTTGTCCTGGCATTTAGTTTCTCACTCGCTGAAGAGCAGGGGCCAGACCAGATGAGATCACTAGGTCCCTTTTAGATCTGTGATGCTAAGTTTCTCAAAACAGCAGACGAGCAGTGTGGAAAAAGGCAGCCACCCGTTTTCGAATAGGAGAGGAAACCAAACAAGAACCAAATGGTGGAAGCCCTAAGGAGAAGGAAGTGCCGAGGACACAACTGGCCTAAGAGGAAAATATAAGTGAATTAATGAGCTGGTTCAGAGACAGTAGCGTCATGATAATACCATGAAAACAATGACGAGAGACAAATGATGGGTCTTGGAATCTGTGGAGATACGCTGCGAGATTACCAAGAAGAAAATAAAATAGAGACTTGTCATTAATCAAGCAAGTGACAAGGTTTCTTAAAAGTGAGGCTTAAGGAGACCCAAACTGGTGTTCTGGTTAATGAAATGATTTTTTTTCAAAAGTGCCTTACGCATTGCAGGGAGACTTGGAAAAGGACATTTTTAAGCTTCCAGAAGGAGAGCTTGGTGTTTATAAACAGGCCTGGCATCTCCCGATGGGACTCTGGAGGGGGCTGGAGCAATGAGGCTGTGGTACGTTACGCAGAGCTGGGAAATACCTGGCAGCTTAAACGCAGAAAAACAGGCCTTTGTTTGTGCATGTGAGGGGAGAAGGGTTTAGGCAGCAGATTGCTGAAAAACATCAACCACTTCATTTAGAAGGGTGCAACCGAGCGAAGACAAGGAGAGAGTGGGGAAGCTGCCAGATGGGTATTGGTTGCTTTCATGGACTGAGCTCCTGTACTGAACGGTGAAAAGAGGAAAATGACACCAGGACGGACCTGCTCGGGGTCTACATGATAATAATAATAATAATGATAATAATAACTGTGGTACTTGCTAAGCCCTATCCATTCTTTTGAAATGTGTTGGAGAAGGCTTTTGCCTTCCCTGCCCACAAAGACCTTACGGCCTAGAGGAGGGAGAAGTAATATTTCATTGTATACACTAACCATATATGGAAACTCTCCAGCAATTTATTGCTCTTTCATAGTTTTGAATCCAGAGCTTCCAAACTAATCACTGTTCATATTACAGGAGCTCAGACTCGGGTCATTCGGAAAGGAAGAGAGAAAATGTCACAGTGCATGGGGTTCTTAGAATTTCGGCTCAGAAAGCTAATCCAGTTGTCGTCCCTAGACTAACTTTGGACTTCAGTGAAGAAACGATGCTTAAATACATCCAAATTAAGGAGCTGTCAAGGATAATAATAATTGTTACACACTTACTATGTGCCAAGCACTGTACTAAGCCCTGGGGTGATACAGAGTTTAAGTGGGAGGGAGAACAGGCGTTTAATCCCCATTTTACAGAGGAGGACAATGAGGCACAGAGAAGTTACATGACTTGTCCGAGGTCACACAGGAAACAAGCAGTGGAGTCAGGATTAGAATCCAGGTCCTTGGACTCCCAGGCTGGGCTCTTTCCACTAGGCTATGCTGCTTTTTACATGCCTGCTGGTGAGTAGACTGTGAGCTCTATGAGGGACAGGGACTGTTGTCCAAACTGATTATCTTGTGTCTAACCCAAGACTTAGACCAGAGCCTGGCACACAGTGAGCACTTCAAATACCACAGTTATTATTATTATTATTATTATTATTATTGTCAATAAACATAACACAAAGAGAAGCTTCTGGGAGACAGTAGGGGCTAGTGCCATTCCAAAGGTTGTTTCTCTTCCAAAAGTCACTCATAACTACTTGAGTACAACCTCCCTAATTAATTATCCCAGGAAACAGCTATGCATTCATCACATATTCTGGTTTCATTAAAGATTCTCAATTGGCATTTTCAGCTGCTCACTCTTTTGACACTGTTCTGGACTCTTCTCTCCCGTTCCACCCACATATTCAATCAGTCTAGGAGTAAACTCGTGTCTACCAACTCTGTTGCATTGTCCTCTACCAAGCATTTACAACAGTGCCGTTTAGTACAGTGCTCTGCACTTGGCAAGCGCTCAATAAATACCATTGACTGAATGACTGACTGTGGCCAAATCCTGTCAGTTCTTCCTCCAATCAATCAAGTGTATTAATTCAGCGCTTACTGTATGCAGAGCACTGTTCGAAGCACTTGGTAGAGAAGCAGCGTGGCTCAGTGGAAAGAGCCCAGGCTTGGAAGTCACAGGTCACGGGTTCTTATCCCCGCTCTGCCACTTGTCAGCTGTGTGACTTTAGGCAAGTCACTTAACTTCTCTGGGCCTCAGTTACCTCATCTGTCAAACGGGGATTAAGACTGTGAGCCCCATATGGGACAACCTGATTACGTTGTATCTCCTCCAGTGCTTAGAACAGTGCTTGGCACATAGTAAGCGCTTAACAAATACCCAAATTATGATTATTATTATTACTACACAATATAACAGACACATTGCCTGCCCACCATGAGCTCACAGTCTAGATGTCATTCCCCAGAAACTGCTCCCACCAAATGGCCACAAAACTGGTCATGGCCCTTCTCTTATCCTAACTCAACTACTACAGCAGTTCCCCTCATTCCAGCCTCCGGTTTCTTCCCCTCGCCAATCCCTACCTCACTTTGTTGCCCAAATCATTTTCCTACAAAGACAATCTCAGCACATATCCCCTTCCTCAAAACCTCCCAATGGTTACTTAAGGGGCTTTAAGGCACTCAATCAGCTCTCTCCCTCCAACATGCCCACGTTCTTCTCCCATTACACGAAAGCTGCCTTCTCGCTGGGCTTCATTCTCATCTCTCCCACTGCAGTCCCCCCTTCCGTCGCCCGCTTTCCACCTGCCAGCGCTTCTCCATCCTCCAGCCTTTCTGAAACCACATCTCCTCCCGAAGACCTTCTCCGATTAACCTCTCATCTCCTTGCCCCAGAGCCCTCTGCCTTTTCAGCATTTATGCATCGCGTAAGCGCTTAGGTACATAGCTGTATAGTGTTACAACCTCCTAGCTGTAATTTTAGCATCTGACTCCCCTGGTAGATGGTAAACTTGTAGGGCAAGTGGGAAGCACGGGGTGGAATGACCCCTTGGCCTGAAACTCCCTTTCCTTATATATCCAACAGACCAGTACTCTCCCCATGTTCAAAGCCCTACTAAAATCACACCTCTTCCAAGAAGCCTTCCCTGACTAACCACTGATCTCTCCCCCCTATTTTCCAATCAGCACAGTGCCACTGATTCACTTGGGTGCACAACCCCTAGACCCTTAGGTCCTCCACACCCCAAAAGCACTTGCTGAATACATCCTTATTCTCGGTTCTTTCCTCTAACTGTAATTTATTTTAATGTCCACCTCCCCAGCTTCTTGAGGGCAGGGACTATATTTACTAAATCTCTTGGACTCTCCTAAGCCCTTAATGCAGTGCTCTCCGCACATACTGATTAATTGAAGGTGGGGGATCGTTTTCACTAATACATCTATACTCTCCCAAACAGTACAGTGCTCTGTACACAGTAGCTGCTCACACAGTACTGACTGATTCTGAACACAACCAGGATAATTTCAAATCTAATGCTCATTTCTGATCTTCACACCCAGTGGACATCTCTTTTCTAATTTGCCTCATCTGTCCAATCAATTTAGACTGTATATCCACCGAGGACCTAGGACATCTAAGCTCTTGGTAGCCTGTAGAATTCAGTATGCACTCAAATGTTGGGTAAGATGGAAAATGGCTCATCCAGAAAAAAGGGCAACGTTTCCTTTACCTAGCTCCTGTACTAATGTGATTCTGAATTACTTAACCTTTCCAATTTAGAAATGTTTCATACATGAAGCTCTGATATGCCTCTGGCAGAATGTTAAAGAGGAAGAACAATTCCAAGAGATCTGGCTTCCATGTAAATTAGTTTTACTTGGTTTATGCACATACTTCAAAGGCATGCGTGGATTTGATGACATTTCATTCATTCGGTCGTATTTATTGAGCGCTTACTGTGTGCAGAGCACTGTACTAAGCACTTGGGAAGTACAAGTTGGGGACAAATAAAGACAGTCCCTACCCAACAACAGGCTCACAGTATTGCTTAATTTGTTAGTTAGAGGATTTGGAAATTTTACTGTTCAGAAAACTGTTCTCGGTATTACTTATCTAAATTTTTAATATCTTTGTACGGTGCTCGTGGTAAATGCCAATATTCCCCATTTAGGTTAAAGATAAAGAATTATTCCTGAACTCTTTTAGTTGATGCTTTCCTTTTAGCTCCTACACACACAGTTCTAACAGTGTAGGTTTTCACTGTGCATTTTGGCTACAACATGGGGAAGGAATTGGAGGAACTTTATCTGACAACATGAGCCTGTGTGGATACAACATGATTGGTGATGGAAAAACTGCACACGCAAATAACACTGACACGGTGAGTACACCACCTCGTCTTTCCCTTAACATGACCCCAGCATTTTAGGAGAGCTAGTAGTAGTTTACAAAGTTTCTACTGCTACCTGCCTTTCCTTGCTGCCACGAAACTAGAATTACCAATACAAACACCACATGCCCCAAAAGGTTTTTCCAATAATTAATAGTGTTTATTGAGCAACTGCTGAGTGCAGAGCACTGTTCTAAGCACGTGGGAGCGTTCGAGAGAATAAATCTAGATGGTCCTGGCCTCAAGGAGTTTACAATCTAGCAGGGAAGTCACAGATTTTAATCACAGACGGAAAGTACTAGTATCTAAGGTATGAAAGTAAGTGCTATGGGGAGCTGAAGGCACTTAATGACTTAGGAGGTGCAGAAATGACAGCTGAGGGGGGGAGATTGGAAATTAAAGAGGGCAGGGCTTCTGGTGGAGATGTAAATTTCAGAAGGGTTTTGAAGAGGGGGAATTCATTCATTCAATCGTATTTATTGAGCGCTTACTGTGTGCAGAGCACTGTACTAAGCGCTTGGGAAGTACAAAGCGTTTGGGAGGGAATGCTGTGGTCTGTCATATGAAGGGAGCAAGAACTAGAAGGCTGAGGGAGAGTCGAGAAGGAAGCAGAGAAGAGTGTACTATACACTCCCAAGAGCTGGAGAAGAGCCCGGGCTTTGGAGTCAGAGGTCTTGGGTTCAAATTCCGGCTCCACCAATTGTCAGCTGTGTGACTTTGGGTAAGTCACTTAACTTCTCTGTGCCTCAGTTCCCTCATCTGTAAAATGGGGATTAAGACTGTGAGCCCCCCGTGGGACAACCTGATCACCTTGTAACCTCCCCAGTGCTTTGCACATAGTAAGCGCTTAATAAACACCATTACTATTATTATTATTACAGTGTTTTCCACACAATTAAGCACTCAATAAATATGACTGAATGAACGAATGAGTGAAACATCCAAACTAGAGTGGTGTAGGAGGAGAAGGACTAGGTATGAGGGACAGACCTGCATGCTCTGCAGCTAACGGTCAGCGTGGCTCAGTGGTAAGAGCCCGGGCTTGGGAGTCAGAGGTCATGGGTTCTAATCCCGCCTCCGCCACTTGTCTGCTGCGTGACCTTGGGAGAGTCACTTCACTTCTCTGGGCCTCAGTTCCCTCATCTGTAAAATGAGGATTAAAACTGTGAGCCCCATGCGGGACAACCTGATTACCTTGTATCTACCCTCAGCGCTTAGAACAGTGTTTGGTACCTAGTAAGCGCTTAACAAATACCATCATTGTTATTATTATTATTATCATCATTATTATTGAGGCAGGGAAGAAGGGGCAACCACCAAAGGTTTTTGAGGAGTGAGGAAACACTTGCAAGATGGCCTGAGTATTTTTTCTAAAACGTCATTCTTAGAGAAATGACCTGGGCTAAGGTGAAATATGGCTAGAGGCAGGGAGTTGGCTGGGAGGATAGTGGTGGTGGTGTCTACTGGGGTGAATGCGATGGAGAAGAGGATTTGGAAGGAAGAAGGGTGAACACACTTAAAGCACATCTTTACAGAATCCTTACCAAGTTAAAGTTTCAGGGGGCCCTAAGGTTTTAAGTTTTCCACTTTTCATTTGAAAATTTCCATCCATTATTTTATTCCTATTTGGGCTTTCTTCTTCTTTAAACAGAAATGAGATATTTGGTGGGCACTGCCCCCAAAGAAACAGGAAAGGTAGGGGGCAAAACTACGGGATAGAGAAGCAGCATGGCCTAGTGGATAGAAAGCTTGCCTGGGAGTAAGAAAGACCTGAGTTCTAATCCTGGGCTCTACCACTTGTCTGCTGTGTGATCTTAGGCAAGTCACTTAGCTTTTCTGTGTCTCAGTTACCTCATCTGTAAAATGGGGATTAAGACTGTGAGCCCTATGTGGGACAGGGATCGTGTCCAACCTGATTAACCCGTTATCTACCCCAGTGTTTAGTGCGGTGCCTGGCACATAGTAAGCATTTAAATATCACAAAAAAGGAATATCTGAGATGAATAAATAATTCCACCATTGCTTTTTTCTTTGTTTTAGTGCTCAGCTTTTGAAGTGACTTTTTTTTTAAAAAAAAAAAGTCAACACTGCATTCCTGGGAGGAAAATAATTTTTATATGGGGGGTTTATTGGTCAATATGTAAAAATCCCCACTTTCACTGCACCTCACTTTACTATAACTTCATCTAGCATCCCCTGCATAAATATGGTCAAAAAGCTAGTACATTCTACAGAAAACAAAAACAAAGAACAGATTAGAAACAACACATTCATTCACTGATATTTATTGAGCATCTACTGCAGAGAGTATGGTATTTGGTGATTGGGAGAGAACAATATTGGTGCATCGAAGGTTCTGTGATGACAGGAGCTAAATACATCACGGAAAATAAACCCACTTAGTTTTATTCACCACGAAGTATGAGGAGAAGCCCACCACAACACCCCGGTGAAGTAGGGATTGTGTTTGCTTGTGTGTGCACATGTTTGTGTGTTGGGGGCGGTGGATGGAACTGGGCAAAGGCATTAAAGTTGTCCTACTCAAAGAGTATTTCATTAAAATGAAGCTGGATTTCCGACGGGCCTTAGGAACTTGGGACAACGCTATCTCTTAGAGAGCTTTTCGACTAGTACTCAACACCGGAGAGCAGTGTCTTCTAAATCTCCAAGCTACAGGACAGACATTCTCCATCACTTCAAGCTCCAATACTGGTGGTAGTTCGAGCAGCTAGAGGGGAAAAAGGGATGTCTAATAGAGAGGATTCATCCATCCCCAAAACTGAACTGGTCTGAGCTTAGAATAGATTGTCCAATGGCTATTCAAGGAAAGAATTTTTCTTCTGGAGGCACAAATAATATTATTTTGAGGAGGCAGGGAAGGGAAAAGCAAGGGAGTGGGGGAGGAGAGTGGTAGCATGGCCTAGGGGAAAGATCACGGGATGGAGTCAGGAGAGCTGGCTTCTGGTCCCAGCTTTGCCACGGGGATGCTGTGTGACCTTGGGCAAGCCCTTCAAGCTCTTGGAGCCTCAGTTTCCCCACACATAAAATGGGGATAAGACAGACTGCGAGCAGTGTGTGGAACAGGGATGGTTTCCAATCTGATAACCCCAGCACTTAGCACCAACTGCAAATGCTGTAAGTACTATTAGCAGCAAATCTGGGGATCAAAACTTAAACACAGCAACTCGGTGATGTGATTAATCAAAATATTTATTGAGCACTTTCTCTGTACAGAGCACTCTACTAAGGCCTTGGGAGAGTACAATAGAATTAGTAGATACAATCCCTGCCATCAAGTAGCGTACAATCTAGTGGGGGAGACAGCCACTAAAATAAATTATAGGTAGAGGGAAGCAACAGAGTTTAAAGATATAAATGTAAGTGCTGTTGGCTTGGGGTGGGGGGTGAGGAAGGGAGGAGGGAGTACCCAAATGTTTAGAGGGTGAGGGCTCAAGTGCACAGATGACCCTAAATCAATATGATTCTAATAACTGTGTTTGGAAGCTTGTTTGGTAAGTTTCTGATGTCGAGGAAATAGTCATGATTTCTACTGGCTTCTCTCAGCCATGAACGAGCACAAACCCTAAAGATTCTTGTCTAATGGAACAGGAGAAATTTGGAAGAGGGGCAGTTTAGAATTCTTCCTCCTACAATGAAAATTGGACACACATCCCCCAAACCATGCTGAGCTAAATGAAATGGAAATAAAAAGGTTCCAGTCATCCAGAAAACTAAAAACTCAAGAGGAAAGCTACCGGGACATTTGGGTTCTGCTGATTAACTAAAATACCCTAAATTTACTAAAAACAGTTTACTCAAACCTCCACGGAGGCTTGGATCAATCTGCCTTCACAGCAAAGATATTAAGTGATTTACATACCCTAGTGATTCTCCCCTTCCCCGACAAAATCAGGGACAAACTACCTACAGTATTTTTCCTGATGAGCAATGACACCGGCAATTGTAACCGTATATGTAAAACGATACATTGAAGCACTTTAAATTCACATGGCTATCAGGAGTGGAAGCCATACTTGAATGTGATTTTTTTTTCTTTTTAAGAAAACGGTCCCTTATTGGGAAAATGGTTCCTTAAATGGTTAGCTTGCCTAGTATAACAAAGCCTTTTTATTAGAAAATAAAGAAACCTCAAGCCATTTGGCACCACTTTCACTCTTTGTGAATTTTTTTCTTTTGTAAAAGGATCTGCTTAACTACATTGACAATCTGGGATAATAAAGTGATCGGGATGGCCTCTTGCAGGCATCCTTAAAACAAAGCTAAACTAGATTTGTTTTTTGAAAGAACGCATTAGCCCTTTTTTTATTTGCAAACGCTAGAAGGTTTCATAAAAGTAGCTTTAATTAGCCACTCAAGACGGCTGACGGGTGTTCAGGAGCCATGGGATTGACTGTGTGGTTGAGCCACAAACTGCCGAGATAATGAGAACGACTCAATCAGTGGTATCTGAGCACTTACTACACGCAGAGCACTAAATTGAGCACTCGGGAGAGAACAGTTGTGTAGACAGCCATGATCTCTGCTTTCCAGAGCTTACAGTCTAATGGGGATGGGGGAGAGGGGAGACATTAAAATAAATTTTAGGAAAGGCAAGCAGCCCTGTATAAAAATATGGTAAGTAATGGGGGATGGGGGAGGAGATGTATCAAAGTGCTCAGAGGTACGGACTGATGTTTATAGGCGACATAGAAGGTGGGTGAGGAAATCAGAGGTTCCTCGTGGGAAAATACGATTTTATAGTACGGTTTTGAAAGTGGGGAGAGTGGTGGTCTGTCAGATACGAAGGGGAAGGGAGGACACGAGCAAGGGGTGGCTGATGAGAGAGAAAAGACGAGATGGAGTCTCAGCAAGTAGTTGGTTTTGGAGGAGGGGAAGAGAGTGGGTTGGGTGTAATGGGAGAGAAGCAAAGAAAGGTAGGAAGGGGAAAGGCCACCATGAGGAGTTTGTGTGATGCGGAGATGGATGGGCAACCACGGGGGTTTTTATGTAGTGGAGAGATGTGCAAAGAATGATTTGGGGTTTTTTTAGAAAAATGATGAGCAGTAGATGGAAATACGGACTGGAAAGGGGAGAGCCGGGAGGCAGGGAGGTCAGCGAGGTCGATAATTGTGGCATTTGGTAAGCTTTTACTATGTGCTAAGCACAGGGATAGATGCAAGACAATCAGATTCAGAGTTGAGGAGAGACCATGGTAGCAGCTTGGATGGAAAGGAAGGGGTGGACTCCAGAGATTTCATGACAGTAAAACTGACAGGATTTGGTGACAATGTAAATGCAAGTTTAAGGAGAAAGAAGAGTCAAGGAAAATGACAAGGCTTGAAGGACGGGGGTGGGGGTTGGTGTTGCCTACAGTGACTGGAAAGTCAAGGAGTGGAGAGGATTTTGAAGGCTGTGCATGATTCCAAATGCCTAATATCTTAATATGTGTTCACCTTTTCCTCAAACCTAAGTGAAAAATTAAGGAAGTAGATCACATGATCAAATAGGTCTCACAGGTGGGTCAAAAGCAAGACATACAGATCATTTGCTCCCTCCATTCTTATTTTAACTACGATGGCTTTCTGACCAAATAAAATATGAGCCCTATGCTAGGCCTAAAACATAGGTCCTATAACGTCCCAGATCTCCAGGCCTTCTGATTGCCAGTGATCTTAGTCAACATTCAGAGGGGTCATCTGTAACAATATCAAAATGAGGACACTGAGGGGGGAAAAAAAAAGACTTCTTTGTTCCAATAACGGAGCCTCCTAGATGCAGAATTAGCATCACTTTAGACAGGAACCTGTATTTAAAACTAATTAGCAAAAATGATGCGTTGTGGACACAGGGATTTCAAATTCCTTGAATTTTTTTTCCACCGACAGATTGTAATTTAGGCCTACCATTCTGAAGTTTAAAAATGCAGGTGAGGAAATGATTAATTCCTTCAAAGTAGCATCTCCCTGAAGAGAGAGCTTTCAATGAAGCTTCACTCCACTCCTTCAGTAAAACTGCATCAATGAAGAAGGCAGACAGAAGTCACCCTGTTTATATCAATTTGCCTCACCTAGACAATCTTATATCTAAATTCCTGGGCTCCTTACAACATCTAATATGGTGCTTGTGCCTAATGAAGGTTGATCCAACACAAGAAAAACTAGTCTCCCTTTGTTCTTAGAATAACGCATGTTGAAAATGATTTTAACACCTATTGGGCACCATTTGACTTAAGGTCAAAGTTCCTTTTTGCATTTTCACAAGGGATTTGCTAGCCCGTGGTATTTCAGATAGGGTCTGGGTTTGGGAAAAGACACCAAGGATAGACTGTGAACCCCATGTGGGACAGGGACTTTGACCTGATTACCTTGTTTGTAATTACCCTCGGGCTTAGTACAGTGCTCGGCACATAGTAAGCACTTAACCAACATCTTTAAAAACAAAAAATGGATGCATGAAGTTGAGGAATCTAGTTAGTCGGGACTTTAGTTGTCTTTGATGGTTTTAAAGCATTTGGCAGGGAGAGTAAGTAGCACACTGTAGTAACAAGTCGATCAATCTATGGAAGGGGAATTTTCACAGATAACCTTTAATAGGAGGAGGAAACATAGGCTTGCAGAGAGGGATTTGTACACATTAAGAGATATACACCGCACCATAAAACTCCAGAATAACAGCACCATTAGAATGGATATGATCTCAACAGAAGACTATTTTAAATGTCAGCCATGATGGAAATAACCTGTTTTTTCCAATGCAGTCAATTCATCTTAAAAAGATGGCAATAGAAAAAATATGTTCATGAACTGGCATTATACTACAAAATCTATTCTGAACTTAAGTATTAAAGCAGCTTCTTTTCTGAATGTAATGCATATTTAAGGATCATAAGATCACACTGGACAAATACATGTAGACACTAAATTTTTTGCTTTATGCATGAAACAAAAGTTTCATATACGATTACTTCGTTAAAGTGACTGAATGGGCAAAAATATAATTTAAGCCTAAATCGCCTACCTAGATTTTGTGAAGCATTTGGAACTACGTTTTACCCCACAGATTTGGACAATTTTCAGAAATGAAATAAAGACTTACGGATGATGGCAATCTAGGGTCCCTTGAGGTATGTTAAAATGTTTCTAAGTTACTTTATGCCCCAATCAAATGGTGCTCTCAGTGAAAATCCCTTCAACTCTGACAGCTGCATGCCTCCATCCAATGGAGTTTGAAAAATTACAAACTCACAATTCTTTGTGAAATGAACAGAGATATTCCAGTACAGCTGGGCACAAGGGGAGATGAAAAACAGCTATCATGCCAGTTCTTGGTGTCGGGGGGAGGGAAAAAAAAAATCCAACAGTCTGGTCAGAATTAAACACTAAAAACACTATGACAGAATTATTCACTTACTCAGAACTCATCTCCACTGCACAAATGTACCCTTTTCATGTTGTGAGAAGCAAAAACATTTCCCTGGCTAACCGCCATAATTAAATCATTACTAGCTATTAGCCAGAAAAATACTATCTTAAAATCAATGCAAACCATTCCTATCTGCAGCCCCAAAGAGAGACGGTACTGGAAGACCAATAAAACAATCACCAAATAACAGCAAAACATTAAACGGGGAACTCAAGATACAGAACACAGACAATGTCAGACAATTCTGTAATTATGAATATAAAGTTTCTCATTTCCAAATGCTACAGATGTTACAACAGCTGGCTCACCCAAATACTAGCCAAAGAAATCAACTTCTCAACTATATTCAGTGCGGGTCTAAGTCCAGCCGCCATACGGATATGTGGAAATGACTTTATTGACGGAATTTTAACACGGAGATCCTCCCTCTCCCCCCATCAATGATCATAATTATGGGTTTTGGGGGGGGGGGGGTCAGAGAGGGCAGCACCCCAACTTACAGATCCTTTGTTCAACTGCAATATTCTAGAGCATAAAAGTTTAAACAGTTTAAAATACAAAAACACAATCTTCAGAAGAACTTTCATGCAAACACACACGCGTGCGCGCACACAATCTTTCTGGAAAAAGGAAAACAGTGTTGGCACTGGTCAGAGTTCAAAAATACAAAACACAGTCAATCATCAAAAAAATATATATATATATCGCATAGCACAAAATATTCGGCATTCCAAAGAATAAAATATCAGTTTTTCCAAATGTTTTTGTAATGCCTTCTTAATAATAAAAGTGTGTAGATTTCTTGACTGAAAACAAGTGAAATATTCTGAATTAAAAGATTTTCTAAAGATTAGATTTTTATGAAATTCATTTGGTTCAGTTTGTATAAGAAATTCATAGAACCATACTAGCTGAAACTGCAGAGAAACTGGTGTCGGCTATGCCAAGAAGTAAGGATAAGGAGTCGTGGACTTGTTTTCTGGGATTTCTCCTACTGCTCCTTATTCCCAATTGGAACACTTAAAAAAATATATATTGGCGTGTTCACTAAATGCCACTTAAAATGAGTAAGCCTGTTCCACAAAACCTTATTCAGGATTCAAAAGGGGAAAAAAAAAAATGTGACTGCCCCAATTTCCTGGAGAGCAAAAGGAGCAAAACATCCCTCATGCTACCCAATGATTTTTAACTACCTCACCTTTCTTGGAAGTTTCAGAGAAATGCTACTCGAAATTGACCAAAATATTCAGATAGGTGAATGCTTTTATATACATCCCTCCACTCCAGCATGAGCAGCAGTTCCTGAGCCTACTAAAACTCATCACCAGAAGGTTGACAACTGTTATCAGTCTTTTCAAAGCACTTGAAAGTGAACAAATTAAACTTAATTGGAGCAATCTGTTTAAAGCAGTTACTTCTTCTAAATCTTGAAGCATGAAGAGTTATTTTCTGTTTGAGAACATCTCGTGTTCTAGAACAAAGCCAGGGTTTCAAAGCGTTCACCCTAAAATTACAATGGTCCAATACCTCAAAAATCGGGTTCTCGACAATACGCCATCTTATGAAACTCTTTAAAAAGCCTTTTCGTGTCTGCGGTCAACGGATTCTCATCTTTAGAAAGGAGATCCAAAGTGGATTCTTTGAGTCCAGTGATACCGTCAGACTAATCTGAAGTAAACGGAAGTCCCGCCTAAACATTTTAAGTAATCATGATGGTTGAATTGAATATGTACCTATGTGAAAATGGCAAAGCATTCTGGGTTGGTTCAGCCCTTGGTTCTGAGTTTTGTGTCACTTCAGTTCTTTCATCATCTGTCCCGTTAATGCTTTCTGGCGTTAGTGGGGACTGAAGATCTCCTCCTGCTGACTCCTTAAAAAAAGAAAAAAAAAAGCAAAGAAGTTTAAAAAGTTCACTCTCGCTTACTGCTCTCTGGTCTTTCGTGAAGATCCACGTTGATTTCAAAATCACCGTATTAACGCACCTTGAAGGACTGCAAAAAGAAAACTTTCATGCCTGAGTCTAATAAAGTAATTGTCAAAAATGAAAGACGACAGATAATTCCTCCTCGCAAACTTTCCTACAGAATGTCAAGTCTCTTTCCCCACCACCGCTCTGCTGTCGTCCTGGGTGACGATTTTCGTTGCAAATTGAAAGCCCTGTTTGCAGCATCTGAATATTTAAACCTGCAATCTTGTCTGATGGCTTAAAGTTCTATTATTCTCTCAGTCTAGAAGCAGAAAGTGGTTAACTATTCGAACGTATTCTGTCAGTTGAGACCAGAACCTACCTGACACCCGCACTTATTCTTATAATTACCTCCACTGCATAATTTCCTTCTCTCTCCCAATCCGAGGAAATAAAAGACTATTTCTGTAAACAGTGATGGTGGGGGGTACTGAGGTGGGATTAGAAAGAAGGGTCAGAATGCACAAAAGCTACAGGTATAGCTTCACTCTGGGGAAGGAGTTTCTTAGAAAAAAGTGTCCTTTCATGTTGGGCAGGAGGAAGAGAATAACAATAATAACTGAGTTTCTTAGAAAAAAAGTGTCCATTCATGTTGGGTAGGAGGAAGAGAATAACGATAACAACTGAGGTATTTAAGCGCTTACTATATGGCAGGCACTGTTCTACACGCTGGGATGCATCCAAGCAAATCAGATTGAACATAGTCCCTGTCTCACTTGGGAGCTCACAGACTTAGCCCCCGTGGTCAGAATGCCTGAAAGCTACAGATGTCAATCTGCTGTATTTCTTGTAGGCTTACTGTTGCATGGCACTGTACTAAGCACTTGGGAAAGTACAGTATAACAGAGTTGGTGGACTCACTCCCTGCCCCCGAAGAGTTTAGGCTTGGGCCAGGGAGTTCATTCACTGAGACCTGGAACCCAAGGGGAAGGAAGAGAAGAAGGGAAGGAGGGGTTAAGTCATTCAGTTCCCGTTACATGCAGCGCTTGGGAGCGTGCAATAGAAGCAAGAGTTTACCTCAAGTGCCCTCCTAACTTTCTCTTCCTTCTCCCCTCCTTTTTCTGCTGCTTCCTTTAAAGAGGTGATTCCCTTATAATTGCCTTTTCTCGGTCCCTGGGCTGCCAAAGTTATGTGAGGAAAGTAACACGTGTTCATAGTTACAGTTGCCCTTTATACCTGAGGAGGCTATTGACTGTGAAATTCACCTATGAGTGGGTAGGGGGTTGAAAAGGCCCTGGACACATTATGTGCCCAAAAAGGCCACCCCTCGTTATTCTGCTGTTTGCAGCACCCCGAGATACTTTTACCTCCCTGTCTCTTGGTCCTTAGAAGATTCTGCTCCCAAAGAGCAATGCTCTTTTGTTTGTTTGTTTTTTAAATGGTATTCGTCAAGAAATTACTGTGTGTCAGGCACTGTTCTAAGAGCTGAGGTAGAGACAAGCTAATCACCTTGAACACAGTCCATATCCCACATGGGGCTCACCAATCTTCATCCCCATTTTACAGTTGAGGTAACTGAGGCCCAGAGAAGTGAAGTGGCATGCCCAAGGTCACCAGGCTGACAGGTGGCAGAGCCAGAATTAGAACCCGGGTTCTTGCTTGCAGCCTGCCAGGCTGGTCTCTCCCTGGTGACTGACTCCCCATTTTCAACAGGGGTACAACATGGTCCTAGGCTTTCTTTGACTACATCCTTCAAATGCTTCCGCTGCTCTCCTTGCTTTCGGTTTTCCAATTTCAGCCCTCCAAACAGCTGCCGTTTGGGGATTCTGCTGTCATTCATTCTACTCACATATTTTTCCCAAGGTGAGGTGAGAAGCCCATCACGGCTGGAGGATGACTTTGTTCCTGAACTTCTTTGTTTGTGATCCTGTCTTGCCAGTTACCATGGAGTCTAGCCCTTAAATGATGCCGACGAAACTTGTGGGGCCCAAGTTACTCAGCGGTAGAGAAGGCTGGACAGCACTACAGCTCTGAAAACCATAGATTTGATACCATGCTACCATCACCCTGGCATTCCCGCTAAAGATAAAGCCAACACAGGCATAGGAGGCCAATAAAAAAAGAACATACTGAAGGCTTAGCCACACTTCTGTTGTGAAAGACTAATGGAACACGACTACATCTTTCTAATGAGCAGTCACCTCAGCTTCAAGCCACAATAACTTGGCCCAAACAACACCGCTATTGCTTAGACCAATGGACCATCCTACCGGGGATTCTCTTTCCAAAACTGGCAAGTGAAGGCTTGGCAGAATTATGTGAAAACAGCTTTCCTTGACTTCCATCCTTTTCTATGACATTCTTAACAATCCCTTATAGAACCCCTTACGGGCCCTCTCTTATTCCCCTCGATATCTTTGGTCTGCAGCAACTTCCTGATTGTCGTTATAGGTGACTTCAACTGAAGAAGATATAAGCAGGATTGAATTACTCCAGACATGGGGGTGTTGGCTGGTGGAGTGAAGAGGAGGAAGGAGAAAAAGAGGAGGGCAGGAGGGAAATAGAAAACAGTCACAGAAATCAGGTCCTGGCTTCTCTTCCTTCCCAAAACGTCACCTGACTCTCTGATCAGAATGGTCCTGGGGCAGCCTGTCAGATGTAAGCGCTTAATACAGTGCTCTGCACACAGTAAGTGCTCAATAAATACGATTGAATGAATGTATATAGGCATAAGCAGTTAACGCTACTGTAGCAGTGGACCAAACTAAAAGAAGGAGGGCCAGAGAGAGAATGGAAGATTATCACAGCCGTAGGAGGCGACAGGAGCCCGATATATTCCCAGCCAGAGATCTCCTCCTTAAAAAGGAAAAAAGTTCCCAGGTCTGTGACATGGCCCAACTCAACAGCAAAGTCTCTTCTGTGACACGTTTTCTTTACCATCTTCAACCTCCCTAGTCTGAGACACCTGCCCAAAACCCACAGGAGTTAGCGCAAGAGGGAGAAAAGCTGCAGGGGAGAATATAAGCAGTGGTAATTTTCTTTGACACACAAAATTCTGGGTCAGTGACCTAACATGCCCTGTCGGAAGCCATCCCGGCTGACCACATCCCAGCACAAGGGATAGCATCCCCCTCCTCAGTGGCCGGAAATGGGAGGCGGCAGCAACCAGATCTCTAGAATTATTTACCGCTGACCTCTGCGACCGGATAAGTGAGGGCAGAGAGAGCTATGTGAACCCCACAGATCCTGTCACACTGAAGTTACGCCTAATCTATCTTCTGGCTTGTGTTGTACATGCTGTTTCCAGTGGTTTCTTAAAAAGGGCAGAGAGATCTGCAACATTTCCTGCTTTGCTAGAGAGCTTGGGAGTGAAGGAATTTGCTCCCAGAGAGGTGTTCAACAGAAAAGAAAGCAATAACTTCAGTAGAGGATGCTACTTATTATAGGTGTACATCTTTTGGCCATGTGAAAGATGACATTGTAGTAAAACGCTACAGAGAGAAAACAAAGACCTTCATCTCTGCTCTGACCTTAGATAACTACCCCAGGTCTCAGATTTGTCCGCTCTGGCGAGAAGATAGCAATTCAATCACATTTATTAAGCACTTACTGTGACCTCATTGTGAGCAGGGAATGTGTCTGTTATAGTACAGTGCTTTGCACACAGTAAGCGCTCAGTGAATGAATGACTCAATGACTCAATGAATGCATGAATGAATGCAGATCACTGTACAAAGAGCTTGGGAGAGTACACTCCAATGATACAACAAGAGACACAATCCCTGCCCACAACACGCTTACACAAATCTAGCATTTTTATAGTCTGGACACATCAAAGTTGAAGGGAGACAGAACTTTCTTAAAGAAACAGGATTCTCAAGTAGCATCATCGCTTGGGGTCCTTTTCCATCATGACAATAGGCTATTGAGGCAAATCAGAAACCCAAGGGCAATACGGTGGGGGAAGAGGAAGGGCAACAAAAGGAGTCTCATCTCGTCTTATGCCATCGAGTCGTCTCCGACCCATAGTGACGCCACGGACATATCTGTCCCAGAAAACCCCACCTCCATCTGCAATCGTTCTGGTAGTGGAGCCACAGGGTAGGAACTCCCACAACTCTAGAGCCCCCCAATTCAGGCAGGCTGTTGCTCCAAGGGCGTTTAAATAGTATACTGCAAAACTGACAGTGTTTACAGTCTGAACCAAAAATGACAGCTCTGCCCAGGCTTTTTAACAAAGGCAAAATTGACTCTGCCTCCTCTGCAGCAGTACTATCATCAAACACTCGCAGGAGAGTATGACTGGAAGACATTTTTCTTCCTCTTCTGGTAAATCCAACTTCCATTAGCTTAACCGACGCTCTACGGGGTCGTGGCAAAGGCTGGAGGAATTCAGGACTAAAAAGGTATGTACACGGTTGCTAAAGAAACATCCGTTTAGATTTGATTCTGCATACCCATCCTAATCTTCACATAGGCATGGCTTAAATTAACCCTAATTCAAAATCATTTTTTTCTTAGTCTAATCATTAAATTTGCTCAAGCGTATTAACTCTCGCTTTCAGACAGCAAGAGGGAATGAAGAGGGCTCTGTGCCTTAATTATCCAGATAAGTGTCTCAACCCTCCACTTTGATGTGGAAACCTAAATCAAACTTTAAAACTACCAATCTGCAGATATCTAGGAGTAGCTAGGAATTTAATCTCCCCTATATTAAACAAAACAGAGTATTTGCAGAATACTCCTGTGCAATTGCCACGAGAGTGTGAGCACGTACACACACGTGCGTTTGAGAAAGTTACGATCTTTAGTGAAGGGGCCTGGATTTTTCGCCCAACAAACTACCCTGTGCACATCATAGAGCACGTTCCTCTTTCAGAGATTATTCTCCTCACAAAACAGCCACACAATCTGGTGGAACTGAGAACAGTCAGGAAAGGTACTTTTTCTCTCTTACATTTGAGAAACGGGAACTAAGTTTCAGATAAAACAGCTTTGTCGCAGCCGAACTGTTAATAGAAAATGATTTTTAGAAAATCATCCCACCTAAAACTTAAAAAAAATGACACTTCAGAATTACAGGCTGAAACCAGGGAAGACAAGGGATTCAACCGGCAGAAAACATATCCCATGCATGGCAAAATCTGGAGCCTTTCTGCTTATCTATGCACCCAACTTTGGAGAACCAGCAAAACAGATGTATCGCAGTGCTTATACAAAGCGGAAACGTCATGGTTCAGGGATGCATGAAATAGTGTTTGAGATTTGAAATTGCCTCACTTTCTCAACCTCAAAAATGATATCCTAGATTTGTCTGTCCCCTGTTTTTGTCAACCAAAGGCCATTTTGCCCAGTATGAGGCCCCACAAAAATGACAGAGGATCATACAGGTTCATCCAATCTCTATAGCTCATCTAAAGACAGTTGAAGGTTGAACTCCGATAAGCTGAAAAAAAATTCTATACATTCAAACACAAATAAACCTACAGGAATTTTCGGACATTTATAGATTCCCGTTAGGGTGGAAGTTCACAACACTGGTAGAAAAGGCCTGATAAACGGCCGCCTTCTTTCCGAGAAGACGGATTAATGATCTGAGACAATATGCGAGGCCTCTTACAGGAAGCTAGTGTACCGCAGAAAGAATGAAAAAAGTCCTGATCCTCAAGTAAAAAAGAGTTATCAGAGCCCTTGCTGATTAGAGAAGCAGCGTGGCTCAGTGGAAAGAGCACGGGCTTTGGAGCCAGAGGTCATGGGTTCAAATTCTGGCTCCACCACATGTCTGCTGTGTGACCTTGGGTAAATCACTGAGCCTCATCTGTAAAATGGGGATTAAGACTGTGAGCCCCACGTGGGATAACCTGATCACACTGTATCCCCCCCAGCGCTTAGAACAATGCTTTGCACATAGTAAGCACTTAAATGCCATCATCATCATCATTTCTTGAGCATTTGATACACATTTAAGTCAGAAGAATACTATTAGCCTATATATAAAAATTTGGAGGAAAGACGGCCACTGTAAAAATAACTCGACAACTGCTTCTAAGCAGCAAATGCCGGGAATACATTGAGTGTTAAGTAAGGAAAAATACCATTTGGCTTGAAACAGCTGCTGGCCCTTGATTAAGCAAATGAACCGGAATGATTTCCTAGTCCTTGCATGAATAAATAAGGATTTTTAATCCACAATTTTTAGATTTAACTCACAGATAATCATAAAATCTAGACCCACCTCAGTTTCTATTCATGAACTTCAATCTGTGACCTTTGGACACGTATATCTGCCCACCCCCAACCCCACAGCACTTACATACACATCATTAAATTATATATTATAAATTACTCATTTATTCTTATTAATGCTTGTCTTCCCCCCAACCCCGCGCCCCTCGACTGCAAGCTCATTATGGTCAGGGAACATGTCTGCTATTTCTGTTGTACTGTACTCTCTCCCAAGCACTTAGAATGTGCTGCACATAGTAAATGCTCAATAATTTCCATTGATGGATTTTCATGATTTTCATGAAGACTGGCCTTAACTGCCAGGTCCCAGTCCAAAAGGGATAATGACAATAGATACAGATAGATATATAGATATATATATTCTATATAGCTATAGAATACAACTGCAAGCAGAATTAGAATTTATAGTTTGATAGCTAATACCAGGAGCGCTATATTAGGGTATATTTTATTGTGTAATATACCCTATATTATATTAGGGTAATTGTCAGACAAAATTACATTATCAGAGGAGCAGCGTGGCCTATTGGAAAAAGCACAAGCCTGGGAGTCAGAGGTCCTGGGTTCTAATCCCACTCTGCCACGTGTCTGCTGTGTGACCTTGGGCAAGTCACTTTATTTCTCTGTGCTTCAGTTACCTCACCTGTAAAACGAGGATTAAGTCTGTGAGCCTCACATGGGACATGGATTGTGTCAATCGTATTTATTGAGCGCTTACTGTGTGCAGAGCACTGTACTAAGCGCTTGGTACTAAGTGTACTAAGTGTCCAACCTGGTTAGCTTGTATCTACTAAGCACTGGGGTACAGTGCCTGACACTTAAGTGCCGAAATACCTTTTTTTTTTTAAAAAAAAAGGTCTTTGATTTCTGTACACTGCTCAGTTGGTTCTCAGGTGTTAGTTTTCAGCCTCTCAACAGCATGAAAGTAATAAGGGAAAACGAAAAGGGGGATCAACTATTTTCCAGCTTTCCCAAATTTATGGTGAGAAGCAATTAACCTTTCATAGAAAAAGAACAAGCATCATTAGCAATGTTTTCTCCTGTTCTAACAATACTGAGGATGTTTGACTATTAGCAGCAAATCCTGCTATCTCCATCCCCTCGCCCCCTCTTACCTCACCTCCCTTCTCTCCTTCTGCAGCCCAGCCCACACCCTCCGCTCCTCTGCCGCCGCTAACCTCCTCACTGTACTTCGTTCTCGCCTGTCCCGCCGTCGACCCCCAGCCCACGTCCTTCCCCTGGCCTGGAATGCCCTCCCTCTCCTTCCTCTCCCCATCCTTCCCCTCCCCACAGCACCTGTATATAGGTATATATGTTTGTACATATTTATTACTCTATTTATTTTACTTGTACATATTTATTCTATTTATTTTGTTAATATGTTTTGTTGTCTGTCTCCCCCTTCTAGACTGTGAGCCCGCTGTTGGGTAGGGACCGACCGTCTCTGTATGTTGCCAACTTGTACTTCCCAAGTGCTTAGCAGAGTGCTCTGCACACAGTAAGCGCTCAATAAATATGACTGAATGAATGAACTAGGGCAGATTGGGAGCAAAACTAAAATTTTCCTTTTTGAAGGTGCTCTTGAAAAAAGAAGATTGCCCCTTTCAGACACGGCCTAAGCATAATGGAATTCTGTAAGACTGAATAAGTTCTTCCAAGAATATTCAGAGAGTACCATCTAATTTAAAAAAAAAAAGCTTCTGAAATGGGAATTGTTTCAGGGAAGTGCTCTGCCTATCGTGTTAGAAAAAAAATCTTAAAACCTGAGAATCTCACTGAAGGAACTATTGGATCAGAAAGGAGTAAACAAGGAGTTTGATTCAAAACTTGTACTAAAAATTGAAAATGATCAGCTTGTAGGTATTTCACAAACACTAGAGGAGACACTGAACTCTCAGCTCATCTCTCCTTGCCTTCCCCTCCAGGCTTCTCCCTGGGTCTCTCGTCCTATCTCTCCATCTCTTTCTCAATCAATCAATGGTACTTATCAAGCGCTCACTGTGTGCAAAGCACTGTACCAAGTGCTGTCATAGTTCATCTGTCTTTTCCATCTTTGTAGCATTAGAAGGACTTATTGATCACCCATTTGGCTCAGTAAGTATTAGGGGCTTGGGAGTACAGAATAAAGTAGTAATATGCTCCCTGCCCAAAACGAACTTACACCCGAATGGGGCACCCTTCCTCTGCAGCGTGGCTCAGTGGAAAGAGCCCAGGCTTTGTAGTCAAAGGTCATGGGTTCAAATCCCAGCTCTTCCAATTGTCAGCTGTGTGACTTTGGGCAAGTCACTTCACTTCTCTGTGCCTCAGTGACCTCATCTGTAAAATGGGGATGAAGACTGCGAGCCCCCCCGTGGGACAACCTGATGACCTTGTAACCTCCTCAGCGCTTAGAACAGTGCTTAGCACATAGTAAGCGCTTAATAAATGTCATCATTATTATCGTCATTATTATTCTCAACCTTGACAAATCCAGCCCCCAAAATAACTCCCAGTTATCTGCTTCCTCGTCTTCCTTTACCGCCCCTCTGGAAATGATCTGTCAGCCTTTTTGTCGGCCACCTTAAATGAAGCAAGTGAAAAAAGGAGGGGTGAGGGGCGTTAGAGATGGAGGCTACGGCAGACAAAAGGGGTCTTCCTGACTGAATCAGAGAAGCCTATCCTACCTGAAACTCCAAAGAGATTTGCGCCATAATAATAATAATCACACAGAGGGTGGAGGCAGATGAGGTGGAAGCCACTTCCGAGGCAACTGCTTTGCCACCAGTCTCTCACCTACCTAGTTGCTCAGCACCACAGAATCCGGCCACGGTCCTGATCCCCAGGCAGGGAGAAATGGAGCTTTTCGGGTGGAATTTCTCTTTCTCCCTGCCCGTTTCTCTCCCTTGAATGCCAAGGCCCTACAATACACCACAGTACACTACAACAAGCAGCGTGGCTCACTGAAAAGGGTACGAGATTGGGAGGCAGAGAGGTCATGGGTTCTAATTCCGGCTCTGCCGCTTGTCAGCTGTGTGCCTTTGGGCAAGTCCACTTCTCTGGGCCTCAGTTCCCTCATCTGGAAAATGGGGATTAAGACTGCGAGCCCCCGTGGGACAACCTGATCACCTTGTAACCTCCCCAGCGCTTAGAACAGTGCTATGCACATAGTAAGCGCTTAATAAATGCCATCACTATTATTATAATTCTTATTATTATTACACTACATCCCCAGTGCATCTCAGTGGACAACGTAAATGACCATATTCTGCACTCTAGAGGTACAGAAAATGAGCTGGTTGTCTGGGGTCCAGTTTTAAAAGTGCCCGTTGCTTCCCCGTCTTTTTTCTGACGGACTAAAACGGCAATGTCACCAGATGCCAGACCAGGAAAACGGATCCCAAGCTAGGTTCAGACATTAATACCCACCTGGGAAGGTGTACTTGTGAGTTCCATCTTCTCTTGGGATTTCTCCTTTGCTAATCGAGCAGCTTCTTTGAATTCCTGAAACTTTTCTGCAAACTGAATAAAGGTAGAAAACATCCCAATTACATCAAAGATTTAATAAAACTGCCAAAGTGCACCCTTAATTTAATAGCTTTTTTGATGGATAATTTGCTAAATGAGTTTTCAGGAACACTTGCTGCTTCTACGTGAAAGTAAACGAATCCTTTCAGCCTAGAGTGTATGTATAAAATTTGATTTCATTTTGCCACTTAACTGATACCAACAGAAGACTCACTGGAACAAAGTACCTAGCATCCTGGGTCAATTAGCCTAGTAAGGTGCTTTTTTCCATTCAGAAATATATGGATTTATGGATTTTTTTACGATAGGAAAGGAAGAAAATTACGAAACGTAACTTCAAGCACGGTGTCTTCCAAAGTGGCCTTTATTTTGATTGCTTTTTTACTACCCAGGGAATTGGATTTCTCAAGCCCACATCTCTTCAAAGAGGTTGGAGAAAGCTTTTAGTTTTACCACATTACAGGATAAGCTTTTTGTTTATCACTTCTACTTCTGTGTTACCTTCAACGCTATGTCTGTAGCACCCACTGATGCCAACATACTTTCATTTCTGTTCAATCATCAACTGATGCTAGCCTGACCTGGGAACAGTTTTCATTAACAGCTCTTCCAAAGTCAGCGGGGAAGAAATGAAGTATTCCAGAAGGCCTACAGAACTGGCTCCATGCGACTAGTGAGATGAATTAAAACAAACTGCTAAAAAGGTAGATCCCTATGGTGTTTCCCCTTAGGAAACCGAATCCCGGCCAGTGTTTTTTAAATGAATCAATGGTATTGATTGGCACAGTGCTCTGTGCGCAGAACGCTCTATTAAGTGCTCGGTAAAGTAAAATATAATGGAGTTGGTAGACGCGATCCCTGATCACAAGGAGTTTGCTGTCTACAGGGGGAGAAAGGCATAAAAAAAAAATTACAGATAGGGAAATAGTAGAGTTAAAGGATCTGGTCGCAAATACTATGGGGCTGGGGTTAGTATCAAAACTGAAGCAGCGTGGCTCAGTGGAAAGAGCCCAGGCTTTGGAGTCAGAGGTCATGGGTTCAAATCCCAGCTCCGCCACTTGTCAGCTGTGTGACTGCTGTGTGACTTTGGGCAAGTCACTTAACTTCTCTGTGCCTCAGTTACCTCATCTGTAAAATGGGGATGAAGACTGTGAGCCCCCCGTGGGGCAACCTGATCACCTTGTAACCTCCCCAGTGCTTAGAACAGTAATTGGCACATAGTAAGCGCTTAATAAATGCCATTGTTATTATTATTAAGCTTTCTGAATTCTTGATGAGGTAGGCTCTTGCTTCAACACTCCTATCAGTGAAAATTTAAGTTACCTCTGACTTGTATTTCACCTGGAACCTGACACAAAAGCAGCTAAAACTGTTAGAGAATGAGCATCTCAATCCCCATTTTGCAGATGAGGTAAGTGAGGCCAGATAATTGAAGTAACCTCCCCAAGGTCTAACAGCAGACATGTGGCAGAGCTGGGATTAATTGCTGTGGGGCTAGAAGGAGGGTAAATAATATCAAAGTGCTAAGAGGTACAGACCCAAGTGCACGGACAGAGTAGAAGAGAGAGTGAACATGGTGAGGAAATGAAAGGTGAGTTAGGGAAGAATTCCTGGAGAAGATGTGATTTTAGTAGGGATTTGAAGATGGGGATAGTCTGTCATATGAAGGGAGGGAGTTCCAGACCATAGGGAGAATGTGAACAAGAACTGGGGGAGATCAATGGAGAGAAAGAAAAGACTGAAGGGCAGTGGGTACGTTGATGTTAAAAGAGCAAAGTGAATGGGCTGGGTTGTAGGAGGAGAACTGACTGAGCGCCTTAAAGTCGAGGAGTTTCTATTTGAAGGGGAAATGGATGGGCAACCATTGGAGGCTTTTGAGGAATGGGGAGCTGTGGAAAGAGCATTTATTTATTTTTATTTTTATTTTTTTTTAGAAAAATGATCCAGGCAGCAGAGTAAAGTATGGACTGGAAAGGGGAGAGACAGGAGGTGGGGAGTTGAGAGGAGGCTGATGCGGTAGTTGAGGCCAGCCTTTCTGTCTCTCCTCGACTCAGTCCACTCTTCACCGCCCTGATCATTCTTCTCAAACATGGTCTTCTGTGTATCTCCTCAAAAGCTCCCATCGGTTGCCCATTCACCTCCGCTTCAGGCAGAAACTGACAGTCCGTTTCAAGGCACTCAATCTACCCTTTTAACCTGAATGCAAGTTAGCCATTTTCTAACTAAGGAGAACTGTGCCTCAGTTCCCTCATCAGTAAAATGGGGACTAAGACTGCGAGCCCCAGTGAGACAGGGACTGCGTTCAACCTGCTTAGCTTGTGTCTACCCCAGTGCTTAGGACAGTATTTGGAACATAGTTTTTAACAAATACCACTAAAAACAAAGACATAAAAAAATCTGATATTTTCATAATTGGGGAGAAATTATGAAAATGACTACGCTTGAAAAACAGACACATCCCTTGAAACTTCAAAGGAAAAACATCCTGGAGGAGAGAGGAGAGCGTTAGGCATTGTCAACTAAAATTTATTGAAGAATATCTCGCTGAAGGTTAATGCCACTTTTTTTTTTTACTGAATCTGTACCACGACTAGAATCAAAACCCCAAAGCAAACTGGACAATCTTTTTTTCCCCTAAAATAAGGTAAATTTGTTGACAATTTATCCTTTGCTAAGCAGGGAAATAAGAGGAACATAGATTAAATGTGCATCCAGGGCAGAGAGGCTAACCAAAGCACTCAAATTCTCCACCCTTTTCTCAGAGCTTCAGTCAGATACACCAAAAGGAAAAACACAGTGATGGTTGCTTTTTTGGAAACAGAGCTGGTTGATTCACAAGGTGATGACCTTTTGAGCGCTCTCTCACCCTTTGGTCCATACCTAATTTATGGGTTGATAAACCTTTGAATGGGGAGATCATCAATGGTATTTACTGAGCGCTTACTATGTACAGAGCACTGTACTAAGGGGCTCGGGAGAATATAACACAACGGAGTTGGCGGGCACGTTCTCTACCCACAGTGAGCTTCTCAACTCTATATATAGTTCTAATTGTATTGCACTCTCTCAAGGGCTTAGAATAGTGCTCTGCACAGAGTAAGTGCTCAATAAATACCATTGATGGAATGATTTAAGTGCCAGGGAGTTATTGGGAGGATTCTAAACACTAGTTGACAGGTAAATTTAGTCTATTCCTAGCAACCATTTAGACTCAGCTGTTAACTAATTTCTCAGGCTGGGAAACAATACCAATTAACTCTGGCATTTAAGCCAGTGCCTCCTAAAATAGATACAGGTCAGAGATTCTTCATGCATAAAAACATATCTGCCAGCTCTAACCACTACTGAACAATTGTGCTTTCATGCCAACATAAAGTTGGTGTTTGTACCAAGCCGGGTGTGTCGACTTCTTCACGGACTGGCCTTCTCCAATCTTTCTTCGGAAACATCCTGGTATACTTCAGGAAACTTAAAGGTATCTCCCATTTTTAAGAAGGATTCTTTTTAAAGGGGAAAAAACTATGAATGTCAAGGGTTAGACAAAGGAGTTTCATCCTATGGAATTTCAATTCCCCTCGACCACAGAAAACCTTAAAGAGAACCAACCACATAAAGCCTTGCAGGATGTCATCTTATTCTCTGAAATTATAGGCTTTGGATTTCATCATTAAAACAGGAGACAGAGTGGTTGAGAATGGTGACTTCAATCTCTTAAAGAGAGCTAATTTAAGCAATTATTCTTTATCAGCAGATCCCTTCTAGGTTGACTTCCCTGTATCTCACAGTCTAAAAGCATTAGTTGTCTCAACTGAATCCCGTCATTTTCAATATTCAATCAGACTGAAGTTTAGGGCTCACAGTTCTTAAGTGGGATGCTGAGCATTTGGAAATGGATCAAAGAGCAACAAAAGGGTTTAAAGATTTGGAAAACAAGCACAGTGAGCAAACCATTCTTTTGAAAAGGAATGTCGGTGACTCAACATAAGAGTTATTTTTAAAACGTACTGGTCTTAAGATTATGCTTTTTAAGGGACCCCAAATGTCTCTCTTGCTCATGGTCCCAACCTGAAGAACACCACACACTCGAAGATGTCAGGCAGCTGGACTACTATCTTAATTCTTCACATTATGTTAGCCTACTGTGAAATGACCAGTTTCTTTGGGGTTTTTTGTTTTTTTTGTGTGTGTGTACACTTCTATTTATCACACCTCAACACGTGAGGATGGCACTCTGACACTGATCTATCAGGGTGGGTACAGGTGGCTGGGAAGGCAGATACCCAACCAGTCTCCCATAATCAATCTGACTAGGTATTTAATGAGCGCTTGCTATCTGAAGAGCACTGTACTAAGCACTGGGGAGAGTACAATCCCACATCATTACACCTCAGGCTGGCCTGTCTGTTGCCGTTTCCTTCTGGGACACGGAAAGCTCTGCCTTTGCAGCTGTAAAACTGTACTTTCCTACACCGGGCATGTCTGGAGAATGAACGACAAGAGAGCTAGGCAGCTGCTGGGGAGTGAATTGATGACTGTCAACTGCAAGAAGGAGATAAGAAGGAACAGCAAAGAACAGCAGCTGTGTGAGGAAGCAGTCAGAACAGCCTGAATGCCACAACCCTGGCATTTATTTAGTTATCTATTAATTTATATTAATTTCTGTCTCCCCCTCTAGACTGTGAGCTCACTGGGGGCAGGGAATGTGTTTGATGTTATACTGTACTCTCCCAAGCGCTTAGTGCATTGCTTTGTACTCAGTAAGCGCTCAATAAATATGATTAATAATGGCTAGATGGGGATGAAGTTATTTTTGATCTGAGGCTTATGATAAACTGAAACAGATCCAAAAATCAAACATCTCCCATACAGGACATATACTATGAGAGAATAATATTTATAACACAGAGTGAGAAGGAATTGGCCTTTTAGGCGCAGCCAACAGAGAAAGAGCAACCAATATCATTAATGGTATTTAAGCGAGCACTTACTGTGTGCAGAACCCTACAGTAAGCACTTGGGAAACAGTACAATACAATAAAGTAGGTAGACATTCACTGATTCATTCAATCGTATTTATTGAGCGCTTACTGTGTGCAGAGCACTGTACTAAGCGCTTGGGAAGTACAAGTTGGCAACATATAGAGACAGTCCCTACCCAACAACGGACTCACAGTCCCTCAAGGATCTTACAGTTTAGAAGAGGAGCATCAGTTGGTAATATTACTTTTAAAAATAATAAGGCACATACCGACACCACGTATTTTTCAAGGAAAAGGAGATAAAATCAAAAGCAAACATGAACATAATTAGATATGGCTTACTTGGTATGATTTTCTCATCTCTGGACCATAACATGAATGAAATTAAAAGTTAGAAAGCCATACACATAAGAAGAAGAGCAGGCAATATTAAAAACCGAGCATGCATAGACTCTCTTTCAAGAAAATCCTTAGGACATTAACTAGAAATAAAATGCGTTGACAGAATATTAACTGATTCAAGGTGCGTACAGTGTTTATCGAAAAGTGACCAGCATAGGAGAAGCTGGTGAAAGAAATCAGAGTTGCTGAAACAACTCATCTATAAAGATTATATGCAGTTTGCATCCCCTCATGAGCAAACTGCTCACAAAAGAGAACAGCTTGAGGGATGATTTATACATCGCAGTCATTCCAGTGGCAAAGCAGCTCTCACACTGAAGAAACTGAGCATCTGCATAAACTATCTACTGCTGACATATCTACTGGTATGCAGGGACAATAAATCATTCAATGGCATTTATGGAGTGCTTACTGTGTGTAAAACACTGTACTACATGCTTGGGAGGGTACAACACAACAGTGATGGCAGACATGGTCCGTGCCTACAAAGAGCTTGCAGTCTAGACGGGAAAACAGCCAAGTTCCAGATTCCTGTGTGTGAAAATGTAAATCATGAAGTCCAACATCAGCTACTCTTATTTAGTATCAAATTTTCTCCTTTCCTCTTGGCTCATAACCAATTTGAACAATGATTAATTGTGGTACTTGTTCAGCATATTCTATGTGCCAAGCACTGCACCAGGACAAGATAAGGAGATAGAACCCAGTCTTCAACCCATGTGGGCCTAAGAGTCTGAGGAGGAGGGGGTGAATAGGTTTTAGAGATAAGGGTGCAGACACAGAGAAGCTAAGTGACTTGCCCAAGGTCACACAGCAGACAAGTGGACTGTACCACTTAAACCCGAGTCGTCTAGCTCTCAGGCCCTTGCTCTTTCGAAACACCATTCTGTTTCCCAAAGCTAGGAACGAATTTTTCTTAGTCACAGAACGCTCTTTTCTGCACCGAAAAAAAATCACTTATTCCAGCCCCGTGTTTATCTTTAAATGTCTCTTCCAACCACTGTCATGGCAAGTCTCTGATTACAACTTTTTAACATTATTATTATTATTATTGTTATTTCTTAGAGTGCTTACTATATGTCAAATACTGTTCTAAGCACTGGGATAGATACAAGTTAATTAGGTTGGACACGGTTTTGCTACACAGTAGAGTTCAAGCCTTCTACTTTAACTCCCATAGGATTTCTGGTTTATGTGGGCAGGGAATATGACTACCAGCTCTGTTATATTGTGCTTTCCCAAGCACTTAGTACAGAGCTCTGTACACAGGAAGCACTCAACTACCACTGACTGATTGTATACTTTTATACTCATATCCAGACATGACAGTCATGTCCCCCCGAGTCCTCAAGAACCTCCAATGGCTGCCCATCCACTTCTACATTCAATTGTATTTATTGAGCGCTTACTGTGTGCAGAGCACTGTACTTAGCACTTGGGAAGTACAAGTGGCAACATATAGAGACGATCCCTACCCAACAGCGGGCTCACAGTCTACATCAAACAGAAACTCCTTACCATTAGCCCTTAATCAGTCTACCCCACCCTACTTCAACCTCATTAATCTCCTACTCCCGCCCTACTACACTCCACTCCTTAGCACCAGTTTTCTCACTGTGCCCCAATCTCGTCTATCTCATCACCGCCTCCTTTCCCCCGTCATCCCTCTATGGAACTCCCTCCCCTTCCACATACATCAGACTACCAATCTGTCCAACTTCAAAGCATGACTACAGTCTCATCTCCTTTTCCAATTAACCCCCAATTAAATCCCCTTTTCCCCCAACTCGCTCTCCCTTCTACATCATCTATGCACTGCAAGATGCACTTAACATTCACCCCATCCCCAACCACACAGCATTTATGTACTTATCTTTAAATTATGTATTATAAATTACTTATTACATATTATAAATTACTTATTTATTCATATCAATGTCTGTCTCCCCCTTGAGACTGTAAGCTCATTATATGCAGGGGACATGTCTGCTAAATCTGTTTTACTATACTCTACCAAGTGATTAGTACAGTACTCTGCACATAATTAAGTGCTTAATGAATGACTGAAAGTAAGAAAGTAAGGCATCCCATGTTACAAGATAATTCATTTAGTGCTGAATATTAAGTCACTAATGCCTGAAACAGGAAAATGATTTCTGTCACAAGCAATTTATGTTTTGACTTACCTTTGTCAGATGATGCTCGGAGGAGAATCCCAAACCATAAACAGTATTTGCCCGGCTGTCTGCCCACTGGCCAAACTTCTGGGATGTTTTAGTGAATGTCATGTTTGGGGTGATGGTGCTATTTATTATTGCCTGGAAAAATAAAATCATGGTACATTACTATCCAAAGGTAACAGACACAGGCGTACTACAAACCAGAGATCCACAGTCAGGACTCCTGATCACCACAAAATTAAACTGAGAAGACTGTTTAAGGGGGAAAGATAAAAAGATTATGGCACTGAAAAGGTATCAGGGAATATAATTGGACGTTCAGTTTGACTCCAACCTCATTCTCCTAATTACTGTAATATATACTGACTGCTAAAAAGCAATTTTCTTAATTGTATCCACAGAATTTTGAAAAGTAGTCGATTTCAGAGCATTACGCGTTTTATGGTCAACAGTGCTTTTGCTCTCTCAAGGGTAGTTTCCATCTGCATCATCTGGGGCTGATGATTCTTCTTCATTTTCAGGGTGGGGAAGGGGAAGGAGAGGTAAAGACCAAATGTTTCCTCCCTTTGTCTAACATTCTTCTCTACGAGTATCACAGATGTGAAGTACAGATGAGGTATTTCTGTCGTCAAGTACTGGAGGTAAATGGTGCCTGTAACGCTTTGCACAGAGTTGGGCAGAATAAACGTGAATTCAATTCAACCGTATTTATTGAGCGCTTACTGTGTACAGAGCACTGTACTAAGTGCTTGGGAGAGTACGATATAACAGACGGACACATCCCTGCCCATAACTGTTCACAGCCTAGAAGGGGAGACAGACCTTAAAATAAATAGATTAGATAAATAAACTACAGATATATACAGAAGGAAGCATCAACATCTTACAAGGTAAAAACTTTTTAGAAATACACAGACTTACAGCCTCAAATGATGCTCCACAACAAAGGATTATTGGAAGAAAGCAGTTGCTCACTAATAGTGTGCAGGGATCAGGAATGGAGGGAGACAGAGGAGGAAGAAGGGAATGGTCAGTGCTAAGACTTCCACGAGGCCATTAAACAGACACAAAAATCCAAGGAAAGGACCGGTGACCCCAATAACAATGCACCAGCACAGCAATAAACCTAAACGGCATCAAAGCGACTGTTGGTTATCATTCAGGTTTACAGGTGATGCCGAAAAGGCTGAAAATGACACTCAGAATCTCCATCTTTGAACGTGAAGGGCAGTTGTGTTTTTCTACAGCCAGCTAAACTGTCTTTGGAGGAGGTAAGATCAAGAAAGGAGAAACAAAGGGGTTGGATCACCAGCTGTTTCTGCAAATCAGCTTGTCTGCTTTCTGTACATCTCAAAAGTATTGTGTTTTATCTCCACTAGTTCCATTCTACCCCTTCCAGCCTTAGATTTCTTTAAAAAAAAAACAACACAAAAAAACCCATAAACACACACACAAGCATGCACGCACCTCTCCAACTCTCAATCTCTACCTTCCGAACAATGACTCACGCATGGTCTCACTGAATTTCTTCTGCTGACTGAGGGAGTTTAAAAATGCTAAGACCACATAAATTATTTACTGTAAATTCTCTGGGTTCTTCATACTCTTTAAGTGTAATAATTCCTGGGCTCTTTAAACTATTAAAAAAAATCCCAACCTCTTCCCCATTACCTAGTCCAACTTCTCTTCTTTATGTTAAAGATTGCAAAGTACTTTATCATTACCTATAGGTGGATAGAGCATGGATTTGGGCACTTGACCAAAACGGATACTTCTGCAGGATTACTAGAAAGCCTTAAACCAAAGATTATTTCACAAGGAAAAAGGACACTGAAGTAAGAACCGGATGATTTCATGCTTAATCATTGGAATGTCTTCCGTTTTTCCATGACCAGCTGGAGTGACCTTTGCGCTTGTCTGAAGGAAAAAAGTTTTAGGATTAATTGAAACTTGTGCCCAAAAAAATACTTCCCCAATTACAGAAATGGAACCAGCCCTGCAGTTCTGAAGAACATCTGTTTGGGAAGGACACTGGAGGATACTGCATGCAACCCAGAATAACTCCCAGAGATGAAATTTATACAAGGTGAAAGGAAATGAAACCCCTGCTCTTTTGAAATAGTGGCACAAGACTTTTAATAAGTCAGAAGGTCTCAAAACAAGCACCTTCCATCACAAAATAAGGTTCCCTCTGAGGGAAAACCTCAGAGAGAAGCAGCGTGGCTTAGTGGAAAGAGCCTGGACTCGGGAGTCAGGGGTCATGGGTTCTAATCCCATCTCTACCACTTGTCTGCTGTGTGACCTTGGGCAAGCTACTTAACTTCTCTGTGCCTCAGTTACCTCAGCTGCAAAATGGGGATTAAGAATGTGCATCTCATGTGGGACAACCTGATTACCTTGTATCTACCCCAGCGCTTAGAACAGTAGTTGGCACATAGTAAGTGCTACACACAATAGTAATAATTATTATTATTATTAAAACCATATGGGCTGGAGATTATTGGAAGAGCCAATCACTTCCCAACTATTCATTCATTCGATCGTATTTGAACGCTTACTGTGTGCACAGCACTGTACTAAACGCTTGGGAAGTACAAGTTGGCAACATATAGAGACGGTCCCTACCCAACAGCGGGCTCACAGTCTAGAAGGGGGAGACAAGACAACAAAACGAAACATATTAACAAAATAAAATAAATAGAATAAATATGTACAAGTAAAATAGAGTAATAAATACGTACAAACACATATACATATATACAGGTGCTGTGGGGAGGGGAAGGAGGTAAGGTGGGGGGATGGGGAGGGGGAGAGGAAGGAGGGGGCTCCCAAAAGTTGTATTTTGAGAGGATTTTCCCGGCTAATGTCTGGTTTGGGCCTGAATCTTCATAGGGCCAAAAGAGCCTTCAGGGCCAAGCAAACCTCAAGGATAATATCCCAATGCAGATGAAATCCCCAAAACTCAGAATCCAAGCCAGGGCCCCCCTGCAATAGAATGTTTTCCCAGTTGGAGGCTCATTAGATTGTGAACTTGAGGTAGGAACCACATTTTTCATTTCTTTTGTATGTTCACAAGGATTTGCGTACCGTAAGCCCTCAGTAAATGCTGCTGCTGTTGATGAGGAAGATGGACAGTTGACAGGCAGGCTTTCACACTGGCCCAGAATCTTATACATACACCCCGCTGCAGCCTTGGTAATCTCGGGAAGAAACCAAGGCCTCTTCAAGGTGACAGTGTAAGCAAGAAACAGAAAACATGGGTTGAAATAAGCAGGGTGGCTCAGTGGAAAGAGCACGGGCTTGGGAGTCAGAGGTCATGGATCCTAATCCCAGCCCCACCACATGTCTGCTGTGTGACCTTGGGCAACTTAGTTAACTTCTCTGAGCCTCAGTTACCTCATCTGTAAAATGGGGATTGAGACTGTGAGCCCCAGGTGAGACAACCTGATCACCCCCCAGCACTTAGAACAGTGCTGTGCACATAGTAAGTGCTTAACAAATACCATCATTATAAGCGCTCAGTACAGTGCTCTGCACACAGTAATCGCTCAATAAATACGATTGAATGAATGAATGAGTAAGGTGCATCCACCTACTATTTTCTGAGGGAGATGAAAGATCATGAAGGTTAGAGAAATTGTCTCAGGACTCCCCTTCCCCACACAAAAGGCTACAAATTACAAACATCCCCAGCTTCTGGTTATTTGCTTACAAGGAAAAATGGCCAAGACCTAGTCCAGTGGGTGACCGGGATCAGCGGTGTTGAAATTTTCAATTCGGGGCTTAAGGCCTTGCTGACGTGCCCCATTCAACTGTCCAGGAATATGGAGTTACATTATTCTTATAGAAGTCAATCAATTATTAATTGTAAATTATGGTAAAAGCACCATACAGCTGCTACTGATCTTTTAAAGGGCTTTTCTACCTCAGAGAGGTGAGTGGAGATGGAGAGATTACACTGAACTAACCTGCAAGGTCAAAAACTAAATCCCAAAAGACCAGCATTTTTTCCAGACTTGCACGAGAGGCAAGTAGATTCCATTCTTGTACGACACGGGGGGAGTGATCGCACAAAACCCCACAGTAGAGGAGGGTCATGCTCTAATAGTAGTAGCAGAGAAGCAGCGTGGCTCAGTGGAAAGAGCCTGGGCTTGGGAGTCAGAGGTCACGGGTTCTAATCCCGGCTCTGCCACTTATCAGCCGTGTGACTCTGGGCAAGTCAACTCAGTTACCTCATCTGTAAAATGGGGGTTAAGACTGAGACCCATGTGGGACAACCTGACTACTCTGTATCTACCCCAGTGCTTAGAACAGTGCTTGGCACATAGTAAGCGCTAATACCATCATTATTTTTATTATTATTAGTACTCAGTGTCCACCACTACACATTTGCACACAGACCATCTTCTTACACTGCGGTGCCCTGTATCCAGACAGGTTCACCCAGTCGGAAGAAGGAATGTTCCAAAATTCTCTATTTTCTACCAAAGAGACGCAGTAGGAACCCATGGTCTGGCAGAACTGGGTATATTTTTAGTTCATTCATTCAACTGTATTTATTGAGTGCTTACTGCATGCACAGCACTGTACTAAGCACTTGGGAGAGCATAATACAATAAACAGACACATTCCCTGCCTACAAGTTTAGTCTTGCCAACTTGTACTTCCCAAGTGCTTAGTATAGTGCTCTGCACACAGTAAGTGCTCAATAAATACGATTGACTGATTGATTGATTGATTGATAGTCTAGAGTGACACCCCTCAGAAGCTGCATTTGGTTATATTCTCCAGAAAGGGAATTTGAAGTACTTAATTGGGGGAAAACTCAAGATGCCCCAATTTCACAGAATGGCCTGTTTTAAGGGAAATTCAATTCAATCATACTTACTGAGCACTTACTGTGTGCGGAGCGCTGTACTAAGGACTTGGGAGACTACAATAAAACAATAAACAGACACATTCCCTGCCCCCAGTGAGCTTACACTCCCAGGTACTCTGACATGATAATAATAATAATTGTGGTATTCAAGTGCTTACTAGGTGCCAGGCACTGTACTAAGCACTGGAATGGAATCTAGCAAATCGGATTAGACAGAGTCCCTGTCCCACATGGGTTCACAGTCTTAATCCCCATTTGACAGATGAGGTAACTGAGGCACAGAGAAGTTAAATTACTTGCCCAGGGTCAACCAGGCAGCATCACAGTTCCCTTCAGCAGCCCAGGAACAACCTCCCCCTCGCTCAAACCCTCATTTTCCTAGCCTACCCCATCCTGTCAGGATTTTTTTTTAGCATTTCACAAAGAGGAAGGGAAATGTGTCACCAGAATTCTTTGTAAGGAACACATCTTCGGCTTCACGGGGCCTGACGAAAGGCAAATGTGACTCGAAAAATCCACGTGGAGTACTGTGCCCACCTCATTCAATTAGGTGAGGAAGAATGTACTAAAGGAAGGATAAAAGTGAAGGCAGTGAAGGCAAGAATTAGCACAGTGAGAGTCACCCGCTTCAGGTACATGAATGGATGGATCTTACACAGAGGGCAGTGGACTGCTGGTTCCCCTCTCCATTGAGGAAAGAACAAAAGGAAACAGGTTTAAACTGCTCAGTGACAGATTTAGGTTAGATAAGAACTTCCTGAGAGTAAGGATTCTTTAACACTCTGATGGGTTACTGAGAGTGTGGATTTTCCTTCCTTGGTGGCCTCTAAAAGTAGAGCAGTTTGGCTTTTGTTTTGTCTTTCCCCCTGACTTGGATGGTTTTAAACAGGATCCTGCCTCACTGGACTCCAGAAGCCTTTTCCAGCATTATGACTGTGTAAATAGAAATTCAGGGATCCCAGATTTCTGCCCTTCAAGAAATCTCAGGGCTAACTAGAACCGATTAGCAGAAGCATGGCAGAGTGGACAGATCATGGGCCTGGGAATCAGAAGGACCTGGATTCTAATCCGGGCTCCGCCACGTGTCTGCTGTGTGTCCCTGTGAAGTCACTTTACTTCTCTGTGTCTCAGTTGCCTCATCCGTAAAATGGGGATTGAGCATTCAAGAATGCTACAAACATTCTTGAATTTCAGTTGGTCAAATGGCACCTGGGCACTCACCCCCTTTCTCCTATCATCCTTTAGTCCTGCCAGCTGTGACTACTGTCAGGGACCTAACCCCCACAGTTGGCAATGGAAACTTGGAAGTGGAGGGGAAAAAAACTTGATTTCCATTCTCAAACTCGGACTAAATGGAATGCTGGCTCCTCGAGGGCGTGGTAAAGCTCTACTTTACCCTCTCAAGTGCTCCGCATATAGTAGGTATGCGATACTATCGTTTCACTGACGGACCGAACTTTTAAAAGTTTTAAACTTCTCTCTCTAGTAATGGGAGCCCAGCAGCTGGTTTAGAGTGCCGGCAGCAATCCCAACTTACCTTTGAGCCATCCAAACTGATTATCCTATAGACATTTCTTGTGCTGTCATAGAAGTAGGACACGGTAACCGCGTGCTTGCTGGTGGGAACCCAGTTCTTCTTCGTGTTGGGGTCAATCTGGAAGACGTGGGCTCGGGTGCTGAAGATCGGTTGCTCCCTGAAGGATAGAGGGTTATAAAGTCATAAGTATCAAACATCTGACATCGCATTAAAGGAAATACTCCAATGATCTAAGCCTCTTTATTGAAATTTTTGTGATGGGGAAGAGAAGGAAAAAGGGCCAAACTGGGATAAATCTGACACCTCTCAAGACCAACACTTCACAGCCTCAGGCCATTGGAGAGGATGGGGAGGGTGGGCGAGGGTGCAGTGGCGGGAACAGAACTACTGAACCAGGAGATGGTTCTATATCTTAAATCTTTCCCCTCCAGGTCCCTTGGAAGCAGCCCCGCTCTACCAGGTTGATTAAGACTGTGAGCTCCACATAGGACAGGGACTGTGTCCAACCCTATCACCTTTCTCTGCCCCAGCGCTTAGTACAGTTCCTGGCACATAAGAAGCACTTAATACCACTATTATTATCGTTATCTCTGGCTCTATGAAAGGATTGGGCCTCGCCAAACCCACACCACCCAAGGTCTCTGAGGGTCTGAAAAACACACAGAGGTTTTTCTGAGCTGGGCCAATTTCTAAAAGGTGTGGTGCCAACTCCTGGTCACGGGGCTGCCACAGCCCAGCAGGTGATTGCCTTAACAGCCACTGTAGCTTTCGACCCCCAGCTTAGCCAGCTATTTTTCTGTATTCCTGCGGGGCCTGTCCACCCCACATAACACCTTAGGTGGTTCTTCAGCCAGAAACTTTGACCACTGATGGCAGACTGAGGATTGGAATCCAGGAATCCAGATTCCAAGGGCAGCGCCCTTTCCACTGGATCAACAACAGGGCTTAAAGTCCTACCGTTGGATATGGGCACTTTGATTTTCACCCCTACCCCAGCACTTACATACATATCGAGCTAATTTATTTAATGTCCGTCTCCCAGCTCCTTGTCGGCAGGTATCACCTACCTACTCTTTTGAATTATATTCTCCCAACTGCTTAGTACAGTACTCTGCTCTCAAATACTATTGGTTGATAGAGTGAAACCACCTCTGCCCTCCAAACTTGAGAGATGGGAAAACAAACGGCTATTTGCAGTTAGACATAGGCTAGTATAGTCCATTTGAGTGACACTCAAATCCCTGAAGACATATCTAAATAGATAAAAATCACTGGGTTTGGCCTCTCTCCCTGCCGTAATGAAATAAGCATGGGCTTGGTAGTCAGAAGACACGAGTTCTAATCCTGGCTCTGCCACTTGTCTGCCATGTGACCTTGGGCAAGTCACTTACACCTTCTCTGTGCCTCAGTTACCTCATCTGCAAAATGGGGATTAGGACCGTGAGCTCCACTTGGGACAACCCGATTACCTTGTATCTACCCCAGCGCTTAGAACAGTCCTTGGCACATAGTAAGCACTTAAATACGATAATTATTAGTAGTAGTAACTTGACAAAATACCCAAAGTTTTAGTTATGTCATCAAGTAGTTAAGCATCTCTACCTCCTCAGATGCTCTCAAACATTTGTTTCCTTCAGGAAATAGCTTTGCAGATCAGGTTAAACCTTATTACAGTATTGTTCAATATACCAAGCCATCAATATACTTCAAAAGTCTACTTTTTGAATTCTCAACAGAATGCTACAGTAAGGGGAGCACAAGGCCTGCTTCAGATGGGACTGTCACCCTTTTTGAGATTCTCTCCTGCCACCCACCAAGCCCATGGCTATAGGCCAAGGTCTTCTTTTTGCCCAGGGGATAGGGCAGAACCCCCTCAGGGTGACTGCCACCACAGCTGAAGACAAAGAGGAAGAGTCATCCTCCTCTTCGGCACAGACAACGGTAACCGCCATTGCTGCTGAAGGCAAACAGGAGTTTCCTCTCTTTCCCAACTTTCCCATCCCTGCTGGCACCACCACCGTCTTGTGTCCTCCATCCCCCTCTTCCCTGCCTGGGGCTGGTCAGCCGCGGGGGAGGAAAGAGGGAGGAAAGAAGGGGTAGGTCAGTCAATCAATAATATTGATTGAGTGCTTACTGTGGGCAGAACACTGTGCTAAGCATTTGGGAGAGTACAAAATATAAAACACATTTCCCTGCCCACAAAGAGCTATTCTATTCTATTTTGTTAATATGTTTTGTTCTCTGTATCCCCCTTCTAGACTGTAAGCCCACTGTTGGGTAGGGACTGTCTCTATATAATAATGATGGCATTTGTTAAGCGCTTACTATGTGCCAAGCACTGTTCTAAGCGTTGCCAACGATATGTTGCCAACTTGTACTTCCCAAGCACTTAGTACAGTGCTCTGCACACAGTAAGCGCTCAATAAATATGATTGATTGATGAAATGGAGGAGGAGGCAGCTGGCAACTGGGGGCAAAATAAGTATGGTGGAAGAGGGAACACTCCTTTTTCCACTATCATCATGATCACCGTCAATGGTATTGATTGAGTGTTTACTATGTGCAGAGCACACAGCTGTCCATAGCTTCCCTTTTATTTACCTATTCCTCTGGCCCCACCCCATTTTAAATCTCACCCCTATCCTGGTTTAAGTCCCAAAGAGTCTGGTCACTTTAGCCTATAGACAAGCAAATAGGCAGAGAAGCAGCAGGGCCTAGTGAGAAGCCGCACAGGCCAAGACGTCAGAGCACCTGGATTCTAATCCCAGCTCTGCCACTTGTCTGCTGTGTGACCTTGGGCGAGTCATTTAATGTCTCTGTGCTTCAGTGCCCTCATCTGTAAAATGGGGATTAAGACTGTGAGCCCCCTGTGCATATAGCTGTAATTCTATTTATTCTGACGATTAACACTCATCGACATGTTTTGTTGTCTGTCTCCCCCTTCTAGACTGTGAGCCCGCTGTTGCCGACTCTATGTTGGCCGACTTGTACTTCCCAAGCGCTTAGTACAGTGCTCTGCACACAGTAAGCGCTCAATAAATACGACTGAATGAATGAAGCAGTGTCACCTACTGGATAGAGCACGAGCCTGGGAGTCAGAAGGCCATGGGGTTCTAATCCCAGCTCCGCCACTTAATAATAAAAATAATAATTATGGTATTTGTTAAGTGCTTACTACGTGCCTGGCACTGTACTAAGCACTGGGGTAGGTACAAGCAAACCGGGTTGGACACGGTCCCTGTCCCAAATGGGGCTCACAGTCTCAATCCCCATTTTACAGATGAGGAAACAGACACAGAAAAGCGAAGTGATTTGCCCAAGGTCACACAGCAGACACGTGGAGGAGCCGGGATTAGAATCCATGGCCTTGACTCCCAACACTATGCCATGCTGCCCATTCCCGAGGCCCCTTGGAGGTAAAAGTGAAATAGAGAGGGACAGGATCCAAAATGCTGTATTAGACTACACAGTCTACACAGTCTTCTAGACTGTGAGCCCACTGTTGGGTAGGGACTCTCTACATATTGCCAACTTGTACTTCCCAAGCACTTAGTACAGTGCTCTACACACAGTAAGCGCTCAATAAATATGATTGAATAAATGAATGAATGTACTATGGGAGGAAGTCAAACATGAGGGCCTCTCGGTTCCAAATGCATTCAGAGAAGCTGCGTGGCTCAGTGGCCCGAGCTTTGGAGTCAGAGGTCAAGGGTTCAAATCCCGGCTCCGCCAATTGTCAGCTGTGTGACTTTGGGCAAGTCACTTCACTTCTCTGGGCCTCAGTTCCCTCATCTGGAAAATGGGGATTAAGACTGTGAGCCCCACAGGGGACAACTTGATCATCTTGTATCCCCCCCAGTGCTTAGAACAATGCTTTGCACATAGTAAGCACTTAAATACCATCATTATTATTACTCATCTTGTCTGCTGATAACTCAGAGTTGGCTTTTAGCATAAGGCTAAGCTCCATGTGGGCAGGGAACGTATCTGCCAACTTTGTCGAACTGTACTCTCCCAAGTGTTTAATACGGTGCTCTGGGCAGATTAAGCACTCAAAAAATACCACCGATTGACTGACGGATAGACAGGGCTATCCCCAGGCAGGTTTGCCTGATAAATTCTCTTAGGAAGTCCATTTGCCCTGAGCAGGAACGATAAGCCTTGACCAGTCTTTTCTTCTTGACCATGTTAGTCAGAGCCTTAGAAAGATGCAACTACAGCCTCGTCAACAACATTAAACTATGCAGAGTTGTCTCTTATGCATAACAACCAGAACTGCATCTTATGGTGACACTTTCTGGAAACCTACACTTTTCTCCTAAGAGACCGATTTGAGGTTTCGGCCCTAAATACGTCCAGGAAAGAAGTAGAAATTGTAAGTGGCTTATAGAAAGATTAGAGGACTGCTCTGAAGTGAACCCTATTACTTCTGCCTTCCAACTGTCCTTCTTACCTCCTTCCCTTCCCCACAGCACCTGTATATATGTATATATGTTTGTACATATTTATTACTCTATTTATTTTACTTGTTAATATCTATTCTATTTATTTTATTTTGTTAGTATGTTTGGTTTTGTTCTGTCTTCCCCTTTTAGACTGTGAGCCCACTGTTGGGTAGGGACTGTCTCTATATGTTGCCAATTTGTACTTCCCAAGCGCTTAGTACAGTGCTCTGCACATAGTAAGCGCTCAATAAATACGATTGATGATGATGATGATGAACTGTCACAGCTCTCAGTGGAAGAATGGAAATCCCCCAAACTAACCAGTTCCCCATACTCTTCCATACAGATCTCCCCAACTGCTAGGATAACACACTGGGACAGTGATTGCTCGGGCACTTTTAGTACATCTTCAATTTGAATCTCGGGAAATGGAGTTACAAAGCGTTTGTGAAAAATGCAAAGAGGAAGAATAACAGGATGCCTAAGTAGCAATAGAGGATGCTGAGACCATTAGGGTAATATATTTTGAAAAGAAAGGAAGATCCAGAGCGATACCGAAATCTGGAAGAGCTCACAGAGAGCAGCAAGGGATCAGAGCCCAAGATACTCATCGGTATTCAGTTAAAACCACATAAATACGTTTTTTGTTTCCTAATAAAGGCATGCAGTGAATAGATTTATTTTCAGGATAGCTAAATGGCAGCTTACCAGGAATGAACCTAAAACGGAATACAGGCTGGACAACCTGTGTGCTCTACATATATTAAATACTTGATAAATACCACTGATTGACTGATGGGGATCGGAGGAGTACACGGCGACAGTAGTCTTTGTATTAAAAGACGGCGCAGCCAGCAATGGGATTTCACCTATAAGAGTATGTACTATCTTCAGCTGAACTCCTTCCCCCATTCGAGTCCACCAACTCTTGCTACCTTCAAAGCCCCCCCGAAATGCTACCTCCTCCAGGAAGCCTTCCCCACTTGATTCTGCTTCTCCCAAGACATAATCTGCCCAACTACCAACTCGGCATTTCTGCATCGCCTTCGCTCTTAAGTTCTCCCAACTAGGCGTATCACCCCTACACCTATCGAATCACATATTCTATTCATGCAACTACTCATCAATAGATCTTTCCATTCTGTCTTGCCTCTTACCTGTAACTATTTGGAGGGTCTCCCCTGCTAGCTTGTAGGCTCCTTGACGGCTTGTATTCTCCTAAAGCGCAGAGTACACTGCTCTGCCTAGAGAAGGCACTCAGATACTGTTGATGGATTAAACTGAGAGTCCCACAGGGGTCTCGGCTGAAGAGGCAAGCCGGGCCATTTGGCTGCTCCTGTAATGTCCAAGCAGCTCCAGTCTAGGATTCAATGCTAAGTCTCAAAGGGGTAAGTGACTGAAATCCACCCAGTTAAATTTTAGTGTGTAAAGCCTATGCTACTTAGCTAGGAAATCAAAAGTGGGGTGGCCTGGGGTAGAGAAGCAGCGTGGCTCGGTGGAAAGAGCCCGGGCTTTGGAGTCAGAGGTCATGGGTTCAAAACCCAACTCCGCCAATTATCAGCTGTGTGACTTTGGGCAAGTCACTTAACTTCTCCGTGCCTCAGTTCCCTCATCTGTAAAATGGGGATTAATACTGTGAGCCCCCCGTGGGACAACCTGATCACCTTGTAACCTCCCCAGCGCTTAGAATAGTGCTTTGCGCATAGTAAGTGCTTAATAAATGCCATTATTATTATTATTATAAAGCAGAGGCCCGAAAGTCAGAAGGACGTGGGTTCTAATCCTGGCTCCGCCACTTATCTGCTGGGTGACCTTGGGGAAGTCGCTTCACTTCTCTGGGCTTCAGTTCCCTTATCTGTAAAATGGGGGTGAAGACTGTGAGCCCCACCTGGGACAACTTGATAACCTTATATCTATCCCAGCGCTTAGAACAGTGCTTGGCACATAGCACTTCACAAATACTATTAAAAAAAATACAAAACAAAAAAAAGTTTTAGAATGGAATTTACCATAGTTACTTGCTAAACTGCCTCAACCGCATAAATGCCCTATCCGTATTTGAGGAGGAAATTAAAGACTATTTTCTGAATCACTTGCTGGTAAGCTGCGAAAGCCAACCCACCCGAGGCGGGGGAGAAGCAGAAGGGTGAGACCAAGTTGAGGGAGGTGGGGTGGCAGCATAAGAGTTAATTTATTGAGAGTCAATTATATTCTGCATTTGCCAGTGCAATAGATGAGAAGTAGATGCAAGTGCCCTTTCCCTTTCCCCTTTTCCTCCTCCCCCATCATACAATTCTTCTACATTCCACTCAATAACCCCACCCCGTTTTAAAGTTACAAAAATTATGCAAAAAAAAATAGAGTGATTCTGTGAGTAAATACTTCTCCATTAGCAAGAAAAGGAATGAACACGGACAGAAGGTAGAGAGAGGTGCAGATGGCTGGTTAGAAAGAAGGATGAAACCCACATCTTACACTCCCTGCAAGTTTTTACAGGTTTCCGCCGACAAAGTACTCGTACTGCGCTACACTTCAGAAGGAATGCTGTTACATTTTAGATGTCAAAATCTGTCTCGCTCCTCTTTATGTAGAAGATAACAAACCCACCAAAATGTTGACCAGAGAAACGTTGCACCACACTGAGTGCTATGCTTGGGTCTTGGCATGTAGTGAGTTTCCTTTTCTAGTTATATGGCGGCGTTGAGCCCCATCCTGACGCACCAAAGCCACTGGGGCTCTGAGGTCCAGAAGGGGCTCTGATGATTGGGGAGACTCCTTCACCCCCATCTGAAATGGCACAAGAAGCCGGCCCCTGCAGGAGCTAAAACTTGGACGGACCAGACTGGTTACACTTTCCATGGGCTTGAGTTCAATTTCGCCTGAACCTTATTGTTCTTGTTGACTTTAGTTGACTTTTTCCTCTATGAGCCGGCCCAACCTCACTTTAAATTATGAGCGCCTTGTGAGTCAAGGGCCTGAAGAAGCACGGCGAAGTGGATAGAGCACGGGCCTAACCCGGCTCCGCCACTTGTATGCTGTGTGACCTTAGGCAAGTCACTTCACTTCTCTGGCCTCAGTAACGGCATCTGTAAAATGGGGATTGAGACTGTGGAGCCCCACACGGGACAGGGACTGTATCCAACTCGATTTGTTTGTAGCCACCCCAGCGCTTAGTTCAGTGCCTTAGTACAGTAACAGCTTAACAAATATCATCGTCTTAGTCAAGAATCACATATTCTTAATACAGCACGTCATATACTAGCTGCCCACAGGGAACTTCTTCTATTAACAGGGGAGACGGACAAAAATATTTACAGGTTGCTATCCTTTTATTCAAAAGCCTTAATAGGAGGCTACGTAGTCACGGGTAATGCCAAGATCAGTGGATTATCATCTCCTAGCCCCATGGCCCTTATGTACATTTCTATAATTTATTTATATTATTGTCTGACTCTCCCTCTGGACTGCAAGCTTGTTGTGGGCAGGGAATGTGTCTGTTTATTGCTGTACTTTCCCAAGCGCTTAGTATTGTGCTCTGCAGACAGTAAATGCTCAGTAAATACAACTGACTGACTGCCCAAAGGATAATGCGGTGGTTGAAAGCTTTTAGTTGGGCAAGCTCCAGTGCAGCATGTGCCTGGAATGTAAACAAATCCAAGCTGGTCTGGACAGGTCTGGTTTCTGTATAGGGACGAACAGTGCTTTGCACATAGTAAGTGCTTAATAAATGCCATCATTATTATTATCATCACACATCTGCCGGGCTTCTCAGCTAGGACAGTCAGTCAGCTGTATTTATTGAGTGCTTACTGTGTGCACAGCGCTGTACTAGTGCTTGGGAGAGTCCAGTAGAATAGTAAAACAGCCACATTCCCTTCCCACAACGAGCGTACAGGGGTCCCCTCTAATTTGGAGGGCCAGGACTGACTGACCAAGTAGCCAAATAGCCAGTGGGGTGGCTTCATTCATTTAATCGTATTTATTGAGAGCTTACTGTGTGCAGAGCATTGTACTAAGCGCTTGGAAAGTACAATTTGGTGACAGAAAGACACTGTCCCTACCCAACAACGGGCTCACTCCTTGTTGGCTCAGCTCCATAGCCGGCAATTTGTTCAAGTGGCTACCCCAGGCAACCAACCTGCTATGCCAGGCTCGGACAGTCCCACATTTTTTTTTATAGTATTTGTTATGCGCTTACTATGTGCTAGGCACTGTTCTAAGTGCTGGAGCTGACACAAGCTAATCAGGTTGGACACAGTCCTCGTCCCACATGGGGCTCACAGTCTTAATCACCATTTTACAGATGAGGGAACTGAGGCACAAGGAAGTGAAGGGACTTACCCAACGTCAAGCAGCAGACAGGAATTAAAACCCAGGTCTTTCTAACTCCCAGGCCCGGGCTGTGTCCACTAGACAACACTGCTTCTCATTACTTTCCTTCTGGTTAAACCCTTTCTGAACCATTGCAACCACAATGGAAGCCCGAACATCAGCGCTGAAAGCTTTCCACTGTATATTAATTCAGAGAAACTTTGCAATTATGAAAGTTGGCTGAACTTCGTATATGCTAATAAAAGAGTTCAAATGGTTTAGAACTAAAGAGTCAATTCAATTTAAGAATTATCTAAGAGCAGAACAGCTATTACAATTAATTGGTCTTTATACGGACTTTCATTTTATTAGATTGTGTGTCAAGGCTCAGTGATGATTTTCAGATATTGTGTTGTCACTGTTCTAATAGTTTTTGCTCATTAGGGAAATAAAACAGGTGCCAAGATTCTTGAAGAGAGTCAAAGGATCTTTCAATTTGCATTTCAATATTCTTAGCTTGTTTGTGTAGTTTCACCAGCTACGGGTATTTGTGGTTGAGGGTGATAATTTATTAACCTGAAAAGTGAGTAGTTAAGCTTAACATTCTATCTTTTACTTACAAGATACACTGAAAACAAATTCTTATTTTCCCTGTCCTCCTCTAGACCACTTCACTACATGACATAATTCTGAAAAATCAGAAAGCAAGCTCGTTAGCATTAAGATATTTCTGGAGTAGGCTAAAGGGAATATAGACTACTGCAGCTACTGGTCAAAAGTAGATTCCTTTGCAATAATCTGTAAAGTCCAATCAGATGATTATGACAAATACATTAGTTTTCATCATCACCGGGCAGAATTACAGATTAGTGCACAGGAACCAAAACCAGAACAAGGGATGCCATGGGTTTGCCTCTTAAACAAGTATTACTCAGCTTGACAAGTCATTAAGTAGTTCATGATATTCTCTATCCACTCCTGTCTGTCCCCACTCATTGGTAAAGGAGTGAAGTAGAAAGAGAAAGGAAAAAGGACAGGGCATGGACCCAGACTCAAGTTCACTAGTTTTCCATCTATTTATTGTTTATCAATAGTAGTAGCAGCATTTGAGAGCTCATTAAGGTGCAATGTTGTTGTCATGCTGTCGAGTCGTGTCCGACAACCACTTGCAAATATGCGTATCAGTCTTCAAATTCCTTACCACTAAAACAAAATATCCACCACAGCCAGAAAACTCCATCTATACTTAATTCATTCCAGAGGGAAGCAGGGGCAAAATTTATCTGTGTTCACAGTTAGCTGAATACTTGTCTGCAGTACATGAACAATAATTTAAGAAAAATAGACAAATCCTTCAGAAAAGGACAGAATTATTTTGTGTAGCAAAATGGCAAAACTCAAATTTGGAGAGCCAGAGAACAGGCAGAACATTCTTCGGTCTGGATTTCCCACTCTAATCAGCCGGCTCTCACTTGGGTTCCTAAAGAACTCTTAAGCCAAATCTAATCCTCCTCCACCTCCCTGGTGCTTTCTACAGTTCTGACCCACCCTCCCTACTCAGGAGATTTCCTTTGGTCATAAGTAATAATAATAATGATAATTGTTAAACGCTATGCAGCGAGCACTGTTTTAAGTTCTGTGAAAGATACAAGATAATCAGGTTGGACCCAATCCCTGTCCCACATGGGATTCACAAGGTCTAAGGAGGGGGGAGAGCAGGGATTGAATCCCCATTTTGCAGATGAGGGAACTGAGGTACAGAGAAGCAAAGTGACTTACCCAAAGTCACACAACAGGCATGTGATGCAGCGGGGATTAGAACCCAGGTCCTCCAACTCCCAGGCCTGTGTTCTTTCCACTAGGCCATGCTGCTTCTTTATTAACACTGACTGTACTCTGACTCACCTTACTTCTCCGACTGCTCCTTCGCTGGCTTATTTGCTTTCCTCACCCTTTAACTGTGAGGGTTCCACAAAGCTAAATTTAAGGCCCCTACTCTTCTCACTTTATACTCACTCTCTCCAAGGCTCATCAGCTCACGTGCTTTCAACTCCCACAGCCATCCAACATTTCCAGCCCTACCCTTCCAACTGCTCCCCAGTCTCAAATTTCCTCCTGCCTCCAGGATATCTCTAACCTGCCTGACCCTCAAACTTATTTTGTCCGAAACAACTCAGTTTCCTGCTAAGCCCTCTCTTCTTCCCAACCTTTCCAGTGTGGTCACACCCAGTATGACCAATACTACTACTGTCCTCTACATCTTTCAGTCCTGCAATTCATCCAGTGGAAAGAACACTGCTCTGGGAATCAGGCCTGGGCTCTAATCCCAGTTTTTCCAGTAGTTGGCCAACACAGGCAAAGACCACACATGTAGTAATAACAATAATAATGGCAATTATTAAGCGCTTACTATGTGCAAAGAACTGTTCTAAGTATACTGCCCCTCTGCCTGCTTACCTTTCTTTAAAAAAAATAGTGTTTGTTGAGTGCTATGTGCCAAGCACCATGCTAAGCACTGGGTTAGAAAAGCCAATCATATTTATTGAGAGCTTACTGTGTGCACAGAATCGTACTAACCGCTTGGGAGAGTAACAGTATGACAGACACGTTCCCTGACCATAATTTACGGCCTAGAGGGAGCTTACAGTCTAGATCTAAATTAATCAGGTTGGACATAGCCCCTGCCCCATATGGGGCTCACAGTCTTAATCCCCATTTTCCAGATGAGGGAACTGAGGCCCAGAAAAGTGAAGTGACTTGGCCAAGGGAGACAACTGGCAGAGCAAAGATTAGCATCCAAGTCCTTCTGATTCCCAAGCCCAAGCTCTACCCCCTAGGCCGCACTGCTTCTGTTGTTGAATCCCATGCCCCAGTGGGAATATGATTGGCAGGAATTATGGCATGCAAGTGGCATCACAAAGAACATAAACACAATCAATTCTTTTATAGACTTGATCTGTCACCCACCGTTTCAGACTGGAGATGCTATCTATGGCCTTCAAGCTCACAACCTTCTGTCATCATTGACTTCTTTCATCCACTGTGCATATTCAGCATACGTCTTTCATGAAATAGCATGAGTTTGCCTCACTCATACAACCAGTACCTTGGGTTAAGACCTACTCCCATCTGGGCTGGACCTCTGTATTAGTATCCTGACTGGTCTCTCTGATTCCAATAACTCTTCTCTTCACTACTACACCCTGCTGTGAAAACATCCCTCTGAACTACTTATCTACACCCATCACTCCTCTTCTCAACTGCCTCCAATGGCTCCCAGTGACTTGTTCATTAAACAGAATCTCATAACTGTCCATTTTGGGGCTATGGATCAGTTGGCTCTTTCATACCTAACTACCCTCTTGTCCCACGACATAGCCATTTATATTAAGCCGCTCTCCTCACCGTCCCTCACATTTGACTTTCCCCTTCCAATGCACTGCTCACTCTCCCTAGTCGGCTTTGCCAAACTGCCTCCCTTCCCTCCCTCAAAATCCTAGTCTCTTCCTCCATAAAGCATTCCTAGAACTGATCCCTCACCACTTTTTTTTTCCTAAGCGCTTACTATGTGTCAAACACTGTTCTAAGCACAGGGGAAAGTACAAGTTGATTAGGTCGGACAAAGTCCCTGTCTCACATGGGACTCAGTCTAAGCAGGCGGGAGAACAGGTATTCCCATTTTACAGTTGAGGAAGCTGAGGCCCAGAGAAGCAAAGTGACTTGCCCAAGATCTTGCAGCAAACAACTGGCAGAGCCGGTATTGGAACCCAGATCCTTCTGACTCCCAAGCCCACATACTCTCCAGCAGGCCATGCTGCGCCTCCTTCACATCACTCCCAGCACTCCTGAAACGCCCTACATTATTTGTAATTCACGCACCCATCTGCACTGGTTATGTTTAATACATGCTCATCTGTTCTTAACACCTCTCATTTGTTGCTTGATATGGATGTGTCTTCATTTGATTTTAATCCCTGGAGAGGGATTCCTCAACTCAGAAAAACACAACTGAGAGATTGTTTACAGATCCAAAGGACACAAACGGGGCATGACCTCTCCATTACTATTGGAAGACTTCCCCCTAAGCACAGGATCCCACTTAAAGAGAAGCAGCGTGGCTCAGTGGAAAAGAGCGCGGTCTTTGGAGTCAGAGGGCATGGGTTCCAATCCCGGCTCTGCCAACTGTCGGCTGTGTGACTCTGGGCAAGTCACTTCACTTCTCTGGGCCTCAGTTCCCTCACCTGTACAACGGGGATGAAGTCACTGAGCCCTCCGTGGGACAACCTGACCACCCCAGCACTTAGAACAGTGCTTGGCACATAGTAAGCGCTTAATAAATGCCATCATTATTATTATTATTATTAAAACACCAATTCTCTCAACCGCTACCAGCCAAATGACTGTGTGAGTAGTAACCTCTACATTTCACGGAGGCCCACTGGGGGTGTGGATGGGGATTAGAGAAGGCGGGGTGTGGGTGTGTGTGTATGTTACATTAGAGCCATTTGGATGCCTAGGGATGCAACTTGCACCATCTGCCCTCCTGACATTTCAGCCGCACTTGGAAGCAGCTGGAGAAGTTCCGAATCCCAGCCTACCCGGATCCAAGTTCGACAAACGTGTCAAGCAGAACGGCCCTGGCCCTTCCTTTACCTTCGGTCGATTCCGGAGGGAGGGAGAGAAAGGCTCCTGGGAGGCAAACCTTAAGGATGCATAACGGTGACTTTGCACCCGCCCAGGAGCCCTTCTGGAATACGGGGACCGCTGGGAATCGGCAGCGGGTCTGACGCATCCCTAGGCGTGTGAAATTCCCAAGTTAGAGATTCCCTTGGCTCAGGGAAGCTTAAGCCAAGAGAGGTTGGACCTTCCTGCTGACGCCCATCCTGGTCACAACCCTGTCACCTGGCTGGGGCATGGCCTGAAGGACAGGCCCAATCTGCTCGAAACTACAGGAGGATCCAGGGGGGTTGAAACTGCACCAGCCTGCTCTCTCAACTCAGTCAATCGTATTTATTGCGCGCTTACTGTGTGCAGAGCACTGTACTAAGCACTTGGGAAGTACAAGACGGCAACATATAGAGACGGTCCCTACCCAACAACGGGACTGTGCGCTTACTGTGTGTACAGCACTGTATGAAGCACTTGGAAGAGTACGATATAACAACAGACACATTCCCTGCCAAACTGTACTTTTTAAATCTGGCCCCGTTACTTTTTTTTTTTGAATGGCATTTGCTAAGTGCTTACTATGTTCCAGGCACCGTACTAAGTACTGGGGGTAGGAACAAAATAATCAGGTTGGACACAGTCCATGTCCTACGTGGGGCTCAGTCATAACCACAGATGAGATGAACCAAAAAACACCTTCATTTCCTCAAAAATTGGGGTGGGAAAATTATGCACAAGAGGCAATTATGATAATACAGTACATACTGTAATATTTACATATGTACACAAAACACCAATTCAAAATGTTGCACTATTGGTACATGTTTACGCTGCTGTGTGATCATATAACTCTACTTGTGTTTTTTAATCACAGCTTTACATTTTTATGCTGCTTTGACCAATTTTGGGGATCTTGGTAATGCAATAATATACTTTAGGTTGTTTCCTCTGGGACTACGTTTGGCTTAGTGCTCAACACTATTTTCATGGAACCAATTAAAAGCATTAACAGGGGTACAGTGATTTTACCACAGGCTTTCAAAGGATTCATCCACTGTCTCAGAAACAACAGTTTTCCCATTTACTGGCTAATCACTCATTTTAAACAAAAAGGAGTGCTCCCAAAATATGAATACAAAGCAAACTGCTTATTTGCAAAAGCCAAAATAAGGATCGGCCCCTAGGGAAAGGTTTAATTGTAGTTCAAATACAATCAGTATTCTGGTATTTACTCTTCTTTCCGAAAGTGATTTTTATAATTGACAACTTAATTAGCATAGCAAGGCTAGATTGTAGCCACCATATGTTGCTTGGTCTAGTGGAAAGAGCACCGGTTTGGGAGTCAGGGGACCTGGGTTCCAATTCCAGCTCCGCCACGCATCTGTGGTGTGACCTTGGACAAGTCATTTAGCTTCTCTGTGCCTCAGTTCCCTCAGTTGCAAAACAGGGATTCAATACCGTTTCTCCTTCCGATTTAGACTGTGAACCCCATGTGGGACCCGATTAGCTTGCATACACCCCAGTGCTTGGCCCACAGTAAGCATTTAAATACCACAACTGTTATTAATATATGAAAAATGTTTTTTGGAGGGAGAGGGAGGAGGGCAAAATTTGGAAGACCAGTAGCCCTCAATTGTGCCTTTACTGGGTGATGGGAAAGATCAGCTTACAGACTAAAGTTACTACATGGAAAGCAAAATCAGGATGGGAAATGAAAAGTAAAAGATCACTAGTATAAAAATCAAAAAACACGTAGATTGTTTCCTACATTCTTCCCTTGTTCAGAAAAATCACCTGCCATCAAGTCTGATTTCATGTGCACTCTTTATATTGCTCCTAATCCTTTCTATCCTTACTAATCATTCCAACAGGGACCCCCACATTCTTTCAACTTAAGGAAATTTGTCTCACAGAAAGGGAAAACTGAGTGTCGACTTTCACTTGAGCCCATTGTTGGGTGGGGACCGTCTCTATATGTTGCCAACTTGTACTTCCTGAGCACTTAGTACAGTGCTCTGCACACAGTAAGTGCTCAATAAATATGACTGAATGAATGAATGCTCAGTGGTTGTTCCAAGTTTTTATTAATGAATAACAGTTTTCACTATTCCTGTGAGGATGGCAAATATGACTATTTCACCTATGAATAAGGGACACATTATCTAGCAACAGTGCAAATATATTCCCTTAGAGGCGGGAAGTAGCCTTACCTTCTTAGTGCTTATAATTTAAGCCTTTTACCATTTCTAACAACTGAATTCGATTAGACACAATTAGGAAGCTAGTTTAACAGCTCAGAGGGCCTCTCTCTTGTACTCAGCATTACTATACACTCTGCTCTGGTAGCAAAAACAGCCGCCAACATCAGCAAGTTGATCCTTGAGAGTTTCAGCTGTGACCCCCTGAAAGGACCTTGCAATCCTTTTGAGAGGCAGAGCCAATTAACAAAGCCAATCAAGTGGGCTTTTCAAGTAGCCAGCACCTGTGCAGACCTCCTGGCCAACAATAGCTTCACGCTATGCCTTTCCTGTATGAGAAGGCATACTGTCCTCTCCCCAATTTACTATTTTCAGGATGTCCCCTAGGCCTCCCCAGCTATTTTTAGGCTTGGAAACTGCCCTCTCAAAGGTCACCGATGACCTCCTACTTGCCAAATCCAACGGCTCTTACTCGATCCTAGTCCTCCTCGACCTCTCAGCTGCCTTCGACACTGTGGACCACCCCCTTCTCAACACGCTATCCAACCTTGGCTTCACAGACTCCGTCTTCTCCTGGTTCTCCTCTTATCTCTCCGGTCATTCATTCTCAGTCTCTTTTGCAGGCTCCTCCTCCCCCTCCCATCCTCTTACTGTGGGGGTTCCCCAAGGGTCACTGCTTGGTCCCCTTCTGTTCTCGATCTACACTCACTTCCTTGGTGACCTCATTCGCTCCCACGGCTTCAACTATCACCTCTATGCTGATGACACCCAGATCTACATCTCTGCCCCTGCTCTCTCCCCCTCTCTCCAGGCTCGCATCTCCTCCTGCCTTCAGGACATCTCCATCTGGATGTCTGCCCACCACCTAAACCTCAACATGTCCAAGACTGAACTCCTTGTCTTCCCCCCCAAACCCTGCCCTCTCCCTGACTTTCCCATCTCTGTTGACGGCACTACCATCCTTCCCGTCTCACAAGCCCGCAACCTTGGTGTCATCCTGGACTCCACTTTCTCATTCACCCCTCACATCCAAGCCGTCACCAAAACCTGCCCGTCTCAGCTCCGCAACATTGCCAAGATCTGCCCTTTCCTCTCCATCCAAACCGCTACCCTGCTCGTTCAAGCTCTCATCCTATCCCGTCTGGACTACTGTATCAGCCTTCTCTCTGATCTCCCATCCTCATGTCTCTCCCCACTTCAATCCATACTTCATGCTGCTGCCCGGATTGTCTTTGTCCAGAAATGCTCTAGGCATGTTACTCCCCTCCTCAAAAATCTCCAGTGGCTACTAATCAATCTGCACATCAGGCAGAAACTCCTCACCCTCGGCTTCAAGGCTGTCCATCACCTTGCCCCCTTCTACCTCACCTCCCTTCTCTCCTTCTACAGCCCACCCCGCACCCTCCGCTCCTCTGCCGCTAATCTCCTCACCATGCCTCATTCTCATCTGTCCCGCCATCGACCCCTGGCCCACGTCATCCCCTGGGCCTGGAATGCCCTCCCTCTGCCCATCCGCCAAGCTAGCTCTCTTCCTCCCTTCGAGGCCCTACTGAGAGCTCACCTCCTCCAGGAGGCCTTCCCAGACTGAGCCCCTTCCTTCCTCTCCCCCTCATCCCCCTCTCCATCCCCCCATCTTACCTCCTTCCCTTCCCCACAGCACCTGTATATATGTTTGTACATATTTATTACTCTATTTATTTTACTTGTACATATCTATTCTATTTATTTTATTTTGTTAGTATGTTTGGTTTTGTTCTCTGTCTCCCCCTTTTAGACTGGGAGCCCACTGTTGGGTAGGGACTGTCTCTATGTTGCCAACTTGTACTTCCCAAGCACTTAGTACAGTGCTCTGCAGACAGTAAGTGCTCAATAAATACGATTGATTGACTGATTGATTGACAATCCAAAAAAAAGTATTCATTTCCATGGTCAATTACCTTCTTTTGAAGATTACTTACACTGTGAGCCCCATGTGGGGTAGGGACTGTGTCAGACCTGACTAGCAAGTATCTACCCCAGTACTTAGAACAGTATTTGACACAGTAAATACTTAAATATCAAGGATAATAGTAATAATAACACCAAGAGCCAAAGGAGAGATGCCACTGAGACTCACATAACTCTTAAAGGCCCCTGATACATTAACAAACTGCACCAATAGTCTGCCTATCAGCCCAGAAAGTGTAATTCTTTATTGGATTTTATTCTTCCCTGGAAGATGTTTTGTAAGGAGTATGAAATAGCTTTCCCATCTGTTTCAAAGGCTTTTAGGACACTTCATCATCTCCTCTATTGACTCAGAGAGCCACTAATAAAAATAGATGATTTGGGCTACAGTACACTCAAAGGTACCAAGTTTTTTGTTCAAGGGAGGTTTAAACAGGCACGGTGTCTTGGCTTCTCTACGACTGAATAGATCAACTAAACTCCAAATGTTGGTTATTCACGGTGGTAAGGCAATTTCTAAAACAATCGATGGAGTTTAATATCCTGAGACCTCGGGACGGAGAACCAGTGCGAGAGAATCGATGACAGTGACTGTCATGCGAAGTCACTGTACCTCTCTCATCCCTACCCACAGTCCTCCCGCAAGCAGGCCGGCCCACGGCACAGGTTTTGTTGTGCTGGACCGAAATGACCGCAGAATACTGCCAAAGCTATATGGGCAATTTTTTTTTTTTGGTGGCATTTGTTAAGTGCTTACTATGTGGCTGGCACTCTTCTGAGCACCGGAGTAGATACAAGCTAATCAGGTGGCAGACAGTCCCTGTCTCACATGAGGCTCACAGTCTCAATCCCCGTTTTATTAGTGCATTAACTGAGGCCCAGAGAAATAAAATGACTGGCCCAAGGTCACACAGCAGCTGGTGGCGGAGCCGGGTCCTTCTGACTCCCGGGCTGAGCTCTTTCCGCTAGGCCATGCTGCTTCTCAGTTGCCTTGGTAACCAGGGTCTTTGCTGCCCACGAAAGCTAGCGACTTTCCAAGAATTCCTACTGGGCCCGTCCACTTCACAGATTACCCTGAGCTATTTCTTCCTTGAGAGGTCTTCCCCACTCATGCCCTCCCATTTCCCAGAGCCATGTTCTTTTCCCCAGAACAATAGCAGGGTTTCTAAAACATTACCCAGTTGTGGTCTGCATTTCCCCTCCTAAGGAGAGCTGCTACTTTGTGAGAAATGTGAAATTTGTTCTTTGGAACAGCCAACTTGGAATTATTCTGTTTTCGCTTGTCTTTCGACAATTGACTTTGGAAAATTACTCAATGACATAATGATCTTGCATCTGGCAATTCAAGGCCAAAGGGAAAAAAAAAGTCAGCTTATTTGAAAATAATTGTCCTAGTAATGGGTAAGAAGAATAGAATGGCTATTTGGATGATCAATGGGTTTCAAAAGCCTCCTTTTAGCCATTAGTTTCAACATCCTGCCCCAGACTATTTTTTTTTTTAAAACCACTGCTTCTCAAGTTGCATCAAAATTGATTGACTTATATTTCATTTTTCCTCCCTACCCAACCATCAGTGGAGAGGCTAACAAGAAGTAAAATTACCAAAGAATGTGCAATAAGAGGGACAAGAAAGAAAATTAACAGGCTTACAAAATGTTCTAACTGAACTACTGGCCTCTGAAAAAAGAAAGTTATTAAATAGATTATTTTTATTGGGTCACCCTTGCACTTGGATTTGCACCTTATGTGCGCTGAGGACTTTGCTTGAGAAAATACAGAAAGTAAACATGATTTCAGCCCTCAAAACACTTGCAAGCTAATGGGGAGAGAATTTGAGTTTAAAAGGATATGCAAATGAGTCTATACGTCTACAGATCTGTGATGTTTGGGCATTTTATATTCGCCCCACCTTCAACCCCCCAGCTGCCTTTTTTAAAATGGTACTTGTTAATCACTCACTCTGTGCCAAGCACTGTTCTAAACGCTAGGGTAGATACAAGTTCATAAGATTGGACACAGTCCCTGTCCCACAGTTTAAGGAGGAGGGAGTAGGATTTAATCTTAATTTTACAGATGAGGTAATTGAGGCACAGATTAGACAAGTGAAGTCACTCACCCAAGGCCACACAACAGGTATGTGACTGAGTCAGAATTAGAACCCAGGTCCTCTGGCTCCCAAGCCTGTGCTTTTTCCACTAGCCATGCTGCTTCTCATATACTTCCCTTTAAATTATGTACTATAAGTTACTTATTCATATTAATGTCCGGCTCCCTCTCTTTTAAGCTCATTATGGGCAGGGAAAATGTCTCCCAATTCTGTTGTACTGTACTCTCCCAAGCACTTGTGTACAGTGCTCTGCACAAAATAAGTGCTCAATAAATACCATTGGTGATGATGTTGCATAATAGAGTAGGGAAGATAATGTGCAAAATTACTACCAGAGGTTGTGAGTACCTCCAGTAAGTGCTTAGGAGGTGCAGAAATCCTGGCTAAGCAGTAGGAGGATATTAGCAGGAAAGATTAGAAATTAATCAGTGACGGCATCCTAGACGAACTGACCAACTTCTGGGTAGCTCTTGGTCTTCAAGTCAGCCCATAAGAGCAGTTATTTATAAAACCCACCAATTTGTGGTTTACGATTGGTGAAATCAAAGGAAGAATTATGTTTTAGAGGAAATGAAGGACCCTCTGGAAAGGGTGCCTTGAGCCAAGACCAGATTATGGGTTTATGGATATTTTCACAAACCACATTAAAAGAAGTCTGAGAGTCTACATTAAAACAACTGCCTCCCCATCCATATTTCTACCTTAGTGGAGGTTTTCAGTTTATATGCAATGTAGGTTGCTCATATTCAACCTGATTCTCTAACTTGGCTTTAGGTGTTAGTCCAAGGGCCAGAAAGCTCTGCCCCATCTTCATTCATTCAATCAATCATATTTATTGAGCACTTACTGTGTGCAGAGAACTGTAGTAAGTGCTTGCAAAGTACAATTCAGCAACCGAGAGACAATCCCTGCCCACAATGGGCTTACAGTTTAGAAGGGAGGAGAGAGACATCAAAACAAGTAAACACGCATCAATATAAATAGAATTATAGATATACATACACATCAAAATAAGTAAACAGGCACTAATATAAATAGAATTGTAGATATGTACGTATATACACAAGTGATGTGGGGCCAGGAGAGAGTGGGAGCTGAAGATAAAGGGGGGCTCAGTCTGGGAAGGCCTCCTGGGGGAGGTGAGCTCTCAGTAGGGCTTTGAAGGGAGGAAGAGAGCTACCTTGGTGGATGTGCGGATGGAGGGCATTCCAGGCCAGGGGGAAGATGTAGGCCGGGGGCTGACGGCGGGACAGGCGAGAATGAGGCCCAGTGAGAAGGTTAGCGGCACCAGAGGAGCGGAGTGTGCGGGCTGGGTTGGAGATGGAGAGAAGGGAAGTAAGGTAGGAGGGGGCTTGGTGATGGAGAGCTTTGAAGCTGAAAATGAGGAGTTTTTGCTTGATACGGAGGTTGATAGGCCACCATGGAGATTTTTGAGGAAGGGGGTAACATGCCCAGAACATTTCTGTAGAAAGATAATCCAGGCAGCAGAGTGAAGTATACACTGAAGTGGGGAGAGATAGGAGGTTGGGAGAACAGAAAGGATACTGATGCAGTAATCCAGTCGGGATAGGATGAGTGATTGTACTAAGGTGGTAGCGGTTTGGATGGAGAGGAAAGGGCGGATCTTTATCGTGATTACCTGCTGCCAAGACTCTTCAGAAACTCATTACCCTGAGGCAATACATGAAATAGTTACAATCAATCATCCAACAATGTTGTTAGACTTGATCTTTGATGAAGGAGAATTTTACAGGAGAAGATTCAGATACCCGCCAGATTGGTCTTCCACAGTAAGAAAATAAGAATCATAATAATATGTGCCAAGCACTTTACTAAGCACTGAGGTAAAAACAAGACAATCAGGCCCCACATGGGGCTCACAGTCTAAGTAGGAGGAAGAAGAGATATTAAACCCCTATTCTGCAGATAGGGAATTGAGGCACAGAAAGGTTAGGTGACTTGCCCCAGGTCAGACAGCAGGCAAGTAGAGGAAGCCAGGATGAGAACCTAGGTCCACCGGCTCCCAGGCCTGTGTGCTTTTCACTAGGCCACACTGCTTCCCTGACGATGCATTCTCTGAGAGATTCAAAGTTACTGTACAAAACTAGCTTCCCCAAACACTTACTATACCAGAACGCCCCAGCTACTGGTGAACCCCAAGTCCCTTTGGAACAACTTTCCTGCTCCCCTCTTTCTCTGCCTTACCAGCACAGGATATTACATCACATTCCAAATCATTTAGAGTGGGCATAAGTCAGTCAGGGTCCGCAGGGGAAGAATAACAGTAATAATAACAATCGTGGTATTTGTTAAGCACTATGTGCTGAGCACCATATTAAGCACTGAGTTACTTACAAGATTATCAGGTCCCACTTGGGGCTAATAGTTTAAGGAGGAGGGATTAAATCCCCAACTTGCAGATGAGGGAACTGAAGCACAGAGGAGAAGTGACTTGCCTAAGGTCACACAGCAGGTACGTGGTGGAGGTGGGAATAGAGTCCAGGTCATAATAATAATAATAATAATAATAATGGCATTTATTAAGCGCTTACAAAGCACTGTTCTAAGCACTGGGGAGGTTACAAGGTTACAGAAGCAGCATGACTCAGTGGAAAGAGCCCAGGCTTGGGAGTCAGAGGTTGTGGGTTCAAATCCCACCTCTGCCAATTGTCAGCTGTGTGACTTTGGGCAAGTCACTTTACTTCTCTGGGCCTCAGTTCCCTCATCTGGCAAATGGGGATGAAGACTGTGAGCCCCCCGTGGGACAACCTGATCACCTTGTAATCTCCCCCGCACTTAGAACAGTGCTTTGCGAATAGTAAGCACTTAATAAATGCCATTATTGTTATTACTGCAAGGTGGTCAGGTTGTCCCACGGTGGGGCTCACAGTCTTAATCCCCATTTTACAGATGAGGTAACTGAAGCCCAGAAAAGTGACTTGCATAAAGTCACACAGCTGACAATTGGTGGAGCCGGGATTTGAACCCCTGACCTCTGACTCCAGAGCCCGGGTTCTTTCCACTAAGCCACGCTGCTCCTTCAAGACTCCAGGAGTCTTCTGACTCCTAAATCCGGTCTCTTTCCACTAAGCCATGTAAAGGGAGGGATACAGGCATGTGAGAAGCCACCAGGCCACCCCACTTTCATCTTATGGATTGAGAGGGCTGAATTGAACTTCACAGTTCAACTCCTAAAACACAGACACCAATGGGGCAAGGGACTTCAGCTATAAACCTGAAAAATCCACCATTTGCCTCCTGGATAGAGCAGCAGCTGCTAATTATTGACAGATGACTGCTAACGCATTCATCCCCCTTGCAAAGGAAATTTTCATTGAAGAGGTGCAAATAGGATTCCATCCTTTAATTGATCATATTTATTGGGCGCTTACTGTGGGCAGAACACTGAACTGAGTGTTCACGAAAGTACAATATAACTGAGTTGGTAGACGTGTTTCCCTGCCCACAAGCAGGGTTTATGATTTTGTCTCCATCCTCCTCTTCCTTTAGAAACAAAAGCTCTTTAATTTTGAATGTAATCAGACTGATTATATGAATTTTAATCAATCAGGTGAATTTTTTGAGTGCTTATTGTGGGCAGAGCCCTATCCCTAATAGTAATAATAGTATTTGTTAAGTGCTTTACTAGATGCCAGGCACTGTGCTAAGCACTGGGGTGGATACAAACAAATCAGCTTGGATACTGTCCAGGTCCCACATGGGGCTCAGAGTCTTAACCCCCATTTCACAGATGAGGTAACTGAGGCCCAGAAAAGTTAAATGACTTGCTCAAGGTCACACAGCAAACAGGACTAGAACCCAGGACCTTCTGATTCCCAGGCCCATGCTCTATCCACTTGGCCACACTGCTTCTCAACAGAGTTGAGGACAGAGTCGGGAGACCTACAAGGATCTTACAGTCTTCACCATCATTAATGCTAGGGGCCTTGAGAAAGCTAAAAATCCCCAGACCCTTCCTCTCGCCCTGGGATTAAAAACAGATTCAAAAGAATCCTAGAAATACGGTGAACCATCTGGCACTAGAGACCATTTTCACTCTTTGCAGCAAAGTTACGCAGCACAAAAAAAGACCAAGGAGAGGCTTGCTAGGCCATCACGCTGGAAAGCAATTTCCCTTCTGTTCCGTTTGTACATCTTCCTTCCCACTGAGGCTGCCCGCCTCTAGACATTTATGTCAGTGTTTGTCTCCCCACATCTAGACTGTAAGCTCCTTGTGGGCAGGGTATGTGTCTATGGTTGTATTACCTTCTCCCAAGCACTTAGTATAGTGCTTTACACACAGTACGGGCTCCATAAAAACGACTAAATGAACGAAAGCCCCTCCGTTAGTAGAGTTAGACCGAGGTAGCGGCAGCGCTTTGACTTGATGACCGGACAGCCCCAGCCAGGCTGACCTCAGAGAAGTGTCCTAGGCAGTCCCCTCACCCTTCTCCCACAAAACACTCCACCTCTTAGCCCCCTCGTACCTCACCTCGCTACTCTCTTCCTTCAGCCCAGCCCGCACACTTCACTCCTCTACTGCTAACCTTCCTCACTGTACCTCGAGTTCACCTATCTCACCGCCAATCCCTAGCCCACATCCTGCCTCTGGTCTGGACGCCCTCCCTCCTCAAATCCAACAGATAATTACTCTCTCCCACCTTCAAAGCCTCACTGAAGGCACATCTCCTCCAAGAGGGCTATGCAGACTAAGCCCCCCGTTTCCTCTTCTCCCACTCTCTTCCTCCTGACTTGCTCCCTTTGCTCTTCCTCCCTCCCAGCCCCACAGCACTTATTTACATATCTGCCATTTATTTATTTGTACTGATGTCTGTCTCCCCTCCTCTAGACTGTGAGCTCCTTGTGGGCAGGGAATGTGTCTGTTTGTATTCTCCCAAGTGCTTAGTTAAGTACTCTGCACACAGTAAGTGCTCAATAAGTACGACAATGAATGAATGAAGCTCAGTGCCCAGACTGGACGGTTGAACTTCACACATCGTGGCTTAGAGCATGCTGAGACCTCACAGGCGAGAGAGCCTTTGAAAGGCCTTACTGGATTCAGCTACCTTCCACTTCAAAGTGCTCTCCTCGAAGCTGTAAAGAGAGTAGTGTGGCCTAATGGATAGGGCCCGGGCGTCAGAGGACCCGTGTCCGCCGCTCATCTGCCTCTGTCTGCCTTGTGACCTTGGGTAAGTCACTTCATTTCCCTGGGCCTCAGTTACCTCATCCATTAAATAAGGATTAAGATTGTGAGCCCCATATGGGACATAGGACGAATCCAACCTGATTAGCTTGTAATAAAAATAATAATGATGATGATAATAATAATAATAGTATTTGATAAGTGCTCACTATGTGCCAAGCACTGTTCCAGTGTCTACCCCCAGGGCTTACTGTAGTGTCTGGCATATAGTAAGAGTTTAAATACAAAAAAAAAGAATGAGAGAGAGAGAGAGAGAGAGAGAGAGAGAGATGAAATTTTTTATAGAGAATAATAATAATGGCATTTATTAAGCACTTACTATGTGCAAAGCACTGTTCTAAGCACTGGGACGTAGTGTGGTCCAGTGGAAAGAGCACAGACTTGGGGGCAGACGGCCTGAGTTCTAATCCCAGTTCTGCCCCTTGCCTGCAGTGTGACCTTGGGCAAGTCACTTATCTACACTTCAGTTCCCTCATCTGTAAAATGGGGGATTTGATACCTGTTCTCCCTCCGTCTTACGAATGTGAACTCCATGTGGGACAGGGATTGTGTCCAATCTGATTACTCTCATTCCAACCCAGCACTTGGCTCATAGTAACTGCTTAAATACCACAACAATCACTATCATCGTCATCATCTCAGGACAATAAAGGTAAAGAACAGGGGTATTAAAGTTTAGATTGGCCAGAGCCAGCAGGTGGCTTGTGTGTTTTAGATGCTGTAACGGAGAGGATCGAAGAATGGATCAGGTTTCTTCGGATGAGCGCTCGGATTGAAAGCAGCACATTAGCCAAATTTGTGGAGCTGAAGAAAAAATATCAGCAAAGATGTGGAGTAATTCAGGAATAACAGTTGGGTTCAACTACAGATGAGTTCTGAATTTATGGGTATGGGAGGGAAATTACCTAACATTCCAAGAGGAGGTAAATATTTGATGGATCTAACAAACAATTTTTATGAGTTACAGCCTACACAGGATCCATTCTGCTTACAGCCCTTGTGAAAATTTTATATATCTTTTTTATATAATTTTTTATAGAATTTTTATATCTTCTAGACTGTAAGCCCACTGTTGGGTCGGGACCGTCTCTATATGTTGCCGACCTGTACTTCCCAAGAGCATAGTACAGTGCTCTGCACATAGTAAGCGCTCAATACGATTGAATGAATGAATATATAAACTATAAATAAATACAAATAAACTATAAATAAAAAGTTCCCTCCTCCTAATTCAAATATTCTGGATGTATTACTACAATTGGTAGTACCCAGGGAAGGAACAACTGAACTATCCTGGCTTGGCTCACTGTGGGCAAGAACCATGTCTTAGAACAGTGCTTTGCACATAGTAAGCGCTTAATAAATGCCATTATTATTATTATGTCTACCAACTCTGCAGCACTGTACCCTTCCAAACACTCAGTACAGTGCTCTACCTACAAAAAGTGCTCCAGTGTTAATCCACTGATTAACACCCAGAGATAACCCCCTGGGACACTATTCTTATTTGGAAAGTATTGGAATGGATTTTAATTCATTAATGCTTTAGAAGTGATTTGGGGTGGGAAGAGCACAGGGAGAAATGCCAGGAATTTCCTAAACTGAACCCCAGGGATAGTTCCTTTCTCCAGTACCGAGGAATGGCAGCAGCATTAATTTCAGTTGACGAAAGAGCAGTTTGGGCGGGTGCTTATAATAATAATGATTTGTTAATGCTAATGGATAGGGCCTGGGCGTCAGAGGACCCGTGTCCACCACTCATCTGCCTTTGCCTGCCTTGTGACCTTGGGTAAGTCACTTCATTTCCCTGGGCCTCAGTTACCTCATCCATAAAATAAGGATTAAGACTGTGAGCCCACAGTGCACAGTGCAAAGCATTGTTCTACGCGCTGGGGGGGATACAAGGTGATCAGACTGTCCCACGTGGGGCTCACAGCCTTAATCCCCATTTTACAGATGAGGGAACTGAGGCATGGAGAAGTGCGGTGACTTGCCCAAAGTCACACACCCAATAAGCGGCGGAGCCGTGATTAGAACCCATGACCTCTGAATCCCAAGTCCGTGCTCTTTCCAGGGAGCCACGCTGCTTCTCCAGTTTCTTGGCAAGTTAAAAATTTAAATTAAAAAAAAAAAATCAAGATCACTTCGAATTTAAGATACTCAATCAAAGCACAGAAATCTGCTCCCTTAGGAGCTCTAACTTCTTCAGCAGAGTTGCTGATGCAGCAGATACAGATTTCTGAGAGGAGAAATGGACTGCCCGCCTCAAGTTACTCCTTACCACACTCACAGTCTTAGATTTGTTGTACTCCATGTTGGCCATTTAGGGTAAGCTCATGGGCCTTAGGGGATCTAGAAGCAGTGTGGCCTAGTGGATAGAGCCCAGGCCTGGGAATCAGAAGGATCTGGGTTCGAATTCCAGCTCCGCCACTTGTCTGCTGTGCAATCGTGAGCAAGTCACTTCACTTCTCTGTGCCAGTTACCTCATTTGTAAAATGGGGATTGAGACCGTGAGCCCCATGTGAGACAGGGACTGTGTCCAAGAAGGTTTGCCTGTATCAGCGCCAGTGCCTGGAACATGGTAAGCATTTAACACATACCACAATTATTTATTTAGATGACCTCCAGCCAACTGGAGGTGATGTCTACTTACAGGGGACGGATAACAGATGGCTAAGACAGTATCTTTCTCAGGCAATGGGAGAAACAATCGCTAGGCAAAACCCATTCTCTGGTGTGAGCTGCTTTTAATTGCTTCTCCCACTACCTGATGTTATTTATAGAGCACTTCGCATGTGCAGAGCACTGTTCTAAGCAACCGGGTGAGGACAATCCAAGAGAGTTCCCTGCCCACAAGAGGCCTACAGTAAAGAGGGGGAAGACAGGCGTCAATCCATACAATTTATAATAAATAATTTATAGATAGGTACATAAGTGCTGTGGGGTTGGGGATAAACGGCAAATGCCTGAAGTCTAGCTCTGAACGTGGGCAGGGTTGAAGTTGGGTATGTATGCCACACCCAACAGTAGTAATAATAAATAATAATAATGGCATGTGTTAAGCACTTACTATGTGCCAGGCACTGTAATAATGATAATGATGGTATTTGTTAAGCGCTTACTATGTGCAAAGCACTGGGGGGGATACAAGGTGATCACGTTGTCCCACATGGGGCTCACAGTCTTAATCTCCATTTTACAGATGAGGAAACTGAAGCCCAGAGAAGTGAAGTGACTTGCCCAAAGTCACACAGCTGACAATTGGTGGAGCCAGGATTTGAATCCATGACCTCTGACTCCAAAGCCCGGGCTCTTTCCACTGAGCCATGCTGCTTCTCTCTACTAAGCATTGGGGGGGGGGGGGGGTGGATACGAGCAAATCGAGTTGGACACAGTCCCTGTTCCATATGGAGTTCATACTCTCAATCCCCATTTTACAGACAAAGTAACTGAGGCACAGAGAAGTTAAATGACTTGCCCAGGGTCACACAGCAGACAAGTGGCAGAGCTGCAATTAAAACTCATGACCTTCTGACTTCCAGGCACATTCTCTTTCCACTAGGCCACGCTGAGTTGCAAACTGCATTCCTCTTGGCGGGGAGAACAACCACTACTGGAAACCAGCAAAATGTTCTGAAGTGCCCTCAGACAGAACCTTTCTGAATATCTTGTTCATTCCCCGAATCTAATGAACACCGTAACCTGCACAGACACTCTGCCAAGCACGTCACAGACTCCCAGGTTTATCCAGTGACGAGACTGTCTGCCATCACAAACGTACGATGGTAGAAAGACTTTTTTGTTCATTCACTGTAATGGTTTCATTTCTGGAAGAGACTTCTTATTTTCAGGTGGCTGCGCTCCTTCCAACCCGTCCTTAAATTACATCACTGCACAGTACCGCACTTCACATAAATCCTGAAAAGCTGCACTTGCTTTGATTTGGTTGGCCTTCGTGGTCGTGGAGTAGTAGTAACTGCATCACAATTAATCACCGTGCGTCAGACAGGGCTGAAAAGCTCTCAGGTTTGTTGGGTGCGAATGGGGCCAAATATGTGGGAAAATGGAAAAATTGCACTAGTTTCGTCCGCCTGGTGGTTTTTCAAAATGTGAGCCAGAGAACTCTGGGAGGAGTGAGCATTTGTCCTTGTTGGTCTTTTACATGGAAGGATTAGGAAGGACAAGGATGCAGAGGGAATATTGCCACAGGGTCACATCCTCGACTGGGCTTCCCGTCTGGAGCTGCTTGGGAATACCAGAAGTCCTGGGCTTAACCCATTTCCTTTTTTTATGGTATTTGTTAAGCATTTACCATGTGCCAAGCTCTGTTCCAAGTGCTAGGGAAGGGACAAAATAATCAGGTAGGACACAGTCCCTATCACAAGTAAGGCTCGCAGTCAACCCCCATTTTACAGACGAGGAAACAGGCACAGAAGTGAATTGACTTGCCCAAGGTCACACAGCAGACAAATGGCGGAGCTTGAATTCGAACCCAGATCCTTCCGACTCTCAGGCTCTATCCACTAGGCCATGTTGCTTCTCAATTTCCTTCCTTGAAGCCTCGCTGGGTGGCAAGGTGAAGGACAGAGTGGGTTCAAACCCTAAAATGTTGCCTCAACAAGGCAAAGATGGGGCTAGTCGCAGCCACTGGTTTGAACACAAAGTCGTATCCCAAAATGGTCATTATTAAGGACACACGCAGTTGACAGTTCTAAGCATACTGTGTAAATGATCAGCCAGTAGTTTCCCCTTTAACTGAACTGGTATTTTCAATAAATCAATAAAAAGTCACATATGAGATCCCAAATTTTCTTTTTTCATTCTTGAGCTGAGTTAAGAATAAGATTTTTTTTTAAGCCTTAACATCTCAGTATTCAAATGACGAATGGCAGTTTTCCCAGTCACAATGCACTAGGTTCTGAATTTATAGAAATTGGGTCAGGTTTGGGGCTTTGGCATTACATTTTGTTCATACATTATTGATTTTGCAATCAACCAAGAAAATAGGAATTACGGGTACAGAAGATTTAAAAAGCACAGGACAGGAAGTGTGATTGGCCTGTTTAAAATAAAAGACTTTGAAATCATTTCTCCAAGTACAGCAAAACCCCAAAACATGGCAGACTAAATCTTTTTGTTTTGGGCAAATCAGCCAAATAACTACTGCAAAAGGCTACCACGTTTTCCTGTGAAAAATATTTCTCTTAATTTTACTCAACTTTCCAAAGAACCCCAGGTTCATCATGTTGGGAGGTGGGAAGAGAGAAGGAGAGAGAACAGCAATGACGACAGGTATAGATTGAGCTGCAGTATACTAGTTCAGAATCTTACAATTTCTTGATTATTCCTTTAAGTGTTTAGCAGAATTGAACCTACATCTGACCTCTACCCTCATGTCTCTCTCAATGCTATTCTGGCAAAAAAAAAAAAAAAAGAGAGAGAAAAAAATACTTGCTTTAACCTGTTTATCCCAATTTTGATGGAGGATTTCACTTTTCTCAACAAAACCAGGTTCTAGGTAAAGTTAACCCTACCTGTCATGCTTTTGGACCTTGAAAGTCTAAGTTAAACTGTTCTAGCACTTACTTCTTAGTGTCTATGACAGGATAGAGGAAAAACTTCACAGCTAAAAAGGGTGCTAATTTGTAGCAGTAAGAATTGGAAGCCTGCAAAGGGGTAAGTTTAAGCAATTTATCAATGTATTTATTAAGTGCTTACTATGTGCACAGCAAAGTACTAAATGCTTGGGAAAGTAAAAGTAGACTCTATACTCACTTTGCAGGGAACATGTCTATCACCTCTGTTACTGTACTGTCCAAAGCAGTGTACAGTGCTCTGAAAACAGTAAGCGCTCAATAAATACGATTGATTGATGCAATAGAACCAAGCTGGTAGACCTGTTCCCTGCCATCTAAAAAGTCCCTTATCTGAATATTCTAATTCCTTTATTGTACTACTGGCAAGACCAAGATGTGCTGAAGAATGCACAGTAAGTAGTCACTAACTTACTAATAAAAAGGACAAGCCACTGAGTACAGGAAGTCCTTAGTACAGTGCCAAGGCCTTCTTAGACACTCAAAAGTATTTTACTACTGATTACTTTCGGAAACCTTAGCCAAAAAGGGAAAGGGATTCGAGCTGTCAAATAAGCCAGAGGGAAAGAATGTAAAATTAGCAGATTAGTTTATTATTACTATATTAAATATATAAGTATATTATTAAAATTAGCTGATTAAATCAAATTTCCCTAAACTAGGAGCCTGATACTACCAGTAAGTGTTAATTCGCCTGTTTTGTGGGCATTTTTTGCTTATTTGTTTTTGTTTTTTTAAGGCTGCCCAGTTTACTCATTCAAGCTTCCAAGACACCAGGCAGAGAGAGCCCTGCAGAAGAAAAGCTACGGAATAACCAAGCACTTTAATGAACTAGAAAATTATTCTTCTTCCCCTGAACTTCCCCAGCCCCTTGGGAAGAAGAAGAAAAAAAGAAAGAATAGCCATTTTCTCTTTACTCATCCAGCTGACCGAAGGTTTATTATGCATTTGAACAGATGTGGGGACTTCAAGTGGGAGCCCCGACAGAATGATTAGCGGCAGGGTGAGGGGAAGGGGGTTAAGAATGACAAACATCCTCCGACCCCTTCAGAAGCACGTGGCATCTCTTCCCCCTCACACTCCCAAAGCCCACTGCAGACCACCCTCCTTCTATGAAGTCCATTTGCCATGTTTGCTTTGAGCCCTCTGGTACTCACCTCAGCCCCACAAAACTTATAAACAAAGCCTTCTACTCTACTGCTTCCCTTATCTGAAAATGATTTTAATGTCCAACTCTTCCTATAGACCATATAATGGGCAGGGATTGCATCTAACAAAGTCTATTGTATCTTCCTTTCCCAAATGCTTGATACGATGTTCTGCACATTGCAAGTGCTCAGTACATGCCACTGAGGGACTGAAATGGAGGATGTGGGCCGTTTTCACAGCCCAGAAGCTCCAGTCTGGAGAGCCACTTGTTCTCAGGGAGCTGACCACCTTGAAACGGCCATTTGGCTACATCAAGACTAAGTCTCCCCATGTTTCCAAGTTCCAAGAGTATCATTCCATGTGTCCATGTGTTGAATAACAAACTTGATTTGGTGGGGGGGGCATGGAATATCCACAGTGGGTATAAATAACCAGACAGCAATCTGCCATTTGGTCAAATACATAAAATGAAATTGGACAAAAAATGCAATCCTTTCTAACTCCTTGCTCCCCTAATCACGCCATTAACCATTCCCTCACTACTTCTGTTTCAACTCACGTTTACGCAGTTACTTTGTGGTTTATGTTTGCTTGCTCCCCAACATTTGAGAGTAAGATCTTCAACTGCAATCAGGTCTTAAACTGTTCCAACTCACTTCAGGGACTAATGTAGGGTGTTGTATAGAGTAAGCATTCAAGTACAACTGATAACAATACAAGAGCTGGACTGGAAGAGACACTTGAGAGAATGGATAAATACCTACACAGACTTTGAAGTATCATACAGGGAGGCGGGAAAGCGGGGTTTGCGATAATCTGGCAAGACTTCGGGAGGGAGGAATTTCTGCTAAAACTCTGGAGGGTGTGATGGTTATGTTGGTAAAGAGTGTCACCCGGACAAGGCAAAAAGACTGCATTCTGACCAAGGATGACAAAACCTGGAAAGGATGGTGGGTAGGAGTGGAGTGCAACTGAAGACAAGGGCAGAAAGGGAAAGAAGGCAGCTTGGGGAGGAAACTGAAGCCCACAGTCAGGAATTTTGAGGCCTTGGGGATGAGAAGGGGGTCACTGGGGGCTTTTGAAGAGTAGAACTAGTAAATGGTATTTGTTGAACACTTCTCAAAGCTCAACAGAACAACAAGCATATCCTCTGCTCACGAGGAGCCTGCATTCTAGGGAAGATGGACATACAAAATATTTACCAATAGTAGGGGGCAGGATGAACAAGGATCAGAGTGAATAGATCAGGATGCAATATCAAAATAAGTAATTGAAGGTACACCTGAATATGTGCAAGTTTGACTTGATTAGACTGCAGGCTGAGGAGAGGGGTTCTTTTCTGTTTCTGTAGCATGGGCTGAAGCTGGAAGCAGAGAGTCTAGCAAGGAGGCTGTTGACAGTAAACTCACGGGCAGGGAACAGGCACTCTCCTAAGCACTTTGGACAGTGCCCTGCAACACAGAGAAGCAACGTGGTCCAGTGGAGAGAGCATGGGTCTGGGAGAAGGACCTGGGTTCTAATCCCAGTTCTGCCACTTGTCTGCTGTGTGACTTTGGGCAAGTCACTTCACTCCTCTGGGCCTCAATTCCCTCATCTGTTAAACTGGGGATTAAGACTGTGAACCCTATGTGGGACTGTATCCAACCCAATTAACTTGCATCTACCCCAGCACTTGGAAGAGTGCTTGGCACATAGTGCTTAACACACACCATTACTATCATTCTAAGCACTCAAATATGACTGCCTATAATCCAAGTGCCTCAGTGGCAGTAGTAGCATTAGTAATTGAATTCCCCCATGGAGTAGAGATGGGACACACCCCACATCTCCCCCAACTCCTAGCAGCCCAAAAGGTCAACCACATATATGCAGAGGCATATACCCAGAAGAGAAAACCCCAACCCACTCTAGGTGGTGGTGGAACTTGGAAGCAGGGGCAGGCAGATCCACAAACTTCTGAAGAATTGGCAGTGAGCCCTACATGGGTCTGTGTCCGGCCGATTATCTTTGTATCTACCCCAGTGCATAGTAGTCTGTAATGCTATTAAAAAAGGGGAGTCAAAGAAGATTTGGAAGTTGAAGGCGGGTGAGGAGCAAAATGGAAAACTAGATTGATTCAGGAGGGAGGGGGATAAGTGTAAATAATAATAATTGTGGTATTTGTTAAGCATTTACTATTGCCAGGCACTGTACTAAGTGCTGGGGTGGATACAAACAAATCGGGTTGGACACAGTCCCTGTCCCCCCTGGGGTTCAGAGTCTTAATCCCCAGTTTACAGATGGGGTAACTGAGGCCCAGAGAAGTGAAGTGACTTGCCCAAGGCCACCCAGCAGACAAGTAGTGAAGCTGGGATTAGAGAGTCATGACCTTCTGACTCTCAGGCCCGTGCTCTATCCACAAAGTGATGCCGCTTGCCCTATGTAGTTATCCTACAAATTTAAGACGCCATGAGAGAAGTCTCTGTGTCGGATAGAAGGCTTGGTTATGATCGGAGATTTAGATCTGGACGCTGTAGTTTGAATCCAATGTGATTTTTTTATATGTATAAAGAAAGTCACGGGCAGATTGGAAGTCAGGTAGGAAACAGGAGAGGAAAAGCCAGATGGGGGGTGGTGGGGAGGAGAGTCAGAAAGAATAGAGGGTACCTGGGGGGGCTTCTGCCTGATGGCATCAGTCTTCTCAGTCAGATACAATGATGTCATTGGCTTTTAGGGAGTGAGAAGTTTTAGGAAGGAGCTGAAGTTCGTAGCAGGTGGTGTACATGAGCTGTCCGGATGACAGCTTGGTAGAGATATGCTTATTCGAGGAGCCCAGCGAGTTAAACGTCTTATTTGCCTTCTGTAAAGCCTGGCACGGTTAGCTGGCAACTAAGATGTACGAGTGGACGTGGGGTTGGGGTGCCAGAGGTGACACCCACCCGGCCCGAGAGCTCCAGAGAGCCAGCCCCAGGGCCCCCCGGCTTCTGCACAGTCTCACGCCACCTGGCACATGCCGCAGTGTATCCCCCTCCCCCTCCTTTCCTCCCTCCCTTCAGCTTCACAGTAGCAATTCCGAGGCGGCAGGAAGAGCTGGGAGCTTCTGCAGAAGAACGAGGTGGGGGGGGCGGGAGAGGGGAATGATGGATGAGTGAAGGAGAAGAGGAACTGGGGGGTGGGGGGGCTGGCAGAAACGTTAAGGGACCGAGTCAAGGGAAATCTGCATTCACTCAATCGTCACTGAGTACAGAGCACTGTACTAAGCGCTTAGGAGAGTACAGTCAACAAAAAGACAGGCCCACAACGAGGGCCTTCTCCCTTCTTCCACTGTTTCCTCTCTCCCCCCTGCAAAGTTCTCGTTACTCCCACTGCCATTAGCAGGCAGTGAATCTCTCTCCCTTTCTCTGCAAACCTGCTGCCTAGACCTCTGTCTGCAAGCCTCCAACAGACTGATACCCACGGACCCAAGTGCCAAGATTCCCAGGTGCCGCAAAAAGCCACCCAGGCGCAGGGGGTCCTAAGGTGCCCATCTTTTCCTCCCTCATATACCCACACACATACCCAGCTGCACCAGCACCGGGGCAAACTACAACACCCCCAGAACCCTAGATCCCCCCATATGGAAGAGCAAGACTATCGGACCCTCTATTCCCCACTTGGAAAAAGGTTATCACAACAAGGGGCCCAGAGAGAAAACGGAATCGCTTCTGAATGGGGTGAGCGAAGGAAAAAAAAAAAAAGTTGAAAGCGAGCCCAGCTGGCGGGGAGGAAACCAAGGCAAAATCATCCAGAAATATGGGCAAGGATCGAGGGCGGTGGGAAGGTTTGGTGCTGTGACTCAACTTCTCTTCACAGTAAGGGCTCAATAAATACGACTGAATGAATTTGGTCAGAGTTCAGGCAACAGGAACATTCCCATATCGTACAGATCAAGGCCAATGGTTAGTTATCTAAGCAATGACACAATTTTCATCTTAATATAGAGGTGCAAGCGGTGAAACACTTAGCTATAGATGAAGTAACCCCAGTTGGGGGTTGGATGGTTTCGTACAGAGAGGGAATGGAGGGTGAGGGGAGGGGTTATAGTGCAGGCATAAAGGCTTATCATAAACTCCCCCCGCTCCACATCCCAAGAGATTTGGGGTGATTTTAATTAAAACATTGCCTACCCTGATCCTATGCTGGAATGCGATGGAAAGAACAAACAAGATTTGCTCAGCTTTGGCACTGTAGAATTAAATGGCATTTCTTTAGCAGTTGCTGCCTGCCTACAATTTGGGAAGTTTTTTCTCACTTCTAGTTTCCATAGCGAACATAAATGGTGAGCAGACTTCTCTTTTTCAGAGTGTAGGGGTTGGGGGAGAGGATGGACAGATGGAAACTAACTTAAGGCAAAGCTCAAGATATACTGTAATTTAATTTTGTGATCGGATTTCACGTGGGGAAGAAAGCCCAGGGGCAGGTCGTCGAGTCACTGCAGAAACCGATTCGGTTTTAATCATCACCTATGGCAACTGAGCGCATACTCTATGCAGAGCGCCGTACTAAGCGCTTGGGAGAGTGCAATACAACCGATTTGGCAGACACCTTCCCTGCCCGCAACGAGCTCCACCGACTGTCAGCTGTGTGACTTTGGGCAAGTCACTTCACTTCTCGGTGCCTCAGTTACCTCATCTGTAAAACGGGGATCAAGACTGTGAGCCCCCCGGGGAACACCGTGCTTACCTTGTAACCTCCCCAGCGCTTAGAACAGTGCTTTGCACATACTAAGCGCTTAATAAAATGCCATTATTAACGAGCTTAATCCTATTTGAACTCTATCCCCTGGTGTTCTTGCTCTCTGGAACGGTTCTCCAAATTAGGACCAACTGGCCTCACCTCCTAATAAACCCCAAAACGATTAGAAGCGGCTGTTTTTAGGCATTTCCCCATCTCAGCCCACATTCCCTCCAATCCCAACCCGATCTACCTTCACCCTCCAAGCGGGAACCCGACCACGGTAAATTATTTCGTTTTGTTCATTCCTTCACTCGTATTTGAGCGCTGAGTGTTTGCAGGGCGCTGTACTAAGCGCTTGGAAAGTACAATTCGGAACAGAGACAGTCCCTACCCAACCTCGGGCTCACAGATGCAGACACGACGCTTCATTAAGGCAGAGAGAAAAAACCGGTTTTTTTTCGACGCTTACCCCATTTTGCCCCAGGATAACTTGCAGCGCTGAAGTGGCTCAACGGGATAATTTCCAAAGAGGGTCTTCGGTCTTCCTGCAGGCGTCTCCCCGACTTCCCTAAATCCCCCCCACACTCACAACCTTGGCTTCCCTGGTATGGAGGTATTTCAGGGAGGCCCCCGTCGATTGCTTTCGGAAAAAATGAGCCGAAAAGATAAATAAATAAATTAAAAAAGGCCGGTAGATCCCAAAGCGTTCAAGCAGAGCGGGGCTGCATCCGCGGGGCCCAAAGCAGGAACCTGCCTCGAGGGGCTGCGGAGCATCAGCCTCACTCCCCAGGCCACATGGGTGGTCCCGCTCCGGCCTCACACAGTCCGGTCGGGCCCGGTGGTCATCTCGGTCCCTTTCTCCGGGGTGGCGGGTTCGAATCTTCCCCCCCGCTTCGGCGGCAGGTCCCGGGGGTGGCGGGTTCGAGTCTTCCCCCGCTTCAGCGGCAGGTCCCGGGGGCGGAGGATGCGACCGGTGCGGCGCTAACCATCAGCAGCACGGTGGAGGCGGGGGGGATCGGAGGGCGAAGACACCGGCCCCGTCCCTTCGGACGCCGTCAGCGGGGAGAAATGGCAGGGAGGGAGGGAGGGAGGGAGACCGACGTCCTGCCGCTGCCCACCGGAGGAGGAGGAGGAGGAGGAGGAGGAGGAGGAGCAGGGAGTCATGCCGCCCTCGACGAGAAGAGCCGGAGCCGTGGCAGGCCGGGGGGCAGGCTCGGGGGGCAGCCCATCCTGGGGGCCGGACGGGACCGGGCTGGGCACGGCTGGGCACGGCACAACCGGGCCGGACCAGTCGGGGCAAGGACCAGGCAGGGCACAACTAGTCAGGGCAAGGACCAGGCAGGGCAAGGCCGGGCCGGGCACGGCTAGCCAAGGCAAGGACCAGTCAGGGCAAGGACCAGTCAGGGCAAGACCGGGCCGGGCACAACTAGTCAGGGCAAGGCCGGGCCGGGCACAACTAGTCAGGGCAAGAACCAGTCAGGGCAAGGCCGGGCCGGGCACAACTAGTCAGGGCAAAGCCGGGCCGGGCACAACTAGTCAGGGCAAGGCCGGGCCGGGCACAACTAGTCAGGGCAAGGACCAGTCAGGGCAAGGCCGGGCCGGGCACAACTAGTCAGGGCAAGGCCGGGCACAACTAGTCAGGGCAAGGCCGGGCACAACTAGTCAGGGCAAGAACCAGTCAGGGCAAGGCCAGGCCGGGCACAACTAGTCAGGGCAAGGACCAGTCAGGGCAAGGCCAGGCCGGGCCGGGCACGACTAGTCAGGGCAAGGACCAGTCAGGGCAAGGCCGGGCCGGGCACGACTAGTCAGGGCAAGGACCAGTCAGAGCAAGGACCAATCAGGGCAAGGCCAGGCCGGGCACAACTAGTCAGGGCAAGGACCAGTCAGGGCAAGGACCAGTCAGGGCAAGGACCAGTCAGGGCAAGGCCGGGCACGACTAGTCAGGGCAAGGACCAGTCAGGGCAAGGCCAGGCCGGGCACAACTAGTCAGGTCAAGGACCAGTCAGGACAAGGCCGGGCCGGGCACAACTAGTCAGGGCAAGGACCAGTCAGGGCAAGGCCGGGCCGGGCACAACTAGTCAGGGCAAGGACCGGTCAGGGCAAGGACCGGTCAGGGCAGAACCGAACCGGGCACGACCAGTCGGGGCAGGACCGGTCAGGGCCGAGAAGCAAGACAAAAATGTGGCTCCTCGGCGGCGGCGGTGTCGTTGGCGAGGAAGGAGGCAGGGGGGCGAGTGGCCGCCTCCTGTGGGGGACGGCTTCCACCTGCCTCACGGCGAGGAGGGGGGGAGGGAGGAAGGCAAAGTCCGTGGGCTCCTCAGGCCCCGGCGCCGGCTGAGGCGGCGTGGGGGGGCTTCCCCGGGCCCGCCTCAGGGCCCCCCGATGCCCCCCTGAGGGGAGGAGGAGGGCGGCCGCGGGGGATGCCGGGAGGGCCCGCGGAGCCTGCCGGGAGACCGATGGGGGCCTCCGACCACCCCGGCGCCCGCCGCGCGCGCTCTGGCTCCATCGGCCCCTCAGGCGGGCTTTTATAGAGACACGTCACCGCGTTCCCCTCCGCACTGACGTCACCCGCCGCCTACGTCACCGGGGTGCGGGGGACGGCCTCACGTGGCCGGAAGTGCTGCTAAATTAGGGAAGGACCAAGCGCGCGCGCGCGCGCGTGCGCGTGGGGGGGGGCGGAGCGGGGGAGGGGCGGGCAAAGGCCGCTGCGCGGGAGGCGTAGTAATTACGGTATTCCTTCAGCGCTTACTACGGCTACTACGGCCAATAATAATAATAATAATGGCACTTGATAAGCGCTTATTATGTGCCAAGCGCTGGGGAGGATACTAGGTCATCAGGTTGTCCCACGTGGGGTTCACAGTCTTCATGCCCATTTGACAGATGAGGCGACTGAGGCCCAGAGAACAATAATGATGGCACTTGTTAAGCGCTTATTATGTGCAAAGCACTGTTCTAAGCGCTGGGGAGGATGCTAGGTCAGCAGGTTGTCCCCCGTGGGGCTCACAGTCTTCATCCCCATTTGACAGATGAGGTGACTGAGGCCCAGAGAACAATAATGATGGCACTTGTTAAGCGCTGGGGAGGATACTAGGTGATCAGGTTGTCCCCCGTGGGGCTCACAGTCTTCATCTCCCTTTGACAGATGAGGTGACTGAGGCCCAGAGAACAATAATGATGGCACTTGTTAAGCGCTGGGGAGGATACTAGGTGATCAGGTTGTCCCCCGTGGGGCTCACAGTCTTCATCCCCCTTTGACAGATGAGGTGACTGAGGCCCAGAGAACAATAATGATGGCACTTGTTAAGCAGCTGGGGAGGATACTAGGTGATCAGGTTGTCCCACGTGGGGCTCATAGTCTTAATCCCCATTTGACATATGAGGTGACTGAGGTCCAGAGAATAATAATGATGGCCTTGTTAAGCACTTACTATGTGCAAGGCGTTGTTCTAAGCGCGGGGGAGGATACTAGGTCAGCAGGTTGTCCCATGTGGGGCTCACAGTCTTCATCCCCATTTGACAGATGAGGAAACTGAGGCCCAGAGAATAATAATGATGGGGGAGAGGGAAGGGGTGGGTCGGCGCCATCTCCTCTCCTCAAAGGCCGCTGCGCGGGAGGCGTAATATTACTGTATTCCTTCAGCGCTTACTACTACTACTACTGCTAATAATAATAATGATGGCACTTGATAAGCGCTTATTATGTGCCAAGTACTGTTCTAAGTGCTGGGGAGGATACTAGGTCAGCAGGTTGTCCCCCGTGGGGCTCACAGTCTTCATCCCCATTTGACAGATGAGGTGTCTGAGGCCCAGAGAATAATAATGATGGCCTTGTTAAGCGCTTACTATGTGCAAAGCACTGTTCTAAGCGCTGGGGAGGATACTAGGTGATCAGGTTGTCCCCCGTGGGGCTCACAGTCTTCATCCCCATTTGACAGATGAGGTGACTGAGGCCCAGAGAATAATAATGATGGCACTTGTAAAGCACCTATTATGTGCCAAGCACTGTTCTCAGCGCTGGGGAGGATACTAGGTCAGCAGGTTGTCCCCCGTGGGGCTCATAGTCTTCATCCCCATTTGACAGATGAGGTGACTGAGGCCCAGAGAATAATAATGATGGCACTTGTAAAGCGCCTATTATGTGCCAAGCACTGTTCTCAGCGCTGGGGAGTATACTAGGTCAGCAGGTTGTCCCACGTGGGGCTCATAGTCTTCATCCCCATTTGACAGATGAGGTGACTGAGGCCCAGAGAATAATAATGATGGCACTTGTTAAGCTCTTATTATGTGCAAAGCACTGTTCTAAGCGCTGGGGAGGATGCAAGGTGATCAGGTTGTCCCCCATGGGGATCACAGTCTTCATCCCCATTTGACAGATGAGGTGACTGAGGCCCAGAGAACAATAATGATGGCACTTGTTAAGCGCTGGGGAGGATACTAGGTGATCAGGTTGTCCCACGTGGAGCTCACAGTCTTCATTCCCCTTTGACAGATGAGGTGACTGAGGCCCAGAGAACAATAATGATGGCACTTGTTAAGCGCTTATTATGTGCAAAGCACTGTTCTAAGCACTGGGGAGGATACAATGTGATCAGATTGTCCCACGGGGGGGGCTCCCAGTCTTAATCCCCATTTGACAGATGAGGAAACTGAGGCCCAGAGAAGTGAAGTGACTTGCCCAAAGTCACACAGCTGACAAGCGGCGGAGCCAGGAATTGAACCCATGACCTCCGACTCCCAAGCCCAGGCTCTTTCCACTGAGCATGTGCCAAGCCCTGTTCTAAACGCTGGGGAGGGGGGGTGCAAGGTTATCAGGTGGTCCCACCTGAGGCTCACAGTCTCCATCCCCATTTTAATCGTAACAATAATGATGATATTTCTTAAACGCTTACAACGTGCCAAACATTGTTCTAAGCGCTGGGGAGGTTACAAAGTGATCAGGTTGTCCCACGGGAGGCTCACAGTCTCCATCCCCATTTTACAGATGAGGGAACTGAGGCACAGAGAAGTCAAACGACTTTCCCAAAGTCGCACAGCTGACAATTGGCCGAGCTGGGATTTGAACCCATGACCTCTGACTCCAAAGCCCGGGCTCTTTCCCGTGAGCCGCACTGCTTAATAGTGATGGTGTCTGTTAAGCACTTACTATGTACCAAGCACTGTTCTAAGCGCTGGGGCGGGGTGGGGGGGGGGGGAATGCAAGGTGATCCCTACCCAACAGCGGGCTCACAGTCTAGAAGGGGGAGACAGACAACAAAACAAAACATATTAACAAAATAAAAGAAATAGAATGAATGTGTACAATAGAGTAATAAATATGTACAAACATATATACATATACATGTATCCCCCCCCCCCACGCCCAGCGCTGAGAACAGTACTTGGCACATAGTGCTTAACAAATACCATAATTATTATTATTATTATTACAAATTGGCAACATATAGAGACGGTCCCTACCTGACAGCGGCTCACGGTCTAGAAGGGGGAGACAGAAAACAAAACAAAACATATTAACAAAATAAAAGAAATAGAATGAATATGTACAAGTAAAATAAATATATAGAGTAATAAATATGTACAAACATATATACATATACATGTATCCCCCCCCCCCCAGCGCTGAGAACAGTTCTTGACACATAGTAAGCTCTTAACAAATACCATAATAATAATTATTATTATTACAAATTGGCAACATATAGAGATGGTCCCTACCCAACAACGGGCTCACAGTCTAGAAGGAGGAGACAGACAACAAAACAAAACATATTAACAAAATAAAAGAAATAGAATGAATATGTACAAGTAAAATAGAGTAATAAATATGTACAAATATATATACATATACATGTATTCCCCCCGCCCCCCCCCGCAGCGCTGAGAACAGTTCTTGGCACATTGTAAGCACTTAACAAATACCATAATAATAATTATTATTATTACAAATTGGCAACATATAGAGATGGTCCCTACCCAACAACGGGCTCACAGTCTAGGAAGGGGAGACAGACAAAAAAAACAAAACATATAAACCAAATAAAAGAAATAGAATGAATATGTACAAGTAAAATAAATAAATAGAGTAATAAATATGTACAAACATATATACATGTACATATGTACATGTATTCCCGCCCCCCCCCCCCCCCAAAGCTGAGAACAGTACTTGGCACATAGTAAGCGCTTAACAAATGCCATAATTATTATTATTATTATTATTACAAATTGGCAACATATAGAGATGGTCCCTACCCAACAACGGGCTCACAGTCTAGAAGGTGGAGACGGACAACAAGACAAAACATATAAACCAAATAAAAGAAATAGAATGAATATGTACAAGTAAAATAAATAAATAGAGTAATAAATATGTACAAACATATATGCATATACATGTATTTCCCCCCACCAGTGCTGAGAACAGTTCTTGGCACATAGTAAGTGCTTAACAAATACCATAATTATTATTATTATTATTCTTACAAATTGGCAACATATAGAGATGGTCCCTACCCAACAACGGGCTCACAGTCTAGAAGGGGGAGACAGACAACAAAACAAAACATATTAACAAAATAAAAGAAATAGAATGAAAAGTAAAGTAAAATACAAGTAAAATAAATAGAGTAATAAATATGTACAAACATATATACATATACATGTATTCCCCCCCCCCCCGCCCACAAAGCTGAGAACAGTACTTGGTGCATAGTAAGCGCTTAACAAATACCATAATAATTATTATTATTATTACAAATTGGCAACATATAGAGATGGTCCCTACCCAAGAACGGGCTCATTCATTCATTCATTCATTCAATCGTATTTATTGAGCGCTTACTGTGTGCAGAGCACTGTACTAAGCGTTTGGGAAGTACAAGTTGGCAACATATCGAGACGGTCCCTACCCAACAGTGGGCTCACAGTCTAGAAGGGGGAGACAGAAAACAAACAAAACATATTAACAAAATAAAATGAATGGAATGAGTATGTACAAGTAAAATGAATGGAGTAATAAATATGTACAAACATTACAAACATATATACATGTATCCCCCCCCCCCCCACGCCCCAGTGCTGAGAACAGTTCTTGGCACATAGTAAGTGCTTAACAAATACCATAATAATAATTATTATTATTACAAATTGGTAACATATAGAGACAGTCCCTACCCAACAATGGGCTCACAGTCTAGAAGGGGGAGACAGCCAACAGAACAAAACATATTAACAAAATAAAAGAAATAGAATGAATATGTACAAGTAAAATAAATAAATAGAGTAATAAATATGTACAAACATATATACATATACATGTATCCCCCCCACAAAGCTGAGAACAGTACTTGGCACATAGTAAGCGCTTAACAAATACCATAATAATAATTATTATTATTACAAATTGGCAACATATAGAGATGGTCCAGCGTGGCTCAGTGGAGAAGAGCACAGGCTTTGGAGTCAGAGGTCATTGGCTCCACCAATTGTCAGCTGTGTGACTTTGGGCAAGTCACTTCACTTCTCTGTGCCTCATTTACCTCATCTGTAAAATGGGGATTGAGACTGTGAGCCCCCCGTGGGACAACCTGATCACCTTGTAAACTCCCCAGCGCTTAGAACAGTGCTTTGCACATAGTAAGCGCTTAATAAATGTCATTATTATTATTATTATTATTACCCAACAACGGGCTCACAGTCTAGAAGGGGGAGACAGACAACAAAACAAAACAAGTCAACAGGTGTCAATGCCATCAGAATAGATAAATAGAATTATAGCTATATACACATCATTAATAAAACAGAGTGATACAGATGAGGTAACAGAGCACAGAGAAGGGGGGAGAAGGGGGAGGAGGAGGGGGAGGAGGAGGAGGAGGGGGAGGAGGAGGAGGAGGAGGAGGAGGAGGAGGAGGAGGAGGAGGAGGATGAGGAGGAGGAGAAGGAGGAGGAGGAGGAGGAGGAGGAGGAGGATTTCCTTGCAGAGGAAAGAAGGAGCCAAATATTAAGTGAATCATTCCTAGCAACAGCGTTCAAGTGGCAAGCAGGTGATTTCCTCTGTCCCCCTCCCACTGCTGCTGGGGCACATCCTTAGGCCTCTGCGCCCCTGCAGCAGTTTGCGGGAGGGATGGAGGAAGGGAGGGCCAGGACTCATTCATTAATTCATTCAATCATTCATTCAGTCGTATTTATTGAACGCTTACTGTGTGCAGAGCACTGGACTAAGCGCTTGGGAAGTACACGTTGGCAACATATAGAGACGGTCCCTACCCAACAGCGGGCTCACAGTCTAGAAGGGGGAGACAGACAACAAAACCAAACATATTAACAAAATAAAATAAATAGAATAGATATGTACAAATAAAATAAATAAATAGAGTAATAAATCCGTACAAACATATATATATATCTATACAGGTGCTGTGGGGAGGGGAAGGAGGTAAGGAGGGGGGGATGGGGAGGAGGAGGAGGAGAGGGACTCAGGTGTCTCAGTACCGTCTCGCTCTCCAGGAGCCCTTGCCACTCTACTTTGCAGTTACTCCGTCAAGCGCTTAGTCCAGTGCTCTGCACACAGTAAGCGCTCAATAAATACGATTGAATGAATGAATGAATCAATGGTATTCAGTCAATCCATTCAAGCGTATTTATTGAGCACTTACTGTGGGCACTGTACTAAGCACAATTCAGCAACAAATGGAGACGCTCCCTGCCCACAACAGGCTCACAGTCTAGTATCCGTTGATGATGATGATGGCATTTACTAAGCACTTACTATGTGCAAAGCACTGTTCTAAGCGCTGGGGAGGTTCCAAGGTGATCAGGCTGTCCCACGGGGGGCTCACAGTCTTCATCCCCATTTTCCAGATGAGGTAACTGAGGCCCAGAGAAGTGAAGTGACTTGCCCGAAGTCACCCAGCTGACAAGTGGCGGAGCTGGGATTTGAACCCATGACCTCTGACTCCAAAGCCCGGGCTCTTTCCACTGAGCCACGCTGTTTCTCCATTGAGCACTTACTGTGGGCAGAACACTTCATTCAGTAGCATTTAGTGAGCGCCCACTGGGTGCAAAGCTCTGTTCTAAGCACTTGGAGGGTATAATGTAACAATAAACAGACACATTCCCTTCCCACAGTGAGCTTGCAGTCTAGCGGGGGAGGCCAGCATTACTGTACTAAGCAAGTGCGGTACAAGTGCTCGGCTTAGTACCCACTTAGTGCCCACTTACAAGTGGGCAAGTGCTTAGTACAGTGCTCTGCCCACAGTAAACGCTCAATAATAATAATAATAATGGCATCTGTTAAGCACTTACTATGTGCCAAGCACTGTTCTAAGTGCTGGGGGAATACAAGGTAATCAGGTTGTCCCACGTGGTGCTCACAGTCTTAAACCCCATTTTACAGATGAGGTAACTGAGGCCCAGGGAAGTGAAGCGACTTGCCCAAAGTCACACAGCCGACAAGTGGCGGAGCGGGGATTAGAACCCACGCCCAGGCTCTTTCCACTGAGCCATGCTGCTTCTCAATAAATACGATTGAATGATTAGTATGAATAAATTTGGGTTATGCACAAGTGCTCTATGTAGACTTGTGCTTCCCAAGCACTTAGTACAGTGCTCTGCACACAGTAAGCGCTCAATAAATGCGATTGAATGAATGAACAAGTGATTTGAGGCCAAGGGATGGGTGAGTAAAGGATGCAAATCCTAGTGCCACGGAGAGGCAGAAGGGAGTGGGAGAAGAGGGAAAATAAGAGCTTAGTTGGGGAGGGCATCTTGGAGGAGATGTGATTTTCAAAAGGTATTTGAAGGTTAATAATGATAATAATTATGGTATTCGTTAAGCTCTTACTATGTGGCAGGTGCTGTACTAAGCGCCGGGGTGGATACAAGAGGCTTGCGGCTTCTCCGTTCTCTCCTCGAGCCTTCCTCCAAGCCAGTGGAGTTCCAGTGTCTTAGGGAGATCCAAATTCTCATTACAAAGGAGTCACTCGGGACCTCCAGGGGCAGAGAACTCAAAGGGTTAGCATTCCCAAGCGCTTAGTACAGTGCTCTGCACACAGTAAGTGCTCAATAAATACGATCGATTGATTTTTGCGAAACTTGGTGTTTGCAATGGCCAAGTTGGGTGGGAGAAAAGCTATTCATTCAGTCGTATTTATTGAGCGCTTACTGTGTGCAGAGCACTGTACTGAGCGCTGGGGAAGTACAAGTTGGCAACATATACTAGATGTTATGACACAGATCGTAAGTTTTACCAATCATCTTGGTATATCTGGTACCATGATAATCGGGTTTGGGAGATATATTGAATGTCACCCACAGGTGGCTTTTTTATTCTTTCTTTGTAGACTGTTAGGAGTCAAATCTCACATCCTTTCATTATTCTCACAATACTTTTTGTTAAAGGAGGTTGTTAAAGGAACTGACTGTAGATTGGTTGTTCTTTCGCTAAAGAGAAAAGTTGCCCTGGATTCAAGGGGTTAGATTCTCCATATGAACTGTGAGTCTGTTTCTTGACTGTGAGCCCGTAATTGGGTAGGGACCGTCTCTATATGTTGCCGACTTGTACTTTTCAAGCGCTTAGTACAGTGCTCTGCACACAGTAAGCGCTCAATAAAATTTCTAGACTGCGAGCCCGCTGTTGGGTAGGGGCCGTCTCTATATGTTGCCGACTTGTACTTCCCAAGCGCTTAGTACAGTGCTCTGCACACAGTAAGCGCTCAATAAAATTTCTAGACTGTGAGCCCGCCGTTGGGTAAGGACCGTCTCTATATGCTGCCGACTTGTACTTCCCAAGAGCTTAGTACAGTGCTCTGCACACAGTAAGCACTCAATAAATATGACTGACTGAATGAATGAATAAATATGATTGAATAAATAATCAAGCAGAGCTGATATTGTTCAGGTCAGTCCAACTTATTTTACCAAAAACACCTAGAAAGAGCAATCAATCAATAGTATTTACTGAGTGCTTTCTGTGTGCAGGGCACTGTACTAAGAGTTTGGGAGAGTACAGCTTAACAATATAGCAGACGCATTCCCTGAATCAATCAATCAATCAATCGTATTTATTGAGCGCTTACCATGTGCAGAACACTGTACTAAGCGCTTGGGAAGTACAAGTTGGCAACATATAGAGACAGTCCCTACCCAACAGTGGGCTCACAGTCTAGAAGGGGGAGACAGACAACAAAACCAAACATATTAACAAACTAAAAGATCATTAGCAAATAATGATTGCCAGGATATGCATCAATCAATCAATCAATCAATCAATCGTATTTATTGAGCGCTTACTGTGTGCAGAGCACTGTACTAAGCGCTTGGGAAGTACAAGTTGGCAACATATAGAGACAGTCCCTACCCAACAGTGGGCAGGCACTAATTCAATCTGTATAACCCAATCAATTTGTAGAATTTTTATTCTGAGAATACCAACGAGGTTTTCAAATTACTTAAGTCGCAAGGGTTGACTGAAATCACCAAATCTTCTTATTTTAGGGACCTGAATAGATCAATACATTCCCATTCCTAGCGACCTCACCGGAACCTAGTGAAGAATGTATCTTATGGAAGCACTCTCTCTCAAAGAGCCGATCAATCCGATCAATTGTTTCTACGAACGTCCTATACTTTGTAGTTTGGAGTCTGCCAGTGAAGTGCATAATTGTGTCCGTTATAACGTTGTGTTGTACTCTCCCAAGCGCTTAGTACAGTCTCTGTATACAGTAACCGGTCAATAAATACAATGATTGATTGATGTTACAGACTCAGGAAGAGATGGATGACTCCATAATCATTTGGGTCCATGGAAATAGAGCAAATATAATAAAACCACAGAGACGATCAAGTCTCTGCGGAGAATCAATCGTGTTTGCAGAGTGCTCTATTAAGTCCTTCGGGGAGTACATTAGAGCTAGATGTAATCTCTGCCTTCTTAAAGGTTGCAATCTAGAGGGGAAGATGATGTACCCAAAATAAATTAACGAGAGGAGGAAGAAGAGGATACGTGCAGTTCTCTAGCTGTGACTTCTGTTGCCCCGGCCAGGTTTCTGGGTTAGATGGGCTGTTAAAAAGCTTGAAACTTGGAGTTTCAATACTCAATTCTATAGTGTCACATATAGCCCTACACCTCTCTAACGTTCAGGACATTAAACTAAACGGAAGTGAACAAACAACCACAACTTAACCAAAAACCTCATCAAGCTGCGCTTTTCCAGCTATCTGGGGTTTTATTGTGAAATATAAATAGGAAGCCAAATTGGTTTTGGTTGTAGTTTCCTGCTTGCACTTGGGTTATTACAGCAATACTCTAGGACTGATAATCCTGTAAAAATCTTCAGTTTCCTCTCTACAGCTCTCTAAATCACCGTTTATTTATAAACTACCCTATTCTTCTGAAATTAATTTCTCAGCAAACTATCTTCAATTTAAAAGCACTTTTCTTTTTGATGTTAATTTTCCATTTTATCTAAAGCTCTCACTTTCTTTTCTCTTTCTTCTATTTCAGTTTGACAGCTTGTTTCCTCTATCTCCACCCCTATGTTGCTAAAATGACACAAAAGTCCCCGAATGTCCACTTAGTAAAACAATGACCCTAAATAGGAGTTCCCCTTCTCCTTAGTTTCTGAATTCCCTAAATTTATTTTTGATTCACTTGAGGACTCCTGTTTTTTTTTTCCTAGATAAAGCTAAACTCTAGTCATAATTACCCAAGCTCATCTAATTACATCACTACAACCTTTCTTCCTAGTGCTGAAAATTCCTCCCATAAAGAGTCTTTTTTTTTTCTTCTAGTTTATGGTTGGGCTGGACTATTTCTAGGAGCCCATATGACTTTTCACAGAAGGAAGAAAAAAAAAACTGTATCCCATTATGTAATGCAGAATAAATGCTCTTTGAAAAAAATTTAAATAATGGGATGCTCTGCTTCTGAAAGAGTTCCAGTTGAATTTGCCAGAGAACCAACATGTACTGCGCACCTTTCCGCTTAAAAAGGTAGGTCGTTTTTTCCCCCTAACCAAGGTTGTGTAACTCGAACCCCAACAATCAATCAGTCAAGTGCATAGGCGACTCTGCACACAGTGAAAGCTCAATTAATGTCACTCAGAGTACATATTTACTATTTTATTTATTTTGTTAATGATGTGCATTTAGCTTTAATTCTATTTGTTCTGACGACTTGACACGTGTCCACGTGTTTTGTTTTGTCCTCTGTCTCCCCCTTCTAGACTGTGAGCCCGTTGTTGGGTAGGGATCGTCTCTAGATGTTGCCAACTTGGACTTCCCAAGCGCTTAGCACAGTGCTCTGCACACAGTAAGCGCTCAATAAGTACGATTGAATGAATGGAATGCAGTTAGGAGCGTAAGACAGCGGCAAAACGGGGGCACTTTGGAGGTTGTCGAGGAGGGGCGTGATGGATTCCAAACGGAGGCTCAATATCGGGACCACTCTGGGTAGTATTGTCTACATGAGGGGTAGGCGAGAAGACTCTGCACACAGTAAGTGCTCAATAAATACGGTTGATTGATCGATCGATTGAAGCAACGTTTCTGAGATGACAGACTTCCTAGAAAGTCACGCCTCTTCCTTAACCAACACCGGCAAAACTGAGTTAGAACAGAGTTCCTGATCTCCACTTCCACTTTGAAAGTGTGTTTGGAAGGAGGTTCGTGGAGCCCCTCTGATTTTAGAATCTGTGGGCGGAAGCATCTGTTTTTGTTTCAGAGTTTACTTCCATGCCCTTAAAAGGAAGCCAGTCTTCAATGGGATTTTTATGGGTCGTTCATGAGTTACGCCTGCGCTTATGAAACAGATGTTGACTTTCCAAGCGCTTAGAACAGTGCTCTGCACACTGTAAGTGCTCAATAAATAATAATGATGACATTTATAATAATAATAATGGCATTTATTAAGCGCTTGCTATGTGCAAAGCACTGTTCTAAGCGCCGGGGAGGTTACGGGGTGATCAGGCTGTCCCCCCGGGGGGGCTCACAGCCTTAATCCCCGTTTTACAGATGAGGGAACTAAGGCACAGAGAAGTTAAGTGACTCGCCCAAAGTCACACAGCTGACATTTGGAGGAGCAGGGGTTTGAACCCATGACCTCTTTCCACTGAGCCACGCTGCTTCTCAGCTTCTTGGAGAAAATGATGGAATGACTGGGTTGAGGTGATGTTGTAAGGCAACCTGCCACCGTGTCGTCCTTTTTGATGTTTGCTGAAAGCGACAAAGAGTAATTTTGGTATTTATTATGCCCTTTCTCTGGGCCAAGCACTATCCTAAACACCGAGGTAGATACAAGATCATCAGGTCCCACGTGGTGCTTACTCTCAAAGTAAGAAGGAGAACAGGTAGTGAATCCCCATTTTGCGGATGAGGGAACTGAGGCACGGGGAAGTGAAGTGACTTGCTCAAGGTCACAAAGCAGGAGAGTGGGTGGCAGAGGTGGGATTAGAACCCAGGTCTTCTGACACTCAGGCCCAGGCTCCTTCCACTAGGCCATGCTACTTCGTGGGACTGGGAGGGGGGAATAATAGTAATAATAATGATGATGTTGATGACATTTATTAAGCACTTACTATGTGCAAAGCACTGTTCTAAGCACTGGGGAGGTTACAAGGTGATCAGGTTGCCCCACCAGGGGCTCACAGTCTTAATCTCCATTTTACAGATGAGGTAATTGAGGCCCAGAGAAGTGAAGTGACTCGCCCAAAGTCACACAGCTGACAATTGGCAGAGATGGGATTTGAACCCATGACCTCTGACTCCAAAGCCTGGGCTCTTTCCACTGAGCCACGCTGCTTCTCGCGACTAAATGACTAAAGGGAGCAAGTCGAAGCGACGCAGAAGGGAGTTGAAGAAAAGGAAAAAAGGGCTTAGTCAGGGAAGGCTTCTTGGGGGAGATGGGCCTTCAGTAAGGCTTTGGAGCGGGGGGAGAGTCATTGCCTGTTGGAAATAAGGAGGGAGGACCTTCCAGGCCAGAGGCAGGATGTGGGCAAGGGATCAGAAGTGAGATAGATGAGAGCAGGAGCGCAGATAGAGCACCCCTGGAAGCCAGTCCCTCCCTCCCTCCCTCCCTCTCTCTTCCTTCCTCCCTCTGTGCCAAAACAATAACCTGCCTCCTTGTTGACCTCCCTCCCTCCTGTCTCTCCCCACTCCAGTCTATACTTCACTCTGCTGCCGAGCTTGTTTTGCTACAAAAACATTCAAGCCACTCCTCAAGAACCTCCAGGGGTTGCCCATCCATCTCTGCGTTCATTCATTCAATCGTATTTATTGAGCGCTTACTGTGTGCAGAGCACTGGACTAAGCGCTTGGGAAGTACAAGTTGGCAACGCATAGTGCTTGGCACATAGTAAGCGATTAATAAATGCCATTATTATTATTATTATATGGAGCTCACACTCTTCATTCCCATTTTGCAGATGAGGTAACTGAGGTCCAGAGAAGTTAAGTGACTTACCCAAGATTCATTCATTCATTCATTCATTCAATCATATTTATTGAGCGCTATATATGTTTGTATGTATTTATTACTCTGTTTATTTTACTTGTACATATCTATTCTATTTATTTTATTTTGTTAATACGTTTGGTTTTGTTCTCTGTCTCCCCCATCTAGACTGTGAGCCCACTGTAGGATAGGGATCGTCTCTATATGTTGTCAACTTGTACTTCCCAAGCGCTTAGTCCAGTGCTCTGCACACAGTAAGTGCTCAATAAATACGATTGACTGATTGATTGTGTGCAGAGCACTGTGCTAAGCGCTTGGGAAGTACAAGTTGGAAACATATAGAGACGGTCCCTACCCAACAGTGGGCTCACACTCTGGAAGATCCAAGATCCCACTGCAGACGAGTGGCAGAGCCGGAATTAGAACTCAGGTCCTCTAACACCCAGGCCCGGGCTCTTTCCACTAGACCACGCGGCTTTCCAATGGGGAGGATTTCTCAGCAGGCCCTGATCAAAAGGGACAAGGGTTAGGGGTGGCAATTTCTCAGGAAAAAATCACTTTAACTTTTAAATTAATACTACAAGGTGCCTATAGAGATTTTTTTTTTCAGTTGCCATTTGCAGCCTAAAAACTATGTGAGCACACGCAACAAAGTAACAAATGCGGCAGGATTTCCAACGATGCCGAAAGCCCGGAAGTGAACTCATCCTAGGGGTGTCTTGGTTGAGGATAAGACGGGTGGGATAGAGGCAGAGGTGGATGTGGAGCTCAGTATAAAACCCAAGATAAAGTCGAAAGCTATCAAACGTGTCATCGCAGAATTACTCTACTCAATGCCTGACATCAGTTTCTTTGCTGAAAGGAAGGCAAGGCACCGTGACTGTAAATGTTCAACTTTGTCATGTGACTGTTTTATAATGTTTAAGTTCTATTTTTATAACTGCTTAATAATGATGATGTAGTTATAATGATATATATTTTAAGAATGGAAAAGCTAAGGAGCACAAAATCCTGTGGGCATTGCTGTGTCCTTAGGAGCCCTAATCAGTCAATCAATCGTATTTATTGAGCTCTTACTGTGTGCAGAGCACTGTACTACGCGCTTGGGAAGTACAAGTTGGCAACACATAAAAACAGTCCCTACCCAACAGTGGGCTCACAGTCTAGAAGGGGGAGACAGAGAACAAAACCAAACATACTAACAAAATAAAATAAATAGAATAGATACGTACAAGTAAGATAAATAAATAAATCGGGTTTAAAGTTAATTAATCGATGGTATTTTTGAGTGCTTACTGGGTACAGAGCACTGTACTAAGCGCTTGGAAGAGTCCCATATAATAGCTTTGGGAGATATGATGATGATGGCATTTGTTAAGTGCTTACTATGTGCCAAGCACTGTTCTAAGCACTGGGGGGATGCAAGGTCATCAGGTTGTTCCACAGGGGGCTCACAGTCTTAATCCCCATTTTCCAGATGAGGGAACTGAGGCACAGAGAAGTGAAGTGACTTGCCCAAAGTCACACAGCTGACAAGCGGCGGAGCCGGGATCAGAACCCATGACCTCCGACTCCCAAGCCCGGGCTCTTTCCTCTGAGCCACGCTGAGATATGTTCCCTGCACACAGGGAGCTTACAGTCTAGAGGGAGGAGCTTTTAGCTTACTTTACTCAAGGCCCTGGATGAATAATTATAGCATTTGTTAAGCGTTTTCTATGTGCCAAGCACTGTACTAAGCTCTTGGGTAGATACAAGATAATCAAATCCCATATAGGATGCAGTCTAAGTTGAAGGGAGAACAGGTATTGAATCCCCACTTCTAGACTGTGAGCCCATCATAGGGTAGGGATTGTCTCTATCTGTTGCCGAATTGTACTTTCCAACCGCTTAGTACAGTGCTCTGCACATAGTAAGTGCTCAATAAATACAATTGATGATGCAGATCAGGGAACTGAGACATGGAGAATTGAAGTGACTTGTCTAAGGTCGCACAGTAGACAAGTGTGACCGAGAAGCAGCGTGGCTCAGTGGAAAGAGCCCGGGCTTCGGAGTCATTCATTCATTCAATCAATCAATCAATCAATCAATCGTGTTTATTGAGTGCTTACTGTGTGCAGAGCACTGTACTAAGCGCTTGGGAAGTACAAGTTGGCAACATATAGAGACATTCAATTGTATTTGTTGAACACTTACTGTGTGCAGAGCACTGTACTAAGCGCTTGGGAAGTACAAGTCAGCAACATATGGAGACGGTTCCTACCCAACAACAGGCTCACAGTCTAGAAGGGGGAAGACAGAGGTCATGGGTTCAAACCCCGGCTATTCCAATTGCCAGCTTTGTGACATCGGGCAAGTCACTTCACTTCTCTGGGCCTCAGTTCCCTCATCTGTGAAATGGGGATTAAGACTGTGAGCCCCCCGAGGGACAACCTGATCACCTTGTAACCTCTCCAGCTCTTAGAACAGTGCCTTGCACATAGTAAGTGCTTAATAAATGCCATCATTACTATTAAAGTGGCAGAGCCGGCATTAGAGCCCGACTCCTCTGACCCGCCCCCGCCCCCAGGTCCGTGCTCTTTCAATCAATCAATCAATCAATCGTATTTATTAAGCACTTACCGTGTGCAGAGCACTGTACTAAGCCCTTGGGAAGTACAAGTTGGCAACATATAGAGACAGTCCCTACCCAACAGTGGGTTCACAGGCCAAGCTGCTTCTTGGTTTGATTGAGATTATTCTCAGCAAGTCTGCAGATGACACTAAATTGGAGAAGTGGCTAACCCTTCAGGCAACAGGAATGAAATTCAAAATGACTTTGATCAACTAGGAAAACAGGTTGGAATACACCAAGGGCCAGGAAGAAATTGAGATAAAGGTGAAAACTATACAATACGCATACTGGATGGAACAAGATAAACCAAGCAGAAGTTCTGGAAAGGAAAGATCTGGGGAAACCAAGTAGACCACCACCTATATAGGAGCAAAGTGGGTGATGTTTTTCAAAAGAAATCGTGGCTCTGAGCTGTATTATCATGAGTCTCCTGGGCAAGATCCAAAGTTTGAGATGTAGAGTGACAGGAGAGCATTTAGCAGAGAGGGATACACATGTTTTAAAAATCTGAAAATAGATAATGTGAGGGAGAGTTTAAAGGCATTGGAGTGGAGGGATCGTGTCTGGGGATGTTACCGCACCCTTCCACATGATTCGATCAGTGCTGTGCTTTGCTAGGCACTCAGTAAATGTCACCAATTGAGTGTTCCGCCTGGAGAAGAGAAGGGAATGCATAAATCAATCAATCAATCAATCAATTGTATTTATTGAGTGCTTACTGTGTGCAAAGCACTGTACTAAGCTCTTGGGAAGTACAAGTTGGCAACACATAGAGACAGTCCCTACCCAACAGTGGGCTCACAGTCTAAAAGCTAAATACCTTCGAGAGTCCAAAAGGGTTTTGTGAAGAGGGGGCTGACCAACTGTTGGCTATAATAATAATGGCATTTATTAAGCGCTTACTATGTGCAAAGCACTGTTCAGGTTACAAGGTGATCAGGTTGTCCCACGGGGGGCTCACAGTCTTCATCCCTATTTTACAGATGAGGGAACTGCGGCCCAGAGAAGTGAAGTGACTTGCCCAAAGTCACACAGCTGACAAATGGCAGAGCCGGGATTTGAACCCATGACCTCTGACTCCAAAGCCCTGGCTCGTTCCATTGAGCCATGCTGCTTCTCCATAGTCAGGGAGCTAAATGAAAGGAAATGAGGTAGCAAAAATAGTATTTACTGAAAGAGCACCTGGGTTCAGTGCCCTGAGCAGAGCGCTTGGGAAAGTGCAAGTGTCACATTTCCTGCCCAGAAGGAGTTTATGCTTTGATTGGGAAGAAATAATAATGATAATAATAATAACAACAACAATAATAATAATAATAATAATAATAATGGCATTTGTTAAGCACTTACTATGTGCAAAGCACTGTTCTAAGCACCGGGGGGGGGGGGGGGGGGGGGGGGGGGAACAAGTTGGAATCCAGCAAAAGCCAGTAAGAAATTGAGATAAAGGTGAGAACTATACAATATGCATTCTGGATGGAACTAGACAAACCAAGAAGAAGTTCTGGAAAGAAAAGATCTGGGGAAACCAAGTAGACCCAGCTATATAGGAACAAGGTCGGGGGATACAAGGTGATCAGATTTTCCCACGTGGGGCTGACAGTCTTCATCCCCATTTGACAGATGAGGTAACTGAGGCTCAGAGAAGTGAAGTGACTTGCCCAAGGTCACACAGCAGACATGTGGTGGAGTCGGAATTTGAACCCATGACCTCTGATTCCAAAGCCCGGGCTCTTTCCCCTGAGCCACGCACACCTAGGAGTCAGAGGACCTGGGTTCTAATCCCAGATCATCCCCCCCATCCCAGCCCCACAGCACTTATGTACATATCTGTAATTTGATTTATTTATTCATTCATTCTTTCAATCATATTTATTTATATTAATGTCTGTCTCCCCCTCTAGACTGTAAGCTCATTGTAGGCAGGGAATGTATCCTTACTCTGCCACTTGTCAGCTGTGTGACTTTGGGTAAGTCACTTCACTTCTCTGTGCCTCAGTTACCTGAGAGAAGCAGCATGGCTCAGGGGAAAGAGCCCGGGCTTTGGAGTCAGAGGTCATGGGTTCAAATCCCGACTCCACCACATGTCTGCTGTGTGACCTTGGGCAAATCACTTCACTTCTCTGAGCCTCAGTTACCTCATCTGTCAAATGGGGATGAAGACTGTGAGCCCCACATGGGACAACTTGATCACCTTGTATCCCCTCCAGCGCTTAGAACAGTGCTCTGCACATAGTAAGCACTTAACAAATGCCATCATCATTATTATTATTATTATTACCTCATCTGTAAAATGGGGATTAAGACAGTGAGCCCCACATGGAACAGGGACTGTGTCCAACCCAATTTGCTTATATTGACCCCAGTGCTTAGTATAGTACCTGGCACGTAGTAAGTGCTTAACAAATACTATAAAAATTATTATTATTTTTTTTCTTGACTCTCCTTGCCCTTGTTTCCCATAAGAGAAGCAGCATGGTTTAGTGGAAAGAGCCCGGGCTTGGGAGTCAGAGGTTGTGGGTTCTAATCCTGCTCTGCCATTTATCAGCTGTGTGACTTTGGGCAAATCACTTCACTTCTCTGTGCCTCAGTTACCTCATGTATAAACTGGGGATTAAGACTGTGAGCCCCACGACGGACAACCTGATTACCTTGTATCTACCCCAGTGCTTGGCACATAGTAAGCGCTTAAAAAAATAGTATTTATTTGTTATTTCCCCCCTTCTAGACCGTGAGCTCATTTTTGGGTAGAGATTGTCTCTATTTGTTGCTGAATTGTACGTTCCAAGCGCTTAGTACAGTGCTCTGCACACAGTAAGTGTTCAGTAAACGTGATTGAATGAATGAATGAATGTATTCCCCGGACTCCTGAAGCTCACCCACATAAGTGAGAGCTTTCCTGAAAGCATTTCCCTTTCCCATTCCAGCTCTTGAAGGATGTTCATCGGGAGGCAGTAAAAGAGATTTGAAGAATTACCTTTCCTCTATTTTGAATGGTTTTCATTCAATCGTATTTACTGAGCACTTACTGTGTGCAGAGCACTGGACTAAGCGCTTGGGAAGTACAAGTTGGCAACATATAGAGACGGTCCCTACCCAACAGCGGGCTCATAGTCTAGAAGTGCTTACTATGTGCCAGTCACTGTACTGAGTGCTGGGGCAGATACAAGCCAACCAGGCTGAACTCAGTCCCTGTGCTCCGTGAGGCTCTCAGTCTTAATCCTCATTTTACAGGTGTGATAATCGGGGCTCAGAGAATCAATCAATCAATCAATCAATCATATTTATTGAGTGCTTACTGTGTGCAGAGCACTGTACTAAGCGCTTGGGAAGTACAAGTTGGCAACATATAGAGACAGTCCCTACCCAACAGTGGGCTCACAGTCTAAAAGGGGGAGACAGAGAACAAAACCAAACATACTAACAAAATAAAATAAATAGAATAGATATGTACAAGTAAAATAAATAAGAGAAGTGGCTTGCCCAAGGTCACACAGCAGACCAGTGGCAGAGGCAGGATTAGAACCCAGGTCCTTTTAACTCCCAGGCCCAGACTCCAGCCACTAGGCCATGCTGCTTCTCAAGGGACTGTTAAGGGAATGTCATCCCCCCCATCTTACCTCCTTCCCTTCCCCACAGCACCTGTATATATGTATATATGTTTGTACATATTTTTTACTCTATTTATTTATTTATTTATTTATTTTATTTGTACATATCTATTCTATTTATTTTATTTTGTTAGTATGTTTGGTTTTGTTCTCTGTCTCCCCCTTTTAGACTGTGAGCCCACTGTTGGGTAGGGACTGTCTCTATGTGTTGCCAATTTGTACTTCCCAAGCGCTTAGTACAGTGCTCTGCACATAGTAAGCGCTCAATAAATACGATTGATTGATTGATTGATTGATTGATTGACTACTGCACCAGCCTTCTCGCTGATCTCCCGTCCTCGTGTCTCTCTCCACTTCAATCCATTCTTCATGCTGCTGCCCGGATTGTCTTTGTCCAGAAACGCTCTGGGCATGTTACTCCCCTCCTCAAAAATCTCCAGTGGCTACCAATCAATCTGCGCATCAGGCAGACACTCCTCACCCTGGGCTTCCAGGCTGTCCATCCCCTCGCCCCCTCCTACCTCACCTCCCTTCTCTCCTTCTCCAGCCCAGCCCGCACCCTCCGCTCTTCTGCCGCTAATCTCCTCACCGTACCTCGTTCTCACCTGTCCCGCCATCGACCCCCGGCCCACGTCCTCCCCCGGGCCTGGAATGCCCTCCCTCTGCCCACCCGCCAAGCTAGCTCTCTTCCTCCCTTCAAGGCCCTACTGAGAGCTCACCTTCTCCAGGAGGCCTTTCCAGACTGAGCCCCTTCCTTCCTCTCCCCCTCGTCCCCCTCTCCATCCCCCCAATCTTACCTCCTTCCCTTCCCCACAGCACCTGTATATATGTATATGTGTTTGTACATATTTATTACTCTATTTATTTATTTATTTATTTTACTTGTACATATCTATTCTATTTATTTTATTTTGTTAGTATGTTTGGTTTTGTTCTCTGTCTCCCCCTTTTAGACTGTGAGCCCCCTGTTGGGTAGGGACTGTCTCTATGTGTTGCCATTTTGTACTTCCCAAGCGCTTAGTACATTGCTCTGCACACAGTAAGCACTCAATAAATACGATTGATGATGATGAAGTGACTTGCCCAAAGTCACACAGCTGACAATTGGCGGAGCCTGGATTAGAACCCATGACCTCTGACTCCAGAGCCCAGGCTCTTTCCACTGAGCCACGCTGCTTCCCAATAATAATAATAATAATAATTATGGTATTTGTTAAGCACTTACTACGTGACAGGCACTATATTAAGCGCTGGGGTGGATACAAGCAAATCGGGCCGGACACAGTCCCTGTCCCAACTGGGGCTCAAAGTCTCAATCTCCATTTTACAGATGAGGTGACTGAGGCCCAGAGAAGTGAAGTGACAAGGTCACACAGCAGACAAGGGGCGGAGCCGAGATTAGAACCCATGACCTTCTGACTCCCAAGCTCCTGTTCTACCCATTACGCCATGCTGCTTCTCTGTTATTCATCCCCCCTCCAAGCCCCATAACACTTATGTACATCTGGATGTCCGCCCGCCACCTAAAGCTCAACATGTCGAAGACTGAGCTCCTTGTCTTCCCTCCCAAACCTTGTCCTCTCCCTGACTTTCCCATCTCTGTTGACGGCACTTACCATCCTTCCCGTCTCACAAGCCCGCAACCTTGGTGTCATCCTCGACTCTGCTCTCTCATTCACCCCTCACATCCAAGCCGTCACCAAAACCTGCCGGTCTCAGCTCCGCAACATTGCCAAGATCCGCCCTTTCCTCTCCATCCCAACCGCTACCCTGCTCATTCAAGCTCTCATCCTATCCCGTCTGGACTACTGCACTAGCCTTCTCTCTGATCTCCCATCCTCGTGTCTCTCTCCACTTCAATCCATACTTCATGCTGCTGCCCGGATTATCTTTGTCCAGAAACGCTCTGGACATATTACTCCCCTCCTCAAAAACCTCCAATGGCTACCAATCAATCTGCGCATCAGGCAGAAACTCCTCACCCTGGGCTACAAGGCTGTCCATGCCCTCGCCCCCTCCTACCTCACCTCCTTTCTCTCCTTCTCCAGCCCAGCCCGCAACCTCCGCTCCTCCACCACTAATCTCCTCACTGTACCTCGTTCTCGCCTGTCCCGCCATCGACCCCCGGCCCACGTCCTCCCCCGGGCCTGGAATGGCCTCCCTCTGCCCATCCGCCAAGCTAGCTCTCTTCCTCCCTTCAAGGCCCTACTGAGAGCTCACCTCCCCCAGGAGGCCTTCCCAGACTGAGCCCCTTCTTTCCTCTCCCCCTCGTCCCCTTCTCCATCCCCCCGTCTTACCTCCTTCCCTTCCCCACAGCACCTGTATATATGTATATATGGTTGTACATATTTATTACTCTATTTATTTATTTATTTATTTATTTTACTTGTACATTTCTATCCTACTTATTTTATTTTGTTAGTATGTTTGGTTCTGTTCTCTGTCTCCCCCTTTTAGACTGTGAGCCCACTGTTGGGTAGGGACTGTCTCTATGTGATGCCAATTTGTACTTCCCAAGCGCTTAGTACAGTGCTCTGCACATAGTAAGCGCTCAATAAATACGATTGATTGATTGATTGATATCTGTAATTTATTTATATTAATGTCTGTCCCCCGCTCTAGATTGTAAGCTTGTTGTGGGTAGGGGATGTGTCTGCTTATTGTGATACTGCTGTCTCCCAAGAGCTTAGTACAGTGCTCTGCACACAGTAAGTGCTCAATAAATACGATTCATTGATTGATTGATAAATACAACTGAAGTTCTCGCAGAACTGAGTGGCCATTGCCTTTCTCATCTGCCTTCACCTGGACAGCCCCTCATGGGAATTCCAGGAGTGTTGCAAACAGTGATTCATTCATTCATTCATTCAATCATATTTATTGAGGGCTTACTGTGTGCAGAGCACTGGACTAAGCGCTTGGAAAATCCACGTTGGCAACATATAGAGACGGTCCCTACCCAACAGCGGGCTCACAGTCTAGAAGGGGGAGACAGACAACAAAACAGAACATATTAACAAAATAAAATAAATAGAATAAATATGTACGAGTAAAATAAATGAATAAATAGAGCAATAAATACTTACAAACATATGTGTATATATATATATATATATACATATATATATATATATATATATATATGTGCTGTGGGGAGGGGGAAGGAGGTAAGGCGGGGGGATGGAGAGGGAGAGGAAGGAGGGTGCTCAGTCTGGGATGATGTCCCAGTGATGTCCTAAGGTTCAAGCATAAGTTCATTAATTCATTCAATCGTATTTATTGAGCACCTACTGTGTGCAGAACACTGTACTAAGCGCTTGGGAAGTACAAGTTGGCAACATCTAGAGACGGTCCCTACCCAACAGCGGGCTCACAGTCTAGAAGGGGGAGACAGACAACACAACAGAACATATTAACAAAATAAAATAAATAGAATAAATATGTACAAGCAAACTAAATGAATAAATAGAGTAATAAATACATACAAACATATGTACATATATACAGGTGCTGTGGGGAGGGGAAGGAGGTAAGGCTGCGGGGGGATGGGGAGGGAGAGGAAGGAGGGGGCTCAGTCTGGGCAGTGATGTCCTAAGATTCAAGCATAAAGGAATTATTGTTCATTCATTCATAAAATCGTATTTATTGAGCACCTGCTGTGTGCATAGCACTGTACTAAGCGCTTGGGAAGTACAAGTTGGCAACATATAGAGACGGTCCCTACCCAACAGTGGGCTCACAGTCTAGAAGGGGGAGACAGACAACAAAACAGAACATATTAACAAAATAAAATGAATAGAATAAATATGTACAAGCAAACTAAATGAATAAATAGAGTAATAAATACGTACAAACATATGTACATATATACAGGTGCTGTGGGGAGGGGAAGGAGGTAAGGCAGGGGGGATGGGGAGGGAGAGGAAGGAGGGGGCTCAGTCTGGGATGATGTCCCAGTGAAGTCCTAAGATTCAAGCATAAAGGAATTATAGTTCATTCATTCATTCAATAGTATTTATTGAGCACCCACTGTGTGCAGAGCACTGTACTAAGCGCTTGGAAAGTACAGTTCGGCAACAGCGACAATCCCTACCCGACAATGGGCTCACAGTCTAGAAGGGGGGAGACAGACAGCAAACCAAGTAGAGGCATCAATACCATCAAAATAATTAGAACTGTAGATAGGCACACATTCTTTCATTCATTGAATCGTATTTATTGAGCGCTTACTGTGTGCAGAGCACTGTACTAAGCGCTTGGGAAGTACAAGTCGGCAACGTATAGGGACAGTCCCTACCCAATGACGGGCTCACAGTCTAGAAGGGGGAGACAGACAGCAAAACAAAACGTGGAGACAGGTGTCAAAATTCATTCAGTCATTCATTCAATCGTATTTATTGAGCGCTTACTGTGTGCAGAGCACTGTACTAAGCGCTTGGGAAGTACACTTGTCAGCTGTGTGACTTTGGGCAAGTCACTTAACTTCTCTGTGCCCCAGTTCCCTCATCTGGAAAATGGGGAGTAAGACTGTGAGCCCCCCATGGGACAACCTGATCACCTTGTAACTTCCCCAGCGCTTAGAACAGTGCTTTGCACATAGTAAGCACTTAATAAATGCCATCATTATTATTATTATTACAAGCTGGCAACAGCTAAAATCATCAGAACAAATAGAATTAAAGCTATAATTATAATACAATTGCCAGTTATAGCTTTATAGCTACAGAGCTGTATTCTCTCTCCTCCTCCATCTGTTTGTAAATCATCTGAGTCTGCTTTGCCTGTTTGTGCACATCATTAATGAAATAAATAAGTAGAATAATGAATGTATGCATATATACACAAGGAGAGGAAAAAGGGGGCTCAGTCTGGGAAGGCCTCCTGGAGGAGGTGAGCTTTCAGTAGGGCTTTGAAGGGGGGAAGGGAGCGAGTTTGGAGGAGAATAATGATAATAATGATGGTATTTGTTAAGCGCTTACTATGTGCCAAGCACTGTTCTAAGCGCTGGAGGATGTGAGGAGGGAGGGGATTCCGGGCCAGAGGTGGGCCGGGGGTCGATGGCGGGACAGGCGAGAACGAGGTACGGTGAGGAGAGTAGCGGCAGAGGAGCAGAGGGTGCAGGCTGGGCTGGAGAAGGAGAGAAGGGAGGTGAGGTAGGAGGGGGTGAGGGGATGGACAGCCTTGAAGCCAGTAGTGAGGAGTTCATCCATCACCCAGTACATAGTGGTATAAATAAATATATTCCTTTAATCAATCAATCAATCAATCAATCAATCGTATTTATTGAGCGCTTACTGTGTGCAGAGCACTGTACTAAGCGCTTGGGAAGTACAAGCTGGCAACATATAGAGACGGTCCCTACCCAACAGTGGGCTCAGAGTCTAGAAGGGGGAGACAGAGAACAAGAGCAAACATACCAACAAAATAAATAGAATAGATAGGTACAAGTAAAATAAATAAATAAATAAATAGAGTAATAAATATGTACAAACATATATACATATATACAGGTGCTGTGGGGGAGGAAAGGAGGTAAGATGCGGGGGGATGGAGAGGGGGACGAGGGGGAGAGGAAGGAAGGGGCTCAGTCTGGGAAGGCCTCCTGGAGGAGGTGAGCTCTCAGTAGGGCCTTGAATCATTTCAAACGCATTTTAACGCACTCTTCATACACTCCAGAAACCTACTAAGGGTTAGCACGAAATTAGCCGGAACATGTGGTTCGCTTGGATTCTGGATGAATGCGTAATTCATTTTTATATGAGGAGTGCTATCGTTTGCGTAGCTTCTCCCCCCCTCACTGGAATTCACTGCTAGCGCTGTAATCCTTACGTTCATTCAGTCAGTCTATTTATTTTATTTTGTTAGTATGTTTGGTTTTGTTCTCTGTCTCCCCCTTTTAGACTGTGAGCCCACTGTTGGGTAGGGACTGCCTCTATATGTTGCCAACTTGTACTTCCCAAGCGCGTAGTACAGTGCTCTGCACACAGTAAGCGCTCAATAAATACAATTGATTGATTGATTGATTGTTTGATTCAGTCGTATTTATTGAGTGATTACTGTGTGAAGTGCACTGGACTAAGCGCTTGGTAAGTACAATCAATCAATCAATCATATTTATTGAGCACTTACTGTGTGCAGTGCACTGGACTAAGCGCTTGGAAAGTACAATCAATCAATCAATCAATCAATCGTATTTATTGAGCACTTACTGTGTGTAGTGCACTGGACTAAGCGCTTGGAAAGTACAAGTTGGCAACGTATAGAGACGGTCCCTGCCCAACAGCAGGCTCATTCACTGCTAGCACTGTAATCCTTAATCTGTTTCGTACATTCATTCATTCAGTCGTATTTATTGAACACTTACTGTGTGCAGAGCACTGGACTAAACGCTTGGGAAGTACAAGTTGGCAACGTATAGAGACAGTCCCTACCCAACAGTGGGCTTACAGTCTAGAAGGGGGAGACAGAGAACAAAACAAAACGCATTAACAAAATAAAATAAATAGAATAAATATGTACATGTATATATGTTTGTACGTATTTATTACTCTATTAATTTATTTTACTTGTACATATCTATTCTATCAATAGAATAAATACGTACATGTAGATATGTATATATGTACGTATTACTCCATTTATTTTACTTGTACATATCTATTCTATCAATAGAATAAATGTGTACATGTGTATATGTATATATGTTTGTACGTATTTATTACTCTATTTATTTTACTTGTACATATCTGTTCTATTTATTTTATTTTGTTAATATGTTTTGTTTTGTTCTCTGTCTCCCCCTTCTAGACTGTGAGCCCACTGTTGGGTAGGGACCGTCTCTATATGTTGCCAACTTGTACTTCCCAAGCGCCTAGTACAGTGCTCTGCACCCAGTAAGCGCTCAATAAATACGATTGATTGATTGGTTGATTGATTATGTTCCCACTATGGACTGTTAGGGCATTCACTGCAGGGAAATTTAAAGCTTTAAATAGCTCTCAATTTTCATAAGACTTGATGCACATAATTATTCTCCTGTACATACGCTTCTCATAAAATATATTTTCAAGTGGGAGGGGAAGAGTGACGTTGCGTGTTTGCTTCTGATTTCCGAATATCCGAGGCGCGACGAGCGGAGTATCTTTCCCCGTGAACTGCGGCTGCTGAAATGAGACCTATTTTGCCCATTGCTCGTTTTTCTAATGAGATGAATGTATGATGACAAATTCAATCACTGTAGCTGTGGCAAAAATCAAACTGGGAACACACGTTATTATAATCGCATCTAATTTAAAGCAAGTAGCAATGCACACATAAGCCAAGCTACCCTCATATCTTATAGCACATCTAACTTGGGTCATAAAGCCAAGCGCTTGTACTTCCCAAGCGCTTAGTACAGTGCTCTGCACATAGTAAGCGTTCAATAAATACGATTGATGATGATGATAAAGCCTGCTGAGCAACGCTGACCAGCTGTGGGGAGTGGCATCAATAGCATCAATATAAATGCATAGAATTATAGATATATATGTCAAAATAAGTAAACAGGCATTAAATAAATAGAATTATAGATAGGTACACAAGTGCTTTGGGGCGGGGAGACGAGGTAGAGCAAAGAAAGTGAGTCGGGGCGACGGGGGCAGGGAGCTGAGGAAAAGGGGGGCTTAGTCTGGGAAGGCCTCCTGGAGGAGGTGAGCCTTCAGTAGGGCTCTGAAGGGGGAAATATGATTGTTTGGGGTTTGGCTCTGCTCTTCCTGCTTCTGCTCCAACCAGATCTCTAGTTCCTCCTCCAGGGCTCAGGCTGTGGCTCTGGGAACCAATTAGAGAAGAATAATAATAATGATGATGGCATTTATTAAGCGCTTACTATGTGCAAAGCACTGTTCTAAGCGCTGGAGAGGTTTACAAGGCGATCAGGTTGTCCCACGGGGGGCTCACAGTCAATCCCCATTTTACAGATGAGGTAACTGAGGCCCAGAGAAGTGAAGTGATTTGCCCAAAGTCACACAGCTGACCAGTGGCGGAGCCGGGATTTGAACCCATGACCTCTGACTCCGAAGCCCGGGCTCTTTTCGTTGAGCCACGCTGCTTCTCACGCGGCAGACAAGTGGCTGAGGCAAGATTAGAACCCAGGGCCTTCTGACTCCCGAGCCCGGGCTCTAGCCATTAGGCAAGACTGCTTCTCATTTCATTTCTTCCCTAATTGATGAGCGCAGTGAAGACGTCTCAAGTAATTTTTTCTGATAATCGCCTCAGCAAAAGTATCGTCAGCAGCCCCATGTTGTTGCTTCTCTGACAGGACAAGGGAGAGTAGAGTACCTGCCCCTTCCCACCTGTCAAGATTCATTCTGGACACGGAGAAGCAGCGTGGCTCAGTGGAAAGAGCCCAGGCATTGGAGTCAAAGGTCATGGGTTCAAATCCCGGCTCCGCCGCTTGTCAGCTGTGTGACTTTGGGCAAGTCCCTTCTAGACTGTGAGCCCGTTGTTGGGTAGGGACCATCTCTATATGTTGCCAACTTGGACTTCCCAAGCGCTCAGTACAGTGCTCTGCCCAAAGTAAGCGCTCAGTAAATACAATTGAATGAATGAATGAAAGTCACTTAACTTCCCTGGACCTCAGTGACCTCATCTGTAAAACGGGGATGAAGACTGTGGGCCCCATGTGGGACAGGGACTGTGTCCAACCTGACTAGCTTGTATGCGCTTAAAAATACCTGCATTAATGTTGTGTTATACACAATCAATCAGTCGTATTTATGGAAGACTTATTGTGTGCAGAGCACTGTACTAAGTGTTTGGGAGAGTACAACATGACAGAGTTGGTACACACATTCCCTGCCCATAACAAACTTACAGTTTAGAGGGGGAGACAGACACAATCAATCAGTCGTATTTATGGAACACTTATTGTGTGCAGAGCACTGTACTAAGTGTTTGGGAGAGTATAACATAACAGAGTTGGTACACACATTCCCTGCCCATAACAAACTTACAGTTTAGAGGGGGAGACAGACACAATCAATCAGTTGTATTTATGGAACATTTATTGTGTGCAGAGCACTGTACTAAGTGTTTGGGAGAGTACAACATAACAGAGTTGGTACACACGTTCCCTGCCCATAACAAACTTACAGTTTAGAGGGGGAGACAGACGTTAATATAAATGAACAAATTACAGCTATTCATTCAATCGTATTTATTGAGCGCTTACTGTGTGCAGAGCACAGATACGTACTTAAGTGCCATGGGGCTTCAGGAGGGGTGCGCTTAGAACAGTGCCCAGCGCTTAGAACAGTGCTTTGCAATCAATCAATCAATCAATCATATTTATTGAGCGCTTACTGTGTGCAGAGCACTGTACTAAGCACTTGGGAAGTACAAGTTGGCACATAGTAAACGCTTAATAAATGCCATTATTATTATATCTATTCTATTTTATTTTGTTAGTATCTTTGGTTTTGTTCTCTGTCTCCTCCTTTTAGACTGTGAGCCCACTGTTGGGTAGGGACTGTCTCTACATGTTGCCAACTTGTACTTCCCAAGCGCTTAGTCCAGTGCTCTGCACACAGTAAGCGCTCAATAAATACAATTGATTGATTGATTGATTGATATTATTAAAGGGAGCAAATCCAAGTGTCAGGGGGATACAGAAGGGAGTAGGAGAAGGGGAAATGAGGTCTTAGTTGGGGAAGGCCTCTTGAGGAGAGGTGATTTTAACAGGGTTTTGAAGGTGGGGAGACGGATTATCTGTCAGACAGGGAAAGTATCTGTTACATTGCTCTCTCCCAAAAGCTTAGTACTGTACTCTGCACTCAATAAATACGACTGATGGATTGATGGATTGATTAATGAAGAAGGAGGGCATTCCATGGAACGTGGGCGAGGGTTTGCCAGTGAAATAGACGAGATGGTGGTACAGCGAGTAGGTTGGCATTAAGGAGCAAAGTGAGAGGGCTGGGTTGCAGTAGAAAATTAAGGAGGTAAGGTGTGGGGAGCAATGTGATTGAAGGCTTTAAAGCCCATGATAAGGAGTCTCTGTTTGATACAGAGGTGGTTAGGCAACCCCTGGAGGTCCTTGAGGAGTGGGGAAAGATGGACTGAACGTCTTTTAGAAAAATGATCTGGGCAGCAGAGTGAAGTATTGACCGGAGTGAGGAGAGAGACAATTGGCAAGGAACTCAGTAAGGTGGCTGATAAGGTAATAAGATAGAGAAGCAGCGTGGCTCAGTGGAAAGAGCCCGGGCTTGGGAGTCAGTGGTCATGGGTTTGAATCCCAGCTCCGCCACTTGTCTGCTGTGTGACTTTGAGCAAGTCACTTCACTTCTGTGGGCCTCAGTTCCCTCATCTGGAAAATGGGGGTGAAGACCGTGAGCCCCCCCGTGGGACAACCTGATCACCTTGTACCCTCCCCAGCACTTAGAACAGTGCTTTGCACATAGTAAGTGCTTAATAAATATTATTATTATTATTAATCAAGGCAGGATAAGATAAGGTGATCAATAGAGCAGTAGTTTGGATGGCAAGGAAAGGGTGGATTTTAGCAATACTGTGAAGATTGAACAGACAGGATTTGGTGACAGATTGAATATGTGGGTTGAACGAGGGAGATGAATTGACGATAATGCCAAGGTTAGGGACTTGTGAGACAGAGAGGATGAGGGGGTGTCTACCGTGATGGGAAAGTCATGGGAAGGGCAAGGTTTGGGTGGGAATATGAGGAGTTCTGCTTTGTACATGTTTAGTTTGAGGTGTCAGAGAGACATCCAAGAACAGACGTCCTGAAGGTAGGAGGAAAAATGTATATTTCCAAGCACTCTGTACAGTACTTTGCCAACAGTGAGGGCACGGTAAATACCCCTGAATGGTGGAATCCCATTGGGACAGAGGAGGGCAGGAGTTCTCAGAATTAAGGGATTAAAACACAGAGTGAAAAATATGTGGATCAGTGTAGGAAAGAAGAGTGGAGAGAATGAAAAGCAGGAAAGAGATAAAGAGGAAAATAAAGTTAAAAATAAAAATCAGTCAATCATTCATTCATTTATTAATTCAACCGTGTTTATTGAGCGCTTACTGTGTGCAGAGCACTGTACTAAGCGCTTGGAAAGTACAATTCGGCAACAGAGACAATCCTTACCTAACAACGGGCTCACAGTCTAGAAGGGGGGAGAGGACAACAAAACAAAACGAGTAGACGGGCATCAATAGCATCAAAATAGATAAATAGAATTATAGATCTATGCATCATTAATAAAATAAATAGAATAATATATATGTACAAATATACACAAGTGCTGTGGGACAGGGAAGGGGGTAGAGCAGAGGGAGGGATTTGGGGCGATGGGGAGGGGAGGAGGAGCAGAGGAAAAGGGGGGCTCAGTCTGGGAAGACCTCCTGGAGGAGGTGAGCTCTCAGTAGGGCTTTGAAGGGGGGAAGTGTACTAGTTTGGAAGATGTGAGGAGGGAGGGCAGAGCTTACTATGTACAGAGCGCTGTACTAAGCGCTTGGAAGAGTACAATATAACAGAATTATTCGTTCATTCATTCAATCGTATTTATTGAGCGCTTACAGTGTGCAGACATTATCAGACATGTCCCCTGACTATAAATTGACAAGAGGTCAGGGGGGAAACAGAATTGAAAGGGATGGTGAGCCAGTGAAAACGGGCACAGAGAGAGGGGAAAGGACAGAGTAAAAGTGAGAAGACAAGAGTAAAGAAGCAGCGAGGAAAAGAGGGGAGCAAGGAGAGCATGCTTGGAACAGGGCTTGGGAGGGCAAGAAAACCGGACACGAGTAAAGCTGAAGGGGAAGAAAGGAGGAAACAAGAATAGAGGAAGTGGTGAGGTGGGATCATTCATTCATTCAATTGTATTTATTAAGCACTTACTGTGTGCAGATCACTGTACTAAACGCTTGGGAAGTCCAAGTCGGCAACATCTAGAGACGGTCCCTACCCAACAGTGGGCTCACAGTCTAGAAGGGGGAGACAGACAACAAAACAAAACATGTGGACAGGTGGTGATTAAATAAATGAGGGCCCTTCTGAGTGGAAAATGAATGAGGAGAGGGGACGTGATTGAAGCTTTCTAAGTCATAAAGACTGTCGAGAGGGAGGCCCAGAATTCTCCAGCAAATCCCACGGTGTCAGGATCGGGGGCTTGTGGTAGGGGGTCACTGAAGCGTATGGAATTCATTCCTCTTCCATTTTGTACCAGACAAAACATGTGAGTTTGATGGGGAGGTGGTTTTCTCGGGGTGCCCTAGGGCAAAAAAGGAATTAATATCATCCTTCTCTTCAAAGCATTCATCAATCAAGTATAGATCCCTTGTAACGTAGGTAGCTAATGGCATTTGGATGATACTGTGATACCATAGCTTGGGTTTGAATTTAAGGGTTTGCCTGAAACTTTCTGAACCATTGGAAATCCCATTTTAGAGATACAAGGAAAACTGTTATTCGTCCAGCTGAAGGGGAAGAAAGGAAGAAAGGAAGAAAGGAAGGGGAATAAAAAATTTATTCGGAATTAAGGCTTATTTACGAACATCTATACAAATTTCAAAGAACAGAATATAGGTATCCTGTTTAATAATAAATAAATAAACAATAATGGCATTTATTAAGTGCTTACTAAGCACTGTTCTAAGTGCTGGGGAGGTTACAAGGTGATCAGATTGTCCCATGGGGGGCTCACAGTCTCAATCCCCGTTTTCCAGATGAGGTAACTGAGGCCCAGAGGAGTGAAGTGACTTGCCCAAAGTCACACAGCTGACAACTGGAGGAGCCGGGGTTTGAACCCATGACCTCTGGCTCCAAAGCCCGGGCTCTTTCCACTGAGGCACGCTACTTCTCTAGCCCATTCTGTGGCTAGGTAGCCTAAATACGTCCAAGTCTAAAATGCGGACTGTGAATGTAACTATGAATGTAGAGCAAGGTGACTGAGCGCTTTAAAGCCAGTGGTATGTATTTCCTAAAGACCTCAACAGCCTACGAAATGGCCTAATTTCTCTGGGGTAAAGCCCCAAGTTTGTTTTTCACTCATTCACTGGTAATAATAATAATGATGGTATTTCTTCTAGACTGTGAGCCCACTGTTGGGTGGGGACTGTCTCTATATGTTGCCAGCTTGTACTTCCCAAGCGCTTAGTACAGGGCTCTGCACACAGTAAGTGTTCAATAAATACGATTGATTGATTTCTTAAGCACTTACTATATGCAAAGCACGGTTTTAAGCGCTGGAAAGGTTGCAAGGTGATCAGGTTGTCCCACGGGGGGCTCACAGTTTTTAATCCCCATTTTACAGATGAGGGAACTGGGGCCCAGAGAAGTTAAGTGACTTGCCCAAAGTCACCCAGCTGACAATTGGAGGAGTCGGGGTTTGAACCCGTGACCTCTGACTCCGAAGCCCGGGCTCTCTCCACTGAGCCACGCTGCTTCTCTATTTACTGAGCATCTACTGAGCGACAGACCCCATTCTAAGTACTTGGGGCAAAGCAGCAGGAGCGAGATATACGTTCCTGTTGGCTTCGCGAACAATTTGCCGTGAACCACACATTCGCCCTCAGTGAAGACAAGAGATTTCGCCCTCAGAGCAGGCCAGACTCCTGCCGACCTCGCTCTTCATTTATGGTTCCTGGGAATCAGGCCATACCCACCTACCACTCTTTCTGTTCTCTGGTCCTCAGCACCCAAATTTTTAATGGCTGGAGGAACAGAAGAGGCACTTTTGATTATTTGTAGCTTCTGGAGTAGGCTCCAATACTGGCTTTAACGTTGAGATTCGAATTCATAAAGCTCTTAATGTACATATCCATAAACCCCATATTTCAAGTTATTTATTTGTAGTAATGTTTGCCTCCCCCTATAGACTGTAAGCTCCCAGTGGGCAGGAAATGTGCCAACTCTTTGACATTGTAATAATAATAATGATGGCATTTATTAAGCGCTTACTATGTGCAAAGCACTGTTCTAAGCGCTGGGGAGGTTACAAGGTGATCAGGTTATCCCACGGGGGGCTCACAGTCTTAATCCCCATTTTACAGATGAGGGAACTGAGGCACAGAGAAGTTAAGTGACTTGCCCAAAGTCACACAGCTGACAAGTGGCAGAGCCAGAATTTGAACCCATGACCTCTGACTCCAAAGCCCGGGCTCTTTCCACTGAGCCACGCTGGTTCTCTACCAAGTGCTTAGTAGAATGGCTCTGCATACAGTAAGCACTCAATAAATACCACCGATTCATTGATTGGTTGATTGGTAAAGGATTTGAGAAGTTTCTCAAAATAAAAACATTTTTTTGAGGCGAATCAAACCAATAATTCCCTCACCTCTGCTCTCCCTGCAACACATACACACACCCCACCCCACACCACACCACACCACACCACCGCCCCCCAATCACAAGTCCCCATCCATGCCTTCTCTTTATTTAGAAAATGCAGGAATTCAGGAACCACAAAGTGGTGATTCTGCTGTTTCAGCTGTGATTTTGCAATCAAGCAGGGGCCATTTTTTGAACCTTCCTTAATCAGAAGATGATGAAAAAAACGTTCAAAAGGTCACTGGCTTAACATCCTCAAGATGTAAATTCCCATGCTAAGTACAATACGGAGCCTAATGTAAGTGCAGGTTTCTACCTCCCCCGATGCATTACATTTCTTTCTTTACTTACCGGATGGATCGAATCTTCAAATTTTAGCTCCCTGAGCATCTACATTCCCACGAAAAGATTTGTACTTCACTTTAAGTGAACCAAGTAGTCCCATTTCAAACCACCAGAAAACGTTTTTCTTCAGCTTCTCACCTTCATGATGGGTCTTTCATGGATTTATTCGTTATTACCATCAGCGTGGCTCAGTGGGATGAGCCCGGGCTTGGGAGTCAGAGGTCGTGAGTTCAAATCCCAGCTCCTCCACTTGTGGGCAAGTCACTTAACTTCTCTGGGCCTCAGTTCCCTCATCTATCAAATGGGGATGAAGACTGGGAGCCCCACCTGGGACAACCTGATTACCTTGTATCTATCCCAGCGCTGAGAACAGTGCTTGGAACATAGTGAGCACTTACCAAATACCAAAATTATTATTATTATTATTATTATAATTACTCCCTGGGTACCTATTAGCGCTTACTAGGTTCAAATGTCATGATGATGATGGCATTTATTAAGCGCTTACTATGTGCCAAGCACTGTTGTAAGCACTGGGGTAGATACAAGGTGATCAGGTTGTCCCATGGGGGGCTCACAGTCTTCACCCCCATTTTACAGATGAGGACAAGGGACAGTGTCTAAGTTGATTATTTCTTATCTATCCCAGCGCTTCACCTAGGGATTAGCACTGAGTAAATTCTTGATAAATACCAATTCTCCTGCTACAACCCAACCTACACACTTCACTCGTCTACTGCTAACCTTCTCAGTATTCCTCCGTCGGGTCTATCTCACTGCCAACCGCTCGTCCACGTCCGGCCTCTGGCCTGGAACGCCCTCCCTCCTCAAATCTGACAGACAATTACTCTCCTCACCTTCAAAGCCTTATTGAAGGCACATTTCCTCCACGAGGCCTTCCCTGATTAACCTCTCTTTCCTCTTCTCCCACTCCCTTCTGCGACGCCCCGACTTGCTCCCTTTATTCATCCCCCGCTTCCAGCCCCACAACACTTAGGTACAAATCCGTAATTTACGTATTTATATTAATGTCTGTCTCCCCCTCTAGACTATAAGGTCCTTGTGGGCAGGGAATGTGTCTGTTTATTGCCATATTGTACTCTCCCAAGCAATAGTACAGTGCATTGCCAACAAATACAATTGGATTAATGAATGAATGAATAATAATAATAGTGATGGCATTTGTTAAGCGCTTACTATGTGCAGGGCACTGTTCTAAGCGCTGGGGAGGATACAAGGTGATCAGGTTGTCCCACGTGGGGCTCATAGTCTTAATCCCCATTTTATTCATTCATTCATTCAATCATATTTATTGAGCGCTTACTGTGTGCAGAGCACTGTACTAAGCGCTTGGGAAGTACAAGTTGGCAACATTTAGAGACTGCCCCTACCCAACAGCAGGCAATGCTCCAGTGATCAGTAAATGCTTAACAAATACCACTGATGGATTCCTTTGTCCTTAGAACATTACAATGCACCTTGTAGGGGCTCAATAAATACCAATACTACAAATACTATTGCTACTACTAGACTGTAAACTCCCCAAGAGCAGAGATTATGTCTACTTGATTGAATTCTCCCAACTGCTACGTACAGTGCCCTGCACGCAGTAAAGTGTGGCTTAGTGGAAAGAGCCTTAGTTAGTGGAAACCCAGAAGGATCAGGGTTTTAATCCCGGCTCTTCTACTTGTCTGCTGTGTGACCCTGGGCAAGTCACTTAACTTCTCTGTGCCTCAGTTACCCCATCTGTAAAATAGGGATTCAGACTGTGAGCCCCACGTGGGACAACCTGATAACCTTGTATCTAAGCCAGCGCTTAGAACAGTGCTTGGCGTATAGTAAGTGCTTAACAAGTACCGTCATTATTATTAAATTTTACAGATGAGGGAGCTGAGGCCCAGAGAAGGTAAGTGACTTGCCCAGCGTCACACAGCTGACAAGTGGCGGAGCCGGGATTCGAACCCATGACCTCTGATCCAAAGCCACTGAGCCACGCTGCTTCTGTTGAATCTAGAGAGAGGCCTCCTTAGGGTAATGTTGGAGTTTCCATTTGGGAACATCAGATGAGCTTCGTTTCTAAGACTCCAGAGGAATCGATAGTGGCGAGAGGGTCATTCACCCTCTCTCATCCCTGTCAATCACATCCCTGCCGGGGCCCGACAGAAGGTAGATCAATCGATCAATCCGTCAATCAATCATATTTATTGAGCGCTTATTGTGTGCAGAGCACATTACAGATGGGAAGGAGGGTGGCCCGTCGCTCAGTCCACCCAAAAGGCATTCACACGTGGGATCCATCTGTGGCTGAAAATGACTTTATCTGCAGTTGCCTTAGTAGCCGCAGCGTGGCTCAGTGGAAAGAGCCCGGGCTTTGGAGTCAGAGGTCATGGGTTCAAATCCCGGCTCTGCCAATTGTCAGCTGTGTGACTTTGATCATCATCAATTGTATTTATTGAGCGCTTACTGTGTGCAGAGCACTGTACTAAGATCAAGTCACTTAACTTCTCTGGGCCTCAGTTACCTCATCTGTAAAATGGGGATTAAGACTGTGAGCCCCCCATGGGACAACCTGATCATCTTGTAACCTCCCCAGAGCTTAGAACAGTGCTTTGCACATAGTAAGCGCTTAATAAATGCCATCATTATTATTATTATTAGTCGCTGAGGGCTTGAGCCCACTGTTGGGTAGGGACTGTCTCTATATGCTGCAAACTTGTACTTCCCAAGCGCTTAGTACAGTGCTCTGCACACGGTAAGCGCTCAGTAAATACGATTGATGATTGATGATGATGTTTCAGGATCCCTCCTGGACCTGTCACAGAATGACCGAGGTTTATCTTCGGTCGGATGCCTTCAGCGCTGATGTCGTCACCATTACGGAGAGAAATAGAACTGGAATCATCCAGGTCTCTTTCCACTGAGAGACGTCCTCTAATAAACCAGGGTCAGATGTTCTAGAACGTTTTGAATACTTTGTGATTCCTGACATTTCTTCTGAAACAGATTTTTCCAATTATTTTTTGCAAATTAAAAGCCTTACCCTAATGCCTGAGTCGAAGAGAGATTGCTGGCAGCTTGGACAATCTGCAGACATGATTGGTATTTCAGTATTTTTTTTTTCTTCCTCACAATCTTACTTGTGGGTGTTTCTGCCTGTTTCGGGATCTACTTTGCATTTTGTTAGGGAAGATTAGGACTTGCCATCTGGTTACCATCACCCTGATAAATTCTCATCTTGTCGGAAATTTCTTACAGTAAAAATCTCACAGGAAAGCCTGCGTTAGAAAGCTAAAAATGGGGGATCGATAAATCGAGCGCTGGTTTTTACCGAGAACCCGCTGATTGCAGAGCACTGAACTAAGCATTTGGAAGACAGAACAGTAGTAAGACATGTATCCTCTGCCATGGAGGAGGTTACTATTTAATAAGGGAGACATCACCATGGCCTAGTGGAAAGAGAGAAGGCCTGGGAATCGGAGGACCTGGATTCTAATCCCAGTTCTGCCACTTGTCTGCTGTGTGGCTTTGGGCAAATCACTTCACTTCTTTGGGCCTCAGTTTCCTCATCTGTGAAATAGGGACTGAATCCTACTCCTTCCTACTAAGACTGAGAACCCCCATATGGGCGAAGGGACTGTTTCTAACCTCATTACCTTGTACGTACCCCTGTGCTTAGAACAGTGCTTGGCATAGTAAACGCTTAACAAGTACAATCATTATTATTATTATTGCTATTTACAGCTAGCGAAAGCCAGAGGGGAAACAAATAATAGAGTAGAAAGCAGTACGGTCACATAGGGGAAAAATAGCTAGATAAAAAACTGAATGTGTAGCTCACCTCCTCCAGGAGGCCTTCCCAGACTGAGCCCCTTCCTTCCTCTCCCCCTCGTCCCCCTCTCCTTCCCCCCATCTTACCTCCTTCCCTTCCCCACAGCACCTGTATATATGTATATATGTTTGTACGTATTTATTACTCTATTTATTTATTTATTTTACTTGTACATATCTATTCTATTTATTTTATATTGTTAGTATGTTTGGTTTTGTTCTTTCTCCCCCTTTTAGGCAGTGAGCCCACTGTTGGGTAGGGACTGTCTCTATATGTTGCCAACTTGTACTTCCCAAGAGCTTAGTACAGTGCTCTGCACACAGTAAGCGCTCAATAAATACGATTGATTGATTGATTGATTGATAAGTACCCCCTCTCAGGGTGGCACCTGGAGAGTTTCCAGTCCTCTACCAATCTCGGCTATGGCTACGGGGGGAAGAGTCAAGCAGAGGCCTACCCATTCCCTCCCCAGCTTGGGCAGTGGCTAGCGAGTGGAAGGCAATCTACTACAAATCAAAACCCAGCCATGCTGGGAAGCAGCAACACGGGAGAGAGTCGAGGGTGGAGACTCGAGTTTACTGCACAGTGGTAAACCACTTCCAGATTTTTACCGAGAAAACTCTCTGGATGCGCCACCGGAACGATTGCAGATGGAGAGATGTGTTCACGGTGTCGCTATGGATCGGAAATGACTCGATGGCTTAAGACAAGACAGCTAAGTACATAAATTCATTCATTCACTCAATCATATTTATATGGGCAACTCCTGGAGGTTTTAAGGAGTGGGGCGATGCGAACTGGACCCCTCTTTTTTTTTCTTAGAAAAACGATCCAGGCAGCAGAGCGAAATATGGACCGGAGAGGGGAGGATGGGAAGATGCAGGCAGCCCGGGGCGGGGGTCAGAGAAGGGGCTGACACAACAAGCGCTTAGTACAGTGCTCTGCACACAGTAAGTGCTCAATAAATACGATTGATTGATTGATAGTCAAGGCGGGACAGGATAAGTGCTTGGCTCAGTGTGGTAACAGTTTGGATGGAGAGGAATGGACGGGGTTCTGGAGCCGTGTCAACAGGGATGGAACCGAAGGAACCGCTGACAGATTGAATATGTGGGTTGAATGAAAGGGATTGTGGCTCAGTGGAAAGAGCCCGGGCTTAGGAGTTGTTGTATTGTACTCTCCCAAGTGCTTAGTACAGTGCTCTGCACACAATAAGCACTCAATAAATATGACTGAGTGATTGATTGCTTGATTGATTCTAGGGAGATCCCACCTCATAGTTCCCTACCTTATCGCTCTGATTTACTGATACAATTATCCTTCCCACCTTGCTTCCTCAATTCCCTTCTAGACTGTGAGCCCACTGTTGGGTGGGGACTGTCTCTATGTGTTGCCAACTTGGACTTCCCAAGCGCTTAGTACAGTGCTCTGCACACAGTAAGTGCTCAATAAATACGATTGAATGAATGAATGAGTGCTTACTGCATGCACAGCTCTGTACTAAATGGTTGGAAAAGTGCAATGAACAGATACGTTCCCTGCCCACAGGGCGCTTACAGTCTAGAGGGAACTTGGGAAGCACGTGAGAGTGGGAATCCAGGCTTCTCTACTGCTCTGTAGCCTGAAGGAGTTATAGGGAGTTTCCCAACAATCCCTCCTCTCCATCCCCTGATCCTTCTTTGTTTCCCCTTCTGATCAAATTGTGTGCCAATGAATTCAATGCTCCCCACTGATTCATTCATTCAATCGTATTTATTGAGCACTTACTGTGTGCAGAGCACTGTACTAAGCGCTTGGGAAGTACAAGTTGGTAACATATAGAGACGGTCCCTACCCAACAGCGGGTTCACAGGCTAGAAGGGGAAGACAGACAACAAAACAAATTAACAACACTGATCTGAGCGAGGTAAAGGCAGTGCACTCAGATCAGACACGGTCCCTTTCCCACCAGGGGCCCACTGTCCGTGGGGGAGGGAGTAGAGGATTTGAATCCCCATTTTACAGATGAGGAAACCGAGGCACGGCAAGGTTAAGTGGCCTGCCCAATGAAACATGTGAGTAAATAAAAGTGTTCACGTGTACATGACCATTAAGGATCGAAATAAAATCCAAAAATCCCCGGGGTAAGTACTGGGATGACTCAACTGGGGCACTGTGGATTAATTGGGGAAGGCTTCCTGGAAGAGGTGAGAGCTTTAGGAAGGCTTTGAAGCTCATATACTATATAAGGCAAGTTTTCCTCAACATGGGATTTGTAAGGCACAGAGCTCCCAATTTCTAGGTGAACTGTATGTGTTTTTACAGGTGAGGGAACTGAGGCCCAGAGAAGTGAAGCGACTTGCCCAGAGTCACACAGTGGGCAAATGGTGGAGCCAGGATTAGAACCCTGTAAATCCCCATCTGTAAAATGGGGATTAAGATTGTGAGCCCCTTCGTGGGACAACCTGATTACCTTGTATGTACCCCATATGTTGCCAACTTGTACTTTCCAAGCGCTTAGTACAGTGCTCTGCACACAGTAAGCGCTCAATAAATACGATTGAATGAATGAATGTGTATGTGTTCACATGTGTAGAAAACCAATATGAAAAATGTGTACTCCTGTTTACTGGAATAATTCTGGCTTGAATATTAAATTACTAGTAACAGTATCATGGAATATTAATAATAATAATAATAATAATAATGACATTTGTTAAGCACTTACTATGTGCCAAGCACTGTTCTAAGCACTGGGGTAGATACAAGGTAATCAGGTTGTCCCCGTGGGGTTCACAGTCTTAATCCCCATTTTACAGATGAGGGAACTGAGGCCCAGAGAAGTTCAAATCCCGGCTCTGCCAGTAGCCAGCTGTGTGACTTTGGGCAAGTCACTTCACTTCTCTGGGCCTCATTTACCTCATCTGTAAAATGGGGATGAAGACTGTGAGCCCCCCGTGGGACAACCTGATCACCTTGTAACCTCCCCAGCGCTTAGAACAGTGCTTTGCACATAGTAAGTGCTTAATAAATGCTATTAAAAAAAAAAAATTAAGTGACTTGCCCAGAGTCACACAGCTGACAAGTGGCTGAGCCAGGATTAGAACCCATGACCTCTGACTCCCAAGCCCGTGCTCTTTCCGCTGAGCCACGTTGCTTCTCATATTATCGGCAATAATACTGGAGAGCCTTGATTTATTCAATTTGGCCCTGTCCCGCCCTAGATAAAGCTTGTATACAAAACTATAGTTTGGAATTCTTCGGCACAACCGCCCCGAAGCCCGTGAAGTCTTCATTTTCATTTAAATCCCTTTTTCTTTCTGAAAATTCTTAGGTTTCACGGAAAGTTTCATTTTTCTTTTCCAATTGGCATCTTATCAAAAGGCTGAAATAGTCCCCCTGACCTCTCGGCCTGCAGATACTCACTCTCCCTTCATTATCAGCAGATCTGGACTTGGACAAAGTAAGTGATGAGTGGGTAAAGTGGCAGGAAGAGAAATATGCATTTTTCTATTTACCCATCAATCAGTCATTTTTTTCTTGAGCGCAAACAGGGTGAAGATTACCGCACTAAGCACTTAGGAAAGTGCACCAAAAGCCAAAGACACAGTTCATTCGTTCAATCGTATTTATTGAGCGCTTACTGTGTGCAGAGCACTGTACTAAGCGCTTAGGAAGTACAAGTTGGCAACATATAGAGATGGTCCCTTCCCAACAGCGGGCTCACAGTCTAGAAGGGGGAGACAGACAACAAAACAAAACATATAAACCAAATAAAATAAATAGAATAGACATGTACAAATAAAATAAATAGAGTAATAAATCCGTACAAACATATGTACATATATACAGGTGGTGTGGGGAGGGGAAGGAGGTAAGGCGAGGGGGAGAGGAAGGAGGGGGCTCAGTCTGGGAAGGCCTCCTGGAGGAGTTTCTACCCTCAGGTGGTTTATAATCTAATGGAAGAGACAGGCAGGTATAATAATAATAATGATGATGATATCTGTTAAGCACTTACTATGTGCCAAGCACTGTTCTAAGCACTGGGGGAGATACAAGGTGATCAGGTTGTCCCCCGTGGGGCTCACAGTCTTCATCCCCATTCTACAGATGAGGGAACTGAGGCCCAGAGAAGTGAAGTGATTTACCCAAGGTCACACAGCTGACAAGCGGTGAATCCGGGATTAGAACCCATGACCTTTGACTCCCAAGCCCGGGCTCTTTCCACTGAGCCACGCTGCTTCCAGGTATAGATTCTCGACATACAGTGGGAGCAGAAGGAAGATCAAGGATACAGCGTGGCTCAGTGGAAAGAGCCCGGGCTTTGGAGTCAGAGGTCATGGATTTGAATCCCAGCTCTGCCAATTGTCAGATGTGTGACTTTGGGCAAGTCACTTCACTTCTCTGGTCCTCAGTTCCCTCATCTGGAAAATGGGGATGAAGACTGTGAGTCCCCAGTGGGACAACTTGATCACCTTGTAACCTCCCCGGTGCTTAGAACAGTGCTTTGCACGTAGTAAGTGCTTACTAAATGCCATTAAAAAAACAACAACTAAGTGATGTGTGAGCTGTTAGCAGCGTGGCTCAGCGGAAAGAGCCTGGGCTTTGGAGGCAGAGGTCATGAGTTCAAATCCCAGCTCCGCCAATTGTCAGCTGTGTGACTTCGGGCAAGTCACTTCACTTCTCTGGGCCCCAGTTACCTCATCTGTAAAATGGGGATGAAGACTGTGAGCCCCACGTGGGACAAACTGATCACCTTGTAACCTCCCCAGCGCTTAGAATAGTGCTTTGCACATAGTAAGCGCTTAACAAATACCATCATTATTATTATTATTATTATTATGAAACAGCTGAATGGGTAATGTACAGTTGAAGCAGCATAGCCTAGTGGAAAGAGCACGGGCCTGGGAGCCAGAGGCCCTGAGTTCTAATCCTGGCACCACCCCTTGTCTGCTGTGTGACCTTGGGCAAGTCACTTCACTTCTCTGGGTCCCAGTTCCCTCATCTGGAAAATGGGGATGGAGACGGTGAGCCCCACGTGGGACGTGAGCTGTGTCCAACCTGATTAGCTTCTATCTACCCCAGTGCTTAGTACAGTGCCTGGTACATAGTAAGTGCTTTAAAATACCATTTAAAAAAATCTTGGCTGTACATAAATGCACAGCTTTGAAGATGGGAAGGGCACCCTCCGCTCTTCTGCTGCCGCTAACCTCCTCACTGGGCCTCGTTCTCGCCTGTCCCACCGTCGACCCCCGGCCCACGTCCTCCCCCTGGCCTGGACTGTCCTCCCTCCCCACATCTTCATCCCCACATCTTCCTCCCTTCAAAGCCCTACTGAGAGCTCACCTCCTCCAGGAGGCCTTCCCACACTGAGCCCCCTTTTTCCTCTCCCCCTCCCCATCCCCCGGGCCCTACCTCCTTCCCCTCCCCACAGCACCTGTATATATGTTTGTACAGATTTATTACTCTATTTATTTTACTTGTACATATTTACTATTCTCTTTATTTTGTTAATGATCATCATCATCATCAATCGTATTTATTGAGCCCTTACTGTGTGCGGAGCACTGTACTAAGCGCTTGGGAAGTACAAGTTGGCAACATATAGAGACGGTCCCTACCCAACAGTGGGCTCACAGTCTAAAAGGGGGAGACAGAGAACAAAACCAAACATACTAACAAAATAAAATAAATAGAATAGATATGTACAAGTAAAATAAAATAAATAAATAGAGTAATAAATATGTACAAGCATATATACATATATACAGGTGCTGTGGGGAAGGGAAGGAGGCAAGGGGTGCATTTAGCTTTAATTCTATTTATTCTGACGACTTGACACCTGTCCACATGTTTTTTTTTGTTGTCTTTCTCCCCCTTCTAGACCGTGAGGCCGTTGTTGGGTAGGGACCGTCTCTAGATGTTGCCAACTTGTTCTTCCCAAGCGCTTAATACAGTGCTCTGCACACAGTAAGCGCTCAATAAATACGATTGAATGAATGCATGAATGAGGAGGAGGGAGCTCCAGGCGGGGAGAATGGTATCATCGAGGGGTCAGAGTTGGTGTGAAAAGACTATGGACCTGGAACTCAGGAGACCTGGGTTCTAATCCTGTATCCTCCACTTGCCAAATGCGTGACCTTGGGCCAGTCACTTCACTTCTCTGTGCCTCAGTTTCCTTAATTGCCAAAGTGGAGATTAAATAACTGTTCTCCCTCCCCCTTAGACTGGGAGCCCAATATTTGACAGGAACTGTGCCTGACCTGGTCAGCTTGTCATCCCCCGTGTTTAGGACAATGTTTAGCACATAGTAAGTTCTTAAGGACGATTATTATCATTATTATGGAAAGCCATCTGGAAACATTACTCTTTCCCCACAATTTCTACTGTTGCAAAAAGCTCTATTAAATCTCCAGGAAAGAGTAATAAGACCAAAACCGAAACCTAAACCGAAAAGAGCCCTAAATATAGCTTATGCTGATATCTTTTACAGCTAAGCTTGTGAGTGCAACAGGGGACACAGATGCTAATTCTCAGATGTTTCCAATTCCTGGGCAAACTTTTCCAACTCATTTGGCAGGAAGCTGCTCTTGAAATGAAATATACCGATGCCTGCGCTGTGCAGCTGTATATGGTGAGGAATTCATTCAGCGCTTAGAACAGTGCTTTGCACATAGTAAGCATTTAATAAATGCCATTATTATTATTATTATTCATTCATTCAATTGTATTTATTGAGAGCCGTGTGCCAAACACTGTACTAGGCGATTGGAAAGTACAATACAGCCACCAAGAGAAACAATCCCTGCCCACAACGGGTTTACAGCCTAGAGGCAGGGGAATGGAGACTGATTAAGACCACAACTTGTGGTCAGGGATCGCATCTACCAGCTCTGTTAATTAATAATGGCATTTGTTAAGCACTTACTATGTGCAAAGCACTGTTCTAAGCGCTGGAGGGGATACAAGGTGATCAGGTTGTCCCACGGGGGGCTCACAGTCAATCCCCATTTTACAGATGAGGTAACTGAGGCCCAGAGAACTGAAGTGACTTGCCCAAAGTCACACAGCTGGAAATTGGCAGAGCTGGGATTTGAGCCCATGACCTCTGACTCCAAAGCCCGGGCTCTTTCCACCGAGCCACGCTGCTTCTCTGTTGCGTTGTACTCTCTCGAGTGCTTAGTACAGTGCTCTGCACACAGTAAGCGCTTAATAAATACGACTGATTGATTGAGTGCTTAGTAAACACTCAATAAATATGATTGATCGATTGACAATTACTCTCCCCCACCTTCAAAGCCTTTTCGAAGGCCCATCTCCTCCAAGATGCCTTCCCTGACTAAGCCCCCCTTTCATCATCATCATCATCAATCGTATTTATTGAGCACTTACTGTGTGCAGAGCACTGTACTAAGCACTTGGGAAGTACAAGTTGGCAACATATAGAGACAGTCCCTACCCAACAGTGGGCTCACAGTCTAAAAGGGGGAGACAGAGAACAAAACCAAACATACTAACAAAATAAAATAGAATAGATATGTACAAGTAAAATAAATAAATAAATAAATAGAGTAATAAATATGTACAGACATATATACATGTATACAGGTGCTGTGGGGAAGGGAAGGAGGTAAGATTGGGGGGATGGAGAGGGGGACGAGGGGGAGAGGAAGGAAGGGGCTCAGTCTGGGAAGGCCTCCTGGAGGAGGTGAGCTCTCAGTAGGGCCTTGAAGGGAGGAAGAGAGTGCTCTCTCGAGTAAGTACTCTCTCGAGTGCTTAGTACAGTGCTCAATAAATACGATTGATTGATTGAGTGCTTAGTAAACACTCAATAAATATGACTGATCGATTGACAATTACTCTCCCCCACCTTCAAAGCCTTTTCGAAGGCCCGTCTCCTCCAAGAGGCCTTCCCTGACTAAGCCCCCCTTTCCTCTTTCCCCACTCCCTTCTGCGCCACCCTGACTTGCTCCCTTTATTCATCACCCTCCCACCCCCTCAGCACTTATGTCCATGTCTGTCATTGATTTATTTCTGTTCGTGTCTGTCCCCCCTCTAGACTTTAAGCTCACTGTGGGCAAGGAATGTGTCTGTTATGTTGTTATATTGCCCCCCCCAGCCAAGTGCTTAGTACAGTGCTCTGCACATGAGAAGCATTCAATAAATAATAATAATAATAATAATGATGGCATTTATAAAGCGCTTACTATGTGCAAAGCACTGTTCTAAGCGCTGGGGAGGTTACAAGGTGATCAGGTTGTCCCACAGGGGGCTCACAGTCTTAATCCCCATTTTGCAGATGAGATAACTGAGGCCCAGAGAAGTGAAGTGACTTGCCCAAAGTCACACAGCTGAAAATTGGCGGAGCCGGGATTTGAACCTCTGACCTCTGACTCCAAAGCCCGGGCTCTTTCCACTGAGCCACGCTGCTACCACTGCCTGGCTGAATGGATGAGCCTATAGGCAATGGGGTGCTTAGTACAGTGCTCTGCACACAGTAAGCGCTCAATAAATATTATTGAATGAATGAATGAATGGGGCATCTGAAGTGGATGATCAGCTTTTGATAATAATAATGATGGCGTTTATTAAGCACTTACTATGTGCAAAGCACTGTTCTAAGCGCTGGGGAGATTACAGAGTGATGAGGTTGTCCCAAGGGGGGCTCACAGTCTTAATCCCCATTTTCCAGATGAGGTAACTGAGGCCCAGAGAAGTGAAGTGACTTGCCCGAAGTCACACAGCTGACAATTGGCGGAGTCGGGATTCGAACCTTGAGTGTGAGTGTGTGTAATTATTATTATTATTATTAATAATAATAATGACATTTATTAAGCACTTACTATGTGCAAAGCACTGTTCTAAGCACTGGGGAGGTTACAAGGTGATCAGGTTGTCCCACACGGGGCTCACAGTCTTAATCCCCATTTTCCAGATGAGGTAACTGAGGCCCAGAGAAGTGAAGTGACTTGCCCAAAGTCACACAGCTGACAATTGGCGGAGTTGGGAGTTGAACCTTGAGTGTGAGTGTGTAATTATAATAATGATGATTATTATATTATATCGTATATTAATATATTATCATTAATAATAATATATAATAATAATAATGACATTCATTAAGCACCTACTATGTGCAAAGCACTGCTCTAAGCTCTGGGGAGGTTATAAGGTGATCAGGTTGTCCCACGGAGGGCTCACAGTCTTAATCCCCATTTTCCAGATGAGGGAACTGAGGCCCAGAGAAGTGAAGTGACTTGCCCAAAGTCACACCGCTGACCACTTTCTAGACTGTGAGCCCGCTGTTGGGTAGGGACCGTCTCTATATTAGAGAAGCAGCGTGGCTCAGTGGAAAGAGCCCGGGCTTTGGAGTCGGAGGTCACGGGTTCAAATCCCGGCTTCGCCCGTTGTCACTGTGATGCAGTCAATGAAGAATTCTGCTGATGATCAATAGAAAAGAATGTCAAGCTCCCCCTCAACTCCCCAACCTTCAGATGCTGGGATTGTATCTCCAGGATCTGCCGGACACCTGACAATTTCCTCTCCCTCCTGACCATTCCAATTCCGCTCATCTCCCCGGTGACTATCATTCCCAATTCTCTCCTGACCATGCCAATTCCGCTCATCTCCCCGGTGACTATCATTCCCAATTCTCTCATTCCCGCCCTGGAAATAGGTGGCTTATGACTTCTCTTTTAATTTCCGGCGACTGGGGCTCTTTGGGGATCAGATTTTTCTTTTTCTGCCTGCCCCAAACCATTCTTGTTCTGGCCCCAGGATCGTCACAAGAGGTGGGAAACTGACATATCTTTTTTTAAACGGATTTGTTAGGCATAGTATAGTTCAAAGTTTAATTTTCAGCTATATAATAATAATAATGGCATTTATTAAGCGCTTACTACGTGCAGAGCACTGTTCTAAGCGCTGGGGAGGTTACAAGGTGATCAGGTTGACCCGCAGGAGGCTCACAGTCTTCATCCCCATTTTACAGATGAGGGAACTGCCAGTATGGATAAGGACTTTATGTCTGATATTTTAATTTATTTTCAGTGCCCAGTCTCCCCGCCTCTTTGAGGCCTGTCTCAGAGACCAGAGGGCCAGAAGTGGGCACTTGTATTCCCAGGTAATAATAATTATGATATTTGTTAAGCGCTTACTATGTGCCAAGCACTTTTCTAAGTGCTGGGGTAGATACAGGGTAATCAGGCTGTCCCACATGGGGCTGACAGTGCTTTGCACATAGTAAGCGCTTAACAAATGCCATTATTATTATTATTATTATTATTATTATTATTATTATTATTATTCCCAAGTTTTTGGTTCCGTGGCTTGCTGTGGGCAGAGACCGTCACCGCTTATGGTTGTAGTGGGAAGGAATGAATGAATGCGTGGCTCAGTGGAAAGAGCCCGGGTTTGGGAGTCAGAGGTCATGGGTTCTAATCCCAGCTCCGCCGCCTGCCAGCTGTGTGACTTTGGGCAAGTCACTTCACTCCTCTGGGCCTCAGTTCCCACATCTGTAAAATGGGGATTATGTCTGTGAGCCCCACGTGGGACAACCTGATCACCTTGTTTCCCCCACAGCGCTTAGAACAGAAGTACACAGTAAGCCCTTAACAAATGCCATCATTATTATGAATGAATGAATGAATGAATGAAGCGTGATTTAGCGGAAAGAGCCTGAGCTTGGGAGTCAGAGGTCGTGGGTTCTAATCCCAGCTCTACCTCTTGTCCGCTGTGTGACTTTGGGCAAGTCGCTTAACTTCTCTGTGCCTCAGTTACCTCATTTGTAAAATGGGGGGTTAAGACTGTGAGCCCCACGTGGGACAACCTGATTACCTTGTATACCCCCCAGTGCTTAGTACAATGCTTGGCACATTATAAGCGCTTAACAAATACCATCATTATTAGAACAGTGCTTGGCACATAATAAGCGCTTAACAAATACCATCATTATTAGAACAGTGCTTGGCACATAGTAAGCGCTTACACAAATATCATCATTATTAGAACAGTGCTTGGCACATAGTAAGCGCTTAACAAATACCATCATTATTAGAATAGTGCTTGGCACATAGTAAGAGCTTAACAAATGCCATCATTATTAGAACAGTGCTTGGCACATAGTAAGCACTTAACAAATACCATCATTATTAGAACAGTGCTTGGCACATAGTAAGAGCTTAACAAATACCATCGTTATTAGAACAGTGCTTGGCACATAGTAAGTGCTTAACAAATACCATCGTTATTAGAACAGTGCTTGGCACATAGTAAGTGCTTAATAAATATCATCATTATTAGAACAGTGCTTGGCACATAGTAAGCGCTTAACAAATACCATCATTATTAGAATAGTGCTTAGCACATAGTAAGAGCTTAACAAATGCCATCATTATTAGAACAGTGTTGGACACATAGTAAGTGCTTAACAAATACCATCATTATTAGAACAGTGCTTGGCACATAGTAAGAGCTTAACAAATGCCATCATTATTACAACAGTGCTTGGCACATAGTAAGTGCTTAACAAATACCATCGTTATTAGAACAGTGCTTGGCACATAGTAAGTGCTTAATAAATATCATCATTATTAGAACAGTGCTTGGCACATAGTAAGCGCTTAACAAATACCATCATTATTAGAATAGTGCTTAGCACATAGTAAGAGCTTAACAAATGCCATCATTATTAGAACTGTGTTTGACACATAGTAAGTGCTTAACAAATACCATCATTATTAGAACAGTGCTTGGCACATAGTAAGAGCTTAACAAATGCCATCGTTATTAGAACAGTGCTTGGCACATAATAAGTGTTTAACAAATACCATCGTTATTAGAACAGTGCTTGGAACATACAAGTGCTTAAATACCATAATAATAATAATGATGGCATTTGTTAAGTACTTACTATGTGCAAGGCACTGTTCTAAGCGCTGGGGAGGTTACATGGTGATCAGGTTGTCCCTCGTTGGGCTCACAGTCTTAATCCCCATTTTACTGATGAGATAACTGAGGCTCAAAGAAGTGAAGTGACTTGCCCAAAGTCACCCAGCTGACAGCGGGGCCGGGATTTGAACTCATAGCCTCTGACTCCCATTCTTTCCATTGAGCCACGCTGCTTCTCCATGGTCATTATTAGAACAGTGCTAGGCGCATGGGAGGGAGGGAGGGAATGAGGGAATGAATGAGGGGATGAATGAATAATAATAATAATTAATAATAATAATAATAATGGCATTTTTTAAGTGCTTACTGTGTGCAAAGCACTATTCTAAGTGCTGGATGAATGAATGAATGAGGGAATGAATGAGGGAATTAATGAATAATAATAATAATGGCATATATTAAGCGCTTCCTATGTGCAAAGCACTGTTTTAAGCACTGGCTGAATGAATGAGGGAATGAATGAATAATAATAATAATGGAGTTTATTAAGAGCTTACTTTGTGCAAAGCACTGTTCTAAGTGCTGGGTGAATGAATGAATGAGGGAATTCATTCATTCATTCATCCAATCATATTTATTGAGCGCTTACTGTGTGAAGAGCACTGTATTAAGCCCACATAGTAAACAGTGGGCTCACAGTCTAGAATGAATGAATGAATGAGAGAATGAATGAATGAGAGAGTGAATGAATGAATGAGGGAATGAATGGATGGATGGATTGATGAATGAATGAATGAATTCAATCGTATTTATTGAGTGCTTACTGTGTGCAGAGCACTGTACTAAGCCCACATAGTAAACAGTGGGCTCACAGTCTAGAATGAATGAGGGAATGAATGAATGAGGGAATGAATGAATGAATGAATGAATGAGAGATGAATGAATGAATGAGAGATGAATGAATGGGGTGAATGAATGAATGAGGGAATGGATGGATGAATGAATGAGGGAATGAATGAATGAATGAATTCAATTGTATTTATTGAGCGCTTACTGTGTGCAGAGCACTGTACTAAGCCCACACAGTAAACAGTGGGCTCACAGTCTAGAATGAATGAGGGAATGAATGAATGATAGCTGAATGAATGAGGGAGTGAATGAATGAATGAGGGGATGGATGGATGAATGAATGAATGAGAGAATGAATGAATGAGGGAGTCAATGAGGGAATGAATGAATGAGTGAATGAATGGATGAGTGAATGAGTGAATGAATGGATGGATGAATGAATGAGTGAATGGATGGATGGATGGATGAAAGAATGAGAAAATGAATGAGTGAATGAGGGAGTGAGTGAATGAATGAATGAATGAATGAATGAATGGATGGATGAATGGATGGGTGAATCCTTCCCTTCCCCACAGCATCTGTATATATGTATATATGGTTGTACATATTTATTACTCTATTTATTTATTTATTTATTTATCTTACTTGTACATTTCTATTCCATTTATTTTATTTTGTTGGTATGTTTGGTTCTGCTCTCTGTCTCCCCCTTTTAGACTGTGAGCCCACTGTTGGGTAGGGACTGTCTCTATGTGTTGCCAATTTGTACTTCCCAAGGGCTTAGTACAGTGCTCTGCACATAGTAAGCGCTCGATAAATACGCTCGATTGATTGATTGATCGATTGAGGGAATGGATGGATGAATGAATGAGGGAATGAATGAATGAATGAATTCAACTGTATTTATTGAGCGCTTACTGTGTGCAGAGCACTGTCCTAAGCCCACATAGTAAACAGTGGGCTCACAGTCTAGAATGAATGAGGGAATGAATGAATGATGAATGAATGAACGAATGAATTCAATTGTATTTATTGAGCGCTTACTGTGTGCAGAGCACTGTCCTAAGCCCACATAGTAAACAGTGGGCTCACAGTCTAGAATGAATGAGGGAATGAATGAATGATAGCTGAATGAATGAGGGAGTGAATGAATGAATGAGGGGATGGATGGATGAATGAATGAATGAGGGAGTCAATGAGGGAAGGAATGAATGAGTGAATGAATGGATGGATGGATGAATGAATGAGTGAATGGATGGATGAATGAATGAGTGAATGGATGGATGGATGGATGAAAGAATGAGAAAATGAATGAGTGAATGAGGGAGTGAATGAATGAATGAATGAATGAATGAATGAATGGATGGATGGATGAATGAATGAGAGAATGAATGAATGAGGGAGTCAATGAGGGAATGAATGAATGAGTGAATGAATGGATGAGTGAATGAGTGAATGAATGGATGGATGGATGAATGAATGAGTGAATGGATGGATGGATGGATGGATGAAAGAATGAGAAAATGAATGAGTGAATGAGGGAGTGAGTGAATGAATGAATGAATGGATGGATGAATGAATGAGAGAATGAATGAATGAGGGAGTCAATGAGGGAATGAATGAATGAGTGAATGAATGGATGAGTGAATGAGTGAATGAATGGATGGATGGATGAATGAATGAGTGAATGGATGGATGGATGAAAGAATGAGAAAATGAATGAGTGAATGAGGGAGTGAGTGAATGAATGAATGAATGAATGAATGAATGAATGAATGAATGGATGGATGGATGGATGGATGGATGGATGAATGAATGAGGCAAGCGGTCGGCAGCGGCGGCTCCGGCCCGGCTGGGCGCAGGCGCAGAACCCGTTCGGAGTTCCGGCTGTGCGTTTCGTTTTGTCCCGACCCTCGCTCCGTCGGTCGGTCCCGAGCCGTGCGGGGGGGGGGAGGGGGCGGAGGCAGCGGGTTTGACCTGGGCCGGGTTTTCCCTTCCGGGTCAGGGGGCGCTTCCGGGGCCGACGCCTCACCCGGCCCGACCCGTCCGACGGGCTGACGGACGGACAGGCTGACTGACAGGGCCTCGGCCTCCTCCTCCCCCCCCCTCCCGCCCGGCGGCTCTGCAGGACGGCGGTGAGCGATGGCTTCTCTTTCTCTTCTTCTTCTTCTTCTTCTGCCCCTTCTAAAAAAAAAGAAAAAAAAATGGCATTTATTAAGCGCTTAACTAGGTGCAAAGCGCTGTTCTGAGCGCTGTAGGCCGGGAGCCCGTTGGGGGGGCGGGGCCGGCCCCCTCCGCTGCCCATTTGGACTTCCCAACCGCTCAGCGCAGTCTTCTAGGCTGTGAGCTGCCCACGGTTGGGCGGGGACCAGTCTCTATGTGTTGCCAACTTGGACTTCCCAAGCGCTTAGCACAGTGCTCTGCACACAGTAAGCGCTCAATAAATACGATTGATTGATTGGCTCACTGCTCTGCACTTCTAGACTGTGAGCCCGCTGTTGGGTGGGGACCGTCTCTACATGTTGCCAACTTGTCCTCTCCCAAGCGCCTAGTACAGTGCTCTGCACACAGTAAGCGCTCAATAAATACGATTGATTGATTGATTGGCACACTGCTCTGCACTTCTAGACTGTGAGCCCGCTGTTGGGTGGGGACCGTCTCTACATGTTGCCAACTTGTCCTCTCCCAAGCGCCTAGTACAGTGCTCTGCACACAGTAAGCGCTCAATAAATACGATTGATTGATTGATTGGCACACTGCTCTGCGCTTCTAGACTGTGAGCCCGCTGTTGGGTGGGGACCGTCTCTAGATGTTGCCAACTCGTCCTCTCCCAAGCGCTTAGTACAGTGCTCTGCACGCAGTAAGCGCTCAATAAATACGACTGATTGATTGGCACACTGCTCTGCACTTCTAGACTGTGAGCCCGCTGTTGGGTGGGGACCGTCTCTAGATGTTGCCAACTTGGACTTCCCAAGCGCTTAATACAGTGCTCTGCAGGCAGTAAGCGCTCAATAAATACGATTGGTTGATTGGCACACTGCTCTGCACTTCTAGACTGTGAGCTCGCTGTTGGGTAGGGACCGGCTCTACATGTTGCCAACTTGTCCTTCCCAAGCGCTTAGTCCAGTGCTCTGCACCCAGTAAGCTCTCAATAAATACGATCGATTGAATGACCTCATTACTCTATTTTACTTGTATATGTTTATTCTATTTTTTTTTATTTTGGTAGTATGTTTTCTTTTGTTCTCTGTCTCCCCCTTCTAGACTGTGAGCCCACTGTTGGGTAGGGACCGTCTCTACATGTTGCCGACTTGTCCTTCCCAAGCGCTTAGTCCAGTGCTCTGCACCCAGTAAGCGCTCAATAAATGCGATTGAATGAATGAATAGGTTACCAACCTGCACTTCCCAAGCGCTTAGTCCAGTGCTCTGCACACAGTAAGCGCTCAATAAATACGATCGATTGAATGACCTCATTACTCTATTTTACTTGTATATGTTTATTCTATTTTTTTTTATTTTGGTAGTATGTTTGGTTTTGTTCTCTGTCTCCCCCTTCTAGACTGTGAGCCCACTGTTGGGTAGGGACCATCTCTACATGTTGCCAACTTGTCCTTCCCAAGCGCTTAGCACAGTGCTCTGCACACAGTAAGCGCTCAATAAATACGATTGAACGAATGAATCGATGAATGTGTTACTAACTTGTCCTTCCCAAGCGCTTAGTCCAGTGCCCTGCACACAGTAAGCGCTCAATAAATGCGATCGATTGAATGAACTTATCACTCTATTTTACTTGTATATGTTTATTCTATTTGCTTTATTTTGTTAGTATGTTTGGTTTTGTTGTCTGTCTCCCCCTTCTAGACTGTGAGCCCGCTGTTGGGGAGGGACCGCCTCTATATGTTGCCAACTTGTCCTTCCCAAGCGCTTAGTGCAGTGCTCTGCACACAGTAAGCGCTCAATAAATACGATTGAATTTATTGTTTTCATTACTCTATTTTACTTGTACATATTTATTCTATTCATTTTATTTTGTTAATATGTTTTGTTTTGTTGTCTGTCTCCCCCTTCTAGATTGTGAGCCCGCTGTTGGGTAGGGACCAGCTCTAGATGTTGCCAACTTGTACCTTTCAAGCGCTTAGTACAGTGCTCTGCACACAATAAGCGCTCAATAAATACGATTGAATGAATGAGTCGATGAATATGTTGCCAACCTGTACTTCCCAAACGTTTAGTCCAGTGCTCTGCACACAGTAAGTGCTCAATAAATACAATTGATTGAATGAATGAACTTATTACTCTATTTTACTTGTATATGTTTATTCCATTTGTTTTATTTTGTTAATATGGTTTTTTTTGTTCTCTGTCTCCCCCTTCTAGACTGTGAGCCCACTGTTGGGTAGGGACTGTCTCTAGATGTCGCCAACTTGTACTTCCCAAGCGCTTAGTACAGTGCTCTGCACACATTAAGCACTCAATAAATATGATGGAATGAATGAATTTATTACTCTATTTATTTTACTTGTATATATTTATTCTATTCATTTTATTTTGTTAATATGTTTTGTTTTGTTGTCCGTCTCCCCCTTCTAGACTGTGAGCCCGCTGTTGGGTAGGGACTGGCTCTAGCACTTAGTACAGTGCTCTGCACACAGTAGGCGCTCAGTAAATACAATTGAATTTATTGTATTTATTATTCTATATTTTTACTTGTACATATTCTAGTCATTTTATTTTGTTAATATGTTTGGTTTTGTTCTCTGTCTCCCCCTTCTAGACTGTGAGCCCACTGTTGGGTAGGGACTGTCTCTATGTGTTGCCAATTTGTACTTCCCAGGAGCTTAGAACAGTGCTCTGCACACAGTAAGCACTCAATAAATACGATTGAATTTATTGTATTTATTACTCTATTTTACTTGTGCATATTTATTCTATTCATTTTATTTTGTTAATATGTTTTGTTTTGTCGTCTGTCTCCCCCTTCTAGCCTGTGAGCCCGCTGTTGGGTAGGGACCGTCTCTATATGTTGTCAACTTCTACTTCCCAAGCATGTAGAACAGTGCTGTGCACACAGTAAGTGCTCAATAAATACGATGGAATGAAAGAATACTGTGTGCTGAGCACTGTTCTAAGCGCTGGGGGAGATCCAAGGTAATCGCTTGTAAGGCAAGTGCTAAGTACAGTGCTCTGCGCACAGTAAGCGCTCAGTAAATATGATTGAGTAAATGAAGGTAATTGGGTTGTCCCATGTGGGGCTCACAGTCTTGATCCCCATGTCACAGAGTCATTCATTCAATCGTATTTATTGAGCACTTACTATGTGCAGAACACTGTACTAAGCGCTTGGGAAGTAAAAGTTGGCAACATATAGAGTTGGTCCCTACCCAACAGCTCACAGTCTAGAAGGGGGAGACAAACAACAAAACATATTAACAAAATAAAATATATAGAATAAATATGTACAAGTAAAATAAATAGAGCAATAAATACGTACAAACATATATACATCTATACAGGTGCTGTGGGGAGGGGAAGGAGGTAAGGTGGGGGGGATGGGGAGAGGGAGGAGGGAGATTAACTGAGGCACAGGGAAATAAAAATAATAATGGCATTTATTAAGCGCTTACTATGTGCAAAGCACTGTTCTAAGCGCTGGGGAGGTTACAAGGTGATCATCATCATCATCATCATCAATCGTATTTATTGAGCGCTTACTATGTGCAGAGCACTGTACTAAGCGCTTGGGAAGTACAAATTGGCAACATATAGAGGCAGTCCCTACCCAACAGTGGGCTCACAGTCTAAAAGGGGGAGACAGAGAACAAAACCAAACATACTAACAAAATAAAATAAATAGAATAGATATGTACAAGTAAAATAAATAAATAAATAAATAGAGTAATAAATATGTACAAACATATATACAGGTGCTGTGGGGAAGGGAAGGAGGTAAGATGGGGGGGGATGGAGAGGGGGACTTGTCCCATGTGGGGCTCACAGTCTTAATGCCCATTTTCCAGATGAGGGAACTGAGGCCCAGAGAAGTGAAGTGACTCGCCCAAAGTCACCCAGCTGACAGTTGGCGGAGCCGGGATTCGAACCCACGACCCCTGACTCCAAAGCCCGGGCTCTTTCCATTGAGCCACGACTTGCCCAAAGTCACACAGCTGACAAGTGACAGAGTCAGAACTTCTGACTCTTAAACTCAGGCTCTTTCCACTGAGCCACGCCACTTCGCTGGGTTCTCCTTTACCCAATCAATCAATCAATCAAATTTAATGGGCGCTTCCTGCCTGCAGAGCACTGGACTATTACTACTGATAATAATTGTGGTCATCGTTAAGCGCGTACTATGTGCCGGGCAGTGTGCTGAGCGCAGGGGTGGATGCAAGTAAACTGGGTTGGACCCAGCCCCTGTCCCCCGAGGGGCTCCCAGTCTCAATCTCCATTTTACACAGGAGAGAACTGAGGCCCAGAGAAGTGAAGTGACTTGTCCAAGGTCACACAGCAGACAAGTGGCGGAGCTGGGATTAGAACCCATGACCTTCTGACTGCCAGCATGCTGCTTGGGAGAGTACAGTACAACAGAGGTGGTAGATAGGTTCCCTGCCCACAGCCAGTTTACAGTCTAAAGGGGGGAGCAGAGGACTTTCCCCTCACCTTTCCTTCAAGTCATTCAATCGTATTTATTGAGCACTTACTGTGTGCAGAGCACTGTACTGAGCGCCTGGAAAGTACAGTTCGGCAACAGACAGTCCCTACCCAACTACGGGCTCACAGTTAATGCTAATAGTTAAACGTCGTGGGCAGGAGCGTATCTTCTAACTCTGTTTTATTGGGATAATAATTCTGGTATTTGTTAAGCTCTTACTGTGTGCTATCAATCAATCAGTCGTATTTATTGAGCGCTTACTGGGCATCGTACTAAGCACTGGGGTGGATACGATTGAATCAATACAAGCAATTGTACTTCCCAAGTGCTTAGTACAGCGCTCTGCACACAGTAAGCGCTCAATAAATACGATTGAATGAATTGGACAGAGTTTACAGTCCAAACTGTACACCTGTATATATGTATATATGTTTGTACATATTTATTACTCTATTTATTTATTTATTTTACTTGTACATATCTATTCTGTTTATTTTATTTTGTTAGTATGTTTTGTTTTGTTGTCTGTCTCCCCCTTTTAGACTGTGAGCCCACTGTTGGGTAGGGACTGTCTCTATATGTTGCCAATTTGTACTTCCCAAGCGCTTAGTACAGATATGTACAAGTAAAATAAATAGAGTAATAAATATGTACAAACATATATACAGGTGAAGCAACTAGGGGGGTCTTGTGTTCTTTTTTGGGGTGGGCTTGCGTTGGTCCCAAGAATCCTAGGCTTTGTCCTCCCTGATTCAGGCCCAAAGTCCAGTCAGTGGGGAGAAAAGGGTTGAGACGAAATCACATTGGGCCTTGTGAACTCGTTGTGGGCAGGGAATTTGTCTGTCGTCTGTCCCAAGCGCTTTGTACAGTGCTTTGCACACCGTGAATGCTCCGTAAATACGATTGATTGACAATCCTCCCTTCGACAGGGTTGTCCAACAGCAAGAAGAAAGCCTGGGGCTTGGAGTGGCTTTCGTTCACTAATGTGAATCTAGAAGAAAGAATCAGTCCGTGGAATTTTTTGATTACCTTGTGCAGAGCACTGTACTGCGTTTGGGAGAATACCTTCCAGTAGAGTTGGTAGAAATGCTCCCTACCCACAAGGAGCGTACAGTCTGCAGGAGCCCGTTGTTGGGTAGGGATCGTCTCTAGATGTTGCCGACTTGGACTTCCCAAGCGCTTAGTACAGTGCTCTGCACATAGTAAGCGCTCAATAAATACGATTGATTGATTGATTGAAGTGTATCGTGGTGGGAAACCTTGGTGATTGGACCTAAATTGTGTCACTGAACTAAATTTCAGAAAAAAGGTGAACTGCTTCACTCCTTAAGATTTTTCTTGTGAGTAATTTACTTCTCCGATTTTAGCGTTTATGAATTGATGACTGGTTTTCTCAAGGGGCTGGTTAGCATTTCTACTTCATTAGGTAACTAAGCTTGCAGGCAGCACCTTCTGCAATCCGGGAAATGTTGGAAATTTCTACACCAGAAAGCTGTTTTCAGAACCCATGGTACATCTGGATCACGTGGGAAGTTTTGGGGTGACTTTTTAGACTTTCTCGTTTTCCAGTAACCAACGTAGTAGACCATTGGTCGACTAATATAACGGTATAGACGGTAGTAGACCGTTGGTCTACTGATATAAAGTGATCCTTTGGTTTGCCCGTAGACGGCGAGGCCGCATCGAGTCAAAAGCGCTTAGCCCAGTGCTCTGCCTGTAGTAAGCGCTCGATAAATACCGTGGATTGATCTGGTGATGTCGCATAGAGAATCTCACGGACAGGGACCCGGGCAAAATTCAGTCGTGTTCTTTTCTGGCCCTTCACGATTTGGGGTGAGCGGTGTTCAGACGCCAGTGTGGAAAGGGGAAAAATGTCCCATCCCCAAGCGGTGCACCTGCTGGAATTGTTTCTGCAGCATTGGGGATGGTTTTTTTTTAAATAATGGCATTTGTTAAGCGCTTACTATGTGCAAAACACTGTTCTAAACCCATCTAGCACAGCCTATGCTGTCTCCCAGGGCCCTGAGACACATCTGGTAGGGAGAGTGAGCGCAGTCTAGGCTCGCAGAACAGAATCTAGTAAATAAATAATCATGGTACTTGTTAAGCTCTTACTCTATGCCACGCACTGTTCTGAGCACTGGGGTAGATACAAGTTTTGGACATTCTCTGGAGACCTCCGTGGCGGCAAATACCTTATGCCCTCAAAGTATCATCTTTAAATAGGATACTCGGAACGGTTTGGTAGGGAGACTCTATTGCACTTGTTTGCGAAAAGATTTTGCTTTCCTCCAACTTAGTAACTAATATATAAAGTGACCCGCCAATGTATAGTAGACGCTTTTTGCGTCAAATAGCAACTTCATCTTCCAGTTTAAACTTTGGGTCTCAAGTCCCAGGGACAGTCATCCTTGTTTTAAATCTTTTTGAGGGTTAACCAGTGAAAACTAGTCCTCTAGACTGTGAGCTGGTTGTGGACAGGGATTGGCACTGTTTATTGTTGTATTGTTCTTTCCCAAGCGCTTAGGAGAGTGCTCTGCACACAGTAAGCGCTCGATAAATGCGATTGAATGAATGAATGAATGAATAAAAAGCGGATGAATCTCCTCTGAGTAGTTTAATGGTGGTTCTCTTTTTCAGGTCGCTGTAGGTGAAAGGCTACATGTTCACTTTTAGTGAAACGGAGCATGTTCCCAAACTCCTCCAACTTGGGTCGTCCACCCTTCCCTTTGAAGAACCAGCAGCACGATAACTTCTTCAGCAAGCTTCCTTTGCACCTGTCCCCAACTCTTCCCTCTCACCAGCAGATTCTGGGGGCTCAGTCCAATTTTCAGAATGCCGAGTAAGTGGAGCGGAATTTCAGAATCAACTCCTAAAGTCTGGGTTCTGTTGGATTCTGACACCCTTCTCTTTTTGGCATATGGGCTAGATAAAGGAGAGGAAAATGATTTTTCTCTCTTCCTTTCTCCTCGTCAAAACGAAGCAGGCTCCTCTCTGTTGTTTTCATTGGGTTCTCCCAGATCTGGAAGGAATTGATTAGGCAAAGCTGTACCTCGCCGTATTTCTGGTTTGCCTGCTTTGATCCAGCCCCTTTCAAACCTCTGAAAACATGAAGAACCGAGCTTGGTTTAAAAAAGGGAATGACAACAATGTAATATAACAGTAGTATCATCCTTGTGCTTCTCGCTTCTCCAAACAGTTCCTTCCCTCTCAACTCTCCCACTTCCAGGACTGCAGGGCTCAGGCTCTTCCCCATATTTGGAGTTCTCCACTTCACCAAACCACTTCTCTCCTTTCCTCTAAAATCCTACTGAGAGTCTGCCGCTATCATTCCGGTCCCGCCATTTGGTTAACCCCCTCAGCAACGTGATAACCTCATCTCTACCCCAGCGCTTACAACAGTGCTCGGCACATAGTAAGCGCTTAACAAATACCATCATCCTCACCACTAACTTATTTATCAGCGTATTCACTTGTTCCTCTGAATTTTAGCATTTTCCTCACTCTTTACTAGGATTTCTTAAACACCGTCTGCATTCTCCCTCCTTATATTGTAAGCTCTCTGATGGCAGGGTCACATCTTTTACCGCTCCTTTTTTGTTCCCCTAGTGATCAGTTCATCAGTGGTAGGTATTGAGCGCTTACAGTGTGCAGAGCACTGTGTCAGGCACTTGAGAAAGGGCAGTACGCTAGAGTCGGTAGAGACGACGCTTGCCCACCGGGAGTTTACAGTCAAGTTGGGGAGGCAGACATTAAATTACAGAAAGGGGAAACGGCAGATGTAACGATATGTACTTTAAGTGCTATGGAACTGAAGGTGGGATGAGTGTCAAGAGTTTAAGGGGTAGAGGTCACAGTGCGTAAGCGATGCAGAAGGAAGGGTGGGGAGAGCGCGTGGGGGTTTAGTCGGGGAGGGTCTTGTGGAAGAGATGTGGTTTTTGGAGGGCTTTGAAGGTGGGGGGAGCCGGGGACTGTCGGGTGGGAAGCAGGAGGGAGGTAGGTGGTGGGCAAGGGGTCGGCGGCGAAATAGACGAGATCACGGTACGGAGAGTCGGTTGGCATTGGAGGAGCCACGTGTACAGTTGGGTCGCGGCAGAAGATCCGTGACGTGAGGTTGGAAGGAGAGAGCTGCCCTTATTATACTCGTCCTCAGCACGTAGTCGTGGCACACTTACATTCCGTCATTGATATTTGCCCTACTACCTATTTTATCCTTGTTCTTCCTCCTACCCCCACTATTTGTAAAAAATGTTTTAGTTGCCTGGCTCCCCCTGCTAGACCGTAAGCGTCTCGAGGGCAGGGAACCCGTGTTTTGCTTCCGTGGCGTTTTCCCAAGCCAATGCCAACGACTAATGGACTGTACAGAGCTCTGCACGGCGAAGGTGCTCGGTCGATTCCGTGGAGACCGATACTGATCGCTTCTCTTTTCTTCTAGCCTGTCCAGAGCTCCCTTGAGTGGGAACCTCTCACCAGTCCCGCCTGGGCCATCCCAGCCTCTGTTAGCCTTTGGAAATGGCAGTCCAATACGTTCATCAGTTTCACCAACATTCCGCGGAAGGAAGTAAGTACAGGCTGCCCATCTCTCCGGGAGAGAACCGGGATCGCGTAGAATTTGGCTCCGGATTCGGGGGCTAGCGGTTGGCCCCTGGGATGTGGCAAAGTTGCCACATCTGTAAGGCTTTGAGCCCCACGTGGGGCATGGACTGTTTCATTGTATTTACTCCAGTGCTTAGTACGGTGCCTGGCACATAGCATTTAACAAATACCACTATATATATATGTGTTGCTGTGTGTTTATATGTATACACGCTACATATATATATATATTTGTATGTGTGTGTATATGTGTAAGTACAAATATAGGCTCAGTGTCGTCCTTAGCAACTGTGTGCTTCTGTCAAAACTTTGCCTCCTGGCATGCTTGGGAAATAGGAGGTCTTGGTTAATCCAAACTGCTGATCAGCTAAAAATCAGACCTGCTCAGTAGGGGGTCTGGGCGGAGGCAATCTCTACTGGAAGGGGAAGCTCCTGGAACGCCTGCCAGGAAAGGGAACCGCTCTAACAGAACAGCTAACGTTTCAAATTTCTGAAAACTCGAAGATAAAAAAAAAAACAAACAACTTCCCCTTTCCATGCTTCTGAGTATTCAGCATTACGCAAAAGTAATTTTGATTCCCCCGTGCTCTTTCTCTGTTACTAAATTTAATAAAGGCCGAAATGGTTCACGATGGGAACTTTGTCAGGGACCACAGCTCTAGAGCAACATTTATGGACACTTCAATCAGTCGTATTTATTGAGCGCTTACTGTGTGCAGAGCACTGTACTAAGCGCTTGGGAAGTCCAAGTTGGCAACATATAGAGACGGTCCCTACCCAACAGTGGGCTCACAGTCTAGAAGGGGGAGACAGAGAACAAAGCGAAACATATTAACAAAATAAAATAAATAGAATAGATATGTACAAGTAAAATAAATAAATAGAATAATAAATACGTACAAACATATATACATATATATACAGGTGCTGTGGGGAAGGGAAGGAGGTAAGGTTGGGGGTATGGAGAGGAAGGAGGAGGCTCAGTCTAAGTCTGGACTTCACAAAAAGTCCAAGGTCTGCAGACTAGGCCAAGAGTGTTTTTGAGGTCTAAGTGCCACAGTGGGAAGGTTTCAGAAGAGACGATCTTCTACCAAGCTCCTGGCTGACTCCGAAGGAAGTCCCGATGAGAGTTCCCAGCTTTGCAAGAATTTGTTACTGAGAATGAGGTTCACTCACGTGACTTTTTATCCAAAAAATATTCATGAAAATGAAGCTTTCTCGGTTATGCAATTGAAGCTCATAGGTCTCTTGAGAGCAGAGGTGTGTTTAAAGCAGCACATGGATCGTTTCATTTTTGTTGTTTTTAAAAAAGAAATGCTCGCAGAACTTGAAACTTGTTTGAGCCTTTGGCTGCTTTATAGCAGAAAGCTTTATGCTTGTGATTTTCACGGGGACCTTGGATAAAGGGATTCCCTGGGAACCTCTGTCAGTTTGAGCAGTTCCGCGAGAATTGCAGCTCTTTCGGTCTTCCAGTTACAGCATTTATTTATGGCAGCAGGCCAGCAGTGTGACCTTGGGCAAGTCACTTAGCCGCTCTTACCCCAGCTTAATTTAACCCAGCTTGGCAGAAACCCAGGTCTCCTGATTTGCGGACCCGGGCTGCTCCCTCTAGGCTATGCTGCCTCTGTCTCCGGGGAGAATTTCTGAAGGAGATACTTGGAAAAAAAAGTCCATGTGCCCCTCTGAAGAGTGAGCGTTGGTGAGGAGGATGGAGAGAGTGTGGAGCTGGGGGAAGACCTGGGAAAGACAAGGAGGTGATCTCTGGTGGTTTTACTTGAGCTTTTCCATTTCAGTAGGAAATCGTTCCATGCCAACTGCATGGACTCGAGAAGGGTTTAGTTGGGTTCACGAATGACCATCCCTGATGGAAAAAATTAGGGCTGTTCGAGTGTCCATCCCTAGCCTTGAGAAGGAATATCAAGAGGACCACCAATAATCCCACTGTAATTAAGCATCCTTAGGCAGCTGGGCTAGGTGAACCATTGCCCTTTCCCAGTGTGGCACAGGGATTTAATGACCAGTAATGATTGTGGTGTTCATTAAGCGTCTATGTGTCAGGCACTGTACTAAGCACTAGGGTGTACAAGCAAATCGGACCAGGAAGTGGAGAGGTGGGAGAGAGGTTGTCTCTTCCTCCTGCAGTCTGGCCCGGAATTACTCCATAGTCGTTTGGTGCCGGGAGACCCATCGAGAAGGGGCCAGTGACCGTGGTCTTCTCAGAGTCACCGGTGGGGATGGAGGGCCAAAGGTCATCTTCCAAGGCCAAATTAAGGGGGAATGTGTTCTCCGCCATGGACCCCTGTGAGATCCTAGGCTGAGCTCACGGATCTTGAGGGTTTGGGGGTGGGATTTGGTAGTGAGAAACCAAATCCGACCGACCTGGGCCAGTTCGTTTGACCCCGGTCTTGTCCTGGGGAGAGGGTCACAGCGTACGCCACGTGGCTAGTGAGTCCAGTGAGATTGGCCTCACATCTGTGATCAGGCTACGGAGAGGAACAGGGCTCTCTCATGTAGGTAAGTTTTCTGTTTGCACAGTCCTGGGGACAGTCAGTACTAGATGACCAATAATTCCCCCTGTATACTCTTCCGTAGGGCTTAGTGCAGCGCTCTGCACACAATATGCACTTACGACCACTGTTACTACTGTGGCGATGCTTCTTCGCCCCCTACCAGAGTCCCTCCCCCAAAGTTAGTTTCAGGCGATTTCAGGTTCAGCCTGAAATTCATTAACGGCTCCAGACCAACCTTGAATTTTTTGGCATTGAACAAAAGTAGTCGCCACTTCCCCTCTTCCATTTTCCTCACTTGCTAGTCCTCCGGTTAACGTACATTATTTCCCCTTTTGCGAGGGTGGCGGAGAAATCCCAGCTCCGCCAATTGTCAGCTGTGTGACTTTGGGCAAGTCACTTAACTACTCTGGGCCTCAGGTTACCTCGTCTGTAAAATGGGGATTAAGACTGTGAGCCCCCCGTGGGATAACCTGATCACCTTGTAACCTCCCCAGCGCTTAACAGTGCTTTGCACATAGCGCTTAATAAATGCCATCAAAAAAAAATGAGGTCTTGCAAAGGGTGTATCTTTTAATTCATTCAATCATATTTATTGAGCGCTTACTGTGTGCAGAGCACTGTATTAAGCGCTTCCTCCTATCCTGGTCTCGGGGGTTCACTGGAATGTTTCTTTGTGTTTTCAGCTCTATGACAGAGCCCTGCTGAAGTGGATCCCGAAATAACTTTATCCCAGAAATCCCAATTTGAACTCAAGCCTTCCCTTTGTCTCCCTCACTGGATGCCTCAGCCACTTAGAGCGCATCTTCCCAGAGCCTTGTTCATTTAGCAGTGCTACGGCCGTGGGATTTTTAGTTTTCCAGTGAGCCGGCGGGCAAGGTAGCAACTGTCAGGATGGAAATGAACGATTGTAGCCGATGTTGAGAGAGACCCTGACGAACCGGAGTTGATAGCGTTCTTCCAGGTCTGCAATTCCCATTTCCCGGTTTCTCAGCGTGCCGCTCGGAAACCAGTTGAACATAGTCGTGTTTCAAGTTTATGTGCCTCGTTCTAGATTCTCCCACCTCCAGCCCTTTGCTCATATTCTTCCTCCTGCCTGGAACTGATGTCCTCTTAAAGGCTTGACCACAGCTGTCCTTACGCATAAAACCCTCCTCCAGAAGACCGTCCCCGATTAAAGTCCGATTTCCCCGGTCAACCGCATTCATAGCACTTCTCCCTTCACCCACCCTTTGTCCTTGTGCATAGTTTTGATTTACATTGTTTCACTCAGCTATTTATCCGCGTATCCTTCCATACTTCTGTTATCAACAGCCGTTACATTATTTCTCTGTCCTCTGCCTTCTATTTGTGAATAGCTTATGTCTACCCGTAACCATCGTGGGGGCCGGGACCGTGCCTCTTAAGCAAGCACTTAGTTACAGTCCTCGACGCACAGTAGATTCTGAATAAAATAGTATTGATTGATGAGATAATTATGTCTTTTTGAAAGAAAGATGGTATTCATTTTGTTCTTAAAGTCAAAATACTTTTCCAGATGATAAGAGTAAATTATAAAGGAATTGGCTCGCTTAAAAAGAAACCAGCTTCTGGTGTAAGATTTCCAAGCTTTTTTCCTTAATAAAAATCCACGATGACCCCGTAGCTGGGGAAAGTTTGCATTCTGTATTGAGAGTTAATTTTAATTTTAATAATTTGTAGTTATTTAGATTACCGTGAGAACTTAATCCCCGGTTAGTCGGTCTGTCGTATTTCTCAGTCAGTCGTATTTATTGAGCGCTTACTGTGTGCAGAACATTGTACTAAGCGCTTGGGAGAATACCTAGTTTACCCAGTGTTTTTGAGAATTCAAAAACAGAGAGTCCCGGGAGTTACTGGGGAAGTGAATATATAAAAGACACATTCCCTGCCCGCAATGAGCTTACAGCATAGAAGGGTTGTATTCTAAATGGAAAAAAGGTATCAGCCCGGGTTTCTAGTTTGGAAACAGTTTTGCCCAAGGACTACACTGTTTTAGTTGCCTTATAGTTTATCGCAAATTGATTCCTCAACTAATTCACGCACACGAGGCTGCTCGGTAATAAAGAAAGTTGGCTCAGGGATCTCCGTCGTGTTATAAATACGACCGCTTTTGGTAGGCTAGGCCAGTTTGGATTCACTGAGTCTTCGGGATGACCAAGTCTTTTCCCGTCTTCATCCTATTTACCGTCTTCTGGGCCTAGACCACTGCTGCTTCTGAAGCTCTAGATAACTTGGGGGTCACCCACAGTCAGCACCCCAACGCCAAGGTAGCCAGAGGTTGTGTAGCCTTGTCCCCGAGACCCCCCACCTCCTGATGATGCACAGGAAACCGAAACGGTGCATCTCTCAACCGAGCTTCCACTTTGTGCGGGTCAACCAGCGCATAGGGAAAGCCTTTTAAGAAGATGCCACACTCCAGATCTAGTCCTACATTTCCATGGGCCTCGTCAGTGGCAACAGGCATTTCTCGAACGGTGGAATTTTTGAAAGGGTCGGGATTAGTAAAGCCGGCTGCCTTGTGCAAAAAGACGGAAGGGGTAAAAAGATTCGGATCTACGAAAATCCTTTTTTTCCCCCACGGTAAGAGCAACAGATTGTGCTAGCGAAGACGAAAGTACGAATAAACGTGTTCACGTTCCAAAGCCGCCCCGCTACGTGAACGTTAGTATTTCTAAAAGAGGCTTTGGGGATGAGTCTTAAATTCGCCAAGTACGTTACGGTTCCTCGTTAAAACTGAGACGTTAAGTTTGTACGTCGAATTGCTGTTGACTGAATGAACGGTGAACCGAGGTTCTCTTCTGCCCAGATTACACTTTTTACTGTGTGTACAATGTAACCTCCCCAGGCATTCTACACTTTGAATGGCTTGTGAGGTAAGTCTTTTCTCTCCAAGCCCCTCAGTTTCTCACGGGGGGTACGTGCACCCGTTCTAAATTTGCCTCCGAAAGTCCGCTCCGGTTAGGCCCGCCTCTGGAACCGGGGGCGGGGAAAAAGGGCAGTCACTGCCACTTTTCTGGAAAGAGACCCCCCTAAGCACCCGGTTAGATTTCAGTTAGAAGATGACCCGTAGCCGCCACCTCCCCCCGCCCCCGTTTTCCCGACTTCTCCTTCGCTTGCCATGGTACTGCATGCTTGCTCCGAGCCGTCGGGTCACGCAACCGTGGCCCCGAATCCAAACGCCAGCCCGTAAAACCGCCCACGGGCTCCCTGTCAGGTTCCCCCCCCCCCGCCCCCTTCGTGGGCCCGCTGAAGGAGTCACCCGCCGATCACCGCGGCTGGAATTCCCGATCGGGTGCCAGCCTCTCGTTCCTCTCTAATCGGGAGTTTTTCTGTCCGTTCGCAGGCGACTGAGCAGCGAACAAAACGTCCCGTACGGCGTGAAGCGGCAGCGGTTCCATTCCCCTCACCTTGAGTCAACCGTAGTTCACCCGACAGTGCCTTTAAGAGACGAACGCAGATATTCCGTCCCGGGAGCCATCACGCCCTCGTTGTTTCCTACACACTATATACCAGATTTAGTCAGATGTGTTCCGCCCTTGCAGGAGACTTCATTTTTAGAACCGAGAGAAATCACACTTCCTGTGGCCAAAGATAAGGTAAATGAATGAAAATTTCTGCTTTCCCCTCGGGCAGTCAGATAAAACACAAATGGGCAGGAACTTGGGGAGGTCAGAAACGCCGCGTATTGTGCCGAGACAGATGATGCAGTGTGTGCTTTGTGTGTGTGTGTGGTTATTTTTGTTTTGTTTGCAATTTTTTTAAAAAAAATGGATCAAGTTATCTAGCCAGCTAGATGATTTGGGCTAGCTGTTCCTCTCTGAAGTCTGTTCTAGCTTCCTAGGGTTAGTTAGGGAGGTTAAGTAATTCAGGAGGCCTTCCCAGACTGAGCCCCCTTTTTCCTCTCCTCCTCCCCACCTCTGCCCTACCTCCTTCCCCTCCCCACAGCACCTGTATATATTTCTACAGATTTATTACTCTATTTTACTTGTACATATTTACTATTCTATTTATTGTGTTAATGATGTGCATATAGCTATAATTCTATTCATTCTGACGATTTTGACACCTGTCTTCATGTTTTGTTGTCTGTCTCCCCCTTCCAGACTGTGAGCCCGTTGTTGGGTAGGGACCGTCTCCATATGTTGCCAACTTGTACTTCCCAAGCACTTAATCCAGTGCTCCGCACGCAGTAAGCGCTCAGTAAATACGACTGAATGGCTTTGGGTCAGAGAGAACTCTCTGAGCTAATTGGCTGCTCACCCTTGTTCCCCAAATGGAAGTTTTAAAATAATTGCCACATTGCCAGTGATGTAATTTGCTTTGGTGCAGTCTTGTTTACCCAGTGTTTTTGAGAATTCAAAAATAGAGAGTCCCGGGAGTTACTGGGGAAGTGATTCATACAGAGTGATGTTACTAGAATGTGGATAGGCGCGAGGTTTTGTCAAGTAGGAATTCTAGATAAGTGAAATTCAGCTATTTAAATCGGTCGGCTTGGGAAACAACTCTGGATCCTGTGGGAATGGTACGGTGTTGTTTCTCGAGGGCACAGATTTAGAAATTGGGTACCTTCTCTTCCCTGTGTGAAACCAGAGGCACTCAGGGAAAGAACAGTGTTGCACATTTCTTCTTCTTTTTCTCTGCTGCTCTGGATTTACCAAGGGTTTTTTGTTTTGTTTTCTAAATGGTACCTTTTAGGCCCTTACTGTGTGTCAAGCATGGTTTTGAGCTCGGGGGTAGATACGTGTGTCAGGTTGGACCCTGCCCCTGTCCCACAAGGTGCCCACAATCTGCATTGGAGGGGGGAAGTTTAAATCCCCATTTTACAGGTGAGGAAACTGAGGCAGAGAAGTGAAGTGACTTGCCCAAGGGCACTCAGTCAGCAATTGAGAGAACCGGGGTTCCCAGAAGTGAACTCTACCCATTAGGCTGCGCTGCTTAAGCCCTGAAACTCCGTCACCTCTTGAGACTCTGTCTCTTTTCTCCCCTATTAATAATAATAGTGGTAATTTTTAGATGCTCACCATGTGCTAAGCACTGTACTAAGCATTGGGATAAGATATAATCAAGTTGGACAGAGTCCCCATCCCAAATGGGGTTCCCAGTTTAAGCAAGCGGGAAAACAGGTATTCCCGTCTCCTGCCTGGGTCCACTAGCAGTTGAGAAGAAAAAGATGGCATCAGCCGTGAAAAATAAGTAGGCTACAGTCAGGAAAGATAAATTTGGCATTTTCCAAAGGACCAGATTCCTTCCCATCTGCTCCCTTTCGGATCAGAAAAAGAGAAAGGTCAGGGCACACACAGTTGGGGTGATTTTAGGAATAACTGGTTTGGGGGAGTCCAGAAATGTCAAAGGCTGAGGGAGGGGGGATTATGCGACCAGTGAATGCTTTCTAGAACGCAGCTGATTAATGATAGCAGTTCACTGTGTTAATGGAACTGGCCGCGTATGGCTTCTTTAAACACCGGCCGCTTTGAAAAAAAAATATTTCTTTTCGAGGGGCCTTAACGTGCTGTGGCTCAGTTGTCTATCTGGAGGTTGGGAGAGCGGGAAAATTTGGTGGGGTGAGGGCAGGTTAAGTATCCAATGTTCCTTGTTATCCTACGGAGTCGTCTCTCCCTTCAGCTAGGTCTGGGTACCTTTGAGAAGCAGCGGGGCCTAGTGGAAAGAGCACGGGCCTGAGAATCAGAGGTCGTGGGTTCTAATCCCGGCTCTGCCACGTGTTTGCTGGGTGACCTTGGGCAAGTCTCTTCACTTCTCCGCGCCTCAGTTCCCTCATCTGTATAACGGGGATTAAGACTGGGAAGCCCCATGTGGGACGGGGATTGTGGCCAACCTGATTACCTTGTATCTACCCCAGTGCTTAGAGTGCATCGCACGTAATAGGTGCCTAACAAATACACTTATTATCATTACTATTATTATTATTTAAAACTCGATCGTGTGGGGAATGTAATCTCCCATCAATCTCCCACTGCAACCCAAGCTACACCTTTTTCTTCTCCAGTGCTAACCTGCTCACCGTACCTGGATCTCAACTACAGACCCCCACTCTCCCCATTGTCAAAGATTTATTCAAATCACACCCATCCTAGAGGCCTTCTGTGACTAAACCCACATTTCCCCAACTGTTCACCGACCCTCTTGCGTCGCCTATGCCCGTGGGATCTGTACCCCTTAGGTACTTTAATTCTCTCTCCACCTACTTTAATTCTCTCTCCACCCCCAGCCCCACGGCACTTAGGTGTATAGCTTTTATTTCTTTACACTTCTCCCTCCTCCCCTGTTGATTGTAAGCTCCTCGAGGGATCCTTGAGGAGAAGCAGCGTGGCCTATCGAGCACGGGACTGAGAGCCAGAGGGATCTGGGTTCTAATCCTGTCTCCACCACTTGTCCGCTGGGTGATTTTGGGCAAGTTATTTCACTTCTCTGGGCCTCAGTTACCTCATCTGTTTAATGGAGATTAAGATTGTGAGCCCGACTTCCACCCGGGCAGAAGAGCTTGTCTTCCACTGCCCTGGTGCTAGCGGCCCCCCAACCTCCTCAATCCCTCTTCTGGTCCCCCCATCCCTCCATCCCCCCCCTTTTCCTCCATCCCTTCATCCCTCCATCCCTCTAATTTTCCTCCCCTTCATCTTTCCATTCCCTCTGTCCCTCTGCCCCCCACCTCCTGATCCTTCCACCCATTTATTTATTTTGATGCCATTGATGCTTGTCTACTTATTTTGTTGTCCATCTCCCCCCTTCTAGACTGTGAGCCCCTTTTTGGGTAGGAATTGTCTCTATCTGTTGCTGAATTGTACTTTCCAAGCTCTCAGTTCAGTGCCCTGCACACAATAAGCGCTCAATAAATACGATTGGTTGAATGAATGAATGACGGGGACTGTGTCCAACCCAATTTGCTTGTATCCACCCCAGCGCTTAGTACAGAAGTTAAGTGGGAGCCAGAAGGTCAGGGGTTCTAATCTCAGCTTTGCCACGTGTCTCCCTTGTGACCCTGGGCGAGTCACTTCTCTTCTCTGTGCCTCAGTTCCCTGATCTGTAAAATGGGGATTGAGACTGTGAGCCCCACGAGGGACAGGGTCTGTGTCCAACCTGATTTGCTTGTATCCACCCCAGCGCTTAGTACAGTGCCTCGACACAGTAAGCACTTAACAAATACCACAGTTATTGTTATTTTCCTGGCTATTAACTCTTTTGCATTCTCCCAAGTCCTTAGTTCAGTGCTCTGCACAGAGGAATTGCTTAGTAAATACTATTCATTGAGTGAGATAATAATAATAATAATGATGGTATTTGTTAAGCACTTACTATGTGCAAAGCACTATTCTAAGCTCTGGGGGAGATACAAGGTGATCAGGTTGTCCCACGTGGGGCTCACAGTCTTAATCACCATTTTCCAGAGGAGGGAACTGAGGCCCAGAGAAGTGAAGTGACTTACCCATAGTCACACAGCTGACAATTGGCCGAGCCGGGACTTGAACCCCTGACCTCTGACTCCAAAGCCCAGGCTCTTTCCACTGAGCCACGCTGCTCCTGTAAAGATGATTATACCTGGAGAAATCTTGTATTGTGTGGCGGTGAATCCGTGTCAAATATAAACCAAACCACTTTGGCATTTGGGAGTTCAATCAATCAATCAATTGTATTTATTGAGCGCTTACTGTGTGCAGAGCAGTGTACGAAGCGCTTGGGAAGTACAAGTTGGCAACGTATAGAGACGGTCCCTACCCAACAGTGGGCTCACAGTCTAGAAGAGGGAGACAGAGAACAAAACAAAACATCTTAGCAAAATAAAATAAATAGAATAGATATGTACAAGTAAAATAAATAAATAGAGTAATAAATACGTACAAACATATATACAGTTCATCACACGGTCAGTGTTCTTCGGGCACCTGTTTTCACTGTGCATTTTGGAGCCCACTGTTGGGTAGGGACTGTCTCTATATGTTGCCAACTTGTACTTCCCAAGCACTTAGTACAGTGCTCTGCACACAGTAAGCACTCAATAAATACGATTGATGATGATGACAGTATGCTATGGGGGAATTAGGGAAACCTCTTCCCTTTAAGTGCTTGTGGATAGCAGGGGTTCATCCGTGAGAAGCAGCATGTTGTATTGGATAGAGCACGACCCTGGGAGCCAGAAGGTCAGGGGTTCTAATCCCAGCTTCGCCAGTTGTCTCCCGTGTGACCTTGGGCAAGTCACTTTTCTTCTCTGTGCCTCAGTTCCCTGATAATAATAATAATAATGGTATTTGTTAAGCGCTTATTATGAGCAAAACACTGTTCTAAGCGCTGTGAAGGTTGCAAGGTGATCAGGTTGTCCCCCGGGGGGCTCACAGTTTTAAGCCCCATTTTCCAGATGAGGGAACTGAGGCACAGAGAAGTTGTTGACTTGCCCCAAGTCACACAGCTGACAGTTGGCGGAGCTGGGATTTGAACCCATGACCCCTGACTCCAAAGCCCGGGCTCTTTCCACGGAGCCACGCGGCTTCTCCTGATCTGTAAAATGGGGATTGAGACTGTGAGCCCCATGAGGGACAGGGTCTGTGTCCAACCTGATTTGCTCGTATCCACCCCAGCGCTTAATATAGTGCCTGGCATATAGTAAGCATTTAACCAATGTCATCATTATTATTATTATTATTATCCTCCTTCTCCCCAGCCTCACCCTGTGTTGTAAGAGAACTGATTGTAGTCTCACAGAGAGTGAGGCTGGGGAGAAGGAGGATAATAATAATAATAATAATAGGCCACCACAAAAGCTGGCTAGGGAGGACTTTCACTCGATGTGGGCTTTAGCTGTTTATGAATAATCAGCAAAGGTGTTTTAATCTCATATCTATCTAAAGCCTCTTCTCCTTCAGTCAGTGGTATTTACAGAGCACTCTCTGCGCAGTACGACAGGATTAGCAGACCCGTTCCCTGCCCACAATGAGCTTACATCATCATCAATCGTATTTATTGAGCGCTTACTGTGTGCAGAGCACTGTACTAAGCGCTTACACTTCACAGTCCTTTGAGATGACTTTTATTTTAACCCCGATTACTTTCATTCACCAAAAAGTCAGTATTTGTGTATACTCTGGTGTAAAGTTCACCACCAAAGCGCTAGTACTCTAGAAACCTCGCCGTTACCCTGATTTAATACTAATAATTGTGGTATTTGTTAAGCGCTGCCTGTCCTAAGCACTGGCGTGGATACAAGCAAATCAGGGGGGACACAGTCCCTGTCCCACATGGGGCTCACAGTCTTAATCCCCATTTGACAGATGAGGTAACTGAGGGCCAGAGAAGTGAAATGACTTGCCCAGGGTCACCCAGCAGCTACGTGGCAGAGCCAGGATTAGAACCCCGGTCCTCCTGATTCCCAGGGCCGTGCTGTAGCCACTGGGCCAGACATTTGGGCTCCGGGCATATCCCAGGGGAAGGAACAGTAGGTAGCCTTGTAGCACCCAACTTGTCGTCTCTCACGGGGATCCGCCTGGCAGGAGGCGAATTAAGCCGGGCAACCGGGCCCGACTTTCTTCCAACTCCCTCCGTTTTTTGGGCAGGTTTGAGAATTGGGCACCTCCAGAGAAGCAGCGTGGCTCAGTGGAAAGAGCCCGGGCTTTGGAGTCAGAGGTCATGGGTTCCAATCCCGGCCCCGCCACTTGTCAGCTGGGTGACTTCGGGCAAGTCACTTTGCTTCTCTGGGCCTCAGTTCCCTCATCTGTAAAATGGGGATCAATCAATCAATCAATCAGTCATATTTATTGAGCGCTTACTGTGTGCAGAGCACTGGACTAAGCGCTTGGGAAGTACAAGTTGGCAACATATAGAGACAGTCCCTACCCAACAGTGGGCTCACAGTCTAAAAGGGGGAGACAGAGAACAAAACCAAACATACTAACAAAATAAAATAAATAGAATAGATATGTACAGGCAAAATAAATAAATAAATAGAGTAATAAATATGTACAAACATATATCCATATATACAGGTGCTGTGGGGAAGGGAAGGAGGTAAGATGGGGGGATGGAGAGGGGGATGAGGGGGAGAGGAAGGAAGGGGCTCAGTCTGGGAAGGGATGAAGACTGAGCCCCCAGTGGGACAACTTGATCAGCTCGTATCCCCCAGCGCTTAGAACAGTGCTTTGCACATAGTAAGCGCTTAACAAATACTATTATTATTATTATTATTATTATTATTATTATTATTATTATTAAGCAGCGTGTATAGAGCCCAGGCCTAGGAGTTAGAAAGACCTGGGTTTAATCCCAGCTCCGCCACGTATCTTCTGTGTCAAGCTCGGGCAAATCACCTGACTTCTCTGGGCCTCAGTGACCTCATCTGTCAAATGGGGATTAAGAGTGTGAGCCCCATGTGGGACAGGGGCGGTGTCCAACCTGATTAACTTGTATCTTTCCCAGTGCTTAGAACGGTGCTTGGCACGTAGTAAGCGCTTAACAAGTACCATTAGTAGCATTCAGTCAAAAAGAAAAATCAGTTTTGTAGACCTCTGCTGAAGTCAGAGGGACCAGCAGAAGCTGACGACATTGTGAGCGTAGTGCAAGGATTGTAGGGGGATGTGGACTAGAAGGAGTGGAGCGTCCAAAAGCTAGCAAGTCACTGTGTGGGGTCCTTTCAGCCCTGGTTGGAAATGCTCACGTCTCATCAGAAGCAGCGTGGCTCAGTGGAAAGAGCCCGGGCTTTGGAGTCAGAGGCCCTGGGTTCAAATTCCAGTTCCACCAGTTGTCAGCTGTGTGACTTTGGGCAAGTCACTTTACTTCTCTGGGCCTCAGTTGCCTCATCTGTAAAATGAGGGTGAAGACTGTGAGCCCCCTGTGGGACAACCTGATCACCTTGTAACCTCCCCAGCGCTTGGAACAGTGCTTTGCACATAGTAAGCGCTTAATAAATGCCGTTATTATTATTACTACGTCTGCTCTGTGACCTTAGGCAATTCATTTCACTTCTCTGTGCCTCAGTTACGTCATCGGGAAAATGGGAATTAAGACTGTGAGCCCCATGTAGGCCAGGGACTGTATCCAACCTGATGAGCCTGTTTCTACCTCAGCGCTTAGAACAGTGCTTGACACATAGTAAGCGCTTAACGAATACTATGTGAGCCCACTGTTGGGTAGGGACTGTCTCTATATGTTGTCAACTTGTACTTCCCAAGTGCTTAGTACAGTGCTCTGCACACAGTAAGCGCTCAATAAATACGATTGATTGATTGAATACCATCACAATCATCATTATTATCAGGAGGCCTGGGGTAAGCGAGTTAGCCCCAGCTCAAACAGCAATGGGGCTGTTTACCCACACCCGGGGAGTGGGCAATAATAATAATAATAATAACGGTGATATTTGTTAAGCGCTTACTATGTGCCAAGCGCTGGCACTGTTCTAAGTGCTTGTTGAGGTCATGTTCAGAGTACCGTGTGTAGCTGTTATATCCTTGAAGGATTTTTCTCCTGCCCGGATGGCAAAACATGCTGTCTCTCTCCCTCTGGTCGTCATTACAGTAACACGTGGAAAACCAGAATTAAACGTATGTTCTCCAACCAGGTATCAAAAAGGTTATATCCCGTTAAAGATGTCCTAGTCAATTTTCCACACGGAGTATTGCATGTGTGGATTTTTCTTTTGGATTAGAAGTCAATCTCTGCTCTTCTGGGTGCAAAAATGAGCCTTGGGGCTCCCGAGGTCATGTTGAGAAGAGATAGTCTGTCCCATCTATGACATATCCATTCTGAAAATTGGCTTACCATCTAATTCAACCTTACTGGGCATGTGGTGAATCGCGTAGGGAGCAATTGAAGGTAAGGGCCTGTAGTGTATTTTATTTTGTTTTGTTGTAAGTGCTGTTTATGCTTCTAGTATTTTGAGAAGCAAAGGATAGAACCGTATCCTATGGCAAGGAATGAAATTTTTTCGATCTCTTCTTGCTTGGTAGCCTGGCACATCTGGAATAAACCAAAAATGAATTCAGTTTTGCGCATTACGAGCTCCAAAATTGCCACTCTGGAAAATTTTCACCAGATGCTCCCCACACTTTCCAGTGTAACAGTGATGAAGTATCTTAGTTCAGTAAGCTAGCTGGAAAATGTGTCCATTTTATTCAAATTCCTCCTGGCTTCAGGCCTCTTATTTGAAGACCAGTTTGGCCTTGCTGGGTAGGGAATTACCAATTAAACTTGCATTCAGAAGGCAACGTACAGGAAAGGTAAGCTTGTACATAAAACTGACACCATTTTTCATACTGCTTCTGGTGTTGGCATCCCCATTTCAGAGATCCTTTGCTTTTTCCCCTCTCTCCGGAACCAGCTTCGCGATTGACAGATGGGAAATGCAAACTGGTTACAGCGTGCAGACGTTGGACATTTCAGCCTTGCATTTGTCAAGATATTCCCCAGTTTCCCAAAAGAACGGGGAAGAGTAGAAACCAGGAATCATATACTGACTTTTCTTAGGGTTATTCTACATGATGGCTTTAGGGGGTCAATTTAAGGTTGGGTACATTTGGACAAAAGATGATCAGTTTTTTATCTTGCAGATTTAGAGGGGTATCTTTAACTGTAGTTTATATTATTTTTGCATTTCACTGTCTTTAACTGCAAGTAAAATCAGCATGATCCGTTAGCTTATTTTAAAATGGACAATGTACATTTCACTCCATCTCCCCCCCTTCCCCCTCCTCATCCCCCCCGCCTTACCTCCTTCCCCTCCCCACAGCACCTGTATATATGTTTGTATGTATTTATTACTCTATTTATTTTATTTGTAAATATTCTATTTATTTTCTTTTGTTATTATGTTTTGTTTTGTGGTCTGTCTCCCCCTTCTAAACTGTGAGCCCGCTGTTGGGTAGGGCCCGTCTCTATAAGTTGTCAACTTGTACTTCCCAAGCACTTAGTCCAGTGCTCTGCACACAGTAAGTGCTCAATAAATATGATTGAATGAATAATGCTCAGCTAAAAGAAATATAACAAAAATGTCTTTAAGAGCAGTGCTGTTAGCGATAAAAATTGTATTTTAGCAGTCTCTTTTGGAATAGACAGTAGCACTGATACTGCTGTGAGTTGCTGCTATTTCTGATACTGAGTTGGTAAAATCTAAAAGACCTACACATTTTTTTACATTAGTTATCTCTGAATAATTTTTTTCCGCTATTAATGTAATTAGAAAGAAAATCAACTGTTTCTGAGACATCCCCGGGAATATTTTGGTATATTAGAGTATTGATACTTTTTTTATGGTATTTGTTAAGCACCTACCGTTTGCCAGGCGTGTTCTAGGTGCTGGGGTCGATACAAGCTAATGAGGTTGGCCACAGTTCGTGTCTCATGTGAGGCCCACGGTCTTAATTCCCATTTTACAGATGAGGGAGCTGGTACAGAGAAGTGAAGTGACTTGACCAAGGTCACGCAGCAGATAATTGGGCACATTCTCCCGATAAATCCGTGGCCGGGTCTCCGAATGAAAAGCTGAAGGGATCATTGCACTACCATGAGCTGTGATTTGTGGTGAACAGGGCCCAACAAGCACAACTTTGATTCTTTGTGGTCATGAGACTAATTAGGGCCCACACCCAAGTGAGAGGAAAGCCACAAATTATGGTCCGGAGGGGTCCACAATAATAATAATGACGATGATAAGAATACCGGTGGTATTTGTTAAGCACTTACTATGCGCCAAGCACCGGGATCGGTGCAGATAAATCGGATTGGGCGTGGGGCTCACAGTGTCAATCCCCGTTTTACAGAGGAGGTAACTGAGGCCCAGAGAAGTGAAGTGACTTGACCAAGGTCACGCAGCAGATAATTGGGCACATTCTCCCAATAAATCCGTGGCCGGGTCTCCGAATGAACAGCTAAAGGGATCATTGCACTACCATGAACTGTGATTTGTGGTGAACAGGGCCCAACAAGCACAACTTTGATTCTTTGTGGTCATGAGACTAATTAGGGCCCACACCCAAGTGAGAGGAAAGCCACAAATTATGGTCCGGAGGGGTCCACAGTAATAATAATGACGATGATAAGAATACCAGTGGTATTTGTTAAGCACTTACTATGCGCCAAGCACCGGGATCGGTGCAGATAAATTGAATTGGGCGTGGGACTCACAGGGTCAATCCCCGTTTTACAGAGGAGGTAACTGAGGCCCAGAGAAGTGAAGTGACTTGACCAAGGTCACACAGCAGACGTGAGGGAGCCGGGATTAGAACCCAGGTCCTTCTGACACAGAGGTCGGTGCTCTATCCATCTCTGCAGTCTGTTCAGTCTTGCCAGTGGTGATGGAACTTCACTTGCTTACTACTCCTTGGCCATTCCCAGAAATCGTCCCTAGTTTCCTGGCCAAAGCAGTGAGGCCTACTGAGCAAAGATGTGAGAAAGGATCGACTCGGGCCTGGAATGCCCCCAGTCCCTCTGCCCATCCGCCAAGCTAGCTCTCTTCCACCCTTCAAGGCCCTGCTGAGAGCTCACCTCCTCCAGGAGGCCTTCCCAGACTGAGCCCCTTCCTTCCTCTCCCCCTCATCCCCCTCTCCATCCCCCCATCTTACCTCCTTCCCTTCCCCACAGCACCTGTATATATGTATATATGGTTGTACATATTTATTACTCTATTTATTTTACTTGTACATATCTATCCTATTTATTTTATTTTGTTAGTATGTTTGGTTTTGTTCTCTGTCTCCCCCTTTTAGACTGTGAGCCCACCGTTGGGTAGGGACTGTCTCTATATGTTGCCAATCTGTACTTCCCAAGCGCTTAGTACAGTGCCTGCACATAGTAAGCGCTCAATAAATACGATTGATGATGATGATGACTCAGCTCAGCATATGCCGGTGCACTTCACCCACCTCAAAAATGACCACTCTCCAAATGCTTTCTGCCCGTCTTTGGGTTTAGCTCTGTCTTACCGTACTTACTTTTATGTCCGCCCCACTTCTTTGTATCATTTTTGCCACTCAAAAACCGCGGAGGGGTTATTTCGTGGAAAACAAAGTCCAGCCCATAAGGGAGCGGAAGAGAAAAGAGGAGAGGGATGGTGACAAAGGAAAAATTGGAGTTCTCGAGACCAGTCAGTCAATCACTGGGACTTACTTTATCTCAACAACTGTGCTTCGGGCATGGGAGAGTCTAATAGATTTAGTGCCTCAGTCACCTCATCTGTAAAATGGGGATTAAGACTGTGAGCCCCCGTGGGACAACCTGATCACCTTGTAACCTCCCCAGTGCTTAGAACATCATCATCAATCGTATTTATTGAGCGCTTACTGTGTGCAGAGCACTGTACTAAGCGCTTGGGAAGTACAAGTTGGCAACATGTAGAGACGGTCCCTACCCAACAGTGGGCTCACAGTCTAAAAGAGGGAGACAGAGAACAAAACCAAACATACTAACAAAATGAAATAAATAGAATAGATATGTACAAGTAAAATAAATAGAGTAATAAATATGTACAAACATATATACAGGTGCTGTGGGGAAGGGAAGGAGGTAAGATGGGGGGGATGGAGAGGGGGACGAGGGGGAGAGGAAGGAAGGGGCTCAGTCTGGGAAGGCCTCCTGGAGGAGGTGAGCTCTCAGTAGGGCCTTGAAGGGAGGAAGAACAGTGCTTTGCACATAGTAAGCGCTTAATAAATGCCATCATCATCATCATCATTATTATTATTACGGTGCCTGACACATAGTAAGTGCTTAACAAATACCGTAACTGTTATTATTTGGAATTTATCACCCATCTGATTAGTTGATTTGTGCAGACGTGGAGGAGCTGAAGTGGCCAGCTCTCCTGGGGTCGGATCGTAGAGAGTGAATGAGACAGCAGCCTGAGAGAGACTGCTGAGTGGATGCGGCCCTGCACAACAAAAATGATGAGATCATAAGTGAGGCATCTCCATTTGAAAACATGCGAATTGCTTTTAATTTAAAAAAATTTGAAATTTAAAAAATTTTAAAAATATATATATTTTTTTAATTCTAAAAAATTTGTAAAATTTTTTTTAAAAAAAATTCTGAAAATCCAAAATGTATTTTTTGTGTTGGGGGGGATTAAGTTGAGTCAGCAGGTATTGGATTTATTCCAAGAATGTCAGCAGCAAACGTGCGACCTGAAGAAGAAAGAACTCTGCCGAACAGAACTACAGCGAGAAATTCAGCGAATTTATCCACGTATGTTTTCTCTCTTTTGCGAGTTCAGAAACATTTGACGAAGCGTTTCCGTTTTCGACACCCCAGTGGTAAATCGGCGTCTTTTTTGCCCTGTCTTCTGTCTTTAGAGAGCAGACTCTTTTTGGTCGGCTCCTCGCTAAACGGATTTGGTACCCGCAGCAGTGATGGCGACCTGTGCCTCGTTGTTACCGAGGAACCAGTAAGTTGCTAATCAACCGTTGACTCACCCCCTGCCCAGTCGAGTGAATCAGAAATTGCCTAAATAGAGAATGTGCCTCGGTCGCCAAGATGGGATGCTTGCGCTGCATTGTCATGTGGGGGTATGATGGGGGTGTTTGAAACAGTGACAAGAAGGGAAAGTCCTGACTGTTTCGCTTTCTGGTGAACTATATTGCTTTGCCCTAATTAGCCCTTGTTTTTCCTTAACGTTCTCAACAGAAGAGGGGCTATTACGTGGGGAAATAAGTGGAGGAAAGGAGGGAAGAAGCAACTCCGACTGCACTCTCCCAAGTGCTGCGTGCAATTGGCACTCAGTGAATTGGGAAGAATTATGACGTTCGGAGAAGCAGCGGGGCTCAGTGGAGGGCTTTGGAGTCAGAGGTCATGGGTTCCAGTCCCGGCTCCGCCAACTGTCAGCTGTGTGGCTCTGGGCAAGGCGCTTAACTTCTCTGGGCCTCAGTTCCCTCATCTGTAAAATGAGGACTAAGACTGTGAGCCCCCCCCCCCCATGGGACAATCCGATCAGCTTGTAACCTCCCCAGCGCTTAGAACAGTGCTTTGCACATAGTAAGCGCTTAACAAATACCGTCATTATTATTATTATTATATCCTTATCTCCTCCCATTCCAGTGGCGTGGCTCAGTGGAAAGAGCCCGGGCTTTGGAGTCAGAGGTCACGGGTTCAAATCCCGGCTCCGCCACTTGTCAGCTGTGTGACTTTGGGCAAGTCACTTCACATCCCTATTCCGTGTCGTGGCTCAGTGGAAAGAGCCCGGGCTTTGGAGTCAGAGGTCATGGATTCAACTCCCGGCTCCGCCAACTGACAGCTGTGTGACTTTGGGCAAGTCACTTCACTTCTCTGGGCCTCAGTTCCCTCATCTGTAAAATGGGGACTAAGACTGTGAGCCCCCCATGGGACAACCCGATCACCTTGTAACCTCCCCAGCGCTTAGAACAGTGCTTTGCACAAAGTAAGCGCTTAACAAATACCATTATTATTATTATTATTATTATTATATTCCCTATCTCCTCCTATCCCAGTGGCATGGCTCAGGGGAAAGAGCCCGGGCTTCGGAGTCAGAGCTCATGGGTTCGAATCCCAGCTCCGCCACATGTCTGCTCTGTGACCTTGGGCAACTCACTTAACTTCTCTGAGCCTCAGTTACCTCATCTGTAAAATGGGGATTGACTGTGAGCCCCACGTGGGACAACCTGATCACGTTATATCCCCCCAGCGCTTAGAACAGTGCTCTGCACATAGTAAGCGCTTAACAAATGTCATCATTATTATTCTCTGGGCCTCAGTTCCCTCATCTGGAAAATGGGGGTGAAGACTGTGAGCCCCCCGTGGGACGACCTGATCACCTTGTAACCTCCCAAGTGCTTAGAACAGTGCTTTGCACATAGTAAGCGCTTAATAAATGCCATTATTATTATTATTATTACCCCTTTTTTAAAAAAAGAAAATTTCAAGGTATTGAAATTTCTGTCCGTAGCACTCTGACCCTATTTCTCTTTTTACCTTGTCATGTGGGTGAACATTTCGAAAGAGATACCTCATTCATTCATTCAGTCAATCGTATTTATTGAGCGCTTACTGTGTGCAGAGCACCGTACTAAGCGCTTGGGAAGTCCAAGTCGGCAACACATAGAGACGGTCCCTACCCAGCAGCGGGCTCACCGTCTAGAAGGGGAAGACAGACAACACAACAAAACATGTAGACAGGTGTCAAAATCGTCAGAACAAATCGAATTAAAGCTTGTCAGGGCAAGCCTGCTTCCTGGGCATTCCAACCCTACTCCTCTTCTTACCCTGGCATACGCCGCTGTCACTGCCTACAGAAATCATCTTTTATTCCCCTCTATCAATCAATCAATCAATCGTATTTATTGAGCGCTTACTGTGTGCAGAGCACCGTACTAAGCGCTTGGGAAGTCCAAGTTGGCAACATCTAGAGACAGTCCCTACCCAACAGTGGGCTCACAGTCTAAAAGGGGGAGACAGAGAACTAAACCAAACATACTAACAAAATCAAATAAATAGAATAGATATGTACAAGTAAAATAAATAAATAGAGTAATAAATATGTACAAACATATATACAGGTGCTCTGGGGAAGGGAAGGAGGTAAGATGGGGGGATGGAGAGGGGGACGAGGGGGAGAGGAAGGAACTCTTATCAAGTTGTGGGCAGGGGAGGGGAAGGCGTGATGCGAGTCAGTGTGGTTGTACACTTTCAGAGTTGGGATATTAATAATCCCGTCGCTCCTTTTGAGCTTGGTTCCTGAAACAACCGCCAACAACTCCAGCCCTTCCCTGGTTGTAAGAGAAAGAAGGGCCGGGGAGACGAGAAGCAGTCTATCCGGGACAGTCGGAGCCGATTCCTCCCCTGTACTGCCCTGAGCCTTCCCTCCAGTATGGAGGTTGGAGATACTCTATTTATTTATTTATTTTATTTGTACATATTTATTTTATTTTGTTGATATGTTTTGTTGTCTGTCGCCCCCTTCTAGACTGTGAGCCCGCTGTTGGGTAGGCACTGTCTCTTTATGTTGCCAACTTGTACTTCCCAAGCACTTAGTACAGTGCTCTGACCACAGTAAGTGCTCAATAAATACGATTGAATAATAATAATAATGATGGTGGTATTTAAGCGCTTACTATGTGCAAAGCACTGTTCTAAGCGCTGGGGGGATGCAAGGTGATCAGGTTGTCCCGCGTGGGGCTCACAGTCATCATCCCCATTTTACAGATGAGGGAACTGAGGCTCCGAGAAGCGAAGTGACTTGCCCAAGGTCACACAGCAGACGTGTGGCGGAGCCGGGATTCGAACCCACGACCTCTGACTCCAAAGCCCGGGCTCTTTCCACTGAGCCACGCTGCTTCCCTAGAAGTCCTAGAGTGTGTTTTTGTTTCTGTGCCCATTCACTTTGGATTTTCTGGACTAGCGTGTCGATTTTCATTTCCTTCCTTTGAAAATTTGTGTGTTCATCAGTAGACTGTGAGCCCACTGTTGGGTAGGGACCGTCTCTATATGTTTCCAACTTGTACTTCCCAAGCGCTTAGTACAGTGCTCTGCACACAGTAAGCGCTCAATAAATACGATTGATTGATTGATTGGTATGATTTGAGCGCATACTTTGTGCAGGGTACTATACTAAGCGCTTTTGAGAGTACAAAACGCTCAGCGCTTAGAACAAGTGCTTTGTACATAGTAAGCGCTTAATAAATGCCATTATTATTATTATTATTACAATATAAATAATACATGTGTTATAGAATGGCGATGCCAATCTGCTTTTTGCTAAAAGGGCACAAATTAATTTGAGAGGTAATGCATGTTTTCACTGACTGTTTCCAGTATTCCACCGACAACGTCTCCCAGGTATTCCAAATGGAAAAGCCATCCGCTCCGATAGATATATTAAGTAATCCTTCTGCGGTCTTCAGAAGAGCATAGAAAACTAATAGAATCCTTGTGAAATTTTAATCCAGTGGAAATTCCAGAACGGGGAATTAGGACATGTCATTTCACTTGGGCATACTCTAGAGTAGCAGTAGAGTACTTTAAAGTAGGAGTAGAATTAAATGTTTACTGTGTGCAGAGCACTGGGAAAAAATGCATAGGTGAAAATTAAGCACATTCCCCGGCCTTCCAGCGATTAGTACAGTGCTTTGCACACAGTAAGCGCTCAGTAAATATGATTGATTGATTGATTGATTCCAGGGGCTCACATTCTCAAAATAAGTTGGGGAATGGTTCGGTGACAAACATAGTAGTGACAGTGCGATAACAGAAATACAAAACAACATAAAAGTCCAGAATACAAGAAGTCCGGTGGTGATGGGGATAGTGGAGGCTTCTGCGACGTCAGGAGTCCGGTAACTTCCAAAGTTTCCCGTCATTCTAAAATTGGCAGAAACTGTGCCTGGCTGATTATTAAATCTCCACACCCTGGGAGCCCGGAGCAAATCGAGCTGGGGCTCTGGGAATAGCGATGGGAAGATGCCATTGGTCTCTTTTCCAGTCTGGTGGGAGGAGGGGTGCAATGTAGCCATTTAATAATATAATAATAATAATGATGATATAACAATTGTGGTATTTGTTAAGTGCTTACTGCGTGCCAGGCACTGTACTAAGCGCTGGGGTGGGTACAAGCAAATCAGGTGGGACCTGTCCCTCGTGGGGCTCGCAGTCTCAATCCCCATTTTACAAATGAGGCCCAGTGAAGTGAGGTAGAAGCAGCGTGGCTCAGTGGAAAGAGCCCGGGCTTTGAAGTCCGAGGTCGTGGGTTCGAATCCCGGCCCCGCCACATGTCTGCTGTGTGACCTTGGGCAAGTCACTTAACTTCTCTGGGCCTCAGTTTCCTCATCTGTAAAATGGGGATTCAGACTGTGAGCCCCCCCCCCCCCCAAGGGGCAACCTGATCACCTTGTAACCTTCCCATCATCATCATCATCATCAGTCGTATTTATTGAGCGCTTACTATGTGCAGAGCACTGTACTAAGCGCTTGGGAAGGACAAATTGGCAACATATAGAGGCAGTCCCTACCCAACAGTGGGCTCACAGTCTAAAAGACTTCCCAGCACTTAGAACAGTGCTTTGCACATAGTAAGTGCTTATTAAATGCCATTAAAAAAAAAATGAGGTAACTGAGGCCCAGAGGAGTGACTCGCCCAAGGTCACGCAGCAGACAGGCGGGATTAGAACCCAGGTCCTTCTATCTTCCAGGCCCGGGTTCTAGCCATTACACAAACCCCCCCACCTACTGACATGGAAAAGGCTTGTCGGAGGTAAGGGTCCCGTGCAGGGGTTTCTTCTCTCTGAAATTTGGTTTTTTCCTTGTGGCACTATGTTCATCCTCTCTGGTATCCAGTATAATGTGACATCAAATTTTAATCAGGCTGATTTTTTTTAAAGGCAGTTGTGATAGAGGGACATCTCTGCACACAGTAAGCGCCCAATAAATACGACTGACTGAATGAATCCTCGTAGTCCCAAGTATGGTACAGAATTATACAGCGCTTAGAACAGTGCTTTGCACATAGTAAGCGCTTAATAAATGCCGTTATAGAATGCACAAACCCATTTGAGGAAATGATGCCGACCACCTCTCGATTTGTTTTCACTGTTTTCATAATCTTATTCTGAAGAGAAAGGGACCGCAGGGGTATTTCTCTTTAGAATGAGCTTTCAGAAAGGAGATTGGGGAATTTTAGGATTTCATTATGTAAATCTCATGGGTTGTAAATGTATGTACATTTTTCATCGTTTAAAAAGTGCACTGTTCTTGAAGGAAGCTTTCAAAGTTAATATTACTCTGAGCATGGAATTGAGGGGAGGAAGCCTAAAGTTGTTTTTTTCATGCTTATTTCAGGTAAATCAGAAGACAGAAGCAAGATATATTCTCAGCTTAGTCCAAAACCACTTCTCTACTAGACTTTGTAAGTCTCAGCCTTCTTTACTTTACCTATCCAATTTTAGTTTACAAATCAATCAGTCGTATTTATTGAGCGCTTACTGTGTGCAGAGCACTGTACTAAGCGCTTGGGAAGTCCAAGTTGGCAACATATAGAGACAGTCCCTACCCAACAGTGGGCTCACAGTCTAAGAGATTGAGTCAATTTGATTATCAGAGCGACAATATGTAGTAGTTGGCTGTTCAGTTATTTGGAAATCCCGCAAGCTTTTGCCTTCTACTGAAATTAGGAAGGTAATTAATTAAATGAATACTACAAAGGCGTGTAAGGTGTCTGCTGCTATCGTGGAATCTTGCCAAACACTACTGTAATTCACCAAGACATTTCCGTTCAGGGGCAGCATGGGAGAACGAGGAAGACATAGGCGTCGGGCAGATGAGCTCTTTGTTTTATTTTCTGGATTTTGACCAGATACCCCCGGATTCATTGACTGCATTAGTTTTATCAGTGCGGCAAGATGCCCTTCGTGGCATTCGGTCTTGCTCACTGGACCACACGGGATCCTGATAAGCTGGAAGCCCCCCAGCCACAGGGCAACACTGCAAAGGGGAAGACCCCCACAGACTTGCTGGTGACTGGGGGAATCGTCCAAGACAGCTAAAGGGGCTACTCTAGGTCACGGAGATCATGCTGCCAACTTGTACTTCCCAAGCGCTTAGTACAGTGCTCTGCACACAGCAAGCGCTCAACGAATACGATTGAATGAAATGCAGTGGAGTCTGGGCTTCGGGTCCGGGGATGTAATAATAACAGTACTTGTTAAGCGTTTATTATGTGTCGAACATTGTTTTAGGCACTGGGGTAATGAGGTTGTCCCGCGTGGGGCTCACAGTCGTAATCCCCGTTTTACAGGTGAGGGAACTGAGGCCCAGAGAAGTTGTGACTTGCCCTAGATCACACAGCAGACATGTGGTGGAGCTGGGATTCAAATTCAGGTCCTTCTGACTCCCAAGCCTGTGCTCTGTCACTGCTTCTCTTTAATCAGGACTGTTTCTGGGGCCACCGGGCAGGTCTAAAGGGCCCAAGCTTCAGAAACCCGGCCCGGGAGGCATCGGTACCCTGAGCTGAGTGTCCCCAAACCGCCCCAGCTCCGGGGCGACTACAAACCAAGATCCGTGTCCGGCTGGGCATCACCCCCGAGGCTGCCCTGAATCCCTGGTCGCGCAAAAATACCCCCGAAGCCCCAGAACTCGGGTTCACCCTAATGTCGGCTAGCACGTTGCAGGCATTTTTGGCCACAGCATTTTCGGTTTGCTAGGACTGGAGAGTTGTAGCCTTGTCCCTTCCGTATTTTAAATAAAGAATTGTTTTTGGACACCGTATGTGATTCCACAGTTAACTTTGCTGGGGAGGGGGCGAGGACCACAGGGCATCACGGGATCATCCATTTTGGACTCGGCCCTTCTTGGTTTGAGGGGTTTTCCAGATTGCCTGCAGCAGCCCCGATGTTACTAATATAAATAATAATAATTGTGGTATTTGTTAAGCGCTTACTACGGGCCAGGCATTGCACTAATTGCCGGGGTGAATACAAGCAAAAAGATCAAAAAGAGTTAATGTGGAAAAATGATAATAATAATAATAATGGCATTTATTAAGCGCTTACTATGTGCAAAGCACTGTTCTGAGCGCTGAAATGGGCTGAAATGGAAATGGGCTCATTGTGTATTTCATAGTATTCCTTTTACTTTTTCAGCAAGCTACATTGAGAGACCTCAGCTAATTCGAGCAAAAGTGCCAATAGTGAAGTTCAGGGATAAAGTCAGGCAAGTAATCAGTGAAACTCCTCCTGTCATTTGAAGTTTCTGGATCACTTGGAGAATTGTATCTTGTACACACAGTTGCCCTGGTAATCCCTTTTTTGCCTCAACATCCTGGAGAACACCTCCTTCTATTCTGGACTTTAGAACTCACTTGTCCTTCGTCACCCTTCAGGTTTGAGAAGCACCGGAGCAGTAGTTGTGCGGGCCTCCTGAATTTCATCCATTCCCTGTTGGGCTTCACAGACGAAGCCTTAATTCACTTGATTTTCCATTTGTGGTAGAGGAGGTGATTTTTCCAAGAAGTTGAAAACACTTAATCACCTCGCCCCCTGCTATCTCACCTCCCTAATTTCTTACTACCACCCAGCCCAATCGCTTTGCTCTTTTAATGCTAACCTGCCCTCTGTACCTCGATCTCATCTGTCTGCCCTCCATCCTCTGGCCCTTGTCCTGCCTCTGGCCTGGAGTATCCTCCCTCTTCATATCTGACAGACAATCACTGTCCCCATCTTCAAAGCCTTATTAAAAGCATATCTCTTCCAAGAGGCCTTCCCCAGCTAAGCTCCCATTTCCTCGTTTCCCACTCCCTCTATGTCACCCTTGCCCTCAGCCCCACAGCAGTTATGCACAAATCCGTGATTTATTTATTTATATTAATGTCTATCTCCCCCACCAGACTGTAAGCTCACTGCAGGCAGGGAACCTGTCTGCCGACTCTGTTGTATTGTACTCTCCCAGGCACTTAGTACAGTGCCGTGCACACCGTAAGCGTTCAATAAATACAGTTGATTTTGGAGATTCAGAGGTAAAAATGAAGAACCCGAAAAATATCCAAAAGCATCGCATTTATAGTCTCAGGTGTGTGATCATTTAGACCCTTCCAAGGATCAGGGTATGAGCTCTTCACCTCCATAGAGAACAAATAGGAAATGAATGAAAATGGCCCTAGAAGAAGCAGGCAGACCTGGAGTTTGGTTTAGTTGCTGAGGGGAGGGACTGCCTCGTGTCTCACCTCGTCCAGGTTTGTGGTTCATTCATTCATTCAATCGTATTTATTGAGCGCTTACTGTGTGCAGAGCACTGTACTAAGCGCTTGGGAAGTACAAGTTGGCAACATGTAGAGATGGTCCCTACCCAACAGCGGGCTCACAGTCTAGAAGGGGGAGACAGAGAACAAAACAAAACATATTAACAAAATAAATAGAATAAATATGTACGAATAAAATAGAGTAATAACTACGTACGAACATATATACATATATACAGGTATATACATATAACCAGGATTTGCTTGTATCCACCCCAGCTCTTAGTACAGTGCCTGGCACAGAGTAAGAGCTTAGCAAATACTACGTGGTCTGATTGTTCCGAAATCTGGACTGTAGAAATCCGTGGTAGTCCCTCACTTGCTTCCTGTTTCTCTCCACGCACGCAGTGACCCCTATTAAGCGACCCCTATTAAGTACAAGTTGCCAACTTGTACTTCCCAAGCGCTTAGTCCAGTGCTCCGCACACAGTAAGCGCTCAATAAATACGATTGAATGAATGAAGCGATGGCCAAAACCGTTGGGCCAGTTGTTACGGCACAAAGTTGGACATTGCACTTCCTTTTTCAGAGAGTTAATTCATTCAGTCGTATTTATCGAGTGCTTACTGTGTGCAGAGCACTGTACTAAGCGCTTGGGAATTACAGGTTGGCAGTATCTAGAGACGGTCCCTACCCAACAACGGGCTCACAGTCTAGAAGGGGGAGACGGACAACAAAACGAAACATGTGGACAGGTGTCAGGTCGTCAGAATAAATAAAAATAAAGCTAGGTGCACATTATTAACAAAATAAATAGAATAGTAAATATGTACAAGTAAAATAGAGTAATAGATCTGTACAAACATATATACAGGTGCTGTGGGGAATGGAAGGAGGTAGGGCAGGGGGGGATGGGGAAGAGGAGAGAAAAAAGGGGGGCACCTGAATATAGCATAAATGAGCACTAATGTTTACTTCTGAATTAGCTTTTCTTAACTAAATGAACAGTGGGACCAAGTAGTGAACGTAGACACCACTTTCGCCGTTTATGCACGCATATTTCAGTAAAATAAAAGCTCGCGGAAATGATTTTCAGATTAAAAGAAGTTCGCAGGCTGGTGTCGTTATTTCAGACCACTCGGTCCCTCAGGCACCTGCTGTCCTGAGCCTTAAAACGGGGAGTCATTTTAATCGGGGTAACTGGTGAGGAACAGATTTAGGGAAGTCTAGCCGTCTTTATTTTTTAAACAAGAAGTTGTGCCTTTGGTGCGTCACTTACATAGACTAGTAGAAGAGGAGTAGGTGACGATTTTAGAATTAGCTTAATGCTACCGATTCTGCCCCAGTTCAGTTTCTCTGTACTATAGTACGCTTCTGGGGGGGATTTTAGGTAATTCTGGTGCTCTGGAGCAATGATTTGCCTAATGGGATCCTAGAAAAGTCATGGGTTCTAATCCCGGCTCCTCTACTTGTCTGCTGTGTGACCTTGGGCAAGTCCCTTCACTTGTGGGACAGGGACTGTGTCCAACCTGATTCACTTGTATCTTCCCCAGTGCTTAGAACAGTGCTTGCCACATAGTAAGCGCTTAACAAGTACTATTATTATTATTCTCTGGGCCTGTTACCTCATCTGTAAAATGAGGATTGAGACTGTGAGCCCCATGGGGGACACAGACTGTGTCCAACCCAATATGCTTGTATCCACCCCGGCGCTTAGTTTAGGGCCTCGCACATAGTAAGCACTTTAAAAATACCATAATTATAATTATTAAGGGTATCAGGACAACCCAATTGGCTTGTATCCACCCCGGCGCTTAGTTTAGGGACTCTCACATAGGAAGCACTTAAAAAATACCATAATTATTATAATTATTAAGAGCATCAGGAAATAATTGTGATTCGCCAGATGCATTCAGCTCCAACACAGCCCAACACTGGATAGTCTCCCATCCGTGACCCATTTGTGAGAATCCAGTCATCTCCATAGAGACTTTTTGACCGGTTTCCCCACTTCCCTTCCCCTCTCTCTGACTCTCTCTTCCGCTCAACAAATTTGGTCTTTGGTTCAACATAGTTCAAATGTCCAGTTTTCACATGTGTGAAAGTTCAAGAGGCCCAGTTTGGAATTCATGGTCTATCAGGAAGATTCGGTTATCTTAGGTGACTCTGAAAGAAACACAGTCACATTCAAATAAGTTATTTTTCTTGGTGAAAGTATCTGTGGTCCCCAAATGATAGATTTTCAGGGAAAATTAAGAACTAATAATGATAATTGTGGTATTTAAGTACTTACTACTGTGCGCTGGGGTAGGTGCAAGATAATCAGGCCCCACTTGTGACTCGCAATCTAAGTAGGAGGGAGAACAGGTATTGAATACCTGTTTTGCAGAAGAGTGAACTGAGACACAGAGAAGTTAAGTGATTTGCCCAAAGTCACACAGCAGGTACCCGGTGGAAACAGGAATAGAACACAGGTCCTCTTACTCCCAAGCTTGTGCTCTTTCTACTAAGCCACGCGACACCAAAATGTTGGATTCCCAACAGAGTTGGTGGACACGTCCCCTGCCCACAATGAGCTTACAGTCTAGAGGGGGAGAGAGACATCAGTATTAATAAATTAGGGTCGTGTACATAAGTGAGCCCGCTGCTGGGTAGGGACCGTCTCTATATGTTGCCAACTTGTACTTCATCATCATCATCAATCGTATTTATTGAGCGCTTACTGTGTGCAGAGCACTGTACTAAGCGCTTGGGAAGTACAAATTGGCAACATACAGAGACCGTCCCTACCCAACAGTGGGCTCACAGTCTAAAAGACTTCCCAAGCGCTTAGTACAGTGTTCTGCACACAGTAAGCGCTCAATGAATGAATAAGTACTGTGGGGCTGAGGGAGGGGTGAATAAAAGATGCAAGAGTGATGCAGAAGGGAGTGGGAGAAGAATAAAATCCCTGCCCACAAGGGGTTTACAAAGTAGGGGGATAGACCGGCATTAAAATTAATTACAGGTGGCTACGGACAGTAAATGCTATAGGGGTAGGATGATAAGTCTAGATCTTAGATGATCTAGATGATGATCTAGATGATCTTAGATGATCTAGATCTAGATGATGTCTAGATCTTCTAGACTGTGAGCCCACTGTTGGGTAGGGACCGTCGCTATATGTTGCCAACTTGTACTTCCCAAGCGCTTAGTACAGTGCTCTGCACACAGTGCTCAATAAATACGATTGATTGATTGATAACAAAGTGCTTGAGGGATACGGACGTGAGTGCATAGGTGATACTGAAGGGAGGGTGTTTTAGGGGAAATATGAGGGCTTAGTCAGGGACGCCTTCTTGGAAGACATATAATTTTAGCACAGTGTTGCACATGGGGAGAGAGGTTGTCTGTTGGCCGCCACTGCAGATTTTACAATAAATCTTCAAAGGCTTCCAGCTGCAAAAAAAACAAAGCTCTTGGGGGTGGGGGGGAATTAATTATGGATATTTTGAGAGAGATGGTCCCATTTGCAGAGGCCCACTAGCACCGGTACTCTTATCTGAGAAGAATTGCAGGATGGATTCAATCGTCCCGTTGCCACACCGTGGTTGTTTGCATAATCCAAAATGTCCCTTTCTGTAGTGGAAGCATTGCTACAGAAGGAAGAATTTTCATTGATCAATCAATCAATCATATTTATTGAGCGCCTACTGTGTGCAGAGCACTGTACTAAGCGCTTGGGAAGTACAAGTTGGCAACATATAAAGACAGTCCCTACCCAGCAGTGGGCTCACAGTCTAAAAGGGGGAGACAGAACAAAACCAAACATACTAACAAAATAAAATAAATATTGATAATCTTATTTTGCATGCCTTCGTGATGTTCTGTCTCGTCGTTTAGACTTTAATGTTAAGAGCAAAGGCTCATTCTTTGCTGCTCAAATAATCATGTGAAAAAGCACGGTGCTGGTATTAGCCATCCTGGTGGAGATGATGTTTTAAAAATATCTTTTGTTCAGTAAAGATGCGTGCGGTCTGTTAAATTTTCATCACCCTCTCTCACGCTTAACCACAACATAGGAGTGAAACTGGTGGTAGTAAACACGAGGAACTAAAAATGTACAATTCTGTTGCCTTCAATCTGCACACTGCCCAATTTTATTTTTCCAGCTCATAGGTTCCTGCTACCTCAAGTGGCTAACTCTTACTTTAGTCTGTTAAATTTCATCCCGGAATTGATTGATTAAACTTGTAATTGTGGTTGTTTGTATTTTTCAGCTGTGTGGAATTTGACTTGAATGTAAACAATGTTGTAGGAATAAGAAATACATTCCTTCTCAGAACCTATGCATACCGTAAGTTGTTTTAGATACTTGCCGACCTTTTAATCTTCTGTTAAATGTGTTGAAGTGAGTCCCGATGTTGGTATGATTGTTTTAATATATGATCCATTGCGTTACCGCAAAGAGTGCAGCAGTTTCTATCCCCTCAAATTGTTGCTCTAAATATTGTCAAATAAATATTTAAAATGTTCTGTTGAGATTTGGGGATGGCTGAACCAAGGGAAGTTGAACACTAGAAAGCTAAATGCCACTGTAGAAAGATCCAGGTTGAGCCCAAATCACAATTCGCAAGGAGGCGGATTTGTTAATGGGTGTGTGTGGGGGGAAATTCTGTAAATAGTTTGTAGTTACTCTTGTACTTACTAATTTCACTTGCAGTTGAGAATCGAGTGCGTCCCCTAGTACTGGTGGTTAAGAAGTGGGCGAGTCACCATGACATCAATGATGCCAGTCGGGGTACTTTAAACAGCTACAGTCTTGTACTGATGGTTTTGCACTATTTACAAAGTAAGTACTGTGTGTGTGTGTTCGTGTGTCCGTGTCCCCATCCATTTGTTCGTTCTTTTCTTTTCCCCTCACTGATGAAATGGAAGTGAGGTTAATCTTCATTATAATGCTCCCCTTACTGATCTTTTCCTGCTATGGAGTCATTTTAAAAGCTTTGCCAGGGAATTAGTTCTCTCCCATAATGTCACCCTGAATATGCTTGTGTAAAAATTTGAATCCCCTGTAAAACCTTAGAAAGGAGCTTCACTTGGTTTTACCCTCCTTTTAGCAACACTAACTTCTCCTAGAAGAAAGCTCAACTGTTATGTCCTTTATGGATCCCTTATCTTGAGTACTCAAGGTTTATAAAATATGCTCAACTATCATTCGTATTAGTCGGTTTTTGTATTCCCCCCTTTCCTTATAAACTATAAGTGAGTCCGGATTGGAAATGTAATCGCAAAGGCTTTAGACCCTTAATATACTCTGGTTCAGGGATGAAGAGGTCAGTTGGTTGCGATGGGCCGAGAGACCAAGGCCCTAAGCCTGGGAGTTTTTGATTGACTAGGGACCGTCTCTATATGGTGCCAACTTGTACTTCCCAAGCGCTTAGTACAGTGCTCTGCACACAGTAAGCGCTCAATAAATACGATTGAATGAATGAATGAATTGACTAATCCTTCCTTGCTCCGAGAAAGGATAAGACCCGGGTGGCACTGCTGGTAGAGAAATGTCACCCAGTCGGTGCAAATGTAGCCCTGCCCTCTAAGTTATCATTCTTCTTTACTTGTAAGGATTAAGCCTGCCTGGAAAAAGTAACTTTCCTCCTCATTTGAGTGATTTATGCCTAGGGGATAGAAGACAGGACCACAAGTAACTGAATACACTATCTTATTTGGCAAAGATATATATGTGTGTGTGTTTGTATATGTATATGCTTGTATATATGTATATCCACACATGCGTATGTGCATGTATGTGTGTATATATACACTTACGCATGTGTATACATGCATGCATGCACATATACGTATAAGTGCATGTGTATATATGTATATATGCATATACAAATATGCACGCATGTAAGTATGCATATACAAATATCCATGCATGTCTGTGTGCATGCACATGTATGCATGTGTATATGGGTGTATATATATACAAAAAAGAGAGGTAATTATGGGGTAAAAGTCCATAACAGCTACTGAAGCTGTCCATACTTCTCTTCTTCCCTCCATGGTTAAGTTGCACCTTTCCGCTAGAATGAAAGCACGGCTTCTACTCCGCTTTCATCCCTTTGCTCTCGACTGTGTGCATATCATCCCTGTGCTCATTCTCAATGGAAATTTCAGTGTTTAAATGGGTTGTTTTCTTTCAAGGTCCTTCAGTTTTCTCCTCTTCCCTAATTCAACCACTTGTTTTGTACTGTTCTGTTCCGTCAGAAATAGCAAGCATCCAGAACTGAAGGGACTGAGGCTTGAGTAGACTTCTTTTTAGGACCCAAAGTCCTTTATTTTGGACCCAGAGTCCTTTTTTTGAGGACCCAGGGTCCTCAAGAGCGCTTGGATGCCTCTGAAAAGCAGGTTTACCCTTTCCCGCTCTTTTTCTTCTCCTCTCAGTAAAACCTTTAGATCCTAATAGCTTTCTAAATTCCTGCACTGGTAAGTAAGCAAAATTTCCCCCTGATATCACACAGGACACCATGGGACTTGTATTTTGGTGTTTATTCGCTCTCTTCATGTTGAAATAGGAAAACACTTCCATGTGTCCAACATCCTCTGTATCCCCAGACTGCGAATAAAGAGAAGCCTTAATAGAGGCTTTATGATGCTGATAAGGCCTTATTAGATGTAATTTGTCTTTCGGAAGCTATAGACTCTGAGGGAATATTGAAGAACTGACTTCTCCCCTTTTTTACCAGTGTAGCTTGAAACCATGGAATATGCCACATCTACTGAAAAGTTCCATTCATAGCTATTTGGCTTTGAGTTGTTTTATGTATATTGTATTGCTAATAATGAGATAACTCACCATTCTCAGTGTGATCAGGGAATGTCTCATTTCTATCATTACATCGTACTCTCCCAAATGCTTAATACAGAACTCTACGCGCAGTAAGCGCTTAATAAATACGATTGATTCTGAAAAATAAAAGGATTTCCTTCTGCTGCTATATGCAGTGTATAGTCTCTGGGAAATCATGAATTTGCAATCCTGTATTGGAGTAAAAAGTACTGTATTTCATAGGGATTTTTCTTAGAATGTATTAGATCGGCCCATCGTATACGACATATTGACGATGCCAAGTTAGTTTCAAAGGTTTCGATGACATTGGAGCAGAGTTACTGTCAGATACTTGGAGAAAAATTCATGATGGCAAAAGTTCCATTAATATTTAGGAAGGTAATTTTGCATGTGGAGGGAAATCTATTTAGCAGCCTATTTGGAGGAGAGATCGTTTTTACATCCCTCACCCTCAGCCCTTTCTTTTAATCTTCTGGCTGATTGTGTTTTTAATTTTTTCTCCCAGTGCTCCAGTGTTCCTGGAGTTAGTACATTTTAGGATTTTTGTTTGACCCATTTTACCCAAGTCGTAATTTTAAAGAAAGAATAGCGCTGGTGTACATAGAATTGTTTACTCTGTAAGTAAGAAATCGCATTTCATTATTAAATAATGCTTTCATTAGATGCTTTTGAATTTAATGGAAATGATAAACACCCCAGGTTGTCTGGCAGCTGTTGAATTTCAGGGGAAACGTTTACCGTGGGCCTTCTCCGTCTCACACCTATGGTGGAACTGTCAAAATGATTGCTTTTTTGGAATTTTGTGAATCACAGAAGCTTTACACTTTTTTTTTTCTAGCCCTACCTGAGCCCATCCTTCCATCCCTCCAAAAAAAATATCCAGTAAGTGTTTCTTATGAATTACGAATTTCATCAAATGTATATTAGAACTGATTTATCTTCAATTTTACTGTGGATCTGGAAGTAGCGGATTGAGTCAGTTGGCCTGCCATCAGAATGTATTTGAACATGATTCTGCAGATTGTCAGTGCTGTAGTTGCTTGTCGGTGGGTAACTTGCCAGTTGAGGCTGTGGTGGCTTTGTCTGATGATAAACGAGGTTGTCAATGGGAGTTGAAGATGTACACTGTAATAATAATAATAATAATAATAATAATAATAATAATAATAATAACGGTATTTGTTAAGCGCTTGCTATGTGCCAGGCACTATTCTAAGTCTGGGGTAGGTACAAGGTAATCAGGTTGTCCCACGTGGGGCTCACAGTCTTACTCCCCATTTTACAGATGAGGGAACTGAGGCACAGAGAAGTTAAGCGATGTGCCCAAGGTCACACAGCAGACAAGTGGCGGAGCCGGGATTAGAACCTGCACCCTCTGATTCCCAAGCCCGTGCTGTTTCCACTAAGCCACGCTGCTTCTGTAGACTGTAAGCTCGTTTTGGACAGGGAACATGTTTGACAATTCTGCTGTATTGTACTCACCCAAGTGCTTAGTACAGCGCTCTGCACATAGTAAGTGCTCAATAGGTGCCACTGACTAACAGAATTTCCTGTTTACTGGGTTAAATTCCCCTTGGTATGTCCCAGAGTTTCCCCCTTCCAGTTTCTAAATAGAGTTCTTCTATCGTTGTGTCAGTAGGGATTCGACATCTCTTTTCCTTTTCCTAATCCTGATTCCCTGTCCAGGGGTGGTAGGGAGCGGAAACATGAAAAACGGATAGCTCTGTGGCTACTTCACTCCCTCATTTGATCTCACCGGTTTGTAGAACAGGTTTGGTGGTGGTGGTTGTTTCAGACGGTATTTGTAAAGCACTTACTAGCGCTTAGTACAGTGCTCTGCACACAGTAAGCGCTCAATAAATACGATTGAATGAATGAATGAATGTGTTAGGCACTATACTAAGTGCTGGGGTAGATAAAAGCTAATCAAGTTGGACTCTGTCCTGTCCTACAAGGGGCTCACAGTCTTAATCCCCATTTTAGAGATGAGGTAATGGAGATGCAGAGAAGTTAAGTGACTGGCCCACAGTCACACAGCAGACAAGTGGCACATGCAGGATTAGAACCCAGGTCCTTTTGAGTCCCAGGCCCACACTCAGTCCACTAGACCATGCAGACATTTATCTGTTGTCCTGGAGAGAAGATCTTGAGGGCCTTATTGACAGCTCTTGAGGAACTCTTTTTTTCCTTACTTCTCTGTGATTTTTGTTCCAAGCTATCCCTTTGGTGTCCTTTTTTGACAATCCACTCTTTGTCCGTTGGATTCCGATCTCATCTTTGGTACTGGTTTTATTTGGGAACAATCTTGTGACCGCTTACTGCTAATGGTCAGTGTGAGTTGAATCAAGGACACGATAGCCCTCCATCCGAAGGTCACATTCTATTTCTGAATAGAGTTGGTAGCATATAATTGGATGAACGATACAGAAACGGTACCGTTCCCAGTTGTGATTTATAATATCCCAGAGAAAGTTACAGAATTTATACTCTAGTGGGCTATCGCTATGCTGACCAAACTTTTACCCTCAGCGGTATTTATTGAATGCTTACTATGTACAGAGCACTGTGCTAAGTGCTTGGGAGAGTATGGTACAACAGAGTTCCTTGCCCACAACAAGCTTATAGCCTAGAGGGGTGAACAGACATTACTATAAATAATTTATAGTATATCACATATAGGTTTGAACTAAAGTGCTGTGGGACAAATTTCAAAGATTAAGGGGATTAGGAAGCATTACCATGAGATTTTAAACTCACGCTCAGGGAGCATGTCTCTCCAAACTGTTGTTCTGTGCTCTCCCAAGTACTTTAGTACGGTGCTGGGCAGGCAGTAAGCGCTTGGGAAATACGATCAATTGATTGATGAGAACAAATGGCAAGGAGGGCGAAGATCTTTGTTTACCGCTGGTGGGAAACACCGTCCATATACAATTTTTATTACGGAAGAAGTTCTGTATTTGAAAAACCCTAAGGTAGTTTTCAAATCAGCCACTAAAATCAACGAGGAAATCTTTTTAGAAGGGAAATGAAATATGGTGCTAGAAAGAAAAATTTGAATTTGGCTGGGGTGGAGGAATCAGGAGGGAAACACCAATCTCAAACTTCATAAAATGACAGTCAGTAGGACTTTGGGCATCACTAGCAGACAATTCATTCATTCATTCAATCGTACTTATTGAGCGCTTACTGTGTGCAGAGCACTGTACTAAGTGCTTGGGAAGTCCAAGTTGGCAACATATAGAGACGGTCCCTACCCAACCGTGGGCTCACAGTCTAGAAGGGGGAGAAAGACAACAAGACAAAACATATTAACAAAATAAAATAAATAGAATAAATATGTACAAATAAAATAAATAAATAAATAGAGTAATAGACAATACCAGGATTCACCTAAGGAGAGCAACTCTTGATCAAAATACCACTCGAGGGAAATCAGACCATAATTGTGGTACTTGTTAGTGCTTACGTGTCTAGGGCGCTGTACTGAAGGGGCCGGTTGAATCAGGCTGAGCACAATCCCTGTTCCCCCACGGGGCTCACTGTCTCAATCCCCATTGTACAGATGAGGTAACTGAGGACCAGAGAAGTGAAGTGACTTGCTAGGGTCTCACAGCAGACAAAAGTGGCAGAGGCAGGTTTAGGATCCAGGTCCTCCTGACCCCCAGGCTGATGCTCTATCCACTAGGCTACGGTGCAGTGAACCATCACCACTTGGCAAACCTTGGGATCCAGATAAAGGGGATTGCTCATCTGAAAATTAAACCCGTAGATGAAGCCAGCCAAGGAGCACATGCACCAGGTGATAAAAAAAAAAAGCTAAAGCGATCCAAAGTCAAGCAGACTGCATTGAAACTAGGAATTCTGTGAATCCTTGAATCAGTCGGTGGTGTTCATTGAGCAACTGGGAGGTGCAAAGCATTGTTCTAAGCACTTGGGAGAGAAAAACAGCATACCCCGTCTGTTCTTAGGTAATTTACAATCCATTGAAACTATATAGAGCCGTATGAAGCCATATGCGTGTAAATTGCTCCAGGCAAGAAAATGATAACATTTTTCTGATCACCTTCAATAGCAGGGATGAGGTTCCGCAAAGGGTAGTTAATCCACCTACACAGAAGCGGTGAAGTCATCGGCATAGCCTAGAAATAGCCTCTGGTTCCGAGAAACGGTCTGAAAATCCTGGCTGAACACTTTAATAGCGATTAAGACTTCAGAGAGTTTCTTGTTGGTCATTTTGTCAGTGAGTCACCCAGTTTCTTGAAAAGTGAATATTGGAACCAGCCTGAAGTAAATAAGTGCTGAAGACCTTAAACTAAAGGGAGCAGACTCTTTTGGGTTAAAGTAGGTGGTATCCTCAGATGGTGACTCTTTTTATTTCCTTGCAACATGACTAAAAGTGCCCTGCAGTACTTTGCATTTGTTTGGGATTTCGAACTTTACAGTTTATGAATCACCGAAAGAACAGTGAGTGACAAGGCAGCAAAGCATTCTGCTGCTGGAGAAAACAGCCATAATACAAAAATTTATACAAAGGTAGCTTCTTCAAACTCTCTACCACTTAGCCCATTAATTCCCAGTGGTTCAAAATAGTTCTTTAATGTGATTTTCCCATAATCAGGTTCTTCAGGAACACAACTACTGCGTTCTATTAGAAATGACTCTCTGAGTTAATCATTGGAAGGAAAAACATTTTGTCTTGCAAATGTAAAATTGTGGATCCTGAGGTAGTTGCACAGTGGCTTTCCTCTCTCCTTGGTAAGGATACAGTTGAGATCGAAACTTGTTTCCACTTTTAGTCTCTGAGTGAAAACACGTTCATAGACTGGAGAGGACAGTGTCAGCGAAGCCAAGGTTGGATAGGGATTCCAGGAGAAGGGGGGGGGTCCACAGTGTCAAAGGCAGCTGAGAGGTGGAGGAGGATTAGGATGGAGTAGAGGCCGTTGGATTTAGCGAGAAGGAGATCATTGGTGACCTTTGAGAGGGCGGTTTCTGTGGAGCGAAGGGGACGGAATCCAGATTGGAGGGGGTCATCATCATCATTATCATCAATCGTATTTATTGAGCGCTTACTATGTGCAGAGCACTGTACTAAGCGCTTGGGAAGTACAAATTGGCAACATATAGAGACAGTCCCTACCCAACAGTGGGCTCACAGTCTAAAAGGGGGAGACAGAGAGAGGGTCAAGGAGAGAATCGGAAGAGGGGAATTTGAGACAGCGGGTGTTGACAACTCACTTAAGGAGTTCGAAGAGAAATTGTAGGAGGGAAATGGGGTGATAACTGGAGGGAGCCGAGGGGTCAAAGGGAGGGTTTTTTTAGGATTGGGGAGACATGGGCATATTCGAAAGCAGTGGGGAAGAAGCCATTGGAGAGCAGACAGTTGAAGTTGGCTCTTAAGGAGAGAAGAAGGGAGAGGGCGAGAGTTTTGATAAAGTGCCAAGAAATGGGGTCAGTTGTGCAGGTGGAGGGGGTGGCTTTTGAGAGGATGCAGGAGATCTCTTATAGAGATACTGCTGGGAAGGATGAGAGAGTTGAAGAGGGGGCGGGAGAAGGGAGGGGCTGAGGAGGGGCAGGGACAATTTTAGAGAGCTCACCCCTGATAGTGTCAATTTTCTTAATGAAGTAGGCGGCCAGGCCATTGGGGGCAAGGGGAGGCATTGCGGGGAGACGGGACCCCTGTCTGGGGGCCATTTATCTTCAAACTTGTTGATGAGAAGAGTTCTAATTGCTCCCCTTATTTCTTTGAGAACCAACACCCATAGCCGTTATTCAAAGACTGCATAATTATGTTATATTGACACGGTCATGGCCCAACAAGTAATTCATGCAATTCACCTGACAAAATTGCACTGGGCAGATCCCAGACCTCCAGAACAGTCGTTTCCCGAAAGCTGCACTTTAAGTCAGATGTTCTAAGTTGGAACCAGTTTTCTCATAGGAACAGTGTTATAAAGGAAAGATTGGTTCCTGAACTGAGATCAGGCCCCGTGTTTTTGCCAAAATCACCCAGAACTGTGTATTCCTTTAAAATCTAGCTACATGAATGCATTTGCAGAGAATGAGAGGGTTTTTCAGTGATGGGGTCACCAGCATTTAGTTCACTGAAGTCAAATGGATGTGTTGACCCCGCCCTGGTCAGACAGTCGATCAGTCATCAAAAAAGATACGGGCCCAGGGAGTCAAAAGGACCTGGGTTCTAGTTCCAGCTCTGCTCCTTGTCTGCTGTGTGACCTTGGGGAAGTCACTTCACTTCGCTGTGCCTCGGTTGCCTCATCTGTAAAATGGGGATTAAGACTGTGAGCCCCGTGTGGTTGGACAAGGACTTTGTCCCATCTACTCCAGTTCTTATGCCTGTCACACGGTAAGTGTTTAACTACCAAAAAGAGAGAGAGAGAGGAAACTGAGGCCAGAGCGGGTAAGTGATATTTCCATGGTCACACTGTAGGTCAGTGAGCGAGCTGAGCCTCTCACCCAGGTTTCCCGATTCCCGGTCCTGTGGTCTTTCCTAAAATGAATACCTGTAGGTCCTCCGGCTAGGATAAGAATTCTCAGATCTGGAAGTTCCCAACAGGGTGGGATTTGTGAGAAGAATGGAAGGAGACGTCGGGAAGATCAAGATTAGTCTCCCGCACATCATTCTGGCTTGGTTGTGCTTGGAAACTGGGGAAATCACCCTGGAATTAAATGAAGATCTCCCATGTAGGGCCCGATCTATCCACCAACAAATGTCAGCTGCCCTTTTCCTAAGTGCCTGCCACTTTCTTCCACAGCCCATAGCCTCACTTGCTTTGCCGTTGCCTCGAGTTCTCTCACTAGATGGCCACTTGCTTTCCCTGCTCTCTTTCCCCTCTGTGGCTACTGAAAATGGGGAAATCTGGAGAAGCGGGGTGTCCTCACTGAAATCACTCAAAGGACTTTCTGAGGAAGTAGGGGTTGCAAAGTACTGCAGGACTCTTTGCAGTATCTTCTGCTCCACAAGCAGCAGTATGACATAGTGAATAGAGAACGGGCTTGGGATTCAGAAGATCACGGGTTCTAACCCCAGCTCTGCCACTTATCTGCAGTGTGACCTCGGGCAAGTCACCTAACTTACGTGCTCCGGTTACCTCGTCTGTAGAATGGGGCTTGAGGCTGTGAGCCCCATGTGGGACATGGATTATGTCCCACTTGATAGTAGCTCGTAGCAACTCCAGCGCTTAGTACAGTGCCTGGCACATAGAAAGTGCTTAACAAATGCCATAGTTATTATTATTGTAAGAGCTGTTCCTGAGAGCACCATAGTAAGGATGAGGAGAAAAAAAGAAGTCTGCTAATGATGGAGATGCCTTTAGTGTCTTCAGCAGCTTGGGCAGATTTGGGATATAAATGAGGAGAGCTTTCCCTACTCTAAAGCCCATATGGCCAACTTCTGAAGCCAAAATTGTAGAATAAATGAGTAGCTTTCAACTGTTCTTGGGATTCTCCCAACCTGCTATGGAAAATAGTGACCTAGAAATCACCCCCACCCTCCCTCTATGGCTGAGGTTAGGAGGAAGGGAGGGGAACGTTTTTCCAAAATATACCTGTTAGTACAGTGTTGCTTCTGTCACCTTCCAGGAAGCTTTTGATTCGGTTCCCCAGAATCCTTTTATAATATATAACGCTGCCCATTTTATCCTTTTTATTTTGGCAGAATTCCTTCAGCCCGTCTATGCAGCTGCACCATGTACACCAAGCTTCGTGCACCATCCCTCCTTACCTCTCAAAGAACGGAGCAACCCTCGGTGACCTCTTACTGGGCTTCCTGAAATACTACGCCACCGAGTTTGAGTAAGTGACTCTTTCAGTGGCAGCGTCCTCACTCTCTTCCCCTTGCAAGATGTAATTCTGTTTTCCGTATCATTCCTTTTGAGGACAGAGTTGGCCTGAGCTGCAGAGTTCATCACTGCCCAGAAGAGGCTGTAGGGGAACAAAATTTGGTATTGAAACTACAGCTTTTTCCCCTTTATAATGAGCTTCATTTTAGCAGTTCTTTGGAGTTAGCGGTATTGAATACTTACAGAGAACAGCTGCGGAGTTTTCCTTGACCCTAAACCCTCCCCACGACTCCCTTGAGCTATCGCCCCATCTCCCTCTTACCATTCCTCTCCAAACTCCTTGAGCTGGATTTTGAAAATGGCTGCTTCCAATTCCTCTTCTCCAACTCTCTGCTTGACACCCTCCAATCTGGCTTCCTCCCCCTTCACTCCAGAAACTGTCCTCTCAGAGGTCACCAGTAGCCTCTGTCTCGCCATCCTAAATCCTCCTCAACCTCTCAGCTGCCCTTGACACTGTGGTACACCCCCTTCTCCTTTGTGGGCTCCTCTTCTGCCTCCCTCCCCCTGACTTTGGGTGTTCCTCAAGGATCAGTTGTGGATCCCCTTCTATTTTCCATCTACACCCACTCCCTTGGAGAACTCATTTGCTCCCATGGCCTCAACTCCCGCCTCTATGTGGATGATACCCATCTCTACATCTCCAGCCCCGATCTCTCTCCCTCTCTGCAGTCTCACAGTTCCTCCAGCCTTCAAGGCATCTCTACTTGGATGTCCTCCTATCACCTGAAACTTAACAAGTCCAACTCCTAATCTTCCCACCCAAACCCTGTCATCCCCCTCACTTTCCCACCACTGTAGACGGAATCCTTCCTGTCTCACAAGCCTGTGACCTTGGCGTTTTCCTTGACTCTTCTCTGTCATTCAACCCATACATTCAATCCATCTCTAAATCCTTCACAACACTGCTAAAATCTGCCCTTTCCACTCCATCCAAACTGCTACCACATTAGTACAGTCACTCATTCTGTCCCGCCTGGATTACCGCATCAGTGTCCGTGCTGACCTCCCAGCCTCCTGTCTCTCCCCACTCCAGTCCATACTTCACTCTGCTGCCCAGATCGTTTTTCTACAAAAAAGTTCAGGACATGTTTTCCCCCTCCTCCAAAAACTCCAGTGGTTGCCCATCCACCTCTGCATCAAACAAAGACTCCTCACCACTGGCTTCGGAGCAGTTCCTCACCTTGCTACTCTCTTACTACAACCCAGCCCTCACACTTCTCACTATATCTTGATCTCCTGTATCTCATTCGTTGATTCATTAATCTTATTTTTTGAACAGATACTGTGCACAGTCCTTGCCCACGTCCTGCCTCTGTCCTGGAAAACCCCCTCCCTCCTCAAATCCTAGAGATAATGACTCTCCCCCTCTTCAAAACTTAATCCAAGGCCCATCTTTTCCAAGAGGCCTTCCCATCCTAAGCTCCCCCTTCTTCTTCTCCCACTCCGTTCTGCTTCATCCTGACTTGCTTCCTTTGTTCTTTCCTCCTCCCACCCCCACAGCACTTACATATCTGCAATTTGTTTATTTGTTTTGATGTCTCTCTCCCTGCCTCTAGACAGTTAGCCCATTTTGGGCAAGGAGTGTGTCTGTTTATTGTATTGTACTCTCCTAAGTGCTTTACTAAGATTTTCTAAGCTTTACTAAGTACAGTGCTCTGCACACAGTAAACAGTAAAGCAGTAATTATGATTGAATGAATGAAATATTATCTAATCTTGGCTTCACTGACACTGTCTTCTCCTCCTCCGATGGTCCCTCTTGCTGCTCCTTCAGTCTCATTCACTCTTGCTGCTTCTTCTCTGTCTCCCACCTTCTAACTGTGGGAGACCCTTAAGTCTCAGTTCTGGGTCTCCTGCTATTCCTCGTTACACCCACTCCCTTGGAGAGATAGTATAATGCTCTGCACACTGTAAGGACTCAGTAAATAGCAATGATTGATTATGGGGCAAGAACTGTGTCCTACCTCACTAACTTACATCCACCCCAGCACTTAGGACAGTGTTTGACATGTGATAGGCACTTAAGAAATACCAGAAGTATTGGAAATGTGTAAATAATAATAATAATGATGGCATTTGTTAAAGCACTTACTACGTGCAAAGCACTTTTCTAAGCGCTGGAGTGCTGCCTTTCCTATTTCATAAAGATTTATGTCCCTTAAGTATCGAAGAAAGTGCGCTTACGTGATCTTTATGTACAGAAACCCCAAGTCCTACTTGTGCAAGCGACCAGACAGCAGTTTTTGAAAATTGCTTAATCAACTGTATGCATTAGACCAGAGGTAAGATTTCAGAGCAAGATAAGTTACATCTGCCACCCCTGGTATCTCTTTGAGAATTACTCTCCCAGGACCAGGATCTAATTTTACTCCGCTGGCCTTGAGTGACAGCAGCAGGTTTTTCCCTCGGTAGATTCTTGTAGTAGGGGAAGCGCTTGATTTGATAAATGCCTTACTTCTAGGCAGTGCATCTGGATAAAGGAATTAGATGCTGAATTAACACTGGACCCAAAATACCATCTCGTGTTACAATCCAAGATTGTGTTGTTGAGAGTGAAAAGTATGTAGGCCTCATATTTATGGGTTTTGAATTTTTGGCTTGAGCTATAGAAGCCTGTTCAAAGTTTTGAGCAGTAGTAAGTAAAGGGTAAGCACAAAGTTAGTGCTTAAAATTATCATTATTTGTTTTTCTAAGGAATATCTGTGTGCCAGTGTATCAAGTATGGGGCTCAGTAAGCATTCTAGGGGACCCCTCTCTCCATCCCTTTTTTCTCAAGGGATTTCACACGGTCATCTTCTTCTGGAGGAATGGCAGAGAGCCAAGCCCCGGTGATCGAACTGTCTACCAAAAAATGATAGCCAACCCGTGGCCTCCGTCTAACCCATTGTGGAATATGAATTCCGGTGATAAGACGGGAAATTGGGATTGAGATGAATTGACATTCAGTGGGGGAAGCGGAATTTCTGTGATTCAGGGAAAGGATTTAAATATCTGAAATCCTACTTCAGTGCTCCAGCTGTCTTAGAGAAAGCACAATTGTGAGGGGTTTTTTTTTTTGGCTCGTTTTTTTCTGCACTAACTGCATTTTCACCTGCTAAACATTCGGTTTGTTTTATTGATTGACACCAGGAGGCAAGTAGCAACCGGAATCAGTAGTCCTCTACTTTCAAAAGCCTTATTAAAATCACATCTCCTCCAAGAGGGCTTCCTCAATTAAGCTTTCTCTTCTCCAACTCCCTTCTGTGTCACCTACACACTTGGATCTATTCCCTTTAAGCACTCGATATGCACCTCAGCCCCATAGCACATGTGTACATATCTGTAATTTATTTGTTTATATTACTGTCTGTCTCCCCTTCTAGACCGCAAGCCCCTTGTCTTCCACCTCTGTTGACTTGTAGTCTCCCGAGCACTTAGTACAGTGCTCTGCACACAGTAAGGGTGCAGATTGATTGATTGATTGATCGATTCATCATTTGCACTTGAATTGTTGATTTTGTTTGGAGGACGGTAGTGTCGGTTGTGAATGACCGCTAAGGTTTGGTTTTATTCGCCTCTCCGGCCCGATAACCCTTCTGATGAACTGTAAGGTGCGCTCCTGGGCCCCGTAGTTAGAGCGCTAAATGGTTGTCTCGTAAAATATTCCGCTTCCCGCTCCAACCTGTGTCTTTGGAGCTGCCGTACTCGCTGCCTCTTTACAGTAAGTAAAATCCAGTTTCTCACGGTAATGTCTCCTTTAACGTTTGCTTTTTCCCTCAATTGACAAATGCCTCTCGGCTTTGAATTTTCTGGCATTCTACTGTCTTTGAAGCAAGTTAAAAGGTAGCTTCATTGATGGAAAGGAGCCCAGTTGGTTACTCCATCAAAACAGCAGTTTATCCTCCTCATCCCCATCCTAATGGAGAGAGGGTGGGCCTGGGCGTCAGAAAACCTGTATCCTGTTCCCGCTTCCATCGCTTGCCGGCCGCCTGCCCTTGGACAAGTTATTTAACTTCTCCGTGCCTCAGCTCCATCCGCAAAATGGGAATTCGATCCCTGTTTTCCCTCCGACTTAGTCTGTGAGCCACACGTGGGACCTCATGATCTCGTATCTACCCCAGCGCTTAGAGAAGCAGTGTGGCTCAGTGGAAAGAGCCCGGGCTTTGGAGACAGAGGTCATGGGTTCAAATCCCAGCTCTGCCAATTGTCAGCTGTGTGACTTTGGGCAAGTCACTTCTCTGTGCCTCAGTTACCTCATCTGGAAAATGGGGATTAAGACTAAGAGCCCCCCGTGGGACAACCTGATCACCTTGTAACCTCCCCAGCGCTTAGAACAGTTATTTGCACATAGTAAGCGCTTAATAAATGCCAACATTATTATTATTACAGTGTTTGACACAGAGTATGCACTTGACAAATACCACAGCTGTTATGTCTGTTTTTTGATAGTGTCTGTTGAGTGCTTACCATGTGCAGAGAGCAGTGTCCTCACCACTTGGGAGCCCATAATGGAGAAGGAGTTTACAGTCCCGTAGCGGGAGAGAAAGTAGACACAAATTCCCAAATACAGAATGGGTAGAATAAGAGAAAGGCATCAAATGATTAAAAAGCACGTCAGCCATGTAAAAAATAGATGTAAGTATTCATGAATGCCTAGATGAGTGATGGGGATCGCACAATCTTCTTCTGGAGGATTAATCATGGGCATGCCTCTTGTAGACAGCGACTTTGTAGGAAGAATGGCCTTTGGTGCTACAGAGCAAGGAGGGAGTTCTGAAAGGCATCAATCGTTATATGTTGCCAACTTGTACTTCCCAAGCGCTTAGTACAGTGGTCTGCACACAGTAAGCGCTCAATAAATACGATTGATTGATTGATTGATTGACCCCCCATAGGAGAGCCTGATCACCTTGTAACCTCTCCAGCGCTTAGAACAGTGCTTTGCACATAGTAAGCGCTTAATAAATGCCATTATTATTATTATTATTACTATTAATAATAATCAGTGATATCTGTTGCGCTCTTACCATGTGCATAGCACTGTACTAAGAGCTGGAGCAAGCACAATTTAACAGAGATGGTAAATGTGATCCCTGCCCACAAAGAGCTCACAGTCAAGAGGGGAAAAACAAACATTAAAATAGATTAGGGATAGGAGAGGTATTAGAGTATAAGATTATTTACCTGAGTATCTTTAATTCTGTTTGTTCTGACGACTTGACACCTGTCCACATGTTTTGTGTTGTTGTTTGTCTCCCCCTTCTAGACTGTGAGCCCATTGTTGGGTAGGGACCGTCTCTATATGTTGCCGACTTGGACTTCCCAGGCGTTAAGCACACAGTAAGCGCTCAATAAATACGATTGAATGAATGAACAAGTATCGTGGGGCCGGGGTATGTGCCGGAGTATACCCAGACAAGGTCATTGGCATCGCAGAGGGGAGAGCTTTGTTTGGGAAGGTCTCTTGGAGGAGATAGGGTTTTAGGAAGGTTTTGAATCAATCAATCAGTAGTATTTATTGAGCGCTTACTGGGTGCAGAGCACCGCGCTAAGCACTTGGGAGAGTACAATGTATACATATATACATTGTACTCTGTATATATGTATATATGTTTGTACATATTTATTACTCTATTTATTTTACTTGTACATATCTATTCTATTTATTTTATTTTGTTAGTATGTTTGGTTTTGTTCTCTGTCTCCCCCTTTTAGATTGTGAGCCCACTGTTGGGTAGGGACCATCTCTATATGTTGCCAGCTTGTACTTCCCAAGCGCTTAGTACAGTGCTAAGCGCTCAATAAATACGATTGATTGATTGATACAATGTAATAGATGCATTCCCTGCCCACGACGAGCGTGCAGTCCAGCTGGGGAGACATTTGTGAGGACTTTAACCGGGGTCGTGATGGTAGTGGGATAGAGGAAGGAGCAGAACGGAAATACGTGGGAGAATGGGCAGGCTATAGAGCCAGTCTGACTGGGAAGAAGAAGGCGTAGAGGAATAGAAGAAGAAACCACGGCGGCACTCCTGGGGAGCAGAGAAGCGGCGTTGTCTAGCAGACAGAGCCCGGACCTGGGACTAAGAAGGGCCTGGGTTCTAATCCCGGCACGCCACGGGTCTGCTGTGTGATCTTGGGCAAGTCACGTCACTTCTCTGTGCCTCAGTTCCCTCCTCTGTAAAATAGGGATGGAGACTGTGAGCCCCCCGTGGGACAGCGACCGTGTCCAATCCGATTTGCTTGGGTCCACCCCAGCGCTTAGTACTGTGCCGTGCACATAGTAGCAAATGCCACAAGTGTGGTGCCTTGCGCAAAGTACAACAAACCACCACAGTGGTTCTGGTGGTGATGCTAGAAACAGATGGAAGATGACGCATTCATCTCTGAGCACATTGAGTTAAACAGTTGGCACTGACCAAAACCCAGGAGAAAATTGCCAAGCAAGGGTAATGCAAGTCGAGAAACAGCGTGGCTCGGTGGAAAGAGCCCGGGCTTTGGAGTCAGAGGTCACGGGTTCAAATCCCGGCTCCGCCAATTGTCAGCTGTGTGACTTTGGGCAAGTCACTTAACTTCTCTGCACCTCAGTTCCCTCATCTGTAAAATGGGGGTTAAGACTGTGAGCCCCCCATGGGACAACCTGATCACCTTGTAACCTCTGAAGCACTTAGAACAGTGCTTTGAACATAGTAAGCGCTTCATCAATGCCATTATTATTATAATGCAAGTGAGAGGGGAGGGATGTCGATTTGAGAGTCATTCCGCAGTGGCGATGGTAGAACGTATGTGAGTATATCTATGCTCCTACCTACGTGCCGCCCCTCTTTCCTTCCTTTGCAGACTGGTACCAGATTTTTTTGATCGGCTTAGTTCACTGGCCAAAAAGCATATGAAGGTATAAACCCCTTCAGATCGAAGTTCTGTTGGTAAGAACTGAGATTTGTGAGGTTTTTAATATGTATATAAAGACTATATGCACATTTAATCGAGAGTGTAAGCTCCTTGAGAGCGGGGGTTGCATCTACCAATTGTTATATTGGTACTCTCCCGAGCGCACACGGTAAGCGTTCAGTAAATACCATTGATGAATCATTTTGGCATAAAGTCCAACCTGTTTCCAGGGATGACTTAGGGAGCTCTCTCCCCCTACCCCCACCCCAGGTTTTTGGAAGATGCATTCATTCATTCAATCGTATTTATTGAGCGCTTACTGTGTGCAGAGCACTGTACTAAGCGCTTGGGAAGTACAGATCAGCAACATTATAGAGACGGTCCCTACCCAACAACGGGCTCACAGTCTAGAAGGGGGAGACAAACAACAAAACAATACAAGTAAACAAGTAAACGGGTAGATACCATCAGAATAAACAGAATTCTAACTATATACACATCATTAATCAAGGCCAGGCTCCTGTGGCTTGAATCAGGTGATGACGTCAGCAGAATATTTGTGGGAATGGCCATTTAGATGATGAATTACATTTAGATGATGAATGAGAACTGTGTTCTATCCATAGTGCTTGTCCTCCCGGCTTCCCTTTTCCTCCAGATGCTGCCATTGAACTCTCCCCTCCCCAACACACCTTCCTCCCTAACCCCCAGTTCCAGGCTGGCTTGAAAAGTCAGCCTTCCCCCAGGATGCTTTGGCCTGAACAATATTTGGCCCCTTTAACAGAAATATTGTTGGTGTTTTGTTCTTTTTTCTTGTCCTCCTCCCCCACCCCTCCCCCTTCCAGCTGGAACAGCCAGATGATTTCAGTTCGTGAAGCCAAAGCCATTCCAAGACCTAATGGGATTGAATGGAGGAACAAGTTCATCTGTGTAGAAGGTAGCTTGACAAGCCGGGTGCCTCAGTGAGGCCGAATCGACGCTGTGCTTTGATTTGTATCAGCCTTTGCATTTGCCATTTCAGGTCTTCCCTCCTCCCGCCAAGAAGCTATCTGTTTACTGTAGGTTTAGGGTATATTTTTTCCAAGAGCTCATTATGCAGCTCCTAAAACTGATTCACCCCATGATAAATCGTTCTAATTATCCACTGGAGAAGTTGAGCCTGAACCTCAACACTCTGCCTGAAAAGTGGTTAGGATCTTCTTTTACCTCGGGTTTCTCCAATCACCGGCCCTGTGCAGTTCCTGAAGGGTAGAAGAGAAACCGTTGTCTTTGGTAGGCCAAGAGCAGTAAGGATTGTCGGACTAAAGAAAGCAGCGAGCGTTAGCTAGAAAGAAGTTTGACAGGTGGAATTAATCGCTTCTTGTCCATCTACTTGTAGAGGGTCCCCATTTTTTAGGCTGAAGAAATTACAGGGTGGGCGAGTGGAAAGGGCACGGGTCTGGGAATTGGGAGACCCAGTTTCTAATCCCATGGTGACTCTGGGCAAGTCACTTAATCTCTCGGGCTCTCAGGTTCCTCACCTTCAAAATGGGAAAAATAACACCTGTCCCTCCCCACTTCACAGGGATATTATAAGGGCCGCGTGAGATAAATAATGCCAAGCGTGCCAAAGGAATTAAGAATGTTCAGTGCAGTGTGTAGATTTTAAGGTGAAGATTAGCTTGGCTTAGTACGTATTTAAGAGAGCCCTCAGGTTATTAGGGAGCTAAAGTGAAAGAAGTTAGAAAGCTTGTTTCTGACTTCGTAGCTGGATTTCAAGGTGGGCACCCATCACCCTATTCCTCAGACTGCAGGAGACTGATTACTGGGCTGGCTGGTTCTCTGGCCTCACCCACATTGACATCATGCTCTTATGCTTTACGTGTTCAAGAGCCAAGTTTCTGTGTCCTTTGCTGTTTGAGACTAATTTGTAGAAAGGGTATGTGCTGTTTCTGATGAATGCTTCACTCTTTCCACTAAAACAACAGTTACAGCCTTGACATTGTTCTCGCAATTCTGACAATTTAGGTTGACGCATTAATAACGTAATATGGTGTTTGCGTCCTCGTCAGTCAGTGGTGTTTTTTGAGCGCTTACCGTGTGCTGAGCACTGTACTAAGTAAGCGCTTGGGAGAGTAAAATGCAGCCGGCTTGTGTTGCTCCGATGAGCTTTCTTCCTCTCTCTTCTTCTATGTATATGAATGTCTGCCTGCCCACTAGACTGTAAGCTGTAGGGAAGAAGTGTGGCTCAGTGGAAAGAGCACAGGCTTTGGAGTGAGAGGTCAGGGGTTCAAATCCCGGCTCCGCCAGTCGTCAGCTGTGTGACTTCGGGCAAGTCACTTAACTTCTCCATGCCTCCGTTACCTCATTTGTAAAATGGGGATTAAGCTTGTGAGCCCCCCGTGGGACAACCTGATCACCTTGTGACCTCCCCAGCGCTTACAACAGTGCTTTGCACATAGTAAGTGCTTAATAAATGCCATCATTATTATTATTATTAAGCTTGTTGAGGACAGGGAGTGCTTAGTCCCGTGCTCTACACACAGTATGCGCTGAATAAATACGAGTCCCTGCTCCGATACCAAGGGTAGATGGAGTACGGAGGAGGAGAGGACAGTGGGGTCTGATTAGGTCCTTGAGGGCAGGCAGAGAGGACTGTCAGTGGTCAGGGGAGGGGCCTACTCCAGGCTGGGTCACATCCAAATCCCTGGAAGATTTGGGGAGTCGGGAATTGCAGTCCTCCTTACTCCAGGGACTCTAGTAAATCTCTGCAATCCATTGTACCGTAGGGGAAGCAGCACGTTAGAGTGGGAGTCAGAAGGTCATGCCTTTCAATCCCGGTTCCTCCACTTGTCTGCCGTGTGATCTTGGCCAAGTCACTTCACTTCTCTGGGCCTCAGTTCCCTCATCTGTAAAACGGGTAGTAAGACTGTGAGCTCCACGCGGGGCAGGGATTGTGCCCAACCCGATTTCCTTGTATCCACCCCAGAGCTTAGGACAGTGCCCGGAACATAGTAAGCACTTAACAGATACCACAGTTATTATCATTTCACTGGTAATTGAGAGCCGAGAGTTCACCACGTCCTCCTGGAATGCTGGGTCATGGCACTTAGAACAGTGCTTGGCACATAGTAAGCGCTTAACAAATACCATCATGCTGCTTATAAAATCACACAGTAAGCCTTAAGGGAAACCCAATCCTATAGTATTCAACTGTTCCGGTGCCACCAATTATTATTATTGCTATTATTATAATAATCATTATATTTGTTAAGCACTTATTGCGTATCGAGCACGGCTGTAAGCTCTGAGGTAGACTGAGGTAATCATCATCATCATCAATCATATTTATTGAGCGCTTACTGTGTGCAGAGCACTGTACTAAGTGCTTGGGAAGTACAAGTTGGCAACATATAGAGACAGTCCCTACCCAACAGTGGGCTCACAGTCTGAAAGGGGGAGACAGAGAACAAAACCAAACATACTAACAAAATAAAATAAATAGAATAGATATGTACAAGTAAAATAAATAAATAGAGTAACAAATATGTACAAACATATATACATATATACAGGTGCTGTGGGGAAGGGAAGGAGGTAAGATGGGGAGGACACAGTCCCTGCCCCATATGGGGCTCACAGTCTAAGTAGCAACTTACGTGCACCTAGGCAGTTTCTTCGAAAGGGCTCATGGTGTTGAAAGAGCATTCCCTGATAATAATAATAATTGCGATATTTGTTCAGCCCTTGCCATGTGCCACATTTTACTAAGCACTGGGGTTGGAACAAGATAATCAGGTCCCGTATGGGGCTCACACTCGAAGTAGGAGGGAGAAGGGGTATTGAATCCCCATTTTGCAGACCAGGGAACTGAGGCCCAGAGAAGTGGAGTGAAGTGACATGCCCAAGGTCACCCAGCAGGTAAGTGGTGGAGCTGGGGTTTGAACCCAGATGGTCCGACTCCCAAGCCTGTGCTGTTTCCACTAGGCCATACTGCTTCTCCCTAAAACAAAGCACCTGAAGGTGTGTCTAATGGCAGACTGTAGTATATATATGTGCTGCTGAAGCCAGATGGAAGGGGAAATTTCAAATTCTTCCCGAGCAGGGAAATGGAGGTTGAGGAAGAACATCTGCCTCGTTAACTTTCCTAGGAGGCCACGATGGTAATTCTCATCTGTTTCCCACATTTTAGCCAAAGACCCTTAATTGAAATGATGTAGAATGAAAATGCGTGCCGCAGAGCAAAAGCCAGTTCTAACAATCTCTCTTTTAATCTGTTCATCCATCGCGACAGAACCTTTTGATGGAACAAATACAGCCAGAGCTGTGCATGAAAAGCAGAAGTTTGACACGATTAAAGATGAATTTCTTAAGGTAAAAAGGCGCGTCGGGCTAATGAGGCATTTTTATCCCAAAAGATTTTTAGACTGAAAAATACAAGCTAAGGTCCGCGGATTTGTACAATACAGAAAAAAGTTCATAAAGTGACAAACTAATTAGATCACCTGCCTCATTGGCTTCTACTCTGGTTCATGTGAATGTAGTATTTAGTACAGAACCTATCGTAACATAGCGAAGGAATGCTCTTATGGGGAAAACTTGATTGTTTTAGTTAGATTTCTCTAGTTTTTCCTCCAAAGAGCTGTTGAGGTTGGATGAATATGTGTGGCTGTTAATCTACTCTGGTTCATATGAATTTAGTATTTAGTACAGAACCTATCGTAGCAGAGCAAAGGAATGCTGTTATGGGGAAAACTTGATTGTTTTAGTTAGATTTCTCTAGTTTTTCCTCCAAAGAGCTGTTGAGGTTGGATGAATATGTGTGGCTGTTAATCTACTCCGGTTCATATGAATGTAGTATTTAGTACAGAACCTATCGTAGCATAGCGAAAGAATGCTCTTATGGGGAAAACTTGATTGTTTTTAGTTAGATTTCTCTAGTTTTTCCTCCAAAGAGCTGTTGAGGTTGGATGAATATGTGTGGCTGTTAATCTACTCTGGTTCATATGAATTTAGTATTTAGTACAGAACCTATCGTAGCAGAGCAAGGGAATGCTCTTATGGGGAAAACTTGATTGTTTTAGTTAGATTTCTCTAGTTTTTCCTCCAAAGAGCTGTTGAGGTTGGATGAATATGTGTGGCTGTTAATTTACTCTGGTTCATGTGAATGTAGTATTTAGTACAGAACCTATCGTAGCAGAGCAAAGGAATGCTGTTATGGGGAAAGCTTGATTATTGTTAGTTAGATTTCTCTAGTTTTTCCTCCAAAGAGCTGTTGAGGTTGGATGAGTATGTGTGGCTGTTAATCTACTCCGGTTCATATGAATGTAGTATTTAGTACAGAACCTATCGTAGCATAGCGAAGGAATGCTCTTATGGGGAAAACTTGATTGTTTTTAGTTAGATTTCTCTAGTTTTTCCTCCAAAGAGCTGTTGAGGTTGGATGAATATGTGTGGCTGTTAATCTACTCTGGTTCATATGAATTTAGTATTTAGTACAGAACCTATCGTAGCAGAGCAAAGGAATGCTCTTATGGGGAAAACTTGATTGTTTTAGTTAGATTTCTCTAGTTTTTCCTCCAAAGAGCTGTTGAGGTTGGATGAATATGTGTGGCTGTTAATTTACTCTGGTTCATGTGAATGTAGTATTTAGTACAGAACCTATCGTAGCAGAGCAAAGGAATGCTCTTATGGGGAAAACTTGATTATTGTTAGATTTCTCTAGTTTTTCCTCCAAAGAGCTGTTGAGGTTGGATGAATATGTGTGGCTGTTAATCTACTCTGGTTCATATGAATGTAGTATTTAGTACAGAACCTGTCGTAGCAGAGCAAAGGAATGCTGTTATGGGGAAAACTTGATTATTTTAGGTAGATTTCTCTAGTTTTTCCTCCAAAGAGCTGTTGAGGTTGAATGGATATGTGTGGCTGTTAATCTGCTCCGGTTCATATGAATGTAGTATTTAGTACAGAACCTATCGTAGCAGAGCAAAGGAATGCTGTTATGGGGAAAACTTGATTATTGTTAGATTCCTCTAGTTTTTCCTCCAAAGAGCTGTAGAGGTTGGATGAATATGTGCAGCTGTTAATCTACTCTGGTTCATATGAATGTAGTATTTAGTACAGAACCTGTCGTAGCAGAGCAAAGGAATGCTCTTATGGGGAAAACTTGATTGTTTTTAGTTAGATTTCTCTAGTTTTTCCTCATTTATTCATTCATTCAATCATATTTATTGAGCGCTTACTGTGTGCAGAGCACTCCAAAGAGCTGTTGAGGTTGGATGGATATGTGTGCCTGTTAAAAGCCACAAACCTCTAAGGCAGCCCAAGCCCACCAAATGGGGTAATAATAATAATGATGGTATTTGTTGAGCGCTTACTATGTGTCAAGCACTGTTCTATACACTGGGGTAGGAATGGGTCCCCGTCCCCCGTGGGGCTCACACTCGTTACTGAGCTCACCTCCGGCCGTATCACCCGTCTCGGGAGGAGAGCTGCACTGCCAATTAGCTTGCATTTTATCAAACAAGCCCGGCTCCTGGAAAGTAGATAAGGGAGAGCAGCAGAACCACCGAACCTTCATCGGGCCAGGCCTGAATAAGGGCACATTCATTCATTCATTCAATCGTATTTATTGAGCGCTCACTGTGTGCAGAGCACTGTACTGAGCACTTGGGAAGTGCAGGTTTGCAACATATAGAGACGGTCCCTACCCAACAGCGGGCTCACAGTCTAGAAGGGGGAGACAGACAACAAAACAAAACATATTAACAAAATCAAATAAATAAAATATGTAAGATGGGGATTAAGACTGTGAGCCCCACCTGGAACAACCTGATAACCTTGTATCTCCCCCAGCGCTTAGAACAGTATTTGCTACATAGTAAGTGCTTAACAGATCTATTATTTTTTGTTGTTGTACTTTCCCAGGCACTTATCACAGTGTTCTGCACACAGTAAGCTCTTATTTTGATTAACTGGCACAGAGGGCATGGGTCCTGTCCACAGGTGGTGTGTTTTGGGGGACTCCCAAGACCCTATTTGGGAGTCGCTTCCGCTCAGATTCCGCCCAGCCCTTCAGTTGCGTACCTCCGTGGCCTGTCTCCCAGAGACGATCCCCGTCTTGCAGAATGGCAGAGCAAAGCCTGCCCCTGAAGCACTTGCTAGGACAGGACGTCCGTGGTTTTGCTTTTCTCTCGATCTCTTTGAAATTATAACTGCCCGTTTTTGAATAAAAGGCATTTCAGTGGCTCTTTGAAGGTTGTACCGGGGCTTTATATGCTAAAATAATATTAGCTATATCAATTAATATTATATTAATACAATTAATATTACATAATTATTTTTATTTATTTATTTATTGAGAATTAATTATTTAATTAATATGATATAATATTAATTAAGGGAAGCAGTGTGGCTCAGCGGAAAGAGCCCGGGCTTTGGAGTCAGAGGTCGTGGGTTCAAATCCCGGCTCCGCCACTTGTCAGCTGTGTGACTTTGGGCAAGTCACTTAACTTCTCTGAGCCTCAGTTCCCTCCTCTGTAAAATAGGGACGAAAACTGTGAGCCCCACGTGGGACAACCTGATCACCTTGTATCTACCCCAGCGCTTAGAACAGTGCTTTGCACATAGTAAGCGCTTAACAAATACCAACATTATTATTATTATTAAAATAATATGCTATATATATTATATATAATTATTATTATATATGCTATATGCTGTGTTTCATTGAATGCTGATGAACTGGGAATACAGAATGGAGTTACCTTTTAAAAATCTGCTCTCTCTCCTCCTCCAGTCATGGCACAGATTGCAGAACATGAGAGACTTGAACAGCATCTTACCCTTAAGAGCGACTGTACAGAAAAGATAACTGGCTTCTCCTTCCTTCTGACAAATAAAGGACAATAGTTACCACCATCACCCGGCATTTTATTTCCCCCGGTTAGTTTCTTTTTAATGAAATGCCTTCTTCAGGTTTTGTTAAAAGTGAAATCTTGTATGACCGATCACATTTTATCATTGTAACATTTGCTAATAATACTATCCCGTGTTCAGAAATGCGTTTTTTTGGACAAATGTTTGTACCACTGACTTGTTGAAGGAAGGATAATCAGGCATGAGATCAAATATATTTAAGAAGATTCACCAGAGTGAATGCAAGGTTATCTGGATGATGGAAAATGACAATTGTACTGTCAGATGTTTATTTAACACTGAAGAAATGGAGCTCTGATCCTGCATTCCCACCAGTGGCATACGACGCATGTTTCATCTTCCAGGGCAGCGCTAATAAAGAGAATTGGAGAAGGGAGGAAGACCCAGAAAATTGAGGCCAACGGAAATCGATCGTAGTTTCTTCCGGACTATGTTTTCCGGGTGACTTTCTCCCACCTCCGTTTGGTTCATGTTTCTGCCCCGGGGGTTTCAGAAGCTTCATGCTTCAGCTCTACTACTGAAGTTGTGTTTTGTTTATTTGATTTTCACGCAGTGAAACGAAGGCAGGTTTTACCCTCCCACGCGTGCAAACAGGTGTATAAAATGGGTCGATTCTTCAGCGGAATCTGCTTGGCGTAGACCTGGCCCCCGAAAAACATCACCTGTGCTGTGCTTAATCCAAAAGGGCACTTTTCCTTTACTTGGCTCACTCCGGCATTTTTCTCCCCCGTAGCCAAGTCGAGATTATATCCTAAACTATCAACCGGCTTCTGAATTCCAAAATACAGGAATCATCATCATTTAGATTGGTTACTTTTTCTTTTTTAGATAGCAAGATACCACACACTTTTAAATAGCCCAGTGTAAATCCCGAGTATGTAAGGCTTAATGATCAGATCATGTAACATTTTAAAAAAAAAATTTTCTTTCCAGATGAAGAAAGTAGTAGTGGCTGCTCAAATAGCTGCTAAAATAAACCAAGTTGGTTTCATTTCTCTGTAAATATTGTAAATTGGTCCGCTACTGTAAATCGAAATATTAAAAAAAAAAAAACTTGAAAAATTTTAACTTTTCCAAAAAAAGGACTGTGTGAACCTTCTTTTAGACCTGCTGTAGCGCAGTTTGTGCCTCTAACGTATTTATCGCAGACCAATTCATGTTCAGATCACTGCATTTCGTTGATTTCAGAAAGGTGCATATTTTCATTTTTCTCCTAAATTTATTTTGTATGGTGTCGAGAGGAATAAAGTTTGTGTATGGAAAATATCCTTTTTCAGGACCTTTCGATTGCTTCACGTGCCAGCTCGCCCTGATGATGCTTTTCATACCTGGAGGGAGGGAGGCAGAATATACTGGGTCTCATCTGTCTCTAATTTATCCGTACCCTCGCTGAATTGAACGACTTCTTGGAAAAACAGTAAAGCTTCTCTAACCAAACACCGCTTCTCTGTCAAAGTTGGGGGCTTTCTTCTTTTTTGTGCCTCTTTTCTGTCAAAGTTGGGGGCTGCTTTTCTGTGCTTAATTTTTGATATTTTTTTGGCATTTATTATCCGACCAGCTGTCTTCCTTTTCCCTCATCTCCAGCACTATTGCCTCTCTGGCATCAGCAGACTCCTATCATATAATAATAATAATAATGGCATTTATTAAGCGCTTAGTATGTGCAAAGCACTGTTCTAAGCACTGGGGAGGTTACATATATACACCTGTATATATGTATACCTGTATATATGTATATATGTTTGTACATATTACTCTGTCTTCAGTCAATCAATCAATCAACCGTATTAATTGAGTGCTTACTGTGTGCAGAGCACTGTACTAAGCGCTTGGGAAGTACAGGTCGGCAACACATAGAGATAGTTCCTACCCAACAGCGGGCTCACAGTCTAGAAGACGTACATATCTATTCTATTTTATTTTGTTAGTATGTTTGGTTTTGTTCTCTGTCTCCCCCTTCTAGACTGTAAGCCCGCTGTTGGGTAGGGACTGTCTCTATGTGTTGCCGACTTGTACTTCCCAAGCGCTTAGTACAGTGCTCTGCACACAGTAAGCGCTCAATAAATACGATTGATTGATTACAAGGTGATCAGGTTGTCCCACGTCCGGGCTCACAGTCGTAATCCTCATTTTACAGATGAGGGAACTGAGGCCCGGAGAAGTGAATGACTTGCCCAAAGTCACACAGCCGGCAATTGGCAGAGCCGGGATTTGAACCCGTGACCTCTGATTTCTGACTACATTTGACTTCTGCTGTTTTTGTTAGAATTCATGCTTTCTGGTCGTTTTGTCACCGCATTTTTCCTTATCGTCTCCCTCTTGTTTTTCAGCATCCTCGGCCCCTCCTTGGCCGCCGGCTCACTTTCTCTTTGCTTCGGCCTTTTTTGCAAGCATCTTCACTCTATGCCCACTTACCCCTTAACTTTGATTTTCCATCTCTCGCTCTGGTGTCCCCGGCTTTCTGTGTCTGAGCGTGGGATGGTCTCTTGGGTGTAGTCTTGTCTTTCTCCGTGTATTTGGGTGTCAGACCATGTGTTGGTATGTCTGGATGTGTCTTTTTTTTGTTTTAATGGCATTTATTAAGCGCTTACTATGTGCAAAGCACTGTTCTAAGCGCTGGGGAGGTTACAGAGTGATCCTGTTGTCCCACGGGGGGTTGACTGACCATCGGTTAGGAGAAGCAGCGTGGCTCAACGGAGAAGAGCACGGGCATTGGAGTCAGAGGTCATGGGTTCAAATCCCGGCTCTGCCGATTCTCAGCTGTGTGACTTCGGGCAAGTCACTTAACTTCTCTGTGCCTCAGTTACCTCATATGTAAAATGGGGATGAAGACTGTGAGCCCCCCGTGGGACAACCTGATCACCTTGTAACCTCCCCAGCGCTTAGAACAGTGCTTTGCACATAGTAAGCGCTTAATGCCATCATTATTATTATTATTATTATTATTATCGGTCGGCCAACTGAACCAACTACACAGGCACATCTGCTCTTTGTAACATTAGCCGTTGATTGCCTCTGAGAGCGAGGCCCGAAGGAGTTCCAGGAACCCAGCCAACCGACGAAAACCGCTTTTAAATATAGTTTAACCAGGCCAATTCCATCGGCTCTGCAGGCTTTTAAAAGTCGCTCTCCCCTCTCTTTGCACAGGATGCTCTACAGGAATGCAATCCGTGATTCCACTTTAATTCCCTGAATTAGGAAACGGTTTAGAAATGGAAGACGTGCTTGTTCCCATGGAGGGGACAAGCTAAATTTGGCCCCTTCTACCTCTTGTGGGTGAGGGACGGGGTTAGCCTCTCATCTTACCTGCCCCTTCCGCTGTAAATAATATTTTCTTCTCTTTTGGAGAAGCAGCACATTCTACGATGTGGATGAGTTAAACAGTTGGCACTGACCAAGACCCAGGAGAAAATTACCAAGCAAGGGTAATTCATTCATTTATTCAATCGTATTGAGCGCAGAGCACTGTACTAAGCGCTTGGGAAGTACAAGTTGGAAACATATAGAGACGGTCCCTACCCAACAGCGGCTTCACAGTCTAATAATAATAATAATGATGGCATTTATTAAGCGCTTACTATGTGCAAAGCACTGTTCTAAGCGCTGGGGAGGTTACAAGGTGAGCAGATTGTCTCACGGGGGGCTCACAGTCTTCATCCCCATTTTGCAGATGAGGTCACTGAGGCCCAGAGAAGTGAATTGACTTGCCCAAAGTCACCCAGCTGGCAATTGGCAGAGCTGGGACTTGAACCCATGACCTCTTGACTCCAAAGCCCAGGCTCTTTCCACTGAGCCACGCTGCTTGGCACAGAGTAAGCGCTTAACAAATACCAAGATTATTTTTTATGTTTAGAGAGATCTCTATAGATAGATAGAGATCTGTATGTACTAGAGAAGCAGCATGGCTCAGTGGCTTTGGAGTCAGAGCTGCTTGGCACAGAGTAAGCGCTTAACAAGTACCAAGATTATTTTTTATTTTTAGAGAGCTCTCTATATAGTAGAGAAGCAGCGTGGCACAGTGGAAAGAGCATGGGTTCGAATCCCGACTCCGCCAACTGTCAGCTGTGGGACTTTGGGCCAGTCACTTTGCTTCTCTGGGCCTCAGTTCCCTCATCTGGAAAATGGGGATGAAGACTGTGAGCCCCCAGTGGGACAACCTGAACACCTTGTATCCTCCCCAGCGCTTAGAACAATCAATCAATCAATCAATCAATCAATCGTATTTATTGAGCGCTTACTATGTGCAGAGCACTGTACTAAGCGCTTGGGAAGTACAAATTGGCATCACATAGAGACAGTCCCTACCCAACAGTGGGCTCACAGTCTAAAAGGGGGAGACAGAGAACAGAACCAAACATACCAACAAAATAAAATAAGTAGGATAGAAGTGTACAAGTAAAATAAATAAATGAATAAATATTTAATAAATAAATAAAAAGAACAGAGCTGGGGGGCGGGGCTCTGGCGACACGTGATGTATTTATTACTCTATTTTATTTGTACATATTTATTCTATTTATTTTATTTTAATATGTTTGGTTTTGTTCTCTGTCTCCCCCTTCTAGACTGTGAGCCCACTGTTGGGTAGGGACCGTCTCTAGATGTTGCCAACTTGGCAGCGTGGCTCAGTGGAAAGAGCCCGGGCTTTGGAGTCAGAGGTCATGGGTTCAAACTTCTCTGGGCCTCAGTGACCTCATCTGTAAAATGGGGATTAAGAACTGTGAGCCCCACGTGGGACAACCTGATCACCTTGTAACCTTCCTAGCGCTTAGAACAGTGCTTTGCACATAGTAAGCGCTTAATAAATGCCATCATCATCATCAACTTGGACTTCCCAAGCGCCTAGTACGGTGCTCTGCACACAGTAAGCGCTCAATAAATACCATTGAATGAATGAATGAAAAGTGACGACGGGGCGGGGCCTCCGAGTCACGTGGTCCCAAAGGGGCGGGACTCTAGTGACACGTGACTACTGGACGGGACTTTGGTGTCACGTGGTGCCAAGAGGGCGGGGCCCCACGGCCAGGCAGCTCCCGGGGGCGGGGCTTCTATGTCACGTGGGTCCCCTGATGGGCGGGGCCTCGGTGACAGACAGTTCCCCGTGAGGGTGAGGCTCCGACGGCACGTGGGTTCCCTGTGGGCGGGGCTTCGGGGGTCACGTGTCTCCAAAGGGGCGGGGCCTCGGTGACAGACAGCCCCCCCCAGGGGCGGGGCGCTGGTGACACGAGGGTCCCCCCAGTGGGCGGGGCTCCGACGACACGTGATCCCCTGGGGGTGGTGCTTCGTTGTCACGTGGTTCCAAAGGGGGGCGGGGAGTCGGTGACAGACGGGTCCCCGGGGGCGGGGTCTCTGGTGACGCGTGACTCCGGGGCGGGGCTCCGGTGTCACGTGGGTCGCCTGATGGGCGGGGCTTCGGTGACAGGCGGTTCCCCTGGGGGCGGGGCTCTGGTGGCACGTGACTTGGGGGGGCTCCGACGGCACGTGGTTCCCGTGAGGGCGGGGCTTTCGGTGCCACGTGGTTGCAAAGGGGGCGGGGCGTCGATGACAGACGGGCCCCCTGGGGACTCCGATGTCACGTGGGTTCCCTGTGGGCGGGGCTCCGACGGCACGTGGTCCACTGGGGGCGGGGCTCCGATGGCACATGGTCCCCCCTGGGGGCGGGGCTCTGGTGACACGTGACTTGGGGGGCTCCGACGGCACGTGGGATTCCTGTGGGCGGGGGTCCGTCGGCACGTGGTCCCCCTAGTGGGCGGGGCTTCGATGACAGACGGTTCCCCCTGGGGGCGGGGCTCTGGTGACACGTGACTGGGGAGGCTCCGACGGCACGTGGGCTCCCTGTGGGCGGGGCCACAACGACACGTGGTTTCCCCTGAGGGCGGGGCTTTTCGGTGTCACGTGGTTGCAAAGGGGGCGGGGCGTCGATGACAGACGGCCCCCGGGGGCGAGACTCCGATGTCACGTGGGTCCCCCTCTGGGTGGGGCTCCGACGGCACGTGGGGACCCTGGGGGCGGGGCTCCGGTGTTACGTGTGTGAAAGGGGGCGGGGCTTCGGTGACAGGCGGGTCCCCCGGGGGGCGGGGCTCCTCTGACACGTGACCCCCGGGACGGGGCTGCGGTGTCACGTGGGTCCCCGGGGGCGGGGCTCCGGTGACAGGCGGTCCCGGGGGGCGGGGCTCCGGTGACACGTGACCATGAGAACGGGGCTCCGGTGACAGGCGGTCCCGGGGGCGGGGCTCCGGTGACACGTGGGTCCCCCGGGGGCGGGGCTCCGGTGTCACGTGGGTCCCCGGGGGCGGGGCTCCGGTGACACCCCCCCCCCGCCCCCGTGGGTTGGGGGCTGCGGGGTCCCGTGGGTCCCGTGTGTCCCGGGAGGGTCCGGGGTGTCCGGGGGTCCGTCGTCCGTCCCGGCGGGAGAAGGCGGCTGGGCGGGGGCCGCGGCCACAGACGGCCGGGATGGACCCACCCTCCCAGGACCTCGGGGACCCCGGGGACCCCGGGGACCCCGGGGACCCCGACCACCGGGAGCAGGACGACGAAGAGGATGACGACGACGACGACGAGGAGGAAGAAACAGCGGCAGAAACCGAGGACGAGTCCGACGGAAGGTACCGCCCGCCCGCCCGTCCTCCTCCCGGGCTTCCCCTTCCCCGTTCTTTCTCTTCCCCTTCTCCCTTTCCTCCCCTTCCCCTTCTTCCTTTCCTCCTTCATTCTTACATTCATTCCATCGTATTTATGGAGCGCTTACTGTGTGCAGGGCACTGGACTAAGCGCTTGGGAAGGACAAGTTGGCAACATACAGAGACGGTCCCTACCCAACGGCGGGCTCACAGTCTAGAAGGGGGAGACAGGGAACAAAACAAAACCTATTAACAAAATAAAATAAATAGACTCTCCCCCTTCTCCCTTTCCTCCTCTTCCCCTTCTCCCTTTCCTCCTCTTCCCCTTCTCCCTTTCCTCCTCTTCCCCTTCTCCCTTTCCTCCTCTTCCCCTTCTCCCTTTCCTCCTCTTCCCCTTCTCCCTTTCCTCCTCTTCCCCTTCTCCCTTTCCTCCTCTTCCCCTTCCAACTCTTCCCCTTTTCCCTTTCCTCCCCTTCCTCTTCTCCCTTCCTTCTCTTCCCCTTCCCCTTCTCCCTTTCCTCCCCTTCCCCCTTCTTCCCCTTCCCCTTTTCCTCCTCTTCCCCTTCCCCCTTCCCTCCTCTTCCCCTTCCCCCTTCCCTCCTCTTCCCCTTCTCCCTTTCCTCCTCTTCCCCGTCTCCCTTTCCTTCCCTCCTCTTACCCTTCTCCCTTTCCTCCTCTTACCCTTCTCCCTTTCCTCCTCTTACCCTTCTCCCTTTCCTCCTCTTACCCTTCTCCCTTTCCTCCTCTTACCCTTCTCCCTTTCCTCCTCTTCTCCCTTTCCTCCCCTTCCTCTTCTCCCTTCCTTCTCTTCCCCTTCCCCTTCTCCCTTTCCTCCCCTTCTCCCTTTCCTCCCCTTCTCCCTTCCTCCCCTTCCCCCTTTCCTCCTCTTCCCCTTCCCCCTTTCCACCTCTGCCCCTCCATTCATTCATTCGATCGTATTCATTGAGCGCTTACTGTGTGCAGAGCACTGTACTAAGCGCTTGGGAAGTACAAGTTGGCAACATATAGAGAGAGCCCGGGCTTGGGAGTCAGAGTTCGTGGGTTCAAACCCCGGCTCTGCCACTTGCCAGCTGTGTGACTTTGGGTAAGTCACTTTACTGCCCCGGGCCTCAGTTCCCTCATCTGTAAAATGGACGTGGAGACTGTGAGCCCCACGTGGGACAGCTTGATCACCTCGTATCCCCCCAGCGCTTAGAACAGTGCTTGCCACATAGTAAGCACTTCACAAATACCATCATTATTATTCTCCCTCCCACTCTTTTCTCTCACCTGTCCCTCCCTCCCTCCCTCCCTTTCCTCCCTTCCCTTCTCCCTCCTTTTCCTTCCTCCCCTTCTCCTTCCCTTTCCTTCCATCTCCTTCTCCTCCCTCGTTCTCTTCCCTCTTTTCTTTTCCCTCTTCTTTCCTTCCCTTCTCCTCCATCCCTTTCCTTCCCTCCCCTTTCCTTCGCTCCCTTTCCCTCCCCTCCCTTTCCTTCCCTCCCCTTCTCTTCCCTCCCTTTCCTTCCCTCCACTTCTGTTCCCTCCCTCTCCTTCCCTCCCCTTCTCTTCCCTCCCTTTCCCTTCCCTCCCTTTCCTTTCCTTGCCTCCCCTTCTCTTCCCTCCCTTTCCTTTCCTGCCCTCCCCTTCCCTCCCTTTCCCTTCCCTCCCTTTCCATCCTTCATCCTTCCCCTTCTCTTCCCTCCCTTTCCTTCCCTTCCCTCCCCTTCTCTTCCCTCCCTTTCCTTCCCCTTTTCTTCCCTCCCTTCTTTTCCCTCCCTTCTCTTCCCTCCCTTTCCTTCCCTTCCCTCCCCTTCTCTTCCCTTCCCTTCCCTCCCCTTCTCTTCCCTCCCTTTCCTTCCCCTTTTCTTCCCTCCCTTCTTTTCCCTCCCTTCCCTTCCCTTCCCTTTTCTTCCCTCCCTTCTCTTCCCTTCCTTTCCTTTCCCTCCCTCCCCTTTCCTTCCCCCCTTCTCCTCCCTCCCTTTCCTTCCCTCCCCTTCTCCTCCCTGCCTTTGCTTCCCTCCCCCTCTCCTCCCTCTCTTTCCCTCCCAGTTGCCCCCTGTCCCCTCCCAGCTGGCCTCCAGGATGCCACTCTTTGGGCTTCACCAGAGCCTTGCTCAGTTGCAAAGAAGGGGGTTGGAGGAGAGCAGGGGAAGGGGGTTGGAGAAGGCCCTCTGATGGGGTTTGCAGGTGCTTTACCCTTCTCCCGGCCCCCTGCCCCTCACCCACCCCCAGCCATGGTTGGCCCTGGCAATCAATCCATCAATCAATCGTATTTATTGAGCGCTAACTGTGTACAGAGCACTGTACTAAGCGCTTGGGAAGTACAAGTCTGGCAGCCACCTCAAGACCCAAGAAGCCTGTCCCTTGGAGTGACAGGTTTGCTGCGGTCACAACACCATTCCCACATTCCTCCCACCCTTGCCCTTCGCTGACCGACTCCTTGTGACCCGCTTATCTTGTTTACACCAGGGATTCTCTTGGGGGTCTTGAATTTCAGCAGCCGAGGGCCAGAGCCACTCGAAGCCAACGTGCTCCAGCTCTTGGCTCGACCTCGAACCCCAGCCCTCCTCCAGGCCCTGGTGCTGCCGAGGGCCGCGGGGTCTGACCAACTCCCCGTTTAGTCCTTGAAGTCTTTCCGGACCCGCTCCTAAAAGTCCAGCCGGCAGCATGCCGTGGGAACTCCCAGGAGACGGGACAGGAAATTTGGTTCTAGGTGACTGTGGTTTTCTTATACCGAGGGATCTTTCAGGGCGTTATATGAAAAGAGGTGCTTTTCTTGGCGCGTAAGTCGTTCCTTATGAATTTTGTGAATACCGTGGACTGCCCAAAAAACAAACAAATGGATCTTGGAGCAAATTAAGCCAAAGTGGGCTTCGGAAGTCCAGATGGCTCGACTTAGGTTAGCCTATTATAGACAGAGGACTAATTATCTGGAGAAGGCAGTCATGCTAGGAAAAGTCCAGGGAAAACGTGGAAGAGGCAGCTCAGCAGCTAGATCAATCAATCAATCAATCAATCGTATTTATTGAGCGCTTACTGTGTGCAGAGCACTGTCGTAAGCGCTTGGGAAGTACAAGTTGGTAACATATAGAGACAGTCCCTACCCAACAGTGGGCTCACGGTCTAGAAGACCAAAGCAACCATAATGGAAGAACTATTAGAGAGGTTGTGGATTATGGCAGAAGTTAGGATGTTCTGGAGAAGGTCTATCCATGGAGTCGTTATGAATCGGAAACGATTCGATGGCACTTAATAATAATAATAATGTCGTTCCTGCCTCATCTCTTCCTCCCCAACCCCCTCAGTTCCAGCTCCTTTTTCAAATCAATTTATGTTTTGAGTGCTTACTGTGAGCGGAGTACTATAGTAAGCGCTTGGAAGAGTACAATAGAAAGGCGTGGGTATAGGTGATCACAGTTCTAGACTCTGAGCCCGTTGTTGGGTAAGGACCGTCTCTGTATGTTGCCGACTTGTACTTCCCAAGCGCGTAGTCCAGTGCTCTGCACACAGTAAGCGCTCAATAAATACGATTGAATGAATGATCCCTGCCTACAGGGAGCTTACAGACTGGAGGAGACGGACAATATAATAAATTTCAGATGGACATGGCCATGGTTCCCTCATCTGCAAAATGGGGGCTAAGACTGTGAGCCCCATGCGGAACAGGGACTGTATCCAATCCGACTAACTTGTGTCTACCCCAGCGCTTAGGACAGTGCTCGGCACATAGTAAGCGCATAACAATTACCATAATAATAATAATAACTTATTATCATTAAGTGCTAGAGGGCTGGGCGAGGGAGGCCTGCATTTCAAAGCGCTGAAGGGGAACAGCCTCAATTCCATAAGTGATGCAAAAGGGAGGACTTCATCATCATCAATCGTATTTATTGAGCGCTTACTGTGTGCAGAGCACTGGACTAAGCGCTTGGGAAGTACAAATTGGCAACATATAGAGACAGTCCCTGCCCAACAGTGGGCTCACAGTCTAAAGGACTTGAACACTAACTTCTCTGGGCCTCAGTCACCTCATCTGGGGATGAAGACTGTGAGCCCCACGTGGGACAACCTGATCACCTTGTATCTACCCCAGCGCTTAGAACAGTGCTAGGCCCATAGTAAGCGCTTAACCAATACCATCATCATCATCACCATCGTATTAAGCGCGTGATCGCGAGAGAGGTTTGCCCAAGTGACGCTCACACTCTGCGGCCCAGCCTGTCTGGGTTTCCGCCGGGGCACGGAATGCAGCGAGCGAGGAGCTGGGCGGGCCCGGAAGCACACTGCCAAGCGCTTAGCACAGTGCTCTGCACACAGTAAGCGCTCAATAAATACGACTGAATGAATGACGTGCACACACAGGTTTATGGGGTGCAGAAGCAGCGGGGCCTAGAGGAGGACCTGGGTTCTAATCCCACCTCTGCCACTTTTCTGCCGTGGTGGGCAAGTCACTTGATTTTTCCTGGCCTTAGTTCCCTCACTGATAAAATGAGGATTAAGATGATGAATCCCACGTGGGTCATAGACTGAGTCCAACCTGATTATCTTGTATCTGCCCCAGCGAACAGTACAGTGGCTGGCCCATGGTAAGTGCTTAGCTCTTACAGACAGGGAACAGGTCTGCTATTTCTGCTGTATTGTACTCTACCAAGCACTTAATACAGTGCTCTACACATAATGGGCGCTCAATAAATACCACTGATTGCTCGATTGATTAATAAATACCATTAAAAAAATGTTCGGAACTTAGTGTCTCATCTCTCTCATAGTCTCTCAGTCTCTCGCTCTCAATCTCACAGTTTCTCTCAACCTCTGTGTCTCTCATCCTCTCACAGTCTCTCTGTCTCTCACCGTGTCCCTCTCAGTCTCTCCTTTATCTTCTCGCAGTCTCTCTGTCGGGCTCTCATCTCTCTCATCATCAATCGTATTTATTGAGCGCTTACTGTGTGCAGAGCACTGTACTAAGCACTGTACTCTCGCAGTCTCTCTCATCCTCTCTCTCGTAGTCTCTCATCACCATCTCTCTCCCATAGTCTCTCAGAACCCATTGTTGGTCAGGGGCCATCTCTGTATGTTGCCGACTCGTACTTCCCAAGCGCTTAGTACAGTGCTCTGCTCCCAATAAGCGCTCAATAAACACGATTGAATGAATGAATGAACTTATTTGAACCACAACCCAGTGCTGACATTCTGGCATAGCACCGTAAATTTTCTTGGTAGCTACTGTAGTCTTTGTTACCCAATACCCCCTTCCCCAGTTCAAACAGAAGCAACGTGGCTTGGTGGACCTGGGTTCAAATCCCGGCTCTGCCACATGTCCGCCGTGTGACCTCAGGCAAGTCACTTCACTTCTCTGGGCCTCAGTTACCTCATCTGGAAAATGGGGATTAAGACTATGAACCCCACGTGGGACCGGAACTGCGTCCAACCTGAATAACTTGTATCTACCCCAGCGCTTCGAACAGTGCATGGCACATAGTAAGTACTTAGCAAGTACAATAATAATAATAATAATAAATTTTTCGGGTTCCTGCTGGATCTGTCCACCTTACCAAGCATCCTCATGAAGCTCTTTAAAGAGGGGAGACAGACGCTAAAATAATTTGCCCGTTGTTGAGTAGGGACCATCGCTATATGTTGCCAACTTGTACTTCCCAAGCGCTTAGTACAGTGCTCTGCACACAGTAAGCGCTCAGTGAATACGATTGAATGAATGACTGAATTTATAGGTAGCAGAAAAATGGGGAAGGAGATTTGTGCCCCCTCTAGACTGCAAGTTCACTGTGGGCAGGGAATGTGTCTGTTATAGTGTTAAAGTGTACTCTCCCAAGCACTTAGTACAGTGCTCTGCACACAGTAAGCCCTCAGTAAATATGACTGATTGATTAGTTCATTGATTAAGCTTTACACCTGCTCCGCATCTCTCATTTCCACCTCTCCTCCTCAACAACCCTGGTTTCTGGCAAATAATTTTAAGTTCCTTTTCACATTCTTTGTGCTCTGTACCCTTGATCCATATTCCCTGCTTCTCCTTACTTTCTCCATCCTTGCCTTTCGACCGGCGGAAAAACTCTGCCGTGCCTTTCCAATGCAAACACCACGGGAAGGATACTGGCTCCTGGTTTCATCTGCTGATCATTATGATATAGAAAATTCTGAGGTAGTTATCCTGGAGTTTCCAGTTTTCTAGTAGACATCTATTTTTTAAAAGGACTGTGAGCTCCAGGTGGCAAATCAAATACGGGAATCAGTCAATCGGTGGTATGTATTGAGCACTTACTCTCAATACAAAACATTTGGGAGAGCACAACACAAAAGAATTAGCAGGCACGTTCCCTGCCCATAATGAGCTGACAGTCTAGAGGGAATGCAGTAAGAGTCTTAGCAATAGTTGTAGTAGTAGTAATAATAATAATAGGCATTTGTTAAGCGCTTACTACGTGCAAAGCACTGTTCTAAGCCCTGGGGAGGATACAGGGTGATCAGGTTGTCCCACGTGGGGCTCACAGTCTTAATCCCCATTTTACAGATGAGGTCACTGAGGCCCAGAGAAGTTAAGTGACTTGCCCAAGATCACACAAGCAGACACGTGGCGGAGTCGGGATTCGAACCCATGACCTCTGACTCCAAAGCCCGGGCTCTTTCCACTGAGCCACGCTGCTTCTCTAGTAGTAGAAGAAATAGCACCATTAGGGTGCAATGTATTGTACTAAGGGTTCGGGACTGTGTGACTTTGGGCAAGTCACTTCTCTGTACCTCAGTTACCCCATCTGTAAAATGGGGATGAAGACTGTGAGCCCCCCATGGGACAACCTGATCACCTGGTAACCTCCCCAGCGCTTAGGACAGTGCTTTGCACATAATAAGTGCTTAATAAATGCCATCATCATTATTGTTATTATTCCAAATCAAAGAAGTGTCACTCCCCCGCCCGCATGGAGCTTAGATTCTAATTTCGAAGACAGGCGTACAAGTACTTACTGTAGCTTCTTAAACTTCACGCTCCATAACAACCCCCAAAGGGGACTTGCGGGTGAACAATTTGTAAACCTCCAGTGAAAATGCCTCCAGCTCCATTAGTTTGGTCCCCTGCCTGGCCAGGCCTGACTCAGCTCAAGGTCATCAGGACTCCCGACAAGAAGAGTGTGGGTCTGGGAGGGGACAGGTCTGCTGGATCACTCGGGGCAAGGCGCTTAAACTTGCTGCGCCTCAGTTTCCTCATCCCTGAAATGCCTCCCTCTCCCTCCCGGGGCCATTATGAGGATTAAGTGGCATAAGTGCGTCTACTTTTAGACTGTGAGCCCACTGTTGGGTAGGGACTGTCTCTATATGTTGCCAATTTCTACTTCCCAAGCGCTTAGTACAGTGCTCTGCACATAGTAAGCGCTCAATAGATACGATTGATGATGATGAAAGTGCTGTGGGGACAAGTATGGCAGCTGCAATGTGTATCCTCTATCGCATCGTTGTTACGATTTTCCTTTTTTCTCCCATCCTCTTACGTCTGTGCAAACTCTCTCTCTGATGCCGGAGGATTTTATTCATTTCGTAACGTTCACTTTCTCTTGGCCTTTGCAGTTTTCATCTGCAGAAACCAGTTTTGATAATACGCACCTGCCCCTGCCACCTCACCTCTTCAATTTTCCATTGCTTCACACTTGCCTTCTTCCCTTTTCCCAATTCCCACATGGACATTCTCACCAAACTGACTACTTCGTCTGCTTCGCTCTCTCCTTCTACCTCGGCGATGCAGGGAGGTTGGTGGGAAACAGAGAGACTAGGCCAGATCTGTTTTGCCCTCCCTCCATTCTCCTAGCTGCATGTGGTATTTCTATGTATTTATATACTTATATATATATAATATTTATATATAACATGTATATTATATGTAATATATAAATATGTATTTTTTTCTGTTTATTCTGATGACTTGACACCTGTCCGTATGTTTTGTTTTGTTGTCTGTCTCCCCCTTCTAGACTGTGAGCCTGTGTTGGGCAGGGGCCATCTCTATATGTTCCCAACTTGTACTTCCCAAGCGGTTAGTACAGTGCTCTGCACACAGTAAGGCTCAATAAATACGATTGAATGAATGAATGAATGAATAAATGAATGATGCTGTTATCTTTTTCTCTCGGATTGCAACCTCTCTGCGGGGGTTGTGTAGGAACACAGAGAGCAGAACTCTGGAGTCCAGAGCAGCTGTTGGGTGGTGACAGAATGGCGCCTGACCTTAACCTCCTCCTCAGGCTTATTTCTGCTGCCCAATACATAGTCCTTCCCACCCCCTCAGCCGTCTTCCCCTTCTCACTGCAACCCCGAGTATCATATCACTGCCATCACCTTTTTTTGTTGTTGCTCTTGTCCCTCCCTTCCCATTTTCACTCATCTCCTTTTAATAATAATAATAATGGCATTCATTAAGCGCTTACTATGTGCAGAGCACTGTTCTAAGCTCCGGGGAGGTTACAAGGTGATCAGGTTGTCCCACGGGGGGCTCACAGTCTTCATCCCCATTTTACAGATGAGGTAACTGAGGCACAGAGAAGTGAAGTGACTTGCCCAAAGTCACACAGCTGACAATTGGCAGAGCCGGGATTTGACCCCATGACAGTGCTCTGCACATAGTAAGCGCTCAATAAATACAATTGATGATGATGTTGATGATGACCTCTGACTCCAAAGCCCGTACCCTTTCCACAGAGCCACGCCGCTTTTCTTCACTCAAGCGCTTAGTACAGTGCTCTGCACACAGTAAACACGCAATAAATACGATTGATTGATTGATTGATTGATTCACTCACCTTTCACCCGTCAAGCTCTGTATGGCTTCTCCTTCAACCCTCGGTTCTGAAGCATTCTAGCACTCCTCTTTCTCTTGCCAGAAAGAGATCTAGTTCATTCCTTCAATCGTATTTATTGAGCGCTTACTGTGTGCAGAGCACTGTACTAAGCGCTTGAGCACTGTACTAAGCGCTAGTTGTCCTGTTGCCCTGGATCTATATGGGAATCCCTCCTGTGTCACCCTGATTTGCTCCCTTTATTCATTCATTCAGTCGTATTTATTGAGCGCTTACTGTGTGCAGAGCACTGCATTATTCATCCCCTCTCCCAGCCCCACAGCACTTATGTACACACGTCTGTAATTTATTTATTTCTATTAATGTCTGTCTCCCCCTCTAATAATAATAATAATAATGACGGTATTTGTTAAGCGCTTACTATGTGCCAAGCACTGTTCTAAGCACTGGGATAGATACAAGGTAATCAGGTTGTCCCAAGTGGGGCTTACAGCCTTTATCCCCATTTTACAGATGAGGTCACTGAGGCACAGAGCAGTGAAGCGCTTAGTACAGTGCTCTGCACATAGTAAGCGCTCAATAAATACGATTGATTGAAGTGACCTGCCCAGAGTCACACAACTGACGAGTGGCGGAGCCAGAATCAGAACCCACAACCTCCGACTCCCAAGCCCGGGCTCTTTCCACTTAGCCACGCTGCTTCCCTAGACTATAAGCTCATTGTGGGCAGGGAGTGTGTCTGCTTATTGTTATAGCGTACTCTCCCAAGCGCTCAGTACAGTGCTCTGCACACAATAAGCGCTCAATAAAGGCAAATGAATGAATGAATGAATGATTTCCACTGAGACAGTGCCAGGTTTCAGAGGCATCCTCCAGGCTGGGCTTTGCCAGTAGTTGGGATCCCCTCCCCATTTAATGATGGTATTTGTTAAGCGCTTACTATGTGCAAAGCACTGTTCTAAGCCCATTTCCGACCCCTTGTTCATTCTGTTTCCCCAGCCGGGAATTCCCTCCCCACAATCGCCGGTCACAACCCTCCCCAAACCCCACTTCCATCATCATCATCATCAATCATATTTATTGAGCGCTTACTGTGTGCAGAGCACTGTACTAAGCGCTTGGGAAGTACAAGTTGGTAACATATAAAGTCCCTACCCAGCAGTGGGCTCACAGTCTCATCATGAAACTTTCCCTGATTAATTTCCAATACCCTAAGTCACGTCAACCCACCTTGCCATTTATAAATTTATACCCAGACATATATTCACACTCCTCCTGTTTCAACCTCGGTCATCTAGCCACTTTTTCTTTGTTCTTCCTCCAGCCCCCATTATGGGTTCGAATCCCAGCCCCGCCACTTGTCAGCTGTGTGACCTTGGGCAAGTCACTTCTCTTTATTTTATTTTGTTAATATGTTTGGTTTTGTTCTCTGTCTCCCCCTTCTAGACTGTGAGCCCACTGTTGGGTAGGGACCATCTCTATATGTTGCCAACTTGGACTTCCCAAGCGCTTGGAACAGTACTCTGCACACAGTAGGCACTCAATAAATACGATTGATTGATTCTCTGTGCCACTGTTACCTCATCTCTAAAATGGGGATTAAACTGCAAGCCCCACGTGGGACAACCTTGATCACCTTGTATCCCTCCCAGCGCTTAGAACAGTGCTTGGCACATGGTAAGTGCTTAACAAATACCATTATTATTATTATCATTTGTCTTTCTCTCCGATTTGATCGTGAGCTCCTCGAGGGTAGGCAGCGTGGGTCTTGCTTTGGTAATAATAATAATAATTGTGGTATTTGTTAAGTGATAGTAATGGTACTTGTTAAGCACTTACAATGTGCCGAGCACAAAGCAGACATAAATTAATTAGGTTGGACAGAGTCCCTGTCCCACGTGGGGCTCCTAATTAAGTTGGACACAGTCCCTGTCCCACATGGGGCTCACACTCCTCCCCATTTACAGATGAGGGAACTGAGGCCCAGAGAAGTGAAGTGACTTGCACAAGGTCACACAGCAGACTTGGGGGTGGAGCTGGGATTAGAACCCAGGTCCTCGGACTCCGAGGCCCACGCTCTTTCCACTAGGCCACACTGCTTCTCAGCGCTTACTACGTGTCAAGTACTGAACTAAGCGCTGGGGCGATCAGGTCCCTCGTGGGGCTCACGTCTAAGCAGGAGGGAGAACGGGTAATGAATCCCCATTTTGCGGATGAGGGAACTGAGGCACAGAGAGGTGAAGCGATTTGCCCAAGGTCACACGGTAGACAAGTGGCAGAGTGGAGATTTAGAACCCAGGCCCTCTGTCTCCCGGGCCTGTGCTCTTTCAACTAAGACACACTTCTTCTCAAGAGCTATATATGTATATATGTTTGTACATATTTATTACTCTATTTATTTATTTTACTTGTACGTATCTATTCTATTTATTTTATTTTGTTAGTATGTTTGGTTTTGTTCTCTGTCTCCCCCTTTTAGACTGTGAGCCCACTGTTGGGTTGGGACTGTCTCTATATGTTGCCAATTTGTACTTCCCAAGCGCTTAGTACAGTGCTCTGCACATAGTAAGCGCTCAATAAATGCGATTGAATGAATGATTGAATGAATGAATGTCTTCCATCAAGATAATAATAATGATGGCATTTATCACCCCGATGATGAAGAGCTTAAGACAGCGTTTAGCACCCATTAGGTGGTTGGGAAATATCCCTCGCAGATAGACTGATTGAGGAATGAAATAATAATAATAATAATAATAATGATGGCATTTATTAAGCACTTACTATGTGCAGAGCACTGTTCTAAGCGGTGGGGAGGTTACAAAGTGATCAGGTTGTCCCACAGGGGGCTCACAGTCTTAATCCCCATTTTACAGGTGAGGTAACTGAGGCCCAGAGAAGTGAAGTGACTTGCCCAAAGTCACACAGAGGACAATCGGGACTTGAACCCGTGACCTCTGACTCCAAAGCCCGTGCTCTTCCCACTGAGCCACGCTGCTTCTCTAAAGGAATCCTGAGACCGCAGGAGCCCGTGGAGATAAAGGAAAGGTGCCCGTGAGCCACACGAGAAGCAGCGTGGCTCAATGGAAAGAGCCCGGGCTTTGGAGTCAGAGGTCAGGGGTTCAAATCCCGGCGCCGCCAACTGTCAGCCGTGTGGCTTTGGGCAAGTCACTTCACTTCTCTGGGCCTCAGTTCCCTCATCTGTAAAATGGGGATGAAGACTGTGAGCCCCCTGTGGGACAACCTGATCACCTTGTAACCTCCCCAGCGTTTCGAACAGTGCTTTGCACATAGTCAGCGCTTAATGAATGCCATTATTATTATTATTATTATTATTATCTCCTCGGGACCGCCTGTGTTGCTCCTGTCTATTTATGGAGAAAGCGTCGCAGGGCGAAGGAGCTTTGATAAGGAAGCGGCTTTTTGGCCGGCACTGCTGTGAGGTCAGCGCTCAGGGGAAGCTGGACTTCGAGACCATCCGTGGGGGCTAAATGTAGCCCAGGGAAAAGGGACGCTCACACTGAAGCCAAGCTTCATCTCAGAGGCCCGAAAACAGCTTTCGCTTCACCACAAAGCAATGTGTAGGGGAGGAAACAACCCAGCTTAAGCTTTGCCCTTCAGGCCACCCTGCAACCCCTTTTAGTGGTGTGTGTGTATGCCCATTGGATATCAATAATAATAATTGTGGTATCTGTTAAGCGCTTACTATGTGCCAGGCACTGTACTAAGCGCTGGGGTGGATACAACCTAACCAGGTTGGATACAGTCCCCGTTCCACATCAATCAATCAATCAATCGTATTTATTGAGCGCTTACTGTGTGCAGAGCACTGTACTAAGCGCTTGGGAAGTACAAGTTGGCAACAGAGAGAGACAGTCCCTACCCAACAGTGGGCTCACAGTCTAGAAGGGGGAGACAGGGAACAAAACCAAACATACTAACAAAATAAAATAAATAGAATAGATATTTACAAGCAAAATAAATAAATAGAGTAATAAATATGTACAAACATATATCCATATATACAGGTGCTGTGAGGAAGGGAAGGAGGTAAGACGGGGGGGATGGAGAGGGGGATGAGGGGGAGAGAACATTTTCCTTAACATGGGCTTTGTCACAGTGCAACCTCGGATTTTAGAACCGGCGCTCAGGCAAACCACCATCCCTGGCCCACCACATCCCAAAGCCCACATGGGGCTCACAGCCTTTAATGCCCATTTTACAGTCGAGGGAACTGAAGTACAGAGAAACGAAGTGACTTGTCCTAGGTCACCCAGAAGACAAGTGTACACACGTCTGTGATTTATTTATTTCTATTTCTTCCCCTTTTAGACTGTGAGCCCACTGTTGGGTAGGGACTGTCTCTATATGTTGCCAATTTGGACTTCCCAAGCGCTTAGTACAGTGCTCTGCACATAGTAAGCGCTCAATAAATACGATTGATGATGATGATATTAATGTCCGTCTTCCCCTCTACTAATAATAATAATGACGGTATTGGTTAAGCGCTTACTATGTGCCAAGCACTGTTCTAAGCACTGGGGGAGATACAAGGTAATCAGGTTGTCCCACGTGGGACATCTTCATCCCCATTTTACAGATGAGGTCACTGAGGCCCAGAGCAGGGAAGTGACCTGCCCAGAGTCACACAACTGACAAGTGGCGGAGTCAGAATTAGAACCCACGGCCTCCGACTCCCAAGCCCGGGCTCTTTCAATCAATCAATCGTATTTATTGAGCGCTTACTGTGTGCAGAGCACTGGACTAAGCGCTTGGGAAGTACAAGTTGGCAACATATAGAGACAGTCCCGACCCAAATCCACTAACTTTCCACTAATCCACGCTGCTTCTCTAGACTATAAGCTCATTGTGGGCAGGGAATGTGCCTGCTTATTGTTATAGCATGCTGTCCCAAGCGCTCAGTACAGTGCTGTGCACACAATAAGCACTCAATAAAGGCAAGTGACAGAGCCGGGATTAGAACCCAGGTCCTTCTGACGCTCAGGCCCGGGCTCTAACCACTAAGCTGTATTGCTTCTCTACCCACCCTGAGAAACTGGCCTCCTACTTCCTGGTGGTTCCGAGTCTGAGTCCCGCACCCAGGCCGGAGAAATCATCATCATCATCATCAATCGTATTTATTGAGAGCTTACTATGTGCAGAGCACTGTACTAAGCGCTTGGGAAGTACAAATTGGCTTGGGAAGTACAAATTGAAATCCCCCCGGATGGTACTTTGGGTGGAGATGGGAAGGCTCGAGGGCGGATATTGTTAGCTGCCGGGAGAAGCAGCATTGGGAAGCTGGCTCTCTGGATTCCCGATAGAGCACGGGCCTAGGAATCAGATATATTAGGTCTTTCTTTTAGACTGTGAGCCCACTGTTGGGTAGGGACCGTCTCTATATGTTGCCAATTTGTACTTCCCAAGCGCTTAGTCCAGTGCTCTGCACACAGTAAGCGCTCAGTAAATACGATTGATTGATTGATTGATTTCCGAGTGAGCAGAGTAATCACCACTTACCTGGTTGATACCACACTGTGAGCCCACTGTTGGGTAGGGACCGGCTCTAGATGTTGCCAACTTGTACTTCCCAAGCGCTTAGTACAGTGCTCTGCCCACAGTAAGCGCTCAATAAATAGATTGAATGAATGAACCCGGACAGCTGTACAGCAGGGAGAAAAGGGGCTGTGGGGAGGAGGGCAGTTTGAGTGTCCCAGAATAGAGTCGAAACACGGCTCACTTAGTTCCCATGGGACAAGGCTTCGGATGAATTTCTTCCTGCCCAAAGCTACAGAGGAGCAGCGTGGCTCATCATCATCATCATCAATCGTATTTATTGAGCGCTTACTGTGTGCAGAGCACTGTACTAAGCGCTTGGGAAGTACAAGTTGGCAACATATAGAGACAGTCCCTACCCAACAGTGGGCTCACAGTCTAAAAGCCTCAATGGAGGCTCAATGGCTCAATGGAAAGAGCGTGGGCTTGGGAGTCAGGGTCATGGGTTCAAATCCTGACTCCGCCAACTGTCAGCCGTGTGACTTTGGGCAAGACACTTCACTTCTCTGGGCCTCAGTTACCTCATCTGGAAAATGGGGAAGACTGTGAGCCCCACGTGGGACACCCTGATCACCTTGTGTCCTCCCCAGTGCTCAGAACAGTGCTTTGCACGTAGTAAGTGCCTAATAAATGCCATCGCCATCATCCAGAGAGACTCCCCAGGGCATTCTTTTCATCCCGCTTGTCAGCGGTGTGAATTTGGGCAAGTCACTTCACTTCTCTGGGCCTCAGTTACCTCATCTGTAAAATGGAGATGAAGACTGTGAGTCCCCCGTGGGACAACCTGATCACCTTGTAACCTCCCCAGCGCTTAGAACAGTGCTTTGCACATAGTAAGCGCTTAATAAATGCCATTATTTTTATTATTATTATTATCCCCTTCCTCAACCCTTCACCCTTCCTTGTTCTCCCCTTCCTGTCTTCCTTTCCCCTTCCCCCTCTGTCTCGCTCTCCCTCGTCTCCTCTATTTAGCCTTATCTGTTTACTGCTCAAGCAGCTTTTTCCTTTTTCCCTCAGGTTGCAGGGGTATTATGATTTTATTTTCTGGTATTCGTTAAGCGTTTACTGTGTGCCGAGCACAGCGCTAAGCCCTGGGATAGATACAAGCTAATTTGCTGGGACACAGTTCATGTCCCATGTGGGACTCACTGTCTTAATAGCCATTTTACAGATGAGCTAACTGAGGCCCGGAGAAATGAAGCGACCTGCCCAAGGTCACACAGCAGAGAAGTGACAAAGCCGGGATTAGAACCCAGACCCTCATACTCCCAGGCCTGTGCCTAGGCCGGGCTGCTTCTCACTGTGTCTTAGAGTTCCAGCCAATATTCCCACTTGTTCGTAGCCAGTTGGGAATCTGAGAAATTCCCAAAGCTCCATCCCCCCCCGGCTTGACCCTTTGGGGACCGAAGACTCCTGGCCCAGAAGAGACCTGAACCCCCAAAAAACATTCCCCTCCCTTTTGTTTTATCTTTTATTGCTCCTGCTCTGAGCTGAGTTGAATAGTCATTCATTCAGTCGTATTTATTGAGCGCTTACTGTGTGCAAAGCACTGGACTAAGCGCTTGGGAAGTACAGGTTGGCAACCTATAGAGACGGCACCTACCCAGCAGTGGGCTCACAGTCTAGAAGGGGGAGACAGACAACAAAATAAAACAGATTAACAAAATAAAATAAATAGAATAAATATGTATAAATAAAATAAATAAATAGAGTAATAAATACGTGCAAACATATACATATATACAGGTGCTGTGGGGAGGAGAAGGAGGTAAGGCGGGGGGATGGGGAGGGGGAGGAGGGGGAGAGGAAGGAGGGGGCTCAGTCTGGGAAGGCCTGCTGGAGGAGGTGAGCTCTCAGTAGGGCTTTGAAGGGAGGAAGAGAGGAATGTGCCAAAGCAGAGTACTTTATGCCTGGATTTCTTCCTAATTCATTCATTCAATCGTATTTATTCATTCATTCACTCATTCAATCGTATTTATTGAGCGCTTACTGTGTGCAGAGCACTGTCCTAAGCTCTTGGGAAGTACAAGTTGGCAACATAGAGAGACGGTCCCTACCCAACAGCGGGCTCACAGTCTAGAAGGGGGAGACAGACAACAGAACAAAACATATTAACAAAATAAAACAAATAGAATAGTAAGTGCTTAACAAATACCAAAAGAAAACAGACTTTCTCTCCTCCTCCTTCAGGAGAAACGTGGTTCTATGGCATGAGACGGTGAAGGTCAGAAATCCATGGTGTAATTTCAAAGCAAACACAGACTGTAGGCTCGGATCATTTTCCTAGCAGGGATTGGTCAAGGTCTCACATCTGGAGCATCAGAACTTGTGAGAACGAAACTTTCTGCTTGTGTCTGCTTCTTTCCACCAGTAGCCTTGGGAAACCAATGAAGCACATCATCATCATCATCAATCGTATTTATTGAGCGCTTACTATGTGCAGAGCACTGGACTAAGCGCTTGGGAAGTCCAAATTGGCAACGTATAGAGACAGTCCCTACCCAACAGTGGGCTCACAGTCTAAAAGGGTGACGGTCTAAAAGCACAGATCAAGGGTGGAGCCAGGCAGAGGACCCAGGAGTCCCAGACCCAGTCCGTTGCAATAGTCCGGGCCCCCGAGATGCTCCTTTTGTCCGGAGGCCCTTGTTTAAGTCACCCAACAAGGACCTTACGGGGAGGAGGAGCAATGTTGCCTAGTGGATAGCGCATGGACCAGGGACTGAGAAGGCCTGGGTTCAAATTCCGGCTTGGCAGCTTGTAGGCTGTGTGACTTTGAACAAGTTTCCCCATCTGTAAAATGGGGATTAAATACCCGTTCTCCCTCCTACTTACTCCACGAGCGCCATGTGAGATGGGTCAGATACTGCCTGACCCGATTAACTTGTATCCACCCCAGCACTTGAAACAGTGGTAGACACACAGTAAACATTAATAATAGTAACAATAATAAAATGCTATGATTATATTTTAAATTGTATTATTTATTGCTATTATTATTATTTCAAAGGAGGTCTGCTCCCTCCCCTGGAGGTCAGGCCAGTTCACCCTGCTAAGAGTACGGGTTTCATAGAGGTCATTCATTCTAATCCCGGCTCCGTCACTTATCAGCTGGGTGACTTTGGGCAAGTCACTTAACTTCTCTGTGCCACAGTTACCACACCTGTAAAATGGGGATGAAGACTGTGAGCCCCACGAGGGGCAACCTGATTACCGTGTACCTTCCCCAGCACTTAGAACAGTGCTTGGAACATAGTAAGCACTTAACAAATACCATCATTATTCTTCTTCTTTTAATTTTATCATTTATTGTTATTATTATTATTTCAGAGGAGGTCTGCTCCCTCCCAGGGAGGTCAGGCCAGTTCACCCCAGGATCTGGCCACCTCCCCAACTCCCCACCCCCAAACCAGCCCCATTTCTCTTTCTCGTTATTAAAGGTGGGCATGGAGGAGGGTTGGGAGTTGAGAAGAGTTGAGAGATGGGAGTGGAGCAAAGAGGCCGCAGCAGGAGGAGGAAAGAGCAGCCAAGGGGAAGGGGTGATGGCAGACAGACAAAGAGGGAAGGAAACAGCAAGCTGGGGGAAGAGGTGACAACAAGCAGGGGGAAGAGGTGACAGCAAGCGAGGGATGGGGAGATAGCAAGTGGGGGATGAGGAGACAGCAAGCAGGGGGAAGAGGAGATAGCAGTCACGGGGAAGAGGTGACAGTCAAGGGGAAGAGGTGACAGCAAGCAGGGGAAAGAGGTGACAACAAGCAGGGGAAAGAGGTGACAGCAAGCAGGGGAAAGAGGTAACAACAAGCGGGAGAAGAGGTGACAGCAAGCGGGGGATGAGGAGACAGCAAGCAGGGGGAAGAGGAGATAGTCGGGGAAAAGGAGATAGCAAATCAGGGGGAAGAGGAGATAGTCGGGGCGGGAGAGGTGACAGCAAGCAGGGGAAAGAGGTGACAGCAAGCGGGGGATGAGGAGACAGCAAGCAGGGGGAAGAGGAGATAGCAGTCAGGGGGAAGAGGTGACAGGAAGCAGGGGAAGAGGTGACAGGAAGCAGGGGAAGAGGAGATAGTCAGGGGGAAGAGGTGACAGGAAGCAGGGGAAGAGGAGATAGCAGTCGGGGAACAGGAGATAGCAAAGCAGGGGGAAGAGGAGATAGCAGTCAGGGGGAAGAGGTGACAGCAAGCGGGGGAAAGAGGAGATAGTCGGGGAAAAGGAGATAGCAGAGCAGGGGGAAGAGATGACAGCAAGTGGGGGAAGAGGAGACAGCAGCCTGGGGGAAAAGAAGAAGCGGTCAAGGGGAAGAGGAGGCAGCAGGGAGAGGATTTTCTCACACTTTAGCTGCTGTCAGCTCTGGCTCTTTCCTGTCTACCCCTTCCCACAAATATACACACACGCGGATGCACCATCATCCCCTCCCCCAAAATGCGCGCACACACACACACACACACACACACACACACACACACACACAGAGTTTATTGAGCGCTTACTGTGTGCCGAGCACCGTACTAAGCGCTTGGGACGTCCAAGTCGGCAACATCTAGAGACGGTCCCTACCCAACAACGGGTTCACAGTCTAGAAGGGGGAGACGGACCACAAAACCAAACATGGACACAGGTGTCAAAGTCGTCAGAACAAATAGAAATAAAGCTAGATGCATATCATTAACAAAATAAATAGAATAGTAAATATGTACAAGTAAAATAGAGTAATAAGTCTGTACAAATATTTATACAAGTGCTGTGGGGAGGGGAAGGAGGGAGTGGGAGAGGAAAAAGGGGGCTCAGTCTGGGAAGACCTCTTGGAGGAGGTGAGCTCTCAGTAGGGCTCTGAAGGGAGGAAGAGAGCTAACTTGGCGGATGCAGAGAAGCAGCATGGCCTAGTGGAAAGAGCACAAACCTGGGAGCCAGAGGGCCTGGATATTAATCCCAACTCCACCACTTATCTGCTGTGTGACCTTGGGCAAGTCACTTCACTTCTCTGGGCCTCAGTTCCCTCACCTGCAAAATGGAGATTCAATTCCTGTTCTCCCTCCTACTTCGACCAAACGAGACCTGACGATCTTGTATCTACCCCAGTGCTTAGTACAGTGCTTGGGCACATAAGAAGTCTTTAACGAATACCTATTATTATTCCTACTAATAATAACAACAACTATAAAAAATAGTAATGTTTAGGTGCTACCCACTTCAAGGTGATACAAGGGCAGGGCCAGCTTTCGATCCGATCGACCTCAGAGAGATTTGCATGCCCACCCCTGGAGCACATAAAGGGAAGGACTGTCTTCCCTAATTATTAACAATTATTCTTTGGAAATAGAAGTGGCCCGATGAGATTGATGGAATCCGTTCCATCCAGAACATCTCCGCAGAGGTTTGGTTTTGGCTTGCCTTTTTTAAGTCCCCGTTTCGATAATTATCATCGTGTGACTGTGGGTTGTTCTGTACTTGCGATCTAGCTGTTTGGCAGCAGAGTTCATCTGAGGTCCCTGAAGAACATAAGGCCATGAGCTCTTAGGAATTTACACCATCTCAGCACTTATGGGCATATGTATAGTCAACGGTACGTGGAATGAATTTATTCAGGGGAATGAATATATTCAGCTCTCTCATCCTGCCTTATTTGTAGCACTTTGGGTACAGATTCCTCCTTCTGTTCCCGATTTTATAAGCAATTTACGTCTAATAATAACTGTCGTGTTTATTAAGCGCTTACTATGTGCCAGGCACTGTGCTAAGAGCTGGGGTATATACAAGCTAGTCAGGTCAGACCCAATCCCTGTCCCACATGGGGCTTACAGTTTTAATCCCCATTTTACAGATGAGGTCACTGAGGCAGAGAGAATTTAAGTGACTTGCCCAAAGTCACACAGTAGACAAGTGGCGGAGGCAGGATTAGAATTCAGGTCCTTCTGATCCCCAGGCCCCAGGCTCTATCTGTTAGGTCACGCTAACTCCTCCAGGCAGCCTGCCCCGACCCATAACCTCTACTCTACTGTACTCTCCCAAGCGCTTAGTACAGTGCTCTGCACACAGTAAGCACTCAATAAATGTGGGTAGACTGAGAGGGATGTGACCATCCAGCGGCATGGAGGAACTTGATGCTATCTGTCCTCTTGGACATCCAGCATTCGGGATTTTTCTTCTCATTCTTTTGGCTTGTGATCTGACATTTTATCTTGCTCCGAAGGACATTTTCTGGTGAACCGAATTCCTGCCAAGGCTAGCATTTTTCAGCAAGCCCTGAAGCTTTTTCACTGTTCCCAGAATTAACCCACCCGGGAGTTGGGAGGAAGCAAAAATCACTCACCTGGCATTTTGTTTGGAGGATCTAAGAATAGTTGGGTCATTGATTTTGCCGGCGTTTAGGCTGCAGAATGAAATCAGGGACAGTTTGGGGCTCTGCTCTCTAGTTTGTGGAGTTTTATCCTGACTTTGTAGAACGACTCTCTGGTGCCTTCAATCAATCAGTCAATCGTATCTATTGAGGGCTTACTGGGTGCAGAGCACTGTACTAAGCGCTTGGGAAGTACAAGTTGGCAACATTATAGAGACAGTCCCTACCCAACAGTGGGCTCACAGTCTAAAAGGGGGAGACAGACAACAAAACCAAACATACTAACAAAATAAAATAAATAGAATAGATATGTACAAGTAAAATAAATAAATAAATAGAGTAATAAATATGTACAAACATATATACATATATATAGGTGCCTTCCATGGCCTTCAGGGGAAGAAGTGCTGTGTGAGCATTCCATGAATCCCTTTACCCAATCAATCAATCAGTGGTATTGATTGAGTGCTTACTGTGTGCAGAGCACTGCACTAGGCTCTTGGGGGGAGCACAATTAGAGAAGCAGCGTGGCTCAGTGGAAGGAGCCCGGGCTTGGGAGTCAGAGGTCATGGGTTCAAATCCCGGCTCCCACCCATGTCTGCTGTGTGACCATGGGCAAGTCACTTCTCTGTGTCTCAATTACCACATCCCTAAAATGGAGTTTATAACTGTGAGCACCGTGTCAGAAATGGACTGTATCCAAACCGATTATTTTGCATCTACCCTGTCATTCAGTACAGTGCCGGGCAGGGAAATTCCATAAACAAAAAGGTAGTGCTCAACCTAGGGAAGCTATCTTTTAAGGACCGTGAGCCAGAAATCAGAGAGAGGTTCTTTGTGGGATCTCTCCAGAGACACCCTGAAGAAAGATAGTGGGTAAAGCACGGGCCTGGGAATTAGAAAGATCTGGGTTCTAATCCCCACTCCACCACTTGTCCTCTCTGTGATCTTGGGCAAGTCACTTCACTTCTGAGACTGAGCCCCAGACTGAGCCCCCTTTTTCCTTTTCTCCTCCCCATCCCCCCCGCCCTACCTCCTTCCCCTTCCCACAGCACCTGTATATATGTTTGTACAGATTTATCACTCTGTTTATTTTACTCGTACATATTTACTATTCTATTTATTTTGTTAATGATGTGCATTTAGCTTTAATTCTGTTTGTTCTGACGACTTGACACCTGCCTACATGTTTTGTTTTGTTGTCTGTCTCCCCCTTCTAGACTGTGAGCCCGTTGTTGGGTAGGGACCACCTCTATATGTTGCCGACTTGTACTTCCCAAGCTCTTAGTACAGTGCTCCGCACACAGTAAGTGCTCAATAAATACGATTGAATGAATGAATGAACTTAACTTCTCTGAGCCTCAGTTACCTCAACTGTAAAATGGGGATTAAGACTGTGAGCCCCACACAGTGGGATAACATGATCACCTTGTAACCTCCCCAGCGCCTAGAACAGTGCTTCGCACATAGTAACTGCTTAACAAATGCCATTATTATTATTATTATTATTATTATTATTATTGTTATTATAGAGTTGGTAGACGTGATCCCTGCTCTCAAAGAGCTTCTGATCTAATGGATCATATGTTTGTTATGAGAAGCAGCGTGGCTTAGTGGAGAGAGCCCGGGGTTGGGAGTCAGAGGACGTGGATTCTTATCCCGCCTCTGCCACATGTCTGCTGTGTGACCTTGGGAAAGTTACTTCACTTCTCTGTGCCTCAGTTACCTCATCTGTAAAATGGGAATTAAAAGTGTGAGCCCCGCGTGGGACAACCTGATTACCCTGTGTCTACCCCAGCGCTTAGAACAGTGCTTGGCACATAGTAAGCGCTTAACAAATACCATAATTATTATTATTATTATTGCTATAGTGATTCTTCCATGAGCGGAAAAAAATTGGAAGTCAATTAATGGTATTTACTGAGGGCTTACCGGGTGAAGAGTTCATAGAACAGAGTACGATAGAACGGAATTGGTATTCACGGGCCCTGCCCACAACAATCCTACAGCCTAAAGGATGAACTTGCAGTCTTCCAGATTTTGGGGGGGGTGCTCCCTAGCCAGGGGTGCCCTTGCTCCTCACTTGGGAGTGCCAGTTTCCCGTTTGAAATTGGAGGATACTGGCGGAAATCCGACTCCCTCTGCCTTCTGCTCCTGAAAAGGGAAGGGGCCTGTGTCACTTGCACATTCCCTTCTGACAGGAGGAGACAATGAGATAAGGGGTAATTCCAGTCTATAAAGGGCTGGCTAAAGCTCCCAGATCTACTGCCCTCGCTTCCCCTCATCCCCACATCATTTCCTTCCCCACCCTCATCCCCATAGCAATCCCTGCTTGACTCCCTTCTCCTTCCTTCCTTCCTTCATTCAGTCGTATTTATTGAGCGCTTACTGTGCGCAGAGCACTGTACTAACCGCTTGGGAAGTACAAATCGCCAACATGTAGAGACAGCCCCTACCCAACAACGGGCTCACAGTCTAGAAGGGGGAGACAGACGACGCAACAAAACAATTAATTCCCGCAAATAAATTAATTCACGCAAACAGAGCTCAGTGAATACTTTTTACAATCCGATGCTCCTAATTTAAATTTAGGAGAAATTTTTGATTGGGGAAACATCGTAAATGAGTTTTATCCAATAACTTATTCCTACTGAAAAGAAAAATCATCAGACTCACCTCTCTTGGGCCGATTTAGATTTCATCTTTGCTGTTCCCTTCTGGTTTTCTGATTCGGATTCACTCTCACTCGAAGAGTCTTTGCTACTATCCTCTCTGCTACTGTCTTTCTTTCCACTTCCTTCACTTTCAGTGCCGGATTCACTCTCTCTGCCATTGCTACTGTCCCCTCAGGGGCTGATCTGGACAATCTCTCCCTCAGCTATCGTGGCTCCAGGCTCCTTGATTCTTGCCTCCTTCTCCTCCCTGCCTCTCCTTCTTGTAGTTTTGTTTCGTTTTATTTTTATGATATTTGTTCAGCGCTTACTCTGGGCCAGGCACTGTTCTAAGCACTGAGGCAGATACAAACTAATTCATTCATTCAATCAGTCGTATTTATTGAGCTCTTACCGTGTGCAGAGCACTGTACTAAGCACTTGGGAAATACAAGTCGGCAACATATAGAGACGATCCCTACCCAACAACGGGCTCAGACACAGTCCAGGTCCCAGATGGGGATCACAGTCTTAATCCCCATTTTACAGTCGAGAGACCTGAGGCCCAGAGAAGTGAAGTGATTTGCCCAAGATCACACAGCAGACAAGCAGAGAAGCAGCGTGACTCAGTGGAAAGAGCATGGGCTTTGGAGTCAGAAGTCATGGGTTCAAATCCCGACTCCACCAACTGTCAGCTGTGTGACTTTGGGCAAGTCACTTAACTTCTCTGTGCCTCAGTTACCTCATCTGTAAAATGGGGATTAAGACTGTGAGCCTCCAGTGGGACACCCTGATTACCTTGTAACCTCCCCAGCACTTAGAACAGTGCTTTGCATATAGTAAGCGCTTAATAAATGCCATTAAAAAATAAAGTGGCAGAACTGGGATTAGAACCCGGGTCCTAATGTCCCCCAGGCCCGTGCTCTATCCACTAGGCGATGCCGCTCATTCCCTGCCCATAAGGAGCGTACAGTCTAGAAGTTTAGTATGTAAGTCTAGAGTTTACAGTCAAATCCTCAAGCACTTACCACGTTCCAAGCAACCTTACGAAGCACTGGACTAGGCCCTGGGTAATCCGGTCGGACATGGTCTCTGTTCCGTACAGGGATCACAGTGTAAGGAGGAGGCTGAAAAGCCACACTGTCTTTCTCTAAGTGCTCACTAATCTTAACCTTAATTACTGAGTCGACCTATTTGCCAGATATAAAAGTGACATTTAAGGGTCCACAATTCCCAGGCTCGCTTCCGAAACCTTTTTTGCATTTGCGTGTTTCTTTGGCCATCCACTAAGCCTCTGGTACAGTGGCCATTTGTAACAATATGTATCCCACTCTTGTGAGGAGTGCTGCAGTTTTCCCCTCTGAGTTCTTCCCAAACTGTCAGGTGAATACAATCCGATCCTGGAGATTTGTTTACATCAAGATGATCAATTGGTCCTAAATAATAATAATAATAATAATTGGCATTTGTTAAGCGCTTACTATGTGCAAAGCACTGTTCTAAGCGCTGGGGAGGATACAGGGTGAGCAGGTTGTCCCACATGGGGCTCACAGTCTTAATCCCCATTTTACAGATGAGGTAACTGAGGCCCAGAGAAGTTAAGTGACTTGCCCAAGATCACACAGCTGACATGTGGCGGAGTCGGGATTCGAACCCATGACCTCTGACTCCAAAGCCCATGCTCTTTCCACTGAGCCACGGGTATCCTGTCTACATGTTTTGTTTTGTTGTCTGTCCCCCTCTTCTAGACTGTGAGCCCGTTTTTGGGTAGGGACTGTCTTTATATGTTGTCCAATTTGTACTTCCCAAGCGCTTAGTACAGTGCTGCGCACACAGTAAGCGCTCAGTAAATACAACTGAATGAATGAATGAATGGTCATCCCACCTCCCCTGACCTTTTTGCTATAAAATACAGTAGGAAGCGGGGGTTTCTCTAAAATCTTCCTCAGGCAAGACTCACCTAAAGACTACACTGAGCAGCTATCTGCTTTTTATCCCGAGTACCCCATTTACCCCGAAATGATGGCCTACTGAGTCTCCAGCTGGCTTGTGTCTTTTGTTGTGCTTAAATAATCTTTTTTTTTCTTTTTTAATGGTATTTTTTAGGCCCTTACTATATGCCAAGCATTGAACAAAGTATTGGGGAAGGTAAAATGTAACAGATTGGTTTACAGTCCCTGTTCCACAAATGACCCAAAGTCTTAAACCACGTTTTGCAGATGAGTGTTGTTATTTATTATTAGATACTGGAATTCCTCGCAAAGAGAAGCAGCATGGCATAGTGGATAGAGCATGGGCCTGGGATTCAGAAGGTCATGGGTTCTAATCCTGGCTCCACCACTTGTCTGCTGTGTGACCTTGGGCAAGTCACTTCACTTCTCTGTGCCTCAGTTCCCTCGTCTGTAAAATGGGGATTAAGATTGTGAGCCCCATGTGGGACAGGGACTGTGTCCAACCCGATTTGCTTTGTATCCCACCCCAGCGCTTAGTACAGGGCCTGGCACATAGTAAGCACTTATCAAATACCGTAATTATTATTATTAAGACTGTCAGCTCATCTTGGTCAGGGAATGTGTCTACCAACTCTGTTATATCATACTCTCCCAAGCGCTTATTACAGTGCCTGGCACATAGCACTTAAAAAACACCATTAAAAGAAAAACAAAACAAACATGGAGAATGCATCTCTTCCACATAAATATTTAGGAACTCTTCAATAATAGTGTTATATTCAGTTAGGTCTGTTCCTTTAATAATAATAATAATAATAATAATAGCTTTTATTAAGCACTTACTATGTGCAAAGCACTGTTCTAAGCGCTGGGGAGGTTACAAAGTGATCAGGTTGTCCCACGGGGGGCTCACAGACTTAATCCCCATTTTACAGATGAGGTAACTGAGGCCCAGAGAAGTGAAGTGACTTGCCCAAAGTCACACAGCTGACAATTGGTGGAGCCGGGATTTGAACCCATGACCTCTGACTCCAAAGCCTGGGCTCTTTCCCCTGAGCCACGCTGCTTCTCTTTTGGTCTCATCTGGAAAATCCAGACTATGCTACTCTCATTTCTACTGGTTTGCAGTCATTTAAGGAACCTTTTGTACAAAACTAACTTATTTTTCTTTTAGACACTGAAGGAAGGCACTATTTTTATCCGTTTACTCACACTTTCCAGTTTTCTTTTCTTTTTTTTCCGGGTCCTCTTTGCCTGCTTTTCTGTTTTGTCTTCATGTATTTGGGCCAACAGCAAACCTTGCTTCAGAAGATGTAGCTATCTGCCAGCAATAGATCCCACTGTTGGGACAGCGTCCCGGTCACTTTGTTCAGAGGGAATAGGCAAAGGAATGAAAAAGACCCAGAGGAAGAAATCATGGAAGGGATTCCTAGCTGATCTCTTTTGGGTGTTTTTTTTTTCAACCTACTGGGTTGCTTTGAGCGGAAAGGTGACGTGACCGACTGTGACCTGGTATCTGTGGGTTCTTGTGTCAAACTGAGAACTCCTATTTCCACGCAAATAGGCTGCTCAGATATCCGGGGAGCTAGCTACCTGCTGATCTTGCTTAGTCCTTTTCATATGTTAAGCGCTTAGTGCAGTGCTCTGCACACAGTAAGCGCTCAATAAATACGATTGAATGTGTCACACCTGCACGTGTCTGGCATATGGATGGGCATATGAATTCCCGCGCATTCGTGATGTTGTTTTTTCAGTGGGGACAGGAAACTAGTCGAAACTTTTCAACTGTGACCTTTCAAAATGTAATCAACCCTCCTTCACCGTAGCCAGGCTGGCAGTGTGCTGCCCGGGTAAACTCTACATGACTCATGTTACCTCCGCTATTAATAAGCAGAATATGTGTGTCCCTGCTTGCTTATTCGTGGAAATGAATACGCAAGGAAAGTAGATCTAGGGTGGTGTTTTTCAGTCAGCAGAGGGTTGTTTTTTTTATTTTTTTATAATTATTTTATTTTATTTTTAATGGTGTAGGGGAAGCAGCGTGGCTCAGTGGAAAGAGCCCGGGCTTTGGAGTCAAAGTTCAGGGGTTCAAATCCCGGCTCCGCCAGTTGTCAGCTGTGTGACTCGAGCTGTGGGACTCGAACCCATGACTCCAAAGCCCATGCTCTTTCCACTGAGCCACGTTATTTCACTGCAGGTACTCTTTGGGGTTTTACGTCTTATCTCTAGACTGCCATTTCATTCATTCATTCATTCAGACTGTCATTCAAGCATCATTTATTCTTTATTTGTTTATTTAGTTATTGTTAGTACTGTGTTATTCCTATGTCACAAGCAGCTGGAGTTACACAGTTCCTTTCTGAACTTTTGAATAAGACATCAATCAATCAGTGGCATTTACCGAGTGCTTACTTTGCTCCGGGCACTGTACTAAGCACTTCTTACTCAGCTTAGTAAGTGCTAAGAAGTGCTTAGTACAGTGCTCTGCAAACAGTAAGCACTCAATAAATGCGATTGAATGAATGAATGGGAGAGTACAGTACAGCAGCGTTGGTAGACACATTCCCTGCCTACAATGAGCTTACAGTTTAGAGGATCATATATCGTTTCCCCTCGGGACTGCTTGGCTGATTTCTTTCCTATCCCCTCAATGAAGCACATGGATTACCTGGGCAGGAGACGGATTTGATTGGCTACCTCAAGGAGAGCTAATGGATCTCACAACTTCTTGTGATGGGAAAGTTTCTCAGAAGCAGGGTCTGACATCAGCTTCCAGATTTCTTGTTGTGTCCTCCAGCAGAGGGTCAGAAAGGTGGCCTAGAGGAAAGAACATGAAACCGGGAGTCAGAAGACCAAGATTCTTTTTGCAGCTGTGTCCTGGCTGCTCTGTGACCTTGGAAGGGTCTCTCAATCGCCCTTTGCCTCGATTTCCTCATCGTTAAAATGGGGGTAAGACACCTGGTGCTTCCCCCTCATCGACTGTGAGCCCCATGTGGGACCAGTCAGTTCATCAGTCGGTCGTATTTATTGAGGGTATACTGTGTGCAGAGCACTGCATGAAGCGCTTGGGAGAGTACAGTATAACAGAGTTGGTAGACATGTTTCCTGCCCACAGCGACCTTGCAGTCTAGAGAGGGAGACCGACATTAAAATAAACAAATAAATTACAGATAGGTACGTAAGTGCTCTGCTGGGGCGGGAAGTACATCTGCTCTGATCATCTTCTATCTACCCCAGTGCTCAGTAAAGTGCTTAGCGTGTACTAAGTGCTTAACAAATACCATAGTTATAATTATACAGCGAGAGCTGTGAGATGCCCTGATAGTTGCCATCAGGGGTGAGTGAGAAGCAGCGTGGCCTGGTGGATATAGCACGGGCTTAGGAATTATAAGAACCTGGGTTCTAATTCTGGCTCCGCCACTTGCCTGCTGGGTGACCTTGGGCAAGTCACTTCACTTCCGAGGGCCTCAGTTACCTTGTCTATCCTCGTCAGGTAGATGGATCAAATATGGTAGATACCAGCGTCAACGTGATGGAGAACTCAACATAATTATCTTATACCTACCCCAGCACTTAGTAGAATACATGGCACATGGTAACGCTTAACAAATGCCATTTAAAATTAAAAAGGAGTGGCAGAGACAATGGAGACAATGCCTTCGGTTTGTTCCATTTGTAAAGTGGGGAAGATGTTGGAGGCTGAAATCCTATGACTCCTTTTCCCCCCATCAATATGGTAAACATAGATAAGCAGTAGTAATGGGTAGTATTGAGCAACTACTGAATTCAGTGCACTGTACTAAATGCTCAGGATTTACGTATATATGTTTGTACATATTTATTACTCTATTTATTTTACTTGTACATATCTATTCTATTTATTTTATTTTGTTAGTATGTTTGGTTTTGTTCTCTGTCTCCCCCTTCTAGACTGTGAGCCCGCTGTTGGGTAGGGACTGTCTCTATATGTTGCCAACTTGTACTTCCCAAGCACTTAGTACAGTGCTCTGCACACAGTAAGCGTTCAATAAATACAATTGATGATGATGATGATGATGATGATGATGAGCATAAGATGCCAACATCAACAGGGAGTTTATGATCTAATAGGAAATTTACACTCCAATAGTGATTTAAGCCCCTTGAGGACACACTCAGTGTATGCTCAAAAAATAACATTGGTGGATTGATTGAAAGGCCTATACAGGTAACTAGGCTATCCTCCCCACCCTGCCGTCTCCTTCCCCTCCATGACGTACATGGGCTGAAAATTTAGTTGGGAAATTTGTGTTTCTGTAGAACAGATTTTGCTCCAAAAAGTCTGTGATTCCGTTATGTTGTCCCATACTTCATTCAAAACCACAATGGAGTTCACTTTTCTTCTGACCCACTGGGAGCTTGTTTCACTTCCGCCTGTACCATTTGCTTGTTTTTTGGGGGGGTTTAATGGTATTTGTTAAGTGCTTACTATGTGTCATGTACTGTTCTAAGCGCTGGGTTAGATATAATCAGGTCAGAGACATGGGGCTCACAGTCTAAGGACTGAATCCCCAGGTACAATTGAGAAACTGAGGCCTTGAGAAGAGAAGTGACTTTCTCAAGGTCACATAGCAAGCAAATGACAGAGCCAGAATTAGAACCCAGGTCATCTGAGTTCTAGGCCCACGTTTATCCCACTAGGACCATGCTGCTTCACCGTCGGTGAGGGTGAGACTGCAGTGATATTTGGCCAGTTTTTCCAGGTCATTTCTTTTTAAGAACCGCTTTCCCCAATGATAAACTACGGCTCAAACTTACAGAGAGGCATAATGAGGCACCATCAGTTCCCAAAGGAGGGGAAAAAAAGGTCACCAGTTCCTTTTTTTAAAATGGCGGGAGGGCATTCATTTTAAAACAAGTATACTCATTTTGACAACAGGGATGTTGGGATGGCCACCCACTCCCCTCGTGATAGTCTGAAGGAAATATATTTCTTAAGGTAAACGCAGACAGCGGTGTCAGAATTGGACTGCTTGAACTGAAGGCAGAGTACACATAATTTTGTAGAACAAACAATTTCCCTGTTATGGAAAATTTGGTTGCGCCACTGTCTGGAAAACGCTCACCCTCTCATTTCCTGGGAGATGTTAAAGCGTCTTTCCTCTAGAAATAGTTACCTTTCTAAAAGTGCCCAATTATGAAGAGAGTCCCATTGCCCAGCCTCATTTATCATATATTTAGAAGTTGCTCATTTTCAGACTGAAATTATTAACAACCTAAAGACATTAAGTTGCTTTAGGGGGTCCCAGTGGTTTGGGTTGAGGCTTTTTATAGAAATCACTACCAGGCAAAATGGGATGGGAGTTGTATGCCGATCAGTAGACTATAGAATTGATAAATATTCTCAAAAAAGTGGGTCGTAAGCTTTTCAGACTTTCTTGTAATCATCATTTTCTGAGAGACTGTCTTAACTTTTGAGAATGCTCTTGACCTTCATTTTATTTTAGCCTCATAGAGATCTTTGAATTGTGACAATCTAATTTTCTGGAATTCACGCATTTAATCTGACATCTGTAATTTTAGACTCAGATTTACTGGGGGCAGGAGAGTGGAAGGAGCAGTGGTGTTTAAAAGCGCCTAGTACAGTGCTCTGCACACAGTAAGCACTCAATAAATACGATTGAATGAATGAATTGAGAGGCTCACTGTATATGATACACTCTCCTAAGGCACTTGGGAAGTAGAAAACAAAGAAGTGACATGTTTCCTTCCCTCAAGGAGCTTATACTCCAACTAACAGTCATTTGCTTCCCCATACGTTGCAAACTTGTACTTCCCAAGCGCTTAGTACAGTGCTCTGCACACAGTAAGCGCTCAATAAATATGATTGATAATGATGATACAACTCATCTCTTCCTTGTCAGAGTGTGTAGACCTTCTTGAATCGAATATGGTAGATGCCAACATCAACGCGATGGAGAACTCAAATCCATTCAGATTTCTCCTTTATATTGTGGGCCCCTTATTGGACAGGGACTGAGGCTAACCTGATTATCATCATCATCATCGATGGTACTTATTGAGCACTTACTATGTGCAGAGCACTGTATTAAGCGCTTGGGAAAGTACCATACAACAGAGTTGGTAGACACATTTCCTGCCCACATGAGCTTACAGAGAGAGAGAGACAGTTATCTTTTATCTTCCTTAGTGCCTAGTACAGTGCTTGGCATATAGTAAGTGCTTTTTTATGGTATTTGTTAAACACTTACTACGTGCCAGTCACTGTCCTATGTGCCGGGGTGGATACGAGCTAATCAAATTGGATGCAGCCCATGTTCCCCACTTGGGGCTCACAGTCTTAATCCCCATTTTACAGGTGAGGGAACCGAGGCACGAAGAAGTGAAGTGACTTGCCCAAGGTCACACAGCAGACGAGTAGCGGAGCTGGGATTAGAACCCAAGTTCCTTCTGATCCCCAGACCTGGGCTCGATCCACCTGGCCACACTGCCCCTCAAGCCCCTAACAAATACCACCGTTATCATTATTATCCTTTACCGGCTGTGTTTGCCCTAAAACCTCAAAGAGCATCTGACTTTGCAGGAATGGTAGTCGGTTTGTTAGGACCTACAATTCAATTGTAAGATAAATTGAAAAACTTCATGTTGATTTCGGCATTTTTTTTCCATAACGGGCTACCAAAACGTTTCTTCTTTTGCATTTTGGTTTTTTGTTTTTGTTTTTTTACAAAAATCCGTGGACTGTTCCACCTAGTCAGAAGTGGCACCTATGTTCACAGGGACATGGAATAGGAATGCAAGGATTGTCTGTCATCATTATCCAAATTCAATTTTACCGTTGTTGTTAGCCTGCTGTACTAGAATGTGATTGCATATATCTACATATCATTTTTTTTTTGCTAGGTTGACAGACCATCTCCAAGATGAAGAGGCAAAATCCAGAGAGCAGTGTATTATATCCGATCCATCCTTTTCCATGGTAACCGTTCAACGTGAAGATAGCGGAATAACCTGGGAGACCAACTCAAGTAGATGTTCCACCCCTTGGGCTTCGGAAGGGAGCTCAACTCCTGATCTATACAGTCCAGAAAGTTCAACTGTAAGTTCTCCACCTGGGGATGTTTCATTTATCATGGATGAAGGGAGGAAGATGCGGAAAAGGTCGCGTAAATCATCCAAACGCAGCTCACCATCCCTGCGTCGGAAACGGAACAAGAAAAGCCCTTCTCCTGAGGCGCAGTCAAAAGGACTGGAGGAGTCCAAAGATCACTCTTCCTTTTCCAATGGAGAAAAGCCACCCATCGGCACCTCCGATAGAACGAGGAAAAAGAAAACAACTTCCAACACTACCCCGATCACCGGCGCGATATACAAAGAGTATAAACCATTAGATTTAAAGCCAGTATATATAGGCACCGTACAGTATAAAATTAAGATGTTCAATTCAGTTAAGGAAGAAATAATCCCGCTACAGTTTTATGGAACTTTACCAAAGGGTTATGTAATTAAAGAAATCAGTTATAGAAAGGGAAAAGATGCATCTGTTACTCTAGAACCAGCTTGTGACTCTACTGTACCATTAAAGACAGATAGGTCATTCACACATAATATTGAAAAGAATAAAGAAAGATGGAATTCTGCACCCTGGAGAGAAATAGTCTCTAAGGAGTCACGATCAGGGTCATCGATGCTTAATGGGGAAATAAAGCAAAGAGAAACTCCATCTCCTAATACTGCTTATTCCACAAACAAAGGAGCAGCCGATAAAACACAGCCCCGTACTCCGGGAACTCCAGAATTTATCTCGCCACATTCAGTGGATGAGGTAGAGAAGAAAGAGAGGGAATCAGATGCTCTAGTTGCTGCACCCTCTCCACATAAATATTCAGCATCAGCAGAAGCAGCGGGAGAAGAATCTGAGCGAGATTCACAGATAACTGCCACAACAGAGTCCATTTCCATTTCACCACTTGTAGCTCCTGGTGAAGGGAAGGAAGGTACTGAATCAGATTCACCCCCTGACTCCAAACCTTCTGTCTCACTTGAGGCAGAGAAGGAAGGCACTGAGTCAGAACCACCAGCAGTTAAAGCGGAAGTCTCTGCTGCAAAGGAAGACAAAGCGGAGATATATTCTCTAGAAAAGGCCAAAACCGAGGCCCACCTGGGGATACCACCATATCCCATTCAGAAAGAAGAGGAAGAAAGGATCGATCTAGATTTTTCAGGAGTGCTGTCTGAGCATTCAGGTAAAGGAGAAGAAACGAAGGAAGACGCTGAACCTTTTTCACCGCTAACAGCAACATCTGGGCCCAATCAGTCGTATCTGTCAGAGGAGGAAGTAATAGAAATTGAGTCTCCAGAAAATCTGTCTGGGACTGAAAATTCAGTTCCTCCATATGAGGTTCATGAAATGGAGAAGAAAGAAATTGAGCCTGGTGACCCATTAATAACAACATCTCCCTCCAAACGTGCAGTTGTATCAGAAGGGCCAGAGGGAGAGAAAGCATATTCATCAGATTCAGCTTTTACGTCTGAAAATGAACTAGATAAGGAAGCTGTTGAGCCTGGTTGCTCACCGAATGCATCATCTACAACTGAACATGACATTCTATCAGAGGAAGACAATGAGAAAAGGGAAGCTTTTTCACCAGACTCAGCTTCTGTATCGGAAGATTCGATTCCGCCCCATGCAACCGAAAAAGACGATATTGCACCCGATTCATCACACAGTACGATAACCACATCCGGACACGTCGTTCAATCAGAACAAGAGGATGATGAGATGGAATCTTTTTCACCAGACTCAGCTTCTGTATCGGAATATTCATTTCCACCATATGCAGCAGGAAAGAAAGATATTGTGTCTGATTCTTCACTCAGCACAATAACATCGACGGAACAAGTCGTCCTGACAGAAGAAGATGGTGAGAAGATGGAAACTTTATTAGCAGACCCAGCTTTGGGATCGGGATATTCAGTTCCACCAAATGTACCCGAAAAGAAAGATGTCACGCCTGATTCTTCAAACAGTACAATAACCACATCCGAACAGGTCGTTCTGACAGAAGATGCTGATGTAGAACTTTTTTCACCAGACTCAGCTGCTGCATCAGAATATTCAATTCCACCCTTTGAAACAGAAAAGAAAGATAATGTGCCCGATTCTTCACTCAGCACAATAACTACAACGGAGCGTATATTCCTTTCGGAAGAAGAAGATGATGAGGAGGAGATGGAACCTTTTTCACCAGACTCAGCTTTTGCATCAGAATATTCAGTTCCACCCTATACAGAAGAAAAGAAAGATGTTATGCCCGATTCTTCGCTCAGCACGATAACTACAGCAGAGCACATCATCCTTTCTGAAGAAAATGATGAGGAGCAGATGGAACCTTTTTCTCCAGACTCAGCTTCTGTATCAGAATACTCAATTCCACCCTATGCAACAGAAAAGAAAGCTATTGAGCCCGACTCTTCCCTCAGCACAGTAACTACAGTGGAGCACATCGTCCTGTCAGAAGAAGATGATGAAGAGGAGATGGAACCTTTTTCACCAGACTCAGCTTCTGTGTCAGAATATTCAGTTCCACCCTATGCAACAGAAAAGAGAGATGTTATGCCCGATTCTTCACTCAGCACAATAACTACAGCGGAGCACATCATCCTATCAGAAGAAGATGAGGAGGAGGAGATGGAACCTTTTTCTCCAGACTCAGCTTCTGTATCAGAATATTCAATTCCACTCTTTGCAACAGAAAAGAAAGATATCGTGCCCGATTCTTCCCTCGGCACAATAACTACAACAGAGCACATCATCCTATCAGAAGAAGATGTGGAGGAGGAGATGGAACCTTTTTCTCCAGACTCAGCTTCTGTTTCAGAATATTCAATCCCAACATATGCAACTCGTGAGCTATCAAAAAAAGAAATTGATTTTGATTCCTCCCTAAATGCAGCATCTGCAGCTGAACATGTAGTTTTTTCAGAGGAAGAAAAAGAAAATCGGGCCCCTTTTTCACCTGATTCCGCATTTATGTCAGAATATTCAATTTCACCATTTGCCGCCAACGAACCGGAGAAGAAAGAATTTGAGTATGATTCCTCTCTCCGGTCGACCCCGGCCTCTGACCGCACAATTATATCCGAAGAAGAGAATGAGGAGATGGAACTTCTTTCTCCAGACTCAGCATCGGTCGCTGAAGATTCAGCCTCACCATTCCAGGCCCACGAACCGGACACGAATTACCTCGAGCCTGGCTCGCTGCTCACGGCCATGTCTGTGTCTGAGTGTTCCCTGTTTTCAGAAGCAGAGGAGGAAGAGATGGAGTCAGACACCCAACATCCATCAAAAACCGTTTCTGAACATCTCATTTTGTCCCAGAGGCAAATAATTAAGCCTCCCTCTCCGATGCTTGAGACTAAACATTTGGCACCACAAGAGTTGACGGATGGAGCGGAGAAAGAAATTAACCTGAGATCGTTAGAGAGGGCCACATCCGCTTCTGAGAGTGTGGTTTCTCCTAAGGGGCAGGGAGAGGGCCACCCAGATTTCCCAATGCCTGCGGACTCTGTGTCAGTATTTGAAAAAGTACTGGAGCCAGCCCCATCTGGAGATTTTCTTTCTTCGCAAGTAGAAAAGGATGAAATTGGACTGGCCCCCCAAGAAATTTCACTGTCTATCCCGGTGTCTTCACCTTCATCCCAGAAGCAAGACGAGGAACGAGGTTCTCCAAAAGCTCCTGTGTCTGTGACTGAGCCCTTAATTACCCCATTTCCAGATGATGAGCCAGAGGAGGCCATGAGGCCTGAGTCATCACCAGGTGTGGCGTCTGTGTCGGAATGTTTACCAGCTGCCAAGGACCAAAAGGAGGAGGATCACCATACCCCACTACAGGCCACTTCCAGGTCTGGAGTTTTACCAGAAGTAGAAAACAAAGAAAAGCCCGTTGCAAAGCCGAGGAGCTCCCGGCAGGCTCAGGATTTAACTTCCTCAGAGGCAGAGAAGGAAGTTCCAGGCCTGCCTGAAGGAAGAAAGGAAGAACTCCAGGGGAGTTCATCACCCGAGTCGACGGCATCTGGATCCGAACCATCAGTCGTGCCCCCACAAAGAAAGAAAACCACTGAACATCTGATTGCAACATCTGGATCTGAACCCTCTGTCCCACCAGAAGAAAGAGAGGAAAACATCAAACTCTGTTCCCCTGGCGATTTGACATCTGGAACTGAGCGCTCAGTCCTGCCAGAAGAAAGAAAGGAAGATATTCAACTTGGTTCCCCCGGGGAATCAACACCCACACCTGAACATTCAGCTGAGCCCCCACATAGAGAGAAAAATATTGAAGTTGGCTCTCCAGAGGCTACAACGTCTAAGTCCGAGAACTCATTCTTGCCTGAAGATAGGAAGAAAAGCAGTGAGACTTCTCCAACCCTAATGACGTGTGTAGCTGAACATACCATTTTAAACAAAGAAGGGAAGAAAGACATTTCATCAGGTTTGCCACTCTCCACAACGGCTGGATATGAATCCTCTATTCTACCTAAAGTACAAAAGAGAGAAACCGAACCTCGCTCACAACCACCCAAAGCAGATTTGCCCGAGTCTTCTGTTTTATCAGAAGTTGGAAGGGCAGAAAATGAGACTGTGATCCCACCAACTAAAACCCCTTCAGCCGACCCTTCTGTTGAACCTCCCAAGACAATACCTGAACATCTTTCTCCCTCAATTATGCCCAAAACCTGGATTCCACTGTCATCCGCTGATGAAACAGAGGAAGGGAAAGTTGAGTCTCACTTATCAGAAGAAAAGAGAAAAATGGAAGCTATTCCAAGTGAATCAGAAAACTTGATGTTCGAAGAGGTAATCGCCACATCACCAATTGATACCGGCGACAGGAATAGACACGAGTTGACATCTCATTCCCCAGACGAAGAATTTTTGCCAGAATATCTGTCAGAAAAGTCAGGTGCTCTTTTGTCGAGTTTTGCTTTGGAAACTGGGACAAAAACTTTGCAGCGTCACCCGCCAGAATCACCACGTCTTGTGTCAGAGGAATCAAGTGCCTTCATTAATGAAAACGTGTCTGGAGATTTCAAACAAGCAACATTACCTTCACCTGGGACAGGGAACTTGATGCTGGAAACTCAGACGATGGAGTTGGTTTCCACAAGTGAAGAAGGAACATCGATGGCTGAGAATCTTAGTGCTGAAAAATTGCTCAGAGAAACTCCATCTCACATATCTGAGGTGGTGGTGCATTCAGAGCCTGGTAAATTAGTAACCTCTTCAGGCAAGGAAGACCATCTAGGACCTCAGTCGTATCTGTTTTCCTTAAAAGCATTAGAGGAAGAGCCCGGTATTAGGATTTCCAAAGATTTGGCAGGCAGTGAAGAAGCAGTAGAAGAAACTCACTTTTTGCCTCAGGTGGAAGATCTGGCAGCCCAAGGGTCGAAGTTCATTTTATCCAGGCACCATGAAGAGCTGGATGTATCTGTCACTGCACAAAGCCTGACAGAGAAATTAAAAACAGTTGCTCCTGTCCTCCAGGAGGAGCATAAGGAACAAGAGACACTTTCCTCAGACAAAGTCCATTTGCTATCTGATGCATTAATAACCAGTCCACCTGAGGTACAAATTCTAGGAATTCTATCTGAATCATCTGGAAGAGCAAGCTTCCCTGAGGAAGAGATCCAGTCTGCTGAATGTGCAGACATTAGTGGCGCCCAGAGAAAGGAATCCCCTCTTCCCCAGGAGTCCCAAAGTTTCACCAAAGGAACGTCAATAGGAGACTTGCCCAGACCTTTTGAAGAAAGCAAACAGCTGGATTCTTCATACACCAAGCAGAGAATATTAGAGGAAGTGAAGCCTGCTTCCCCAGGTGATGATCGGACATACGGAGATGGGAGGCGAGACACTCCAGTCCCCTCGGCCAGAGACATGGAAGTATCGTTACCAGAGGCAACACCAGATATAGGTAGATCTGCTGACGATAGAGAGGAATTGGGAAAAGCAGCCTGTCCTTTGGAGGGATTCCAGGTGTCAGGGGAGTCCAAAACTGCTGTTCCGATGGAAAACACAACATTGGATAAACAAATCCATTCTTTGGTAGAGTCTGACAGCTTGATATTAGAAAAGTCCAACGCTGAATTTTCCAGGCCCTGTAAAGGCGATAACCAGAAAGAACTATTTTCTGAAGGAATCAGTGGGGTCTCAGAGCCTGCCTTGTTGAAACATGAAACTTCGAGACCAGAAAGTATCACTTCTTCATTTAAAGAACCCAACTTCCTGGAAGAAGAAGCAAAAACCACATTAGGTAGCTCTGTCGACAGTGAGGATCTGGAAAGTTCACCATTTTCTACAGTTCTGGGAGAACCCAGTTCACCGTTTTCTACAGTTCTGGGAGAACCCAGTTCACCATTTTCTACAGTTCTGGGAGAACCCAAAATGGTCATTTCAAAAACTGTGAAGGATACTGTTGAAGCACAAGAGCCTGAAACAAGTCCTGTTCCTAAGGCAAAGACGCTGGAAGAATCCACATGCTCCTTAAGTCAGATTAATGAAAGAGCTCAGAAAGCAGTGCCACCTGACTCCTCTGAAGGAGGAAGCAGAGTAACTGAACAACAGAAACCGGCCACGCCAGACAAGAAAGTGAATAAAGGGGCATCATCATTTACCTCATGGATGGCCAGTTTGTTTTTTGGAGGGAGCACTTCCAAAAGCAACCGTGATGAAACCGAAGGCTTAGAAACTCCCCCTGGCCCTTCTGTGGAAACAGATTCTTTGGTGGAAGAGTCGAAAGCCTCTCCCATCGAACCCGCCGATCTTAACGAAGCACAGAAGCCAGCGTTACCTTCCGAGTCAGAGCTCGGAGTTTCACCCAAAGAGGAGCCGAAGGCCAGTTGGTTTAAACCCAGGGAAGAGAAAAGGCAGGAAAGGAGACCACCTGAAAGGGCAAGTGGGGATTTAGAACAGCCCAAGCCAGCAGCTCCAGACCTCACAGACGAAGGTAGGACAAAGGAATCAGAGAAGCCAAAAACCCACCCTGTTGCAGAGTTTAAGGTTCTGACGGTGGAAGAATTCCAAAATGCTGTAATTAAAGATGGTGGGGAAGGAGCCCAGGGAGAAACACCAGGGCACCCAGCAAAGACAGGAGAAATCCCGTCAGAACAACCAAAGCCTGATTCTGAGGAGCTCATCGAGGTTCCCTGGGGGCAGGACCCTCAACTTTATGTGGGTGAGAGAGCTGATCGGTGGCCTGAAGAACCAGCAAATACAAACATCGATTCCACTCAGGATCGAGGAGACGCCACAGCGCAGCTGTACGCATTTCCCAAAGAGGTTGAGAAGGCTGTCCCGGTTGCTAGGGATGCCAAGGAAGAACAAAAGCCAGAAATCCATCGTCCCTTTGAGGCAAACATTCCGGTCGGAGAGGCTAAGAGTGCCCCAGCTAATCGAGCTGAGGAACGTGACCAAGGAGAAATATGTGATAAAGGAGATGAGGAACAGGAACCACCAATGCCTGCTTCCTCGAACTTCACAGGTGATAGTGTGACCTGGGAATTCCAGACCCCAGCAGTATATCCCTTAGCTGAGTCTAGGATTTTAGCAGTAGGAGAAGCCCAACCCAGTTTACTTAAACGTGACATAGAAAGAAAGGAGGAAAAATCACCATTTTTGCCACCTGCTGTGGGAGTAGGAGGGCTCTCAGAGCAACCAAAGGCTTATGCGTCCCTTGACGTCTCTAAAGCAGAATCAAAATTAAGACCCGAAAGCCACCTTAATGAAAAAGATGATTTGGGAAGTCAGCCTTATTCTTTTGCAGAAATAAATATCCTGGAAGGAAAATCAGAGAAAGTGGCTCCATTTGTTCCTGGAGTTGTAAGCAAGAGGAACGTGGGCTTCTCCAGTGACTCAAGACCTTGGAAATATGTAGGATCAAAAGAATTGGAAATATGTTATTGCAGTGAAAAAGAAGAGAAACAAAGTCCACTGGACCTCGCTGGGAGAACAGGAATGGCATCAGAGCCTTCAACAGCTCCTGCCCCAAGCCTCACTAAGGAGTCCAACAAGGAGCAAATTCCACCCTTTTCCACCTGGACATCTAGTTTACCGGCAGAAAAGTCAGCGGTCCCCGAAGAAAAAATTATTAGTCAAAAAGAGAATCTAGCGTCGCAGCATAAGTCTCCCGGGGAAACTAATCTGGTTTCAGAAACCGGGGTGTCAGGGGTTCCCAAGAAGGAGATTGAGAGACCAGAACGTCACCTGCTCTCCAACTCAGGAGTTGGCAGGTTTGAGCTGCAAAAAGTCACGGCCCTTGTACACAGGCCTGAAGAGGAAGAAAGATTGTTTTATTCTTCCAAAAGAGCACATATAGAGGCAGAGCTAACAGAAGCTGATGCTTCACAAAATCTGAGGCAGACCCCTCAGCCTGATTTGGCTATAGTGACCGGTTGGGCGTCAGAAGAATCTGTAATGACTCTAGACCGTCCCTCTGAAAGAACAGAACACTTAGCAAAGCAGCAGTATCCTTCAGCCAAAGCAACATTGTCACTTGTAGAGTCCCAGACGGTGGTTTCGAAGGCCTCTCCAGAGATGCAAGCAGCAGAGAAGGAAGAAATTGCTCCAACCTCTCCCCCTCCGCCACCGCTGCCTCCAAGGAGGACTGTTCATACTACGCAAATGTCCAAAGACATTCGATCAAGTTCCCCCACACTCTCTCCTTTGGCTTCGAAGCAGATTTCCAGTGCAGTAACCAGGAGTGATGCCCTCCCACCAAAACCATTCCCCCTAGCAACTGGGCAGCCTGAGCAAGTGACTGAGGACAAACTAACCGCCAACCTGAGTGAGGCTGGCCCCACTGAGGTAACGCCCGAGGAGCCTGAAATTGTTTATACAAAGGAAGAAAAATTTGCCGATCCGTCGGTGTCTTCTCAGTCAGCTGGATTTGTGTCGGGGCCCGAAGATCAGAAAAATCAGTTTAATATAATTTCCGACAGTTGTGAGATACTGAGTATTCACGCTGCCGCCTTTATTTCTTCAGTTGACCAAGAGGAGAGTAAAAGAATTCAGGAAGAAGTCGAGTATTTAGAAGAAAGCTCCTCTCTCAAAACTAGACTTCTTCACGATGGCCGTGGGGAGACAGGCGGTCAGCAAGGTTTTCAGAGAGAATCACCCGCAGGACACCCTGATGATGGTGCCATTGAGGTGACCGAACAGAGGCAAACAGAAACACCCAAAAGTGACAGGGACATTTCTGCAAATTCCCAAAATGACGATTTGGGTTTTGGTCATCCTGATACGACCAGTGACGTGGATTATTTTGAAAAATACACCTTAATCGATTACAACATCAACCCTGAGCCAGAAGAGCAGAAACCCATTCAGATGTGGGCCATTCAGGAGCAAACCCCACAGAAGGTTTCGAAAGGGATGGACTTACTCCCGGAAAGCCCGGAGGAAAGTGAATTTCATGTAGTGGAATTGGATACAGCCTTTCATGAAACTGAAAAAGAGCATGACCGATTATTGCCCACAGACTCTGCTCAATTCTCGGTGACCCCAGAGTCGGCTGACCAGGATATCAGTAAGGAAGCGAACAGAGAAGATGTGGGCTTGAAGGCACTCAGAGAACCCTTATCGGACACCAAAGAAGAAATCTTGTCCCAAACTGTACTGTTCCCTTCGGCAGCTAAAGCTGAGGATCCAGAATGTCGTGCGGAACAGCCTGTGTCTGAGTTCTTCGAAAAGGTCCTCTCCGAAGAGGCGGCGGGAGGCAGAAGGAAAGAAGTCCAGGTGATTTCAGACAGGGCGAGCATGAATTCTGAGGCTCCATCCCCAGGGAGGGACTCCGACGCAGACGAAGGAACCGGACTCTATTTCGAGAAGTACACTCTCAAAGACGACTTTCTACATGGCACTCCTGGGCCTCAGAAAGATGAAAATTGGGAAGATAAACCAGGAAGAGGAGAGGACTCCTATCTGCTGCTTCCTGAAGGAGAGGAAGTTTGGGGGGGGCTTGGAACTATTTTGGGGGAGGAGAAAATGGGAAAGGAAGAGAAAGCTATTTACAGTGATGGAGGAGGAACGGGTGGCAGTGTGGAGGACAGCAGTGACCTAGGGCTGCAGAAGGAAGCCCCCGTTATGGAGGAAATTAAAATGGTGACTCAGAAAATCACCTATGCCATCCCATTCGAAGACACGCATAACGTTTTGGAGAGAGTAGATGAATCCGCAAGCCAGAGCAATGAAGAAACTGCTGTGGCAGGGGCAGACCAACAATTCCCACTGCAGACGCCATGTCAGGAGGAAGGATTTGTTTCGGATGAAGCTTCTTTGCAAGATAACCAGCAAGAACAGGCTAAAATAGCCTCAACTCCTAAAATGCAGGAATACCCGTCTGGGGATAGATCCCTTCCCCAGGAAGATAGAGACTTTGCTGAATCAATGGATTTTGAATTGGTTAGCCAAGAAGATGTCTTATCAGATGAATTGTTCTCTGAGAGCATACCGGAAGATGTGTTATCTGAAGGGAAGGAGTCTTTTGAACACGTGAGCGAGAGCTATGAATTTGTGAAGGAGCCAAAACCAAGTACGCCTGGGGAGTGGCAAGATTCGGGTTTGGAGATCGGTCAAAGAAAGTCACCGGTGGAGTTAACGGAAACCGAGACCATGCAGAAAGAATCAAATAAGTCCCAAATTGATGCTTTCTGTTACACATGCAAGTGTCCGATTCCAGCCATAGACAAAGTCCTCGGCATCCACAAAGACCATGAAGTTTCCACACTGGACACAGCTATAAGTGTGGTAAAGGTAAATAGTTTACTAAACCTTTAAGGACTTGAGGCCTTTGTAATAGAAGAGCCTTGTTGCCCTCTTGTACATGTTCCTTTTTAAAAAAAACAGCATTTGTGAAGTACTTACTATGTGTCAAACATGGTTCTAAGCACCGTGGTAGATAATCAGGTTGAACACGGTCCCTGTGGCACGTGGGGCTACAGTCTAGGGCTGAGTAGGAGGGAGAACAGGAATGTGTCTTATGTATTCTACTGTTTGAACCCCTCTTCTTCCGATTTGCAGTAATAATTATTTGGAAGCAATGTGGTGTAATGGATAGAGCACAGGCTTGGGAGTTAAAAGGTCCCTGGTTCAAACCCCACCATTTTCTGTTTGACCTTGTGCAAGTTACTTTCCTTCTTTGTGCCTCAGTGACCTCATCTGTAGAATGGGGATTGAGACTACGTCCAGCCCGATTTGCTTGGATCCACCCCAGCGCTTAGTATAGTGCCTGGCACACAGTAAGCACTTAACAAACGCCATTATTATTATTATTATTATATTTGTTAAGCGCTTACTCTGTGTGGAGCACTGTTCTAAGCGCCAGGGGGGATATAAGTTAATCAGGATGGACAAAGTCCCTGCCACACTTGGGGTTCAGAGTCTATGTAGAAGGGAGAACAGGTGTTGAAACCCCATTTTGCAAATGAGGGAACTGAGGCACAGAAAAGGTAAGTGATTTGCCCAAGGACACATGACAAGCAAGTGGCAAAGTGGGGATTAGAATGCAGGTCCTCTGACTCACAGCCCGTATTTTATTCACTAGGCCATGCTGCTGATGACTATCTCCTCAGCTAGGTTCTAAGATCCTTTTGGGCGGATCATGTCGTCTTCTGTTTTACAGTCTCAAGCACTTCGCACAGCACTCTCCACACAGTAGGTGCACAATAAATACCATTGATTGAAAACATCTTAACAGAAACGAGGTATCCTTCTGACACCTTTTTGGAATTCTTTAGGTGGGGCATTTTGAGCAGAAAAGAGAGAAGTGTTTTATAGTACTTCAATCAATCAATCAATCAATCGTATTTATTGAGCGCTTACTGTGTGCAGAGCACTGTACTAAGCGCTTGGGAAATACAAGTTGGCAACATATAGAGACGGTCCCTATCGTCCCTACCATATGTTTGTACAGATTTATTACTCTAGTTATTTTACTTGTACATATTTACTATTCTATTTGTTTTGTTAATGATGTGCATTTAGCTTTAATTCTATTTATTCTGATGACTTGACACCTGTCCACATGTTTTGCTTTGTTGTCTGCCTCCCCCTTCTAGACTGTGAGCCCGTTTTTGGGTAGGGACCGTCTCTATATGTTGCCAACTTGTTCTTCCCAAGCGCTTAGTACAGTGCTCTGCACACAGTAAGCACTCAATAAATACGATTGAATGAATGAATTAACAGACTGGCAGCCATGCAAGGCTGCAGCAGGCGTAGCTGGAGTTTGCCCTGTAGAGCACTGAGGAATTTGCAGGAGGATAGATCAGGGGCCATATCTTTCCCTAGCCCTTCTGCTACTGGAGGGTCAGCATCCTGTAATAATAGTAATAATAGTTGTGGTATTTGTGAAGCGCTTACTACGTGCCAGGCTCTGTACTAAGTGCTGGGATGGATTCAAGCAAATCGGTTTGGACACAATCCCTGTCCCACGTGAGGCTCACATTCTCAATCCCCGTTTTACAGGTGAGGTAACTGAGGCACAGAAAAGTGAAGTGACCTGCCCAAGTTCCCAGACAAATGGCAGAGCTGGGATTAGAACCCGTGACCTCTGAATCCCAGGCCCGGGCTCTGTAGACCGTAAGCTCTTTATGGGCAGGGATTGCATCTACCAACTCCATTTTATGGTACTTTCCCAGGAGCTGAGTACAGTGCTCTGCACACAGAAATCACCCAATAAATACCACCGATTGATTGATCAATCACAGGACTTATGCATATATCCACAATTCAGTTCTTTATATTCATCATCATCATCATCAATCGTATTTATTGAGCGCTTACTGTGTGCAGAGCACTGTACTAAGCGCTTGGGAAGTACAAATTGGCAACATATAGAGACCGTCCCTACCCAACAGTGGGCTCACAGTCTAAAAGGGGGAGACAGAGAACAAAACCAAACATACTAACAAAATAAAATAAATAGAATAGATATGTACAAGTAAAATAAGTAAATAAATAAATAGAGTAATAAATATGTACAAACATATATACATATATACAGGTGCTATGGGGAAGGGAAGGAGGTAAGATGGGGGGGATGGAGAGGGGGACGAGGGGGAGACTGCAGTCTCCCCCGTAGACTGCAAGCTCACTGTGGGCAGGGAACGTGTCCACCAACTCTGTTATATTGTACTCTCCCAGATGCTTAGTACAGTCCTCTGCACACTACAAGCACTCAGTAAATACCAATAATTGATGGACTGATCAACATCAGCAGCAGCGTTGATTGAGTGTTTCCAGTGTGTGAAGCACATTCTTGGGGTTTGAGAACATTCAATAGAAGGGAAAGATGCACCATTAATGTGTACGTGTCTTTGCCTGTCATTTAGTTAGACTGTAAGCTCCTCAAGGGCAGGGAACACGACCTTTGCTTCTTTTCTGGGTATTCCGTGACTCTGCACATAGCCGGTTCCCGGTTTTTGCCTTGGAAGCCGATTGAGATGTTGAATTCTTCTAGCTCGGCAAGTCCATTTCACTGCATTATAAATCCAGCGATAGTCACCGAATCACAACCCCATCTGGTAAATCTGGAAAAATTGATGATATTAATTAAAGCACTATTTCAGAGTAAATAAGTGCATTAAATAACTACTAGCAAGGCAGCGAGGCAGTTTCCTTGTAGGATAAATTTCTAAGTCAAGTAAGTGGTCGCAAGATTTTTCAACACCATTTTCTCAAGCATCAGAATCAAATTTAATCTCTTTATTTTGCTCTTTTTTTCTTTCCCGCAGGTTCAGTTAGGGGAATTTCTCGAGACTCTACAAGAAAAGTCACTGAAGATTGAAGCTTTTGTTACAGAGATTGAATCCTTTTTTAATACTATTGAGGTAAGCTATTCTCTTCAGCCTTTCTTTGCTTCCTTCCCTGTACATATCATTTATTGCTTTATTGCTGAATTGTACTCTCCAAGCACCTAGTACAGTGCTGTGCACACAGTGAGCACTCAATAAATTCAATTGAATGAATGAATGATTGAACAAGTCACTGCTGAAGAAATTGTGGCCCCTCCTTTGTGTTTTTGCTATTGTTGGCGTCTCTGAGAGCTGAGCTCTGGTCTTTATGGAGATAAAATTCCTAGAGCAATCGAGAAGACTTCATTCCACACAGAAGATCAGGACAGGGACTTTTGAGATTCCTGGCACCAGTACAGATCGGTTTGAAGATGGAGGGAGGGTCTAAGGAGGAGGTTTTAAACTACCTTCACGAAGGCCTGGCGAAAGCCAGACTCCGGAACTAGTGGCTTTATCGAGCCCTTTTCTCTGCCCTTTTCAGGAAAACTGTAGTAAGAACGAGAAACTTCTCGAAGAGCAGAATGAAGAAATGATGAAGAAAGTGCTGGCCCAGTATGACGAGAAGGCCCAAGGCTTTGAGGAGGTGAAGAGAAGGAAAATGAGCTATCTCCATGACCAGATGGTGAGCTTCCTCCAAAGCATGGAGTCGGCCAAGGAGACCCTGGAAACAATTGTGAAAGAAGCAGAGGAACTGGACGAATCCGTTTTCCTCGCGGTAAGCATTTTAGCGGCAACAAACACCTTCTTGCTCCCTCCAGAATTAGCATCTTGGCTTGTAAAAGTGGGTCTATCCTTGAGTGTTGCTCTTCCCAATTAGTCAGTCAAACCTTGTGCCTTTTGCATACAGAGCACTGTACTGGAACCCCTTTGGGGCGCAGAACACTGTACAGGACCCTACTTTGTGTAGAGCACTGTTCTGGATGGTTATTGGGTCAAGAGCACTGCACTAATGGCTTGGAAGAGTTCAACTGAACCAAAAGATTTAATTCCTGTCCTCAGTGAGCTTATCATCCCCACAGCCATCTCTTTTGAAGAGAATGTGCTCCGGATAAATTGTTTTAACTCGTGTTGGAGGAAGGCACCGGAAAGCAAAGGAGACGTCTCCCCCTCCCAAACAATGTCTTCCTTCTGGTCAACAGGACAGGAGCAAGTAGTAAGATCTCCCCAGTGCTGACTTTAAAGAACCACCTTCAAGGAATGGAAGAGTGGAAGAGAGGGGAGAAAGTCATTGTTTGGTTTGTCTTCTCTCCCTCTGGGCAATGGCATTGGCAGGAACTCTACAACCCTGTTGTGGTTTGGGCCATGCCATCTCCCAAGACAGTTCATCCAAACAGCTCCTGGCTACCCTGGCATTTTCCATGAGCCCAGACAAGCTGCCCTGGGAGGGATCTTCCCTCATCTATTTGGAGTTTACCGAACAGCTCTGAGCTCAGAGCACTGGACTAAACACTGGGAAGAGGGACAGAGTTATTGGAGGGCACACAGGACCTTCCCTCGTCTGTTTGGAGTTTACTGAACAACTCTGAGCTCAGAGCACTGGGAAGAGGGACAGAGTTATTGGAGGGCACAAAATGTTTCCTCCTCAACAACAACACTCCTTTAGACCAGGCTCTGGCTTCCCTTCTGGAACCCTTCTCATTTTGCAGGAGGGTAAACTGAGGTGAAGGTTAAGCAGTTTCGTACGGGCTCTCATGGATGATCGATAGCAGAGCTGGGATGAGGACTGAGGTTCTAACCCAAACGAGAAAGGCTATACTTCTTCCTTAAGTCAGGGCTTTTTAAGTGGGCCCCCCGGGGGACAGAGCCTGTAGCTAATTCCCACTTATTTGTTCTCCCCCAGTGTATAGAACAGTGCTTTGTATATTTTAAGTGCTTAATAAATAATATTACTACTACTAAAAGGATTTCTACCCTAGCTTGCTAGTGTCAAACTGTCACTGAATCCTTTCGATTCTACCTTCACAACTTAATAGAAAGAGCCCAGGTCTTGGAGTCAGGAGACTCCCTGCTCTGCTACTTGCCTGCTGTGTGATCTTGGGCAAGTCACTTCACTTCTCCGTGTCTCAGTTCCCTCCTCTGTAAAATGGGGATTAAGACTGTGAGCCCCGTGTGGGACAGGGACTGTATCCGACCCGATCATCTTGTATTCATTCATTCATTCAGTCGTATTTATTGAGCGCTTACTGTGTACTAAGCACTTGGGAAGTACAAGTTGGCAACATATAGAGACAGTCCCTACCCAACAATGGGCTCACAGTCTAGAAGGGGTAGACCGACAACAAAAGAAAACATATTAACAAAATAAAATAAATAGAATAGTAAATATGTACAAGTAAAATAGAGTAATAAATCTGTACAAACATATATACAGGTGCTGTGGGGAGGGGAAGGAGGTAGGGTGGGGGGGGATGGGGAGGGGGAGAGGAAGGAGGGGGCTCAGTCTGGGAAGGCCTCCTGGAGGAGGGGTGCTCTCAGTAGCGATTAAGACTGTGAGCCCCCCGTGGGACAACCTGATCACCTTGTAACCTCTCCAGCACTTAGAACAGTGCTTTGCACAGAGTAAGCACTTAATAAATGCCATTATTATTATTATTTTATTTTTTTGTGCCTCAGTTATCTCACCTGTAAAATGGGAATTCATTCATTCATTCAATCATATTTATTGAGCGCCTACTGTGTGCGGAGCACTGTACTAAGCACTTGGGAAGTACAAGTTGGCAACATATAGAGACGGTCCCTACCCAACAGTGGGCTCACAGTCTAGAATAACACTGTGAACCCTATGTGGGACAGGGACTGTGTCCAACCCAATTTGTTTGTACCCAATCAGGACTTAGTATAGTGCCTGGCACATAGTAAGCGCTAACAAATACCATTATTAATATTATTCATTCATTCAATCATATTTATTGAGCGCTTACTGCGTGCAGAGCACTGTACTAAGCGCTTGGGAAGTACAAGTTGGCAACATATAGAGACGGTCCCTACCCAACAGCGGGCTCACAGTCTAGAAGGGGGAGACAGACAACAAAACAAAACATATTAACAAAATAAAATAAATAGAATAAATATGTATAAGTAAAATAAATAAATAGAGTAATAAATATGTACAAACATATATACATATATGCAGGTGCTGTGGGGAGGGGAAGGAGGTAAGACGGGGGGATGGGGAGGGGGAAGAGGGGAAGAGGAAGGGGGCTAAGTCTGGGAAGGCCTCCTGGAGGAGGTGAGCTCTCAGTAGGGCTTTGAAGGGAGGAAGAGAGCTAGCTACCCCAGCGCTCAGTACAGAACCTGGCACACAGTAAACGCTTAACAAATAACATTAAAAAATTGTAAACAACCACCCTTTTCTCTCCAGCCAAACTGCTACTGCTTTGATCCAGCACTTATTGTTTCCTGCCCTGATTACTGTATCAGCCTCCATGCTGACTTCCCTGCCTCCTGTCTCTCCTCACTCCAGTCCATAATTCATTCTGCTGCCCAGATCAGTTTCCTAAAAAAGTGTTCAGGCCATGCCTCCCTACTCCTCAAAACTTCCAACCAGCTTTCCCCATTCTAACCTCACTGATCTCCTATTGCAACCCAGCCCACACACTTCATTCCTCTTACCCCAGTCTACCCACCTCAGTCTTGCCTGCCAACCACTGACCATTTTCCACATCTTCCCTCAAGCCTGGAATTCCCTCCCCAGATGTGACACTCTCCCCGCCTCCAAAATCAACTGAAGATCACATCTCCAAGAGGCCTTCCCTGACTAAGCCTTCATTTTCCCTACTCCCTCTTCCTTCTCCCACTTGGATCTGTACTCCTTAAGCACTTGATATCCACCCCACCCTCAGCCAAACAGCACTTATGTACATATTCTTATACCCTGCTATTTCCCCTATCTGTATTTTAATATGTCTCCCCCTCTAAACTGTACGTTCCTTGCGGGGAGGGATCATGTCTACCAACTCAATTGTACTGTAGTCTTCCAAATGCTTAGTACTCAAACAGTCAATTGTATTTATTGAGTACTTACTGTGTGCAGAGCACTGTACTAAGCACTTGGGAGAGTACAATATAACATAATAATAACAATGATGGCATTTGTTAAGCACTGTTCTGAGCACTGGGGAGGATACAAGGTGATCAGGTTGGCCCACGTGGGGCTCACAGTCATAATCCCCATTTTACAGATGAGGTAACTGAGGCTCAGAGAAGTGAAGTGACTTGACCAAGGTCACACAGCAGACATGTGGCGGAGCCAGGATTCGAATCCATGACCTCTGACTCCAAAGCCCGTGCTCTTTCCACTGAGCCACGCTGCTTCTAACAATGTAACAGGTACATTCCCTGCCCACAACAAGCTTACAGTCTAGAGGGGGAGACTGACATTAATATAAATAAATAAAATTACATGCTCTGCACGCAGTGAGTGTTCAGTAAACACCTTTGATTGATTGAGGGGTGACTCTCCCCTTTGAGAACTGTATAGTGTGGCACTCGTTGAGTACACTCCAGCAGGAAGGGGGCAAGTGTGACACTGGACACAAATTCCCAATCAATAGTCTTTCTTGAGCACCAGCTGTGTGAGAAGCACTGTGCTGTATACACAAAAGGCACTCTAATTACTACTGAATGAATGAAAGTACAAAAAACCCCAACAAGACATGCAATTCCTTGCCTTCATGGTGCTTACAGTCCAATGGGATTTTCAAACTATGGGGCAGCTCCATCCGAACTCAAGCCCTCTTTTCTGTTCTGAATCTTGCTTGGTGACAAATTTTCTGGGAGAAAGGCATATCCGCCCTTGGACAAATACTTCTGTGAACTTAGTGGAGAATTTTAATTGCTTTCAAATAATACCTCAAATATTTTGTCTCATCTTGACTACTCTTGTACTTTTTGGAAGTGTTAATGAGTTCTTTCTTTTTTCCTTTTAGTCATTTAAGGAAATCAATGAAAGGTATATGAAATGTGGTGTTATCACACAGAGTGGCTTTTGAAATGGCATGGTTGGATGATTTATTTTAGTACTGTAAAGCTTCGTAGAAAGCATGCCGCCAATAGAAGTGCTGATTATTTAGCAAGTCATTTGGCTTTCTTCTTAAATGGTTATGCTCCTTTAAGCTAGATGACAGCTCTTAAAAAGAATGGCATGAATTTGGTGACTTATGTGTTAATAATAATAATAATAATAATAATGCATATATTTTGGGTTGTCTGCTCACATTAGATGCTTTGCTTATTTGCAAATCTGTTCAAGACTGAAGTTCCCCCTCACTGAAGAAAAGTATTTTGAAGGCTCCATTCATATTTGCCTCTGTAATTTTCACATCCTATGAAATCTTATTAAAATTTTTCCGGGGGATCGTTTTAGGAGTGAGAGGGGCTTTCATCATCTTATTTCCCTAGCCAAACTTTTCCAGGTCTGTGGTCTCTCCGAGTGGGATCCTGTACTGCTGAAGGTTAAAACAGTAGAAATCCCTGGGGAAATTACTGTTTTTCAGTGTGTCATGCTAATGGTTCCCAATGTCTAGATGACATGGTAGTGTGCTCTGGAGTGGCCGTGAAAGGAAAGGTAGATTTAGGAGGTACACCTGGGCCAAAAAAAAGAAAAAGGTCCATGCATTTTGTAGGAAAATGTAATTTAAGGGTCCTATTAAGAACATACACACAAACACCTGATGAGCCTTGATTGTAGAAGAAATTCTTTCATCAATCAATCAGTGGTATTTACTGAGGGCTCACAGTGTGCAGAGCACTATACTTGGGAGAGTCAGTGCAACAGAGATGGTAGAGATGATCCCTGCCCACAAGGAATGGAAGATCTGCCATGTCCTTAAAGCCTCTCCCTCCGAGCTAAAAATACCATTCCCTTCTTTAACAAACTCAGTTGCTATGTGCTGATGAGCTTGAGTTGATTTTCCCTTGGTGCCTTTTTTCTCAGGACCAGCTGCATTACATTATAACTCTGAAGGCACTTCACCTCTCATCTATTATTTGATTCTTCTCTACTTTCAAAAATTCCTCAACTAAGGGTGGCTGTCAAGTTACTAAGACTAAACATTTGCATAGCATGAAAAAAATGCATTTGGATAGAAGCTGCCACTCTATTGAGGGGCATGCATCTAATTTCTAATTTTGTTCCTCTAACGCTTAAGAATGAAAAAAAAAAGATGATTGTCACAGTCATTGCCAGTTCTGCGCATACATAAAGATGTGCACTTAACTGTTTTGGGCTAAGGTGGAAGATGGGGGAATATTCTGGTCATGTTTTAATAGAGAAGGAGTTATCTTCTTGGTTGATTTGTGTTGCTATTATCTCAATACCAAAGTGCAAATGCAACAGAATGGCCTGGAGTCAGACCCTCTCTTTCTCTCCCTCTCTCTCCTTCCCATTCCCAAATTCTGACTGCATTTCCCACATCCCCCAACCCAGCTCTTGTCACCTTCCAAAAAGGTCCTAGATCCGCAATCCGAGGGGAAATGTCCCACTCCATGTAAACCTTGGCAGTGATCGGGTTTAATTCCTACCCTTGTTCTCAATCAAACTGTTTTATTTATTTTTTTATGGTATTTAAGTGCTTACTGTATGCCAGGCACTGTACTAAGCTCTGGGGTAGATGCACGATAATCAGGTTTGTCCATGACCCATGCAGTCTTAATCCTCATTGTACAGTTGAGGTTAATGAAGCACAGAGAAGTTGAATGACTTGCCCGAGGTCACACAGCAGACAAGTAGCAGAGTAGGGATTAGGACCCAGGTCCTCTGACCCCCAGGACCGTGCTCTTTCCACTAGGCCACACTGCTTCGTTTATGGAGCGCTTACTGTGTGCCCTGTACTAAGTGCTTGAGTTCCACCGGCCCCAGGAAGGAGAGAGCTTGGAAATTCCGGGGGCTCCCAAAAAGCAGAGTCAGGCACAAAAATTCCTACAGGAATTTCAGGCCCTGGCCCCTGGAACAAACTGGCTCTGAAATAAAGAGCTGTGACGGTGGGTGAGCAGAAATGGGAGAAAGTTGGGTGTCCCATAGGCAAAATATGATCCAAATCAATCAGTCAGTCAATCAATGGTATGTATTGAGTGCTTACCGTGTGCAGAGCACTGTACTAAGCTCTTGGGAGAGTACAGTACAACATACTTAGCCAACACATTCCCTGCCCACAATGAGCTTACAGTCTAGGGGACAAGTTTGCAGTCTAAAGCTCCCTTCATCCAAAGCCAAGGAAAGGCCCATATATCGTGAGCAAATTGCGCTATTTTCCAAACACCAATTATGAGGCCACGTATTAATGGCAGTAATCTTTCTATCTGAAATTGTTATACCTATTTTCAAGGCCAAATATAGTCATCCCATACAGTGATTTGAAGAGCAGACCATCTGGCATGCAGGACTCTGTTACTCTGAGTCTCTCCTGGACGCCTCCCCAATTAGGAAAGACTCACGCCCTTCCTGGACTTGTCATCGAGTCCCAAACTGTTTTGAGAAATGCCGTTTACCCATTCCTCTCCCGAGCCTTTTGGCTCGGAGTTCACTGACCCCTCTGGAAACGTTTGACCCTACAGGCTCCTTTCCGCAATGGAGAGCACCGCGTCTTTGGAAAAGATGCCGACTGCCTTTTCACTCTTCGACCATTACTCGGACAGCTCAGCCAGAAGTAACCAGACGTTAAAACACATGGCCGGTAAGAACTTTTCTGTGTTACCAAGGCAGGAGTGGACAGTTTGAGGTTAGCTGGAGGAATAGCTAAAAATAATACTCAATATGCTTAGGAAAAAGAATGCATAATTGCACGATTAAATAATTATGATCTAAATCAAAGTGTAATATGGTTCACAAAATGAAACGTGTTTCCCCTTCCAGTGTTATCATCCTGCAAGCATATTAAGGAGATAGGAGACAAGAGTCCAAGTTTTTAGTTCTTAAAATATCAGAGAAGCAGCGTAGCTTAGTTGATAGAGCAACGGCCTTGGGGTTCAGAAGGACCTGGGTTCTAATTCCCGCTCTGCCATTTGTTTGCTTTGTGACTTTGGGGAAGTCACTTAATTTCTTTTTGCCTCACCTGTAAAATGGGGATTAAGACTGTGAGCCCTTTGTGGGACAGGGACTGTGTCCAACCCAATTACCTTGTATCTACCCCAGGGCTTGGCACATAGTAAGCGCTTAATAGGTGCGACTATTATTATGATTATTATTACCCTTCCTGACATTTTTCAGGGATTCTATCTTTTATGCCAGCAGCCAAGGAGGTGAGAAAAATAAATCCAATATTTTTGTGCATGTCTACCCATTCCACTAGATGGCCAGATTTCTCTCCTTCAGCTTAAAACTCCTTTTGGATCTTTTTTTTTCCCACACAGATAGAGCCTATTAATTTAGAGAACAATCAGATCAGCATAGTGCTTTGCAGCCAGCCAACCAACTATCCACCCACTCAGCCTTCAAAATATTTTATACCTGCTATTTGGACAAAGAAGACAATGAAACTTATTTAGATTTTTGAAAGCGTCATTGATTCATGGAAGTTGCCTAGTTCCATTTACAGCATGCCAAAGAACCACCCAACATCCCTGGTTTTAAAATATGCATTGTACATAACTCTTCGGTATTTGTTAAGCGCTTAATGTGTGCCAAGTGCTGTACTAAATCCTGATGTAGATACAAGCTCTTCAGGTTGGGCAGAGTCTAAATAGAGGGACTAGGATTTAATCCCCATTTTATAGATGAAATTGAAGCACAGAGAAGTGAAGTGACTTCCCCAAGGTCACACAGCGGACGAGTGGTGGAGCCAGAATCAGAACCCAGGTCCCCTGATCCCAAGCCTGTGCTTTTTCTACTAGGCCACGCTGCTTCAATACAGAAGTTTAAATAAAAATGTACGTGGCAGAAGTTTAAATAAAAATCCCCACTGATCATAAAGGGATAAAAATCCCTTTCCTTAGGGCTCCTGCCGAGTTGGAAACACGAGGCATATTCTGTTCCCCGATTTCAATTGCTCAATCCATCTGTGGTGTTTATTGGGTACCTACTGTGTGCAGAGCACTGTACTAAACACTTGGGAGAGCAGAGTAGAGTTTTTGTTCTCTGTAGCCCTCTGATTGCCCGAGAAGAAAGTCATTATTTGGTGAGAAGCAGCGTGGCTCAGTGGAAACAGCGCGGGCTTTGGAGTCAGAGGTCATGGGTTCAAATCCCGGCTCCGCCAATTGTCCGCTGTGTGACTTTGGGCAAGTCACTTCACTTCTCTGGGCCTCAGTTCCCTCATCTGTAAAATGGGGATTAAGACTGTGAGCCCCATGTGGGACAACCTGATCACCTTGTAACCTCCCCAGCGCTTAGAACAGTGCTTTGCACATAATAAGTGCTTAATAAATGCCATTATTATTATTATTTTAAGACATAAAGGAAATAGCCTTTTTTAATGATCTGGGTGCTATGGGGGAGCAGGGGGGAAGCATCCCAAGGAATGAGTTTTTAAAACAAAATTAATTTCTCTCCTCGATGCTTCGTTGAATGATTCAGATCCTCTATTTCCTCCAGATTATGCAGTATTATCAATCTTTCCATTCTTCCAGTTTGTAAACTTACACGAAAAGAGCAAAAAATAGAAGGAGTGATACAGTGTTAGCCCCTGAAAAAGAGATCTTCCCATGGAGAGGCAGATGTAATCTCCCTCTGCTGCTACCTTATTGTACAATTGATTAAAATGAGTGAGGAGCTGCAGTCCTTGTTGGCCGTACCCCTGGGGCCCCTCAGAACTGCTTAGCAAACACTTGAAAGCAGCCAAAACTTTCTCCTTGACTTTCAGGGAGTTCACAGGATCTGCAAATCCCATTGTGCATCTTGTGGGGTTTTTCATAGTTTTCTCTGGGATCTGACCTCCTCTTTCGGCTCAGTGGAAAGATCCTGTGTTTTGGAGTCAAAGGTCATGGGTTCAAATCCCAGCTCCGCCAATTGTCAGCTGTGTGGCTTTGGACAAGTCACTTAACTTCTCTGTGCCTCAGTTACCTCATCTGTAAAATGGGGATTAAGACTGTGAGCCCCCCGTGGGACAACCTGATCACCTTGTAACCTCCCCAGCGCTTAGAACAGTGCTTTGCAAATAGCGCTTAATAAATGCTATCGTTATTGTACTTCCCAAGCGCTTAGTACAGTGCTCTGCACACAGTAAGCTCTCAATAAATATGATTGATTAATTACTATTTTTATTTCTGTCCAATAAAAATCACCCGAAATTCTGAACAGATCCAGAAATTGAATGTGAGTTTCTATCAGTGAATGACCACTGCCTTTAGACTGTAAATTCCTTGAGGGCAGGGACAATGCCATTTACTTCTGGGGATGTCTCCGAGTGGGACGGAATCCGCGGGCCCCCCTACTCTCAATCGTCCTGTAAGCTTTTGATCTCACCCCTGAAGGATGTAATCATAATAACTGTGGTATTTGTTAAGCACTTAATATGTGTGAGGTGCCGTATTAAGCACTGGGGTATATGCAAGCAAATCAGGTTGGACACGGTCCTTGTCCCACGTGGGGCTCGCAGTCTCAATCTCCATTTTACAGAGGAGGTAACTGAGGCCCAGTGAGGTGATTTGCCCAAAGTCACACAGCGGACAAGTGGCAGAGCCGGGATTAGAAACCATAACCTTCCGACTCCGAGGCCCGTGCTCTAGCCCAAACGTCCTGTTGCTTCCCAAGAGGACTGGCAGGCATCAAGTCCCAGCAGTTGCCAGGGAAAGCTCTGAATGAGTATACACACAGGGCTCTGTGCCATTCCTGCTCCCCGGATGACCAGTCAGCCAATCAGTCAATCAATCAATTATGTTTATTGAGCGCTTACTGTGTGCAGAGCACTGTACTAAGCTTGGGAGAGTGCACTACAACAATATTACAGAGTTGGTAGACAATACAACAGTATAACAGAGTTCCCTGCCCACAACAAGCTTACAGTCTAGAGGGGGAGACCGTGGCTCAGTGGAAAGAGCACGCGCTTTAGAGTCAGAGGTCATGGGTTCAAATCCCAGCTGTGTGACTTTGGGCAAGTCACTTAACTTCTCTGGGCCTCAGTTACCTCATCTGTAAAATGGGGATTAAGACTGTGAGCCCCCCGTGGGACAACCTGATCACCTTGTAACCTCCCCAGCAGTTAGAACAGTGCTTTGCACATAGTAAGCGCTTAATAAATGCCATTATTATTATTATTATTATGGGTTCAAATCCCGGCTTCACCACTTGTCAGCTGGGTGACTTTGGGGAAGTCACTTAACTTCTCTGGGCCTCAGTTACCTCATCTGTAAAATGGGGATTAAGACTGTGAGCCCCCCGTGGGACAACCTGATCACCTTGTAACCTCCCCAGCGCTTAGAACAGTGCTTTGCACATAGTAAGCGCTTAATAAATGCCATTTAAAAAAGTATAAATTCATTCACTCATTCAGTGGCATTTATTGAGTGATTCCTGTGTACAAAGCACTTGGGAGAGTGCAATATAACAATAAACAATAAATGCACTAATGTTAATAAATAATAAAATTAATATAAATTAATCACGGATACGTACAGATGTACACATGGCGTTAGAGACAGTGAGATTTTCTTCACACTTGTGGATTTAAGAGGCCAATTCACAACCTACAGTTCCTTCCCTCCCTCCCTGGATCGTACTCTCTGAGGCGATGCATTGGTTGCTTTACGGTGCTTGGCACTGTTTTTGATTCAGCCCCTGCTATTAAGATCTTCCTAAAGCTTCTGCCCTAGAAGAGTCCCTCTTCGGGCTGGTCCATCTGCAAATCTCTGATTTGTTGTTCCGCCGATTCATCTTTTGTTAGGCTTCACTGAGTCTTTGCGAGACTGCAGGGGAGGGGAGAAATCAGGGCTGGAGATGTAGATTTGGGACCGTGCATAGAGATGATAGTTGAAGCCACTGTGTGAATGAGTTCTCCACGGGAGTGGGTGTAAATGGAGAAAAGAAGGGGACCCAAAACTGAGCTCTGAGGGACCCCCACAATTAGGAGGGGAGAGGCAGACGGAGAGCCCGCAAAGGAGTTCGAGAAGGAACGGTCAGAGAGATAGGAGGAGAACCAGGAGAGGATAGTTTTAGTGAAGCCAGGATTAGATAATGTTTCCAGGAGAAGGGGGTGCTCCACAGAGTGGAAGGCAGCTGAGAGGTTGAGGAAGATTAGGTCGGCGTTGAGGCCATCAGATTTGGCAGGGAGAAGGTCATTGGTGACCTTAGAGAAAGCAGTTTCTGTGGAGTGATGGGAGCAGAAACCAGACCAGACCGGAGGGGGTCAAGGAGAGAACCGGAAGCCTCTGAGGTAGACAACTCACTCGAAGTGTTTGGAGAGAAATGGTAGGAATGGTAGGGCAATAACTGGAGGGAGCTGTGGGGGTCAAGGGAGGGCTTTTTTAGGGTAAGGTAACCTGATTACCCTGTATCTACCCCCAGTGCTTAGAACAGTGCTTGGCACATAGTAAGCGCTTAACAAATACCATAATTATTATTGTGGGCAAGGATTATTTCTGCTATATTGCACTCTCCCAAGCACTTAATACCATTCTCTGCAACAGTAAGTGCTCAATAAATACCACTGATTGATCTAGGAACTGGGTCCAGTTCTCAGTTCCTCCTGAAACAGCTGTCCACCCTGTTAGGCTTGGAGACTCAGGACCAAATGCCCTGGTCATGTCTAGCAGAGCAGTTTTTCTTCATCCCTCCATTGATCTTGCTTTTATTCCCCAATGGCAGTGGGGAAGAAGCCATTGGAGAGTGAACAGTTGAAGATGGTGGTCAGGGAGGGAAGAAGGGAAGGACCAACTGTTTTGGTAAGGTGTGAGGGGAGCGAGGGTCAGAGCCACAGTGGAGGGGGGTGGATGTTGAGAGGAGGAGGGAGATCGCCTCTTCAGATACTGCTGGGAGAGAGGGGAGGGTCGAAGAAGGTGCAGGAGGAGGGAGGGAATGGAGAGGAGTCAGGGAGAGATCAATTCGATTGTGAGATCTGTGCGGAACGGGGACTGCAACTGTGTTCATAACCTTGTATCTACCCCTTCTGGGGCTCAAAATCTAAAAGACAGGGAGAGCTAATATCTTATCTCCATTTTACACGTGAGGAAACTGAGGCCCAGAGAGGTTCAGGTATTTGCCAGTGACAGCCAAAATTTGAACCTGGGGCCCCTGACTCCTGATTTCCATTAGGCTGTACTGTCCCCAACCTCAGTTGTAATTCCAAGATCCAAAAGGACTCTTGATAAGATCTTGCCTGTGAAAGACAATGATAATTGCCTTTGCACTCTTTCTTCTTGAAGATCATGGTGGAGATGACATCTTTCCCTTACTCTGGCTTCCCTAAAACTCTCCTCTCCTGCTTCTCCTCCTAGCTTTCTGACCACTCCTTCTCGGTGTCCTTCGGAGGCTGCCCCTCTGTCTCCCATCCTCCAACAGTGGGAGTCCCTCAGGGCTCAATTCTGGGTCCCCTTCGATTCTCCATCTACACCCATTCCCTTGGAGAACTCTTTCATTCCCACGGCTTCAACTATAATCTCTGTGCGGATTCCCCAAATCCACATCTCCACTAGGCTGACATCTGAGACATCCTCTTTCTGATGAGGATTGTGGCAGTCACTTTTCATGGCTGTACCCGGAGGGAGGGAGGTGGCATTATGTTAGCCCCCATTTTCCAGAAGAGGAAACTGAGGCCCAGAGCTGTTAAGGAGTTGCCCGAGGTCACACAGCTGGCCAGTGGCAGAGCTGGGGTTAGATCCCAGGCCTTTCTTGACTCCTAAACCCAAGCTCTTTCCATTTAGCCACACTGCCTCACTGGTTGGAATTAAGACCACAGCCTCTTAGGTGTCCAGTTTGGGAAAATCAAGCAAAAGAGAAAAGCAGAGAAGCAGTGTGGCCTAGTGGATAGAGCGTGGACCTGAGAGCCAAAGGACCTGGGTTCTAATCCTAGCTCTGCCGTCTGTCTGCTGTGTGACCTTGGTCAAGTCATTTCCCTTCTCTATGCCTCAGTTATCTCATCTGTAAAATGAGGATTAAGACTGTGAACCCCATGTGAGACATGAACCGTGTCCAACCTGATTATCTTATATGTACCCCAGTGCTTGGTACAGAACCTGGCACGTAGTAAGTGCTTAACAAATTCCATTTTTTTTTTAAAAAAGCCGCTACTTGACTGAGAAAAGGCACGTGAAAGAATGGTTCTGTTCACCCTTCTGGGGTCTGTGGGAAGCAACGTGGCTCAGTGGAAAGAGCCCGGGCTTGGGAGCCAGAGATCATGGGTTCTAATCCCATCTCTGGCACTTGTGGGCTATGTGACTTTGAACAAGTCACTTAACTTCTCTGGGCCTCAATTACCTCATCTGTAAAATGGGGATTAAGACTGTGAGCCCCACGTGGGACAACCTGATCACCTTGTATCCCCCCCCCCCCAGCGCTTAGAACAGTGCTTCACACATAGTAAGCGCTTAACAAATGCCATCATTATTATTTCCAACTGGGTCCTGATCTCCTCACATGTGGGGAGAGAAAAACTTCAGGAAGAAGGCAACTGTAGCCTGCATTCTGGACTTGAAGGATAGCTAGGAAGGAAGGAAGCTTTATATTATAGGTTAAGAAGCTTAATTTCTGCTGAGCTGTTCTGGTCGTCATCCTGGTAGTGAAGGAGATTTAGGACAGCAGATCAGAGGGCCCTGCTTTTTTTTTAATGGTATCTGTTAAGCGTGTCAAGCACTGTTCTGAGCACTGGCATAGATACAATTTAATCAGTTCTGTCACAGGCCCTGACCCCCATGGGGCTCACAATCTAAGTAGGAGGGAGAAGAGGTATTGAATCCCCATTTTGCAGTTGAGGAAACTGAGGCCCAGAGAAGCGAAGTGACTTGTCCAAGGCCATAGAGCAGGCAAGTGGGAAGCCGGGTTTAGAACATGGGTCCTCCTACTTCCAGGCCACACTGCTTCACTGCTTCTAGTTCCTAGCCCCATGCAAATCCATTTTCCCAAATCCATCCGTCTGGGTTGTCATCTTCCCTTCCCTGCCAAATTTGTATTCATTTGTTTCAACGACTCATCCTTGATTCATCTTTCTTAAATCCCCACCCCCTCATTTTTAAAGAAAAATCAGCCACCGTACCAGAGGCAGCTTTGCCTTGTGGAAAAAGCACAGGCTTTTCCCCAGGAGTCAGAGGAGCTGGGTTCTAATCCCAGTTCTGCCGCTCGCCTGCTGTGTGACCTTGGGCAAATCACGTCACAGCTCTGTGACTCAGTTTCCTTTTCTGTAAAATGGGGATTCAATCCTACTCCCTCCTATTTAGACTGTGAGCCCCGTAAGGGACAGGGATTGTGTCCAGCTTATCCTTAGAGCTTAGTGCAGTGTTTGGACCACAGAAAGCACTTAATCATCATCAATCGTATTTATTGAGCGCTTACTATGTGCAGAGCACTGTACTAAGCGCTTGGGAAGTACAAATTGGCAACATATAGAGACAGTCCCTACCCAACAGTGGGCTCACAGTCTAAAAAATAATAGATACTTAATAAATACTTAATAGATAATAGTACTTAATAGATACTTAATAAAATAAAATTAAAACTTAATAAATACTATTAACAATAGTAACAATGAAAATCATGATAATAATAATAATAGCAGTGTGTCAAGCACTGTACTAAGTGATGGGGTAGATCCAAGATAGTCTTGTATGTTGTACACAAGATATTCTTGTATTCTCGCAGACTTAATCCCCATTTTATAGATGAGGTAACTGTGGCACAGGGAAGTTGTAACTTGCCCAAGGTCACCCAAGAGACAGTAGCGGAGCTGGGTTTAGAACTTGTGCCTTGCAACTCCCAGGGCTCACAGTCTGAGGAGAGAAAACAGGCATTGAATCCCTATTTTGCATATGAGGGAACTGAGGCAGAGAGAAGCGAAGTGACTTGCCCAAGGACACCCGGCAGGTAAGTGGTGGAGCTGGGATTACAACCCAAGTCCTCTGACTCGCGGGCCAATATTATCAACATCATTATTATTATTCTTATTATTACTCAATTGAAAGAAGCCTGATCTCCAACCACAGGAGGACAAGCAACTAATTTCATTTTCATTCCAGTTCCCCAGGCCCCGAGGTTGGAGCCCCAAGAGCCTAACTCGGCCACCGGCACGACGATAGCAGTCTACTGGAGTGTGAGTAAAGGAGACATCATTGACTCTTTCCAAGTATACTGCGTGGAGGAACCTCAGGATGACCGAGAGCCAAATGGTACGGACACGATGACCCCAGTGTTGATCACGTGGAGGGGGAGGAGGAGGACGATGATGGTATTCATCGGGGGCTGGTGTGTATGGCAAGCACACTGCTGAGGGCAGAGTTAGGTGCAGGAGAATGAAATCAGGCTAAATCCCTGTCCCACAATGGCCCAAGATCAAAGAGGGACGGAGAGCTGATCTCATCTTCCTTTTTTTAGAGGGGGACAGTGAGGTAAAAGAAGGTTAAGTGACTTGTCCACGGTCACCCAGCTGGAAAGTGGAAGAGCTGGGATTAGAACCTCAGGCTCCCGACTCCCAATCACAAATCCTTTCCATCAGGCCACGCTGCCTCCATGATTGGTTTCTATTCTATTTATTTTATTAATGATGTGCATTTAGCTTTAATTCTGTTTGTTCTGATGACTTGACACCCGTCCACATGTTTTGTTTTGTTGTCCGTCTCCCCCTTCTAGACTGTGAGCCCGTTGTTGAGTAGGGACCGTCTCTATATGTTGCCAACTTGTACTTCCCAAGTGCTTAGTACAGTGCTCTGCACACAGTAATAGCTCAATAAATACGATTGAATGAATGAATGAGTAGAAATAGATCTATATATATCTATATGTTATCTCCAGAAGCAGCATGGCTTAGTGGAAAGAGCACGGGCTTGGGAGTCAGAGGTCATGGGTTCTAATTCCGGCTCCGCCATTTGTCAGCTGTGTGACTTTGGGCAAATCACCTAACTTCTCTGTGCCTCAGTTACCCCATCTGAAAAATGGGGATTAAGACTGTGAGCCCCACATGGAACAATCTGATAACCTTGTATAACCTTGATAACGCTTACTATGTGCAAATTCTAAGCGCCGGGGAGGTTACAAGGTGATCAGGTGGTCCCCCGGGGGGCTCACAGTTTTCATCCCCATTTTACAGATGAGGTCACTGAGGCCCAGAGAAGTGAAGTGACTTGCCCAAAGTCACACAGCTGACAGTTGGCGGAGCCGGAATTTGAACCCATGACCTCTGACTCCAAAGCCCGGGCTCTTGCCACTGAGCCACGCTGCTTGGGTGGATGTTTTAGAATGGCACACGGTGGCTGTTACTGCTCTCACTTGATTAGGGGTAGGGGAGCTCCAGGGAAGTGGGGAAATGTTTACCAGCACCGACGAATAAGTGAGGTATTTAGTAAACCAATTTACAGAGTTTTAGTGTAATGCTGCTTAAGCATACAAGGTTGGCAGGAGTCGAGGGGGGCCTTCTCTTGGAGGACTTTAAAATGAATGCAATCCATCAGTTGGTGTGTGAAGCATTGTACAAAACGTTTGGGAGAGCATAACAAGGCACACCTTCCCTGCCCTCAACAAGCTTTCAATCTAAACGAGGGAGACGAACAAAAATGGTTTTTGTGAGAAGAAAAGATGTAAGACTTTTCCAAACTAATGGGCCAAACAGAACCCGTCACTCCAACTGTTTGTTGGAAGTTAAGAGAGATGGTTTGGTTTAGTTTGGTTTGGAAGCTGAAGGATAGGCGGGACCCACCCAGCATTTCGATCAGTCAATCGGTGGTATTTATTGAGTACTTACTGTGTGCAGAGCACTGTACTAAGCTACTGGAGGAGTACAATAGAGTGAGGAGACAGAATCCCTCCCCTCAAGGAGCTTACAGTCTAGCTTAAAGTCCGCCAAGGCTGGAGTTTGCCGGGAACATTCTCCGCTCCATATTTAACCTTTGGCACACACAGTCAGCGCTTAATAAGCCCCTTAACGAACCAGTCAAGTCCTAACTACGGTGCCGTTGATGAGAAAGGTCGGAGTCTGTTCAGTTGGGGCTGCAGCAGTCACTGGATCACAGGCCGACCGTGTCTGAGGATTCCCATTTCTGTGTTTGAACCAGCTTTGGTGGAGGAATACAGGGTCACGGTGAAGGAAAGTTACTGCGTCTTCGAGGACCTGGAACCAGATCGGTGCTACCAAGTGTGGGTCATGGCTGTGAACTTCACAGGCTGCAGTTTACCTAGTGAGAGGGCCCTTTTCAAAACAGGTAACAGCATGTGTGGATCCCCCAGCCCCACCCTACCCACTTTGATCAATCCCTCAACTCACCCAGGGGGAGCGGAGTTACGGGAGACTGCCCGGCTGGCCACAGAGCGGCACACAATAATAATTGTGGTATTTGTGAAGTGCTTACTATGTGCCAGGCACTGTACTAAGTGCTGGGATCGGTACAAGATAACCAGGTTGGACAGAGGGCCTGTCCCACATGGGGCTCTCAGTCGTAATCCCCATTTTACAGATGAGAAAACTGACACTCTTAATCTCAATCCCCATTTTACAGATGATGATGATGGTGATGATGATGATGGCATTTATTAAGTGCTTACCATGTGCCAAGCACTTTTCTAAGCACTGGGGAGGTTACAAGATGATCAGGTTGCCCCATGGGGGGGCTCACAGTCTCAATCCCCATTTTACAATTGAGGTAATTGAGGCCCAGAGAAGTGACTTGCCCAAAGTCACACAGCTGACAAGTGGCGGAGCTGGGATTTGAACCCATGACCTCTGACTCCAAAGTCCGGGCTCTTTCCACTGAGCCACGCTGCTTCTGTTGTATCTCACAGTTAACTGACAGACGAGGAAACTCACCTCACAGTCTTAATCCCCATTTTACAGGTGAGGTAACTGAGGCACGGACCAGTGAAATGACTTGCCCAAGGCCACACAGCAGACTAGTGGTGAAGCTGGGATTAGAACCCAGGTCCTTCTATTCACTGGGCCACACTGTTACTTGGGGTCTTCTTTCTTGGAAAGAAAAAAAGGGTGTCCTGAGTTGGGTCCCCTACAAAGTGATTTTCCCAAATAATAATAATAATAATAATAATGGCATTTATTAAGCGCTTAGTATGTGCAAAGCACTGTTCTAAGCACTGGGGAGGTTACAGGGTGATCAGGTTGTCCCACGGGGGGCTCACAGTCTTCATCCCCATATCAGTCATTCCCATTTGAGAAAATAAGATGAAATTAATTGTAAAATCGTCTTGCTGTCTAGGGATTATAATCAGCAGTCCACTGTGCATTTTAGAGTTTTGTTTGGAGCAGTAGTGTGGCCCAGTAGATAAAGCCCTGGCCTAGGAGTTAAAAGGACCTGGAGTCTCATACCAACTCTTCCACTCATAATAATAATAATAGTAATAATAATGATGGCATTTATTAAGCACTTACTATGTGCAAAGCACTGTTCTAAGCACTGGGGAGATTACAAGGTGATCAGGTTGTCCCAAGGGGGGCTCACAGTCTTCATCCCCATTTTGCAGATGAGGGAACTGAGGCCCGGAGAAGTGAAGTGACTTGTCCAAAGTCACATAGCTGACAATTGGTGGAGGTGGGATTTGAACCCCGGACCTTGGACTCCAAAGCCCGAGCTCTTTCCACTGAGCCACTTACCTGTTGGGTGACCCTGGGCAAGTCACTTCACTTCTCTGTGCCTCAGTTCTCTCATCTCTAAAAAAGGCCGTGCGCCCCGATGTGGGACTTGAACCGAATTTCCCTGTACTCACCCGGCGGTTAGGACGGTGCCTGGCGCATCAAAAGCGCTTACCAAATACCATAAAAAAGAAAACGTACAAGGTGACTTTCCCAGCAACCCCCTGCAGCCCGAGGTAGCGCGGCTCCAGTCCCAACTGACGCACCCGTGTATCCCACAGCTCCGTCCACCCCCGCGATCAAGGCCGAGGACTGCACCGTCTGCTGGAACACGGCCACCATAAGATGGAGCAAAGCCAATGCCGCGCCCACCGACACCTACACCGTCGAATACTGCAGGCAGAACTCCCCCGAAGGGGAAGGACTCCGGTCAGTTGTCCCCGGTGGGCCGTGGGGTCCCTCAGAGCGCTGCGGGGGGCCGATACGGGGAGGGGCGGGTGCCAGGCATGCGCTGCCCCTCGCCCGTTCCCCAAAACCCACCTCCGCCGGGTGGCACCGGGCTTGGCAAGGGGGCTCTCAGAATCGGGGGGAAAAAAAAAAGAGGAAAAAAAGAACGGCCTTTAATTCCGCCGGGCTAATTAAGCGGCCGACTTGATTTGCGACTAGGAAGGCCTTCAAAAACTATCACTCTCCAGCGACGCATTCAGAGTCGGGGAAAAAAACAAGGGCTTTAATGCAGTTAAGAGCCCCCGCCGGAAAGGAAATATAATGAATATTAAAAGATTGAAAATCCCTTGGGGAGTATTTAGCTTGAGGCACGGGAAAGGCTCCGTGTATTTCCGCGTGCTTTTTATTAGACACATCGGCAGGATTAGGAGCAGGCAAGCATTTCCAATATTAATGTCGGTGTTTTTATCACTCTGTAGGGCTAGGTTCATACATCTGCGATAGTCAGGAGCCAATTACCCATATGCATGTGGAGTTTCACGATGTAAGCCAAAAACCTTAGACCTGTTTTTCCAGGAAAATTGTAATATCTTCTCCCGCTCAGTCCCCGGGAGTTTGCTTCTAGGCAGTGAGTGCCTGGAAGCACACCTCCTCCAGGAGGCCTTCCCAGACTGAGCCCCTTCCTTCCTCTCCCCCTCGTCCCCCTCTCCATCCCCCCTTCTTACCTCCTTCCCTTCCCCACAGCACCTGTATATATGTATATATGTTTGTACATATTTATTACTCTATTTATTTATTTTACTTGTACAGATCTATTCTATTTATTTTATTTTGTTAGTATGTTTGGTTTTGTTCTCTGTCTTCCCCTTTTAGACTGTGAGCCCACTGTTGGGTAGGGACTGTCTCTATATGTTGCCAATTTGTACTTCCCAAGCGCTTAGTACAGTGCTCTGCACATAGTAAGCGCTCAATAAATACGATTGATGATGATGATGATGAGTGTTGAGCTACCTCTGAGAGTGGGGGTAGTTGAAGAAGACTGTATCCCAGGGCCCCCAGGCCCAAGTCCGAAAAGGAAAGAAACAGAACAGACGTGTTCCCCTACATGCTAAGGGACAGAACATCCCGTCAAGGAGGGTGATGGCGAACCTCAGCCCTGAGACTCGAACCCGAGGTCCAGGGAATCGATTTGCAAAGCGCCTCTTGTCCGGTCTTGTCTCTGCTGGGGCTCGGAGTAGGTGGGCAAGGAGGGAGAGTAGGTGGGCAAAGAGGGCAGCACGTTGCAGATTTGGTCACGTGGGCGCCATGTATGGCTGAAACACCCAAAGCACGTGGTTGCTTTGGTGTTCTTTCCCCCAGGAAGCAAGGCGCGGTGTGGGGCGGTGTGTGTGGGTGTCCTCTGCTAGTCAGTCAATGAAATATCCTTAGATTTAGCTGTTCCTTGCCTGACTGCTCCCCTAGTTCCTAACAATAGTAACTGCGGTATTGGTGAAGCATCATCATCATCATCATCAATCGTATTTATTGAGCGCTTACTATGTGCAGAGCACTGTACTAAGCGCTTGGGAAGTACAAATTGGCAACATCTAGAGACAGTCCCTACCCAACAGTGGGCTCACAGTCTAAGAGGGGGAGACACAGAACAAAGCCAAACATACTAACAAAATAAAATAAATAGGATAGATATGTACAAGTAAAATAAATAAATAAATAAATAAATAGAGTAATAAATATGTACAACCATATATACATATATACAGGTGCTGTGGGGAAGGGAAGGAGGTAAGATGGGGGGATGGAGAGGGGGACGAGGGGGAGAGGGAGAAAGGGGCTCAGTCTGGGAAGGCCTCCTGGAGGAGGTGAGCTCTCAGCAGGGCCTTGAAAGCACTTACTATGTGCAAAGCACTGTACTAAGCGCTGGGGGTGGATACAAGCAAATCGGGACAGGATACAAGACTGTCCCACATGAGGTTCCCAGCTTAAGGAGGAGGGAGAACAGATTTTGAATCCCCGTTTTATAGCTGAGGTAACTGAGGCACAGAGAAGAGAAGTGACTTCCCCAACGACACACAGCAGACAAGTTGGAATTAGAACCCAGGTCCTTTTGATTCCCAGGCCTGGGCTGTGCCCATTAGGCCATGCTGCTTCTCTGGGTTCACTGATGGAATGCTTAGCCTAGTCTGAAGCAGCCTGTGGCCAGGAGTTCTGATTGGGGGCTGAAGTGGGGAAGAGATGGAGTAGAGAGAGAGGGGTACAGTTCTATTTCTCCGCTCCAATCCAGCTCTAAATCGGGGTGGGAGGGAGTGGGGGCATCTCATCAAGATTCAGACAATTCTGACCAGACTGTGAGCCCGTTGTTGGGTAGGGACCATCTCTATATGTTGCCGATTTGTACTTCCCAAACGCTTAGTCCAGTGCTCTGCACACCGTAAGCGCTCAATATATACGATTGCATTAATGAATGAACTGACTCTAAGCTCCTGGTGGCCAGGGAACGTGTCTATTATATTGGTCTATCGTACTCTCCCAAGCGCTTAGTTCAGTGCTCCGCACACAGTAAGCGCTCAATAAATACGATTGACTGCAATACGATCGATTGGTTCTGCTCTCTCCCACATCTTCCCACCTCTCCGAGGGGCTTCTCCGGGGTGAGGCTAAATAAAGGCAGCTCGTCGGCTCCGATTGTGCACGTTGTCATAACTACAGTGCCAGGGCAGCTCCAGAGAGCAGAGCGGAAGAATGGGACTAGGGACTAGGCGGGTTTGAAGTCCCTCGCCAGACCACAGACGGGTCACGTTTAAGCCCACCAGCCCCCCGACCTCTCCCTTAAATGGCTCTTCTACTTTCCTCCAGGGAGGCAGGAACCCCGGCTTTGAAAACTCCTCCTGTTTCGCTTGTGTGTTTTATTTTCTTCTCTCTGTGCCAGGAGCGCACTTTAGAAACGACAGCTCGTTCTATTTGTTGGCCCATCACAGCCAGTCAGGCCAATTGGCATAGTTCTCATCCAAGTAACCTCCATCAGCCTTGAGTTTTCTCACGTGCAGAGCGATCCGTTAGGTCGTTAACGGGCCCGATTCTACAGACCCGTTTAGCTTGACCTCGGTCCCAGAGGGGCTCTCTGTTGGACACCCCACAGAGAATACAAGGAATAATTTGAAATATCCCAGCAGAAACCAGCCGAGCGTATTCTACAGATGCTGTAGTGCTCTCTGCTGGGACGCTATGAAAATTCAACTCAGAGAATGAGGACAGAAAACCCTTTAAAAAAATGGTATTTATTAAGGACTTTCTAGGTGACAAAGCACGGTGCTGAGTGAAGGGATATAGATAATGGACAGTCAGATTGGGCACAGTCCTTGTCCCCCAAGGAACTTGCATCTTAGAGGTCAGGGCGGCGGGTATCCTATCACAGATAAGAAAACTGAGGCACAGCTTAGGTGACTTGCCCAAGTTCACATGGCAGGCCAGGGATATTGCTGGGCTGTGTGCCCGTTGTGGGCGGGGATTGTCTCTATTTTTTTTTTAATGGCATTTATTAAGTGCTTGCTATGTGCAAAGCACTGTTCTAAGCGCTGGAGAGATTACAAGGTGATCAGGTGGTCCCACGGGGGGCTCACAGTCTTAATCCCCATTTTACAGATGAGGTCACTGAGGCCCAGAGAAGTGAAGTGACTTGCCCAAAGTCACACATCTGACAATTGGCAGAGCTGGGATTTGAACCCATGAACCCATGACCTCTGACTCCAAAGCCCGAGCTCTTCCCACTGAGCCACGCTGCTTCTCTATTTGTTGCTGAATTGTACTTCCTAAGTGCTTAGCGCAGTACTCTGTACACAGTAGGTGCTCAGTAAATAATAATAATGGTATTTATTAAGCGCTTACTATGTGCCAAGCACTGTTCTAAGCACTGGGGGAGATACAAGGTAATCAGGTTGTCCCATATGGGGCTCACAGTCTTAATCCCCATTTTCCAGATGAGGTAACTGAGGCCCAGAGAAGTGAAGTGACTTGCCCAAAGTCACACAGCTGACAAGTTACGGAGCTGGGGTTAGAACCCATGACCTCTGACTCCCAAGCCCGGGCTCTTTCCACTGAGCCACACTGCTTCTCTGCTTCAATAAACGTGATTAAATGAATGATAGAGGCCTTCCCCGCCTAGGCCTTCATTTCCTCTTCTCCCACTCCCTTCTTTGTCACCCCTGCACTTGGATTTGCTCCCTTTATTCCCCCCTCCTCAACCCCTCAGCCCTTATGTACCTAATCTGTAATTTATTTATTTCTGTTAATGTCTGTCTCCCCCTCTAGACTGTAAGCTCATGTAGGCAGGGAATGTGTCTGTTATATTGTTATATCCTACTCTCCCAAGCACTTAGTACAGTGCTCTGAGCACATTAAGTGCTCAATACCATTGACTTGAAAAGTGTTTCAGATCAGTGGAGACCAATAATACCTAACCCGGCAAGAGCCCCATGCGGGACAGGAATTATGTCCAGATCTGCTTATATTGTCTCCGTCCCAGTGCTCAGTGCAATGCTTTGCACATAATAAGCACTTAATAAATACCACCGCTGTTATCATTAGGAGGAGAAATGGAGAAGGGCCATGTGGCACTTACTCATTCACATATCCACCTTCCCATTCCCCTCTTTCTCCTGCCTGGAAGTTATTATATGTGTGTCAGTCTCTCCTTTTAAGTTTGAGCCCCTTGAGAAGAGAGATCGTATCTTCTAATTCCCAAGTGCTTAGTACACTGCTCCTAGCTCAGTAGGCACTCAATAAATACCATTGATTTATCGATGAGGTATCGTCCCCTGCAAAAATGAGTACCGATCGAGTGTCCAGTTTCCTCGGCGTTTTCCCTTTTAAAACTTGTGTCTTTTTGCTTTGGGTTTAAGGTCCTTTTCCAGAATTAAAGGAATGCAGCTGAAAGTTAACCTCCAGCCCAATGATAATTACTTCTTCTATGCAAAAGCTGTAAATGCTTTTGGGACGAGCGAACAGAGCGAAGCCGCCCTCATCTCCACCAGAGGTAAAGCAACCTTTTCCGACTCCCCAGCTTTCCAACTCAAATCCGTTCTCAAACTGACACCTGCAGTATTATCCTTTCCTAATAATTCCTGGAATACATAAATTACTTCCCTATCAACTTCCCCCAGAGGCAGATAGCCTCTTCCCATTTCAGAGCCACGGAAAATGAGGCCCAGAGAGGTTAAGTGCCCAAGGTCACACAAAGGATTGGGACAACAACTCAGAGCCAGGCTCATGACCGTTATTCAGGACCCCTACAGAGCTGCTAAAGTTCTTGTTCCTTTGAGCATTGGCCTGAGGCAAAGAACCACTTCGAATGTGACCGTTTTTTTCTCCTTACAGAATAAGGATTAACTCACAAACAGGGTTTTTTTTTTTTGCATAAGTGAGTTTTCCCTACACTGACCACCCCCAAGTTGGCTACTTCTGAAAGCTTTCCTCCATCCCTTCCTTGGATGGTACCGTGAAGCGGCTCATTTCACTGGCCCCAGAAGAGTCTGGGATATCTAGCCTCATGCCAGTTCCCACCCGAAGGACTTTCTTCCCAGCCTCACTCCGCTTGGGAACCCAGTTCCAGGAATCCCATTGCGGGGAGCCCGGAGACGTTCACTTCCTTCGCCTTTCGCTCGGAGTGGAACGGCCCACGTTGTTTCCGACCGCCTTCAGATCCCCCTCTCACGCCTGTCTGTCCTCTTCCCCCCGCGCCACAGGAACCCGCTTCCTCTTGCTGCGAGAGACCGCTCACCCTGCCCTTCAGATCTCCCCGGACGGGACGGTGATTTGCTTCGCAGAGCGGAGACGCCTCACGGAGTAAGTGGGCCTGGGACCGCGCATTAGAGAAGCAGCGTGGCTCAGTGGAGAAGAGCCCGGGCTTTGGAGTCAGAGGTCATGGGTTCAAACCTCGGCTCCGACAATTGTCAGCTGTGTGACTTTGGGCAAGTCACTTCACTTCCATGGGCCTCAGTTACCTCATCTGGAAAATGGGGATTGAGACTGTGGCCCCACGTGGGACAACCTGATCACCTTGTAACCTCCCCAGCGCTTAGAACAGTGCTTTGCACATAGTAAGCGCTTAATAAATGCCATCATTATTTATTTTATTTATTGAGCTCAACACAGGCCTACTCAGGCGCGATTCTTGCGTCTGGGAAGGGATCCGGGGGCAGGTGTCCTGCAGAACCCCGTAACAAGGAGTTCGGCAATGTAGCCTAGTGGAGAGAGCCTGGGCCTGGGAGTTAGAAAGACTTGGGTTCTAATCTCGGCTCCACCACGTGTCTGCTGTGTGACCTTGGACAAGTCACTTCACTTCTCTATGCCTCAATTCCCTCATCTGTAAAATGGGAATTAAGATGGTGAGCCCCAGGGACTGAGTCCAACCTGTTTACCGTGTAGCTACCTCAGCTCTTAGAAGAGTACAAGGCACATAGTAAGTGCCTAATGGCCTGCTGTTGGGTAGGGACCATCTCTATATGTTGCCAACTTGTACTTCCCAAGCGCTTAGTACAGTGCTCTGCATACAGTAAGCGTTCAATAAATACGATTGAATGAATGAATGAAATATTGCAATTATTATTATTATTACCCAAAAAAAAAGCATAAGGAACTCACACACAGTGCTCACCATGTCCGACCTCACCAGAGAAGCAGTGCGGCTCAGTGGAAAGAGCACGGGCTTTGGAGTCAGAGGTCATGGGTTCGAATCCCGACTCTGCCACATGTCTGCTGTGTGACCTTGGGCAAGTCACTTCACTTCTCCGAGCCTCAGCTACCTCATCTGTAAAATGGGGATTAAGACTGTGAGCCCCACGTGGGACAACTTGATCACCTTATATCTCCCCAATGCTTAGAACAGTGCTCTGCTCATAGTAAGTGCTTAATAAATGCCATTATTATTATTTATTATTATTATTACCGGGTGCACACAACTTTCTTCTGCCCCCCCAACAGCCACACCCGTGTTCTTGGACAAACGCTCCCTGATTCCCAGACAGCGTTTTAGCCCCAACACGTCCTAAGCAGCAGCTGAGAGCCCTGCGGAGTACCCTTCCTCTCCTGTCAGGCCCACCCACTTTGCAACTTTATTTATTTATGCTATTTTCTACCGAGATGGCCGACAGGAGCCTATCATTACAGCGTGACCCAGTGGGTAGAGCGTGGGCCCAGGTATCAAAAGGATCTGGGTTCTGATCCCAGCTCTGCCACTCGTCTGTTGTGTGACCTTGGGCAAGTCACGTAATAATAATAATAATGGTGGCATTTATTAAGCGCTTACTATGTGCAAAGCACTGTTCTAAGCACTGATAGTAATAATAACAGTAATTTGTTAAGTGCTTACTATATGCAACTGTAAGCGCTGAGGTGATACAAGCAAATCAGGTAGGACACAGTCCCTGTCCCACATGGGACTCACAGTCTCAATCCCCATTTTACAGATGAGATAACTGAGGCCCAGAGAAGTGAAGTAATAATAATAACGATAGCATTTATTAAGCGCTTACTATGTGCAAAGCACTGTTCTAAGCACTGGGGGGTTACAAGGTGATCAGGTTGTCCCACGGTGGGCTCACAGTCTTCATCCCCATTTTACAGATGAGGGAACTGAAGCCCAGAGAAGTTAAGTGACTTGCCCAAAGTCACACAGCTGACAGTTGGCGGAGCCGGGATTTGAACCCACGACCTCTGACTCCAAAGCCCGGGCTCTTTCCACTGAGCCACGCTGCTTCTCTAAATAATAATAATCTTGGTATTTGTTAAGCGCTTACTATGTGCAAAGCACTGTTCTAAGCGCTGGGGTAGAAACAAGGTAATCAGGTTGTCCCACGAAGGGCTCACAGTCTTCATCCCCATTTTACAGATGAGGGAACTGAGGCCCAGAGAAGTGAAATGACTTGCCCAAAGTCACACAGCTGACAAGTGGCAGAGCCGGGATGCCCAAGGTCACACAGCAGACACGTGGCGGAGCCGGGATTAGAACCCATGACCTTTGGGCTCTCCCAGGCCCATATTTTTTCTCTGTGCCTCATTTATCCTGTCTTTAAAATGTGGACTAAGACTGTGAGCTCCTTGTGGGCCATGGACTGTGTCCAGCCTGATTAACTTGTACCTACTCCAGGGTTTAATACAGGGCCCGGCACCTAGTAAGCGCTTAGCAAATACCATAAATAAATAAAATAAAGTTGCATAGTGGATGGGCCTGACAGGTGAGGAAGGGTAAAGATACAACTGAAATAGATTAGAATTGAGGAACAGTGAATGGGGGATAAATAAGTAAATGAATGGTTAGTATATGTAAATTGCTACGATATAGAGGGAGATATATTGATCTATAGATGATAACTAAAGTGGACTTGGAATGATTCATTCATTCATTCAGTCGTATTTATTGAGCGCTTACTGTGTGCAGAGCACTGAGCACTTGGAAAGTACAAGTCGGCGACATCTAGATTTATTACTCTATTTTACTTGTACATATTTACTATTCTATTTATTTTATTTTGTTAATATGTTTTGTTTTGTTGTCTGTCTCCCCCTGCTAGACTGTGAGCCCGCTGTTGGGGAGGGACCGTCTCTATATAATAATAATAATAATGATGGCATTTATTAAGCGCTAACTATGTGCAAAGCACTGTTCTAAGTGCTGGGGAGGTTAAAAGGCGATCACGTTGTCCCACGGGGGGTTCACAATCTTAATCCCCATTTTACAGATGAGGTAACTAAGGCCCAGAGAAGTGAAGTGACTTACCCAAATTCACACAGCTGACAATTGGCGGAGCTGGGATTTGAACCCATGACCTCTGACTCCAAAGCCCGGGCTCTTTCCACTGAGCCACGCTGCTTCTCCAGCTATATATGTTGCCAACTAGTACTTCCCAAAGCGCTTAGTCCAGTGCTCAGCACACAATAAGCGCTCAGTAAATACGACTGAATGAATGAGTGAATCTAGAGACGGTCCCTACCCAACAAGGGGCTCACAGTCTAGAAGGGGGAGACAGACAACAAAACAAAACAAATGATGGGGTTCAGTTGGGAAAACTTCCTGGAGGAGGTGGGATTTCAGCAGTGTTCTGAAGCCTGGAAGAGCTGAAGAGGAGATTTTTAGGGAATTATTGTGGGTGATTACTGTGTGTGTGTGTAGTGAGGGTGGTGGGGGGGGCCGCGTGGTGTGTTTCTCCAGTATCAGCTCAGGCAGTGGTTTGCCGTGGGTTGCTCAGGTCTGTCCCCTTTCCCTGCAGGATTCCCTCCGTCCTGGGGGAGCGGTTACCTGCCGGCGGCCAGCACTACTGGGAAACCACGGTGGCGGACTGCCCGGCTTACCGAATCGGGATTTGCTCCGCTTCCTCGGAGGCAGCGGGCAGCGCCCTGGGCCCAAGCAACGCTGCGTGGTACATGCACTGCTCCGAGCCACAGAGGTAATCCCGCTCCTTTGGCCACCCAAGACTGAGCGCCCTGTGACCTCGGGGGGTATTCGATCCCAATTATACAGGCACCGAGAATCAATCAATCCATCCATCAATCGTATTTATTGAGCGCTTACTGTGTGCAGAGCACTGTACTAAGCACTTGGGAAGTCCAAGTTGGCAACATATAGAGATGGTCCCTACTCAACAGTGGGCTCGCAGTCTAGAAGGGGGAGACAGAGAACAAAATTGCACCTGTATATATGTTTGTACATATTTATTACTCTATTTATTTTACTTGTACATATCTATTCTATTTATTTTATTTTGTTAATATGTTTGGTTTTGTTCTCTGTCTCCCCCTTCTAGACTGTGAGCCCACTGTTGGGTAGGGACTGTCTCTATGTGTTGCCAACTTGTACTTCCCAAGCGCTTAGTACAGTGCTCTGCACACAGTAAGCGCTCAATAAATACGATTGATTGATTGATATTAACGAAATAAAAGAAATAGAATAGATATGGACAATATGAGAAGTAAAGTGACTTGCCCGCGGTCACCCTGCGGGTAAGCGGCAGAGCTGGGATTAGAACCCAGGCCCTCCGCCTCCCAGCCCTGTCTCTTTCCACTAGGTCACACTGCTTCATTCCTTCATTCAATCGTATTTATCGAATAATAATAATAATAATAATAATAATAATGGTATTTGTTAAGCGCTTACTATGTGCAAAGCACTGTTCTAAGCGCTGGGGGGATACAAGGAATGCTTACTGTGTGCAAAGCACTGTACTAAACTCTTAGGGAGAGAGGACGGTCTAACATAAACCGACCCATTCCCTGCCCACAGTGAGCTTTCCTGAAGTGAATAATCAATCACTCAATTAATCATTGGTACTGTTTGATATGCTGAGCTGGAACACTCTCTAGAGTGGAATCTTGAAGTTACACTGCTGTGGGATTTTAGTACCAGGAATGGTATTTATTGAGCCCCTCGCAGGGAGCAAACTAAACTCCTGGGACAACACGGCAGAAACTGTGCCCCACCTGATTAAATCGCATCGATCCCAGGGCTTAGTACAGTACTTGTCACAGAGTAGATACTTAACAAATACAACAACAATAATAATAATGACGGCAACAGTTGTAATAAGGAGGCATCAATCAATCAATCGTATTTATTGAGCGCTTACTGTGTGCAGAGCACTGTACAAAGCGCTTGGGAAGTACAAGTTGGCAACATATAGCGACAGTCCCTACCCAGCAGTGGGCTCACAGTCTAAAAGGGGGAGACAGAGAACAAAACCAAAAATACTAACAAAATAAAATAAATGGAATAGATTTGTACAAGTAAAATACATAAATAGAGTAATAAATATGTACAAACATGTACAAACATATATACAGGCATCATGACTCAGTGGATAGAGACCAGGCCTGGGAATCAGAAGAACCTAGGTTCTAATCCCAGCTCTGCCACTTATAGTCTGTGTGACCTTGGGCAAGTCACTTCACTTCTCTGTGCCTCAGTTGCCTCTTCCATAAAATGGGGATGAAGGTTGCATAGGACAGGGACTGTGTCCCATTACAGTGTATCTACCCCAGCGCTTAGTACAGTGTCTAACACATAGTAAGCACTTAAGAAATATCACAGTCATTATTGTTATTAGTAATAATATTCACGGGACCCGGTCCCTGCTCACAAGGAGCTTACACTCTAACGGTGAAGACTGACGTAAACTGCATCCCAACTCATCATCATCATCACCACCATCAGTGGTATTTGTGGAGCGGTGAATTTGTACAGAGAGTCCGATACAACAGAGTTGTCGGACACGTTTCCCGCCCCCAGCGAACTTGCAGCCTAGAGGGGAAGAAGGGGGGGACTTATGTATTTCCAGTTTTGATTTCTCTCACGACCTCGCCGTTTCGCTCCAGATACCAGTTCTTCTCCAACGGGGTCGTAAGTAACGTGCACGTGTCGGAGAGGCCGGCCCGTGTGGGGGTCCTGCTGGATTACGGCGGCCAGAGGCTGTTGTTCCGGAACGCCCAGAGCGGCCAGCTGCTCTTCGTCATCCGGCACAGGTTCGGTGAAGCCGCCCACCCGGCCTTCGCCCTGGAGAGGCCCGGGGCACTCACCCTGCACACCGGCGTAGAACCACCCGACTTAGCCAAACACAAGTAACCGGGATCTCAAGAAGCACAGAGATCCGGGAAACAAACGGTTCAAAAGCAAGGGGGACTTGACCCTCCCTTCCCGAAACCGGGCACGGATAAATGGTTCTCCCCCACGGCCACGTCGACGATGACTGTCAATACCATGATGGCAACGTAAAGACTTACTGACGCCTCAGATTTAGAACGCGCCCCGGGACGGGAGAGCATTGAGCGTGTTTTCGAGGATTCGCGTTACGACCGTGGATCCAGAGGGGAAAAGCTGCATCCCTGCGCCTGACCCTCCTCCTTGATGGTCGATGAAATAGTCGAAGAGAGGTTGGGGGAAGGAATCTTGCCTGGGGATTCGCTGACCGCTGATGGAAGAAAACAGACTTTTTCCACGGGAAAAGACCCAGCACGGCCCCAAAAGATGACCAACTGTCACCCTTGGAAAGTACTGCTCCCTGAAAATAGTTCACCTGTGTAAAGGTCACGCCTAGCCACTGTAAAATAACGGATGCTGTCGCACACGGGTTCCTTTTCGCTAAATCACAACGTAGGAAGAAGCCATGCTAAACCTTAGAAAATCCATTTTGACAAATAAATGGGTAGAGAACGTAAAATGGAGATCCACGCTCTGTGCAGTTTACTGTCGAAAATAGTCACACCAGTAGCATCAATGGCCGGGGGTAGGGAAAAGGCACCCGGCCGACGACACGGAAAGGCTCATGTGCTTGCCTATTCACGTGTACGCATGGGCAAGTGTGACAGCAAAGTCGTAGTTCGTTCCCAGAGAGGGTCTTAAAGTTCTCTCAAAATATTTCTAAAAAGCAGGGTTAGCATGGGCGATCAATCATTGCTATTTATTGAGTGATTACTATGTGCAGAACGCTGCTGTCGGTGCTTGTGGGGGAACACGATAGAGTTGGCAGACACACTCTGCCCTCAAGGAGCTTACGATCTAGATAACTTACTGTGCTGTCCTCCCAGGGCCAGCCCTGATTGAGATCAGAAACAGAAGGGGCAGTGGGGCTGACCCTCAGTGGTCCAATCAATCAGTGGTATGTATTGAGCTCTTACTGTGTAGAGCACTGTACTAAGCGCTTAGGAGAGTACAATATCCCATATTGCCCACACTGGCGGCCCCACCCCCAGCACCCAGCTGGCCACTCCAAATCGCAGCAATTTATTATAAAATATATTAATGCCTATTCATCTTATGAATTCTTTACTGTATAACAAGCATTGTGCAAAGCAGTGGGGAAAGTACAAGAGAATCAGGAAGCAGCCTGGCTTAGTGGGTAGACCTTGGGCATGGGAGTCAAAAGGACCTGGGTTCTTCTCCCGGCTCTGCCACGTGTCTGCTCTGTGACCTTGGACAAGTCACTTCACTTCTCTGGGCCTCAGTTACCTCACCTGTAAAATGGGGATTAAGGTTATGAGCCCTATGGGGGTGATTAATTTGTATCTACCCCAGCGCTTAGAATGGGGCTTGGCATATAGTAAGCACTTAACAAGGTCTGTTATTGTTATTAATAATATTATTATTGTTCTAATGATAAAATAATTACTATCATACTGATCACATCAGCCATAGGCTCTGTCTTACCTGGGGCTCACAGTCAAAAAGGGAGGGAGACCAGGTAGCATCTCCCCATTTGACAGATGGGGAAATGGAGGCCCAAAAAAGTCAAGTGACTTGCCCAAAGTCATACAACATGCCAGAGCTGGGACTGGGTTAGTCAGTCTCCTGACTCCCAGTCCCATAATAATAATAATTATGATATTTGTTAAGCACTTACTTTGTGCCAAGCACTGTTCCAAGCAGTGGGGTAGATACAAGTTCAGCAGGTTGTCCCACATGGGGCTCACAGTCTTAATCCGCATTTTACAGATGAGGTAACTGAGGCCCAGAGAAGCTGAGTTGCCCAAAGTCACACAGCTGACAAGTGGCGGAGGCAGGATTAGAACCCACGACCTCTGACTCCCGAGCCCGGGCTCTTTTCACTAAGCCACGCTGCTCTCTTCCCTAGGCCCCACTACCTACATCTCACCTGTGGGTAGTCGTTGTGGTATTTATTGAGACCCCACTAAGCATTTGGGAAAGTATAGCAGCCTATTTTATTTTGGCTCCAAGAATCATCATCATCATCAATTGTATTTATTGAGCGCTTATTATGTGCAGGCACTGTACTAAGCACTTGGGAAGTACAAATTGGCAACATAGAGAGACAGTCCCTACACAACAGTGGGCTCACAGTCTAAAAGAATAATTTCCAAGAATAATTTCTAACCTCCAAAGGACGTTCTGCATTTTATCTTCTAGAACTGGAAGCCCAACATGAATCTAGCTGCGCTTTGGGGGCACCCAGAAAGTCTGCCATTTCGCCCCGCCGATAAGTAGTAGCCGCTGGCAGTGATTGTGCTGAGAGGATAAGGTGAAACAAGTTCTAAGTTGGGCTAGAATTACCAAACATTGTCTGTGGTTTGGGTGGGTGGGTAGAAGGGAGGATGGTTGGATGGAAGGAAGGAAGGAATATAACTTACCACTATTAGGAAAGCACTGATTTAGGGGGCCATCAAGAGATTGAAATACCTACTATTCGATAGATGAATCCCGAGTGAACACTGTAGACAACCCACCAGCCTCCTCTCTCTCTCCCATCCTAATGCTAATAATAATTTTGGTATTTGTTAAACGCTTACTATGTGCCGAGCGCTGTTCTGAGCTCTAGGGGAGAGACAAGGTAATCAGGTTGTCCCACATGGGGCTCGCAGTCTGAATCCCCATTTTCCAGAGGAGGTAACTGAGGCACAGAGATGCTAAGTGACTTGCCCAAAGACACACAGCTGATAAGTGGCAGAGCCGGGATTAGAACCCATGACCTCTGACTCCCAAGCCCGCTCTCTTTCCACTGAGCCACGCTGCTTCTCTGAAAAAATGCCGAGTCCTTCGAGCCGGAGTCGAACCAGTGACCCAAGGATGTCTACTACAGTCCTCCGCTCTACCAGCCGAGCTACGGAAGTCTGTCCTATAGCCTTCAGCCTCTGAGCTGGCTCCTGTGTTTCTCCAGCAGCCTTTCTCTCTCTCTTTTGGTCACTCTCTCACACATACTCTCTCTGTCATGTTCTTCATCTCTCATCTGTTATTGCCTTTGGGGAGTCGGTCCCAACCAGCAGCCTTTGAAGCCCCTCTTTCCGTCACCGCGGTGTCCGGCGGGTCCCTTCCAGCTGTGGTAGACGTCAGCCCACCCTCCGGGCCCAGCCCCCGCATACTGTCCGATCTGGCTGGGTCTGCCCAGCCCGGCCTGGGGGAGGGGAGGATTGCATGATTATAATAATAATAATAATAATAATAATGGTATTAAGCGCTTACTATGGGCAAAGCACTGTTCTAAGCGCTGATTATCTGCGTCGTCAGCTCAAAACCCAGTTGCCAAAGTAGTCCAGGCTGTGCCAACCTGGCTTGGCTGTGTGGAAGGCAGCAACCCGTCCATGCTGCTCCCAGGCAAGTGGGCAGGCCCAGGGTGGAACACCACAGGGGACGGCTCTGAGAAGACAGTAAGACTCATCCCCTCCCACAGCTTCAACTCCTGAGAGGCAGTGTGGCCTACTGGTTAGAGCACGGGCCTGGGAGCCAGAGGGCTTTAGTTCCAGCTCAGCCATTTGTCCGCTGTGTGACCCTGGTCAAGTCATTCCGCTTCTCTGAGCCTCAGTTCCCTCATCTGTAAAATGAGGATTAAGACTGCGAGCCCCATATGGGACAACCTGATCACGTTGTATCTCCCCCAGTGCTTAGAACAGTGCTTGGCACATAGTAAGCGCTTAACAAATACCATTAAAAAACTACTGCTATATCTACATGGGTGACTCTCAAATCTACACCTCCAGCCCCAATCTGTCTCCTCCTCTGCAGTTTCACATTTATTCTTGGTTTCAGGACATCTCTGACACAAGGAGATTACAGTATAGAGGAGGAGGCAGACATTAAAAGAAATTAGCGATACGGACATAAGCGCCGTGGGACTGAGGGTGGGGTGAATATCAAGTGCTTAAAGGGTACAGTTTCAAGCGTACAGACTACGCAGAAGGGCTTTTGGAGGAGATATGACACCTCACACTGAACATATCCAAAACTGAACTCATCTTCCCACCCAAACCCTGACCTCCCCATGTCTTTACCGTCACTCTAGAGACTACCTACCTCCCTGTCTCACAAGCCCATAATCTTGGCGTTATCTTCAACTCATCTCTCTCATTCAATCCGCACATTCAGTCTGCCACCAGATCCCGTCAGCTCATTACGGGCAGGGAACATACCTGCTCATTTTGCTCAATCATACTCTCCCAAGTGCTTGGTACAGTGCTCTACACATAGTAGACACTCAAAAAAAAATTATCGATCGATTGATTCTACCTTTACAACATGGCTTTCCTCTCCATCCAACCGCTACTAGGCTGACCCAGGAATTTATCATTTCCCACCTAGATTACTGCATCAGCCCACTCGCTGACCTTCCTGTCTTTCTTCACTCCGGTCCATACTTCACTTCGCCGCTCCCTGGATCATTTTTCTACAAAACCATGCAGTCCATGTTTCCCCACTCCTCAAGAACATCTCGTGGTTGCCCATCCACTTCTGCATCAAACAGAAATTCCTTACCGTCAGCTTTGAGGCACCCAATTACTTTGCCTCCTCCTTCCTCACCTGTCTGATTTCTTACTACTACCCGGCTTGCACGCTTCCCTCCTCTAATGCCAGCCTCCTCACTGTATCTCGATCCCGTCTATCTCACCGCCGACCCCTCGCCCGCATCCTGCTTCTGGCTTGGAACTCCCTCCCCCTTCCTATCTGACAGGTCACCTTCAAAACCTTATTAAAATCATATCTGCTCCCAAAGCCCTGATGCATAGTCTGTACAATTGACTCCGTCCCCTTTAAGCACTTTAATTAGCCCCACCCTCAACCCCACAGCACTTATGTCCATACTACGAATTTATTTTAATGGCTGTCTCCTCTATACTGTAATCTCCTCGTGGGCAGGGAACATATCTACCAACTCTGTTGTATTGACCTCTCCCAAGTGTTTAGTACAGTGCTCTTAACACAGTAATTGCTCTGTAAGTACCGTGGATTGATTGCTAGAGTAGATAGGGAGGAAGCGGGGGGCCTAAGGGGAAGATCAAGGGACTGGACAATAGGATCCCCTGATTCTAGTCTAGTGTGACCTTGGACAAGTCACTAACTCCTCCGGATCTCCGGTCCTCCTCCTCCTCGAAGTTCACAGTATAGTTGAAACAGTAAACATAAAGTAATTATAGATAATCCATCATACAGTCAGTCAGTGATATTTTTGAGCCCTTTCTGTGTGCTGAGAGCACTGTACTGAGCGCTTAGGAGAGTACAGTTTAACAGAGTTGGTAGTCACGTACCCTGTCCGCAACAAGCTTACAGCCTAGATAGGAGAACGGAAAGATAGTCCTGAGGGAACTCCCTTTCAATAACAATAATAATAATAATGATGGTATTTGTTAAGCGCTTACTATGTGCCAAGCGCCGTTCTAAGTGCTGGGGTAGATATAAGGTAATCAGATTGTCCCAGTCTTAATCCCCATTTTACAGATGAGGTAACTGAGGCACAGAGAAGTTAAGTGACTTGCCCAAAGTCGCACAGCAGACAAGTGGCGGAGTCGGAATTAGAACCAGACAAATCACCCATCCACCTCTCTCCAATTAACAGGTGGAAGCCCGTGGGCTCAGTTCAAGGACTCCAAGTAATAATATACTCATTAATAATTATGGCATTTGTTAAGTGCTTACTATGTGCCAAGTACTGTCCTAAGCGCTGGGTAGATACAAGATAATCAGGTTGGACACAATCCCTGTCCTGTATAAGGCTCCCAGTCCAAGTAGGAGGGAGTAGGATTTAATCCCCATTTTATAGATGAAGAAACTGAAGCGTAGTTAAGTGACTTGCCCAAGGTCACACAGCAGAAAGAGGTGGAGCTGGGATGAGAACCCAGGTGCTGTGACTATCAGGATTGTGCTCCTTTCACAAGGCTGTGCTGCTTCCCAGGTGTCAGCAGTGACAATTTTCCTTAAAAAAGGAAGCGTTTATCTCATCCAAGAAGACAGAAGTGCCATACTCCATCAATACAGACAATCCCCAAACCCCTTTCCCCCAACACCGTTTCCCTTCACCTCATCCCACTGTTTAAAAAAAGTCTCATTCTCCTCCACTGTTCTTTTCATTCTTTTAATAATAATAATAATAATAATGGCATTTATTGAGCGCTTACTATGTGCCAAGCACTGTTCTAAGCGCTGGGGAGGTTACAAGGTGATCAGGTTGTCCCACTGTGGGCTCACAGTTTTAATCCACATTTTACAGATGAGGTCACTGAGGCACCGAGAAGTGACTTGCCCAAAGTCGCACAACTGACAATTGGCAGAGTCGGGATTTGAACCCATGACCTCTGACTCCAAAGCCACTGAGCCACGCTGCTTCTTTTATTTCCTTTCAAGACCCATGATGGAGCTTTATATTCTCTGTCCCTGAATTCCTTTTATCAGCTGTGGGGAGGATGGATTTACAGGGTACAAGGGAAGAGGTGAGACTCCATTCAGGGTCACTACCTGATAGCAGCTCTAACAGAAAAGAATTAGCTGGAAGAATCAATGGTATTTATTGAGTGCTTACTATATGCCAAGCACTGCACTAAGCGCTTGGGAGAGTACGATATAGCAATAAACAGGCACATTCCCTTCCCACAACGAGTTTACAGTCTAGAGGAAGAAGGATCAGTCACTGGGTGAAGGTAGGGGAGTTGGATTATCTATAAGTTGCGGATATCCAAACGTCCCATGGATGATGGAGGAATGGCTGCGTGGTTTGTGCACAGAACCAGAGGTAAGAGTTGTCAGTAATACTTCCAGTTTTTCCGGTCCAACATGACAGAAACGCCCTGGTCTCATGTCATCATGAGGAGCCGTGGGTAGAACCTGAGGCTGGGAGTCAGAGGACCGGGATTGTAATCCCAGCTCCGCCACTTGACTGCCGTGTGACCTTGGGAAAGTCCCTTCACTTCTCAGTATCTCGGTTTCTTCATCTGTACAATGGGGATTCCATAACCCATCCTCCCCACTGCTTAGACCGAGAGCCCCATGTGGGACAGGGACTGTGTCTGACCTGGTTAACGTGAATTTACCCAGTGCTCAGAACGGTGCTTGACACATAGTAAGCGCCCGACAAATATAATAATAATAACAGTGAGAATGATGACGGTAATTGAAAGGATGTTTAGAGAAAATCTAGTTGAAACACATTTTATGCCGATTCTTTTCTTTTTGCCTTTGGTTGTTGACTGCCACCCTGGCAACCTCTGCCTCTCAGCGCCTCAGCCCTTCCCTGGGTGAAATTCCAGGCTGTCGCAAAGAGGTGGGAGATAGCCAAGAAACAATTTATCCACCTCCCCCAGACAGAGTCTTCCAGAAAGTTTGCTTCGCTTGCCACAAAGTTTTCCCAGGAAACAGTGGTTAAAAGGGAATGAAATCATGGAGCCTTGATCCTCAGAATCATTATATAAAATGATGGTTATTATACTTGATTTCCTCTTAAAAAAACACTTTTTCAAAGGTTTTTTTTTACTCACCCACTTATGCCCAGCCAGTCGATCAAGACTGTTCCCTTACGATGGAATGAATTTCTCCATTCTTCTTGCTTTTGGCTTTTTTCCAGGGCTGTACCTGAAGTGAATTCCTTGATTTAAATTTCTCCTGAATTACTCTCATCTCAGCCCTCCCGCCCCCCGACCCTCAGCGGGGCTGCAGGAGCCCACCCACAGAACTGGCTACGGGAGGTGGGTGGGTGAGGGAACTGCTTTTTTCTTAGGTTGCAGAATCCTGTGCTTGAAAAGGAACCAACGTGGGTTTCTGCCCCCAGGGAGCCAGAGCTCTGCTTCCTCCGAGAGGCCGTGAGGCCTGGTGGAAAGAGTGCGGGCCTGAGAGAAGATCTGGATTCTAATCCCAGTTAATAATAATCATGATACTACTAACAGTGGTATTTTTAAAGTGCTTACTCTGTGCCAGGCACTATACTAAGTACTGGGTTAGATTCAAGGTAATCAGGTTGGACACAGTCCCTGTCCCCCGTGGGGTTCACAACCTTAATCCCCATTTTACAGATGATGGTGATGGCATTTATTAAGCGCTCACTATGTACAAAGCGCTGTTCTCAGAGCTGAGGTAGCTGAGGCACAGAGAAGTGAAGTGACTTGCCCAAGGTCACCCAGCAGTCAAGCGACAGAACCGGTCCTGGAACCCAGGTTCATTCATTCCTTCATTCATTCATTCATTCAATCGTATTTATTGAGCGCTTACTGAGTGCAGAGCACTGTACTAAGCGCTTGGGAAGTACAAGTTGGCAACATATAGAAACAGTCCCTACTTAACAGTGGGCTCACAGTCTATAAGGGGAATCAGGTTCTTCTGATTCCCAGGACCGTGCTGTAACCACTAGGCCATGCTGCTTCATTGTTTCTTAATAATAATAATAATAATAATAATAATGATGGCATTTATTAAGCACTTACTATGTGCAAAGCACTGTTCCAAGCGCTTCTTGATCTGCCACTTTGGGCTTGGGCGAGTCACTTAACGTAATGCAAGTTGTAGCTGTTTGAATTACAGCAATGAACCACATTGCCTTTGACAAAGAACTGACAGAGGCCTGGAGAGAAGATATTTCTTCGAAACTGGCAAAATATTTAACACAACCAGGTGGAGACCCCTTGGCTGCCAGGCTCACAAAATGAGTGGGCTAAAACGCCTCACTTCTTCTACTGTTCATGCGATAGGTGGGACTACTGTGCATTCTGGCAACTGTATCCAAAAGGCTCCATGACTCAGTTTACTAGTTGAAGTGACCTAGATTAGCCCTGACTAGCTGTATGGGAGATGCATGTATCCAACCCAGTTTGCTTAAATCCCCGCCCACCTCCCCCCGCTGCAGCTCCCAATACCTGGCACATAGTAAGCGCTTAACCGGGACCATAGAGAAGCCGCGTGGCTCAGTGGAAAGAGCCCGGGCTTTGGAGTCAGAGGTCAGGGGTTCAAATCCCAGCTCCGCCACTTGTCAGCTGTGTGACTTTGGGCAGGCCACTTGACTTCTCTGGGCCTCAGTTCCCTCATCTGTAAAATGGGGACGAAGACTGTGAGCCCCATGTGGGACAACCTGATCGCCTTGTATCCTCCCCAGCGCTTAGAACAGTGCTTTGCACATAGTAAGTGCCTAGCAAATGCCATCATTATTATTAACTGTTCTTCCCCGCAGTTCCCTGATCTGCAAAATGGGGAGTCAATACCTGTGCTCCCTCCTACTTAGACTGTGAGTCCCATATGGGGCCTGATTATCTTGTATCAACCCCAGATCTTAATACAGTCCTTGGCACATAGTAAGCACTTAACAAATGCCACAATATTATTATTATCATCATCATCATTAATGCTGTTGTCACAGCATCTCCCTGTCCTCATGTCTTCCCAAAGCGCTTCCCCATCCTTAATCTCTTTATGTCCTCATATCAGCAGCGGTTAGAACAGTGCTTTGTACATAGTAAGCGGTTAATAAATGCCATTATTATTATTATCCCTCTAGGGTAAGGAGGGGCAGGTGTTCTTATCCCCATTTAACAGAAGAAGAGACTGAGGACCAGAGAGGCGAATTCACTTGTCCCAGGTCACACAACAGGCTGGTGGCTGAGCTGAGATTAGAACCTGGGTCTCCTGAGTTCCAGTCCCGAGGGCCACCCATTTAGCCACACTGCCTCCTTGCAGTGAGAGGCTCCTACAGTGAGAAGCAGCGTGGCTCAGTGGAAAGAGCCTGGGCTTGGGAGTCGGAGGTCATGGGTTCTAATCCCGGCTCTGCCAATTGTCAGCTGTGTGACTTTGGGCAAGTCACTTCACTTCTCTGGGCCTCAGTTACCTCATCTGTAAAATGGGGATTAAAACTCTGAGCCCCCCGTGGGAGAACCTGATCACCCTGTAACCTCCCCAGCGCTTAGAACAGTGCTTTGCACATAGTAAGAGCTTAATAAATGCCATTATTATTATTATTATTATTATTATTATTATTATCAAACACCATCACTAAAAAAAAATAAAGAAGGTTTTCTAGTCAAAACGTGTAGCGAAGACTCTGTTGCGGTGGAACAGAGTTTAGGCCACCTTCTGTAGAAGACGCCTTAAGACATCTAATCCAAATGCTTTTAGAAAAACAGGTGGGAAAACCTCATCTGGGAATGCCGCTAGTGGTTTGCCATGACCTTTCCATGCTCCCGATGGCTCTTCCCTTTCCTTGAAGGTTTCTTTGTGCTGCAATGACAGATAGAACTTTTAGGGAAGCTGTCGTCAGAAGCAGCGTGGCTCAGTGGAAAGAGCGCAGGCTTGGGAATCAGAGGTCATGGGTTCGAATCCCGGCTCCGCCACTTGTCAGCTGGGTGACCTTGGGCAAGTCACTTAACTCCTCTGAGCCTCAGTTACCTCACCTGTAAAATGGGGATCAAGACGTCGGTGAGGAATGGATCTCCCTCTCCCACTTGGAGAGGTCTCAAGGCCCACTGAGAGAGGCTGGAGTGAGCATTAGTAATCAGGGTATTGACTAAGTGCTTACTGAGGGTAAAGTCATTAGGCTAAACCTTATGGTAGTTGTAGTAAGTAATAACGCCTTTTGTTTTTACTACCTTCAGAACTGTCTCTGGTCTGAGCTCCGTATTTATTTATTTATTTAATTTGTACGTATTTATTCTATTTATTTTATTTTGTTAATATGTTTTGTTTTGTTCTCTGTCTCCCCCTTCTAGACTGTGAGCCCACTGTTGGGTAGGGACCGTCTCTATATGTTGCCAACTTGTACTTCCCAAGCGCTTAGTACAGTGCTCTGCACACAGTAAGCGCTCAATAAATACGATTGAATGAATGAATGAATGAATGAATGAAAGGGAAGGAAGGCCTTGAGGAGCAAATCTGTAAATTGGGGCTGAATAAGAATAATTAGGGCATCTGTTAAGCTCTTACTATGTATCAAGCACTTTACGAAACACTAGGAGAGATACAAGATAATCAGGTCGGACACAATCCCCGTACCACACTGGGCTCACAATCTAAAGGGGAAGGGGAACAGACGAGGTAACTGAGGCACAAAGAAGTTATGTGGCTTGCCCGAGATCACACAGTAGACAAGTGGCAGAGCTGGGAGTAGAACCCAGGCCCTTCTGACTCTTAGGCTTGTGCTCTTTCCACTGGGCCACACTGCTTCTCCTCTTCCCCACCTCCTCCACCTCTCCTGTAGTGGCCTCATTCCTTGGTTCACCTGCACTTCTGGGCTGTGGGCAGAGGCCTGGGTGATGAGGAATTAGCCCCTTCCTTAATGCCTGTGACATTTATCTGAAGTTGGGCAAGTCAGTGGGTGCTAATAACTGTGTCATTTGTTAAGCGCTTACTATGTGCCTTATACTCTCCAATCTTCCCATTTCCAATTTGTTTTCATGTTTGTGTCCTCCCCTTAGACTGTAAGGGCTTTGTGGGCTTGATGAGGAAGTAGCTCCTTCCTTAATGCATGTGACGTTTATCTGAAGTTGGGCAAATCAGTGGGTGTTAATAACTGTGGCATTTGTTAAGCGCTTACTACGTGCCTTATACTCTCCAATCTTCCCATTTCCAATTTATTTTCATGTTTGTGTCCTCCCCTTAGACTGTAAGGGCTTTGTGGGCATGATGAGGCTTCCTTAATGCATGTGACGTTTATCTGAAGTTGGGCAAGTCAGTGGGTGTTAATAACTGTGTCATTTGTTAAGCGCTTACTATGTGCCAAGCACTGTACTCAGCTCTGGGGTAGATAAAAGATAATCAGATGACAGGCTCCCAGTCTAAGTAGGAGAGAGAACAAGTATTGAATCCCCAGTTTGCAGATGAGGGAAAAGAGACACAGAGGAGTTAAGTGACTTGCCCAAGGTCACGCAGCAGACAAGTGGCAGAGCTGGGTTAGATAACCCAGGTCCTCTAACTCCCAGGGCCATGCTCTTTCCACTGGGCCACACCGCTTCCCTGTTCTTTCCTGGAGTTCCCTGTTCTGGAGTTTAAAATAGCAGCAAGTTCATCTCTTAGCAACGGAGTTAAAAGCAGGTGCTCCGCTCCTTCCAAAATCAAGAAATGTTAAGTGGACTACAGTCTTGGCACCATGGGTTTCTCAATCTAATGTGGGTGCCGAATTTTGAGTCCACAAAAGGAGGCGAATAGTCAGTTGGCCCAATGCAGAGAACTTAAATGTACTCAGTGCATTTACCCCACCTAAGTGTGTGGGGAGGAGGCAGTTACGTAGGGAGGGAGGTAGGAAGGCCCTGATATTTTTGGATGCGTTTTGTGAATAACAAGCCACTTTCAATGAAGCCTCATTATCCTCACTCTGCCCCCAGATTGCTGTGTGACATCAAGCATGTCACTTAACTCCTCTGGGCCTTAGTTTCTTCGCCTGAAATGTGGGCTCTGCCAACAGCCTTGTACTTAAGACCAGGAATTTACCAGCCCACACATAAATTCCGTCCTCTTGTTCCCCTGTAATGGGTCTCCGACCCTCTTCCCGCCTCTCCCTGCCCCACAGGGATGTGATGAGGATCCAAGCGGGATCGGTGCAGTGAGAGCAGTTTGGAAAAGAAAACAAGCACCCTAAAGTCCACTGTCACTGTGATGTGGAAATGTCCGCATCTCCCCATTTTAGATAGCATCTGGTCTGCTGTCAGGGGTCAGCCAGGAAAATTCTGCATCTGGAAAGAAGAGGTCACTCTTAATCAATCCATCAGTCGACCAATAGTGTCTACTGAGCGCTTACTATATGCAGAGCACTGCATTAAGCCCTTGGGAAAGTACAATGCAGCAGATTTAGATACGTTCCCTGTCCGTAACGAGTTTATGGCCTAGAGTTTCATTGCTTTCATTGCCAGTGGCCCTTCTCTTTAGAAGGTGCAGCCAGCTGCAATTTAATGTGGGAAAGTATATTTTTGGAGGTTGGAAATGGCTCTGCTAGAGAGCAATTTGGGGGATTGAGTCACAGACCCCATAACTTGAGGGGACGAGGCCACTGGGCTTGCCCGAAATAGGCAGAGCCCCTCTTGAGACCCTGCCAAAGAGGAAGGTGCAAGTTCTGCCCCTCCCACCCCACCGCCCTGTTTCGTTGCCCTCTCTTTCCAGCTCTAATTCTTACTTTCCGACAAAGAGCCCCCATTTTCCAGGGGCCACTTCCCTAAGTACCAGGAAGCTCGAAAAGGGTGACAGGATCAGCTTCCCCTCGGTATTGGTGACTGGAGTCCAATTCTGAGGAAGAAGAGGAGGAAGGAGGAAATCTGTCTTTGCCGGGGTGTCTATAGGTTACGTTTCCCCTGCTTTGGGAAGGCTTTTTTCCCCCTCAAAGCAGCCCCAACGGGCTCAGCGGCTAAGGGAGAGATGTTGAAAATTCCATTATACCATTGCAGGAGCCCGTGAGAAGCAGCACAACCTAGTCGATAGAGCACGGGTCGGGAGTCAGAAGGTCCTGGGTTCCAATCCCGACTCTGCCACGTGTCTGCTGTGTGACCTTCACTTCTCTCTGCCTCAGTTACCTCATCTATAAAATGGGGATTAATTCTGTGAGCCCCATGTGGGACATGAACTCTGTCTAAACTGAAAAGAAAGACAGGAAGAGAAAGGAAAAGGAAGAGAAGGAAGGAAGGAAAGAACCCTGAGAAATGCCTCCTGAACTGCTGTAGGGCAGCAGGTTGATAAAAACATGTAAGCCCTGGGCTTTATAATAATAATAATAGTAATGATGGTATTTGTTAAGTGCTTACTATGTGACAGGCACTGTTCTAAGCACTGGGGGAGATACAAGGTAATCAGGTTGTCCCAGGTGGGGCTCACAGTCTTCACCCCCATTTTACAGATGAGGGAGCTGAAGCACAGAGAAGTTAAGTGACTTGCCCAAAGTCACACAGCTGATAAGTGGCGAAGCTGGGATTAGAACCCCTGACCAAGCGCTTAGTACAGTGCTCTGCACACAGTCAGTGCTCAATAAATACGATTGAATGAATGAAGGTGTGCAGAGCACTGTACTAAGTGCTTGGGAGAGTACAATAGAACAGTATAACAGAAACAGTCCATGCCCCCAATGAGCTTATTGATGATGATGCAGCGCTGACTCATTCATCCAAACATATTTATTGAGCGCTGACTGTGTGCAGAGCACTGTACTAAGCGCTTGGGAAGTACAATTCAGCAACAAATAGGGACAATCCCCGCCCACAACGGGCTCACAGTCTAGAAGGGGGGAGACATATCAAAACAAGTGAACAGGCATCAGTAGCATCATTATAAATAAATGGAATTGTAGCTATATACACATCAACAAAAATAAATAGAATTATAATTATAAATATGTACATATATATACATGCTGTGGGGCGGGGAGGGGGGTAGAACAAAGGGAGCAAGTTGGGGCGATGGGGAGGGCCAGAGACGGGGAGGAAAGGAAAAGGGGGGCTTAGGTTGACTCTTGCGTGAACTGATGTCAGCACGAAAGAATACCTCATTCCTCTGGAAAGGGTCCCCAGGAGAAAGAAGGCGCTCAATAAATGCCATTGATTGATTGATGTAAACTTCATTCCCAACTATTTCCATCAATCATCAGTCATATTTACTGAAAGTCTACCATGGGCTTGGGAGAACACAATAGAGTTAAATGGGCTTAACAATCTAGTTCCCCCTGTAATAAGTACCTCTTAGCCTTCTAGCCCAAAGTTGTGCTAAAGTTCCTACAGAGAAATCCCTACAATAGTCAATTGTATTTATTGAGTGCTTATGTGTGCAGAACACTGTACTAAGAGCTTAGGAGAGTACAATAGAACAATAAAGCTGCCTAAGAGCCAGGGCTTGGGAGTCAGAGGTCATGGGTTCAAATCCCGGCTCCGCCACTTGTCAGCCGTGTGACTTTGGGCAAGTCACTTAACTTCTCTGTGCTTCAGTTATCTCCTCTGTAAAATGAGGATTAAGACTGTGAGCCCCACGTGGGACAACCTGATGACCTTGTATCTACCCCAGCACTTTGAATTGTGCTTTTAGACTGTGACCCCACTGTTGGGTAGGGACTGTCTCTATATGTTGCCAATTTGTACTTCCCAAGCGCTTAGTACAGTGCTCTGCACATAGTAAGTGCTCAATAAATACGATTGATGATGATGATGATGATGCTTGGCACGCAGTAAGCACTTAACAAATACCAACTGAGCCACGCTGCTTCTAGTTAGTAGCAGTAGTAGTATATTTTTCCCCTTTCCCCACCACTTTACTTCTGGAAATCAAATCAAGAGAAAAGTCTGAATTTGGTCTTAGGAAAAAAAACGTATCGGCCTCGGGAATATTGAGAATTTTTGGGGTAGCTTTGCCCATGGATTTGGAGATCTTGAAGAGTTCCAGGAAAAGCGCAATTCAGCCACCTCAGAGACTTTGTTAAAGGGGAGGGATTTCTTCAGGATATGAAGTTAGACAGTGGCTGCTCCAGACCCCGTGGTTTGGGCCCCCAAAATTGAAGGGTATGGGCTGGGTCACCAGGTGCTTTGGTACAGCAGCGTGACTCAGTGGAAAGAGCCCGGGCTTCGGAGTCAGAGTTCTTGGGTTCAAATCCCGGCTCCGCCAATTGCCAGCTGTGTGACTTTGGGCAAGTCACTTCACTTCTCTGGGCCTTGGTTACCTCATCTGTAAAATGGGGATTAAGGCTGTGAGCCCCCCGTGGGAGAACCTGATCACCCTGTAACCTCCCCAGCGCTTAGAACAGTGCTTTGCACATAGTAAGAGCTTAATAAATGCCATCATCATTATTATTATTACAGTTTAACATGAAATTGCTCCAGGGGCTGCTAGGTTACACACAGGTGTTTGCTATAAAGGGGATTTAGCAAAGGGGGCTGTATCTCCGAGGGGTTAGCAGAGATCGGGTGGGGAGGGGAATACTCTGCCTAGACCTCACTTTCCGAGGCTACTGGCTATTGGCCCAAGCTACCCTGACTCCCAGCCCCACAGCACTTGGGTACATCTCCCAGCACTTAACAGTGCTTTGCACATAGTTAGCGCTTAATAAATACCATCATCATCATTATTATTATTACATCTGTCATTTATTTCTATTTATGTCTGTCCCCCCCTCTAGACTGTAAGCTCATTGTGGGTGGGGAATGTGCCTGTTTATTGTTCCACTGTACTCTCCCGAGTGCTTAGTACAGTGCTCTGCACACAGTAAGCGTTCAATAAATACGACTGAGTAAATGAATGAAGGAACCAGTCAGCCTGAGGAGATCCCACCCCAGAGCCCATTGCCTTCTCGTAAGATGTTCTACTTAGGAGAGCATCAAGAATTAGCCGCCTTCCAAGGATCGTTTGCACAGTGCTTTGCACATAGTAAGCGCTTAATAAATTCATTCATTCAGTTCATTCAATCGTATTTATTGAGTGCTTACTGTGTGCTTACAGAGAAGGGGGAGACAGAGAACAAAACAAAGCATATTAACAAAATAAAATGAATAGATATGTACAAGTAAAATAAATAGAGTAATAAATACGTACGAACATATATACATATATACAGGTGCTGTGGGGAAGGGAAGGAGGTAAGGTGGGGGGATGATAAATGCCATCATTATTATTATCCTGGTGGAAGACATTCATTCATTCATTCATTCATTCAATCGTATTTATTGAGCACTTATTGTGTGCAGAGCACTATGCTAAATGATTAAGAAGTACAAGTTGGCAACATACAGAGACGATCCCTATCCAACAGCAGGCTCACAGTCTAGAAGGGGGAGACAGACAACAAAACAAAACATGTGGACAGGTGTAAAGTCGTCAGAACAAATAGAATTAAAGCTAGATGCCCATCATTAACAAAATAGAATAGTAAATATGTACAAGTAAAATAAATCAAGTAATAAATCTGCACAAACATATATACAGGTGCTGTGGGGACGGGAAGGAGGTAGGGCGGGGGGATGGGGAGGAGGAGAAGAAAAAGGGGGCTCAGTGTGGGAAGGCCTCCTGGAGGAGGTGAGCTCTCAGTAGGACTTTGAAGGCAGGAAGAGAGCTAAGCCTCACCCCACGCCACCTCCAACCCCCACAAACCCCCAGCAGGCAAAACTGTTTTCTCTCCCTGCAGGAAGGTACAGCTCCCTTGGGGCCTGGCGTGAAGTGATGGAGGCTGGCTGAGCCACGGTGACAGGTGAGTGGAGCGATTTCACATTCACCACGACATTTGGGGGAAGCGGTCCCCGGCGTCTTACAGAACTTTCCTGCCCACGTAGTTACCCGAAGGATCTGCTTAGCAACCAGAAGGAACGGCAAAAGGGATGGGGAAAAGAAATCTCGGGGCGATCCCTGGCTCCCGGCTGGGACTCCCCTCCGACTCCTGAGACATGGCAATAATAGTAATAATAATAATAATAATAATGGCATTTATTAAGTGCTTACTATGTGCAAAGCACGTTCTAAACGCTGGGGAGGTTACAAGGCGACCAGGTTGTCCCACAGGTGCTCACAGTCTTAATCCCCATTTTCCAGATGAGGGAACTGAGGCCCAGAGAAGTGAAGTGACTTTCCCAAAGTCACACAGCTGACAAGTGGCGGGGCCGGGATTTGAACCCACGACCTCTGACTCCAAAGCCCGGGCTCTTTTAGGATGGGGGAGAGACGGCCTCTCCTGCGGGGACCGGGGCAGGTCTCTCTGGGCTTCTCATTCTTCTCCCCGCCCGCCTCGCCACCCAGGATTCTCAGGCCCAGGCCAAGCTCTGAGGGCCCCAGTCCACGGGGTTTTCATCCTCCTTCAAACATTGGCCAAGAGAGGCATTGTAGCCTAGTGGAAAGAGCATGGGCCTTGGAGCCAGGAGACTCAGGTTTGAGCCCCGGCTCTGCTGCTGGCCTCCTGGGAGTCTCTGGGCAAGTCACTCGTTCCCTCTGTGCCTTAGTTTCCTCATCTGTAAAATGGGGATAGGCTACCTCCCCTTCCTCCCTCTTTTAGCTTGTCTCTGTCTCCCCCGTCTAGACTGTAAGCCCACTGTTGGGTAGGGACTGTCTCTATATGTTGCCAACTTGGACTTCCCAAGGGCATAGTACAGTGCTCTGCACACAGTAAGCGCTCAATAAATACGATTGATTGATTGATTGATTGATTGATTGATTTTAGCTGCGAATCCCCCCTGAGATAAGGACCGGGCTTAATCTGGTCCAGGCTTAACACAGCGCTTGGCACACTGCCCTTGGCCCCCAGTGATAATAATAATAATAATGGTATTTGTTAAGCGCTTACTATGTGCAAAGCACTGTTCTAAGCGCTGGGGAGGTTACAAGGTGATCAGGATGTCCCATGGGGGGGCTCACAGTTTTAATCCCCATTTTACAGATGAGGTCACTAAGGCACAGAGAAGTTAAATGACTTCCCGAAGTCACACAGCTGACAGATCCCGATTTGCGGAGTTGGAGCGGCCAGGCTTCCTGGCTACCTGCTTGCCCTGGGCTTCCCAGTTGGGAATCGTGCCTTTGGTGGTGGATGAAGGATAGAAAGCCCTCTGCAAACAGACCATTGTAAGCAGGGGGGCCCAGCTTCTCCGGGGAACAGAATGTTCCTTGGTCCTTTCATTGGCCTAGAGGAGACCCTCTAGACCAAATCCTATGGTTTTATATAGGATGGTCCAAATCCTATATGTTGGCGCGCATATCACCCGCACACTGGACGAAATGACTGAGAGAGGAGGGAAACAGGCCTTAGTCCCACCACCCTTAACGGGAAGGTTGATGAGGATTTGGCCACAGTCTCCTGCGTGAGTCTGCTTCTAAGAGGAGAGACTTTCCACCCAGCAGGAAAAGCGTGTTATAGGTAGCTGAGAGAGAGAGAGAGAGAAAGAGTTCAGAAGGGCATGGGTTCATATCAGGGTGAGGACATGGAGGCGTATGCACATTTTCTAGTCAAGGAGCCCAGGGAATTTATTGGGATCAATGGATTCTAGTGTTATTTACTGAAGGCTTACTGAGTTCATAACACAGTGGTAGCATTTGAGATTGGGCTTCATTTTCAAAGACTCTGCTGATGGTAGAGTGTGTGTGTGTGTGTGTTTGAGTGTGCATAATAATAGTAATGATGGCATTTATTAAGCACTTACTATGAGCAAAGCACTGTTCTAAGCGCTGGCGCATGTGTGTGTTGGAAGAGAGCAAACCATTGGAACTTGGGTCCTGGCTCCGTTGTGCACTACAAAGGCCGACCCTGTTGTCCCGTCATATTTGGTCTTGCCTCTCCAGCCTTAGGAAACGTCTGCCCCAAAAGCCACCCCTTTGAATCAATCAATCAGTGGTATTTATTGCGTGTACTGTGTTTCAGAACTGTACTAAGCACTCGGGAGAGAACGATACCAAAGAGCTGGAGGACCCATTCCCTTGCTCCCTGTTGCAGATTTCTGCCGGGAGTCAGCACTGGCTGAGGAGTGTATCCCAGAGACAAAACTCCCGCTTCTTCCCTGGAGGAGCTTTCCGTCTGAGGCCTGTGGAAGGAGCCAGGGTGGGAGGGCCTGGCGGGCGGAGGGGGAAGGCCAGGGAGGGAGGAAATCAGGAGGGTGGAAGTTGGCGAGATGCGCACAAAGAACGATAGCTGCTTCAAGAGAGAGGGTCCGGTTCGTTGGGAAGGGCAGCTTGACTACGCTTGTCCAAGGAAGTGGGTTTTGGGAGGACCAAGGTCTGACACGGACCAGATGTGGCTCAGGCCCGCCTTCGGGTATTACCATGAGAGGGTGGTTTTACACCTCCCTTTGCGGCAGCAGCTTCCTGAAGGAAGACTCCATTTTATTTCAGGGAAAAGGCTGCCCAGTCTCTGACACACAAGGAGGGCTGGCTTCCCACCTCTGGTCAACTGGGACCAAAAAGGAGGCCTCTGGAGGGTCTCTGAGTCGCCAAGAGTCTCCCCTCAGCTGCCGGTGTTTGGGGCTCCTTCGGGGGTCCCGTAGGGTAGCTCAGCCAATCCATTTTTTTTTAATGGTATTTGTTAAGTGCTTACTATGTGCCAGGCACTCTTCTAAGCCCTGTGGTCGATACTAGTTAATCCGGTTGGACACAGTCCCTGTCCCACATGGGGCTCACAATCCTCATCCTCATTTTTCAGATGAGGTAACTGAGGCACAGAGAAGTGACTTGCCTATGGTCACACAGGAGACAACTGGCAGAGCAGGACTAGAACCCAGGTCCTTCCGACTCCTAGGACCGTGCTGTATCCACTAGGCCACACTGCTTCTCTGTTCCTTGTGGTGGAGGGAGTTGGTGAGCTCTACCCTACCCACAGCCCCTGGCGACATCATCAGCACCATTCATTCAATTGTATTTATTGAGCGCTTACTGTGTGCAGAGTACTGTACTGAGCGCTTGGGAAGTACAAGCTGGCAACATATAGAGATGGTCTCTACCCAACAACGGGTTCACAGGTTAGAAGGGGGAGACAGACAACAAAACAAAACATGTGGACAGGCATCAAGTCGTCAGAACAAACAGAATTAAAGCTAAATAATAATAATAATAATGGCATTTATTAAGCATTTACTATGTGCAAAGCACTGTTCTAAGCACTGGGGAGGTTACAAGGTGATCAGGTTGTCCCACATGGGGCTCACAGTCTTAATCCCCATTTTACAGATGAGGTAACTGAGGCCCAGAGAAGTGAAGTGACTTGCCCAAAGTCCCACAGCTGACAATTGGTGGAGCCGGGATTTGAACCCGTGACCTCCAAAGCCCGGGCTCTTTCCAATTAGCCATGTTGCTTCTGTATGCACATCCTTAACAAAATAAATAGAATAGTAAATATGTACAAGTCCCAGTCCCACCCTCTCCTCCTCTTCCAGGAAGCCCGCCCCTCACCCCTGTACTGGCCTGGCATCATGAAGATCGGACCCATGGGGAAGGGATAAGAACTCTAGCCAGGGCCCCGTGGACACCTAAGGTGGTCATTTGTCCAGTTTGAGTCTGGATGATCTGGCCTTTGGCTGGTCTCTCCCTCCATCCAGTGTGGATGAGGGTAATGTAAGGGCATCCAGGGCTTGGATTTTCAGCCCCCCCTCGGCACTAGCATCCAAATCCTGCGGCTCAGACTCGTGCCTCCTTTCGAGGGAACCTAGAGGGGCTCTGAATCAAGGGTGGGGGTCAGAGATCCTCCCCTCCCCTCTCCCACTGGGGGAAAACTCCATGTTTTGTGGAATTCCACCTGAGCTTCCATACGATGTCACTACATGACGCTGTATACATGGCGTGCTACCCAGAGTGTGACATGCTTTGTTTGGCTACTTCCTGGGCAGTGAAGGGCTTCTGTCTTTTAGATTGTGAGCCCACTGTTGGGTAGGGACTGGCTCTATATGTTGCCAACTTGTACTTCCCAAGCGCTTAGTTCAGTGCTCTGCACACAGTAAGCGCTCAATAAATACGATTGATTGATTGATTGATTCTGTGATGGGTGAGGGCCGCCAGAAGTCTCCATGTCTGTCTCTCCCGATTGCCTTCACCTGAAGCCAGAGAATGCCAAGGAGCTGGAAGGGGAAGAGCGGAAATGAAAATTTGGAAGATTGAAATGCTCTTTCCTCTCAGAATAAAGGTCACCAGCAGAACAGATGGATTCTTTTTTTTCTCCTAACGAGAATCTGGGATCAAAGAGGGAAAGAAAAGGCAATAATGAATCTCAAAGCTTCTGCTCCCACTGCTGTTTCTCTGACTGCCTCTCTCCCCCTCCACGGGATCCCTGCTACTTCTTTCCAAAGTCGTAAATGTCCCTATTTTGCCAGTTGAGCTACGGTGAAAAACAAAACAAAAGACTTTTCCATCCAGATTTTGAACCTAATGATCCGTTCTCCCTGGACTGGAGCCTCCGATCTTCCTGCCGGCCTGCCAGTGCCTGATGTGAAAAAGCAGAATGGGAATTTGCTGTTCTCTGGTCGTTGGATCCCCCACTCCAGGTGGCTCCGAACCGGTGGACGATAACACCTCCCTGGATTCCTCTTCCCCCACTTTGACTCACTTCATGTCCCTGAGTGATGCGTCACCATTTTTTCAGTCAATCAGCCAGTGAGTCAGTCAGTCAGTCGTACATTTTGAGCTCTTACTGTGTACAGAGCACTATATTAAGGCTTGGGAGAGTACAATATAACAGACACATTCCCTGCTCACAGCGAGCTTACGGTCTAGATGGGGAGACAGACATTAATATAAATAAATAAATTATAGATATGGACATAAGTGCTGTGGGGCTGCAGGGGTGAATGAAGGGAGCAAGTCAGGGTGACACAGAAAGGTGGGGGAGAAGAGGAAAGGAGGGCTTCATCAGGGAAGGCCTGTTGATGGAGAGGAATCCTCTTGGAGGAGAGAAAGCCTCTTGGAGGGAGAAAGTCTATTGGAGGAGAAAAGGACTCTTGGAGGAAAGAAGGCCCTTTGGAGGAGCGAATGACCGCTTGGAAGAGAGAAGGAAATGGAGAGGAAATAGCTCTTGGAGGAGAGAAGGCCTCTTGGAGAAGAAAAGGCGGCGTCTTGGAGGAGAGGAAGACCTCTTGGAGAAGAGGAAGGCATCTTGGAAGAGAGAAGGGCTCTTGGAGGAGAGGAAGGCCTCTTTTCAGACCTAGTCAGGGCTCAGCTGTATGGCCAGTGACAGAGAAAACTCATGGGAAGTGCCCGCTTCAGGACACACTGTCAGAAGGGACTATCATGGGTGATAGTAGATGTTCCAAGCTTGAAAGCCCCACCACCACTAGAAGAGATGCCCGTGTTCCCAGGAAACTAAGAGAGAAATACGATGGCTCTGGAGCAAGTTCAGCGGTCAGGGTTTCCGCCTACCTCCCCGCCCCTGGAAAAACATTAAAAATTTGGGGGTTTCAACAGACTTCTGCATGACTGCAATGTGGGCAGGAAATGTGACTATCATACTGTACTCTCCTAAGTGCTTAGTACAGTACTCTGCCCACTGTAAGTGTTCAGTAAATGCCATTGACTGACCCATTGACTGTCCGACTGACTGACATCATTATGGCATAAAGTGTTGTCATACTGGGCAGGAAGGGGTGGTGGATGTTTTCCTGCTTTGAGCTGGCAGCTAAAGCCAGCCCTCCTTTAATCAATCACTGTGGTATTTATTGAGCGCTTACTATGTGCAGAGCACTGTACTAAATGCTTGGGAGAGAAAAATACAACCAGGTTAGCCTAAGACAAACTTTCAGCGAGTGTGAGTCTCCTCCATTTTGAGAGACTCAGGTTTGCGCAGTGACCTAGGGAAAAGTAGCGGTGGTAAGTAGTAGTAGCAGTAGCAGCAATGATACGTACCTACTGAATGTGACACTCTGTAGTAAGCACTTGGGACAGTCCAGCTGATTCACAGGGTACATTCGTTGCCCTCCTTGAGCTTACACTCTAGCTGGGGAGACAGACCCAAAAGTACCCACAAGCACAGGAGCCAGAACAAAGCTGATTGTCCAAGCTCATTGGGGTGAAGCAAGCTCTGAACCTGCAGAATTGCAAAACCACAGATGCTAGGGCTGTTTTTAGCCCTCAAAAGTAAGGCTCGCCTTAAAATAGCAGTCTAAGAATTACATTCTAACACTGGCAGCTGCAATCACTCCCCGCCGTCCCCTCGCTTCACGCACAGGGCTAAAAACGGGGGCAGAGGGCAGAAGAGTGTCCTCTCGGCCTTATTCCAGGTGCTTATGACTTTCCTCCTCTTCCTCTTCTCGCTTCCCCCTGCCTTTCCTGCTCACCTGCCCTCCCTGGCATTCCCTTTCTCCTCTATTTGCAAACTATTTGGGGCCGCCCCTCCTTCCTGTAAAATTGTAGGCTCCTTACAGGCGGGGATCATGTTTCCTCTATCACACTCTCCCAAGTGCTTAGGTCAGCGTTCCCCTCACATAGGTGCTCCACAAGTGCCGTTGATTGATTGAGTTCTGCCTGTCTGTCTGAACCCTGGACTCGCTGTTCTGTCTGTATTCCCGGCTCCGCCAGTTGTCAGCTGTGTGACTTTGGGCAAGTCACTTAACTTCTCTGGGCCTCAGTTACCTCATCTGTAAATTGGGGATGAAGACTGCGAGCTTCCTGTGGGACAATCTGATCACCTTGTAACCTCCCCAGCACTTAGAACAGTGCTTTGCACATAGTAAGTGCTTAATAAATGCCATTATTATTATTTAAATTTCTCCCAAGCCACTCAGCTCTGGCATAGGCTGTTGCTTCCATGAGGTCCATCCAACAAACCACCTCTTCCCACTGGATTCCTGGGGCTACTGGAGGAATCTCAACCTCTATTCCTTTAAGAGAAGGGTTTAATAATAGTAATAATGATGATGGCATTTGTTAAGCTCTTACTATGTGCCGAGCACGGTTCTAAGTGCTGGGGGGGATACAGTGTAATCAGGTTGTCCCACGTGGGGCTCACAGTCTTAATCCCCATTTTGCAGATGAGGGAACTGAGGCCCAGAGAAATGAAGTGACTTGCTCAAAGTCACACAGCGGATAAGTGGCGGAGCTGGGACTAGAGAAGCAGTGTGGCTCAGTGGAAAGAGCCTGGGCTTGGGAGCCAGAGGTCATGGGTTCTAATCCCGGCCCCACCACTTGTCAGCTAGGTGACTTTGGGCAAGTCACTTCACTTCTCTGGGCCCCAGTTCCCTCATCTGGAAAATGGGGATTAAGACTGTGAGCCCCACGTGGGACAACCTGATCGCCTTATATCCCCCCCAGTGCTTAGAACAGTGCTTCGCACATAGTAAGTGCTTAACAAATGCCATTATTATTATCTAATACTCTTCACCTGCCCTCAGGTGATCCAGGATGGCCCATTCAACACCCCTGATTCACCCCTCTTCGTATCTGACTCTCCCACCAGTGACCCACTATGGACGATCCTACACCCCCGACTCTCCCCTCCCCAACTCTGATTCTCCCTCCAGTGACCCATCCAAAGACCTTCTGTCTAAGAACGTCTCCAAACTCTTCTTGAACCTATGCTATTTAATAATAACGATGGCATTTGTTAAGCGCTTACTATGTGCCAAGCACTTTTCTAAGCGCTAGGGTAGACACAAGGTTGTCCCAGGTGGAGCTCACAGTCTTAACCTCCATTTCACAGGGGAGGTAACTGAGGCACAGAGACTTGCCCAAAGTCACACAGCTGACAAACGGCGGAGCTGGGATTAGACCCCACGACTTCTGACTTCCCGAGCCCGGGTTCTTGCCACTGAGCCACACTGCTTCTCTACCAGTCTGCTCATCTTCCTGAGGGAGCAGAGAACGTAAAAAGGGCCAGAGTGAGAGAGGCAAGCAGGAGAGAATCGAATCACACTCCTAGCTTTGGCTCACACACAGGGCCGGATGCTATCCTTTAGACAGCCCTGCTTTCCCGGGTGCAGGCTCCCCCATTTCAGAAAGTGCATGGTTGCAAGTCTGTCTGCTCCTGGAAGGGGCTGCCAGAGGAGGAAAAAATACGTCAAACGGCTCTGGCCCACGGCTGGTCACTGAATGTGAGTCTACTGCTCAGAGGGAACCCAATGGTCAAGAGATCAAGTGTGTTTTTAGGCTGCTAAGTGTCCCTCTAGATGCAGCCATTACCTTGAAAATGCCTGCTAGACACGGCCTCGGAGCTTACATTGCTACATTATAGTCTCCCAAGCACTTAGTACAGTGCTTTGCACACAGTAAGCGCTCACTAAATACGATCAAATGAATGAATGAATGAGTATAATCAGAAACCACTTTCAAGAGCAGCATTCGGGTACAAGGCGCCATGTCTGTTTCTGGGAAACCGAAGCCACCCGCTAACCCAAACTCCCCGTCCCCTCCTCCCGACTAAATCTTTCATCCCGGCCCCCTGACAGCTGTAACTTTTAGTATCTCCAACGGAGCCCCCCTTCCCAAAACCCAGACGCACAAATCCTCCCTCCTGTGCGCCCCTCCTCTGTGCGGGGCGGGCGTGGGTGTCTGTCTTTTTTTAGCCGGCCTGCCTAGAGACTTCGGTGATGGTGACTGTTGACCGAAATAGCTTCCGCTAAAACGGACCGCAGAGAAGGGGGCGAGGTGAACCCTGTCCCCTGGAAAGATTATGAGTTTCCTTCAGAGGCCCTGCTCTCTGAGTCACTCCCAATCAAGTCCCACACTGCTCTTGCTGAGTCAAACCCTGACAACTGGGAATGCCAAGAGGAGAGAGGAGGCTCATGGGGGGACACGCTGCTGCAGCGAAGACGCAAATAGAGAAAGCAAGAAAATGAAGAGGAAAAGGAAAACTCAAAAACCAATGGTGCAGAGTGGGGAGGGGGTGTGCGTGTGTACGTATACGTACTTGTATACCTTGCCCGGTGTCTATTTTTAAAAAAAACTTGTGGGGTAATCAGAAGAGTCTGCAGAACAGTAATAAGAGTAAAAGAAAAGTGAAGAGGATGAGGATAGTTTAGGCTGGGTAAGAAATGGGTGACGCTAACTTCAAGGATGCAAGGAGAGGTTAGCAGAAAGTCCGGATCAGTTCCGACTTCCACAGAGGATTAACAAAGGGGAAATCCTCCCCATCTCTCATCCGGCATTACCCTTGATCCAGCTCTCTCGACCCCAAATCCTGTCGGTCCTTCCTTCGCAACACCCCCAGAATCCAGCCCTTCCTCTCCATCCCTTCGCATCTTAGAGAAGCAGCGTGGCTCAGTGGAAAGAGCCCGGGCTTTGGAGTCAGAGGTCATGGGTTCACCTCCCGGCTCTGCCACTTGTCAGCTGGGTGACTTTGGGCAAGTCACTTCACTTCTCAGTGCCTCAGTGACCTCCTCTGTAAAATGGGGATGAAGACTGTGAGCCCCCTGTGGGACAACCTGATCACCTTGTAACCTCCCCAGCGCTTAGAACGGTGCTTTGCACATAGTAAGCGCTTAATAAATGTCATCATTATTATTATTATTACTATCCCAACAGCTCCTCTGCTGGCCCAAGCATTTGTCTTAGCCCAAGTTGACAACCAAAGACCTCCCTGCCTCAAGGCTCTTCCCTCTCCCATCTGCACTTCACGCCGCTTCCTGGATTCTTTTTCTAAATCATCATTTTCCACACGACTCCACAACCTCTAGTGGTGGCCCATTCTTCTCCACGGAATCCAAAAACTCCATCGTCTCTCTCTCCCTGCTGCCTATCTTTGCTCCTCTCTCGCTACAACCCAGCTTGCCCTATTCCCTCCTCTCAACAGGACTGTTTCCAACCTATTAATTTGTATCTGTAAGTGCACTGTTGGGTAGGGACCGTCTCCATATGTTGCCGACTTGTACTTCCCAAGTGCTTAGTACAGTGCTCTGCACACAGTAAGCGCTCAATAAATACGATTGAATGAATGAATGAATGTACCCCAGCAGTTAGCTCAGTGCTTTGCACATAGTATGCATTTAACAAATGCTACCATTATTGTTATAGTATTATATTTCAATAATATAATAATAAGATAACAAAGTCTACTACGCCTTGTTCTCATCTCACTCAACGCTGACCTCTTGCTCACAGCCTTCTCTCTGCCCAGAACTGTCCATTCACATCTGGCAGACCGCCGCTAAGAACACGGGCTTGGGAGCCCGAGGTCATGGGTTCTAATCCCGGCTCTGCCACTTAATCAGCTGTGTGACTTTGGGCCAGCCACTTAACTCCTCTGTGCCTCGGTTACCTCATCTGTGAAGTGGGGGTGAAGACTGTGAGCCCCACGTGGGACAATCCGATTACCTTGTATCTACCCCAGCATTTAGAACAGTGCTTGGCACACAGTAAGCACTTAACAAACGCCATCATTATTACTATTGTTCTAATCCCGGCTCTGCCACTTATCAGTTGTGTGACTTTGGGCCAGCCACTTAACTTCTCTGTGCCTCTGTTACCTCATCTGTGAAGTGGGGATGAAGACTGTGAGCCCCACCTGGGACAACCCGATTACCTTGTATCTACCCCAGTGCTTAGAACAGTGCTTGGCACATAGTAAGCGCTTAACAAATATCATTATTACTATTATTTTCTTCAAAGCCCTTCCAAAATCACATCTCCAGAAGGCCTTTTCTGGTTAATATCTTATCTCCCCACCCTATTTTTTCCTCTACTGCCACATCAACACTTCCATGTCACCTAAGCACTTAGGTACCTGCCACCCACTCAAAATAGTGCACTGATGTACATGTCTTTAAACTCTGCAGTTTTTCCCTAGCTAGAATTTGGGTGTCCATTTCTCCCACTAGACTGCAAACTCCTTGAGGGCAGGGATCATCTCCATTCATTTTCATTCAATCGTATTTATTGAGCGCTTACTGGGTAGGGACTGTCTCTATATGTTGCCAAATTGTACTTCCCAAGCGCTTAGTACAGTGCTCTGCACACAGTAAGCGCTCAATAAATACGATTGATTGATTGATTGATTGGGATTAGAACCCACGGCCTCTGACTCCCAAGCCCGGGCACTTTCCACTGAGCCACGCTGCTTCTCCCGAAGCAGACTCTTAGCACTTCAGTTTCCTCATCCGTAAAATGGGGATAAAATACCTGCCCTTTCTCCCGCTCAGACTGTGAGTCACATACGGGTCAGGGGCCGTGTCTGATCCGCTTATCTCGCGTCCACCCCAAAGCGTAGCAACGATGCTCAGTGCCAAGCAAGGGCTTAATAAACGCCTCAACTCACCGAGAGAAAACTGAAACGGGCCAGCCCAGCGGGCGGTCACGTATTCTCCCCAACCGGTGTCCGTGAGAAACGGACATGGCCAACGGGGTTTCTAAGAAAATGTCGTGGGAGACTGACTCGGGAACTGGTACGCTACCCTTCCCAGCTGATGGGATTCCCAGACGTGGCCGTGGAACCCCTCCAAACTCCGGCCGACAATAACAGATGGCCGGAACTCCTCCGCCAGCCGGGAAAGTCTTCCTGTCCTGCATCCTCTGGGCCGGCCCGAGCTCTCCCCGAGGGAACAAAAATGAGCTGTACAGAGCCGCTCCATGGCCGGCTCATGGGAAAGGGGGATTTAAAGCCTTGAGTTCCAGGGTGACTGAGGGCCGGCAGCTTATAGGATTGCGGGGGGCTAGGGTGGGGTCTTGACTTCTCCCAAGTGTCTAGTACAGTGCTGTGCCCGCAGTAATAATAATAATAATTGTGGCATTTTCATTCTGTGAGCCCAATGTTGGGTAGGGACTGTCTCTATATGTTGCCAATTTGTACTTCCCAAGTGCTTAGTAAAGTGCTCTGCACATAGTAAGCACTCAGTAAATATGATTGATTGATTGATTCATTCATTCATTCATTCAATCATATTTATTGAGCGCTTACAGTGTACAGAGCACTGTACTAAGCGCTTGGGAAGTACAATTTGGATTTGTTAAGCACAGCGTGGCTCAGTGGAAAGAGCCTGGGCTTTGGAGTCGGAGGTCGTGGGTTCAAATGCTGGCTCCGCCACTTGTCAGCTGTGTGACTTTGGGCAAGTCACTTCACTTCTCTGGGCCTCAGTTACCTCCTCTGGAAAATGGGGGTTAAGTCTTTGAGCCCCCCGTGGGACAACCTGATCACCTTGTAACCTCCCCAGCGCTTAGAACAGTGCTTTGCACATAGTAAGTGCTTAATAAATGCCATTATTATTATTATTATTATTATTATTATTGTTCTCCAGGCCTCAGTGACCTCATCTGGAAAATGGGGATTAAGTCTGTGAGCCCCACATGGGACAACTTGATTACCTTGTTTCTACCCCAGTGCTTAGAACAGTGCTTTGCACATAGTAAGTGCTTAATACATGCCATCATCATTATTATTATTATTTGTCCCAGGCACTGTCTAAGAGCTGGGTTGGACACCAGAAAATCAGGTTGGACCCATTTCCTGTCCCACGGTCTTAAACCCTGTTTTACAAATGAGATAATTAAGGCCCAGAGAAGTGAAGTGACTTGCCCAAGGTCACACAGCCGACAAGTAGTGGAGCCGGGACTAGAACTCAGGTCCTTCTGACTGCCGGTCTTGTGCTCTTTCCACTAGGCCATGCTGCTTCTCCGGTAAGCACTCAATAAATACCATTGATTGATTGATTCTAGACTGTGAGCCCACTGTTGGGTAGGGACCGTCTCTGTATGTTGCCAACTTGTACTTCCCAAGCGTTTAGTACAGTGCTCTGCACACAATAAGTGCTCAATAAATATGATTGATTGATTGATTTCTCCAGGCAAATGTCACTTTTTCAGGTGCATTTGGCGGCGAGGGGAGTCCCTCGGATGCCCCCAGGTCTGCTCTGAATCAGTGAAAGCCTTAGGGATTGAGTGGATGATTGATGGGACTGTAGGGCAAGAATTCTTCTTGCGGATGGAAAAGAAGGGGTAGCTCTCCGCCCTCCGGAACAGAAAACGTGAAAAGCAGTGTGGCCTAGTGGCTAGATCACAGGCCTGGGAATCAGAAAGACTTGGGCTCTAATCCTGGCTTCATCGCTTCTCTGCTGTTTGACCTTGGCCAAGTCACTTCACCTCCCCGAGCCTCAGTTCCCTCCTCTGTGAAATGCGCATTAATAATAATAATAATAATAATAATGGCATTTATTAAGCGCTTACTATGTGCAAAGCACTGCTCTAAGCGCTGGCACTGTTCTAAGGCTGTGAGCCCCATGTGGGGCAGGAACTGTGCCCAACCTTATCAATTTGTATCCACCTCGGCACTTAGTACAGTGCCTGGCACGAATTAAGTTCTTAACGAATGCCATTAAAAAAAAAAAGTGGGCAAAGACCACCAGTCGATGAGGGGATGCCCTGTGGGGACGGGCAACGGGGCTGCGGGCGGAACTCAGGGGGTGCCCTGAGAGAGCTCACCTCCTCCAGGAGGCCTTCCCAGACGGAGCCCCTTCCTTCCTCGCCCCCTCGTCCCCCTCTCCATCCCCCCCATCTTACCTCCTTCCCTTCCCCACAGCACCTGTATATATGTATATATGTTTGTACATATTTATTACTCTATTTATTTATTTATTTTACTCGTACATATCTATTCTATTTATTTTATTTTGTTAATATGTTTTGTTTTGTTCTCTGTCTCCCTCTTCTAGACTGTGAGCCCACTGTTGGGTAGGGACCGTCTCTATATGTTGCCAACTTGGACTTCCCAAGCGCTTAGTACAGTGCTCTGCACACAGTAAGCGCTCAATAAATATGATTGATTGATTGATTGATTGATTGATTGGGAGTCAGAGGTCGTGGGTCCACTTGTCTGCTGTGTGGCTTTGGGCAAGTCGCTTCACTTCTCTGGGCCTCAGTTCCCTCACCTGTCAAATGGGGATGAAGACTGTGAGCCCCACGTGGGACAACCCCATCATCTTGTATCTACCCCAGCGCTTAGAACAGTGCTTGGCACATAGTAAGCGCTTAACAAATGCCAATATTATTATTATTACTAATCAATCAGTCGTATTTATTGAGCGCTTACTGTGTGCAGAGCACTGTACTAAGCGCCTGGGAAGTACAAGGTGGCAACATATAACATACTAAGCGCTTGGAAGGTAAAATTCGGCAACAGATAGAGACGATCCCTACCCAACAATGGGCATACAGACTAGAAGGGGGAGACAGACAACAAAACAAATAGACAGACATCGATACCATCAAAATAGATAAATAGAATTATAGATGTATATGGTATTACAGATATATTCACATACTCATGATACAGGTCACGAGATCTAATCCTGGCTCTGCCACCTGTCTATTGTGTGACCTTGGGCAAGTCACTTACCTTCTCCGTTCCTCAGTTACCTCACCTGTAAAATGTGGATTGAGGCTGTGAGCCCCATGTGGGACAGGGACTGTGTCCAACTTGATTTGCTTGTAGCCACCCCAGCACTCAGCACAGTGTCCAGTACATAGTAAGTGCTTAACAAATCCCATCATAATCAGCAGCAGCAGCAGCAGCGTGGCTCAGTGGAAAGAGCACAGGCATTAGAGTCAGAGGTCATGGGTTCAAATCCCGGCTCCGCCACTTGTCGGCTGTGTGACTGTGGGCAAGTCACTTCACTTCTCTGGGCCTCAGTTCCCTCCTCTGGAAAATGGGGATGAAGACTGTGAGCCCCCCGTAGGACAACCTCATCACCTTGTAACCTCCCCAGTGCTTAGAACAGTGCTTTGCACATAGTAAGCGCTTAATAAATGCTATCATTATTATTATTATCACCGTAAGGGAGGCCTATTGTCTCGACCTAGACTAGACTGTGAGCCCACTGTTGGGTAGGGACCATCTCTATATGTTGCCAACTTGGACTTCCCAAGCGCTTACTACAGTGCTCTGCCCACAGTAAGCGCTCAATAAATACGATTGATTGATTAGAGCCTCACACAGTCTCTGAAGGGCCAGCTTCAGGCCCTCTGCGGCAGTGTCACTAATCCTGAGAATCAGCCTGGCCCAGTGGTTAGAGCTCAGGCCTGAGAGCCAGAAAGACCTGGGTTCTAATCCCGACTCCGCCACTGTAAGTGACGATCACTCAGTGGTTTTATGGAGCATTTCCTGGACGCAGAGCACCATACTACTCGTGGCGTAGTGGAAACAGCACGGTCTTGTGCGTCAGAGGTCTTGGGTTCTAATCCCGGCTCTGCCACGTGTCAGACTGAGCCCCCTTTTTCCTCTCCTCCTTCCCATCCTCCCATCTGCCCTACCTCCTTCCCCTCCCCACAGCACTTGTATATATTTGTACAGATTTATTACTCTATTTTACTTGTCCATATTTACGTTTTTGTACAAATTCTACTGTGTTTGTACAGATTTATTACTCTATTTTACTTGTCCATATTTACTATTCTATTTATTTTGTTAATGATGTGCATATAGCTATAATTCCGTTTATTCTGACGGTTCTGACACCTGTCTACATGCTTTGTTTTGTCGTCCATCTCCCCCCTTCTAGACCGTGAGCCCGTTGTTGGGTAGGGACCGGCTCTCTATGTTGCCAACTTGCCAAGCGCTTAGTCCAGTGCTCTGCACACAGTTAGCGCTCAGTAAATACGATTGAATGAACGAATGCTGTGTGACTTTGGGCAAGCCACTTAACTCCTCTGGGCCTCAGCTCCCTCGTCTGTAAAATGGGGATGAAGACTGTGAGCCCTACGTGGGACAACCTGATCACCTTGTATCCACCCCAGCGCTTAGGACAGTGCTTAGCACATAGTAAGCGCTTAACAGATGCCATAATAATAAGAATTGTCTGCTGCGTGACCTTGGGTGAGTCACTTCACTTCTCTATGCCTCCCCTGTAAAATGGAGATTAAGACTGTGAGCTCCAGGTGGAACAGAGACCGTGTCCAACCTGATTATCACGTAGCCATCTCAGTGCTTAGTACAGTGCCTGGAACATATTAAGGGCTTACAAATACTATTAAAAAAAATAAATCCCGGTGGGAAAATTGTCCTGCAAACCCACTGGCGTCGGGAAGCCGAGGGGTGGATCTGTGTGCTGCGCTGCCCCCTGGTGGGGTGATCGGAACCGGCGAGGCATTAGGGGGGAAACTGAGGCAGAGCTCATTCTGCATGGAGAATAATAATAATAATGGCATTTGTTCATTCATTCATTCATTCAATCGCATTTATTGAGCGCCTACTGTGTGCACTAAGTGCTCGGGATAGAGACGGTCCCTCCTCAACAATGGGCTCACAGTCTAGAAGGGGGAGACAGGCAACTAAAGCAAAACACGGGGACAGGTGTCAAGTCATCAGAATAAATAGAAATAAAGCTAGATGCACATCATTAACGCAATAAATAGAACAGTAAATATGTGCAAGTAAAATAAATGGAAAAATATGGATCGCTTCACGAATTTGCGTGTCATCCTTGCATGGGGCCATGCTATTCTACTTTGTATCGTTCCAATTTTAGTATATGTGCTGCCAAAGTGAGCACAGCACTTACTATAACAATAATAATAATAATGATGGTATTTGTTAAGCGCATACTATCTGCAAAGCACTGTTCTAAGCACTGGGGAGGATACAAGGTGATCAGGTTGTCCCACGGGGGGCTCACAGTCTTCATCCCCATTTTCCAGATGAGGGAACTGAGGCACAGAGGAGTTAAATGACTTGCCCAAAGTCACGCAGCTGACAAGCAGCAGAGCCGGAATTTGAACCCACGACTTCTGACTCCCAAGCCCGGGCTCTTTCCACTGAGCCACGGGCTCGGCTTTCCTGGCAACCCTCAGGAGGGGCTTGCAGCTGGTTGCCAACTTGTACTTCCCAAGCGCTAAGTACAGTGCTCTGCACACAGTAGGCGCTCAATAAGTACGATTGATTGATTGGCCTCAGACCTCGGGCTAATTATATTTGACATTAGGGGCTGGTGTAAGCTTGTTGTGGGCAGGGAGTGTATCCGTTTATTAGAGAGCACTCTCTCAACCGCTTAGTACAGTCCTCTACACACAGTAAGCACTCAATAAATAAGACTGACAGACTGACTGATTAAAGGTTCCATAGAGCTGAGGACTGTTGGAAAGAGCACGGGCTTGGGAGTCAGAAGTCGTGGGTTCTAATCCCGGCTCTATAATAATAATAATAATGATAGCATTTATTAAGTGCTTACTATGTGCAAAGCACTGTTCTAAGCGCTGGGGTAGATAAAAGATAATCAGGTTGCCCATATGATGGGGCTCACAGTCTTCATCCCATTTTACAGAAGAGGGAACTGAGGCCCAGAGAAGTGAAGTGACTTGCCCAAGGTCACACAGCAGACAAGTGGCGGAGCCAGGATTAGAACCCATGATCTCGGATTCCCAAGCCCGGGCTCTTTCCACCGAGCCACGCTGCTTCTCTCCCTGCCCTCACTGAGCTTACAATCTAGAAGGGGATTGTTCTAAGGGGCTGTTCTAAACCCAGCGCTTAGAACAGTGCCAGCACTTAGAACAGTGCTTTGCACATAGTAAGTGCTTAACAAATACCATCATTATTATTATTATTATTGATTGCTCATTCCCTGGAAAATCCCCCCCTCTTCCCGGCCCTTTCAGGCATCCAGGGCCACTGACCAAGATGAACTTGTACTTCCCAAGCTCTTAGTCCAGTGCTCTGCACACAGTAAGTGCTCAACAAATATGATTGAATGAATGAAAATCATCTTTCAAATAAACACTGGCTCTTCAGACAGATGAGGGCAGTATGGACTTGGGGAGAGCGCCTGCAACTGGAAATCCCAGTTTTCTTCTGGCACTGGGACAAGTCACTTAGCTTCTCCGGGACTCAGTTCCCTCATCCGTCGAACGATTCCGAGGGAGGTTAAGTAAGTTGCTCACAGTCACACGGCAGGCCCCAGAGTCAGAGAGGTTGGACTAGGGCCTGGCTTTCCTGACTCGTTCCATTCATCCATTTATTCCTTCAATCGTATTTATTGAGCACTTACTGCGTGCAGAACACTGGACTAAGCGCTTGGGAAGTCCAAGTCGGCAACAGATAGAGACGGTCCCTACCCGACAACGGGCTCCCAGTCTAGAAGGGGGAGACGGACAACAAAACAAAACGTGTAGACGGATGTCAAAATCGTCAGAACGAATAGAATTAAAGCTAGATTCATTCATTCACTCATTCAATCGTATTTATTGAGCGCTTACTGCGTGCAGAGCACTGGACTAAGCGCTTGGGAAGTCCAAGTCGGCAACAGATAGAGACGGTCCCTACCCAACAACGGGCTCCCAGTCTAGAAGGGGGAGAAGGACAATAAACCAAAACATGTAGGCGGATGTCAAAATCGTCAGAAGGAATAGAATTAAAGCTAGATGCACATCATTAACAAAATACATAGAATAGGCAATATGTACAAGTAAAATAAATAGAGTGATAAATCTGTACAAATATATACAAGTGCTGTGGGGAGGGGAAGAGGGTAGGGCGGAGGGGATGGGGAGGAGGTGAGGAAAAGGGGGGCTCAGTGTGGGAAGGCCCCTTGGAGGAGGTGAGCTCTCAGTAGGGCTTTGAAGGGAGGCAGATGTGGGGATGAAGATGTGGGGAGGGAGGGCATTCCAATCAATCAATCAATCAATCGTATTTATTGAGTGCTTACTGTATGCAGAGCACTGTACTAAGCACTTGGGAAGTACAAGTTGGCAATATATAGAGATGGTCCCTACCCAACAGTGGGCTCACAGTCTAGAAGGGGGTGACAGAGAACAAAACCAAACATATTAACAAAATAAAATAAATAGCATAGATATGTACAAGTAAAATAAATAAATAAATAGAGTAATAAATACGTACAAACATATCTACATATATACAGGTGCTGTGGGGAAGGGAAGGAGGTAAGGTGGGAGGGATGGAGAGGGGGAGGAGGGGGAGAGGAAGGAGGGGGCTCAGTGTGGGAAGGCCTCCTGGAGGAGGTGAGCTCTTAGTAGGGCCTTGAAGGGAGGAAGAGAGCTAGCTTGGCGGATGTTGGGGGAGGGGGAGGGGCATTCCAGGCCAGGGAGTGTATGGTGGATGTGTAGCTGGTCAAAAGCGAGTAAAATTGAGGAGCTGGATGTTCCCCAATACTGCAGGTGCGAGATCCAATTTTTCTTCATAAAACCGAGTAACTAAGCAGAAGCCATCATGAGGCCAAAATAAAAGGGTTCTGCTGAAGCGGTAGCAAACCGAGACTAGATGGCTCCATCTTCACGCCTCCTAAAGATGATTTCTTCCTTTGTCATCGGCAGGCGTTGACTTCAAACGTTTGTCTGTGGGGTGTGATGAAACCAATCCAATAATCTGTTTTTAATGCCCAACTCCTCTAAACTCCTTGTGGGCAGGGGTCACATCTACCAACTCTGTTGTAGTGTACCCTCCCGAGCGTTTTATACGGGGCTCTCCGCAAAGCGAGCGAGCGCTCAGTACATACCAGAGATCAATCGATAACCATCGACAGATAAGCAGTATGGCATAGGGATAGGGCATGGGCCTGGGAGTCAGACGGTTGGCTGCCGTTTGTCTGCTGCATGAGGACAGGGCACGGGCCTGGGAGTCAGGAGGTTTGCTGCCATTTGTCTGCTGCATAGGGATAGGGCAGGGGCCTGGGAGTCAGGAGGTTTGCTGCCATTTGTCTGCTGCATGGGGATAGGGCACGGGCCTGGGAGTCAGAAGGTTTGCTGCCATTTGTCTGCCGCATGGGGATAGGGCACGGGCCTGGGACTCAGGAGGTTTGCTGCCATTTGTCGGCTGCATGGGGATAGGGCACGGGCCTGGGAGTCAGGAGGTTTGCTGCCATTTTTCTGCTGCATGGGGATAGGGCACGGGCCTGGGACTCAGGAGGTTTGCTGCCATCTGTGTGCTGCATGGGGATAGGGCACTGGCCTGGGAGTCAGAAGGTTTGCTACCATTTGTCTGCTGCATGGGGATAGGGCAGGGGCCTGGGAGTCACAAGGTTTGCTGCCATTTGTCTGCTGCATAGGGATAGGGCACGGGCCTGGGAGTCAGGAGGTTTGCTGCCATTTGTCTGCTGCATAGGGATAGAACACGGGCCTGGGAGTCACAATGTTGCTGCCATTTGTCTGCTGCATAGGGATAGAGCACGGGCCTGGGAGTCAGGAGGTTTGCTGCCATTTATCTGCTGTGTGGTGATAGGGCACGGGCCTGGGAATCACAATGTTTACTGCCATTTGTCTGCTGCATGGGGATAGGGCACGGGCCTGGGAGTGAGAAGGTTTGCTGCCCTTTGTCTGCTGCATAGGGATAGGGCACGGGCCTGGGAGTCAGGAGGTTTGCTGCCATTTGTCTGCTGCATAGGGATAGAACACAGGCCTGGAAGTCACAATGTTGCTGCCATTTGTCTGCTGCAAAGGGATAGAACACAGGCCTGGGAGTCACAATGTTGCTGCCATTTGTCTGCTGCATAGGGGTAGGGCACGGGCCTGGGAGTCACAAGGTTTGCTGCCATTTGTCTGCTGCATAGGGATAGGGCATGGGCCTGGGAGTCAGGAGGTTTGCTGCTATTTGTCTGCTGCATGGGGATAGGGCACGGGCCTGGGAGTCAGAAGGTTTGCTGCCATTTGTCTGCTGCTTCATGGGCATAGGGCTCGGGCCTGGGAATCAGAAGCTTTGCTGCCATTTGTCTGCTGCATGGTGATAGAGGAAGGGCCTGGGAGTCAGGAGGTTTGCTGCCATTTGTCTGCTGCATAGGGATAGAGAAAGGACCTGGGAGTCAGGAGGTTTGCTGCCATTTGTCTGCTGCATAGTGATAGAGCAAGGGCCTGGGAGTCACAAGGGTTGCTGCCATTTGTCTGCTGCATAGGGATAGGGCACGGGCCTGGGAGTCACAAGGTTTGCTTCCATTTGTCTGTTGCATGGGTTTAGGGCACGGGCCTGTTAGAAGGGTTGCTGCCATTTGTCTGCTGCATGGGGATAGGGCACGGGCCAGGAAGTCATCATCATCATCATCATCATCAATCGTATTTATTGAGCGCTTACTATGTGCAGAGCACTGTACTAAGCGCTTGGGAAGTACAAATTGGCAACATATAGAGACAGTCCCTACCCAACAGTGGGCTCACAGTCTGAAAGGGGGAGACAGAGAACAAAACCAAACATACTAACAAAATAAAATAAATAGAATAGATATGTACAAATAAATTAAATAAATAAATAAATAAATAGAGTAAAAAAATATGTACAAACATATATACATATATACAGGTGCTGTGGGGAAGGGAGGGAGGTAATATGGGGGGATGGAGAGGGGGACGAGGGGGAGAGGAAGGAAGGGGCTCAGTCTGGGAAGGCCTCCTGGAGGAGGTGAGCTCTCAGCAGGGCCTTGAAGGGAGGAAGAGAGCTAGCTTGGCGGATGGGCAGAGGGAGGGCATTCCAGGCCCGGGGGATGACGTGAGCCGGGGGTCGACGGCGGAACAGGCGAGAGCGAGGTACGGTGAGGAGATCAGCGGTGGAGGAGCGGAGGGTGCGGGCTGGGCTGTAGAAGGAGAGAAGGGAGGTGAGGTAGGAGGGGGCGAGGTGATGGACAGCCTTGAAGCCCAGGGTGAGGAGTTTCTGCCTGATGCGCAGATTGATTGGTAGCCACTGGAGATTTTTGAGGAGGGGAGTGATATGCCCAGAGCGTTTCTGGACAAAGTTAATCTGGGCAGCAGCATGAAGTATGGATTGAAGTGGAGAGAGACACGAGGATGGGAGATCAGAGAGAAGGCTGATGCAGTAGTCCAGACGTGATAGGATGAGAGCTTGAATGAGCAGGGTAGCGGTTGGGATGGAGAGGAAAGGGTGGATCTTGGCAATGTTGTGGAGCTGAGACCGGCAGGTTTTGGTCAGAAGGTTTGCTGCCATTTGTCTGCTGCATGGGGTTAGGGCACGGGCCTAGGAGTCTACAAGGTTTGCTGCCATTTGTCTGCTGCCTGGGGATAGGGCACGGGCCTGGGAGTCAGGAGGATTGCTGCCATTTGTCTGCTTCATGGGGATAGGGCACGGGCCTGGGAGTCAGGAGGTTTGCTTCCATTTGTCTGCTGCGTGGGGACAGGGCATGGGCCTGGGAGTCAGGAGGTTTGCTGCCATATATCTGCTGCATGGGGATAGGGCACGGGCCTGGGAGTCAGGAGGTTTGCTGCCATTTATCTGCTGCATGGGGTTAGAGCATGGGCCAGGGAGTCACAAGGTTTGCTGCCATTTGTCTGTTGCATGGGGATAGGGCATGGTCCTGGGAGTCAGGAGGTTTGCTGCCATTTGTCTGCTGCATAGGGATAGAGCGCGGGTCTGGGAGTCAGGAGGTTTGCTGCATTTGTCTGCTGCATAGGGTTAGGGCACGGTCCTGGGAGTCAGAAGGTTTGCTGCCATTTGTCTGCTGCATGGGGATAGGGCACGGGCCTGGGAGTCAGAAGGGTTGCTGCCATTTGTCTGCTGCATGGGGATAGGGCACGGGCCTGGGAGTCAGGAGGTTTGCTGCCATTTGTCTGCTGCATGTGGATAGGGCACGGGCCTGGGATTCACAAGGTTTGCTGCCATTTGCTGCATGGGGATTGGGCATGGGCCTGGGAGACACAAGGTTTGCTGCCATTTGCCTGCTGCATGGGGACAGGGCACGGGCCTGGGAGTCAGAAGGCTTGCTGCCATTTGTCTGCTGCATGGGGATAGGGCACGGGCCTGGGAGTCAGGAGGTTTACTGCCATTTGTCTGCTGCAAGTGGGAAGGGCACGGGCCTGGGAGTCAGGAGGTTTGCTGCCATTTGTCTGCTGCAAGTGGGAAGGGCACGGGCCTGGGAGTCAGGAGGTTTGCTGCCATTTGTCTACTGCATAGGGATAGAGCACGGGCCTGGGAGTCACAGTGTTGCTGCCATTTGTCTGCTGCATCATCATCATCATCAATCGTATTTATTGAGCACTTACTGTGTGCAGAGCACTGTACTAAGCGCTTGGGAAGTACAAGTTGACAGGATATAGAGACAGTCCCTACCCAACAGTGGGCTCACAGTCTAAAAGGGGGAGGCAGAGAACAAAACCAATCATACTAACAAAATAAAATAAATAGAATAGATATGTACAAGTTAAATAAATAAATATAGTAACAAATATGTACAAACATATATACATATATACAGGTGCAGTGGGGAAGGTAAGGAGGTAAGATGGGGGGGATGGAGTGGGGGATGAGGGGGAGAGGAAGGAAGGGGCTCAGTCTGGGAAGGCCTCCTGGAGGAGGTGAGCTCTCAGTAGGGCCTTGAAGGGAGGAAGAGAGCTAGCTTGGTGGATGGGCAGCGGGAGGGCATTCCAGGCCCGGGGGATGACGTGGGCCGTAGGTCGATGGCGGGACAGGCGAGAACGAGGTGCGGTGAGGAGATTAGCGGCAGAGGAGCAGAGGGTGCGGGGTGGGCTGTAGAAGGAGAGAAGGGAGGTGAGGTAGGAGGGGGTGAGGTGATGGAGAGGCTTGAAGCCCAAGGTGAGGAGTTTCTACCTAATGTGCAGATTGATTGGTAGCCACTGGAGATTTTTGGGGAGGGGAGTAACATGCCCAGAGCGTTTCTGGACAAAGACAATCCGGGCAGCAGCATGAAGTATGGATTCAAGTGGGGAGAGACACGAGGATGGGAGATCAGAGAGAAGGCTGATGCAGTAGTCCAGACGGGATAGGATGAGAGCTTGAACGAAAAGGGTAGCAGTGTGGATGGAGGGGAAAGGGCGGATCTTGGCAATGTTGTGGAGCTGAGACCGGCAGGTTTTGGTGATGGCTTGGATGTGAGGGGTGAACGAGTGCTGCATAGGGATTGGGCACGGGCCTGGGAGTCAGAAGGGTTGCTGCCATTTGTCTGCTGCATGGGGATAGGGCACAGGCCTGGGAGTCAGGATTTTTGCTGCGATTTGTCTGCTGCATGGGGATAGGGCACGAGCCTGGGATTCAGGAGATTTGCTGCCATTTGTCTGCTGCATGGGGATAGGGCACGGGCCTGGGAGTCAGAAGGTTTGCTGCCATTTGTCTGCTGCATGAGCTTGGGCAAGTCACTTAACTCCTCTGTGCCTCAGTTCCCTCATCTGCAAAATGGGGATGGAGACTGTGAGGCCCACGTGGGATAGGGAGAGGGTCCTACCCAATTTGCTGGTTTCCTTTTGTAATTCATTTTAGGGTCTCTCTCCCCCTGCTAGATTAGAGGCTCTTTGAGCTGAGCTCATCAGCGATATTTGTGGGGCACTTACTGTGTGCAGAGCACTGTACCAAGCACTTGGGAGAGTGTAATCCAACAGTTGGCAGACACGTTTCCTGCCCACGAGGATCTTAGAGTCAAGAGAGCATGTCTGATCGACTGTCTTGTACTCTCCCGGGCACTTAATACAGTCCTCTGTGTACGCAGGGGTTGGTATGTACATAAGTGGTGTGGGGCTGAGGGTGGTGGGAATAAAAGATACAAATCCAAGTGCCGGCGCGATGCAGAAGGGAGTGGGAGAAGAAGAAAAGAGGGCTTAGTTGGGGGAGGCTTCCAGGAGGAGGTGTGATTTTAATAAACGGTGGTGTTTACTGAACACTCACTGCGTAAGACGCTTTTCTAAGCTCTTGGGAGGGTACGATAGAACAGAGTTGGTAGGCACATTGGAAGTCAAGAAGCCACTAGCCAACCCAGGATCCTCTCTAACCCGGACATAGTATCAGAGTCTCTACCTTGCTTTCAAAAAGAGGGCTGTCTTGGAGAAGTCAATCGATCGATGGTATTTATTGAGCGCTTACTATAGACAGAGTACCGTTCCAAGCGCCTGGGAGAGTTGAAAACAGAATTAGCAGACACGTTCTCTGCCCATAACGAGCTTACAGTCTAGAGAGGAATCAATCAATCATTCGTATTTATTGAGTCAGAGGGTTTGCTGCCATTTGTCTGCTGCATGGGGTTAGGGCACGGGCCTGGGAGTCAGGAGTTTTGCTGTCATTTGTGTGCTGCATGGGGATAGGGCACGGGCCTGGGAGTCAGAAGGTTTGCTGCCATTTGTCTGCTGCATAGGGATAGAGCACGGGTCTGGGAGTCACAAGGTTTGCTGCCATTTGTCTGCTGCATGGGGATAGGGCACCAGGCTGGTAGTCACCATGTTGCTGCCATTTGTCTGCTGCAGTAGGGATAGGGCACGGGTCTGGGAGTCAGAAGGGTTGCTGCCATTTTTCTGCTGCATGGGGATAGGGCACGGGCCTGGGAGTCAAAAGGTTTGCTGCCATTTGTCTGCAGCATGGGGATAGGGCACGGGCCTGGGAGTCAGGAGATTTGCTGCCATTTGTCTGCTGCATGGGGATAGGGCACGGGCCTGGGAGTCAGGAGGTTTGCTGCCATTTGTGTGCTGCATGGGGATAGGGCACGGGCCTGGAAGTCAGAAGGTTTGCTGCCATTTGTCTGCTGCATAGGGATATAGCACGGGCCTGGGAGTCACAAGGTTTGCTGCCATTTGTCTGCTGCATGGGGATAGGGCACCAGCCTGGTAGTCACCATGTTGCTGCCATTTGTCTGCTGCAGTAGGGATAGGGCACTGGTCTGGGAGTCAGAAGGGTTGCTGCCATTTTTCTGCTGCATGGGGATAGGGCATGGGCCTGGGAGTCAGGAGGTTTGCTGCCATTTCTCCGCTGCATAGGGATAGGGCACGGGCCTGGGAGTCAGGAGGTTTGCTGCCATTTATCTGCTGCATTGGGATAGGGCACGGGCCTGGGAGTCAGGAGGTTTGCTGCCATTTGTCTGCTGCAAGTGGGTAGGGCACGGGCCTGGAAGTCAGAAGGTTTGCTGCCATTTTCTGCTGCATGGGGATAGCACACGGGCCTGGTAGTCAGAAGGTTTGCTGCCATTTGTCTCCTGCATAGGGATAGAGCACGGTCCTGGGAGTCACAATGTTGTTGCCATTTGTCTGTTGCATAGGGATAGGGCACGGGCCTGGGAGTCAGAAGGTTTGCTGCCATTTGTCTGCTGCATGGGGATAGGGCACAGGCCTGGAAGTCAGAAGGGTTGCTGCCATTTGTCTGCTGCATAGGGATAGGTCACGGGCCTGGGAATCAGGAGGTTTGCTGCTATTTGTCTGCTGCATGGGGATAGGGCACGGGCCTGGGAGTCAGAGGGTTTGCTGCCATTTGTCTGCCGCATCGGGATAGGGCACGGGCCTTGGAGTCAGAAGGTTTGCTGCCATTTGTCTGCTGCATGGGGTTAGGACACAGGCCTGGGAGTCAGAAGGTTTGCTGCCATTTGTCTGCTGCATAGGGATAGAGCACAGGCCTGGAAGTCACAAGGTTTGCTGCCATTTGTCTGCCGCATGGGGATAGGGCACGGGCCTGGGAGTCAGGAGTTTTGCTTCCATTTGTCTGCTGCATGGGGATAGGGCACGGGCCTGGGAGTCAGAGGGTTTGCTGCCATTTGTCTGCTGCATGGGGATAGGTCATGGGCCTGGGAGTCACAATCAATCAATCAATCAATCGTATTTAGTGAGCAGTTACTGTGTGCAGAGCACTGTACAAAGCGCTTGGGAAGTACAAGTTGGCAGCATATAGAGACAGTCCCTACCCAACAGTGAGCTCACAGTCTGGTGTGCTGCCATTTGTTTGCTGCATGGGGATATGGCATGGGCTTGGGAGTCAGGAGGTTTGCTGCCATTTGTCTGCTGCATGGGGATAGGGCACGGGCCTGGGAGTCAGGAGGTTTGCTGCCATTTGTCTGCTGCGTAGGGATAGAGCACGGGTCTGGGAGTCAGAAGGTTTGCTGCCATTTGTCTGCTGCATGGGGATAGGGCACGGGCCTGGGAGTTACAAGGCTTGCTGCCATTTGTCTACTGCATGGGGATAGGGCACGGGCCTGGGAGTCAGAAGGTTTGCTGCCATTTGTCTGCTGCATTGGGATAGAGCACGGGCCTGGGAGTCAGAAGGTTTGCTGCCATTTGTCTGCTGCATTGGGATAGAGCACGGGCCTGGGAGTCAGAAGGTTTGCTGCCATTTGTCTGCTGCATGGGGATAGGGCACAGGCCTGGGAGTTACAAGGCTTGCTGCCATTTGTCTACTGCATGGGGATAGGGCACGGGCCTGGGAGTCAGAAGGTTTGCTGCCATTTGTCTGCTGTGTGAGGATATGGGCACAGTCTTGGGAGTCAGAAGGCTTGCTGCCATTTGTCTGCTGCATAGGGATAGGGCACGGGCCTGGGAGTCAGGAGGTTTGCTGCCATTTGTCAGGTCCATAGGGATAGGGCACGGGCCTGGGAATCACGGGGTTTGCTGCCATTTGTCTGCCTCATGGGCATAGGGCACGGGCCTGGAAGTCAGAAGGTTTGGTGCCATTTGTCTGGTGCATGGGGATAGGGCACGGGCCTGGAAGTCAGAAGGTTTGCTGCCACTTGTCTGCTGCATGGGGACAGAGCACGGGCATGGGAGTCAGAAGGTTTCCTGCCATTTGTCTGCCGCATGGGGATAGGGCACGGGCCTGGGAGTCACAAGGTTTGCTGCCATTTGTCTGCTGCATGGGGTTAGGGCACGGGCCTGGGAGTCAGGAGGTTTTCTGCCATATGTCTGCCGCATGGGGATAGGGCACGGGCCTGGAAGTCAGAAGGTTTGCTGCCATTTGTCTGCTACGTGGGGATAGGGCACGGTCCTGGGAGTCACGAGGTTTGCTGCCATTTGTCTGCTGCATGTGGATAGGGCACGGGCCTGGGAGTCACAAGGTTTGCTGCCATTTGTCTACTGCATGGGGATAGGGCACGGGGCTGGGAGTCACAAGGTTTGCTGCCATTTGTCTGCTGCGTGACCTTGGGCCAGTCACTCAACTCCTCGTGCCTCAGTTCCCTCATCTGCAAAATGGGGATGGAGACTGTGAGCCCCACGTGGGACAGGGAGAGGGTCCAACCCAATTTGCTGGTTTCCCCCCCAGCTCTTAGAATGCGGTGGCAGAGGAGCAGAGGTCCATTAAGTCTACACCCTCAGGTGGCCCCATCATCATCATCATCATCATCATCATCATCATCATCAATCGTATTTATTGAGCGCTTACTGTGTGCAGAGCACTGTACTAAGTGCTTGGGAAGTACAAGTTGGCAACATATAGAGACAGTCCCTACCCAACAGTGGGCTCACAGTCTAACCAGCCCCAGGCTTGTCATCATCATCGTCATCATCAATCGTATTTATTGAGCACTTACTGTGTGCAGAGCACTGTACTAAGCGCTTGGGAGGTACAAGTTGGCATGTGCCTTGCGGGCACCTGCCTTGTGGTACGCCAAGACGCCGGGGCCATTCTACGCCTGGTCCCCACAGGGAAGAGAAGCTCCGCGGTTACGTTGGGGCGGCTGTGCCCCCTTGGAACAGACTTCCCGGGCCAAGATAATAATAATAATAATAAATACGATTGATGATGTTGATGATGATGATAATAATGGCATTTACTAAGCGCTTACTGTGTGCCAAGCACTGTTCTAAGTGCTGGGGAGGTGATCAGGTTGCCCCACGGGGGGCTCCCGGTCTTCATCCCCCTTTTACAGATGAGGGAACCGAGGCATAGAGAAGTGAAGGGACTTGCCCAAAGCCACACAGCTGACAAGCGGCAGAGCCGGGATTGGAACCCAGGGCCGCTGACTCCCAAGCCCGGGCTCTTTCCACTGAGCCACGCTGTTTCTCTGGTGAGAGAGAGAAGAGAGAGGGGGAGGGAGTGGTGGAATCTGTCCATTATACAGTGACTAGCACATAATAAGTGCTTAACAAATACCATCATTATTATTTATTACTCTATTTATTTTATTTGTACATATTTATTCTTTTCATTTTCTTTTGTTAATATGTTTTGTTGTCTGTCTCCCCCTTCTAGACAGTGAGCCCGCTGTTGGGTGGGGACCGTTTCTATATGTTGCCAACTTGTACTTCCCAAGCGCTTAGTACAGTGCTCTGCACACAGTAAGTGCTCAATCAATCAATCAATCAATCAATCAATCTTATTTAGTGAGTGCTTACTGTGTGCAGAACACTGTAGAGCCCACTCTTCTAGACTGTGAGCCCACTTTTTGGTAGGGACCATCTCTATATGTTGCCAAATTGTACTTCCCAAGCGCTTAGTACAGTGCTCTGCACACAGTAAGCGCTCAATCAATAAATCAATCAATCAGTCTTATTTAGTGAGTGCTTACTGTGTGCAGAACACTGTAGAGCCCACTCTTCTAGACTGTGAGCCCACTGTTGGGTAGGGACCATCTCTATATGCTGCCAACTTGTACTTCCCAAGCGCTTAGTACAGTGCTCTGCACACAGTAACTGCTCACTAAATACGATTGATTGATTGATTGATTGGGAAGTACAAGTTGGTAACATATAGAGACGGTCCCTACCCAACAGTGGGCTCACAGTCTAGAAATACAATTGAATGAATGAATGAATTACTATGTTCACTCCCAAGCGCTTAGTACAGTGCTCTGCTCACAGTAAGTGCTCAATCCACCCCGACTGGATGACTGCATCGGCCTCCTCTCTGATCTCCCATCCTCCTGTCTCTCCCCGCTTTAGTCTGTAGGGAAGCAGCATGGCTCAGTGGAAAGAGCCCGGGCTTTGGAGTCAGAGGTCATGGGTTCAAATCCCGGCTCCGCCAATTGTCAGCTGTGTGACTTTGGGCAAGTCACTTAGCTTCTCTGTGCCTCAGTTACCTCCTCTGTAAAATGGGGATTAAGACTGTGAGCCCCCCGTGGGACAACCTGATCACCTTGTAACCACCCCAGCGCTTAGAACAGTGCTTTGCACATAGTAAGCGATTAATAAATGCCATTATTATTATTATTATTATTATTATTATTATTATAAATATGATTGAGAGAGAGAGGGATAGAGAAAAGGAGAGGGGGAATAGTCAAACTATCAATCAGTCGTATTTACTGAAGATAGGATTGAAGATAATTTGCGTATACTTTCTAGGGGGAACTCTCTTCTTCTGACTGTCTCTCCCTGTCTATCTGTCTCTGCACCTTCATCTCTGTGAGTCTTTTTCCATCTCATTTTTTCCTCCTTTCTCTATTTCGGTCTCTCTCTGTGTTTCTTCTTCTGTCTGCTTGCCTCTGTCTTCTGTCTCTACCCATCTCTCCCTATGTATCTCTCTGTCCTTGCCTCTGTCTCTGCTTTTCTGTCTGTCTCTCTCACCTGTCCCGTCAATAATAATAACTGAGGTATTCTAATTTGCTAAGTGTTTATCAGGAGCCATACCCCGGGGGTAGGTACAAGATGATCAGGTTGGACGCAATCCCCGTCCCACATGGGGCTCTGAGTCGAAGTAGGAGGGAGAATCCCCATTTTGCAACTGAGGCCCAGGGAAGTTAGGTGACTTACCCAAGATCACACAGTGGCAGAGCTGGGATTGGAACCCAGGTCCTCCGGGTCCCAGGCCCTTGCTCGATTCCCCAGGCTCCGCTGCTTCTGGAGATCCTGAAGCGTGACCCTTGAAGCAGATGGTTTGCAGGATCATCATCAATCGTATTTATTGAGCGCTTACTGTGTGCAGAGCACTGTACTAAGCGCTTGGGAAGTACAAGTTGGCAACATATAGAGACAGTCCCTACCCAACAGTGGGCTCACAGTCTAAAAGATGAAACCAGAGAGCAAGGGTTTATATTTCGCTACTGTTTCCCGGCGGGAAATCGCCGCAGTGTTGGGCCAGCGTTGGGATAGAGGGAGCGGAGGGGAAGGTTGGTGAGGGGCAGCCGGGCCAGGGAGCACAGCCGCCTCTGTCGGTTATAATAATAATAATAATAATGATAACGGTAGTATTTGTTAAGCGCTTACTGCGTGTGAAGCACTGTTCTAAGTGCTGGGGGGTGGGGAGACAAGCTGATCACACTAATTCACGCAAATTCGTGAAGCATTCCCTATTTTTTTGATGACTTGACACCTGTCCACGTGTTTTGTCGTCCGCCTCCCCCTTCTAGACTGTGAGCCCGTTGTTGGGTAGGGACGGTCTCTAGATGTGGCCAAGCGCTTAGTCCAGTGCTCTGCACACAGTAAGTGCTCAATAAATATGATTGAATAAATGAATGCCAAATGGGGATGAAGACTGTGAGCCCCCCCCCCCCCCCCCCGTGGGACAGCCTGATCACCTTGTAACCTCCCCAGCACTTAGAACAGTGCTTGGCACATAGTAAGCGCTTAACAAATGCCATCATTATTTTTATTAAGTCACTTCACTGGGCCTCAGTTCCTTCATCTGTCTTCTAGACTGTGAGCCCGTTGTTGGGTAGGGACCGTCTCTAGATGTGGCCGACTTGTACTTCCCAAGCGCTTAGTCCAGTGCTCTGCACACAGTAAACACTCAATAAATACGATTGAATGTCAAATGGGGATGAAGACTGTGAGCCCCCCCGTGGGACAACCTGATCACCTTGTAACCTCCCCAGTGCTTAGAACAATGCTTGGCACATAGTAAGCGCCTAACAAATGCCATCATTATTTTTATTAAGTCACTTCACTGGGCCTCAGTTCCTTCATCTGTCTTCTAGACTGTGAGCCCGTTGTTGGGTAGGGACCGTTTCTAGATGTGGCCGACTTGTACTTCCCAAGCGCTTAGTGCAGTGCTCTGCACACAGTAAGCGCTCAATAAATACGATGAAAGGAATGAGGCCTTCCCAGACTGAGCCCCCCCTTCCTCTCCCCCTCCTCCCCCTCCCCATCCCCCCGCCTTACCTCCTTCCCCTCCCCGCAGCACCTGTATATATGTATAGATGTTTGTATGTATTTATTACTCTATTTATTTATTTATTTTACTTGTACATGTTTATTCTATTTATTTTATTTTGTTAATATGTTTTGTTTTGCTGTCTGTCTCCCCCTTCTAGACCGTGAGCCCACTGTTGGGTAGAGACCGTCGCTATATGTTGCCAACTTGTGCTTCCCAAGCGCTTAGCACAGTGCTCCGCACACAGTAAGCGCTCAATAAATGCGGTTGAATGAATGGAATGAATCACACACTTCACACCCCGAAGAGGAACGGACGATCCTCGGGCAGAGATGGATTTCCCTTCCTCCCTGGGAAACCGCTTGGAAACAGGATGGATGGGAAGTGGTTTAACAGCCGTGTCCGGCTGGCTTCCTTCCAGGCGAGGAGGAGCTGGGGCTCTGGGACCTGACCGCTCCCAGGGAAGCTCAGTGGTTGGCGCCCCCCAGCCCCTTTGGTCCGCCGGGACCGGGGGCCGGGGTGGGCCGGGAGGCCCCGTGGTTGGGGGGAGCCCGCAGTGGCCTCCGGACTCCATCTTCAGTGTGGCTTAGTGGAAAGAGCCCGGGCTCGTGAGTCACTTGTCAGCTGTGTGACTTTGAGCAAGTCACTTCACTTCTCTGTGCCTCAGTTACCTCATCTGTAAAAAGGGGGTAGAAAGGAGGGAAAATTCCTGCATTCATTCATTGTCGTATTTATTGAGTGCTTACTGTGGGCAGAGCACTGTACTAATCAATCAATCAATCAATCGTATTTATTGAGCACTTACTGTGGGCAGAGCACTGTACTAAGCACTTGGGAAGTACAAGTTGGCAACATAGAGAGACGGTCCCTACCCAACAGTGGGCTCACGGTCTAGAAGGGGGAGATAGATAACCAAACAAAACATGTAGACAGGTGTCAGAATGGTCAAAACAAATAGAATTATAGCTATATTCATTCATTCATTCAATCGTATTTATTGAACGCTTATTGTGTGCAGAGCACTGTACTAAGCGCTTGGGAAGTACAAGTCGGCAACATATAGAGATTGTCCCTACTCACCAACAGGCTCACAGTCTAGAAGGGGGAGACAGACAACCAAACGAAACATGTAGACAGGTGTCAGAATTGTCAAAATAAATAGAATTATAGCTATATTCATTCATTCATTCATTCAATCTTATTTATTGAGCGCTTACTGTGGGCAGAGCACTGGACTAAGCGCTTGGGAAGTGCAAGTCGGCAACATAGAGAGACGGTCCCTACCCACCAACAGGCTCACAGTCTAGAAGGGGGAGACAGACAACAAAACAAAACATGTAGACAGGTGTCAGAATGGTCAAAACAAATAGAATTATAGCTATATTCATTCATTCATTCATTCAATCGTATTTATTGAGTGCTTACTGTGGGCAGAGCACTGTACTAAGCGCTTGGGAAGTACAAGTTGGCAACATATAGAGACGGTCCCTACCCAACAGTGGGCTCACAGTCTAGAAGGGGGAGACAGACAACCAAACGAAACATGTAGACAGGTGTCAGAATTGTCAAAACAAATAGAATTATAGCTATATTCATTCATTCCTTCATTCAATCGTATTTATTGAGCGCTTACTGTGTGCAGAGCACTGTACTAAGTGCTTGGGAAGTACAAGTCAGCAACATATAGAGGTGGTCCCTACTCACCAATGGGCTCATAGTCTAGAAGGGGGAGACAGACAACCAAACAAAACATGTAGACAGGTGTCAAAATGGTCAAAACAAATAGAATTATAGCTATATTCATTCATTCAGTCAGTCGGTCGTATTTATTGAGCGCTTACTGTGTGCAGAGCACTGTACTAACCGCTTGGGAAGTACAAGTCGGCAACATATAGAGACGGTCCCTACTCACCAACGGGCTCACAGTCTAGAAGGGGGAGACAGACAACCAAACAAAACATGTAGACAGGTGTCAGAATGGTCAAAACAAATAGAATTATAGCTGTATTCATTCACTCATTCAGTCGTATTTATTGAGCGCTTACTGTGTGCAGAGCACTGTACTAAGCACTTGGGAAGTACAAGTTGGCAACATATAGAGACAGTCCCTACCCAACAATGGGCTCACAGTCTAGAAGGGGGGAGACAGACAACCAAACAAAACATGTAGACAGGTGTCAGAACTGTCAAAACCAATAGAATTATAGCTATACGCACATCATTAATAAAATAAATAGAATAGTAAATATGTACAAGTAAAATAGAGTAATAAATCTGTACAAATATATACAAGTGCCGTGGGGAGGGGAAGGAGGAAGGGCGGGGGGGATGGGGAGCCGGAGAGGAAAAACGGGGCTGAGTGTGGGAAGGCCTCCTGGAGGAGGTGAGCTCTCAGTAGGGTTTTGAAGGGAGGAAGAGAGCTAGCCTGGCGGATGTGCGGAGGGAGGGCATTCCAAGCCAGGGGAAGGACGTGGGCCGGGGGAGAGGGCCTTAATCCAGCCCAGCCCACTCCTTCTCTTCTTCATCCTTCTCTTCCTCCTACTCCTCCATCTCCTGTTCCATGTGAAGTCAGCTTTGGCTGCGGCTCTGGCCGGACTGCTTCCAAAGACATAAAACTGCCATCCCCGTCGCCAGGGCAGTGGGATGTTGGAGGCCAACAGCTCACTCCTCCGCATGGGCTCTGGGGGCCCTGTCCTCCTCTCCCCTCCCCTCCCAGCCCCCCATTCATTCAGTCGTATTTATTGAGCTCTTACTGTGTGTGGAGCACTGTACTAAGCGCTTGTCCTCTCAGCCAACTCACCCCCAATGGTCTTTCCATCCCTTCTCCTTCTGCCCCATCCCCTCCCGCCCCTCACCCTCTCAACACCCCCACCCCGGCACACAGGGTCCCGTCTCCTTTGCTTCTAGGGGAGGGGGTCTCTGGCAGTTTCCTGAGCATGCTTGACCACAAAAGATCCGACTCTCCTCCCTGGCCGCCTGCTCCGGGCTGCTAGCTTCCCTCACATGCCTTACAGTCACGCTTCACAACAGGCCAGAACAATAATAATAATAATAATGGCATTTATTAAGTGCCTACTACGTGCAAAGCACCGTTCTAAGCGCTGGGGAGGTTACAACGTGATCAGGTTGTCCCACATGGGGCTCACAGTCTTCATCCCCATTTTCCAGATGAGGTCACTGAGGCACAGAGAAGTGAAATGACTTGCCCAAAGTCACACAGCTGACAAGTGGCGGAGCCGGGATTTGAACCCATGACCTCTGACTCCAAAGCCCGGGCTCTTTCCACTGAGCCATGCTGCTTCTCAATCAGCACCGACAGTATGTACTGGGCTCCTACTGGGTGTGGAGCATTGTACCAGGGGTTTCCTGGGTACAGAGCACCGTATTGATGATGGTTGGTATTTGTTAAGCGCTCACTGTGTGTTAAGCACTGTTTTAAGCGCTGGGATAGATACAAGCTAATCAGGTTGGGCGCAGTCCCCGTCCCACGTGGGGCTCACAGTCTTCATCCCCATTGTACAGATGAAGGGCCATAGGCCCAGAGAAGTGAAGTGACTTGCCCAAGGTCGCCCAGCGGACAAATGGCAGAGTCAGGATTAGAACCCAGGTCCTTCCAACTCCCAGCCCGGGGATCTACCCTCTTAGGCCATGCTGGGTACTTCCTGGGTACAGGGCACTGTCCTGGGGACTTCTTAGATAATAATAATAATAATAATAATAATGGCATTTCTTAAGTGCTTACTATGTGCAAAGCACTGTTCTAAGCACTGGGAAGGTTACAAGGTGATCAGGTTGTCCCACGGGGGGCTCACGGTCTTAATCCCCATTTTCCAGATGAGGTCACTGAGGCCCAGAGAAGTGAATGACTTGCCCAAAGTCACCCAGCTGACAATTGGCAGAGCTGGGGTTTGAACCCATGATCTCTGACTCCAAAGCCTGTGCTCTTTCCACTGAGCTAGATGCAGCACCTTGTAATAATAATAATGATCTTATAATAACAATAATAATAATGGCATATGTTAAGCGCTTACTATGTGCGAAGCACTGTTCTAAGCGTTGGGGCGGATACAAGGTGATCAGGTTGTCCCACGCGGGGCTCACAGTCTTCATCCCCATTTTACAGTTGAGGTAACTGAGGCCCAGAGAAGTGAAGTGACTTGCCCAAGGTCGCCCAGCGGACAAATGGCAGAGTCAGGATTAGAGCCCAGGTCCTTCCAACTCCCAGGCCGGGGTTTTACCATCTTAGGCCATGCTGGGTACTTCCTGGGTACGGGGCACTGTCCTGGGGGCTTCGTAGATGCAGCACCTTGCAATAATAATAATAATAATAATAATAATAATAATAATAGTAATAATAATATCATTTGTTAAGCACTTATTATGTGCGAAGCACTGTTCTAAGTGCTGGGGTGTGAGACTGTGAGCCCACTGTTGGGTAGGAACCGTCTCTATATGTTGCCAACTTGTACTTCCCAAGCGCTTAGTACAGTACTCTGCACACAGTAAGCGCTCAATAAATATGATTGATTGATTGATTAGGGTGGATACAAGGTGATCAGGTTGTCCCACGCGGGGCTCACAGTCTTCATCCCCATTTTCCAGAGGAGGTAACTGAGGCTCAGAGAAGTGAAGTGACTTGCCCAAGGTCCCGCAGCAGACAAGCGGCGGAGCCGGGATTCGAACCCACGACCTCCGACTCCCAAGCCCGGGCTCTCTCCACTGAGCCATGCTGCTTCTCTACCCTGTCACCTTGGAGGATTTGCCGTCCTGAATGCCAAGGTTAAGAGTGAGAAAATAGATAGAAGTCCCTTCTAGACTGTGAGCCCACTGTTGGGTAGGGACCGTCTCTGTATGTTGCCAACTTGGACTTCCCAAGCGCTTAGTACAGTGCTCTGCACACAGTAAGCGCTCAATAAATACGATTGATTGAGTAGAGCGGAGTGAGAAGGGAGAGATGGCTACGGAAAAAGTAAAATGCAAACTTTGGGGGTGTCGAGGGGGCTGGCTCGAGGGGGAAGAGCGGAGCCTCTGTTCCGGCTGCTCCGGAGAGTCTCACCCACTTCCAGATCCCCTTCTGGATCGCTCATCCCAGTAGACGCTCCCTGTGGGCAGAGGACACGGCTCCGGCTCCGTCATACTTTCCCAAGGGCTTTGTAAATCCCTTTATCGATCCTTTTTTAAAAAAATGCTATTTGTTAAGCGCTTACTATGTACCAAGTCACCGTATTAAGTGCTTGGGTAGATACAGACCAAGTACCAGTCGCTGTACTAAGAACTGGGGTAGATACAGACTAATCAGGTTGGACCGCATGGGGCTCACAGTCTTCATGCCCGTTTTGCAGATGAGTTAACTGAGGTCCATTCATTCATTCAATCGTATTTATTGAGCGCTTACTGTGTGCAGAGCACTGTACTAAGCGCTTGGGAAGTACAAGTTGGCAACATATAGAGACGGTCGCTACCCAACAGTGGGCTCACAGTCTAGAAGGGGGAGACAGAGAACAAAACAGAGAAGTGACTTGCCCAAGGTCATACAGCAGATAAGGCAGCGTGACTCAGTGGAAAGAGCCCGGGCTTTGGAGTCCGAGGTCATGGGTTCAAATCCCGGCTCCGCCAATTGTCAGCTGTGTGACTTTGGGCAAGTCACTTCACTTCTCTGGGCCTCAGTTATCTGTAAAATGGGGATGAAGACCGTGAGCCCCACGTGGGACAACCTGATCACCTTGTATCCCCCCAGTGCTTAGAACAGTGCTTTGCACATAGTAAGCGCTTAACAAATACCATCATCATTATTATTATAAGGGCAGATCTGGGTTTAGAACCCAGGTCCGTCTGGCCCCAGGCCCGTGATTTTTTTCATTAAGCCATGCTGTATTTACTGAACGCTTACCGTGTGCAGAGCACTGTACTGAGTGCTTGGGAGAGTACAATATAACAATAAACAGATATATTCTCTGCCCTCAATGAGCTTACAGTCTAGAGGGGGAGACAGAGATTGATAGAAATAAATAAATGGTGGATATGGATATAAAAGTGGAGTGAGGCTGGGAGCGGGGATGAATGAAGGGGGCAAGTCAGGGTGACGCAGAAGGGCGAAGGGGAGACCTCTGACTGCAGGGAGAATCCCCCTGAAGCATCTCTGGCGGCCTGGTCTCTGGTGGAACAGGCCAGGGACCCCTTCATTCTCTGTCTTCTTCCATCGCCTCTGAGAGGCCACCAAGGACCCTTCGATCTCTTCGTTGGGATCACTGGAAGCCACTGAGAAGCCAACAGTCTCCCTTGACGTCCCGGAATCCCACGCTCAGGAAATAACACTTCCTAGAATGTCGGAGAGTGGGGCAGCCCTAGGCCAGGAAGGGGCAGCGACTTTGTCCCATTGCCACTAGCTTCCCTGGGTGGTTTTAGTGTGTTAAGGACGTTTTGTCTTAGTTTTTTTAAAAAAATGGTATTTATTAAGCGCTTACTATGTGCCAAGCACTGTTCTAAGCGCTGGGGAGGTTACACGGTGATCAGGTTGTCCCACGGGGGGCTCACAGTCTTAATTCATTCATTCATTCGGTCGTATTTATTGAGCGCTTACTGTGTGCAGAGAGCACTGTACTAAGTACAAGTCGGCAACATAATCCCCATTTTACAGATGAGGTAACAGAAGCGAAATGACTTGCCCAAAGTCACACAGCTGACAATTGGCGTAGCCGGGATTTGAACCCATGACCTCTGACTCCCAAGCCCGGGCTCTTTCCACTGAGCCACGCTGCTTCTCAGTTGGCTTCTTCTCAATTGGCTGTAAGACCAAATTAGAACCATCTTCTGAGCCTAGGTTATTCATCCAATTTCCTGTTTACTATCTTTCCTGCAATTTCCACTTTTAAAAAAACACAGCATCAGGGATTCCTCCTTGAAGTCCCCCCTGGGAAAGCTGGGAAGGTTCTGGGTCAGAACCTTGGGGATTTTCCAGGGAAATGGATTTTGTAAATCCTGGCTGCCCCTCCAAGCCCTGAGCTGACTTTCAAGGGGGCCCGTAGCTAGGGGAAAAGCAGGCCTCCATTGGACCCAGAGCAAAAGGGGGATGATGGCCTTTCACCAGGGCGGGCAGTGTTGCCTAGTGGAAAGAGCCCGGGGCAAGGAGGAGGGGGACCCCGGCTTCCAGTCTCAGCTCGGCCCCTGCCCTGCTGTGTGACCACGGACAAGTCGCCGCACCTCTCTGGGCCTCTGATACCTCTTCTTGAAAAGGAAGACAAGATCTCTTCTCTCCTTTCTTCTTAGTCTGTGAGCCCCACGTGGGATAGGGATTGTGTTCAATCTGCTTGTCTTGCACTTACCCCAGTGCATAGCGCAGTGCTTTGGCCCCAAGCAAGTGCTTCAGAAACACCAGAATAATTCTAAATTATTATAGTTACTATCCTTTCGGAGTGTCATAGGTCTTCCCATTAGAGATGTGCTGTGGCCATGGGGCAAGAGAACTCTGTTAGCGACTGCCTTCACAGGCACAGAGCAAATGGTTTCTGTTGAGACTCTTTCTTTTTCTTTTTTTCTTTTCTTTCTTTCTTTCTTTCTTTCTTTCTTTCTTTCTTTCTTTCTTTCTTTCCTTTTTCTTTCTTTCTTTCTTTCTTTCTTTTTCTTTCTTCCTTTCTCTCTTTCTCTCTCTCTTTCTCTCTTTCTCTCTCTCTTTCTCTCTTTCTTTCTTTCTTTCTTTCTCTCTTTCTTTCTTTCTTTCTTTCTTTCTTTCTTTCTTTCTTTCTTTCTTTCTTTCTTCCTTCCTTCCTTCCTTCCTTTCTCTCTCTTTCTCTTTCTTTTTCTATTTCCTTCCTTCTTTCCTTCCTTCTTTCCTCCCTTCTTTCCTCCCTCCCTCCCTCCCTCCCTTCCTCCCTTCCTTCCTTCCTTCCTTCCTTCCTTCCTTCCTTCCTTCCTTCCTTCCTTCCTTCCTTCCTTCCTTCCTTTCTCTCTCTTTCTCTCTCTCTCTCTCTCTCTCTATTTCTTTCCTTCCTTCCTTCCTTCCTTCCTTCCTTCCTTTCTCTCTCTTTCTCTTTCTTTCTCTCTCTCTCTCTTTCCCTCTATTTCTTTCTTTCCTTCTTTCCTCCCTTCTTTCCTCCCTCCCTCCCTCCCTTCCTCCTTCCTTCCTTCCTTCCTTCCTTCCTTCCTTCCTTTCTTCCTTTCTCTCTCTTTTTCTTTCTTTCTCTCTCTTTCTCTTTCTCTTTATTTCTTTCTTTCCTTCTTTCCTCCCTTCTTTCCTCCCTCCCTCCCTCCTTCCTTCCTTCCTTCCTTCCTTCCTTCCTTCCTTCCTTCCTTCCTTCCTTCCTTCCTTCCTTCCTTCCTTCCTTCCTTCCTCTCTCTCTCTCTCTCTTTCCTTCTTTCTTCCCTTCTTTCCTCCCTCCCTCCCTCCCTCGCTCCCTCCTTCCTTCCTTCTTTCCTTCCTTCCTCTCTCTCTCTCTCTCTCTCTCTCTCTCTCTCTCTCTTTCCTTCCTTCTTTCTTCCCTTCTTTCCTCCCTCCCTCGCTCCTTCCTTCCTTCCTTCCTTCCTTCCTTCCTTCTCTCCTCCCACCCTTTCCCTCTCACCCCCCACCATCCCTCCTGGCTCCTGAGCATGGGTTGGAATCTGTGGTGATGCTTCCTAGTGGCAGAGAACATTTTGTCTTCATCCTCTAAGGGGAAAGACTTTGAAAAGTGAAACGTTAACGACTACATCAAGAAAAGTATTAAACGTGGAGTGGCGGGATGGTCTTATCTGATATGAGGCACGGCAGACATCTGTTTACAAGGGGTTGGTCGGGGGGTGTCCCCATCTATCTTAGGAGAGTTTGGACACCCCTCCCCATCCCCAAACTGGAATTCAATTAAGAGCAAACCTTCAGAAGTCTGATTTGGAGAATCTGCAGTTCTTTTATGTGCCCCCTCCCTCCCACCTTGCCCTGAAAAGGGAAATGGTGTTTTCCTCATGGTCACAATTTTCGTTCACCGCCCGATTTACTCAATACCCAGTTTAGGTTAGAGCTTCTTGGTTCTGAAAAAGAGAAATACAAAAATCAAAAGCAGATTCCATACAGTTGTTTGCCTCGTGGACTGGGCATATTGGCGTATCTAATGGCAAGGGCCACAATTAATAATAGTAGCGCTTTCCCCCTGCCATCCTCTGAAACACTGCTGCTGCCAGCTGTGTGACCTTGGGCAAGTCACTTAACTTCTCTGGGCTAGGTGCTTGTGAAGCATCATAGCCTAGTGACAAGAGCGTGGGCCTGGAAGCCTTCTGACCTGGGTTCTAATCCTAACTGTCACTTGTCTGTTGTGTACCTTGGGCAATTCACTGGCCTAGTGGATAGAGCATGATCCAGGGAATCAGAAGGACCTGGGTTCTAATCCCACTCCACCACTTGAATGCTGTGTGACCTTGGGCAAGTCACTTCACTTCTCTGGGCCTCAGTGACCTCATCTGTACAAAATGGGAATTAAGATTTTGTCCCATGTGGGACAGGGATTGTGTCCAGTGCGATTTGGCCCTATCCGCCCCAGCACTTAGTACAGTGCCTGGCACATAATAAGCGCTTAACAAATACCATGACTATTAATTATTATTATTCTCCACATCCCGGTTCCCTCACCTGCAAAATGGGGATTTGATACCTGTTCTCCCTCCTACTTAGACTATGAGCTTCATATGGGTCCTGGTGATCTTGTATCTATCCCAGTGCTTAGTACAGTGATTGACACCTAGTAAGCACTTAATAAATACCACAATTTTATTAATATTAAGTACCATAATTATAGTAAAAAAAGAGCTGAGACTGGGTGTCCTGTATCATGCAGACCTTCTCAAGGAGTACTGATCCGCCTTAGAAAACACCCTTCTCAGTTCCACAAACACAACACCTTTCTCTTTCTAAGCCCTCCTAAAATGCCACCTCCTCCCGTTGGCCTTCCCTGATTACCCCCTCCTCCACCTTTCCGGTCATACCATCCCATTAGCCACCATAGTTCTCGAGAATTTACCTGTTCGTTCATCACCAGTGTCTTATTCCTGCCTGTTCTCTGACTTAATCACAGTGTGTTTATCAATTTATGTCCACTGCTTCCCCCATGAAGTCGTAAGATCTTTGGGAGCGGAGATCACCTCGTTTTTCTTCTTTTTTAGTGATTATAATAATAAGAATGATAATAATGGTACTTGTTAAGGGCTGAATATGTGCCAAGCACTAGGGAGAGATCCAACACATGCGGATTGGACACAGCCTCCATCCCACATGGGACTCACGCTCCAAAGAAGAGGGAGAACAGGATTTTAAACTGAGGGCTATAGAAGTGAAGCTCCTTGCCAAAGTTCACGCAAGAGGTAAGTGGCAGAGCCGGGATTAGAGCCCTGGTTCCTTGACTTCCAGTCTCATGCTCTACCCACTAGGAAAAACTGCTTCCCTTGTGCGTCCCCCCCAAGCCCCTTCCCTGCGGGCCAGGCAGACAGTGAGCTTTCAACACATGCCCTGGATACTGACCCCGACGCCAGACAACCAGTCGACATCGCCTGCCATCTCAGAACCAGGAGGCCACGAGGTTTAGCTAACGACGAGCCAATTCAGCTATTCTTTTCTCTTTCTATGTTTAGCCATAAACGGTGCAGTTACCCATAGAACTTAGTTAAATGGCTGCTGCCTTTAAGAATCAGGGAAACGGTGTGGCCTAGTGGGCCTGGGAGTTGGAAGGACCTGGGTTCTAATCCAGCTCTGCCACTTGTCTGCTGTGTAACCTTGAGCAACTCACTTCACTTACAGTGCTTAGAACAGTGCTTTGTACATAGTAAGCGCTTAATCAATCAATCAATCAATCAATCAATCATATTTATTGAGCACTTACTGTGTGCAGAGCACTGTACTAAGCGCTTGGGAAGTACAAGTTGGCAACATCTAGAGATGGTCCCTACCCAACAGCGGGCTCACAGTCTAGAAGGGGGAGACAGAGAACAAAACCAAACATATTAACAAAATAAAATAAATAGAATAGATATATACAAGTAAAATAAATAAATCAATAGAGTAATAAATATGCACAAACATTTATACATATATACAGGTGCTGTGGGGAAGGGAAGGAGGTAAGGCGGGGGGGGTGGGGGGGAGAGGAAGGAGGGGACTCAGTCTGGGAAGGCCTCCTGGAGGAGATGAGCTCTCAGTAGGGCCTTGAAGGGAGGAAGAGACCTAGCCATTATTATTATTATTATTATTATTATTATTATTATTATTATTATTATTATTATTATTCTCTATGCTTCGGTTACCTCATCTGTAAAATGGGGATTACGACTGTGAGCCCTCTGTGGGACAGGGACTGTTCCAACCCGATTATCTTTTATCTACCCCAGCGATTGGCACATAGTAAGCACTTAGCAAATGCCACAGTTATTATTATTATTATTACCAAACCAAATGCACGAGGACACTAGTCATAGCCAGGAAAATCCAATTTCCTCCAAGATTAAAGGCAGCCAGTGCCCCCTCAGAGGATGCATTCCAACTCGTCGCGTCCAGACCCCAGGCCCTGGGACGTTGTGTAGGGTGGGCTGGCGAGGTCCTCCAGAGAGGCAGACGGGGGGCAGAGCCAGGCCGGGGGCAGGTGAGGGCAGCCGGGGAGAGCATGGAGGAGACGGGCTGTGCCTTAAAGCCCGTCTGTTCAGTGTTTCTTGCAAGCCGAGGCTTGGGGCCCGGGGCTGTTGGTGCCAAAGATGACCAGGAAGAACTGCCCGTTCGCCAACCCCCCAAACGGTAAAGGTCAGCCGGGGCTTGGGCCCGGGGCCTCAGATTCCCCTCAGGAGGGTCTCTCGGGCCCCCCGCCCTGCTGGGAGCGGGAACCAGTTGGAAGGCAGGCCCGCCCTGGCCAGCTGGGTACTTGACAGACATCTGGTGGAGATCACAAACCTCCGCGCCACTCCACCAGTCCAGCTCGCATCTGGATTCCTTCTCAGAAAAACAACCTTCTTCCATGACCCCCGTCTGTCTGTCCCGTCCGTGGAACGCGGGTTCCGGCTTGTTGGGCTCCCCAGGGGGCTGAGGGGGCGGGCAGAGGTGGGGCCGGGATGCTTCGCCCCCACAAAGAGAGGGGCCACAGGGACCCCGACTTCCCTGTGGGAAGTCCCTCCTCCCCATCCCGGCCAAGGATCTTGAGCCCCCAGTGATCCCTTCTTTCTTCCCCTCTCCCAGCCCCACAGCACTTATGTCCATATCTGTCATTGATTTATTTATAGTAACATCTGTCTCCCCATATCTAATAATATTAATAATAATAATAATGGTACTTCTTAAGCGCTTACTACGTGCCAGCACTGTACTAAGCACTGGGGTGGATACAAGCAAGTCGGGTTGGACACAGTCCCTGTCCCATGTGGGGCTCACAGTCTCAATCCCCATTTCCCAGATGAGGTAACTGAGGCGCAGAGAAGTGAGGTGACTTGCCTAAGGTCACACAGCAGAATGATGTGTATAGATCTATAATTCTATTTATTTATATTGATGCTATTGATGCCTGTCTGTTTTGTTTCTTTAGCTGTCCGTCTCCCCACTTCTAGACTGTGAGCCCATTGTTGGGTAGGGATTATCTCTATTTGTTACCGAATTGGACTTTCCAAGCGCCTAGTCCAGTGCTTTGCACACAGTAAGCGCTCATAAATATGATCGTTTGAATGAATGACAAGCAGTAGTCATTCCTTCATTTTCATTCAATCGTATTTATTGAGCGTTTACTGTGTGCAGAGCCCTTGGGAAGTACAGGTTGGCAACATATAGAGACGGTCCCTACCCAACAGCGGGCTCACAGTCTAGAAGGGGGAAATCCTGGGCCTCGTTGGATAACCCAAAATTAGGAATCTGAAAAGAGCGGCAGATTTAAAAGCATTTGTTTCATACGTATTGGTTCCTCTGAAAGTGGGGCTGCAGTTTATTTCGGAACATTTCCTTCCAGGACCAAGCTTGCTCGTTTGTGCTGTGATTCCGGGGCTTTCAGCGTACTGGAGAGTTTCAGGGTCACGAAGGGAGGTCGCTAATCATGTTCCGTTTCCAAAAGCAAACTAATCAGATTGGGCATAGTCCGTGACCCACCTAGGGCTCACAGTCTTAATCCCCATTTTACAGATGAGGCCCAGAGAAGTGAAGTGATGTGCCCAAGCAGGCAAGTGGCGGAGCCGGGATGAGCCCCCAAGTCCTTCTTACTCCCGGGCCCGGGCTCTAACCACTAGACCATGCTGCTTCTCAATTGTAGTCTTGACACCGGCCCAGTTGAGGGGCAGGGAAGGTCATGCTGTTGTATCCGCTTCCCGTCCCTTCGGAGAGACTCCTCGGCCGCGCTCGGGAAAGGGAAATGTAAGGAGGATGAGGGCCTTTTGTTACGGCTGATTGTCTCCTCTCTGATGGAGTGGTCCCTCGTCCATCTCCAGTAGTCAATGGGGCGGTTGGGCGTGTTGTCCTTCTCTCCCCGGCCACCCCACACCCTGTGAGCGGCTGGGAGAAACCGGAGCGAGAACATGGAGCGAGGATGTGGAGCAGGATTCCCAGACATGAGGAGGGGAGGGGTTCAGCTCTGGCCATCAAAGCAGGGTGGGGAACCTTCAAATCACCAGCCCCGAGACTGGGAGATCCTTCCTTTCTGCGGCCCGGTGCTCCGGGGACAGACAGCTGAACAAAGAGAGCGGAGGGCCGGGAAAAGGGGAACGGGAGAGCGGGAGAAGGAGGAAGACAAGATGGGGAGACACAGGTGGGAGAGGGGGAGAGGAAAGAGGGAGAGAACCCCCACCCATTAAGCCCCCAGCAGGCAGCGGTGTGACACCAACAAGGGAAAACATCACACCAGTTACCTCGGAGACACTCCTGGTGTTTGTAAATATTGAAAAATCAGCAGAAGCTGTAAAGATAGCGACTCTCGGAGATGGTGACTTGTCGCAAAGCTTCTGCTTAGGTGAAAATCACCGTGTCTTTCTCCTGGCTCCCTCCTACCGAAAAAGGACGAGTTACCCCAAAATAAATCTCTTTCTGAACATCTGTCTCTTCTGAGTCTTGCACAGCTGGGCGTGTGTGTGTTGTGTGTTTGTGTGTGTGTGCTGTGTGTTTGTCAGGGAAGAGTGCCTGGGCTTGTGCTTCCCTTCTTTCTCTGCTTTCCCTGTTTATCTTTCTCTCTTCTTTTTTGACCTTTTTTTTATCTCTGAGCCTATCTCTGACTCTGTCTTTCTATCTCTGTCTCAAACTCTTTCTGCCTTTGTCTCTGCCTTTTCATCTTTTTTTTAAAAAAAAACCCACGATATTTGTTAAGTGCCAGGCATTGTATTCAGCCCTGGGGTAGATACAAGTTATCTCTGACTCTGTCTTTCTATCTCTGTCTCAGACTCTTTCTGCCTGTCTTTGTCTCTGCCTTTTCATCTTTTTATTTAAAAAAAACAACGATATTTGTTCAGTGCCAGGCACTGTACTCGGCACTGGGGTAGATATAAGTTAATCAGGTTGGACACAGTCCTTGTCACACATCGAGGCACAGTGAAGTGACTTGTCCAAGGCCACACAACAGACAAGTGGCATTAGAACCCAGGCCCATGTTCTAACCATTAGGGAAAGCTGCTCATCTCTCTCTACCTCATTCTGTCTCTCTCTGCCTCTGTCTTTCTCTTTTTCTTGCCTCTTCCTTCCCAGCTAGTTTAGATCTTTAGCCCAGCCTCCTCACAGCCCAACCTGAACCACACTTCGAGGGCCAAAAAATAAAAATATGGTTGTCCCCCCACCACCGACCCTTCACACCCAGGAGCCCTGCTACTTCTCTGTCTCCAGTATTTAGCCTCTTTGATGACATATCACTTCTTTTAGACTGTGAGCCCACTGTCTTCTAGACTGTGAGCCCCCTGTTGGGTAGGGACTGTCTCTATATGTTGCCAACTTGTCCTTCCCAAGCGCTTAGTACAGTGCTCTGCACACAGCAAGCGCTTAATAAATACGATTGATTGATTGACTGATTCTTAAATTGTTCCTCCCCCAGTAGTGCGATCCACTTGATCCACCAGCATGGCCTAGAGGAAAGAGCCCAGGCTTGGGAGTGAGGGGACCTGGGTTCTAGTCCCGCCCCATCCCTGCTGTGTGACCTTGGGCAAGTCACTTCACTTCTCTGGGCCTCAGTTACCTCATCTGTAAAAGGGGGAGTCAATGCCTGTTCATCTTCCTACTTAGACTGTGAGCCCCATGTGGGACAGGGACTGTGTCTGACCTGATCATCCTGTATCTTACCTGGTGCTTAGAACAGTGTTTGAGGTATAGTAAATGTTTAACAAACATTATTATTATTATTATTATTATTATTATTATTATTATTATTATTATTGTTATTATTATTACCCGAACCCACAGGGGAAATAGTCTAAGAAAACTTATCGGGCTTCAAAAACCCAGATTCGTCTACTCACCTGCCCTCCCCTGTACCTTTCTTGGGGCCAAAGCGCCTCAGGTATGAAGTTTGACATCCCGCCATGCTATTTGAGCCGGGTATCACTTTCTGATGTGGCCAACACAAGCTTGTTATCAATCACTCAATCAATCAATCGTATTTATTGAGCGCTTACTGTGTGCAGAGCACTGTACTAAGCGCTTGGGAAGTACAAGTTGGCAACATGTAGAGACAGTCCCTACCCAACAGTGGGCTCACAGTCTAGAAGGGGGAGACAGAGAACAAAACAAAACATATTAACAAAATAAAATAAATAGAATAGATATGTACAAGTAAAGTAAATAAATAGAGGAATAAATATGTACAAACATATATACATATATACAGGTGCTGTGGGGAAGGGAAGGAGGTAAGACGGGGGGGATGGAGAGGGGGACGAGGCCAGACACACCTTAGAAAGACATCTTAAAAGTCGTGCTGAGTGAAAATAGTTACGAAAAACTCATTCCTGAGAAAAGATTTCTCTTAGAGGGAAAAAAATGAACCCAAGAGACCTGACAGCCCGGGTTGTGTTTTCCCAACAGCTCATCGGCAAACTTTGGGAATTCCCACGACCCGAGGACAGCATTCCAAGACCCGTCCAGAGCTACCTCCAGTGTGGCCTGGTCCCTGGATCTGACCAAGGTCCAAGAACGAAGCGAGATTGGAGCCGCAAGTAGGAGCCAAGGTATGTAGTGAGCGCCGTCGGAGAGCCGAGTACTATACTAAGCGCTTGGAAGAATGAATACACCACCAGCAAAACACCCATTCCCAGCCCACGAGGAGCTTAATTTTCTAATGAGAAGCACCGTGGCCTAGTGGAAAGAACACGGGCCTGAGACTCAGACCTGGGTTCTAATCCTGCCTCTGCCACTTATCCGCTGGGTGACCTTGGGCAAGTCACTTCCGTGGGCCTCAGTTAGCTCATCTGTAAAATGGGGATTAAGACTGTGAGCCCTGTGTGGGTCACGGACTGTGTCCGATCTGATTCGTTTGTACTTGCCCCAGCGCTTAGTACAGTGCCTAGCATATAGTAAGTGCTTAAAAAATACCATAAAAAAATGGTGGAGTTGGAACTGGACCCCAGCTTGATGTTCCCCCAAGGTTAAGTCTCATTGCAGCCATTTTCTCCGGCAATCAGTCAATCAAAGGTCTTTTATTCTGTGTTTCCCAGGTACATAGTACAGTGCACTAAGTGGATGCTTGTCATATGCAGTGTGGCCTAGTGGAAAGAGCATGGCCTTGGGAGTCAGAGGGTGTGGGTTCTAATCCTGGCTCCGCCACATGCCTGCTGTGTGACCTTGGGCAAGGGACTTCTCTGTGCCTCAGTCACCTCACCTGTAAAACGAGGATGAAGACCGAGAGCCCCGTGTGCGTCAGGGACCGTGTCCGACCTGATTACCTTTAACCTACCCCAGTGCTTAGAACAGGGCTTGGCACATAGGAAGTGCTTAAATACCACTATACCACGGGAAGGCGGAGTATAATCAAGGAAGACCTGGAGGAGGCAGGTTTTCAGGAGGCTTTGAAGCCGAGGAAAGCCAGAGTCTGTCGGGTCTGAAGGGTACAGGTGCTGTCCGTTCGGTCTCCCCACTTCTGTCCTGGAGTTCGCCCCGCCCTTGCGAAACCACTTTTCCCCGGAAGGCCGCCGGTCGCGGAACTGGCCGCGTTTCCAGACTGCTGATTCATTCATTCATTCAATCGTATTTATTGAGCGCTTACTGTGTGCAGAGCACTGTACTAAGCGCTTGGAAGGACAAGTTGATGGGCGGACTCTCCTCCCCCTCCCCACGGCGGGTCGGTACAGCCTCCCGGAGGCCGCAGCCAAGGCCCGGGTCCCCCTGACGGTCCTCTTGGCACCTGACAGTCACTTCAGACGCTCCTTGGCGGGAGGACGGGTGGGTGGGCGGGCAGCAAGCTTCAGAATCGCTCAGGTAAGCGTTCCGCCAGCCCCCCCTGAGATGAGAGCAGTTTTTCCTTGTCTGATTCACGGCCGACCTGTGAACGCTCCTCCGGCGGCCGGGAGAGGAGGGGTGACCAGTCCAGCGGAGAGACACATGCCGTCTCTCTGTTTGGGGCCCCCGGGGGACTGGGATCCCACCCACGACCTACCCACCTGCTTCTCCTCCCTCCTCCCGTCGGGAAGTGACCACAGTGTCCTTCTCCCCAGCTAGACGGGAAACTCTTCGAGGGAAGGGATTGAGTCTGTCATAGCCTTAGCCGCGTGGCCTACAGCAAGCAGCCTCGACTTGTGGGAAAACCGTGGGCCCGGGAGCCGGAGGTCCTAATCCTAGCTCTGCCATTTCTAGACTGTGAGCCCGTTGTCGGGTAGGGACCGTCTCTATACGTTGCCAACTTGTATTTCCCAAATGCTTAGTACAGCGCTCTGCACACAGTAAGCGCTCAATACGATTGAATGAATGAATGAATATAGCTATAATTCCATTTGTTTTGACAATTCTGACACCTGTCTACATGTTTTGTTTTGTTGTCTGTCTCCCCCTTCTAGACTGTGAGCCCATTGTTGGGTAGGGACCGTCTCTATATGTTGCCAACTTGTACTCCCCAAGCGCTTAGTACAGCGCTCTGCACACAGTAAGCGCTCAATAAATATGATTGAATGAACGAATGAATGAATATAGCTATAATTCTATTTGTTTTGACAATTCTGACACCTGTCTACATGTTTTGTTTTGTTGTCTGTCTCCCCCTTCTAGACTGTGAGCCCACTGTTGGGTAGGGACCATCTCTAGATGTTGCCGACTTGTATTTCCCAAGTGCTTAGTACAGCGCTCTGCACACAGTAAGCGCTCAATAAATACGATTGAATGAATTTGCCTCGGCTGGCGAGGCACTTAGTGTGGCTTAGTAATAATAATAATAATGGCATTTATTAAGCGCTTACTATGTGCCAAGCACTGTTCTAAGCGCTGAGGAGGTTCCAATAATAATAATAGTAATGTTGGTATTTGTTCAGCGCTTACTATGTGTCAAGCACTGTTCTAAGCACTGGGGGGATACAAGGTAATCATGGCTGTCCCACGTGGGGCTCACAGTCTTAATCCCCATTTTCCAGATGAGGGAACTGAGGCCCAGAGAAGTGAAGTGACTTGCCCAAAGTCACACAGCTGATGAGTGGCAGGGCCGGGATTCGAACCCATGACCCCTGACTCCCAAGCCCGGGTTCTTTCCACTGAGCCACGCTGCGTCCCCAGCCACGTTGCAAGGCGATCAGGTTGTCCCACGGGGGGCTCACAGTCTTCATCTCCGTTTTAGAGATGAGGTCACTGAGGCCCAGAGAAGTCAAGTGACTTGCCCAAAGTCACACAGCTGACAAGTGGCAGAGCCGGGATTTGAACCCATGACCTCTGACTTCAAAGCCCGGGCTCTTTCATGGGCTTGGGAGTCAGAAGGACCTGGGTTCTAATCCCAGCTCCGACGCTTGCCTGCTGTGTGACCTTGGGCAAGTCACTTTACTTCTCTGGGCCCCATTTCCTTCATCTGGAAAATGGCAATTAAGACAGTGAGCCCCATGTGGGACAGGGACCGTGTCCAACCTGATTAGCTTGTTTCTACCCCATTCATCCATGCATTCAATCATATTTATTGAGCGCTTACTGTGTGCAGAGCACTGTACTACTACTACTAATAATAATGGCATTTATTAGGCGCTTACTATGTGCAAAGCACTGTTCTAAGCGCTGGGGAGGTTACAAGGTGATCAGGTTGTCCCACGGGGGGCTAACAGTCTCCTATCCATTTTACAGATGAGGTAACTGAGGCCCAGAGAAGTTAAGTGACTTGCCCAAAGTCACACAGCTAACAGTTGGCAGAGCCGGGATTTGAACCCATGACCTCTGACTCCAAAGCCCGTGCCCTTTCCACTGAGCCACGCTGCTTCTCATAAGTACCCCAGCGCTTAGTAGAGTGCCTGGCACAGAGTCAAATGCCATCAAACTAGGGAGTCAGAGGTCATAGGTTCGAATCCCGGCTCCGCCACTTAGCTGTGTGACATTGGGTGAGCCACTTCACCTCTCTGGGCCTCAGTTCCCTCACCTGCAAAATGGGGATTAAGACTGGGAGCCCCAAGCGGGACAACCTTGCATCCCCCCCCCCCCCCGCGCTTAGAACAGTGCTTTGCGCATAGTAAGCGCTTAACGAATACCACCCTTATTATCATTATCGTTATAAAAAGAAGAAAAAAAAGGTCACCAAACAGATGCAGGAGACGCCGCGGCCCCAGGAGTGGGCGGGAGGGAGATATTAGTAATACGGAAAACCGCTGATCACAATCCCAGCCCGCCACCAATGAAGCTGTTGAGAAGTGAGTGGAAAAAGCCCCCCTGACATCCACAAGACCAGCCCCCGGTTGTCTAATAGCAACCACATTTGGGGGGCGGCCCACGGGCACCGGCTCCGGTTCCTCCCGCCCACCGGCCACTTTGGATCGGCGCTGACCGAGCGGAGACGGAACCGGGAGGTGTCTGTTGGAGCGGCTGGAAAAGAGAAAATGAATACCGTGGGGCCTTGACGCCGGCCTTCCCTTTTTTCCATTTCCTCAGCTGGCGGCGGGCCTGTCCGCAGACAAAATAATTTCCTTAGGTCATCCCGGGCCCCGAGGGCAGTCTGTAGAACATTTACCTCCTTCCCTTCCCCACAGCACCTCTATATATAAAAATAATAATAATAATAGCATTTATTAAGCGCTTACTACGTGCAAAGCACTGTTCTAAGCGCCGTGGAGGTTACAAAGTGATCACGTTGACCCGCGGGGGGCTCACAGTCTTTATCCCCATTTTACAGTTGAGGGAACTGAGGCCCAGGGAAGTGAAGTGACATGCCCAAAGTCACACGGCTGACAAGTGGAGGGGCCGGGATTTGAACCCATGACCTCTGACTCCAAAGCCCGTGTTCTTTCACTTGTTTGTACGTATTCATTACTCTATTTAGTGATTTATTTTACTTGTACATATCTATTCTATTCATTTTATTTTGTTAATATGTTTGGTTTTGTTGTCTGTCTCCCCCTTCTAGACTGTGAGCCCGCTGTTGGGCAGGGACCGTCTCTAGATGTTGCCAACTTGGACTTCCCAAGCGCTTAGTACAGTGCTCTGCACACAGGAAGCGCTTAATAAGTATGATTGATTGATTGATTGATTGATTAGGGGTCACAGTGGTACTTGCTGAGTGCTCCCTGAGGGGGGGATGTACTTGCTGAAGCTCAATACTCCTCATTCATTCATTCATTCATTCAATCGTATTGATTGAGCGCTTACTGTGTGCAGAGCACTGTACTAAGCGCTTGGGAAGTCCAAGTTGGCAACATCTAGAGACGGTCCCTACCCAACAGTGGGCTTACAGTCTAGAAAAGGGCAAGCTCCATGAGGGAGGGCAGGGATTGGGCCTTGTCCTTCTCTTGTTCTTCCCTCAAGACCAGAAGCGCCTTGTGTGCAGGGAACGTGCCCACCATCTCCATCATACTGTATTCTGAGTGCTTAGTACAGTGCTCTGCACACGTTAAGAGCTAGGTACCAATAATTGATGGATTTCCCCAACTCATCGCACTTGTCCGCTGTGGGCCTTGAGCGAGTCGCTTCACTTCTCCGTGTCTCTGTTCCCTCATCTGTAAAATGGGGATGAAGACTGTGAGCCCCACGTGGGGCGGGGACTGTGTCCAACCTGATCAGGTCGTGGCTCTCCCCGCACTTAGTATGGTGCCTGGCCCATAGTAAGCGCTTAACTTAGAGAAGCAGCGTGGCTCAGTGGAAAGAGCACGGGCTTTGGAGTCAGAGGTCATGGGTTCGAATCCCAGCTCTGCCAATTGTCAGCTGGGAGACTTTGGGCAAGTCACTTCATCATCATCATCAATCGTATTTATTGAGCGCTTACTATGTGCAGAGCACTATACTAAGCGCTTGGGAAGTACAAATTGGCAACATATAGAGACAGTCCCTACCCAACAGTGGGCTCACAGTCTAAAAGGGGGAGACAGAGAACAAAACCAAACATACTAACAAAATAAAATAAATAGAATAGATATGTACAAATAAAATAAATAAATAAATAAATAGAGGAATAAATATGTACAAACATATCTACATATATACAGGTGCTGTGGGGAAGGGAAGGAGGTAAGATGGGGGGGATGGAGAGGGGGACGAGGGGGAGAGGAAGGAAGGGGCTCAGTGTGGGAAGGCCTCCTGGAGGAGGTGAGCTCTCAGCAGGGCCTTGAAGGGAGGAAGAGAGCTAGGTTGGCGGATGTGGGGAGGGAGGGCATTCCAGGCCTGGGGGGATGACGTGGGCCGGGGGTCGATGGCGGGATAGGCGAGAGTGAGGTACGGTGAGGAGATCAGCGGTGGAGGAGCAGAGGGTGCGGACTGGGCTGTAGAAGGAGAGAAGGGAGGTGAGGTAGGAGGGGGCGAGGGGATGGACAGCCTTGAAGCCCAGGGTGAGGAGTTTCTGCCTGATGTGCAGATTGATTGGTAGCCACTGGAGATTTTTGAGGAGGGGAGTGATATGCCCAGAGCGTTTGTGGACAAAGATAATCCGGGCAGCAGCATGAAGTATGGATTGAAGTGGAGAGAGACACGAGGATGGGAGATCAGAGAGAAGGCTGATGCAGTAGTCCAGACGGGATAGGATGAGAGCTTGAATGAGCAGGGTAGCGGTTGGGATGGAGAGGAAAGGGCGGATCTTGGCAATGTTGCGGAGCTGAGACCGGCAGGTTTTGGTGACGGCTTGGATGTGAGGGGTGAATGAGAGAGCGGAGTCGAGGATGACACCAAGGTTGCGGGCTTGTGAGATGGGAAGGATGGTAGTGCCGCCAACAGAGATGGGAAAGTCAGGGAGAGGGCAGGGTTTGGTAGGGAAGACAAGGAGTTCAGTCTTGGACATGTTAAGTTTTAGGTGACATGTAGACATCCAGATGGAGATGTCCTGAAGGCAGGAGGAGATGCGAGCCTGGAGAGAGGGGGAGAGAGCAGGGGCAGAGATGTAGATCTGGGTGTCATCAGCGTAGAGATGATAGTTGAAGCCGTGGGAGCGAACGAGGTCACCAAGGGAGTGCGTGTACATTGAGAACAGAAGGGGACCAACCACTGAACCTTGGGAAACCCCCACAGTAAGGGGATGTGGAGGGGGAGGAGGAGCCTGCAAAAGAGACTGAGAATGAACGACCGGAGAGATAAGAGGAGAACCAGGAGAGGATGGAGTCTGTGAAGCCAAGGTCGGATAGCGTGTTGAGGAGAAGGGAGTGGTCCACAGTGTCGAAGGCAGCTGAGAGGTCGAGGAGGATTAGGATGGAGTATGAGCCGTTGGATTTGGCAAGCAGGAGGTCATTGGTGACCTTTGAGAGGGCAGTTTCCGTGGAATGTAGGGGATGGAAGCCAGACTGGAGAGGGTCGAGGAGAAAGTTATTGTTGAGGAATTCTAGGCAGCGAGTGTAGACAACTCGTTCAAGGAGTTTGGAAAGGAATGGTAGGAGGGACTTCACTTCTCTGGGCCTCAGTTACCTTATCTGTAAAATGGGGATGAAGACTGTGAGCCCCCCGTGGGAAAACCTGATCACCTTGTATCCTCCCCGGCTCTTAGAACAGTGCTTTGCACACAGTAAGCACTTAATAAATGCCATTATTATTATTATTATTATTATTATTATTATTATTATTATTAACAGAGACCAGAAAAAAAAATCTCACCAGTGATTTGCCCACTCACCACCTCCAAACCTCACCACCTCCCACCTACAGTGAGAAGCAGCATGGCTCAGTGGAAAGAGTATGGGCTTTGGAGTCAGAGGTCATGGGTTCAAATCCCGGCTCTGCCAATTGTCAGCTGGGTGACTTTGGGCAAGTCACTTCACTTCTCTGGGCCTCAGTTCCCTCGTCTGTAAAATGGGGATTAAGGCTGTGAGCCCCTTGTGGGACAACCTGATCACCTTGTAACCTCCCCAGTGCTTAGAACGGTGCTTTGCACATAGTAAGCGCTTAACAAATGCCATCATTATTATTAAGCTCCGCAGGGAGCTTACACTCTGACCAGAGTTAGACATGAAAATATTTCCCCTCCTTTCCACTGTAGGCGCTTAGTACAGCACTTTTCAAGCAGTATGAGTGCAGGAACAGGCTGTGCACGCAGCATGAATCCAGTATGGTACTCCACACACATGGGTGCCTAATACAGCGATCCATACACAGTAGGCGCTCAGTACATACTATGGATCGATTGATGCGAGTCCACTCTCTGGCTTTTGAATGCAACCCTCCTGGTCCCCGGGGTAAATGCTCATCTGCGGGTCACTCCGGAGAGTAATAAAATAATAATAATGGCATTTATTAAGCGCTTACTATGTGCAAAGCACTGTTCTAAGCACCGGGGAGGTTACAAATATAAGGTGATCAGGTTGTCCCACGGGGGGCTCAGAGTCTTAATCCCCATTTTCCAGATGAGGTCACTGAGGCCCAGAGAAGTGAAGCGACTTGCCCAAAGTCACCCAGCTGACGAGTGGCGGAGCCGGGATTTGAACCCATGACCTCTGCCTCCAAAGCCCGGGCTCTTTCCACTGAGCCACGCTGCTTCTCAGTAGAGAACCGTGCCCGGCTACCGGTGTTCCTCTGGCCCTTCCTGGCACAGTTTTCCTGCCAGGCCCCGAGCCCCGCTTGGGCCGACGGGACCACGGCCACTTTGAAGTCAGAGGTCATGGGTTCAAATCCCGGCTCTACCAATTGTCAGCTGGGTGACTTTGGGCAAGTCACTTCACTTCTCTGGGCCTCAGTTCCCTCATCTGTAAAATGGGGATTAAGACTGTGAGCCCCCCGGGGGACAACTCTATTTATTTATTTATTTTATTTGTACATATCTATTCTATTTATTTTACTTTGTTAGTATGTTTGGTTTTGTTCTCTGTCTCCCCCTTTTAGACTGTGAGCCCACTGTTGGGTAGGGACCGTCTCTATATGTTGCCAATTTGTACTTCCCAAGCACTTAGTACAGTGCTCTGCACATAGTAAGCGCTCAATAAATACGATTGATGATGATGATGATGATGACAACCTGATCACCTTGTAACCTCCCCAGCGCTTAGAACGGTGCTTTGCACATAGTAAGCGCTTAATAAATGCCATCATATTTTATTTTGTTAGTATGTTTGGTTTTGTTCTCTGTCTCCCCCTTTTAGACTGTGAGCCCACTGTTGGGTAGGGACTGTCTCTAGATGTTGCCAATTTGTACTTCCCAAGCGCTTAGTACAGTGCTCTGCACATAGTAAGTGCTCAATAAATATGATTGATGATGATGATGATGACAACCTGATCACCTTGTAACCTCCCCAGTGCTTAGAACGGTGCTTTGCCCATAGTAAGCGCTTAATAAATGCCATCATTATTATTAAGCTCCGCAGGCCGCTTTGCAGGCCGCCTCGCTCTCTTGTGGAATGGCTACTTTCCTCCCCGCTTTATTTTGCCCCCCACGTGCTCCTGGCTTCATCGCTCCGCCGCGCCGAGTCGCCTCATTTCCTGGCCGGGTTTCTCCCCCCTCCGGCTTCTTCGCCTTGAAGGGTTCTCAGTCTCCCGCCAGGGCCTGGGCCGTCCACACCGCCTGCCCGGCGACATCTGAAAAGCTCATTAGCGGGAGGGCGGGCAGGAGGGCCCGGCTGCCTCCCACGGCCTCGGGAAGAGGTCCGGTGAAACAAGGCGACCCCGATTCCCGCCCCCGGTTGGTCACGCCGCCATCGGTCAATTGTCCGTCCGTCGTCGCGGCCGTAGAGCATGGGGCCTTCTCGAAGGATGGGATGGCTTCCTCACTGTACCTCCGACTCGCCTGTCTAGATCATTAACAATAAATACGTACAAGTAAAAAAAATAGAGTAATAAACCTGTACAAACATGTATACAAGCGCTGTGGGGAGGGGAAGGAGGTAGGGCGGGGGGCGGTGGGGTGGGTACGAGCAACTCGGGTCGGACACAGTCCCACGTGGGACTCCCGGTCTCAATCTCCATTTTACTTTTAGACTGTGAGCCCACTGTTGGGTAGGGACCGTCTCTGTATGTTGCCAACTTGGACTTCCCAAGCGCTTAGTACAGTGCTCTGCACACAGTAAGCGCTCAATAAGTACGATTGATTGATTGATTGATTTTACAGATGAGTTAACTGAGGCACATAGAATAACTATGGTATTTGTTAAGCGCTTACAAGGTGCCAAGCACCGTTGCAAGTGCTGGGGTGGATACAAGGTCAACAGGTTGTCCCATGTGGGGCTCACACTCTTAATCTCCATTTTACACGTTTGTACATATTTATTACTCTATTTATTTATCTTACACGTACATATCTATTCTATTTATTTTATTTTGTTAGTATGTCTGGTTTTGTTCTCTGTCTCCCCCTTCTAGACTGTGAGCCCACTGTTGGGTAGGGACTGTCTCTATGTGTTGCCGCCTTGTACTTCCCAAGCGCTTAGTACAGTGCTCTGCACACAGTAAGCGCTCAGTAAATACGATTGATTGATTTACAGATGAGGTAACTGAGGCCCAGAGAAGTGAAGTGCATCTAGCTTTAATTCTTTTTGTTCTGACGATTTTGACACCTGTCCCCATGTTTGGTTTTGTTGTCCGTCTCCCCCTTCTAGACTGTGAGCCCGTTGTTGGGGAGGGACCGTCTCTATAGGTTGCCAACTTGTACTTCCCAAGCGCTTAGTACAGTGCTTTGCACACAGTAAACGCTCAATAAATATGATTGAATGAATGAATGAACGGTGCTTTGCACATAGTAAGCGCTTAACAAATACCATCATTATTATCTCCCCGCCGACCTCTCACCCTTGGAGGCCTGGAACGCCCTCCTTCTTCATATCTACAGACATTCACTCTCCCCCAGTTTAAAGCTTTAATGAAGGCCCATCTCCTCCAAGAGGCCTTCCCTGACTAAACCCTCCTTTCCTCTTCTCCCACTCCCTTCTGCGTCACCCTGACTTGTTCCCTTTATTCATCCCCCCCCCATCTCCCAGTCCCACGGCACTTATGTCCGTATCTGTAATTTTATTTATTTCTATTAATGCCTGCCTCCCCCTCTAAACTGTAAGCTCGTTGTGAGCAGGGAATGCATCTGTCATATTGTTATATAATAATAATAATGATGATGGCATTTATTAAGCGCTTACTATGTGCAAAGCACTGTTGTAAGTGCTGGGGAGGCTACAGGGTGATCAGGTTGTCCCACGGGGGGCTCACAGTCTTAATCCCCATTTTCCAGATGAGGTAACTGAGGCCCAGAGAAGTGAAGTGACTTGCCCAATAGTTATATTGTACTATTCTCCCAAGTGCTTAGTATGGTGCTCTCCACACAATAAGCACTTTGGGCAAGTCACTTCACTTCTCTGGGCCTCAGTTGCCTCACCTGTAAAATGGGGATTAAAACTGTGAGCCCCCCGTGGGACAACCTGATCACCCTGTAACCTCCACCGCGCTTAGAACAGTGCTTAGCACATAGTAAGCGCTTAACAAATACCATTATTATTATTAAGTGCTCAGCACTTAGAACAGTGCTTAGCACATAGTAAGCGCTTAACAAATACCATTATTATTATTATTTTAAATACCACTGGCTGACTGACTCCCCTTCCCAATGCCGTGTTAGAAAAATGAAGCCAATCCCTCCCCTCGCCATCGGGCCCAGTTATAGCTTCCCTTCGAAGGGCAGAGGTCACACTTCGGCGGAAACATCCAGGCAACTGGAGACTTTATTGGGGGAGGAGGGAAACAACATATGCAGCTCCTGCAGATTTCCTGGAAAATTTTACAACACTGATTACTGAGAATTCCTTCCCTCTTGGCATTTAAACGTGGCTGCGGGAAAACACGTTCAGATTTTAGCGACTGCTAATGCACAGAAATTTGGGCTGGAACGGCTGGACCTCAAATCCCCACGTCCCTGGGACTCAGGTAAATGGAAAGGGATTACCTCCTGATTTCTAAGTGGGGAAACTGAGGCGGGAGAGGAACAGCCTCCCGACTCCAGCCTCTGGATCCCATACACTCCCTCTAGACTGGGCAGGGAATGCGCCTGCTAATTCGGCTGTACTGTAATAATAATAATAGCATTTATGAAGCGCTTACTGTGTGCAAAACACTGTTCTGAGCACTGGAGAGGTTACAAGGTGATCAGTCTTAATCCCATTTTACAGATGAGGTAACTGGGGCACAGAAAATAATAATAATAATAATGATGGCATTTATTAAGCGCTTACTATGTGCAAAGCACCGTTCTAAGTGCTGGGGAGGTTACAAGGTGATCAGGTTGTCCCAAGGGGGGCTCACAGTCTTCATCCCCATTTTACAGATGAGGGAACTGAGGCCCAGAGAAGTGAAGTGACTTGCCCAAAGTCACGTGGCTGACAAGTGGCGGAGCCGGGATTGGAACCCACGACCTTAGTACAGTGCTCTGCACATAGTAAGCGCTCAATAAATACGATTGATTGATTGATTGACCTCTGACTCCAAAGCCCGGGCTCTTTCCACTGAGCCACGCCGCTTCTGTACTGTGCTCTCCCAAGCGCTTAGTACAGTACTCTGCACATAGTGTGCGCTCAATAAAGTCCACTGATTGTTTGGTAGGCACGCCAGGAGACAGGGAGGCCAGAAATACGCCACTGGCTTCATAAAAACGGGTGTCAAGTGCAACGTTTTCTTGAGTTGGTGTTTCCAAGTCCCACGGCATCGTGGACAGCATCGCCTGGGGGCCTGACCCTTGCCTGGGCAGATCCCCAGAGGTCATTCCCTAGACATAAACCGCGTGGCCTAGTAGATAGAGCTCGGAATTGGGAATCAGAAGGACCTGGGTTCTAATTCTGGCCCCGCCACTTGTCTGCTGCATGACCTCGGACAAGTCGCTTCACTTCTCTGGGCCTCAGTTACCTCATCTGGAAGTGGGGACTAAGACCGTGAGCCCTGTGTGGGATAGGGACCGTGTCCTACCCGATTAGCTTGTATCTACCCCAGCGCTTAGTACGGTGCCTGCCACATAATGAGAGCCTAACAAATTAGCTGTGTGACTATGGGCAAGTCACTTGACTTTTCTGTGCCTCAGTTCCCTCATCTGTAAAATGGGGATGGAGACTGTGAGCCCCCCGTGGGACAACCTGGTCACCTTGTAACCTCCCCAGCGCTTAGAACAGTGCTTTGCACACAGTAAGCGCTCAATAAATACGATGGATTGATTGATTGCACATAGTAAGCGCTTAATAAATGCCATTATTATTAAACACCCTAAAAATAAAGTCACGGTCTTTCTTCACTAGCTTCTCCTGGCCCAGATCCCAGCTGAAACCCGGCCTGGTTCTCCTCAGAGGGCGGGCTGGCCATCTTCCTGTGGCAAGGGATCTCAGAAATAAGACCACCGACTTGGGCTTTCATAATAGGAATAATAATAATAATAATAGTGGCATTTGTTAAATACTTACAATGTGTCAAGCACTGTACTAACCCCTGGGCAGATGCAAGATAATCAAGTCCCACACGGGGCTCACAGTCTGAGTAGGAGGGAGAAGAGTAGTGAATCCCCATTTTACAGAGAAGGGAACTGAGGCCCAGAGAAGTGAAGTGACTTGCCCAAGGTCACCCAGCAGACAAGTGGCTGGGCCAGGATAAGAACCCAGTTCCTCTGGCTCCTAGGCCTGGGCTCTTCCCACTAGGCTATGCTGCTTTTTGGAAAACCAGGTATGTGAGACAGTTAAAGAAGCAGCGTGGCTCAGTGGAAAGAGCCCGGGCTTTGGAGTCAGAGGTCATGGGTTCGAATCCCGGCTCCACCAATTGTCAGCTGTGTGACTTTGGGCAAGTCACTTCACTTCTCTGGGCCTCAGTTCCCTCATCTGTAAAATGGGGATTAAGACTGTGAGCCCCACATGGGACAACCTGATCACCTTGTAACCTCCTCAGCGCTTAGAACAGTGCTTTGCACATAGTAAGCGCTTAATAAATGCCATCATTATTATTATTATTATTATTAAATGTTTACAGGGCAGGCCAATTAAACTTCTCTATGCCTCAGTTTCGTCATCTACTAAATAAGGAATGAATACCTGGTCTTCCTCTCCCGTAGGCTGTGAACCCCAAGTGGGACAGGGAATATGATCTAGTCTTAACCCCAGCTCTTAGGACAGTGTTCGGCACACGGTAAGCGCTTCACAAATACCACGAATATTATCACTCAAGCACTTAGCACAAGGCTGTATACACCGCAGACACTCGCTAAATACGACCGATTCCCTAATTCATTTAGCAGGAACAGTCCCACACCAATCCGTGTGCTTGGAAGAGTCGATCTGGACACACAAGATGGTTTTCCTCCCCACAAGGTCTACACCAATCAATAGTGACGAAGCCGGTTGGGGTGATATTTGGGACCGGGCAACCATCACAAATCCTCAACCTCTCTCCGAATCATCAATGAATCCCCCATCTTCCTGTCCGGACTTGAGAAAGTAGAAATTCCTTCTTTCCTGCTCAAGCATCGCTGAATTATAATATTAATAATAACTGCAATCATAATTTGAATTGGTACGGTCCTTTTTCTCCCCCCAAGGTACTCCCATGTCAGCGACCCCATTTTACTCTCAAGATATCCCCGTGAGGGGCCGAGAGGAGGGAGGGAGGTTTTAGCCCCATTTTACAACTGAGGAAACTGAGACCCACAGAGGTGAAGCGACTTGCCCAAGGTCTCACAGCGGGCCAGGAGCAGAACCCAGGCCTGTGACCCCCGGAGCTGTGCTCTTTCCACTAAGCCACAATGCCTCCATATGGGGAAATAGACTGAACGGAGGAAATGCGTACACGAGGTTGGAGACTTCACCCCTAAATCCTCCCAAATCATCATCAATCGTATTTATTGAGCGCTTACTGTGTGCAGAGCACTGTACTAAGCGCTTGGGAAGTACAAATTGGCAACATATAGAGACAGTCGCTGCCCAACAGTGGGCTCACAGTCTAAAAGATGGCCCACGCGCGTTTCCGGGACTAATGACTTCACATTCACCTCGGCTTTTTTCATCCCAAGGGCAATCCGATCCAGTATTCAATCAATCGTATTTATTGAGCGCTTACTGTGTGCAGAGCACTGTACTAAGCGCTTGTACTATTGTACTTGTACTATTCGATAGAGCGCTCCCACTCTCTCGTGGTGCCTGGCGTGGGACGAGAAGCCCGAGGTTGTAACGGCCCTCAACTGCCCTCCTTGGAAGGCCGGACCCTGTTTAGGGTTTTCCCCCCCAGTGACCGGGACCGAAGGTGATCTAGGCCTCCTTCCCTTCCGATCCACTTCCTCCCTCCCGACCGCCACAACGGGGTCCAGATCCACGGATTCGTCCCCCGGCCCTGATGCGAAACAAAATCAGGGAGACCCGTTTTGGCAAGGTGGGTGGCAAACAGATGGGAACCGTTACCGCCGGCTGGAAACATCTGAGGTTTCCAAGGGGACTCTGAAGCGCGTTGTGAACGAGCAGTCCGTAAAGGGTTACTGCTGTGACCCCCGCCGAGAGGGTGGGCGTCCAGGGGGTAGACCATGACATCGTTCCCCATCCCTACCTCCGTCTCACCCCGCCGCCCCTGTCTGGAGATTTGGGCGAGGCGTGGGTCTGGTCCGGTCGGGGCCGTACGCGGGGTCTTACGTAACATCCCCAAACCACATTTCTGACCTCTACTGATCTCACCCCTCTTGCCCGGCCTGCAAATGTCGGTTCTTCCTGCCCCTCCCTCCTAATTGTCCAGATCTTTCCGCTGGTATTTTGCTTCAGACCATCCAGTTATTGCGAGAAAAAGGGCAAGTCGTTAAAGCAACAAATGCGAGTGATGGAAACAGCTCGCTTCCAACTCCAAAGGGATGAAGACGTATTGTCGTTTTAAGAAGGGTCCAAAATAACTTTGAGAGGTGTATCAGTTTTCCCCGGTTCGTAATCTGCTCGGGGAGCGTATGGATTCTGGAAAAGTTGCGAGCTATTAGACTGGGAGCCCACTGTCTTCTAGACTGGGAGCCCACTGTTGGGTAGGGACCGTCTCTATATGTTGCCAACTTGTACTTCCCAATCATTTAGTACAGTGCTCTGCACACAGTAAGCGCTCAATAAATACGATTGATTGATTGAGCTAGGCGAATAATGTCGCACTTCTCCCTCTGTGATTTTTCTCAATATCAGGGTACCCCTCTGAACTCAGTCTCCACATCCTGTTAGGCCAAAATGAGTATTTTAGCAGTGCACAATACTTGTGTTTTGGTACCTGTTAAGCGCTTACTATGTGCCAAGCACTGTTCTAAGCGCTGGGGTTGATACAAGGGAACGAGGTTGTCCCACGTGGGGCTCACGGTCTTAATTCCTATTTTACAGGCGAGGTAACTGAGGCACAGAGAAGTTACGTGAGTGGCCCAAAGTCACACGGCTGACGAATGGCGGAGCCGGGATTAGAACTCACGACCTCTGACTCCCAAGCGCGGGCTCTTTCCACTCAAGCCACGCGGCTTCTTAGTATATTACTTCTACAACGCTTCCGCTGTGAGCCCGCTGTTGGGTAGGGACTGTCTCTATGTGTTGCCAACTTGTACTTCCCAAGCGCTTAGTACAGTGCTCTGCACACAGTAAGCGCTCAATAACTACGATTGATTGATTTAACTTTTGGGGACGCAACGTGACTTAGAAGATAAAGCCCAGGCCCGGAAGCCAGAGGACCTGCATCCTAGTCCCGGCTCCGCCACTTGATTGCTGTTTGACCTTGAGCAAGTCACTTAACTTCTCTGTGTCTCAGTTTCCTCAACTGCAGAATGGGGATTCGTTAAGTTCTCCCTCCCCCCCTAGACCGTGAGCCCCATGTGGGACGGGGACTGCATCCGGCCTGATTAACGTGTAACTCCCCCGTCGTTTAGAACAGTTCCTGTCACACAGCGCTTAACAAGAGAAGCAGCGTGGCTCAGTGGAAAGAGCCCGGGCTTTGGAGTCAGGGGTCATGGGTTCAAATCCCGGCTCGCCACTTGTCAGCTGTCACTTCACTGCTCTGAGGCTCAGTTCCCTCATTTGGAAAACGGGGATGAAGGCTGCGAGCCTCCCGTGGGACAACCTGATCACCTTGTATCCTCCCCAGCGCTTAGAACAGTGCTTTGCACATAGTAAGTGCTTAACAAATGCCATCATTATTAAATATCATTTTTTTTGAAAAAAAGAAGTCCATCGGCAACTAGCCCTATTCTCCCACAGCCTAGTTAGGCACTTTGGGAGGAACCCAGGGACCACAGATGGGTGGAAAGCAGCCTACCGTCGACAAACTCCCAGGGCCACGTGTCGAGAGAGGGCTTAGTACAAGCGTTTAGTACAGTGCTCTGCACACAGTAAGTGCTCAATAAATACGATTGAATGAATGAGAGAGGGTGAGGCTCTTTCTCATTGGAGAGTTAACATTCGTGATGCATTATTTAAAGTGATCCGCAGAGACGTGCATAAACCATTCCCCCACAAAAAGAACCATTCAAGTAATCAGCAGGGGAAGAGGAGTCAAAGCACACAGAGCTCAACCCAGCAAGGAAAAACAAAGGCCCGGTCTCACTTCCTCAGAAACCCATTTTTCGGAACTGGAACACGATTCGCTAACACCCTCCGTGACCCTTAAAGCACGATTCGAGAGACGCTCCATGACGCCGAAAGCCCCCGGAATCACAAAATAAACAAGCAAACACGGGCCCGGGAGGAAACGTTCTGAAATAGACTGCGGCCCTACTTTCTGAGGAACCGGTATGGACGAAACAAATGCTTTTAAATATGCCACTTTTTTCAGACAGCCTATTTTTGGATTATCCAACGAGGTCCGGGATTTGACTGCCCCTTGTCCGCTGTGTGACCTTAGGCGAGGAGTCACTTCGCTTCAGTTACCTCACCTGGAAAATGGGGATTGAGACTTTGAGCCCCTCGTGGGACAGGGACTGCGTCCAACCCCATTTGCTCGTATTCACCCCAGTGCTTAGTACAGTGCCTGAGCACAGTAAGCACTTAACAAAGACCACAATTACTATTATTACATGGTCCAATCTTTGGGAGAGCAGAATACGTTCGGGAGGTGACGGACAGCTGGCCGAGTACCTTAAATCCTGCCCCGTGACCGGTCACTCCGGCCCAGGACATCGCGGGCCTGGAAACTCCGTCAGGGGACGGTTGTGCTGGGACCGCGTACCCTGGGCTGCATCACTGAGCCCAAAACACTAACTTCTCTCATCATCCCGCCAGAGAAGACGAGGCTTCAGACCTGTCTCTTCTCTTACCAACCTGGAGCAGAGAAGGATCAGGTCTGGAGATGCCCCTTTTCTCCTTCCCAATTTTTTTTTCAACGGCCTCCGTTAAGGGCTCCAGAACCGTCCCTTCTCTCGCCACCCCGGCACGGAAAAGGATTGGATCGAAAGCTGCCCGCTTTTCTCACTGTCCCATTACAGAGGACTGGCTCTGGTACCCTCCCATCTCTCAGCATCCCGGCTTGGAGAAGGGACGATGAGGCGGAACCGCCCATCCTCCCCAAGCAGCCGAGTTGCGTGGCAATGCCTTTCGTTGGCCAATTAGCTATATCGCTGACTTTCTGGTTTCCACATACTCGGGAAAACCGAAGATTTAGGCGGATTAAAGCACCGTTCAAGAGCGCATTCCTTGCTGTTGGGTGAAAATTAAAGACAGAGGGGTCTTTCTGCCCGCTAATGGATCGTTATATTCTTCTCTGAACCCGAAAATAGAACGTTTGTTTGGTAAACAGAAGGGAACCCAAACTGGGCCAAGCCATCGCACATCATTAGGCGGACCAGCCTGCCCGAGGAGCGCGGGAATGATGCATACAGAGAAATAGCTTGGATAAATTAAAACAGCGCAGGCTCGGAACAATGGATTCATGGCTTCGTATGGGAACTCAGAGGCCCACCGGGATCCGGGGGTGATGTCCTTTCTCGACGTTCGCTGGCTCCCGTTTGAGTGGGTGAAGGCGCTACGCTGCGAGCTCGCGGACCGGCGGGCGGGCGCTTGGTCCGAGCGGCTTCCCCGCGCCGAAGAGGAGATCTGTCCTTTGGCCGGCCCGCCCCGGAGCCCGAGGAGTTCGGCGGTCCTGGAGGAAAGCGCCGGGAGGCTCTCCCGTGCAGCGGTCAGGGAGACGGGCGCCGAGAGGGATCGCCCTCCACCGCCGCCGGGGTGAGCTTAAGGACCGGTATCTTCCGACGGGGAGGCTGAGGACTGTGGCGGAGATTGTCATCCATCTGCGGGAAGTACGAGGGACGTGTCAGGCTCGGGCCTGTGGGCCGGGAATCCGGTCGTGGCCCACAGCGGGATCACCGCGCGCCGCCCGAGGCCCAGAGTCCGAAGAAGACCTAATTGGCGGGGTTTCGCCGGACCCTACCACTGGCCAGGCCCTGTTTGCTGCTCTCCTATTCCAATCCAGCCCACACAATCAATCAATCAATCAATCAATCGTATTTATTGAGCGCTTACTGTGTGCACAGTACTGTACTAAGCGCTTGGCTCCTCTAACGCCAACCTACTCACTGTACCTCCATCTCGTCTCTCTCTCACCCACGTCCTGCCTCGACAGACGATTCCTCTCCCCGCTCTCAAAGCCTTGTTGAAGGCCCGTCTCCTCCAAGAGCCTTCCCTAAGCCCTCTCTTTATTCCTCTTCTCCCATTCTCTGCTGCGTCACCCCGATTTGCTCGCTTTGTTCCTCCCCACAGCACTGAGGTACACACCTGTCATTCATTTATTTATATTAACATCTGTCTCCCTTCACTCCCAGACCGTAAAGCTCGTGGCGGGTGGGGAATGTGTCTGTTACATTGTTGTACTGCACTCTTCGAAGCACTTAATACAGTGCTCTGCACAGTAAGCGCTCAATAATTATATTAATAATAATATAATATAATATGCGCTCACAGTAGAACAGTGCTTTGCACATAGTAAGCGCTTAATAAATGCCATCATTATTATAAATATAAATATAAATAAATATAAATACAAATAACTGACAGTGAAAGCCAGGCCGCTCATGGGGCTTCTGGGACCCACCTTCCTCTGGGTTTCAGGCTGACACTAGTGTGATGCTTCTGGGCCAGATACACTAGTCTTAGCTTTAGGAATCGTCAATCAATTAATCGTATTTATTGAACACTTAACTGTGTATGTGGCACTGTACTAAACGCTTGGGAGAGTACGACACAACAATATAACGAACACGTTCCCCGCCTACAATGAGCTTACAGTCTAGGGGGGAGGCGGACATTAAGATAAATAAATAACTGACAGAAGCAGCGTGGCTCGGTGGAAAGACCACAGGCTTTGGAGTCAGAGGTCATGGGTTCAAATCCCGGCTCCGCCACTTGTCAGCTGTGTGACTTTGGGCAAGTCACTTCACTTCTCTTTGCCTCAGTTCCCTCATCTCTAAAAGGGGGATTAAGACTGTGAGCCCCCCAACCTGATCACCTTGTAACCTCCCCAGCGCTTAGAACAGTGTTTCGCACAAAGTAAGCGCTCAATAAATGCCATCATTAAGTGCTTGTGGGGCTGGGAAGGGGGGATGAATAAAGGGAGCAAGTCAGGGTGACGCAGACGGGAGTGGGGAAAGAGGAAATGAGGGCTTAGGGAAGTCTTCTTGGAAGGGAAGATGGGGAAAGTAATTGTCTCACTGGATCACGGGCCAAACTGAGGAATTTGAGACAACCAGAACACATACCCTATCGTTCAACAGTATCTACTGAGCGCTTACCATATGCAGAGCACTGTGCTAAGCACCCGACCCAGAGTTAAAGGTAAGTCAAGATTCCTAGGTGACCCAGAATTGGGCCAGACCTTCAGGGGAACTCTGAGCCCCGGGAGGGGGTGGGGTGGTTCAACCACCCCGGGCCCTAAAGAGAGGCCTGGAGCAACCGATCGAAACCGCACCTCGCCACCTGCTTCGGGGGCCACTGGCCACCTTCCGCCCACGGAGCTCATGCTGCTTTGGGGACGGCCTTTCGTCCACCCTCACAGGGGACACGGCGGCGGGCTTTCTCACTCTGACTGTCCAAATGCAAAACAGAGGCGCTTAGAACAGTGCTTTGCACATAGTAAGCGCTTAACAAATACCATCAAAAGCAAAAAAAAAAGAGGCTCCTATGTGGTGCCGGCGTTGGGAGAAGAAAGGGCTCTCAGGCTCAGAGAAGCCACTGAAAGTTTAGAGGGCCCCTAGGAAAACTTCCGAGGAACAACAGCAGGCTCTTGGGAGCGACTCTGCTTTGTTCTGCGTTCACCTTTCCGTGAAAGGAACCGGTGCCACTCTAGGAACACCCTCGCCCCACGAAACACGGTGGGTCACTGCCGGCTAAGTGCTCCCGACTGGATTCAGGCTGGGTCTAGGAGAGGCCGGAGGGATTCTGCCCCGTTCCTCTCTTCCAGGTGGACAGGCCGCAACCGCGGTTTTCCAACTGACCCTGACTTCTCCCAAGGAGTCCCACATTCCCATTCCCTCGCCATGGCCATTCCCCCTCCCTAAACAACCCCAGTGGTCCCTCTTGGCAACGCACAGCTCAGCTCAGCACCTGGACAGAAGGGAAGCGGGGAAGGAAGGAACGGAGCGGGAGGGAGGCGAGGAGGAAGCCAAGCGAGGGGAGGGAGGGAGTAAAGGAAGAGGAAGGGGAAGCAGCATGGCCTAGTGGATAGATCTGGGCCCTGGGAGTCAGAAGGACCCGGATTCTAATCCCGGCCCCGCCATTCGTCTGCTGCGTGACCTTGGGCGAGTCACTTCACAGTCTCCGGGCCTCAGTTCCCTCATCTGGAAAATGGGGATTCAGACTGAGCCCCATGTGGGACAGGGAGGGTACGCAGAATAAAGCACTCTGCACATGAGAAGTGCTCAATAAATACCACTGGCTGACTGAATGAGCCTCGGCTGGGCTTGCTTAGGTGTGTGGGTGGAAGAACCCTGATTCAGGGAATTGGCGGGAGGGTGGAGAGGAGGTGATTAGCTTCTTACCGCGTGCGATGTGCTTACTGATAATAATTAACAATAATTGTAGCATTTGTTAAGTGCTTACTATGTGCCAGGCACTGTACTACAATCAGCCAAACAAGTTGCACCTACTCCCTGTCCCATGTGGGGCTCACAGTCTCAATCCCCATTTTCCAGATGAGGTAACTGAGGCCCAGAGAAGCCAAGCGACTTGCCCGAGGTCGCACAGGAGACAAGGGGCGGAGCCGGGATTAGAACCCACGTCCTGCTGATTCCCAGCTCTGTGCTCTATCCCCGCACCACGCTACTTCTTGAAGGCGGTGAGGTCGGGGGGCGGCGGGGTCCTTTCGCTGAGGGTCCCCAAGTGAGGAAGACCCTCCAGGGAGCCCCTTCCCCATCACTGCTGGGTTGGTTCCCCTCAGGAAGGAGAGGAGGGGTCGCCGTCTGTCAGGAAGGCACACAACTTTCCTCAGCCACCACGGCGGGATCACGGGAGCGCGGCCCCTTCTACCCGCTCACTCGCTGCATGCTGCGATTGTCCTCGCTGCTTTAACCCACACAATTGTACCCACGCTTTCCTCAGCCATCCTCTCGCAAAGGGCCAGCCCCCTGCTCCTTCGAGATGCTAAAAACAGCGTGGCTCGGTGGAAAGAGCCCGGGCTTCGGTGTCAGAGGTCATGGGTTCATAGCCCGGCTCCGCCAACTCTCAGCTGGGTGACTTTGGGCAAGTCGCTTCACTTCTCTGGGCCTCATCTGGAAAATGGGGATTAAAACCGTGAGCCCCCGTGGGACAACCTGATCGCCTCGTAACCTCCCCAGGGCTTAGAACAGTGCTTTGCACAGAGTAAGCGCTTAACAGATACCCATCATTATAATTAAAAATGAGAAGCTGAGATGAAGGACACCCTCTTCTCAGAAAGAGTCCTGAACGGGACTCGGGTGGATGGAAACTACCGAACCTTGCGTGTCTTGGACTAAGGCACCCCCAAAATTGGCAAGTGAGTAGACATCAGGACGGGGCGGGGGGGGCACAGAGACAGAGGGAGGGAAAAAAGGATTGGAAAGGAGAGATCAAAGGAGAAAAAAGTGACCTTTTCAATCAAGTTGGATTCCTTATTTACAAGCTGGGTGAGTTTCTGCAGATTTGCATCTACGGCCTGAGGTCCAGCTGGAGAGCAGCCTAGAAAGCCAAGATGGAAAGCAGAGAGTGACGAGAAGTTTTGAGAGAGCCTGGAGAGCCGTTTGCAAAGTCTGCTGGGACTCAGCGGGCCGAAAGCCCGGCCCGCAACACAGCCTACTGACAGAAAGGACGTCTTGGGCTGGGATTCGGAGTCGGGAGGGAGTGTCTGCGCCCCAGACCAGACACCCCACAAACCGGCCTCGGGGTTGTCCTCGGCGAACACGACGGGATCGCTCCGGGGCCCCAGCTCGAGCCAGGAGACCCGGGCACAGGCCGTCCGCCCATCCAAGAGGGGAGAATGTTTATGGTAACGGCTCAAGAGTAACCCGTCCACCTCAGGAAAGAAAGCCGCTTGCGGCTGGCTCCCTTTCCTTCGTTCCCCGGACCCGATCCGCCCCAGCCAGGCTGCCGCCGGCCCGCGGGCACCCACGAATCCCTGCCGCCACAGGCCTTCCCTGCTGTCTTTCACCCTGCCACCCACCCCAGGGGCTGCCGGCTGAGAAACGGGGCAGCTGGAGAGGAGTCCGGTTTTAATTGCCCGCACTGTACCTCGTGTCTGCACCGGGACAAAAACACGCTCAGTTCTGCCATCATCACGCGTGTCCGCCCGAGGGGTTTGGGCTAGAACGCTGTTAGAGAATCAGGGAACATTCTTCCAACAACGCACGTCTGACGGGATAGAACGTGATCGTGATGGTGGAAGAAACACCTGCGATGCCGGTCTGGATGGGGAGGTGGGGAGGGGGGTTCTCCCGAACGTGGGGGCGTCAAGGATGTGACCCCCACTTTACAGGGGAACTGAGGGGCACCGTGCCCCATCTTCGAACTAAAGGGAAAGAGAAGCAAACCCAAGCTAAAGGGCCGAAAGCACAGCTTGAAATTGGCAACAGCCAAAGAAACCAATCAAAAACAATAAATGCCCACATCCTCAGTTTCCAGTAATGCGGTCAGGATTAATGTAGGATTACGGGACTTGACTATTCTTGTGCAGCAGAAGGTAACTGGAATTTGAAAAGGGATTTCCATGCCCACCCGGCGGGGCTCCAAACGTGTGACTCTACCTGTCGACTTCTCTAAGCCCCCGTCTCCCCTCTACCCCCAACACCTGGCTTAAGACGGTTTCTCTCCGGGACGGATGCTCGATGAGATGACTGGCTTCTCATTAGACGCTCAAAGAGGACCAGAAGAAAAGTGAGAATTCCCGGCCCACCGAGACGCCCCCGCACGAAGGAATCTCACCTGTGAGGCTGAGCCTGAAATAACCCTCTAAGATGAAATCACACAAACGACACAGGTTGGGTAGCTGCTTCAGGTGTTCTTGTAACTGGACCTTGGGAAAGTGGACGCGGTACAGAGGGGCAAGGAACCCGAACACGTAAGCATCCAGAGTGGTTGGCCTTTAAAGAAGAGAACAAAAAACAAAAAAATCCACATCGAGATGCGCCACTGAAGATGGACCCGAGAAGAAGGGTGTCTCCTGACACCCAGTCCAGTGCTCTCCATTATCTTTATTATATTTGTTAAGCTCTTACTACGTGTAAAGAACTGTACTAAGTGCTGGGGTAGACACAAGTTCATCAGGTTACACACAATCCCCGTCCCACAAGGGACTCACAGTCTAAGTAGGAGGGCGAACAGGCACTGAACCCCCACTTTACAGATGAGGAAACGGGGACAGGGCTAAGCGCTTAGTACAGTGCTCTGCACACAGTAAGTGCTCAATAAATACGATTGATTGATTGATTGACTGACACAGAGAAGTGAAGCGACTTGCCCGCAGTCACACAGCAGGTAAACGGTGGAGCTGGGATTAGAACCCAGGTCCTTCTGACTCCCAGGTTCCCACTAGGGAAAAGTGTTTTAATAATAATAATAATAATAATTATGGCATTTATTAAGTGCTTACTATGTGCCAAGCACTGTTCCAAGTGCTGGGGAGGTTACAAAGTGATCAGGTTGTCCCACAGGGGGCTGACGATCTTCATCCCCATTTTCCAGATGAGGTAACTGAGGCACAGAGAAGTTAAGGGACTTGCCCAAAGTCACACAGCTGACAATTGGCGGAGCTGGGGTTTGAACCCATGACCTCTGACTCCAAAGCCCGAGCTCTTTAATGATAATAATAATAATAATAATGGCATTTATTAAGCACTTACTATATGCAAAGCACTGTTCTAAGCACTGGGGAGGTTACAAGGTGATCAGGTTGTCCCACAGGGGGCTCACAATCTTAATAATAATAATAATGTTGGTATTTGTTAAGCGCTTACTATGTGCAAAGTACTGTTCTAAGCACTGGGGGGAATACAAGGAGATGAGGTTGTCCCATGTGGGGCTCACAGTCTTCATCCCCATTTTTCAGATGAGGTAACTGAGGCACAGGGAAGTGAAGTGACTTGCCCAAAGTCACACAGCTGACAACTGGCGGAGCTGGGGTTTGAACCCATGACCTCTGACTCCAAAGCCCGTGCTCTTTAATAATAATAATAATGGCATTTATTAAGCGCTTTCTATGGGCAAAGCACTGTTCTAAGTGCTGGGGAGGTTATAAGGTGATCAGGTTGTCCCACAGGGGGCTCACAATCTTCATCCCCATTTTCCAGATGAGGTACCTGAGGCACAGGGAAGTGAAGTGACTTGCCCCAAGTCACACAGCTGACAATTGGCGGAGCCGGGGTTTGAACCCATGACCTCGGACTCCAAAGCCCGGGCTCTTTCCACTGAGCCACGCTGCTTCTACACCACTCTCCCTCCCGCCTAACCTCGAGAGGGTCCTACGAGGTCAAGGGAGGGACTGAATGAGGTTTCTTTCATAAACATAGCGGAACCCCCTGAAGCCTGGAGGCTCCTTTGTAGGCAGGGGTACTCTCCCAAGTGTTTAACACGGCGCTCTGTACACAGTAAGCGCTCAATAAGTACCACTGATCAGCAGAAATATGTAGGTGGCAGCTATCTTTCCGCCGATACAGTTGGAACGACTGGGCGGGAAAGGCTGGGGAGGAAGGAGAGGAATATGGGTGAAGCCCCAGGAGACAGCAGAACAATCTGACAGTGGTGCGCTCCCTTATGTGGCAAAACACAACAGCTGACCTGCGAAGGTTGACTAATTAACGAACTTGATGGAAAAACCTCGATTGGCTCCATTTTTCTGGCACCTCTGACGCCGTCTCGGAAGTAGAACGGGGGCCTGCCGTCACCGGTTTCTACCGCGGAGATTACTCACATGTTTCCAAAGAAAAACAGAGATGTTCCCAATCTGTTCGATAGAAGGTTGAGGCATTCCTTGGCATCTCGGTATATCTGACAAAAAGAAACGTGACTTTCAGGGCTGTGGAAGCCAAAAAAAAAAAAAAAGAAAAAGAAAAAATAATGTCCACAAACACTCTGCAGAGGCCTTCCCAGATTAATTTCTCTTCTCCCCCGGTTATATTTCCTCCTACTCTACTACCACTTCAGGCTTTCAACACTCCCACTCAATTGCAGCGCTTGGGTAGAGAAGCAGCTTGGCCTAGTGGCTAGAGCCCGGTCCGCGGAGTTGGAAGCATCTGCGTTTTCTTTCTTTCAATCGTATTTATTGAGCACTTACTGTGTGCAGAGCACTGTACTAAGCGCTTGGGAAGTACAAGTTGGCAACATATAGAGACGGTCCCTACCCAACAGTGGGCTCACAGTCTAGAAGGGGGACTAAGTTCTGGGTTCTCATCCCGGCCCCTTCCACCTTTCATGCATTCATTCAATCGTATTTATTGAGCGCTCACTGTGTGCAGAGCACTGTACTAAGCGCTCGGGAAGTACAAGTTGGCAACATCTAGAGCCGGTCCCTACCCAACAGCGGGCTCACAGTCTAGAAGGGGGAGACGGAGAACAAAATAAAACATATTAACAAAATAAAATAAATAGAATAAATACATACAAGTAAAATAAATAAATAAATAAATAAATCCGCTGTGTGACCTTGGGCAAGTCACTTCACTTCTCTGTGCCTCTGTTACCTCATCTGTAAAATGGGGATTAAGATGGTGAGCCCCATGTGGGACCTAATTACCTTGTATGTACCCTGGTGCTTGGAATCAGGAACAAGTAATAATAATAATAATAGAATAAGTGCTTAATACCATAAAAACATATACTGTTATGGAAGTGAAAGGAAACAGCATGGCGTAGTGGAAAGAGTCCAGGCCCATGAGGGACTTATCGATCTGGTGTTTACCCTAGCACTCAATACAGTGCTCAGCACACAGTAAGCGCCTACCAAAAACCATTATTTTCATTACTTCCTCATCTACATGGACACTTTTCCTTCTCCTCTCTGAAACCTATTTGGATGTCTGTCTCCCTGGCTAGATCGTAAGCTTCTTGAGGGCAGGGGGCCATGCCTAATTCAAGTGTTCTCTCCCAGATGTTTCGACAAGCCCGCAGGGCAGGTGCTCTGTAAAGCCCACTGATCAAAATAATAATAATAATTAGGGGGCCTGTTCATTCATTCATTCATTCATTCAATCAATATATATTGAGCGCTTACTGTGTGCAGAGCACTGTACTAAGCACTTGGGAAGTCCAAGTCGGCAACATATAGAGCCGGTCCCTACCCAACAGCGGGCTCACAGTCTAGAAGGGGGAGACAGACAACAAAACAAAACATGTGGACAGGTGTCAAAATTGTCAGGACAAATAGAATTACAGCTAGACGCACATCATTAACAAAATAAACAGAACAGTAAATATTCATTCATTCAATCGTATTTATTGAGCGCTTACGGTGTGCAGAGCACTGGACTAAGTGCTTGGGAACTAAAAGTTGGTGACATATAGAGACGATCCCTACCCAACAGTGGGCTCACAGTCAAGAAGGGGGAGACAGAGAACAAAACAAAAAATATTAACAAAATAAAATATGTACGAGTAAAATAGAGTAATATATCTGTACAAATATATATACAAGTGCTGAGGGGAGGGGAAGGAAGGTAGGGCGGCGGGGATGGGGAGGAGGAGAGGAAAAGGGGGGCTCAGTCTGGGAAGGCCTCTTGGAGGAGGGGAGCTCTCAGTAGGGTTTGAAGGGAGGAAGATGTGGGGATGAAGATGTGGGGAGGGAGGACATTCCAGGCCAGGGGGAGGACGTGGGACGGGGGTCGACGGCGGGACGGGCGAGGATGAGGTACAGTGAGGAGAGTGAGCGGCGGCAGAGGAGCGGAGAGTGCGGGCTGGGCTGGGAGAAGGAGAGAAGGGAGGTGAGGGAGGAGGGGGCGAGGGGATGGACAGCCTTGAAGCCGACAGTGAGGAGTTTATGCTTGATTCGTAGGTTGTTAAGAGTTTACACTGTGCTGAGCGCTGTACTACGCACTGGGGGAGATATAAGATCATCAGGTCCCCCATGGGGCTCACAGTCCAAGCAGGAGGGAGAACAGGGACTGAAACCCCATTCTGTAAATGAGGCCCAGAGAAGTGAAGTGACCTGCCCAGTGTCACATAGCAGGCAAGTGGCAGAGCTGGGATTTGAACCCAGGTCCTCTATCTCCCAGTCCCAGGCTCCTTCCGCTAGGCCACGCTGCACTGTACTTCCCAAGCGCTTAGTCCAGTGCTCTGCACGCGGTGAGCGCTCGATAAATACGACTGAATGAACGAATGCAGGACGTGCCGCTACTTCCCGCCTCTTCCCATGACTCTCCCCCGTCCCTCCCGCCAAACCCCGTACCTGGGCTTCCACCTCCTGGAGGGGCGAGAGGGGACAGTCTCCCCTGGTCAGCAGGATCCGGTCCAGTGCTCTCCGAGACATCCTCCCGGGCAGGATTAAACTCAGGGGGAACGGGATCCGGGCAGCGAACCAGGGTTTGGTCACGGCGAAGTAGTTGTCGCTGTCGACCCAGAACGTGTGAAGCTGTACCCCGGGTGGGAGGAAAGAACACGGGCCGCTCTCCTGAAAACTGAGTCGGGGCGGCGGGCCCCTCTCCCTTCTCCCCTGTAAGGCCTCTCCGACAAGCCCAAACTCCCTCCTTCGCTCGAGACTGTGGAAGATTGCTGTGGGCAGGGAACGTGTCTGTCAATTCTGCTGTACTGTACTCTCCCAAGCGCTTAGTACAACGCTCTGCATGCAGGAAGCATTCCGTAAAAGTGACTGATTGATTCCCGCCCAGCCGAGCTGGCCTGATTAGTATTTTAAGACATGAGGATTTGGGCTGGGGGGGGATAATGGTATTTGTTAAATGCTGAAGGCCCGTCTCCTCCAAGAGGCCTTCCCCGACTGAGCCCTCCTTTCCTTTTCTCCCACTCCCTTCCACGTCACCCTGACTTGCTCCCTTTATTCACCTCCCCCCAGCCCTACAGCATTTATGTACACATCTGTAATCTTTTTTATTTCAGAGAAGCAGCGTGGCTCAGTGGAAAGAGCATGGGCTTTGGAGTCAGATGTCATGGGTTCGAATCCTGGCTCCACCACAAGTCTGCTGTGTGACCTTGGGCAAGTCACTTAACCTCTCTGAGCCTCAGTTACCTCATCTGTAAAAATGGGGATTAAGACTGTGAGCCCCACGTGGGACGACTTGATCACATTGTATCCCCCCCAGCGCTTAGAACAGTGCTTTGCACATAGTAAGCGCTTAATAAATGCAATCATTATTATTAGTAGTAGTAATGTCTGTCTCTCCCTCTAGACTGTAAGCTTGCTGGGTGGCAGGGAATGTTTCTGTTACAATAATAGTAATGATGATGGCATTTATTAAGTGCTATGCGTCAAACACTTTTCTAAGGGGCTGGGTAGGTAATCGGTCTAATGAGGGCCAGGACCCAGCTCCCTGACCCGCAGGGGGCTCACAGTCTAAGTAGGAGGGAGAACGGGTATTAAGTCCCCACATTTTACCAGCTGAGGAAACTGAGGCTCAGAGAAGTGACTTATCCAAGGTCTAACAGCAAACAGTCGGCAGGGCTGGGATGAGAACCCAAGTCTTCTGACTCCCAGTGCTCTTTCCACTAGACCACACTGCTTCACTTTCCAAGCGCTTAGCACAGTGCTCTGCACACAGTAAGCGCTCAATAAATGCGACTGAATGAATGAATGGATGGTTGCTTAGTAGTCATTCGTATTTATTGAGTGCTTACTGTGTGCAGAGCACTTTATTAAGCACTTGGGAGAGTAGAGTGTAGCATGGCTCAGTGGAAAGAGCCCGGGCTTTGGAGTCAGAAGTCATGGGTTCAAATCCCAGTTCTGCCAACTGTCAGCTGTGTGACTTTGGGCAAGTCACTTCACTTCTCTGGGCCTCAGTTCCCTCATCTGTCAAATGGGGATGAAGACTGTGAGCCCCACGTGGGACAACCTGATCACCTTGTAACCTCCCCAGCGCTTAGAACAGTGCTCTGCACATAGTAAGCACTTAATAAATGCCATTATTATTATTATTGTAACAGAAACATTCCCTGCCACCCAACAAGCTTACAGTCTAGAGGGAGAGACGGACGTTACTAGAAATAAAAAAAGATTACAGATATGTACGTAAATGCTGTAGGGCTGGGGGGGAGGTGAATAAAGGGAGCAAGTCAGGGCGACGTGGAAGGGAGTGGGAGAAAAGGAAAGGAGGGCTCAGTCAGGGAAGGCCTCTTGGAGGAGACGGGCCTTCAGTAAGGCTTTGAAGGGGGAAGAGAGATTGTCTGTTGGAATTTTTGGGGAAGGAGGGCAGCCCAGGCCAGAGGCAGGATGTGGGTGAGAGTCTGGCGGTGAGATAGATGAGACTGAGGTAGAGTTGAGGACGGTTGTCGTTAGAGGAGCCAAGTGTGCGGGCTGGGTTGGAGCAGGAGAGCAGCTGAGCGCAGCGGGGCCGGGCCTTTTGGGGGCCCAACGCCGACGGGGTGGGGAGGCATTATTGGGCCCCCCGAGGGTTCCCTTCGGGGATGGAGCCGGCTCTTTCCCCCGCTTACGTCCCAACACCGGAATCCACCCTCCTTTCCTACCCACCGGAGACGGCCTCGTGAGACCCGCCACCCCATGCTTCCTCTCCACCTGCTCCTCCTCTTTCTACACCGCCGAAGGAGCCACTTTCTCCCAAGCGCCCAGGCCGAAAGAGGCGATTCGAATGACCCCGGGCCGCGGGGGGCAGCTCACCACGGCGGGGAGAAGCTTCTCTTCCAGGAGGGCAACGTAAGCCAACGTGTCGGCTCCTTGCTTGGCAGAGAGCTCGTAGTCCGCGTTGTATTTCTAGCCAAAACAAAAGGCGCAGGGGGCCCGAGACGCCCTGCGGGTGGTCAGAGGCAGCAAGCTACGTCGGACTTCCCCTCTCCCTCCAAAAGCTTAAAAGGGTGCCGAAATGAATGCCGACGGAGAAAACGAAGGGGCATTTCTAGGTGCCAAAACCCCGGGCCAAGTACGGCTGTAATCCCTGTCCTTCACAGGGCTCACGGGCTTAAGAGGGATGGAGAATGAGGATCTTAATCCTGTTTTACTGATGTGGAAATTGAGACCTGGAGCAGCTCAGTGACTTACCCAAGGTCACGGAGCAGGCCGAAGGCAGAGCTGGGATGGGAACCCACGTCTCTGGACTCCCGGTTGCCTCCAGAGGCCTTCCCTGACTAATCCCTCATTTCCCCTCCTCCCTCTCCCTTCTGTGCCGCCAACGCGCTTGGATCTGTAATAATAATGATGGTATTTTTATAATGGCATTTATTAAGCGCTTACTATGTGCAAAGCACTGTTCTAAGCGCTAGGGAGGTTACAGGGTGATCAGGTTGTCCCACAGGGGGCTAACAGTCTTAATCCCCATTTTACAGATGAGGGAACTGAGGCCCAGAGAAGTGAAGTGACTTGCCCAAAGTCACACAGCTGACAATTGGCGGAGCCAGGATTTGAACCCATGACCCCTGACTCCAAAGCCTGGGCTCTTTCCATCTTCTCTATTTGTTAAGCGTTTACTCTGTGCCAAGCCCTAAGGCGCTTGGTATTCACCTCACCCCACTTCGGCACCCATCCTTACATCCGCCTTTCCCCCTTACTGTAATTTATTTTAGCATCCCTCTCCTTCATCATCAACTGCATTTATTGAGCGCTTACTGTGTGCAGAGCACTGTACTAAGCGCTTGGGAAGTACAAGTTGGCAACATATAGAGACAGTCCCTACCCAGCAGCGGGCTCCCTGTAATCTCCTTGTGGACAAGGATCGTGTCTATCAACACTATTTTATAGTTTTTACCCGAGTGCTTAGTGCAGTGCTCTGCACAGACGCTCAGCAAATACCCTGGACTGACTGACTCCTTGTGAAAATGTGTTGTTTTCACTAGGCCACGCTACAGATGATTAAGTCACTGATTTTCTGTGCCTCCTTGCTGATGGAGGTATATAAGCTATCAGGGGAAAGACAGCTCCAGGAATGTGAATCTAAAAATGTCAGCAACATGCACTTCCTAGCTTTAGGGCACAAAAAACACCATTTTAGCTAAAAACTGGCATTCGGTCATCTTCAATCCCCAGAATTGAAACGCCTGTGGGCAAAGAGAGTCCAACATGTGAAAATCAGATCCGGAACCACCCTCCTAAGTAGCCTAGCATGATCTCTAGGAAACTCAACAAGATCCATACTTCAGATGCATGCTTAAGATACATATAAACTGCTTTAAGAGATTTCCAAAGAGCGGGTGTAGCCAATATATACGCAAGCATTAGTTTGGCCCTTTTAGTTTTAAAATGACATGAGTACTGAATACTAGCTAGCTCACCGGCCAACAGTTCTCCAAGAAATGCAAACCCACCTGTTTTTTCAAAAAGTTTAGTATTTTTGCTGGCTGAGAAACAACACCGTCTTCTGTTGTCAAAATTGGCACATCTCCTAAGAAGAAGAACTGCAATCAAAAGGGGAAATTACCCACCACGTCTTTTCAGTTTACAGTACGTTATAAGTGATGGAAAAGCTAGACAAACCCAGTACCGGGTCCAATTTCCCAAAGACAATTTTGGAGAAACACGTTTTGGGTGTTTATAATTCAGCAGCGGCAATTATGGGGCACCTTTTGGAGTGGGGGAACATACATCAGAGGCCAAAAGAAATGTTTCGTGCCCTACAGGAGTTTACAATCTGGCAGAGGAGACTCAGTAGACATGCATTGCCAAATATACAGTGCTAAGAGATTAAGACCACAGATTCGAGTGTCAGAAACTAACTCCCCAAAAGAAATTAGATAAATGGTGAAAGAAACAGATATTCATTCACACAAGGGCTATAATGGCAGCGCTTAGAACAGTGCTAGGCACATAGTAAGCACTTAACAAATACCAACATTATTATTATTAATGGCTGATGAAGGAAAGCAATGAGTCAAGGAAAGCTTCCTGGAGGAGGTGGCATTTTAGGAGGGCTCTGAAGGCGGGGAATGAAGTGGTTTGCTGGATTTGAGGGGATGGCTCCATGCAGGGGGAGATGGATGAGTCCCAACTTGTACTTCCCAAGCGCTTAGTACAGTGCTCTGCACACAGTAAGTGCTCAATAAATACGATTGAATGAATGAGTCGTGGATGGGAGAAGGGAGAGTTGGGAGCGATGTGCACTTTTATGGTTATGTTGTAATAATAATAATTATGGTATTCGACTAAGTGCATATTATGTTCCAAGCACTGTTCTAAGCTTTGAGATAGATACGAGGCAATGAGGCCGTCCCACATGGGGCTCACAGTGTTAATCCCCATTTTACAGAGGAGGTAACTGAGGCACAGAGAAGTGAATTGCCCAAGGTCCCAGAGCAGACAAGCTTTGTACTCTCCCAAGAGCTTAGTACAGTGTTCTTCACACAGTAAGCGCTCAATACATTCATTCCTTCATTCAGTCGTATTTATTGAGCGCTTACTGTGTGCAGAGCACTGTACTAAGCGCTTGGGAAGTACAAATTGGCAACATAGAGAGACGGTCCCCACCCAACAGCGGGCTCACAGTCTAGAAGGGGGAGGAATATACGACTGAATGAACAAATTATAATGCCTGCTTGGGAGGAGGGCAGCTTGTAAGGAGAAAGCTTTTCTCTGGCGCGATCACCCATGGCCAGAAATGATCACCATGACCAGACTACCTTTGCTGGACGTAAAGCGCGTGAATGATTTTGCTAAGGAAAAACAGAAAGACGGACCAGTCCGGCCCCGGGGCCCAGCCCTCCCCGCGCTTTTCCACCAAAACAAACCAGTTGGAGCTGATGAAGGAGGAAAGGGTTTGAAGTTTTTCTGCACCGTACCTCTTGAGCCCTCTCCAGGGTCTTATCTATAACAGTCACTTTCAGGGGGCGCGCCGCAAAATTTGGCATAGGCCTGAAACAAAGGTTTGCAGTCAGACATTTCAACAGGCGGGGAGGAGGGAGAAATCCGGACAGCAGGACCAACCGAGCCACGTCCCGCCCTGCAACGGGTCACTTTTCCTCATCTCCCAATCCCTTCGGCATCGCCCTGGCTTCCTTCGCTTTTCCCCCCTTTCCCTGCCCCACAGCACTGATGCATCTATCTGTCATTTTATTTCCCTCCTCTCCCATTCCCCTTCGGCATCGCCCTGGCTTCCTTCGCTTTTCCCCCCTTTCCCTGCCCCACAGCACTGATGCATCTGTCTGTCATTTTATTTCCTCATCTCCCATTCCCTTTGGCCTCGCCCTGGCTTCCTTCGCTTTTCCCCCCTTTCCCTGCCCCACAGCACTGATGCATCTATCTGTCATTTTATTTCCTCATCTCCCATTCCCTTCGGCATCGCCCTGGCTTCCTTCGCTTTTCCCCCCTTTCCCTGCCCCACAGCACTGATGCATCTATCTGTCATTTTATTTATTTATATTGATGACTATTTAGTTGCATTGATGTCTATCTCTCCTCCCCCCCTCCCCCCACCACCAACATGAGCCCCTTGTGGGTAGGGACTGTCTCTCCTTATTGTTGGATTGTGCTCTCATTCACTCATTCAATCGTATTTATTGAGCGCTTACTGTGTGCAGAGCACTGGACTAATTCATTCAATCGTATTTATTGAGCGCTTACATTCGTTCATTCATTCAATCGTATTTATTGAGCGCTTACTGCGTGCAGAGCACTGGACTAATTCATTCAGTCGTATTTATTGAGCGCTTACATTCGTTCATTCATTCAATCGTATTTATTGAGCGCTTACTGCGTGCAGAGCACCGGACTAAGCGCTGGGGAAGTCCAAGTCGGCAACATCTATTGTCGGGTAGGGACCGGCTCTAGATGTTGCCGACTTGGACTTCCCAAGCGCTTAGTACAGTGCTCTGCACGCAGTAAGCGTTCAATAAATACGATCGAATGAATCTAGAGACGGTCCCTACCCACCAGCGGGCTCACAGTCTAGAAGGGGGAGGCAGACAACAAAACAAAACATGTGGACAGGTGTCAAAATCGTCAGAACAAATAGAATTAAAGCTAGGTGCGCATCAGTAACAAAATAAAAAGAATAGTAAATATGTACTCCTTCCTCTCCCCCTTGCCCCCCCTCCATCCCCCCGTCTTACCTCCTTCCCTTCCCCACAGCACCTGTATATATGTACATATGTTTGTACATATTTATTACTCTATTTATTTATTTATTTTACTTGTACATATCTATTCTATTGATTTTATTTTGTTAATATGTTTGGTTTTGTTCTCTGTCTCCCCCTTCTAGACTGTGAGCCCACTGTTGGGTAGGGACTGTCTCTACACAATAATAATAATAATAATGGCATTTATTAAGCGCTTACTATGTGCAAAGCACTGTTCTAAGCGCTGGGGAGGTTACAAGGTGATCAGGTTGTCCCACGTGGGGCTCACGGTCTCAATCCCCATTTTCCAGATGAGGGAACCGAGGCCCAGAGAAGTGACGTGACTTGCCCAAGATTATTATTATTATTATTACGGTATTTGTTAAGCGCTTACTACGGGCCAAGCACTGGGGTAGATACAGGGTAACCAGGTTGTCCCACGAGGGGCTCACAGTCTTAATCCCCATTTTCCAGATGAGGGAACTGAGGCCCAGAGAAGTGAAGTGGCTCGCCCGAGATCACCCAGCAGGCAAGTGGCGGAGCTGGGATGAGAACCTATGACCTTCTAATTCCCAGACCCCGGCTCCCTCCGCTACTCCAGCCCGCTTCTAATAATAATAATAATAATAATCATGGCATTTATTAAGTGCTTACTATGTGCAAAGCACTGTTCTAAGCGCTGGTGAAGTTACAAGGTGATCAGGTTGTCCCCCAGGGGCGCTCACAGTCTTAATCCCCATTTTACAGATGAGGGAACTGAGGCCCAGAGAAGCGAAGTGAGTTGCCCCAAGTCACCCAGCTGACAAGTGGCGGAGGCGGGATTAGAACCCACGACCTCTGACTCCAAAGCCCGGGCTCTTTCCACTGAGCCACGCTGCTTCTCTGTACTCTACATCTATACATCCCCTGAGAAGCAGCGTGGCTCATCGGAAAGAGCCCGAGCTTGGGAGTCAGAGGTCATGGGTTCTAATCCCGCCTCTGCCACTTGTCAGCTGGGTGACTTTGGGCACGGCACTTCACTTCTCTGGGCCTCAGTGACCTCCTCTGTAAAATGGGGGTGAAGACTGTGAGCCCCATGGGGGACAGCCTGATTACCTTGGATCTCCTCCAGTGCTTAGAACAGTGCTTGGCACATAGTAAGCGCTTAACAAATGCCATAATAATAATAATCTTGGACAGGTCACTTCACTTCTCTGGGCCTCACTTATCTCATCTATCAAATGGGGATGAAGCCTGTTGAGCTCCATGGGGGACAACCTCATCACCTTGTATCTCTATTACTCTATTTATTTTACTTGTACATATTTATTCTATTTATTTTATTTTGTTAATATGTTTGGTTTTGTTCTCTGTCTCCCCCTTCTACACTGTGAGCCCGCTTTTGGGTAGGGACCGTCTCTAGATGTTGCCAACTTGTACTTCCCAAGCGCTTAGTCCAGTGCTCTGCACACAGTAAGCGCTCAATAAATACGATTGAATGAATGAATGAATGAATATCTCTCCCATCGGTTAGAACAGTGCTTGGCACATAGTAAGCACTTAACCAATACCATAATAATAATGATAATGATAATGATAATAATCATCATCATCATCATCATCATCATCATCATCATCATCTTGGGCAAGTCACTTCTCTAGGCCTCAGTTCTGTCATCTGTAAAATGGGGATGAAGACCGTGAGCCCCATGGGGGACAACCTGATTACCTTGTATCTACCCCAGCGCTTAGAACAGTGCTTGGTTCATAGTAAGTGCTTAACAAATACCATCATTATTATTATTATTAGAACAGTGCTTGGCACCTAGTAAGTGCTTAACAAATGCCATCATTTGTTAGAGAAGCAGCGTGGCTCCGTGGAAAGAGCACGGGGCTTGGGAGTTGGAGGTCATGGGTTCGAATCCCAGCTCTGGCACTTGTCAGCTGTGTGACTCTGGGCAAGTCACTTCACTTCTCTGGGCCTCAGTTCCCTCATCTGTCAAACGGGGATGAAGACTGTGAGCCCCACATGGGACAACCTGAAGCAGCGTGGCTCAGTGGAAAAGAGCACAGGCTTTGGAGCCAGAGGTCGTGGGTTCAAATCCCGGCTCCGCCAATTGCCAGCTGTGTGACTTTGGGCAAGTCACTTCACTCCTCTGGGCCTCAGTTCCCTCATCTGTAGAACAGGGGTGAAGACTGTGAGCCCCCCGTGGGACAACCTGATCACCTTGTAACCTCCCCAGTGCTTAGTACAGTGCTTTGCACATAGTGCTTAATAAATGCCATCATTATTACCTCCCCCAGCGCTTAGAACAGTGCTTGGCAAGCGCTTAGTCCTGTGCTCTGCACACAGTAAGCGCTAAATAAATACGATTGGATGAATGAATGAATGGTTGGTACATAGTAAGCGCTTAACATATGCCATCATCATCATTATACAAGGTAAGATCCAAGGTGATGAGGTTGTCCCCCATGGGGCTCAAAGGCCTCATTCCCATTTGACAGATGAGGGAACTGAGGCCCAGAGAAGTGAAGTGACTTGCCCAAGGTGATTATTATGATGATGATGGTATTGGTTAGGCGCTTACTGTGTGCCAAGCCCTGTTGTAAGCACTGGGGGAGATCCGAGGTGATGAGGTTGTCCCCCGTGGGGCTCATAGGCTTCATCCCCATTTGACAGATAAGTGAGGCCCAGAGAAGTGAAGTGACTTGCCCAAGGTGATTATTAATAATAATGATGGCATTTATTAAGCGTTTACTCTGTGTAAAGCACTGTTCTAAGCGCTGGGGGGGGGGGATACAAGGTGATCAGGTTGTCCCACGTGGGGCTCACAGTCGTCATCTCCATTTTACAGATGAGGTAACTGAGGCACAGAGAAGTGAAGTGACTTGCCCAAGGTCACACAGCAGACATGTGGTGGAGCTGGGATTCGAACCCATGACCTCTGACTCCAAAGCCCAGGCTCCTTCCACTGATCCACAGTGATTATTATGATGATGATGATGGTTTAGGCGCTTACAGTGTGCCAAGCCCTGTTGTAAGCGCTGGGGGAGATCCGAGGTGATGAGGTTGTCCCCCGTGGGGCTCCCAGGCTTCATCCCCATTTGACAGATAAGTGAGGCCCAGGGAAGTGAAGCAGCTTGCCCAAGGTGATTATGATGATGATGATGATGGTAATTGTTAGGCGCTTCCTGTGTGCCAAGCCGTGTCCTAAGCGCTGGGGGAGGTCCGAGGTGATGAGGTTGTCCCCCCGTGGGGCTCACAGGCTTCATCCCCGTTTGACAGATAAGATGAAGTGACTTGCCCAAGACTGTCATTATTATTATTATTGTTATATTTGCTAAGCGCTTACTATGTGCCAAGCACTGTCCTAAGCGCTGGGGGAGAGACAGCGTGGTGCTCCCAGGCTTCATCCCCATTTGACAGATAAGTGAGGCCCAGAGAAGCCAAGTGACTTGCCCAAGGTGATTATGACGATGATGGTATTTGTTAGGCGCTTACTGTGTGCTAAGCCCTGTTGTAAGCGCTGGGGGAGATCAGAGGTGACTTGTACGTATTTACATATTCTATTTATTTTATTAATATGTTTTGTTTTGTTGCCTGTCTCCCCCTTCTAGACTGTGAGCCCACTGTTGGGTAGGGACCGTCTCCACATGTTGCTGACTTGTCCTTCCCAAGTGCTTAGTCCAGTGCTCTGCATATAGTAAGCGCTCAATAAATACGATTGAATGAATGAATGAATGAATGAGGTTGTCCCCCGTGGGGCTCACATGCCTCATCCCCATTTGACAGATGAGATAAGTGAGGCCCAGAGAAGCGAAGTGGCTTGCCCAAGGTGATGATGATGATGAGGATGGTATTTGTTAGGCGCTTACTATGTGCCAAGCCCTGCTGTAAGCACTGGGGGCGATCCAAGGTGATGAGGTTGTCCCCCCGTGGGGCTCCTAGGCTTCATCCCCATTTGACAGATGTGATAAGTGAGGCCCAGAGAAGTGAAGTGGCTTGCCCAAGGTGATGAGGATGATGATGATGATGGTGTTTGTTAGGCGCTTACTATGTGCCAAGCCCTGTTGTAAGCGCTGGGGGAGAGCCGAGGTAATGAGGTAGTCCCCCATGGGGCTCCTAGGCTTCATCTTCTAGACTGTGAGCCCACTGTTGGGTAGGGACCGGCTCTAGATGTTGCCGACTTGGACTTCCCAAGCGCTTAGTCCAGTGCTCTGCACAGTGAGCGCTCAATACATACGATTGAATGAATGAATGCATATATGTTTGTACGTATTTATTACTCTATTTATTGATTGTACTTGTGCATATTTATTCTATTTATTTTATTTTGTCACTATGTTTTGTTGTCTGTCTCCCCCTTCTAGACTGTGGGCCCGCTGTTGGGTAGGGACCGCCTCTAGATGTTGCCACGTTGGATTTCCCAAGCGCTTAGTACAGTGCTCTGCACACAGTAAGCGCTCAGTACATATGACTGAATGAATGAATGTATATATGTCCATATTTATTACTCTATTTATTGATTGATTTTACTTGTACATATTTATTCTATTTATTTTATTTTGTCACTATGTTTTGTTGTCCGTCTCCCCCTTCTAGACAGTGAGCCCGCTGTTGGGTAGGGACTGGCTCTAGATGTTGCCAACTTGGACTTCCCAAGCGCTTAGTACAGTGCTGTGCACACAGTAAGCGCTTAATACGATTGATTGAATGAATGAATGTATATATGTCCGTATTTATTACTCTATTTATTGATTGATTTTACTTGTACATATTTATTCTATTTATTTTATTTTGTCACTATTTTTTGTTGTCCGTCTCCCCCTAGGCCGTGAGCCCACCGTTGGGTAGGGACCGGCTCTAGATGTTGCCAACTTGGACTTCCCAAGCGCTTAGTACAGTGCTGTGCACACAGTAAGCGCTTAATAAATACGATTGAATGAATGAATGTATATATGTACGCATTTATTACTCTATTGATTTTACTTGTACATCTTTATTCTATTTATTTTATTTTGTCACTATGTTTTGTTCCCTTCTCCCCCTTCTAGGCCGTAAGCCCGCTGTTGGGTAGGGACTGGCTCTAGATGTTGCCAACTTGGACTTCCCAAGCGCTCAGTCCAGTGCTCTGCACACAGTAAGCGCTCAACCTGTCTCCCCCTTCTAGGCCGTGAGCCCGCCGTCAGGTAGGGACCGGCTCTAGATGTTGCCAACTTGTACTTCCCAAGCGCTTAGTCCAGTGCTCTGCACACAGTAAGCGCTCAATAAATACGATTGAATGAATGAATGTACATATGTACGCATTTATTACCCTACTGATTTTACTTGTACGTATTTATTCTATTTATTTTATTGCGCTCAATAAATACGATTGAATGAATGAATGTATATATGTACGCATTTATTACTCTATTGATTTTACTCATACACATTTATTCTATTTATTTTGTTTTGTCACTATGTTTTCTTGTCCGTCTCCCCCCTTGTAGGCCGTGAGCCCGCCGTTGGGTAGGGACCGGCTCTAGATGTTGCCAACTTGGACTTCCCAAGTGCTTAGTCCAGTGCTCTGCACACAGTAATTGCTCAATAAATACAATTGATGATGATGATGATAATAAATACGATTGAATGAATGAACGTATATATGTACGCATTTATTACTCTACTGATTTTACTTGTGTTTATTCTATTTATTTTATTGCGCTCAATACGATTGAAAGAATGCATATATGTAGGCATTTATTACTCTATTTATTGATTTTACTTGTACACATTTATTCTATTTATTTTATTTTGTCACTATGTTCTGTGGCCTGTCTCCCCCTTCTAGGCCGTGAGCCCGCCCCTGGGTAGGGCCCGGCTCTAGATGTTGCCAACTTGTCCTTCCCAAGCGCTTAGTACAGTGCTCTGCACACAGTAAGCGCTCAATAAATACGATTGAATGAATGAATGCACATATGTACGCATTTATTACTCTATTTATTGATTTTACTCGCACATTTATTCTATTTATCTTGTCACTATGTTTTGTTGCCTGTCACCCCCTTCTAGGCCGGGAGCCTGCCGTCGAGTAGGGACCGGCTCTCGATGTTGCCAAGCTGGACTTCCCCCCCCCCCCAAGCGCTTAGCACAGTGCTGTGCACACGGTGAGCGCTCAGTACATAGGACGGAATGAAGGAGCTGCTGACAAGCCCTGAGGTAAGCGCTGTGAGCCGGTGGTGGTGGCGCCGTCCCTTACCAGGACCACCAGGGCCTCGGCCTGCACGGACGGCAGCCCCCAGCCGCTGCCCCAGCAACGCAGCTCCAAGGGCGCCGCCATCTTGGCCGCGCGACGCTGCCCTTTCACCCCGGAAGTGATCCCGCCACTTCCGGCCGCGCGCGCGGGCGCGGGGCGCGAGACCGGCCCCCGCCACCGGAAGTGGGCGGGGAAAAGGCGGGAAAAAGGCGTGAAAAAGGCGGGAAGAAGGCGTCGAGCGCGCTGAGGAGAAGAGAGCGGGCCTCGCCCCCTCCCTGCCTCCCTCCCTCAGTCAATTCATTCCTTCATTAATAGTAATAATAAGGATGGTATTTGTTAAGCGCTTACTGTGTGCCAAGCACTGTTTATTTTATTTATTTTACTTATTTATTTTACCTGTACATATCTATTCTATTTATTTTATTTTGTTAGTGTGTTTGGTTTTGTTCTCCGTCTCCCCCTTTTAGACCGTGAGCCCACTGGTGGGTAGGGACTGTCTCTAGATGTTGCCAATTTGTCCTTCCCAAGCGCTTAGTACAGTGCTCTGCACATAGTAAGCGCTCAATAAATACGATTGATGATGATGATAATAATAATAATAATAATGATGGTATTGGTTAACCACTTACTATGTGCGCACTGTTAATAATAGTAATGAAGAAAGCGGGCCTCGCCCCCTCCCTCTTTCCCTCCCTCCCTCCCTCAGTCAATTCATTCCTTCATTAATAGTAATAGTAATAATAATAATAATAAGGGTGGTATTTGTTAAGCGCTTACTATGTGCCAAGCACTGTTAATAATAATAATAATAATAATGGTATTGGTTAACCGCTTACTATGAGCGCACTGTTAATAATAGTAATTAAGAAAGCGGGCCTCGCCCCCTCCCTCTTTCCCTCCCTCCCTCCCTCAGTCAATTTATTCCTTCATTAATAGTAATAGTAATAATAATAATAATAAGGGTGGTATTTGTTAAGCGCTTACTATGTGCCAAGCACTGTTAATAATAATAATAATGGTATTGATTAACCGCTTACTATGTGCGCACTGTTAATAATAGTAATGAAGAAAGCGGGCCTCGCCCCCTCCCTCTTTCCCTCCCTCCCTCCCTCCCTCAGTCAATTCATTCCTTCATTAACAGTAATAATAATAATAATAATAAGGATGGTATTTGTTAAGCACTTACTATGTGCCAAGCACTGTTAATAATAATAATAATAATAATAATAATGGTATTGGTTAACCGCTTACTATGTGCGCACTGTTAATAATAGTAATGAAGAAAGCGGGCCTCGCCCCCCTCCCTCTTTCCCTCCCTCCCTCCCTCCCTCAGTCAATTCATTCCTTCATTAATAGTAATAGTAGTAATAATAATAATAAGGGTGGTATTTGTTAAGTGCTTACTATTTGCCAAGCACTGTTAATAATAATAATAATAATAATGGTATTGGTTAACCGCTTACTATGTGCGCACTGTTAATAATAGTAATGAAGAAAGCAGGCCTTGCCCCCTTCCTCTTTCCCTCCCTCCCTCCCCCCCTCAGTCAGTTCATTCCTTCATTAATAGTTATAATAATAATAATAATAATAAGGATGGTATTTGTTAAGCGCTTACTATGTGCCAAGCGCTGTTAATAATAATAATAATAATAATGGTATTGGTTAACCGCTTACTATGTGCGCACTGTTAATAATAGTAATGAAGAAAGCGGGCCTCACCCCCTCCCTCTTTCCCTCCCGCCCTCCCTCCCTCAGTCAATTCATTCCTTCATTAATAGTAATAATAATAATAATAATAATAATAATAATAATAATGATGGTATTTGTTAAGCGCTTACTATGTGCGCACTGTTAATAATAGTAATGAAGAAAGCGGGCCTCGCCCCCTTCCTCTTTCCCTCCCTCCCTCCCCCCCCTCAGTCAGTTCATTCCTTCATTAATAGTTATAATAATAATAATAATAAGGATGGTATTTGTTAAGCGCTTACTATATGCCAAGCGCTGTTAATAATAATAATAATAATAATGGTATTGGTTAACCGCTTACTATGTGCGCACTGTTAATAATAGTAATGAAGAAAGCGGGCCTTGCCCCCTTCCTCTTTCCCTCCCTCCCTCCCCCCCTCAGTCAGTTCATTCCTTCATTAATAGTTATAATAATAATAATAATAATAAGGATGGTATTTGTTAAGCGCTTACTATGTGCCAAGCGCTGTTAATAATAATAATAATAATAATGGTATTGGTTAACCGCTTACTATGTGCGCACTGTTAATAATAGTAATGAAGAAAGCGGGCCTCACCCCCTCCCTCTTTCCCTCCCGCCCTCCCTCCCTCAGTCAATTCATTCCTTCATTAATAGTAATAATAATAATAATAATAATAATAATAATAATAATGATGGTATTTGTTAAGCGCTTACTATGTGCGCACTGTTAATAATAGTAATGAAGAAAGCGGGCCTCGCCCCCTTCCTCTTTCCCTCCCTCCCTCCCCCCCTCAGTCAGTTCATTCCTTCATTAATAGTTATAATAATAATAATAATAAGGATGGTATTTGTTAAGCGCTTACTATATGCCAAGCGCTGTTAATAATAATAATAATAATAATGGTATTGGTTAACCGCTTACTATGTGCGCACTGTTAATAATAGTAATGAAGAAAGCGGGCCTCACCCCCTCCCTCTTTCCCTCCCGCCCTCCCTCCCTCAGTCAATTCATTCCTTCATTAATAGTAATAATAATAATAATAATAATAATAATGATGGTATTTGTTAAGCGCTTACTATGTGCCAAGCACTGTTAATAATAATAATAATAATAATAATGGTATTGGTTAACCGCTTACTATGTGCCAAGCACTGTTAATAATCGTAATAATAATAATAATGGTATTGGTTAAGCGCTTACTATGTGCCATGCACTGTTAATAATAATAATAATAATAATGGTATTGGTTAAGCGCTTACTATGTGCCAAGCACTGTTATTAATAATAAGAATAATAATAATAATGGTATTGGTTAAGCACTTACTATGTGCCAAGCACTGTTAATAATAATAATAATAATAATAATAATAATAATAATAATGGCATTTTTAAGCGCTTACTATGTGCCAAGCACTGTTAAGAATAATAATAATAATAATAATGATGGTATTGGTTAAGCACTTACTATGTGCCAAGCACTGTTAATAATAATAATAATAATAATGGTATTGGTTAAGCGCTTTCTATGTGCCAAGCACTGTTAATAATAATAATAATAATGGTATTGGTTAAGCACTTACTATGTGCCAAGCACTGTTGATCGTAATAATAATAATAATGATAATAATGGTATTTGTTAAGTGCTTACTATGTGCCAAGCACTGTTAATAATAATAATAATAATAATAATGGTATTGGTTAAGCGCTTACTATGTGCCAAGCACTGTCAATAATAATAATAATAATAATGATGATAATAATGGTATTTCTTAAGCACTTGCTATATGCCAAGCACTGTTAATAATAATAATAATAAAAATGGTATTTTTAAGCGCTTACCATATGCCAAACACTGTTAATAATAATAATAATAGTATTTTTAAGTGCTTACTATGTGCCAAGCACTGTTAATAATAATAATAATAATAATAATAATAATAATAATGGTATTTTTAAGCTCTTAGTATGTGCCAAGCACTGTTATTATTAATAATAATAATAATAATGGTATTTGTTAAGTGCTTACTATGTGCCAAGCACTGTTAATAATAATAATGATGATGGTATTTGTTAAGCACTTACTATGTGACTTGTACTTCCCAAGCGCTTAGTACAGTGCTCTGCACACAGTAAGCGCTCAATAAATGCAATTGAATGAATGAATGAATGTGCCAAGCTCTGCTAATAATAATAATAATAATGATGATAGTATTGTTAAGCAGTTACTATGTGCCAAGCACTGTTAATAATAATAATAAAATACTGGTATTGGTTAAGCGCTTACTAGGTGCCAAGCACTGTTAATAATAATAATAATAATAATAATAATAATAATGGTAGTTTTTAAGCGCTTACTATGTGCCAAGCACTGTTTTAAGCACCGGGGAGGTTTCAAGGTGATCAGGTTGTCCCCCGTGGGGCCCACAGTCCTCACCCCCATTTTACAGAGGAGGGAATTTGAGGCTCAGAGAAGTGAAGTGACTTGCCCAGAGTCACACAGCTGACAAGTGGCGGAGCCGGGATTTGAACCCACTATTAATAATAATAATGATGGTGTTTGTTAAGCGCTTACTACGTGCCAAGCACTGGTCTAAGCGCTGGAGAGGTTACCAGGCGATCAGGTTGGGTTTGAGTGACACATTGTCGGAGGAATCGGATCTCCATGTGCCCGGTGGGGCCAGTGTTCCTTTTGCCGGCCAGGAAGCCTCCTTCCAAAAGATGAATTTCCTGATCCCTTTCGTCCCGGCTCTCCGGAAAACATCCGTGGATGTGTGGGACGACTTGAACTGAAACAGGCCTGATGAGGATTCCAGGTTCTCCTCAAGCCACGACTCAAAAGGCGGGGAGGGCAGACCACTCTGCTTTCTAGTCGGGCCCCTGAAGAGCGAGTGACCTGAATTCATTCATTTATTCATTCCATCGTATTTATTGAGCACTTAACTGTGTGCAGAGCACTGTACTAAGCGCTTGGGAAATCCAAATTAGCAACATATAGAGACGGACCCTACCCAATGAATTCAGACAGGCAAACAGAGGGTAATGTTATTACTTTGCAAAGTGATTAATGGTAATTCCTGATGTGCTAAACGTAAGGGCCACAGTGGGCCTGGAGTTTATGAGGAAAATGTGGAGCCTTGTTTTAGATCAACTGTTTATCGAAAGAGCCGAGGGTAAAGTTATTCCTTTGCAAACAGATTGATGCTAATCGGCCGGCTAAAATGGATGGGATTTGGTAATTACGTCAAATGCGAAGCATCTTTTTTACCTCAGGGAGATTTATGAGGAAAATGTGGAGCCTTGTTTTAGATTCATTCATTCATTCATTCATTCAATTGTATTTATTGAGCGCTTACTGTGTGCAGAGCACTGTACTAAGCGCTTGGGAAATACAGGTTGGCAACATATAGAGACGGTCCCTTTTAGATCATCTGTTATCAAAAGAGCCGAGGGTAAAGTTATTCCTTTGCAAAGGGATTGATGTTAATCAACCGGCTAAAAGGGACGGGATTTGGGAATTACATCGAATGCGAAGCATGTTTTTTACCTCAGGGAGATTTTTTCTGGTGAGCCATTCATTCATTCATTCAATCGTATTTATTGAGCACTTACTGTGTGCACAGCACTGTACTAAGCGCTTGGGAAGTCCAAGCTGGCAACATATAGAGACGGTCCCTACCCAACGATGGGCTCACACTGTGACTTCTCATCGCTCAGTGGAAGAGCACGGGCTTTGGAGTCAGGGGTCATTCATTCATTCATTCAATCGTATTTATTGAGCGCTTACTGTGTGCAGAGCACTGTACTAAGCGCTTGGGAAGTACAAGTTGGCAACATATAGAGACGGTCCCTACCCAACAGCGGGCTCACAGTCTGAATGAATTCAGACGGGCAAACAGAGGGTAATGTTATTACTTTGCAAAGTGATTAATGGTAATTTCTGATGTGCTAAACGTTAGGGCCACAGTGGTCCTGGAGTTTATGAGGAAAATGTAGAGCCTTGTTTTAGATCAACTGTTTATCGAAAGAGCCGAGGGTAAAGTTATTCCTTTGCAAACAGATTGATGCTAATCGGCCGGCTAAAATGGACGGGATTTGGTAATTACGTCAAATGCGAAGCATCTTTTTTACCTCAGGGAGATTTATGAGGAAAATGTGGAGCCTTGTTTTAGATTCATTCATTCATTCATTCAAATTGTATTCATTGAGCGCTCACTGTGTGCAGAGCACTGTACTAAGCGCTTGGGAAGTACAGGTTGGCAACATATAGAGACGGTCCCTTTTAGATCATCTGTTATCGAAGGAGCCGAGGGTAAAGTTATTCCTTTGCAAACAGATTGATGTTAATCGACCGGCTAAAAGGGACTGGATTTGGGAATTACATCGAATGCGAAGCATCTTTTTTACCTCAGGGAGATTTTTTCTGGTGATCCATTCATTCATTCATTCAATCGTATTTATCGAGCGCTTACTGTGTGCAGAGCACTGTACTAAGTGCTTGGGAAGTCCAAGCTAGCAACATATAGAGATGGTCCCTACCCAACGATGGGCGCACACTGTGACTTCTCGTCACTCAGTGGAAGAGCACGGGTTTTGGAGTCAGGGATCATTCATTCATTCATTCAATCGTATTTATTGAGCACTTACTGTGTGCAGAGCACTGTACTAAGCGCTTGGGAAGTCCAAGTTGGCAACATATAGAGACGGTCCCTACCCAACAGTGGGCTCAGAGTCTGAATGAATTCAGATGGGCGAACAGAGGGTAATGTTATTACTTTGCAAAGTGATTAAGAGTAATTCCTGATGTGCTAACCGTAAGGGCCAGAGCGGGCCTGGAGTTTAGGAGGAAAATGTGGAACCTTGTTTTAGATTCATTCATTCATTCATTCATTCAATTGTATTTATTGAGCGCTTACTGTGTGCAGAGCACTGTACTGAGCGCTTGGGAAGTACAGGTTGGCAACATATAGAGACAATCCCTTTTAGATCATCTGTTATCGAAAGAGCCGAGGGTAAAGTTATTCCTTTGCAAACAGATTGATGTTAATCGACTGGCTAAAAGGGACGGGATTTGGGAATGACGTCAAATGCGAAGCATCTTTTTTACCTCAGGGAGATTTTTTTCTGGTGATCTATTCATTCATTCATTCAATGGTAATTATTGAGCGCTTACTGTGTGCAGAGCACTGTACTAAGCGCTTGGGAAGTCCAAGCTGGCAACATATAGAGACGGTCCCTACCCAACGATGGGCTCACACTGTGACTTCTCATCGCTTAGTGGAAGAGCACGGGCTTTGGAGTCAGGGGTCATTCATTCATTCATTCAATCATATTTATTGAGCGTTTACTGTGTGCAGAGCACTGTACTAAGCGCTTGGGAAGTCCAAGTTGGCAACATATAGATACGGTCCCTACCCAACAGCGGGCTCACAGTCTGAATGAATTCAGATGGGCGAACAGAGGATTATGTTATTACTTTACAAAGTGATTAAGAGTAATTCCTGATGTGCTAAACGTAAGGGCCAGAGTGGGCCTGGAGTTTATGAGGAAAATGTGGAGCCTTGTTTTAGATCATCTGTTTATCGAAAGAGTCGAGGGTGAAGTTATTCCTTTGCAAACAGATTGATGTTAATCAACTGGCTAAAAGGGACGGGATTTGGGAATTAAGTCAAATGCGAAGCATCTTTTTTACCTCGGAGATTTTTTCTGGTGATCTATTCATTCATTCATTCATTCAATCGTATTTATTGAGCGCTTACTGTGTGCAGAGCACTGGACTAAGCGCTTGGGAAGTCCAAGTTGGCAACATATAGAGATGGTCCCTACCCAACAGCAGGCTCACAGTTTGAATGAATTCAGACGGGCGAACAGAGGGTAATGTTATTACTTTGCAAAGTGATTAAGAGTAATTCCTGATGTGCAAACGTAAGGGCCAGAGCAGGACTGGAGTTTATGAGGAAAATATGGAGCCTTGTTTTAGATTCATTCATTCATTCATTCATTCAATTGTCTTTATTGAGCGCTTACTGTGTGCAGAGCACTGTACTATGCGCTTGGGAAATACAGGTTGGCAACATATAGAGACGGTCCCTACCCAACGATGGGCTCACGCTGTGACTTCTTGTGGCTCAGTGGAAAGAGCAGGGGCTTTGGAGTCAGGGTTCATTCATTCATTCATTCAATCGTATTTATTGAGCGCTTACTGTGTGCAGAGCACTGTACTAAGCACTTGGGAAGTACAAGTTGGCAACATATAGAGACGGTCCCTACCCGACAGTGGGCTCACAGTCTGGAATAGAGTAGTAAATATGTACAAGTAAAATAAATAGAGTGATAAATCTGTACAAATATATACAAGTGCTGTGGGGAGGGGAAGGAGGTAGGACGGGGGGATGAGGAGGAGGAGAGGAAAAAGGGAAGAGAAAAGGGGGGGGCCACTTGAGACTCTCCCGTTCTAGACTGTGAGCCCACTGTTGGGTAGGGACCATCTCTATATGTTGCCAACTTGTACTTCCCAAGCGCTTAGTACAGTGCTCTGCACACAGTAAGCGCTCAATAAATACAATTAAATGAATGAATGAATGTGAGCCCACTGTTGGGTAGGAACCGTCTCTATATGTTGCCAACTTGGACTTCCCAAGCGCTTAGTACAGTGCTCAGCACACAGTAAGCGCTCAATAAATACCATTGAATGAATGAATGAATGTGAGCCCACTGTTGGGTAGAGACCGTCTCTATATGTTGCCAACTTGGACTTCCCAAACGCTTAGTACAGTGCTCTGCACACAGTAAGCACTCGTGGCTCAATGGAAAGAGCCCGGGCTTTGGAGTCAGACATCATGGGTTCAAATCCCTGCTCCGCCAACTGTCAGCTATGTGACTTTGGGCAAGTCACTTCACTTCTCTGGGCCTCAGTTCCCTCATCTGTAAAATGGGAATTAAAATTGTGGGAGCCCCTCATGGGACAACCTGATCACTCTGTAACCTCCCCAGCGCTTAGAACAGTGCTTGGCACATTGTAAGCGCTTAACAAATACCGAGATTATTATTAATAAATACCATTGAATGAATGAATGAATGATCAGTGAGCCACTGCTGACTGCTGGCAACCGGCCCCGGGAACCTGAAATAACCACCGGAAAAAAACCACCGCGCTCCAAAATGCTGACCAGATTCAAATAACAAACAGCCGTGAGAGGAGGAGTGGAGCAATATGGCCATTTTCCTCCCATTAACAGTAGCTGCACAGACCAGATCATCTGGGGGAAAGTATACGATGCGCCAAACATCCTCTAATCCGGTTAAGAGCATATACTTAAGCTTTCCTTTCATCGTATTTGATTTTTATTATGTACATGCGGGTGGGTTTCACAGCTGCGTTTTGGGTGGAGTTGTTAAGTCAAGGGAAGTTATTTTTAACCAGCCCAGTGTCCCCTAAAGTTCCTCCCTGGAAGTGAGGCAGGGACTGTGGGGCCCCGGAGAGGGTGTAGAGGAGAAATGGGGGACATTATCTCTTTCAGCTCACTGGCCATGCCTTCAGCCATCCCTTCGCAGGCTGCAAAAATCGTCACAGGGCGTCACCCTGAAACCGAGGCACACTATAATAATGATGGCATTTGTTAAGGGCTTACTACGGGCAGAGCACTGTTCTAAGTGCTGGGGATATTTACATATTTATTACTCTATTCATTTATTTATTTTCCTTGTACATATCTATTCTACTTATTTTATTTTTTTTAATATGTTTGGTTTTGTTCTCTGTCTCCCCCTTCTTGACTGTGAGCACACTGTTGGGTAGGGACTGTCTCTATATGTTGCCAACTTGTACTTCCCAAGCGCTTAGTACAGTGCTCTGCACACAGTAAGTGCTCAATAAATACGATTGATTGATTGATTGATTGATTGGGGAGGTCACAAGGCGATCAGGTTGTCCCATGAGGGGGCTCACAGTCTTCAGGGAGAAGCAGCGTGGCACAGTGGAAAGAGCCCGGGCTTTGGAGTCAGAGGTCATCGGTTCATATCCCGGCTCCGCCACTTGTCAGCTGGGTGACTTTGGGCAAGTCACTTCACTTCTCTGGGCCTCAGTTCCCTCATCTGTAAAATGGGGATGAAGACTGGGAGTCCCCTGTGGGACAATCTGCGCCTCAGTTCCCTCATCTGTAAAATGGGGATGAAGACTGTGAGCCCCACATGGGACAACCTGATCACCTTGTAACCTCCCCAGCGCTTAGAACAGTGCTTTGCACATAGTAAGCACTTAAGAAAGCCATTATTATTGGGAGAAGCAGCGTGGCACAGCAGAAAGAGCCCGGGCTTTGGAGTCAGAGGTCATGAGTTCAAATCCCGGCTCCGCCACTTGTCAGCTGTGTGACCTTGGGCAAGTCACTTCACTTTGCGCCTCAGTTCCCTCATCTGTAAAATGGGGATGAAGACTGTGAGCCCCCTGAGGGACAACCTGATCACCTTGTAACCTCCCCAGCACTTAGAACAGTGCTTTGCACATAGTAAGCGCTTAATAAATGCCATTATTATTATTATCCCCATTTTACAGATGAGGTCACTGAGGCCCAGAGAACTGACTTGCCCAAAGTCACACAGCTGACAATTGGCAGAGCAGGGATTTGAACCCATGACCTCTGACTCCAAAGCACGTGCTCTCTTCCACTGAGCCACGTCAGCCGTGTAATGTGATCACATTCATTGCCCAGTGCTCTCCTCTGCCCTTCAATCAATCAATCATTCAATCAGTGGTGTCTATTGAGTACTTCCTGTGTGCTGAGCGCTTGTGAGAGGACAAGACAACAGATTTGGTAGGCACGTTCCCTTCCCATAACAATTTCACTGTAGGATGATTAGAGTTGAAGTCTGTATCCTGTGGAAAACGTACCTATGTAAGGCGATATTTGAATTCGACCTAGACCGGTCGCAGCTTGTGAGAGGACAATACAACAGATTTGGTAGACACATTCCCTTCCCGTAACAATTCCACTGTAGGATGATTAGAGTTGAAATCTGTATCCTGTGAAAAACACACCTACGTAAGGCGATATTTTAATCCGAGCTAGAGGTACCGGTCGCAGCTTGTGAGAGGACAAGACAACAGATTTGGTAAGACACGTTCCCTTCCCGTAGCAATTTCATTGTAGGATGATTAGAGTTGAAATCTGTATCCTGTGGAAAACGCACCTACGTAAGGCGATATTTGAATCCGAGCTAGAGGTACCGGTTGCAGCTTGTGAGAGGACAATACAACAGATTTGGTAGACACGTTCCCTTCCCGTAACAATTTCACTGTAGGATGATTAGAGTTGAAATCTGTATCCTGTGGAAAACGCACCTACGTAAGGCGATATTTGAATTCGACCTAGACCGGTCGCAGCTTGTGAGAGGACAAGACGACAGATTTGGTAGACACGTTCCCTTCCCGTAACAATTTCACTGTAGGATGATGAGTTGAAATCTGTATCCTGTGAAAAACGCACCTACGTAAGGCGATATTTGAATCCGAGCTAGATGTACCAGTTGCAGCTTGTGAGAGGACAATACAACAGATTTGGTAGACACGTTCCCTTCCCGTAACAATTTCATTGTAGGATGATTAGAGTTGAAATCTGTATCCTGTGAAAAACGCACCTACGTAAGGCGATATTTAAATCCGAGCTAGACGTCGCAGATGGTGACTGTTTCGTCATGTTTTGACCCGTAACTCACTTCTCCACCGGCCTTTTTCACCTGCCCGGGGCCTCCCCTAGGACCTAAATTTCTCCCCGTTTCTAAGTTTCATATTTGGGTTGGTCTCCCGTCCCCCGGTATAGACCGTGAGCCCTTCGAGGGTGGAACTCTGACATATAGAGATGGTCCCTACCCAACAGTGGGCTCACAGCCTAGAATAGAGCAGTAAATATGTACAAGTAAAATAAATAGAGTGATTTATTTTCCGAGGGGGCTACCAAGGCCACCGCATCCCGGCTCACTCTGGCCAACCGTAGGCCCTGCCCACCGAAAATAATAGTAATAATCATAATTATGGCATTTGTTAAGCACTTACTCTGTGCCATTCATTCATTCAATCGCATTTATTGAGCGCTTACTGTGTGCAGAGCACTGGACTAAGCGCTTGGGAAGGACAAGTTGGCGGGCTCTGTTCTAAGCGCTGGGGGAGATACAGGATAATTGGGTTGGACACAGTCCCTGTCCCACACAGGGCTCACAGTCTTAATCCCCATTTTACAGATGAGGGAACCGAGGCACAGAGAAGTGAAGTGACTTGCCCAAGGTCGCACAGCAGACAAACAGCAGAGCCGGGATGTCTGTGTGTCTGTGCCCTTCGCGTGGGCAGCAAGGAATTCCCCAGAGGTGTAGTAATCATAGTAATAATAATAATAATAATGATGGCATTTATTAAGCGCCTACTATCTTCTAGACTGTGAGCTCACTGTTGGGTAGGGACCATCTCTATATGTTGCCAACTTGTCCTTCCCAAGCGCTTAGTACAGTGCTCTGCACACAGTAAGCGCTCAATAAATACGATTGAATGAATGAATACTACATGCAAAGCAGTGTTCAAAGCGCTGGGGAGGTTACAAGGTGGTCAGGTTGTCCCCTGGGGGGCTCACAGTTTTAATCCCCATTTTCCAGATGAGGGAACTGAGGCCCAGAGAAGTGAAGTGACTTGCCCAAAGTCACCCAGCTGACAGTTGTTGGAGCCGGGATTTGAACCCATGACCTCTGCCTCCAAAGCCCGGGCTCTTTCCACTGAGCCACGCTGCTTCTCTAAGTATTATTTATTTAGTATTTATTGAGCGCTCAGCGAGTACACAGCACTGGGCCCACAGCACTGGGCCCACAGCACTGGGGATTTTGTATTGGACTCTCCCAAGCTCTTAGTACAGTGCCCCGCACACAGTAAGCGCTCAATAAATACCACTGTGGACAGAGGAGGGGAGGAGGATGTTGGGGAGCCATGACCGGGAATCAGGGGCCACCGGACCACACTTGTGCCTCAGTTCCCTCATCTGCAAATTGGGGATTCAATCCCTGTCCTCTCTCCTACTTAGACTCTGAGCCCCACGTGGGACCTGATGATCCTGGAGCTCCCCCAGCGCTTCATATAATAATAATAGTAATGGTATTTGTTAAGCGCTTACTATGTGCAAAGCACTGTTCTAAGCCCTGGGGAGGTTACAAGGTGATCAGGTTGTCCCACTGGGGGCTCACAGTTTTAATCCCCATTTTCCGGATGAGGGAACTGAGGCCCAGAGAAGTGAAGTGGCTTGCCCAAAGTCACCCAGCTGACAGTTGGCGGAGCCGGGATTTGAACCCATGACCTCTGCCTCCAAAGCCCGGGCTCTTTCCACTGAGCCGCGCTGCTTCTAGGTACACAGCAAGCACTTAAACAACACGATTATTTATGGACCTGGAAGAGACAGTACTTGCATCGTAGCCTACGGGACGGCTTCTAGACTGTGAGCCCATTGTTGGGTAGGGACCGTCTCTATATGTTGCCAACTTGGACTTCCCAAGCGCTTAGTACAGTGCTCTGCACACAGTAAGCGCTCAATAAATACGATTGATTGTTTGATGGCTCTGTGCGGTCAAATCTTCAGAAAGCAGAGTGCGTCTCCAGGGGACCACCCCTCCTTATCCCCCCAAGGGCCGTCGAATTCCCCTTCCAGGCCTCTGTGAGCATGAAAGATATACCCACTGGGCGTGAAGGTGTCCAGAGTTGCATCTGAAGCAACCGCTTAACTGCATGTGCTTAAGAGTAGCAGCGTGGCTCAATGGAAAGAGCCCGGGCTTTGGAGTCAGGGGTCATGGGTTCGAATCCCGGCCCTGCCACATGTCTGCTGTGTGACCTTGGGCGAGTCACTTCACTTCTCTGAGCCCCAGTTCCCTCATCTGGAAAATGAGTATTAAGACTGTGAGCCCCGTGTGGGACAACCTGATCACCTTGTAGCCCCCCCAGTGCTTAGAGCAGTGCTTTGCACATAGTAAGCGCTTAACAAATGCCATTATTATTATTATTATTATTATTATTATTATTATTATTATCTGAGGCGGGCAGCCGAAAAACGGGCTCTCCAGCAGAAGGCTGGGCCCACCGCTCCCCAGTTTAGGGTGGGAGACACGTGGAGCCGGAGGCCCGTCGTGGCTCGCCTTCTCGGAGGGAGAGTCCCGGGCCAAATGCCAGCCCGCGTCGTGGCAGGGCCGGAGCAACTGTGCCGAAGATGTGGGAATTTCTGGCTGCCTCAGCCTTTTCCGAGGACCACCTGCCGTCTCCCTCCAACTGAGCCCAGCACACCGCGCTGGGAAGGGAGGGAGGGAGGGAGGGGCCCCTTGGAATTCTCTCTCCCTTCCCCTCCCTGGCTAGAAAAATGTCAAAAAAAGCAGCTTTGGCCACAGACCGTCTGGAATGGATGCCCTCCGCCCCCGCGGTCACCACCAGCAGAAATCTAGTCTTCGCCCGCCCATCACCAGGAAGCCAGTGGTGGGCAGGGAACAGTATTTGCCACCTCTGCGATACTGTACTGTCCAAGGCGCTTCATACAATGATAGTGAGCGCTCAGTAAATACCACTGATTGGCTGATTGATTGCCTAGGTATCGTCCGGAGTCATCCTCAGGACCGTAAGCTCGTTGCGGACAGGGAACGAGTCTACCGACCGTTGTATTGATGCCTATCTACTTGTTTCGTTTTAATAATAATAATAATGATGGTATTTGTTAAATCTAGTCTTCGCCCATCACCAGGAAGCCAGATGTGGGCAGGGAACGGTATTTGCCAACTCTGCGATACTGTACTGTCCAAAGCGCTTCGTACAATGATAGTGAGCGCTCAGTAAATACCACTGATTGGTTGATTGATTGCCTAGGTATCGTCCAGAGTCATCCTCAGGACCATAAGCTCATTGCGGACAGGGAACGAGTCTATCAGCCGTTGTATTGATGCCTATCTACTTGTTTCGTTTTATTAATAATAATAATAATAATAATAATAATAATAATAATAATATGATGGTATTTGTTAAATCTAGTCCTCGCCCATCACCAGTAAGCCAGTTGTGGGCAGGGAACAAGTCTCCCAACCGTTGTATTGATGCCTATCTACTTGTTTCGTTTTAATAATAATAATAATGATGGTATTTGTTAAATGTAGTCTTCGCCCATCACCAGAAAGCCAGTTGTGGGCAGGGAACGGTATTTGCCAACTCTGCGATACTGTACTGTCCAAGGCGCTTGTTGTACAATGATAGTGAGCGCTCAGTAAATACCACTGATTGGTTGATTGATTGCCTAGGTATCGTCCGGAGTCATCCTCAGGACCGTAAGCTCGTTGCGGACAGGGAACGAGTCTCCCAACCGTTGTATTGATGCCTATCTACTTGTTTCGTTTTAATAATAATAATAATAATGATGGTATTTGTTAAATCTAGTCTTCGCCCGTCACCAGCAAGCCAGTGGTGGGCAGGGAATGGTATTTGCCAAGCGCTTACTACATGCCAAGCACTGTTCTAAGCGCTGGGGGGTGGGGGGCAGATACAAGGTAAGCAAGGTTGTCCCACTTGGGACAACACAATCACAATCTTCATCTCTCATTTTCCAGATGAGGGAACTGAGGCCCAGAGAAGTGAAGCGACTTGCCCAAAGTCACACAGCTGACAAGTGGCGGAGCCGGGATTAGGACCTGTGACCTCTGACTCCCAAGTCCGTGCTCTTTCCACTGAGCCATGCTGCTTCTTATATATGTGTATATATATATATATATATATATATATGTGTGTGTGTGTGTGTGTGTGTGTGTGTGTGTGTGTGTGTGTATATATATATATATGGACTGCTTATATATGTGTGTGTGATATATATATATATGTGTGTGTGTGTGTGTATAGGGATATATACATCCCTATACATATTTTGGTATCTCTGTGCTTTTATGAATATGTGTATGTGTGTGTGTATATATATATGTATATATATATATATATATAGGCTGCTGCTTATATATGTGTGTGTGTGTATAGGGATATATACATCCCTATACATATTTTGGTATCTCTGTGCTTTTATGTATATGTGTATGTGTATATATATATATACGGGCTGCTTTTTATATATGTGTGTGTGATATATGTGTGTGGGGGGGTGTATATAGGGATATATACATCCCTATACATATTTTGGTATCTCTGTGCTTTTCCCGTGAGCTAATAGCGTTGACCGATGGATCAACTAGCCACTTTTTCAAAGAACGAACGGCACGTCTCCCTATAAGAGGCATTTGATTGATCTGCTGTATTAAATCCCCGGGAGAGCGCCCGAGAAGTCGTAGAAGTCACTCCTGCCTTCAAGGAGCGACGATCAAAGCCCCCGCTGGGACGGAACAAAACCAAAGGATTTTCTTGGGCTGCCTAGGCGCCTAGAGCATTTGAAGAGGGGGAATGGTAAACGTTTCCTTTGGCGTTTCCCTGGCCTTTCATTTAGGTGTCCAGCCGGGAAAGAAAAATATCTCCATAATGTCTTTGATCTAAAGACATTTTAGACTGTGAGCCCACTGTTGGGTAGGGACTGTCTCTATATGTTGCCAATTTGTACTTCCCAAGCGCTTAGTACAGTGCTCTGCACATAGTAAGCGCTCAATAAATGCGATTGATTGATTGATTGATTGATTGATTGAAGACATCACGCCCATGCCTTCCTTCATCGTGGTAAATAAATCATTCACTTACGATTAACCCTTTTCCCTGATACTCAAAAATGAGGGCCTTTTGGTATCAGGAAGACAATTAATTAGTGGCAGCCAAGGGCCACTTTGGGGGGCGGTGGGAGAAGGCGGGCAGAAACCAGAGGCTGCCCCTCTTAGTCATTCAGTCGTATTCACCTCCTCCAGGAGGCCTTCCCAGACTCAATCATCATCATCATCGTGGCATTTATTAAGCGCTTACTATGTGCAAAGCACTGTTCCTCCCCCCCATCACCCCTACCCCCTTCCCCTCCCCACAGCACTGGTGTAATTTGTACATTTTTATTATTCTATGCATTCGTGAGGGGACCGTCTCTATATGGTGCCGACTTGGACTTCCCAAGCGCTTAGTACATTCATTCAATCGTATTTATTGAGCACGTACTGTGTGCAGAGCACTGTACTAGGCGCTTGGGAAGTACAAGTAGTACAGTGCTCTGCACACAGTAAGCGCTCAATAAATGCGGTTGAACGAATGCATGAATGTGTATAGAGCTATAATTCTGTCGATTTCTATATGTTGCCAACTTGTACTTCCCAGGCGCCTAGTACAGTGCTCTGCACACAATAAGCGCTCAATAAATGCGGTTGAATGAATGATGCCTTGAATGAATGAATGAATGAATGTGTATAGAGCTGTAATTCTGTCGATTTCTATATGTTGCCAACTTTTACTTCCCAGGCGCCTAGTACAGTGCTCTGCACACAGTAAGCACTCAATAAATACGATTGAATGAATGAATGAATGTGGGCTCACAGTCTAGGAGAAAGTTGTAATTTGTGCAGAGCACTGTACTAAGCGCTTGGGAGAGTACACTATAACAGACCCATTCCCTATCCTCAATGAGCTTACAGTCTAGTGGGGGAGACAGGCATTAATATCAATAAATAAAATTATTATTAATAATAATGGCATTTATTAAGCGCTTACTACGTGCAAAGCACTGTTCTAAGCGCTGGGGAGGTTACAAGGTGATCAGGTTGTCCCATGGGGGCTCACAGGCTTCATCCCCATTTTACAGATGAGGGAACTGAGGCACAGAGAAGTGAAGTGACTTGCCCAAGGTCACACAGCTGACAATTGGCGGAGCCGAGTTTTGAACCCATGGCCTCTGACTCCAAAGCCTGGGCTCTTTCCACTGAGCCACGCTGCTTCCCCTAATAATAATGGCATTTATTAAGCGCTTACTATGTGCAAAGCACTGTTCTAAGCGCTGGGGAGGTTACAAGGTGATCAGGTTGTCCCACGGGGGCTCACAGGCTTCATCCCCATTTTACAGATGAGGGAACTGAGGCCCAGAGAAGTGAAGTGACTTGCCCAAAGTTGCACAGCTGACAATTGGTGGAGCTGGGATTTGAACCCATGACCTCTGACTCCAAAGCCCGGGCTCTTTCCACATATGTTCATTGGTGCTGTGGGGCTGGGAGGGGGAAGGAATAAAGGGAAGCAGCAAAACAGCATGGCTCAGTGGAAAGAGCCCAGGCTTTGGAGTCAGAGGCCATGGGTTCAAATCCCGCCTCCGCCACTTGTCAGTTTTGTGACTTTGGGCAAGTCACTTCACTTTTCTGGGCCTCAGTTCCCTCATCTGGAAAATGAGGATTAAGACTGTGAGCCCCCCGTGGGGCAACCTGATCACCTTGTATACCTCCCAGCGCTTAGAACAGCGTTTTGCACATAGTAAGCCCTAATAAAGGCCATTACTATTAGGGGAAGCAGCGTGGCTCAGCGGAAAGAGCCCGGCCTTTGGAGTCAGAGGTCATGGGTTCAAATCCCGACTCCGCCCCTTGTCAGCTGTGTGACTTTGGGTTTAACAAATGCCATCATTATTATTGTCACAACTTCTCTGCACCTCAGTTACCTCATCTGTAAAATGGGGATGAAGACTGTGAGCCCCCCGTGGGACAACCTGAATACCTTGTAACCTCCCCAGCGCTTAGAACAGTGCTTGGCACATAGTAAGTGCTTAATGCTATCATTATTATTATTATAAAATGGGGATTAAGACTGTGAGCCCTCCGTGGGACAACCTGATCACTTTGTAACCTCCCCAGCGCTAAGAACAGTGCTTTGCACATTGTAAACCCTTAATAAATGCCGTTATTATTATTATAAAAAAGGGGATTAAGACTGTGAGCCCCCCCTCCCCCCGTGGAACAACCTGATCACCTTGTGACCTCCCCGGCGCTTAGAACAGTGCTTTGCACATAGTAAGCGCTTAATGAATGCTATTATTATTATTATTATTATAAAATGGGGATTAAGACTGTGAGCCCCCTGTGGGACAACCTGATCACCTTGTAACCTCCCCGTCGCTTAGAACAGTGCTTGGCACATAGTAAGCACTTAATAAATGGTATCATTATTATTATAAAATGGGGATTAAGACTGTGAGCCCCCGTGGGACAGTCTAATCAACTTGCAACCTCCCTGGCGCTTAGAACAGTGCTTTGTACATAGTTAGCGTTTAATAAATGCTATTATTATTATTGTTATTATAAAATGGGGATTAAGACTGTGAGCCCCCCGCGGGACAACCTGATCACCTTGTGACCTCCCCAGCGCTTAGAACAGTGCTTTGCACATAGTAAGCGCTTAATAAATGCTATCATTATTATTATTATAAAATGGGGATTAAGGCTGTGAGCTCCCCGTGGGACAACCTGATCACCTTGTAACCTCCCCGGCGCTTAGAACAGTGCTTTGTACATAGTAAGCACTTAATAAATGCTATTATTATTATTATTATTATAAAATGGGGATTAAGACTGTGAGCCCCCCGTGGGACAGTCTAATCAACTTGTAACCTCCCCAGAGCTTAGAACAGTGCTTTGCACATAGTAAGCGCTTAATAAATGCTCTCATTATTATTATTATTATTATAAAATGGGGATTAAGACTGTGAGCCCCCCGTGGGACAGTCTAATCAACTCGTAACCTCCCCAGCGCTTAGAACAGTGCTTTGCACATAGTAAGCGCTTAATAAATGCTATTATTATTATTATTATAAAATGGGGATTAAGACTGTGAGCCCCCCGTGGGACAGCCTAATCAACTCGTAACCTCCCCAGCGCTTAGAACGGTACTTTGCACATAGTAAGCGCTAAATAAATGCTCTCATTATTAGTATTATTATTATAAAATGGGGATTGAGGCTGTGAGCCCCCCGTGGGCCAGCCTAATCAACTCGTAACCTCCCCAGCGCTTAGAACAGTGCTTTGCACATAGCGCTTAATAAATGCTCTCATTATTATTATTATTATTATTATTATAAAATGGGGATTGAGGCTGTGAGGCCCCCGTGGGACAGTCTAATCAACTCGTAACCTCCCCTGGGCTTAGAACAGTGCTTTGCACATAGTAAGCGCTTAATAAATGCTCTCATTATTATTATTATTATTATTATTATTATTAAATGGGGATTGAGGCTGTGAGCCCCCCGTGGGCCAGCCTAATCAACTCGTAACCTCCCCAGCGCTTAGAACAGTACTTTGCACATAGTAAGCGCTTAATAAATGCTATCATTATTATTATTACTATAAAATGGGGATTAAGACTGTGAGCCCCCCGTGGGACAGCCTAATAAACTTGTAACCTCCACAGAGCTTAGAATAGTGCTTTGTACATAGTGAGCGCTTAATAAATGCTCTCATTATTATTATTATTATTATAAAATGGGGATTAAGGCTGTGAGCCCCCCGTGGGCCAGCCTAATCAACTCGTAACCTCCCCAGCGCTTAGAACAGTGCTTTGCGCATAGTTAGCGCTGAACAAATACCATTATTATTATTAATCAGTGGTATTTTTTGAGGACTTACTGTGTGCAGAACATTGTACTCCCAAGCGCTTAGTACAGTGCTCTGCACACAGTAAGCGCTCAATAAATACGATTGAATTAATTGTAGCAGTGGTTTGGACAGTACAATGCCACAGAGGTGGTAGATCTATAGATGGCCTGACCTCCAGGTGACTGACATTTACAATCAACCGTGAATATCTAATTATGGGCTGTGGGCCGGATGAGAATCAGGTGCTTAACGCCTACAGCTTCAAGCAGTTAATTAATCTAAAAGGCAAAGGGGAGTGGGAAAAGCAGGGCTTTTAGTGGGGGAAGGCTTCTCGGAGAGGCGATTTTATAAGACGGAGATGTGATTTTAGAAGACAGAGATGTGATTTTATAAGACTTTGAAGGCCCGGAGGGTGGCTGTCCGTTGGATATGAAGGGAGAGGGGATTCCAAGCCAGAGGCAGGACTTGGGCAAGGAATTGGTGATGGGATTGAGTTACAGTGGGAAAGTTGGCGTTGGAGGAACCAAGCCAGGGATTGGAGTAAGAAATCAACGAGGTGAGAAAGGCAGCTTTGGATCTCGTCATCTACGCCCTAGGACCTTTGGGTATTTGATAGTCATCTCACCTTCAACCCCCCCAGCACTTACGTAAGTATCTTTAAATTAAATATTCAATTATTTATTTATACAAATGGCTGTCTCCCCCTCTAGGCTGTAAGCTTGCTATGGGCAGGGAACGTGTCTGTCAGCTCAGTTGTCTTGAACCCTCCCAGGCACTTAGTACAGTGCTCTGCCTAGAGTAAGCCCTCGATGAACACCATTGATGATGATCATTAGGAAGCAGCAGTGGCTCTGTGGAAAGAGAGCTTCGGAGTCATAGGTCATGGGTTCAAATGCGGGCTCCGCCACTGTGTGCGGAGCACTGTATTAAGCGCTTGGGAAGTCCAAGTTGGCAACGTATAGAGACGGTCCCTAGCCAACAGTGGGCTCACAGTCTGTGCTAAGGGAGATACAAGGTAATCAGGTTGTCCCACGTGGGGCTCACAGTCTTCATCCCCTCTTCATCCCCTCCCAAGGCCTCTTTCCACTAGTAATAATGATAATGATGGCATTTATTAAGCGCTTACTATGTGCACTGCACTGTTCTAGCCACACTGCTTCTCATAATAATGATAATAATAATAATAATTGTGGTATTTAAGCATTTTGTGCCAAAGCACTGTTGTATGTGCTGGGGTAGATACAAGCTAATCAGGCTGGACACTGCCCTGTCCCATGTCGGGCTCACAGACTTAATCCCCATTTTACAGATGCGGGAACTGAGGCCCAGAGAAGTGAAGTGACTCGCCCAAAGTCACACAGCTGACAAGCAAAGCTCCTTGAGGGCCGGGAGCATGCATCTTGTTTCTTTTGCCTTTTCCCAGGGTGTACTACAGTGCTTCACACTCAGGAGATTAATAATAATAATAATAATTCTGGTATTTAAGTGCTTACTATGTGCCACACACTGTTCTAAGCGCTAGGGGAGATACAAGGTAATCAGGTTGTCCCACGTGGGGCTCACAGTCTTCATCCCCTCCCAAGGTCTCTTTCCACTAAGCCACGCTGCTTCTCATAATAATGATAATAATAATAATAATTGTGGTATTTGTTAAGCACTTAGTGCCAAAGCACTGTTCTATGTGCTGGGGTAGATACAAGCTAATCATGCTGGACACTGCCCTGTCCCACGGGGGGCTCACAGACTTAACCCCCATTTTACAGATGGTGTAACTGAGGCTCAGAGAAGTGAAGTGACTCACCCAAAGTCACACAGCTGACAAGTAAAGCTCCTTGAGGGCAGGGAGCATGCATCTTGTTTCTTTTGCCTTTTCCCAGGGTGTACTACGGTGCTTCACACTCAGGGGATTAATAATAATAATAATAATAATAATTCTGGTATTTAAGCGCTTACTATGTGCCACGAACTGTTCTAAGCGCTAGGGGAGATACAAGGTAATCAGGTTGTCCCACGTGGGGCTCACAGTCTTCATCCCCTTTTTACAGATGAGGTCACCGAGGCCCAGAGGAGTAAAGCGGCTTGCCCAAGGTCACACAGCAGATGAGCTTCAGAGGCAGGATTAGAACCCACGTCCTCTGACTCCCAAGCCCCGGCTCTTCCATTAAGCCAGGCCGCTTCCACAAGTGAGAAGCGGCGTGACTCAGTGGAAAGAGCCCGGGCTTGGGAGTCAGAGGTCGTGGGTTCTAATCCCCTTTCTGCCACTTGTCTGCTGTGTGACTTTGGGCAAGGCACTTCACTTCTCTGGGCCTCAGTTCCCTCCTCTGGAAAATGGGGATAATAATAATAATAATAATGATATCATTTATTAAGTGCTTACTATGTGCAAGGCATTGTTCTAAGCGCTGGGGAGGTTACAAGGTGATCAGATTGTCCCACGGGGGGCTCACAGTCTTAATCCCCATTTTCCAGATGAGGGAACTGAGGCCCAGAGAAGTGAAGTGACTTGCCCAAGGTCACACAGCTGACAAGTGGCGGAGCCAGGATTTGAACCCATAACCTCTGACTCCAAAGCCCGGGCTCTTTCCACTGAGCCACACTGCTTCTCGGATGAAGACTGTGAGCCCCACGGGGGACAATCTGATCACCTTGTCTCCCTCCCAGCGCTTAGAACAGTGCTTGGCACATAGTAAGCGCTTAACAAGTACCATTATTATTCATTCATGCAATCGTATTTATTGAGCGCTTACTGTGTGCAGAGCACTGTACTAAGCGCTTGGGAAGTCCAAGTTGGCAACATCTAGAGACGGTCCCTACCCAACAGCGGGCTCACAGTCTAGAAGGGGGAGACAGACCACAAAACCAAACATATTAACAAAATAAAATAAATAGATAAATATGTACAAATGTAATAAATAGAGTAATAAATACGTACAAACATTTATACATATATACAGGTGCTGTGGGGAGGGGAAGGAGGTAAGGTGAGGGGGAGAGGAAGAAGGGGGCTCAGTCTGGGAAGGCCTCCTATTCATTCATTCATTCAATCGTATTTATTGAGCGCTTACTGTGTGCAGAGCACTGGACTAAGCGCTTGGGAAGTACAAGTTGGCAACGTATAGAGACGGTCCCTGCCCAACAGTGGGCTCACAGTCTAGAGAAGCAGCGTGGCTCAGTGGAAAAGTGCCCGGGCTTGGGAGTCAGAGGTCATGGGTTCAAATCCCGGCTCTGCCAATTGTCAGCTGGGTGACTTTGGGCAAGTCACTTCACTTCTCTGGGCCTCAGTCACCTCATCTGGAAAATGGGGATGAAGACTGTGAGCCCCCCGTGGGACAACCTGATCACCTGGTAACCTCCCCAGTGCTTCGAACAGTGCTTTGCACATAGTATGCACTTAATAAGTGCCATCATTATTATTATTATTATAGAAGGGGGAGACAGAACAAAACATATTAACAAAATAAAATAAATAGAATATGCACAAGTAAAATAAATAGAGTAATAAATCCGTAAAAACATATATACAGGTGCTGTGGGGAAGGGAAGGAGGTAAGGCGGGGTGGGGGGGGGAATGGAGAGGGGGAGGAGGGGGATTATTATTATTGTTGTTATTATTCCGCAGAGTTTACAAAGAGGGGAAGGACAGGGGAGCCGAGAGGAAGTGGCATGCTAGTCTGCTTGTTCTAGTGTCTTCTCCCAAGCGCTTCGCACACAGTTAGCGCTCAGTAAAGTGGATTGAATGAATGTCCGGAGCAGGAAAGGGGGGAGGGATTCCGGGGTTGCTTACTGCTCGTCGAAGTCAAAGAAGATATTGGAGTTGTGGCTTCATTCAGTCGTCTGTACTAAGCGTTTACTGTGGGCAGAGCACTGTACTAAGCGCTTGGGAAAGCAGCATTCAGCAGCAAATGGAGAAAATCCCTGCCCACAACGGGTGAACACGTGCGCGTCCCGTTGCAAACAAACCCCAGTAATTCATTCATTCAATTGCATTTATTGAGCGCTTACTGTGTTCAGAGCACTGTACTTAGCGCTTGGGAAGTACAAGTCACATAGTAAGTGCTTAACAAATACCATCATCATTATTATTATTATTAAAAGTGCTTGGCACATAGTAAGCACTTAACAAATACCATTATTATTATTTTTAATAGTAATAATAATAATAGTAATAATGATGGCATTTGTTAAGCGCTTACTAAGTGCCAAGCACTGTTCTAAGCGCTGGGGGGGATACAAGGTGATCTTAAGCGCTTACTATGTGCCAAGCACTGTTCTAAGCGCTGGGGGGGGGATACAAGCTGATCACGATGTCCCAGTAATACTAATAATAATGGCATCTGTTAAGCGCTTACTATGTGCAAAGCACTGTTCTAAGCCCTGGGGAGGTTACAAGGTGATCACGTTGTCCCAGTAATAATAATAATGGCATCTGTTAAGCGCTTACTATGTGCTAAGCACTGTTCTAAGCGCTGGGAGGATACGAGGTGATCACGATGTCCCAGTAATAATAATAATAATGGCATCTGTTTAAGCGCTTACTATGTGCAAAGCACTGTTCTAAGCCCTGGGGAGGTTACAAGGTGATCACGTTGTCCCAGTAATAATAATAATAATAGTGGCATCTGTTAAGCGCTTACTATGTACGAAGCACTGTTCTAAGCGCTGGGGGTGGGGGGAGTGCAAGGTGATCACGATGTCCCAGTAATAATAATAATAATAATAATAATAATGGCATCTGTTAAGCGCTTACTATGTGCAAAGCACTGTTCTAAACCCTGGGGAGGTTACAAGGTGATCACGTTGTCCCAGTAATAATAATAATAATAATAATGGCATCTGTTAAGCGCTTACTATGTGCCAAGCACTGTTCTAAGCGCTGGGGGGGGTACAAGGTGATCACGATGTCCCAGTAATAATAATAATAATAATAATATCTAAGAGCTTACTATATGCAAAGCACTGTTCTAAGCGCTGGGGGGATACGAGGTGATTACGTTGTCCCAATAATAATAATAATGGCATCTGTTAAACGCTTACTATGTGCAAAGCACTGTTCTAAGCGCTGGGGGGATACGAGGTGATCACGATGTCCCAGTAATAATAATAATTAATAGCATTTGTTAAGCGCTTACTATGTGCAAAGCATTGTTCTAAGCGCTGGGGGGGGATACGAGGTGATCACGTTGTCCCAATAGTAATAACGGCATCTGTTGAGCGCTATGTGCCAAGCACTGTTCTAAGCACTGGGGGGGATACGAGGTGATCACGTTGTCCTAGTAATAATAATAATAATGGCATCTGTTGAGCGCTTACTATGTGCAAAGCACTGTTCTAAGCGCTGGGGGGGGATACGAGGTGATCACGTTGTCCCAGTAATAATAATAATAATAATGGCATTTGTTAAGCGATTACTATGTGCCAAGCACTGTTCTAAGCACTGGGGGGATACAAGATGATCACGTTGTCCCAGTAATAATAATAATAATAATGGCATCTGTTGAGCGCTTACTATGTGCAAAGCACTGTTCTAAGCCCTGGGGGGGATACAAGGTGATCACGTTGTCCTAATAATAATAATAATAATAGTAATGGCATCTGTTGAGGGCTTACTGTGTGCAAAGCACTGTTCTAAGCGCTGGGGGGGGTACGAGGTGATCACGTTGTCCTAATAATAATAATAATAATAATGTCATCTGTTAATAATAATAGTAATGGCATTTGTTAAGCGCTTACTATTGCAAAGCACCGTTCTAAGCGCTGGTGGGGGGACACAAGGTGATCATGTTGTCCCAGTAATAATAATAATAATAACAATGTCCTCTGTTAATAATAATAATAATAATAACGGCATCTGTTAAGCGCTTACTATGTGCAAAGCAGGGGGCGGCCGCCCTCTTTCGGCCCCCCCAACCCGGGAGGGGTGGTCCTCCCTGCCCCCCGTTTTGGGGGTGGGGGGGCGAAGGGGGTCCCCATCTCGGCGGGGAAAGCCCTCGGTGATGCTCCCCCTTTTTCAGGGAGGGTCCGGGGGTTTTGGGACCCCAGCCCGGCGCTCAGTACATAGCCCTGACTGAGCAGCTCCGCCCCCTCCCCCTGTCCCCTCCTCTTCTGTTTCTCCTCCTCCTCCTCCTCGGCCCGGCCCCTTCATCATCCCCCCTTCTGCTGCCCCTCCAGGACCGGCCTCGACGGGACGGGCAGGGCACAGGACCCACAGAGACAGACAGAGACAGAGGAGAGAGAGCCCAGCCCTGCTGCACCATGGCACCCAGGCCAAGAGCCCCCTTCTTCCTCCTCCTCCTCCTCCTCCCGCAGCTGCTGCAAGTCACCCTGCAGGCCCGGCCGGGCTTGGGAGCCCAAGCCGCCCCCCAAGGTAAGAGGGAAAGGGCCGGAGGGGGCTGCAGGGCCGCCCCCCAACTCGCCCTCCCCTGCCCACCGGTTGCCATTCTAGACTGGGAGCCCGTTGCTGGGTCTCTAGATGTTGCCAGCTTGTACATCCCCCAGCGCTTAGCACAGTGCTCTGCACACAGCGCTCAATAAATACGATTGAATGAATGAATGAATTGGGAACCATGCCCCTCTTGCCACCCCCGGCCCTTGACGCCTTGTCCGGCCGGGCTGTCAGGGGAGAGAGCGATGTAGCCAAGTAGCAAGCCCGTTGTTGGGTCTCTAGATGTTGCCAACTTGTACTTCCCAAGCGCTTAGTACAGTGCTCTGCACACAGCGCTCAATAAATACAATTGAATGAATGAATTGGGAACCATGCCCCTCTTGCCACCCCTGGCCCCTTGACGCCTTGTCCGGCCAGGCTGTCAGGGGAGAGGGTGATGTAGCTGAGTAGCAAGCCTGTTGTTGGGTCTCTAGATGTTGCCAACTTGTACTTCCCAAGCGCTTAGTACAGTGCTCTGCACACAGCGCTCAATAAATACAATTGAATGAATGAATGAATGAATTGGGAACCATGTCCCTCTTGCCACCCCCCGGCCCCTTGACGCCTTGTCCGGCCGGGCTGTCAAGGGCAAGAGCAATGTAGCCGAGTAGTGAGCCCGTTGTTGGGTCTCTAGATGTTGCCAGCTTGTCCTTCCCAAGCGCTTAGTACAGTGCTCTGCACACAGTCAGTGCTCAATAAATACGATTGAATGAATGAATTTGGAACCATGCCCTTCTTGCCACCCCCGGCCCCTTGACGCCTTGTCTGGCCGGGCTGTCAGGGGCAAGAGCGATGTAGCCAAATAGTGAGCCTGTTGTTGGGTCTCTATATGTTGCCAACTTGTGCTTCCCAAGCGCTTAGTACAGTGCTCTGCACACAGTCAGCGCTCAATAAATACAGTGAGTGAATGAATGAATTGGGAACCATGCCCTTCTTGCCACCCCCGGCCCCTTGACGCCTTCTCCGGCTGGGCTGTCAGGGGCAAGAGCGATGTAGCCAAGTAGTGAGCCCGTTATTGAGTCTCCAACTTGTACTTCCCAAGCGCTTAGTCCAGTGCTCTGCACACAGTAAGCGCTCAATAAATACGATTGAATGAATGAATGAATTGGGAACCATGCCCTTCTTTCTACCCCCAGCCCCTTGATGCCTTGTCCGGCCGGGCTGTCAGGGGAGAGAGCAATATAGCCGAGTAGCAAGCCTGTTGTTGGGTCTCTAGATGTTGCCAACTTGTACTTCCCAAGCGCTTAGTACAGTGCCCTGCACACAGTCAGCACTTAATAAATACAGTTGAATGAATGAATGAATTGGGAACCATGCCCTTCTTGCCACCCCCGGCCCCTTGACGCCTTGTCCGGCCGGGCTGTCAGGGGTGAGAGCGATGTACCTGAGTAGCGAGCCCGTTGTTGGGTCTCCAACTTGTACTTCCCAAGTGCTTAGTACAGTGCTCTGCACACAGTCAGCGCTCAATAACTATGATTGAATGAATGAATGTGAGCCCACTCTTGGGTAGGGACCGTCTCTGTACGTTGCCAACTTGTACTTCCCAAGCGCTTAGTCCAGTGCTGTGCACACAGTAAGTTCTCAATAAATATGATTGAATGAATGAATGTGAGCCCACTGTTGGGTAGGGACCATCTCTATATGTTGCCAACTTGTACTTCCCAAGTGCTTAGTACAGTGCTCTGCACACAGTAAGCACTCAATGAATACGATTGAATGAATGAATGAATGTGAGCCCACTGTTGGGTAGGGACCGTCTCTATATGTTGCCAGCTTGTACTTCCCAAGCACTTCGTACAGTGCTCTGCACACCGTAAGCACTCAAATACGATTGAATGAATAGGAAGTGCTTAATAAATGCCATTATTATTATTATTATTATTATTAAAGCCCCCCAAAAGGACCGTTCGAGCACCCGTGGGGCCTGCTGGGGCGACTCCTTCCTCTCCCCCTCGTCCCCCTCTCCATCCCCCCCGCCTTACCTCCTTCCCTTCCCCACAGCACCTGGATATATGTATATATGTTTGTACGGATTTATTACTCTATTTTACTTGTACATATCTATTCTATTCATTTTATTTTGTTAATATGTTTGGTTTTGTTGTCTGTCTCCCCCTTCTAGACTGTGAGCTCGTTGTTGGGTAGGGACCGTCTCTAGATGTCGCCAACTTGGACTTCCCAAGCGCTTAGTCCAGTGCTCTGCACACAGTAAGCGCTCAATAAATGCGATTGAATGAATGAATGAAACTGCTTAAGAGATTTGCCAGCCTGAGTCCCAAAGCGTTGAAGTCAGGCCCTCTGGCAGGCTCTCGTTGAGGGGATATTTGGGAAACGCCGCTGTTGGGTAGGGACCGTCTCTATATGTTGCCAACTTGGACTTCCCAAGCGCTTAGTACAGTGCTGTGCACCCAGTAAGTGCTCAATAAATACGATTGATTGATTGACTGCAACTCACCCAGCCACCCCGATGTGCGGTGGGTTCGAAAGCGAGATCAGGTCGAATCGCTGTCCTTCAGGGAAGGGAAACTAGGAGGAAAAAAAAAACCCGACGAGATGAAAACCCCCAGAAATTTCTCGGGAAAAATGAAGGCATTCATCTGTCGGCCTACCCGTTGTGTTTGGAAACCGCGCTGGCCAAGTCTCCGCCCGGAGCCCTTTAGCTCTCCCCTAGGCCCCTTGGCGAACTCAGACATCTCGTCCAGGCACGACAGCTTAAAGGACACCCCGCCTCGGCCTAGGTCCTGGAGAAGGATGTTGGCGCCCGACAGGCCCGTGGGAATCGTCTCCGTGACAGAGCGCTCCGGGAGCCGGATTGCTCCGCGGCCTGATTGGGAAAAGATTCCTTCCCTGGGCCGTCCCCTGGCACGGTCGCATTTCGGGAATTGTGTTTATGTACTTAGCGTTTGGTATTAAATCAATCTCGGCGGCCTCGGGGGACACCTTAGATCTCCCGACCAAATGTGAATTCCTCTCCTCGGACGGAGCCGCATCATTGTTTTTCCACAACCCTGAGCTCCGGTGCATCCCCAGTTTGGATCCCGGTCTGGAGCGGCGAGGGCTCTCCCACCTCCAGGCCGGAAAGCTACTGGCCCCACCCCAATCAATCAATCAATCAATCGTATTTATTTTATTTTATTTTGTTAATATGTTTTGTTTTGTTCTCTGTCTCCCCCTTCTAGACTGTGAGCCCACTGTTGGGTAGGGACTGTCTCTATATGTTGCCAACTTGTAGTAATAATAATAATAATGGCATTTATTAAGTGCTTACTATGTGCAAAGCATTTTTCTAAGCGCTAGGGAGGATACAAGGTGATCAGGTTGGCCCACAGGGGGCTCACAGTCTTCATCCCCATTTTCCAGATGAGGGAACCGAGGCCCAGAGAAGTGAAGTGACTTGCCCAAAGTCACACAGCTGACAGTTGGCGGAGTTAGGATTTGAACCCATGACCTCTGACTCCAAAGCCCGGGCTCTTTCCACTGAGCCACGCTGCTTCTCTGACTTCCCAAGCGCTTAGTACAGTGCTCTGCACACAGTAAGTGCTCAAATACGATTGAGCGCTTACTGTGTGCAGAGCACTGTACTAAGTGCTTGAGCACTGTACCCCAGGAACAATGCCAGGGGGCGGGGGGGGCAGGTCCTCTGCAGAATAATAATAATAATAATAATGGCATTTATTAAGCACTTATTATGTGCAAAGCACCAGAACAGGGCCCACGCTCGTTCAGACCGTACGGGGGTGTCGGTTGAATCAGTCCAGGGTACTTATTGAACGTTTACTGTGTGCAGAGCACTGCACCAAGTGCTTGGGAGAGGACTGTGAGCCCACTGTTGGGTAGGGACCGTCTCTATATGTTGCCAACTTGGACTTCCCAAGCACTTAGTACAGTGCTCTGCACACAGTAAGCGCTCAATAAATACGATTGATTGATTGACAAGACAGTAGAATTGGTAAATCCGTTCCCATTCCACAAATAGTTCCCAGTCTAGTTGGCTGAGTGCTCCTCTTTGGGAGTCCAGCTTTCCCCCCCTCCTGCCCTTACTCTCCGTAACTACTTCTCCGCTGTGTGACTTGGGGCAAGTCACTTCACTTCTCTGGGCCTCAGTTCCCTCATCTGGAAAATGGGGATGAAGACTGAGAACCCCCCGTGGGACAACCTGATGACCTTGTATCTCCCCCAGCGCTTAGAATGGTGCTTAGCACATAGTAAGCGCTTAACAAATACCATCATTATTATTAATTATTATTCATTCATTCATTCATTCAATCGTATTTATTGAGCGCTTACTGTGTGCAGAGCACTGGACTAAGCGCTTGGGAAGTTTCAATGTCTGGCTGTCTCCCTCCCTTGCTGCCCTTTGAGGGCAGGGGTCGTGTCCCCTAACTGTACTGCCTGCCCCTAGGCACTGAGATTTCTGTAAACAGTGGGTGTTCAGGAAATGCCGTATGGATTAAAACAGAATCCAAATCCCTGTTCTTCACCCACAAGGAGCTTACAATCCAATGGGAAAAGCAGATGGGATTCTCTCCAATTGGAGGGAGTAACAAGGATCTGATGGGGGGGCAGAGCGAATACACAAGAATGTATGGGTGTGTGTGTGTATATATATATAATAATGATGGTATTAATTAAGCGCTTACTATGTACAAAGCACTGTTCTAAGCGCTGGGGAGGTTACAATAATAATAATAATAATAATGGCATTTATTAAGCACTTACTATGTGCCAAGCACTGTTTACTATGTGCAAAGCACTTCCGGACCCTGCTTTGACAAGAGTTAATAATAATAATAATAATAATGATGGCATTTATTAAGTGCTTACTATGTGCAAAGCACTGTTCTAAGTGCTGGGGAGTTTACATGGTGATCAGGTTGTCCCACGGGGGGCTCATAGTCTTAATCCTCATTTTCCAGATGAGGGAACTGAGGCCCAGAGAAGTGAAGTGACTTGCCCCAAGTCACCCAGCTGACAAGTGGCGGAGCCGGGATTTGAACCCATGACCTCTGACTCCAAAGCCCGGGCTCTTTCCACTGAGCCACGCTGCTTTTCTCTCTCTCTCTCTCTCTCTCTCTCTCTCCTCTCTCTCTCTCTCTCTCTCTCTCTCTCTCTCTCTCTCCTCTCTCTCTCTCTCTCTCTCTCTCTCTCTCTCCTCTCTCTCTCTCTCTCTCTCTCTCTCTCTCTCTCTCTCTCTCTCTCTCTCTCTCTCTCTCTCTCTCTCTCTCTCTCTCTCTCCATTGTGATTTTTTTTTTTTTTTGGCTTCCTGGCCATTATGACAAAACAGCGCATGGCACCTCTAACGGAGATGAGAGAAGCAGCATGGCTCACTGGAAAGAGCCCGGGCTTTGGAGTCAGAGGTCATGGGTTCAAATCCCGGGTCCACCACTTGTCAGCTGTGTGACTTTGGGCAAGTCACTTCACTTCTCTGGGTCTCAGTTCCCTCATCTGGAAAATGGGGATGAAGACTGTGAGCCCCCCCGTGTGGGATAACCTGATCACCTTGTACTCTCCCCAGTGCTTAGAACAGTGCTTTGCACATAGTAAGCGCTTAACAAATACCGATATATATATATATATATCGGCTCCACCCCTTATCAGCTGTGTGACTTTGGGCAAGTCACTTCACTTCTCTGTGCCTCAGTTACCACATCTGTAAAATGGGGATTAAGACCGTGAGCCCCCCGTGGGACAACCTGATCACCTTGTAACCTCCCCAGCGCTTAGAACAGTGCCTTGTACATAGTAAGTGCTTAATAAATGCCGTTATTATTATTCTCTGTGCCTGTTACCTCATCCGTAAAATGGGGATGAAGACTGTGAGCCCCCCGTGGGACAACCTGATCACCTTGTAACCTCCCCAGTGCTTAGAACAGTGCCTTGTACATAGTAAGCGCTTCATAAATGCCGTTATTATTATTATTATTATTATTCTCTGTGCCTCAGTTACCTCATCCATAAAATGGGGATTAAGATTGTGGGTCCCCCGTGGGACAACCTGATCACCTTGTGCTTAGAATAGGGCCTTGTACATAGTAAGTGCTTAATAAATGCCATTATTATTATTATTCTCTGTGCCTGTTACCTCATCTGTAAAATGGGGATTAAGATTGTGAGCCCCACATGGGACAGCCTGATCACCTTGTATTCTCCCCAGTGCTTAGAACAGTGCCTTGTACATAGTAAGCGCTTAATAAATGCCATTATTATTATTATTTTCTGTGCCTCAGTTACCTCATCTGTAAAATGGGGATTAAGATTGTGAGTCCCATATGGGACAGCCTGATCACCTTGTATCCTCCCCAGTGCTTAGAACGGTGCTCTGCTCATAGTTAGCACTTAACAAATACCAAAAATATTATTATGATTACAAGATAATCAGGTGGGACAGTCCCCAATCCACCTGGGGTGGTCCGTCTTAAGCCCCATTTCACAGAGGAGGGAACTGAGACCCAGAGAAGTGAACTGACTTGCCCAAGGTCACAGATACGACAGTTGGGATTCGAATTCAGGTCCTTGGGACTCCAAAGCCCGGGCTCTATCCACTAAACCCACGCTGCTTCCGTAATTCCTTTAATTCCTACTTAGATTTCTCTGAGTTTGGGCTCTGTAGCGAGGGCAGGGCCTCCAGCTGGGAGTCGGGGCAGTCAAACTGATTAATCCAGGCCCTAATAATAATAATAATAATGGCATTTGTTAAGTGCTTACTATGTGCAAAGCACTGTTCTAAGCGCTGGTGGGGGGAAACAAGGTGATCAAGTTGTCCCACATGGGGCTCACAGTCTTAATCCCCATTTTACAGATGGGGTAACTGAGGCTCAGAGAAGTTAGACAGGGAATGTGTCCGCTATATTCTGCTGTCCCAAACGCTTAGAACAGTGCTCTGCACACAATAAGTGTTCAATACATATGACTGATTAGTCTCCCAGCTGAAAGAAATTCCGCCAGGCCTAACAGAAGGCAGGGTGGGAAGAAGTTTACGGGAAGGGAAAAAAGCAACCTGCAGCTTAATGCCCTGCTTCTCCAGGAAACTGCCACCAAACTGGTCATTTCCGGAGGAATCAATCAATCAATCGTATTTATTGAGCACTTGTGTGCAGAGCACTGTACTAAGCGCTTGGGAAGTACAAGTTGGCAACATATACAGTCCCTACCCAACAGTGGGCTCACAGTCTAGAAGGGGGAGACAGAGAACAAAACCGATCAGTGGTATATATTTCCTGAGTGCTAACTGTGTGCCAGGCACTGTACTAAGCGCTTGGGAGAGCACAATGCAAGAGAATTAGACACATTCCGTGCCCGTAACAAGGTTACGGAGTAGAGGAAGTTTGGCACGCTGAGGTGTTTCTTTTCAGGAGGCACCGAGTGTCTCATAAATGCAGGTTTAGAGAACTGGATCCCTCACCAATCCATTTCCTTCCACGGCGGGGAATCCACCATGTGGAGCCCCGGATTTTTGCTTTTATGGTCTTTGTTAAGCACTTACTACGTGCCAGGCACTGTACTAAGCTCTTGGGAGGGCACAGTGCAAGAGAATTAGACACATTCCGTGCCCATAACAATCAATCGTATTTGTTGAGGGCTTACTGTGTGCAGAGCACTGTACTAAGCGCTTAAAAGGTTGTGGACTAGAGGAAGTCTGGTACGCTGAGGTGTTTCTTTTCAGGAGATCAGAGGCACCGAGTGGCTCATAAATGTGGGTTTAAGAGAACTGGATCCCTTACCGATCCATTTCCTTCCACAGAGGGGAATCCACCACGTGGAGCCCTGGATTTTTGCTTTTACGGTCTTTGTTAAGCACTTACTATGTGCCAGGCACTGTACTAAGCACTTGGGAGAGCACATTGCAAGAGAATTAGACATTCCATGCCCATAACAAGGTTACGGACTAGAGGAAGTTTGGCACGCTGAGGTGTTTCTTTTTTCAGGAGGACAGGGGCACCGAGTGGCTCATAAATGCGGGTTTAAGAGAACTGGATCCCTCACCAATCCATTTCCTTCCACGGAGGGGAATCCACCATGTGGAGCCCTGGATTTTTTGCCTTTATGGTCTTTGTTAAGCACTTACTATGTGCCAGGCACTCTACTAAGCACTTGGAAGGGCACAATGCAAGAGAATTAGACACATTCCGTGCCCGTAACAAGGTTACGGAGTAGAGGAAGTTTGGCACGCTGGGGTGTTTCTTTTCAGGAGGCACCGAGTGTCTCAAAAATGCGGGTTTCGAGAGCTGGATCTCTAACCGATCCATTTCCTTCCACGGAGGGGAATCCACCATGTGGAGCCCCGGATTTTTGCTTTTATGGCCTTTGTTAAGCACTTACTATGTGCCAGGCACTGTATTAAGCGCTTGGGAGGGCACAATGCAAGAGAATTAGACATATTCCATGCCCATAACAATCAATCGTATTTATTGAGCGCTTACTGTGTGCAGAGCACTGTACTAAGCACTTAAAAGGTTACAGACTAGAGGAAGTCTGGTACGCTGAGGTGTTTCTTTTCAGGAGGACACAGGCACCGAGTGGCTCGTAAATGCGGGTTTAGAGAACTGGATCCCTCACCGATCCATTTCCTTCCATGGAGGGGAATCCACCATGTGGAGCCCTGGATTTTTGCTTTTATGGTCTTTGTTAAGCACTTACTGGGTGCCAGGCACTGTGCTAAGCGCTGGGGTAGATACAAGCTAATCGGGTTCGATCCAGTCCCTGTCCCACAGAGGGTTTACAGTCTTCATCCCCATTTTACAGATGAGGGAACAGCACAGAGAAGTGCAGGGAGTTGCCCAAGAGCACACAGCAGACAAGTGGCCGAGGCAGGATTAGAACCCAGATCCTCTCTGGGTGACAGGATTTCTCCCCCTTAAAGGAAACCCTCCCACACCCCAGTTGTCCTGGGCCACTCCCAGTCCAAGCAGTGGCGGGGAGAGATGGGGAAGAGGCAGAGCCATCTTTTGTTGGTTTTTTTGTTAAGCACTTACTATGTGCCAGGCACTGTATTAAGCGCCGGGGTGGATCCAAACCACTCAGATTGGACACAGCCCCTATCCCACATGGGGCTCACAGTCTCAATCCCCATTTTTCAGATGAGGAAACTGAGGCATAGAGAAGTGAAGTTGTTTGCCCGAGGTCCCCCAGCAGCCAAGTGGCTGAATCCGGATTAGAACCCAGAGCAGCAGCGTGGCTCAGTGGAAAGAGCTCGGGCTTGGGCGTCAGAGGTCATGGGTTCAAATCCCGGCTCCGCCACTTAGCTGTGTGACTTTGGGCAAGTCACTTCACTTCTCTGGGCCTCAGTTCCCTCATCTGGGAAATGGGGATGAAGACTGTGAGCCCCACGTGGGACAACCTGATTACTCTGTATCCTCCCCAGTGCTTAGAACAGTGCTTTGCATGTAGTAAGCGCTTAATAAGTGCCATCATCATTATTATAGGTCCTTTTGACTCCCAAGTCTTTGCTCTAACCATTAGGCCTTCCTGTTTCTCTGGCAAAGCGCTCTCCCCTCCATTCTCCAGTGTCGCATCCCCAGGGCGATGGAGTAGGGATGATTCCTTGCCCCTCGGCTGGGCACAGGCCTCTAACCCAACCCCAGGCCCCTGAAAATAATAATAATAATAATAGTAATAATAATAATGGTATTTGTTAAGCGCTTACTATGTGCAAAGCACTGTTCTAAGCACTGGGGGGGGATACAGGATGATCAGGTTGCCCCATGTGGGGCTCACAGTCTTAATCCCCATTTTACAGATGAGGGAACTGAGGCCCAGAGAAGTGAAGTGACTTGCCCAAAGGCACACAGTTGGCAGAGCCGGGATTTGAACCCATGCCCTCTGACTCCAAAACCCGGGCTCTTTGCACTGAGCCACGCTGCTTCTCTCCACTGAGCCACGCTTCTCGCTGCTTCCCTGATGGTAATTATGGCATTTTTCAAGCGCTTCCTGTGTGCCAAGCACTGGGGTAGATACAAGCTAATCAGGCTGCCCCCCATGGGGCTCCCAGTCTTCATCCCCATTTTCCAGATGAGGGAACTGAGGCCCAGAGAAGTGAAGTGACTTGCCCAAAGTCACACAGCCTACAAGTGGCGGAGCGGGGATTAGAACCCAGGTCCTTCTGACTCCCAAGCCCGGCCTCTTTCCACTAAGCCACGCTGCTTTGGAGAAGCAGCTGTGTGGCCTCGGGCAAGCCACTTCACTTCTCTGAGCCTCAGTTTCCTCTCCTGTAAAATGGGGGCTAAGATTGTGAGCCCCGCATGAGAAGGGGAATGTGTCCAAACCTGATTGACTTGTATTATACCCTAGTGCTTAAAATAGTGCTTGGCACATAGGAGGTGCTTAACAAGTACCATTCATTCATTCACTCAATACCATTCATTCACTCAATCGTATTTATTGAGCGCTTACTGGGTGCAGAGCACTGTACTGAGCGCTTGGGAAGTCCAAGTCGGCAACATCTAGAGACGGTCCCTTCCCAACAACGGGCTCACAGTCTAGAAGGGGGAGACGGACAACAAAACATGTCATCAGAACAAATCGAATTAAAGCTAAATGCACATCATTCACAAAATAAATAAAATAGCAAATATGGACAAGTAAAATAGAGTAATAAATCTGTAGAAATATATACAGGTGCTGTGGGGAGGGGAAGGAGATAGGGCGGGGGAGAGGAAAAAGGGGGCTCAGTGTGGGAAGGCCTCCTGGAGGAGGGGAGCTCTCAGTAGGGCTTTGAAGGGAGGGAGATGCGGGGATGAAGATGTGGGGAGGGAGGGCATTCCAGGCCAGGGGGAGGACGTAACCCAGATCAATATGTTTGTACGTATTTATTACTCTACTTATTTATTTTACTTGTACATATCTATTCTATTTTATTTGGTTAATATGTTTGCTTTTGTTCTCTGTCTCCCCCTTCTAGACTGTGAGCCCGCTGTTGGGTAGGGACCGTCTCTATATGTTGCCAACTTGGACTTCCCAAGCGCTTAGTCCGGTGCTCTGCACATAATAAATACGATTGATTGATTGATTCCATTCCTATCATCATTATCCCAGATCCCACTCCAAACAAGTGGCGGGGCCGGGGCAGCTATCACTGGCTGAGGGTCCACTCCTCCTCCCCTACTGACCTTTTATTTATTTTATTAGTGTGTTTGGTTCTGTTCTCCGTCTCCCCCTTCTAGACTGTGAGCCCGCTGTTGGGTAGGGACCGTCGACTTGTACTTCCCAAGGGCTTAGTCCAGTGCTCTGCGCACAGTAAGCGCTCAATAAATACGATTGATTGATCGATTGATTGACCTCTACGTCCTTTTTCCCCCTCCAATTCCAGTGTTGGATCTCCTCTCCGCGTCCAACCAGAGGCTGGCGGCCAGCTCCCTGCAGCCGGCCCTGAGCGACCCCACCTTGAACGAAGTGTACATCCTCGCCACCTTCAAGCTACAGGCCAAAACGTCGGCCACCCTGTTCGGGCTCTACTCTTCCTCCGACAACAGCAAATACTTGGAATTCACCATCATGGGGCGGCTGAACAAAGGTAAACCGGCCTTCCTTCTAGGCTCGACGCCCCTCTGGGTTATAAGCTCCTTGTGGGCAGGGGGACGTAGCCACCGACTCCGCTCTAGCGCCGTCAAGCATTTAATTCGGCGCTCTGCACCCAGTAATCAATCAATTGATCGTATTTATTGAGCGCTTACTGTGTGCAGACTAATCAATCAATCAATAGTATTTATTGAGCGCTTACTGTGTGCAGAACACCGGACTAAGCCCTTGGGAAGTCCAAGTTGGCAACATATAGAGACAGTCCCTAGCCAACAGTGGGCTCACAGTCTAAAAGGGGGAGACAGAGAACAAAATAAAATAAATAGAATAGATATGTACAAGTAAAATAAACAAATAAATAGAGTAATAAATATGTACAAACATATATACATATATACAGGTGAGGTACATGTTGGCAACATATAGAGACAGTCCCTACCCAACAGTGGGCTCACAGTCTAGAAGGGGGAGACAGAGAACAAAACCAAACATACTAACAAAATAAAATAAATAGAAGAGATATGTACAGGTAAAATAAATAGAGTAATAAATATGTACAAACATATATACAGGTGAGGTACATGTTGGCAACATATAGAGACAGTCCCTACCCAACAGTGGGCTCACAGTCTAGAAGGGGGAGACAGAGAACAAAACCAAACATACTAACAAAATAAAATAAATAGAAGAGATATGTACAGGTAAAATAAATAGAGTAATAAATATGTACAAACATATATACAGGTGAGGTGCATGTTGGCAACATCTAGAGACAGTCCCTACCCAACAGTGGGCTTACAGTCTAGAAGGGGGAGACAAAGAACAAAACCAAACATATTAACAAAATAAAATAAATAGACGAGATATGTACAAGTAAAATAAATAAATAAATAGAGTAATAAATATGTACAAACATATATACATATATACAGGTGAGGTACATGTTGGCAACATATAGAGACAGTCCCTACCCAACAGTGGGCTCACAGTCTAAAAGGGGGACAGAGAACAAAACCAAACATACTAACAAAATAAAATAAATAGAAGAGATATGTACAAGTAAAATAAATAGAGTAATAAATATGTACAAACATATATACAGGTGAGGTACATGTTGGCAACATCTAGAGACAGTCCCTACCCAACAGTGGGCTCACAGTCTAGAAGGGCGAGACAGAGAACAAAACCAACATATTAACAAAATAAAATAAATAGAAGAGATATGTATAAGTAAAATAAATAAATAGAGTAATAAATATGTACAAACATATATACATATATACAGGTGAGGTACATGTTGGCAACATATAGAGACAGTCCCTACCCAACAGTGGGCTCACAGTCTAGAAGGGGGAGACAGAGAACAAAACCAAACATATTAACAAAATAAAATAAATACAGTAGATAAGTATGTAATATACTAATATATAATAAGTATATAATAGGCTATAAATGCGCCCCCGCTTGCCAGCGGTTCCCCGAGAAGCACTCGGGTTAGGACGGACCAGAGCGGTACTACTGATCGATGGAAATCCCTTGGAAACGGGCCTTTTCCAGTTGTTTTCTTTAATGGTATTTCAGCGCTTACTATCTGTCAAACACTGTTCTAAGTGTGGGGTGGTTACAATTTAATTTCATTTTCTTAAATTTAATTAATTAATTGCATAAATTAATTTAATACAATTTAATTACAATGATTCATTCATTCATTCAATTGTATTTATTGAGCGCTTACTGTGTGCAGAGCACTGTACTAAGCGCTTGGGAAGTCCAAGCTGGCAACATATAGAGACGGTCCCTACGCAATAAGGGACTCCGTTAGTGCCCTCCCTTCCTCTTTCATTCATTCATTCATTCAGTCAGTCGTATTTATTGAGCGCTTACTGTGTGCAGAGCACTGTACTAAGCGCTTGGGAAGCACAAGTTGGCAACATAGAGAGACGGTCCCTGCCCAACACTGGGCTCCGTTAGTGCCCTCCCTTCCTCTTTCATTCATTCATTCATTCAATCGTATTCATTCATTCAATCGTATTTATTGAGCACTTACTGTGTGCAGAGCACTGTACTAAGCGCTTGGGAAGCACAAGTTGGCAATATATAGAGACGGTCCCTACCCAACAACGGGCTCCGTTAGTGCCCTCCCTTCCTCTTTCATTCATTCATTCAATCGTATTCATTCCTTCACTCAATCGTATTTATTGAGCGCTTACTGTGTGCAGAGCACTGTACTAAGCACTCGGGAAGTACAAGTTGGCAACATAGAGAGACGGTCCCTACCCAACAGCGGGCTCCCAGTCTAGAAGGGGGAGACAGACCGCAAAACAGAACAAGTAGACAGGTGTCAATACCAGCAAAATATAGAATTATAGATATATACACATCGCTAATAAAATAAATGGACTAATAAATCTGTACAAGTCTACACAAGTGCTGTGGGGAGGGGAAGGGGTTAGGGCAGAGGGAGGGAGTTGGGACGAGGGGCTCAGTCTAAGACCTATATCTGTTGTGGCGTGGCTCAGTGGAAAGAGGCCGGGCTTTAGTCAGAGGTCGTGGGTTCAAATCCCGGCTCTGCCAATAGCCAGCTGTGTGACTTTGGGCAAGTCACTTCACTTCTCTGGGCCTCAGTTCCCTCATCTGGAAAGTGGGGATGAAGACTGTGAGCCCCCCGTGGGACAACCTGATCACTTTGTAACCTCCCCAGCGCTTAGAACGGTGCTTTGCACATAGTAAGCGCTTAATAAATGCTATTATTATTATTATTATTATTATTATCTACGCCAGTGCTTAGCACAGTGCCTAAGCACGTAGTAAGAGCTTAATCCCCTAATTAAATGAATCGAATCAGACACCGTCTCAGCCCCACACCGTGCTCACAGTCCCAAGAGGTAGGTATCCCACCCCCGTTTTCCCCATATGGGAAAATGGAGATGTACTATGTATTTGTTAAGCGCTTACTACTTACTAGACTGTGAGCCCACTGTTGGGGAGGGACTGTATATGTTGCCAACTTGTACTTCCCAAGCGCTTAGTACAGTGCTGTGCACACAGTAAGCGCTCAATAAATACGATTGAATGAATGAATGTGCCAGGCACTGTTCTGAGCACTGGGGTAGTAACAGACTAATCAGGTTGGACACACATGGGGCTCACAGTCTTAATCCCCATTTTACAGATGAGGGAACTGAGGCCCAGAGACGTGAAGTGGCTCACCCAAAGTCACCCAGCTGACAGGTGGCAGAGCTGGGATTCGAACCCATGGCCTCTGACTCCAAAGCCCGGGCTCCGTCCACTAGACCGCGTTGCTTCCCCTTAAGAGCGTGGCCTGGGGAAGCAGCATGGCCTCGTGGAAAGAGCCCAGGCCTGGAAATTAGAGGTCGTGGGTTCTAATCCCAGTTCCGCCGTATGCCTGCTGGGTGACCTTGGGCAAGTCACTTAACTTCTCTGTGCCTCAGTCCCCTCTCATCTGTAAAATGGGGATGAAGACTGTGAGCCCCACGTGGGACAACCTGATCGCCTCGTATCTTCCCCAGTGCTTGGCACATAGTAAGCGCTCAACAAATACCACACTTTTTATTATTGTTATTATTATTATTATTATTATTATTATTATTAATTACTTAATTAATAATAGCCGGCTTCTAATCCCGGCCCCGCCGCTTGTCAGCCGTGTGACTTGGTCACTTCCCTTCTCTGGGCCTCAGTCCCCTCATCTGTAAAATGGGGATGAAGACTGTGAGCCCCACGTGGGACAACCTGATCGCCTTGTATCTTCCCCAGTGCTTGGCACGTAGTAAGCGCTCAACAAATACCGCACTTTTAATTATTATTATTAATTAATTAATTAATAATAGCCAGCTTCTAATCCCGGCCCTGCCACTTGTCTGCCGTGTGACTTGGTCACTTCCCTTCTCTGGGCCTCAGTTTCCCTCATCTGTCAAATGGGGGCGAAGACTGGGAGCCCCACGGGGGACAACCTGATCACCTTGTAGCCCCCCACAGCGCTTAGAACAGACCCCTTCCTGGGCCACCAGAAGTCGGACCTGCAGTAGTCCCAAGCGGCTCCCAAAGAAGTCGTCGCAGAATTCCCGGCGGTCTCTCCCAGCGGGACAACCCCTGCTTCTGATTACCCAGGAATGCCGCCTGGACACGCACACACGCTGCCTTGTGCCTACAAAGTGGGGAGATGCCGCCCCCCCGGGAGATTCCAGTCATCCCTCTGGCCTCCCCTGTCCCCCGGGGGGATTTCGGGATGAGTCCGGACCCAAGCTGAACATCTGGTCCCGATCCTAGCCAGACTCCTGGGATGGGAAGCAGCAGTTCTAGGGAAGGAGCATCTAGGCCGGACTCCTGGGATGGGAAGAAGCAATTCCGGTCATCTTTTAGACTGGGAGCCCACTGTTGGGTAGGGACTGTCTCTCTATGTTGCCAATTTGTACTTCCCAAGTGCTCTGCACACAGTAAGTGCTCAATAAATACGATTGATTGATTGATTGATCTAGGCCAGCCCCCTGCCTTCAGACAAGCCTCAGAAGAGAGTAAACCAGTGGTATTTGCTTGGACACCTGATATTCACCCCACTCCCAACCCCACAGCACCTATATACACATTTAAGCGCCTAGTACAGTGCTTTGCACATAGTAAGTGCTTAATAAATGCCATCGTTATTATTATTCACCCCACTCCCAACCCCACAGCACCTATATTCACATTTAATAATAATAATAATGGTGGTGTTTAAGCGCTTACTATGTGCAAAGCACTATTCTAAGCGCTGGGGTAGTAATAATAATAATAATAATGATGGCATTTATTAAGCGCTTACTATGTGCAAAGCACTGTTCTAAGCGCTGGGGTAGTAACAATAATAATGATGGCATTTATTAAGCGCTTACTATGTGCAAAGCACTGTTCTAAGCGCTGGGGTAGTAGTAGTAATAATGATGGCATTTATTAAGCGCTTACTATGTGCAAAGCACTGTTCTAAGCGCTGGGGTAGTAATAATAATAATAATAATGATGGCATTTGTTAAGCGCTTACTATGTGCAAAGCACTGTTCTAAGCACTGGGGTAGTAATAATAATAATGATGGCATTTATTAAGCGCTTACTATGTTCAAAGCACTGTTCTAAGCACTGGGGTAGTAATAATAATGACATTTATTAAGTGCTTACTATGTGCAAAGCACTGTTCTAAGCACTGGGGGAGATCCAAGGTAATCACGTTTTTCCACGTGGGGCTCACAGACTTAATCCCCATTTTATAGATGAGGGAACTGAGGCCCAGAGAAGTGAAGTGACTTGCCCAAAGTCACACAGCTGACAAGTGGCGGAGCAGGGATTCCAACCCATGACCTCTGACTCCAAAGCCCGGGCTCTTTCCACTGAGCCAGGCTGCTTCTCTTTAAGCGCTTAGTACAGTAGTCTGCACACAGTAAGCACTCAATAAATATGATTGAGTGAATGAATCTTTACATTATATATTATAAATGATTCATATCAGTGAATTATATCATATCGCCTAGAGAAGCAGTGTGGCTCAGTGGAAAGAGCCCGGGCTTGGGAGTCAGAGGACGTGGGTTCTAATCCTGGCTCCCCTGCTTGTCAGCTGTGTGTCTTAGTCTCTGGGCCTCAGTGACCTCATCTGTAAAATGGGGATGAAGACTGTGAGCCCCCCCGAGGGACAACCTGATCACCTTGTAACCTCTCCAGTGCTCAGAACAGTGCTTTGCACATAGTAAGCGCTTAATAAATGCCATCGTTATTATTATTATTATCATTATTCACCCCACTCCCAACCCCACAGCACCTATGTACACATTTAAGTGCTTAGTACAGTGCTCTGCACACAGTAAGTGCTCAATAAATATGATTGAATGAATCTTTACATTATATATTATAAATGATTCATATCAGTGAATAATTCACATCATATCCCCTAGAGAAGCAGTGTGGCTCAGTGGAAAGAGCCCGGGCTTGGGAGTCAGAGGTCATGGGTTCTAATCCCGGCTCCCCCGCTTGTCAGCTGTGTGTCTTAGTCTCTGGGCCTCAGTTCCCTCATCTGTAAAATGGGGATTAAGACTGTGAGCCCCCCGTGGGACAACCTGATCACCTTGGAACCTCCCCAGCGCTTAGAACAGTGCTTTGCACATAGCGCTTAATAAATGCCATCGTTATTATTATTATTATTCACCCCACTCCCAACCCCACAGCAGCTATAAACACATTTAAGCGCTTAGTACAGTGCTCTGCACACAGTAAGCGCTCAATAAATATGATTGAATGAATGAATCTTTGCATTATATATTATAAATGATTCATATCAGTGAATTATTCATATCATATCCTATCGCTTAGAGAAGCAGCGTGGCTCAGTGGAAAGAGCCCGGGCTTGGGAGTCAGAGGTCGTGGGTTTTAATCCCGGCTCCGCCGCTTGTCAGCCGTGTGACTTAGTCACTTCACTTCCCTGGGCCTCAGTTCCCTCATCTGTAAAATGGGGATGAAGACTGTGAGCCCCACATGGGACAACCTGATCACCTTGGAGCCCCCCACAGCGCTTAGAACGGTGCTTTGCACCAATTATTTTTTGTTAATTTGTTTTGTTCTCTGTCTCCCCCTTCTAGACTGTGAGCCTGCTGTTGGGTAGGGCCCGTCTCTAGATGTTGCCAACTTGTACTTCCGAAGCGCTTAGTACAGTGGTCTGCAACCAGTAAGCGCTCAATAAATACGATTGAATGAATGAATGAAAAAGTAAGCGCTTAACAGATGCCATCATCATCAGTGTCTGTCTCCCCCTCTAGGCTATAAGCTCATAATAATAATGATGGCATTTATTAAGCGCTTACTATGTGCAAAGCACTGTTCTAAGCTCATGATAGGCAGGGAACATGTCTGCTAATTCTGCGGTATTGCCAAGCGCTTAGTACAGTGCTCTGCATGTAGTAAGTTCGCAGGAACTACCGTTGATTGGTATATTTTGAATGCTTTCAGCGTGCCAAGTTCTGTACCTTAGTGCAGTGAGAAAGAGCAGGATGAATTTTTGGTGAGTCGAGAACCAAAAGTCCTGTCATTCCTGGTGTTCATTTCGTTCATTCAGTCGTATTTATTCATTCAATCGTATTTATTGAGCGCTTACTGTGTGCACAGCACTGTACTTAGCGCTTGGGAAGTCCAAGTTGGCAACATCTAGAGACGGTCCCTACCCAACAGCGGGCTCACAGTCTAAAAGGGGGAGACAGACAACAAAACAAAACATTCATTCATTCAATCGTATTTATTGAGCACTTACTGTGTGCAGAGCACTGTACTAAGCGCTTGGGAAGTCCAAGTTGGCAACATCTAGAGACAGTCCCTACCCAACAGCGGGCTCACAGTCTAGAAGAGGGAGACGGACAACAAAACATTCATTCATTCAATCGTATTTATTGACCACTCACTGTGTGCAGAGCACTGTACTAAGCGCCCTGGGTTTAACAGTGGGAAGGGGCGACCGAGGTCCCCTAGGCCATCCTAGGAAAAGAGCATTCCCGCCTCTGATGAGTCTGTAAAATGAGGAAAAAGACAAATCCTGGGACCACCTTCCCAGGATTTTTTTTCCTTAATTATTATTAATAATTATTATTTTATTTTCCTTAAGGACTTAGACATCTCTGACCCGGAGTAAATCACAGCTATCTGAGGGAGAACCTGATAATGGGATTTTTTTTTTTTAGTGGTATTTGTTAAACGCTTTCTATGTGCCAGGCACTGTATGAAGCGCTGGGGTAGATACACACTAATCAGGTTGGACACAGCGCATGGCCCCCATGGGGCTCACAGTCCTAACCCCCATTTTACAGATGAGGGAACTGAGGCTAGAGAAGAGAAGCGACTTCCCCGGTCACACAGCGAACAGGTGGTCTCCATCCCCCCGTCTTACCTCCTTCCCTTCCCCACAGCACTTGTACATATGTATATATGTTTGTACATATTTATTACTCTATTTATCTTACTTGTACATATCTATTCTATTTATTTTATTTTGTTAATATGTTTGGTTTTGTTCTCTGTCTCCCCCTTCTAGACTGTGAGCCCACTGTTGGGGAGGGACCGTCTCTATATGTTGCCAACTTGGACTTCCCAAGCGCTTAGTACAGTGCTCTGCACACAGTAAGCGCTCAATAAATACGATTGATTGATTGGTGGAGCTGGGATAAGAACCCAGTTCCACTGATTCCCAGGTCTCTGCTCTATCCACTAGGCTCCTCGTGACATATAATAATAATAATAATAATAATGGTATTTGTTAAGCGCATACTATGTGCAAAGCACTGTTCTAAGCACTGGGGAGGTTCCAAGGAGATCAGGTTGTCCCACGGGGGGCTCACAGTTTTAATCCCCATTTTACAGATGAGGGAACTGAGGCACGGAGAAGTGAAGCGACTTGCCCAAAGTCACGCAGCTGACGGTTGGCGGAGCCGGGATTTGAACCCGTGACCTCTGATCATCATCATCATCAATCGTATTTATTGAGCGCTTACTATGTGCAGAGCACTGTACTAAGCGCTTGGGAAGGGCAAGTTGGCAACATATAGAGACAGTCCCTACCCAACAGTGGGCTCACAGTCTAAAAGGGGGAGACAGAGAACAAAACCAAACATACCAACAAAATAAAATAAATAGAATAGATATGTACAAGTAAAATAAATAAATAAATAGAGTAATAAATATGTACAAACATATATACATATATACAGGTGCTGTGGGGAAGGGAAGGAGGTAAGATGGTATGGGATCATTCTTCATACCATTCCAGTTTTGTCTTTTCCCACGGAACTTCTGATTTATTTGGGCCCTTCCCAATCCCCAGCCTCATTTCTAGTCAAAATGGACTCATAGGTCTCACTCACTATCACCTTCAGGCAGCTTCCGAGGGCTTGTGAGCCCGTTGTTGGGTAGGGACCGCCTCTATTTGTTGCCGACTTGTGCTTCCCAAGCGCTTAGTACAGTGCCCCGCACGCAGGAAGCGCTCAATAAATGCGGTTCAATGAATGAATCTTGTGACAGAAGAGAAAGAAGTAATCCCCAGCCTGGAGGAGCAGACAGTCGTCTAGTAAGGGAGAGAGTAGATATGAGGAGACAAATACACTCCCCTCGTTAACAGTGAAGGAATAGATATAAATGATGGCTCAACTGAGGCGATTAATTGATAAATTGCTGAGCGTAAGGGTGGCTAATTGGATGGCACGAGGAAGAAGGTGAATGAAGGCCCTCTCTTTTTTTTTATGGTATTTGTTAAACACATACTATTACTATTACGCATTACTATTACTATACTATTACGCATACTATTGTTGTACTATTACTATTATACGATTATAGATATATAATACTAGGTACATATCTATAGATATCTACAGATAGATTAGATATCTAGATATATTATACTATTACTTGTACTTCCCAAGTGCTTAGTACAGTGCTCTGCACACAATAAGCGCTCAATAAATACGATTGATTGATTGATTGATGTATACACTGGGGTAGTTGGACACATGTCACCGTCCCGTTTGTTCGGAGCTTCTCCCCCTCCAAGCCATCTCCAGTTAAATACGATTGAACGAATATGTTTGTACATATTTATTACTCTATTTTACTTGTACATATTTACTATTCTGTTTATTTTATTTTGTGAATATGTTTTGTTTTGTTGTCTGCCTCCCCCTTTTAGACTGTGAGGCCGCTGTTGGGTAGGGACCGTCTGTATATGTTGCCAACTTGGACTTCCCAAGCGCTTAGTCCAGTGCTCTGCACACAGTAAGCGCTCAATAAATACGATTGAATGATTGAATGAACATGCCCTGTTCTCCTTGGGGCTCACAGCCTAAGAGCACAGGCTTGGGAGACAGAGGTCATGGGTTCTAATCCCGGCCCTGCCACTTCCGTTCACTCACTCATGCATTCAGTCGTATTTATGGAGCGCTTACTGTGTGCAGAGCGCTGTACTAAGCGCCTGGGAAGTCCAAGTTGGCAGCATCTAGAGACGGTCCCTACCCAATGGCGGGCTCACAGTCGCGAAGGGGGAGACAGACCACAAAACAAAACATATTCACAAAATAAAATAAATAGAATAAATGTGTCTTGTCAGCTGTGTGACTTTGGGCAAGTCGCTCATCTTCTCCGTGCCTCAGTGACCTCATCTGTAAAATGGGGATGAAGACTGTGAGCCCCAGGAAATTCCCCAATGCCCTGCTATGCAGCAAGGAAGATTCAGATGCTGGTGGTATCAAATATTTCTTTCTGCATCAGATATTTAAGACTGTGTTGAAAATACAATTGAGGCTTTTTCCTCTTGGCTGAGTCATCACAACACTATGTTAGGAAATATTTGGACAGTGTTAGCCATTGGAAAACGTTTAGTACATATTTACTATTCTTTTTATTTTGTTAATGATGGGCATCTAGCTTTAATTCTGTTTGTTCTGACGATTTTGACACCTGTCTCCGTGTTTTGTTTTGTTGTCCGTCTCCCCCTTCTAGACTGTGAGCCCGCTGGTGGGTAGGGACCGGCTCTATATGTTGCCGACTTGGACTTCCTAAGCGCTTAGTACAGTGCTCTGCACGCAGTAAGCGCTCAATAAATACGATGGATGGATGGTAGGGACCGTCTCTATGTGTTGCCGACTTGGACTTCCCAAGCGCTTAGTACAGTGCTCTGCACGCAGTAAGCGCTCAATAAAGATGATTGAATGAATGAATGAACAACCTGATTACCTTGTATCCCCCCTAGCGCTTAGAACAGTGCTTGGCACATAGTAAGTGCTTAATGAATACTATCTTATTATTATTATTACAGATGAGGGAACTGAGGCTCAGAGAAGTGAAGTGACTAACAAATACCATCATTATTATTAGTATTACAGATGAGGGAACTGAGACTCCATCATATTTATTGAGCGCTTACTGTGTGCAGAGCACTGTACTAAGCGCTTGGGAAGTACAAGTTGGCAACATATAGAGACAGTCCCTACCCAACAGTGGGCTCACAGTCTAAAAGTGACTTGCCCAGGGTCACCCAGCAGGCAAGCGGCGGAGGCGGGATTCGAAGCCAGGCCCGCGCTCTGTCCGACCTGATTATCTTGTATCCGCCCCAGTGTTTAGTAAAGTGCCTGGCATCTAGTAAGCGCTTAACAAATATCACAATTATTATTATTACTACTACTGCCGCGATCCCTGTGTGGGAAGCGGCGGCCAAGCCCAGAAAACCGCCCCAAGAGAAAGATCTGCCAGGTTATTGGTGTGGAGGAGGGAAGAAAGGATTGGGAAGCAGTGTGGCCTGGAAGAAAGAGCCTGGGGTTGGGAATCAGGAGTCCCACGTCCCTGATTCGGATTCTGCTCATGCCCTGCTACCTGCCTACATGTTTTGTTGTCCATCTTCCCCTTCTAGACTGTGAGCCCGTTGTTGGGTAGGGACTGTCTCTATATGTTGTCGATTTGTACTTCCTAAGCGCTCTGCACCCAGTAAGCGCTTAATAAATACGACCGAATGAATGCCGGGTCTTCTAGACTGTGAGCCCACTGTTGGGTAGGGACCGTCTCTATATGTTGCCAACTTGTCCTTCCCAAGCGCTTAGTACAGTGCTCTGCACACAGTAAGCGCTCAATAAATACGATGGAATGAATGAATGCCAGGGCGTAGGTCGTCTAAGCCAGTCCCCTGCCTTCAGACAATCCTCAGAAGAGAGTTAACCAGTGATATTTGGTTGGAAACTTGATATTCACCCCACAGTGTTTATGTACGTGTCTTTACATTATATAGGCCAATAATCATCATAATGTTGGTATTTGTTAAGCGCTTACTATGTGCCAAGCACTGTTCTAAGCGCCGGTCATCAGGTTGTCCCACGTGGGGCTCACAGTCTTCATCCCCATTTTCCAGATGAGGGGACTGAGGCCCAGAGAAGTGAAGTGACTTGCCCAAAGTCACGCAGCTGACAAGTGGCGGAGCCGGGATTTGAACCCATGACCTCTGACTCCAAAGCCTGGGCTTTTTTCCACTGAGCCACGCTGCTTCTCCCTAGACAGTGAGCCCATTGTTGGGTAGGGATTGGCTCTGTTGCCGATCCATACTTCCCAAGCACTTAGTCCAGTGCTCTGCACACAGTGAGTGCTCAATAAATACAGTGGAATGAATGAATGGGAGTCCGAAGGACCTGGTTTCTAATCCTGGCTTCATGGCTTGTCTGCCGTGTGACCTCGGGCGAGTCATTTCACTTTTCTAGGCCTCCTCTGGGAAATGGAGGTGAAAACTGAGAGTCCCATGGGGGACAGGGACTGTGTCCAGCCTGATCTAAAAGATCCCCTAAGAAGATTAGAGAAGCAGCGTGGCTCAGTGGAAAGAGCCCGGGCTTTGGAGTCGGAGGTCATGGGTTCGAGCCCCGGCTCCACCAATTGTCAGCTGGGTGACTTTGGGCAAGTCACTTCACTTCTCTGGGCCTCAGTTACCTCATCTGGAAAATGGGGATTAAGACTGCAAGCCCCCCGTGGGACAACCTGATCACCTTGTAACCTCCCCAGTGCTTAGAACAGTGCTTTGCACATAGTAAGCACTTAACAAATGCCATTATTATTATCATTATTATTATTATCATTATTATTATTATTACAAGGTGATCAGGTTGTCATTCATTTATTCATTCAATCATATTTACTGAGCGCTGTGTGCAGAGCACTGTACTAAGCGCTTGCGAAGTACAAGTTGGCAACATATAGAGACGGTCCCTACCCAACAACCGGCTCACTGTCTAGCTGTGTGACTTTGGGCAAGCCACTTAACTTCTCTGTGCCTCAGTTCCCTCATCAGTAAAATGGGGATTGAGACTGTGAGCCCCCACCCCGTGGGCCAACCTGATCACCTTGTATCCCCCCAGCGCTTCGAACAGTGCTTTGCACATAGTAAGCGCTTAACCAATACCATCATTATTATTATTAGCTTGTATCTATCCTAGCGCTTAGTACAGTGCCTGGCACATAGTAAGTGCCTCACCGCTGCCATTTTGAGACAAGCAAAAACCCACGCTCTTCCCACTAGGCCACGCCGCAGTCGATTATTCTGGAGATCTGTAGTCTGCTGGTGTGGATGGTGGAGGGGTCACCCTCAATCGTACTTATTGAGCACTGACTGTGAGCAGAGCACTGTACTGTTAAAATGCTAAAATTTTGGAGGGGTCACCCTCCTGGAGGCAGGGGGCTGGCCGAGGTGACCTTTCATTCATTCGCTCAATCGTACTTATTGAGCGCTGACTGTGAGCGGAGCACTGTACTGTTAAAATGCTAAAATTTTGGAGGGGTCACCCTCCTGGATGCAGGGGGCTGGCCGAGGTGACCTTTCATTCATTCGCTCAATCATACTTATTGAGCGCTGACTGTGAGCAGAGCACTGTGCTGTTAAAATGTTAAAATTTTGGAGGGGTCACCCTCCTGGAGGCAGGGGGCTGGCCGAGGTGACCTTTCATTCATTCACTCAATCGTACTTATTGAGCGCTGACTGTGAGCAGAGCACTGTACTGTTAAAATGTTAAAATTTTGGAGGGGTCACCCTCCTGGAGGCAAGGGGCTGGCCGAGGTGACTCCTCTGGGGCCGGGTGGCCCCTTGGTGACCATTCATTCATTCATTCACTCAATCATACTTATTGAGCTCTGACTGTGAGCAGAGCACTGTACTGTTAAAATGTTAAAATTTTGGAGGGGTCACCCTCTTGGAGGCAGGGGGCTGGCCGAGGTGACCCCTCTGGGGCCGGGTGGCCCCTTGGTGACCATTCATTCATTCATTCACTCAATCATACTTATTAAGCGCTGACTGTGAGCAGAGCACTGTACTGTTAAAATGTTAAAATTTTGGTGGTCACCCTCCTGGAGGCGGGGGGCTGGCCGAGGTGACCTTTCATTCATTCACTCAATCGTACTTATTGAGCGCTTACTGTGAGCAGAGCACTGCACTGTTAAAATTTTGGAGGAGTCACCCTCCTGGAGGCAGGGGGCTGGCCGAGGTGACCCTTCTGGGTCCGGGCGGCCCCTTGGTGACCATTCATTCATTCATTCATTCACTCAATCATACTTATTGAGCGCTTACTGTGAGCAGAGCACTGCACTGTTAAAATTTTGGAGAAGTCACCCTCCTGGAGGCAGGGGGCTGGCCGAGGTGACCCCTCTGGGGCCGGGCGGGCCCCTGGTGACCTTTCATTCATTCATTCATTCATTCACTCAATCGTACTTATTGAGCGCTGACTGTGAGCAGAGCACTGTACTGTTAAAATGCTAAAATTTGCCCGCTTAGTTTGCACGGCCGGGGGCCAAACCCGCGGCCTTGGGTTTCCGAGGCCGTCGCCTGAGCAGTGGGCCGGCCGCGCCCGCGGCCTCGTTCTGTGCCCGCAGCCATCCTGCGCTACCTGAAGGCCGACGGGAAGCTCCACGTGGTGGCCTTCCACAACGTGCAGCTGGCGGACGGGAAGCGGCGCCGGGTCCTCCTGCGGCTGAGCGGGCTGCAGCGCGGTCCCGGGGCCGCCGAGCTCTACGTGGACTGCGCCCGGCTGGACGCCGCCCAGGACCTGCCCAGGGCCTTCTCCGCCCTCACGCACGGCCCCGCTCCCGTCGAGCTGCGCACCTTCCAGAGGAAGGCCCAGGTGAGGCCCACCCCCGTCCCCATCCCTCTCCCACCCATCTCGCCCGCCCCGCCATCGACCCCCGGCCTACGTCATCCCCTCCCTCTACCCATCTGCCAAGCTACCTCTCTTCCTCCCTTCAAGGCCCTACTGGGAGCTCACCTCCTCCGGGAGGCCTTCCCACACTGAGCCCCTTCCTTCCTCTCCCCCTCGTCCCCCTCTCCATCCCCCCATCTTACCTCCTTCCCTTCCCCACAGCACCTGTACATATGTATATATGTTTGTACGTATTTATTACTCTATTTTACTTGTACATATCTATTCTATTTATTTTATTTTGTTAGTATGTTTGGTTTTGTCTCCCCCTTTTAGACTGTGAGCCCACTGTTGGGTAGGGACTGTCTCTATGTGTTGCCAATTTGGACTTCCCAAGCGCTTAGTACAGTGCTCTACACACAGTAAGCGCTCAATAAATACCATTGATGATGACCGGCGTCCACCCCGATGACCGCACCTGGGAGGGGACAACCGACCACAACAGTACGGTGGATTTGTTGGGGGCGCCTGATGGTCGCCCCGCCCTCAACCCCTCAGCACTTGCGGCCATCTCTTTAAATTATATTTGAGGAATTACTTAATAATAATGATAATGACGGCATTTATTAAGCGCTTACTACGTGCAAAGTACTGCGGAGGTTACAGGGTGATCAGGTGTCATTCATTCATTCAGTCGTATTTATTGAGCGCTTACTGTGTGCAGAGCACTGTACTAAGCGCTTGGGAGAGGACAAGTTGGCAACATATAAAGACGGTCCCTGCCCAACAGTGGGCTCACAGTCTAGAAGGACTCAGTTCCCTCATCTGTAAAATGGGAATTAAGACTGTGTCCAACTCAATTTGCTTGTATCCACCCCAGTGCTTAGAACAGTGTCTGGCACATAGTCAGCGCTTACAAATACCATTTATTATTATTATTTTCATCATCATCATCATCATCATTGGAGAAGCGGTGTGGTTCAGTGGAAAGAGCCCGGGCTTGGGAGTCAGAGGTCCCATGGGGGGCTCACAGTCTTCATCCCCCTTTTACAGATGAGGGAACTGAGGCCTGGAGAAGTGAAGTGACTTGCCCAAAGTCACCCAGCTGACAGTTGCCGGAGCCGGGATTTGAACCCACGACCTCTGGCTCCAAATCCCGGGCTCTTTCCACTGAGCCACGCTGCTTCTCTAATTTCTGTTATTCTCCGTAATTTCTCTGTTGAGGGCTGTCTCCCCCTCTAGACCGTAAGCTCATTCATTCAGTCATATTTATTGAGCGCTTACTGTGTGCAGAGCACCGTACTAAGCGCTTGGGAATTACAAGTCGGCAACATCTAGAGACGGGCCCTACCCAACAGCGGGCTCACAGTCTAGACGGGGGAGATGGACAACAAAACAAAACAATCAATCAGTCGTATTTATTGAGCGCTTACTGTGTGCAGAGCACTGTACTAAGCGCTTGGGAAGTACAAGTTGGCAACATATAGAGACGGTCCCTACCCAACAGTGGGCTCGCAGTCTAGAAGGGGGAGACAGAGAACAAAACCAAACGTACTAACAAAATCAAATAAATAGAATAGATATGTGCAAGTAAAATAAATAAATAGAGTAATAAATATGTACAAACATATATACATATATACAGGTGCTGTGGGGAAGGGAAGGAGGTTGGACACAGTCCCTGTCCCTCATTGGGCTCACGGTCTTAACCCCCATTTTACAGATGAGGGAACTGAGGCCCAGAAAAGTGAAGTGACTTGTCCAAGGTCACACAGCAGACAGTAAGCGCTTAATAAATGCCATTATTATTATTATTATTATTATTATTTATTCCTCCCTTCAAGGCCCTACTGAGAGCTCACCTCCTCCAGGAGGCCTTCTAAGACTGAGTCCCCTCTTTCCTCCCCCACCGCCTTACCTACTTTCCCTCCCCACAGCACCTGTATATATGTTTGTACGTATTTATTACTCTATTTTATTTGTACATATTTATTCTATATATTTTATTTTGTTAATATGGTTTGTTTTGTTCTCTGTCTCCCCCTTCTAGACTGTGAGCCCGCTGTTGGGTAGGGACCATCTCTAGATGTTGCCAACTTGTCCTTCCCAAGCGCTTAGTACAGTGCTCTGCACACAGTAAGCGCTCAATAAATACGATTGAATGAGTGAATGAAAGTAGACCGGTGTCAAAACCGTCAGAATAAAGAGAAATTATTTTCAGTTTTCACAACAGCTGGGGCAAGGGTTGAGAGGGAAATGGCCCAGATAAATCAGAGGCGAGTTGTTCCTTGGATTCTGGTTTGCTTTTGGACTCGTTTGAGTTTCCCCCTCCCTTTCTCATGATGCTCCTCTAAGCGCTTACTGTGTGCAGAGCACTGTACTAAGCGCTTGGGAAGTCCAAGTCGGCAACATCTAGAGACGGGCCCTACCCAACAACGGGCTCGCAGTCTAGGAGGGGGAGACGGACAACAAAACAAAACAAGCAGACAGGTGTCAAAACCGTCAGAATCAATCAATCAATCAATCGTATTTATTGAGCGCTTACTGTGTGCAGAGCACTGTACTAAGCGCTTGGGAAGTACAAGTTGGCAACATGTAGAGGCAGTCCCTACCCTACAATGGGCCCTTGAAGGGGGAGACGGACAACAAAACAAGTAGACAGGTGTCAATATCATCAGAATAAATAGAATTATAGCTCGCTCGTTGTGGGCAGGGGACGGGTCTGCTCATTTTGTTGGATTGTAGCCTCCCAAGTGCTTTGTACAGTGCTCTGCACACAGTAAGCGCTCAATAAACACCATCGATGATGATGATGATGCGCAGTGGTGCAGGAGCAGCAGCATTTAGGAGACATTCCCCAGTTAAGCTCTGCTTTTCTACCTCACATCCACTCAACGGCCTCTTTGAACACATTTATTCAGATACATCTTTTCTTAGATTGTAAGTTCCAAAGGACAGTGAACAGTGTCTAATTCCCACCAGTATATTCTTTCCCCTAACTTAATACAGTGCTCGGCATACAGTAAGCCATGTAAGCACTTAATGCATACTATTATTATTACACTTAATACATGTGCATATCTTGGCTAAGTCAAATTATACTTAAAACACTGTATATTGGGTGCTTGGGAAATACAGGATGACAAAGGGATATTCGACATTCCTTCCCACGTTCGTGCCCCCATGGGGGAAACGAGCATAAAAATGTTTCCCGACTTGAGAGACCAAATAATAATAATGATAATAATAATAATAATAATGATGGCATTTATTAAGCGCTTACTATGTGCAAAGCAGTGTTCTCAGGGCTGGGGAGGTTACAAGGTGATCAGTTTGTCCCACAGGGGGCTCGCAGTCTTCATCCCCATTTTCCAGATGAGGGAACTGAGGCCCAGAGAAGGGAAGTGACTTGCCCAAAGTCACTCAGCTAACAATGGGCAGAGCTGGGATTTGAACCCATGACCTCTGACTCCAAAGCCTGGGCCCTTTTCCACTGAGCCATGCTGCTCCTTTATATTGATCCTGCCCTGATCTTGGAGCGGTTCCTAGACCAGTACGTAATTGTACAAGTTTGTACGTCTTTATTACTCTATTTTATTTGTACATATTTATTCTATTTATTTTATTTTGTTAATATGTTTTGTTTTGTTGTCTATCTCCCCCTTCTAGACTGTGAGCCCGTTGTTGGGTAGGGACCATCTCTAGATTGGACTTCCCAAGCGCTTAGTACAGTGCTCAGCACACAGTAAGCGCTCAATAAATACGATTGAATGAATGGATGAATGAATGAGTGCTTTGCACATATAAGCGCTTAATAAATGCCATTATTATTATTATTATTATTATTATTACCTTAGAGGCCAAGCCACCCGTCTTCCGCCACCCCAGCCTGGGTTAGAGCCATCTTCCTTTCTCCCAGTTTGGGAGGGCCAGATCAAGGTCGATCTTAGGGAAAGACATGATTCGATCCATCAGTGCTATCTATTGGACACCTACTATGTGCAGAGCACTGTACTTAGCGCTTGGGAGAGGACAGTTCGACAGTTGGCAGAGCCATCCGCTCCCTGCCCACATCGACCGTGCGTGGTCTAGAGGCTGAAGGGATGTTGTAAAATGGGGATGAAGACTATGAGCCCTCCGTGGGACAACCCGATCACCTTGTAACCTCCCCAGTGCTTAGAACAGTGCTTTTCACATAGTAAGCGCTTAATAAATGCCATTATTATTATTATTATGTTGGCTTAAGGACCGTCGGGGAATTAATCAGGGAAAGCTTGATGAAGGAGGAGGGATTTTAGGAAGATCGGCGCTGTGGTCCGTCGGCCTGACGTGCGGAGGGAGTCCCAAACTGGGGGCACGGAGAGGCAAGAGTGAGTTGGTAGGCATGTTCCCTGCCCACGACAAGCTTACAGTCTAGAGGGTACGGTCTAGAGGGTGCTTGGCACTGCGCTAGGGGTAGATATCAAATAAAACTGGACGTGGTCTCCCGTGTGAGGCTTTAAAACCGAAACGCAAGGCAGAATGGACGAGCAAACTGGGGCAGCGAGGGACTAATAATAATAATAATGGTATTTATTAAGCGCTTACTATGTGCAAAGCTCTGTTCTAAGCGCTGGGGGGATACAAGGTGATCAGGCTGTCCCACGGGGGGCTCACAGTCTTAATCCCCATTTTACAGATGAGGGAACTGAGGCACAGAGAAGTTAAGTGGCTTGCCCAAGGTCACACAGCTGACAAGTGGTGGAGCCGGGATTCGAACCCATGACCTCTGACTCCCAAGCCCGGGCTCTTTCCACCGAGCCACGCTGCTTCTCTAGGCACAAAGCAGACCAGTGGCGGAGCTGGGATTAGACCCCAGGCCCACGCTCTAGAGAAGCAGCGTGGCTCGGTGGAAAGAGCCCGGGCTTTGGAGTCAGAGGTCATGGGTTCGAATCCCGGCTCTGCCGACTGTCAGCTGCATGACTTTGGGCCGGTCACTTCACTTCTCTGGGCCTCGGTTCCCTCATCTGGAAAATGGGGATGAAAAACGTGGGGCAACCTGATCACCTTGGAACCTCCCCAGCGCTTAGAACGGTGCTTGGCGCATAGTAAGCGCTTAACAAACGGCGTCGTTATTATGATTATTATTTCCCCAGGCCGCGCCCTCTATCCCGGCCATTTTGTAGACGGGGAAAACCGGTGCGGCTGTACTTCTCGCCCCGTCCCGCGTCCATCCCCGCTGCAACCGGGATAGTGGCACAAATGTGGGTGCAGCCCCTGTGGGCCCAGCTGTGCCTCTCGGTTGCTGTGGCTGTACTGAGCGTCTCTCGTTCTTCCAGGACGTGTTGGAGGAGCTGAAGGTGGCCATCCGCGGCTCTCTCCATCAAGTGGCCGGCCTCCAGGACTGCTTCCTGCAGCAGAGCGAGCCCGGGGGGGCCGCACCAGGTAGGGGGGCTCCGCTCGCCCGGCGGTTGGGGGGTCTCCGGTCACCCGGGATGGGCCGAGGGCGTCCTGAGCGGGCACGACGCTTCAGGGCTTACCTGCTAATAAGAAGAATTAGGATACTCATCAATCGTGTTTATTGAGCGCTTACTGTGTGCAGAGCACTGTACTAAGCGCTTGGCTCGTTAAGTGCTTGCTATGAGCCAAGCACTGTTCTAAGCATTGGGGGTAGAGATTCATTCATTCATTCAATCGTATTTATTGAGCGCTTACTGTGTGCAGAGCACTGGACTAAGCGCTTGGCTCGTTAAGTGCTTGCTATGAGCCAAGCACTGTTCTAAGCATTGGGGGTAGAGATTCATTCATTCAATCAGTCGTATTTATTGAGCGCTTACTGTGTGCAGAGCACTGGACTAAGCGCTTGGCTCGTTAAGTGCTTACTATGTGCCAAGCACTGTTCTCAGCACTGGGGGTAGAGATTCATTCATTCAATCAATCGTATTTATTGAGCGCTTATTGTGTGCAGAGCACTGTACTAAGCGCTTGGGAAGTCCAAGTTGGCAACATCTAGAGCCGGTCCCTACCCAACAGCGGGCTCACAGTCTAGAAGGGGGAGACAGACGACAAAGCAACACGTATTAACAAAATAAAATAAATAGAATAGTAAATATGAACAAGTAAAATAGAGTAATAAATCTGTCCAAACATATTCATTCATTCAGTCATATTTATTGAGCGCTTACTGTGTGCAGAGCACTGTCCTAAGCACTTGGTAAGTACAAGTTGGCAACATCTAGAGCCGGTCCCTACCCAACAGCAGGCTCACAGTCTAGAAGGGGGAGACGGATGACAAAATAAAACATATTAACAAAGTAAAATCAATAGAATAAATATGTACAAATAAAATTAAGTAATAAATCTGTCCAAACAGATTCATTCATTCATTCAATCGTATTTATTGAGCGCTTACTGTGTTCAGAGCTCTGTACTAAGCGCTTGGGAAGTCCAAGTTGGCAACATCTAGAGCCGGTCCCTACCCAACAGCGGGCTCACAGTCTAGAAGGGGGAGACAGATGACAAAACAACACGTATTAACAAAATAAAATAAATAGAATAGTAAATATGAACAAGTAAAATAGACTAATCTGTCCAAACATGTTCATTCATTTATTCAGTCAATCGTATTTATTGACCGCTTACTGTGTTCAGAGCTCTGTACTAAGCGCTTGGGAAGTCCAAGTTGGCAACATATAGTGAGATAATCAGGTTGGGCCCGGTCCTTGTCTCACATGGGGTTCACATCCACAGGCGAGGGAAATGAGACCTAGAGAATGATGATGATAATGGCATTTATTAAGCGCTTACTCTGTGCAAAGCACTGTTCTAAGCGCTGGGGAGGTTCCAAGGTGATCGGCTTGTCCCCCGGGGGGGCTCACAGGCTTCATCCCCCTTTTCCAGATGAGGGAACTGAGGCCCGGAGAAGTGACGTGACTCGTCCAAGGTCACCCGGCGGACAGGTGGAGGAGCCGGGATGAGGACCCAGGACCTCCTGACTCCCGGTCCCGGCGCTATCATCATCAATCGTATTTATTGAGCGCTTACTGTGTGCAGAGCACTGTACTAAGCGCTTGGGAAGTACAAGTTGGCAACATATAGAGACAGTCCCTACCCAACAGTGGGCTCACAGTCTAAAAGGGGGAGACAGAGAACAAAACCAAACATACTAACAAAATAAAATAAATAGAATAGATAGGTATAAGTAAAATAAATAGAGTAACAAATATGTACAAACATATATACATCTAAGCCACGCTGCCTCAGTGCTCACCATGGGCCGAGCGTTATCCTTAGGGCTAGAGAAGAGGCAAGATGGTGGCATCAGCCACAGTCCCTGTCCCACCTGGGGTTCACCCACCCGTCCAAGAGGGAGGGAGGGAGAGCACGGAGTGGATCCCCATCGGATAGGTGAGGAAACTGAGGCCCAAAGTTGTTGCTTTTTTATCATTCCTCCCTGGAAGGGCGCTGAGATGAAAACAGAATGTATATGGTATGTGTGCATTTGTCTTGATAATCAATCGTATTTATTGAGCGCTGACTGTGTGCAGAGCACTGTACTAAGAGCTTGGGAAGTACAAGTTGGCAACATATAGAGACAGTCCCGACCCAACAGTGGGCTCGCAGTCTATGGAAGAAGCCAAGGGTATTCATTCTTAGGTGAAAATAAGCAGCGATATCAAGAATAATACAGTACACCTGTTTCCTCACCAGTTCCTCCCCGTATTTTCATTCATTCATTCATTCAATCGTATTTATTGAGCGCTTACTGTGTGCAGAGCACTGTACTAAGCGCTTGGGAGGTACAAGTCGGCCACATACAGAGATGGTCCCTACCCAGTCTTCTCCCCATCCTAACATCTAGTAATACTAATGATGGTATTTGTTGGAAATAGCCAAATGATTGGCAATTGTTTTTAATAGATACTGAGGGTAATGAGCAAGCAGGTCATGGCTTAGTGTGGGCTGAAAGCACATTTCCTGGCCTTTTTTTTTCCTCTCTCAAGATGGGAATTCATCTAATTTAAACTCTTTTAACAAGGGAAAAACAGAGGAGCCTGAGGCACTCAACCTGAGAACATAAAGAAGTGCCATTACTAGGTCAGATCAGTGGCCCATCCGGACCAGGATCCAAATTTGATGAAATGGCTAGGTATATTAGCAAAGCAAACTATGTATTAAGCTGGCAGAGGAGAATAAGGTGATCGCTGATGGTAACTTGGGTTCTTAATGAAAACCTACTGGTTTAATTTTCTCTTTGATGGGATAATGAAGGCTCTAGGTTGTCTTCTAGACTGTGAGCCCGCGGTTGGGTAGGGACCGTCTCTAGATGTTGCCAACTTGGACTTCCCAGGCGCTTAGGACAGTGCTTTGCACACAGTAAGCGCTCAATAAATACGATTGATTGACTGAATAAATACGATTGATTGTTTAATTTTCTCTTTGATGGGATAATGAAGGTTCTAGGTTGTCTTCTAGACTGTGAGCCCGCTGTTGGGTAGGGACCGTCTCTATGTATTGCCAACTTGGACTTCCCAGGCGCTTAGGACAGTGCTTTGCACACAGTAAGCGCTCAATAAATTGATTGATTGATTGAATAAATACGATTGATTGTTTAATTTTCTCTTTGATGGGATAACGAAGGTTCTAGGTTGTCTTCTAGACTGTGAGCCCGCTGTTGGGTAGGGACCGTCTCTAGATGTTGCCAACTTGGACTTCCCAAGCGCTTCCGCCCCCCCCCCCAGCGCTTAGAATCAGCATGGCTCAGTGGAGTAAGGGGTTATGGGTTCGAATCCCGACTCCACCACATCTGCTGTGTGACCTTGGGTAAGTCACTTAACTTCTCTGAGCCTCAGTCACCTCATCTGTAAAACGGGGATTAAGGCTGTGAGCCCCACGTGGGACAACTTGATCACCTTGTGTGTCCCCCCCCCCCCCCCCCCCCCAGCGCTTGGAACAGTGCTCTGCACATAGTAAGCGCTTAACAAATGCCATCATTATTATTCAGCGCTTAGAACAGTGCTCAGCGCTTAGAACAGTGCTTTGCACATAGCAAGCGCTTAATAAATGCCGTCATTATTATTATTATTAGGACAGTGTTTTGCACACAGTAAGCGCTCAATAGGATTGAATGAATGAGGAGAGACTGAAAGTGAAGGTCATACAGAGGGCCGGGGGAAGGCCCTGGGTCTCTGAGCCCCACGCTGTTTCCGCTAAACTACGTCATCATCATCAATCGTATTTATTGAGCGCTTACTGTGTGCAGAGCACTGTACTAAGCGCTTGGGAAGTACAAGTTGGCAACATCTAGAGCCGGTCCCTACCCAACAGTGGGCTCACAGTCTAAAAGGGGGAAGACAGAGAACAAAACCAAACATACTAATAAAATAAATAGAATAGATATGTACAAATAAATTAAATAAATAAATAAATAAATAAATAAATAAATAAATAAATAGAGTCTCTCCAGTCCTGTCAGGGTGTCTAACTTTGCCTTTTTCTTCTGGTGGCCACGCAGGTGACACAAATTGGCAGCTCTTGGGCCAGGTGACCCAGCTTAACCAGCTCCTGGGCGAAGTGAAAGACCTTCTGAGGCAGCAGGTAGGGGAAGCCGTGCCCGGAGGCAGGGGGATGGAGTCGATGACCCCCTTGAGTGCCCTTCCGGCTCTGCCCTCGGAGGACCTGGCGAAACTGGCTCCGTCGCGCCGGTCGGGCGTGGGCCGTGTCACCTGAGAAGCAGCGTGGCTCGGTGGAAAGAGCCCGGGCTTTGGAGTCAGAGGTCGTGGGTTCTAATCCCGGCTCCGCCACGTGTCAGCCGGGTGACTTTGGGCGAGTCACTTCACTTCTCTGGGCCTCAGTGACAGGGGCCGTCTCTATATGCGAGAAGCAGCGTGGCTCAGTGGAAAGAGAACGGGCTTTGGAGTCAGAGGTCGTGGGTTCAAATCCCAGCTCCGCCACTGGTCAGCTGGGTGACTTTGGGCTAGTCACTTAACTTCTCTGCGCCTCACCTTTAAAATGAGGATTAAGACTGTGAGCCCCCCTTGGGACAACCTGATCACCTTGTGACCTCCCCAGCACTTACTACAGTGCTTTGCACATAGTAAGCACTCAATAAATGCCATTATTATTATTATTATTACCTGGCCATAACTCATTCATTCATTCAATCGTATTTATTGAGCGCTTGCTGTGTGCAGAGCACTGGACTAAGCGCTTGGGAAGTACAAGTTGGCAACATGTAGAGACGGTCCCTACCCAACAGTGGGCTCACAGTCATAATGCCCTCGGGAAAACAAGTCTCACGAGCCGTGACATAGAGAGGGCTCAGAGTCGCACGGGTAGCGTCCGGCCATGCTCAGGCGCCGGGGCCGACGGCCCACTGACCGTGCTTAGAGAAGCAGGGTGGCTCTGTGGAAAGAGCCCGGGCTTTGGAGTCAAAGGTCACGGGTTCAAATCCTGGCTCCGCCACTTGTCCGCTGTGTGACTTTGGGCAAGTCACGTCACTTCTCTGAGCCTCAGTTCCCTCATCTGTAAAAATGGGGATTAAAACTGTGAGCCCCCCCGTGGGACAACCTTGTAACCTCCCCAGCGCTTACAGCAGTGCTTTGCACATAGTAAGCACTTAATAAATGCCATCATCATCATTATTATTATTATTACTGACCCGAGACGATTGTTCCTCCCTTTCCCAAAGGTCAAGGAGACCTCCTTTTTGCGAAACACGATCGCCGAATGCCGGGCGTGTGGTGAGTACGAGCCGAGCGCAGGGACTACGGGCCTGGCGGCGGGTAAGTGGAGGGCCCGGGAGTGGGCCGGATTGGAGGGAGAGTTCCCTCGGGAACGTCGCCGCCTCTGATGTCCGCGGTCTCGGGGCCGGGCCGGCGGGGACAATTGAGATCCCGGGTTTCGGTGGTGCGGCGTAGCTAGGGCCTGCCGGGAGAATCTGGGAAGGCCTCGCGGGGCCATTCCGGCGGTCGGCGTCGGTCCAGTCCCGGTGCTGCCAACGCTGCCCAGCCTCCACCTTGGCACGGACGGTACTTTGGGCCTCTCCGAGATGTCGCGACACTGGCGGAGGAGTAACCGTGAGTGGCGAGACTGTGAATCAGTCAATCAATCAGTCGTATTTCTTGAGCACTTACTATGTGCAGAGCACTGTACTAAGCGCTTGGGAAGTACAAATTGGCAACATATAGAGACAGTCCCTACCCAACAGTGGGCTCACAGTCTAAAAGGGGGAGACAGAGAACAAAACCAAACATACTAACAAAATAAAATAAATACAATAGATAGGTACAAGTAAAATAAATAGAGTAAAAAATATGTACAAACATATACCTATATACAGGTGCTGTGGGGAAGGGAAGGAGGTAAGATGGGGGGGATGGAGAGGGGGACGAGGGGGAGAGGAAGGAAGGGGCTCAGTCTGGGAAGGCCTCCTGGAGGAGGTGAGCTCTCAGCAGGGCCTTGAAGGGAGGAAGAGAGCTAGCTTGGTGGGTGGGCAGAGGGATTGGGGGCATTCCAGGCCCGGGGGAGGACGTGGGCCGGGGGTCGATGGCGGGACAGGCGAGAGCGAGGTACGGTGAGGAGATCAGCGGCGGAGGAGCGGAGGGTGCGGGCTGGGCTGGAGAAGGAGAGAAGGGAGGTGAGGGAGGAGGGGGCGAGGGGATGGACAGCCTTGAAGCCCAGGGTGAGGAGTTTCTGCCTGATGCGCAGAAAGTGAAGTGGTAGTGGCGGCTAGAACGGTGTCACAGCAAGTTGCGGGAGAGAGTGTCAATCTCCACAGTGCCTTTGGGCCATCCGCCCCCAAACTCGTTCATTCCCTCTGAGCTAGTGGATACCGTGATTTATTCCCCCCCCCCCCCCCGCCGCAACGTCTTCAAGAACTCGATCACGGAGTTTTAAGGAGCGCTGGTGGTATCTCATAGTAGACGCCAGCTCCTCTCCTGTCCACCCCGCCGCGACTGTGGCAGGGTGTGAAACGAGAGGCAAGGTTTGAGGGGCTGGAGCCTCGCCTCCCCCTCCTCCTCACCCCGCGTGCCCTCTGGGAGGAGGAAGGAGACAGGGGCAAAAGGGAAAGGGGGCAGGGAAGAGCAGGAGGAGCGGCGCCCAGGGCCGAGTTGTCAGCCCCTGACAGAGGAGAGCTGGCACCGTTGTAACCTCCTGGAGAATAATAATTATAATTACGGTATTTGTTCAGCACTTACTGTGTGCCAGGCACCGTGCTAAGCACTGGGTGGAGACGAGCAAACGAGGAGGGATGCGGTCCCTGTCCCATGTGAGGCTCACTGTCTCGTTGTACGGTTGAGGTAACTGAGGCACAGAGAAGTGAAATGACTTGCCCAAGGTCACCCAGCAGATAAAGGGCAGAGCTGGGGTTAGAGTCCAGACTTTGAATCTTTGGCTTGGGCCCCCTCAGCCTCTCATCGGGCCCATCCTGCCAAACGAGCAGCAAAAAGGCCTTTTGCTTGTCCAGTTTGCTGCCTCCCAGACGGAAGGAAGCAACGCGAGGGACTTGCGGGAGAGGTGACTTGTTTAGACTCCCACCCCCTGCACCCCCCCCCCCCCCAAAAAAAACCACTAACACAATGCACACCACCCTCTGAACCAACCCCCTTTTTTCTTTCTTCCTGGTATTACGCACTTCCTACGGGTCAGACGCCGTTTCAAGCACTGGGGCAGGGACACGCGAATTGGGTAGGACACAGTCCCCGTCCCACGGGAGGCTGACAGTCCAAGTAGGAGAGCCAACAGTTATTTCAAATCCCCATTTTACCGCTGAAGAAACCGAGGCTCAGAGAAGTGAAGTGACTTGCGCAAGGTCACCCGGCAAGCAGCTGGCGGAGGTGGAATTGGAACCCAGGTCCTCTGACTCCCGGGCCTGTGGTCTTTCCAGCGCTTAGAACAGTGCTTTGCACATAGTAAGCGCTTAACAAATGCCATCATTATTATTATTATTAATATTTCCACTGGCCCCCTCCTCCCACCGCCCCTTCAATTTTAAACCTAATTTACAGCTTTGCCAGAGAGGGCCAAGTCCCCACAGGAGAAGGTGACTCTCCTGGAAGCGAAAGGGACCGGGGACAGTGCCGGGAAATAATAACGACGGCATTTGTTAAGCGCTTACTATGTGCCAAGCACTGTTCTGAGCGCTGGGGAGGTTCCGAGGTGATCACATTTTTCATCCCCATTTTACAGATGAGGGGACTGAGGCCCAGAGAAGTGAAGCGACTCGCCCAAGCAGTCACTTGGGAGGCAGCGTGGCTCGGTGGAAAGAGCCCGGGCTTTGGAGTCAGAGGTGATGGGTTCAAATCCCGGCTCCGCCACTTGTCAGCTGTGTGACTTTGGGCAAGTCTCTGGGCCTCAGTGACCTCATCTGGAAAATGGGGATGAAGACCGTGAGCCCCCCGTGGGACAACCTGATCGCCTTGTAACCTCTCCAGCGCTTAGAACAGTGCACTGCACATAGTAAGCGCTTAATAAGTGCCACCGGCAGCCCAAAGTCACCCAGCTGACACGTGGCGGAGCCGGGATTTGAACCCATGACCTCTGACTCCAAAGCCCGGGCTCTTTCCGCTGAGCCACGTCACGTCAGTGGGGTGAGAGGGGAGGAAGGGCGGGCAGCGGACCCCCAGAGGCTGGTCCGCTGAGGGGAGGCAGGTCCGTCGGATGTGCACGGCGGTCCCAGTTGGTCTCCGTCCCTCAGCCGCGTTTATCGGGCGCTTCCTTGCGGGCACGTGCCTTTCTGGTTGCCCGCTCTGTTGGGCGCTTGGGAGAGCCTAAGAGAGATTAAAACATCATCAATCGTATTTATTGAGTGCTTACTATGTGCAGAGCACTGTACTAAGCGCTTGTAAAACATACAAGTGTAAAACATACACTCCGGGCCCCCGAGAAGCTCAGTGGGGAGATAAAATAGCAGGATCCGCCCTTTCCTCTCCATCCATACCGCTACCCTGCTCATTCAAGCTCTCATCGTATCCCGTCTGGACTACTGCACCAGCCTTCTCTCTGATCTCCCATCCTCGTGCCTCTCCCCACTTGAATCCATACTTCATGCTGCTGCCCGGATTGTCTTTGTCCAGAAACGCTCTGGGCATATTACTCCCCTTCTCAAAAATCTCCAGTGGCTACCAATCAAGCTGCGCATCAGGCAGAAACTCCTCACCCTGGGCTTCAAGGCTGTCCATCCCCTCGCCCCCGCCTACCTCACCTCCCTTCTCTCCTTCTCCAGCCCAGCCCGCACCCTCCGCTCCTCCGCCGCTAATCTCCTCACCGTACCTCATTCTCGCCTGTCCCGCCATCGACCCCCGGCCCACGTCCTCCCCCAGGCCTGGAACGCCCTCCCTCTGCCCACCCGCCAAGCTAGCTCTCTTCCTCCCTTCAAGGCCCTACTGAGAGCTCACCTCCTCCAGGAGGCCTTCCCAGACTGAGCCCCTTCCTTCCTCTCCCCCTCATCCCCCTCTCCATCCCCCCCTTCTTACCTCCTTCCCTTCCCCACAGCACCTGTATATATGTCTATATGTTTGTACATATTTATTACTCTATCTATTTATTTTATTTGTACCTATCCATTCTATTTATTTTATTTAGTTAGTATGTTTGGTTTTGTTCTCTGTCTCCCCCTTTTAGACTGTGAGCCCACTGTTGGGTAGGGACTGTCTCTATACGTTGCCAATTTGTGCTTCCCAAGCGCTTAGTACAGTGCTCTGCACATAGTAAGCGCTCAATAAATATGATTGATTGATTGATTGATTGCAGTGAGGAGAAGACGACGGGAAAGCCGGACGGAGGGCTCCGCAAGTGCCGCTGTAGTAGAACGGAAGGGGCTGGCGGCGCGCGGGGCCTGAAATGGGGGGTCGGGGGAGGATCCCCCCTGGGGCAGAGGGTTGGGAAGGGCACGTGTCTGTTCCGTAGGTCTGGGCGCAGTGAGCTCTCCCGCGCCCACCCCGAGGCCCCAGGGGTTCCTGTCATCTCCGGCTCGCAGCTGCGACTCCAGGCCCTGCTTCCGAGGGGTCCGCTGCACCGACACCCGCGACGGTGGCTTTCAGTGCGGCCCCTGCCCCGAAGGCTACACCGGAAACGGGGTCGTCTGCACCGACGTCGACGAGGTGAGGCCGGCCCTCCCCGAGGACCGCTGGGCTTCTTCCCAGGCCTGACGTGAGCTCCCCATCTCCATCTGCCCCCACGGAGGCCCACAGTCAATCAATCAATCGTATTTATTGAGCGCTTACTGTGTGCAGAGCACTGGACTAAGCGCTTGGGAAGTACAAGTTGGCAACATATAGAGACAGTCCCTACCCAACAGTGGGTTCACGGTCAAAGTGAGGGTGTGCGAGGGCCTGGTTGGGGGAAGTTCACTCCCGGGGAGAGAACTCATTCATTCCTTCAATTGTATTTATTGAGCGCTTACTGTGTGCAGAGCACTGTACTAAGCGCTTGGGAAGTACAAGTTGGCAACATATAGAGACGGTCCCTACCCAACAGTGGGCTCACAGTCAAAGCGACGGTGTGCGAGGGCCTGGTTGGGGGAAGTTCACTCCTGGGGAGAGAACTCATTCATTCAATAGTATTTATTGAGTGCTTACTATGTGCAGAGCACTGTACTAAGCGCTTGGGAAGGACAAGTTGGCAACATCTAGAGACGGTCCCTACCCAACAACGGGCTCCCAGTCTCCATGGAGGCACGGATTGGCGGCCCACAGGCCTTGCCACCCTCCAAGGAGGTGGGAGATGGAGTGGGAGGAGCTGGTATGAGGCTCCCATCCAGAAACAGTCCCGGGGGTTGCTCCTAGTCACAGGGAATAATAATAATAATAATGCCATTTATTAAGCGCTTACTCTGTGCAAAGCACTGTTCTAAGCGCTGGGGAGGTTACAAGGTGATCAGGTTCATTCATTCAATCGTATTGAGTGTTTATTGCGTGCAGAGCACTGTCAGCGTGGCACAGTGGAACGAGCCCGAGCTTGGGAGTCAGAGGTCATGGGTTCAAATCCTGGCTCTGCCAATTGTCAGCTGGGTGACTTTGGGCAAGTCACTTCACTTCTTTGGGCCTCAGTCACCTCATCTGTCAAATGGGGATTAAGACTGTGAGCCCCCCGTGGGACAACCTCTTCACCTTGTAACCTCCCCAGCACCTAGAACAGTGCTTTGCACATAGTAAGCACTTAATAAATACCATCATTACTATTATTATTTGTACTAAGCGCTTGGGAAGTACAAGTTGGCAATGAATAGAGATGGTCCCTATGCAACAATGGGCTAGGTTCATTCATTCATTCATTCAATCACATTTATTGAGTGCTTACAGTGTGCAGAGCACTGTACTAAGTGCTTACCACGGGGGCTCACAGTCCTAATCCCCACTTGACAGATGAGGGAACTGAGGCCCAGTGAAGTGACTTTCCCTGGCACCCAGCTGACAATTGGCGGAGCCGGGATTTGAACCCATGACCTCTGACTCCAAAGCCTGGGCCTGGAGTCCACTGAGCAACGCTGCTTCTCGAAAAATAATTATAATAATCTCGAATAATAAGAATAGTATTTGTTGAGCACTTACTACGTTTCGTGAGCCCACTGCTGGGTGGGGACCGTCTCTATATGTTGCCAACTTGTACTTCCCAAGCGCTCAGTCCAGTGCTCTGCACACAGTAAGCGCTCAATAAATACGATTGAATGAATGAATGAGGATTGTTCTAAGCGCTGGGGTAGATAATAAGCTAATCGGGTGGGACACGGTCCCCTGTCCCACACGAGGCTCGCAGTCTCAGTCCCCAGCTAACAGATGAGGGAAGGAAGGCCCAGAGAAGCAAAGCGGTTTGCCCGAGGTCACACAGCAGCAGACAAGTGGAATTAGAACCCAGGTCCTCCTGAGTCCCAGGCCTATAGCCCGGCCCTGGGCGTTCGGTCGTATCTATTGAGCCCTTACTGCGTGCGCTGTACTAAGCGCTTGGGAGAGTACAGGACAACAGCAAACAGAAACCCTCCCTGCCCACAACAAGCTCACAGTCTAGACGTAGGGCTTGCGATGTCTATAATCTACGTCGATACAGAATAACACAGTGGGCCCGGGGTTGGGGAGAAATGGTGGTTGTAGACTTGGGCCGCTGCAGGAAGCGTGCTACGGAGAGAGGCGTGCAAGGTGGCAAGGTGCCATTCGAGGGCCCACCCAAGGCCTCTGTTGAGAATTGGGGGGGCTAAAACGGGCCCTGGCCACCTGCTTGACCGCTCTAGGGTGAACCGTGGGGTCCCTGCACCCTTTCCCAGTTTCTGGGAAACTGTCTCCCGTCTCCAGTGTGCCTTCGGCCCCTGCTTCCCGGGCGTGCGCTGCGTCAACCTGGCGCCTGGCTTCCGCTGCGACCCCTGCCCGCCCGGCTTCACGGGACCCCCCTTCCAGGGGCTCGGCCCTGCCTCCGCCAGGACCAGCAAGCAGGTGAGGGGCGGGGGGGGGGGGGGGGCGGCCGGTGGAGCTGAGTTTGGGGTGCTAGTGTGGCTCCCCTCTGTCGGCGGCATTTACTGAGGTCTGCTGGGGGCGAGGGGGACTATGGGGAAAGCCAAAGACGCGGTCCCCCCCTTCTCGAGGCGTTCGACTTAGCTCCCCTGAGGAGTCTTTCATTCATTCAGCCGTATTTATTGAGCGCTTACTGCGTGATGATGATGGCATTTGTTGCCAACTTGTACTTCCCAAGCGCTTAGTCCAGTGCTCTGCACACAGTAAGCGCTCAATAAATACCACTGAATGAATGAATGAACCCAGGTCCTGCTTACTCCCAGGCCTGCGCTCTATCCATGAAGCCATGCTGCCTCTCCACCTGGATGGTATTTACTGAGGGCTTACCGTGGGCAGAGAAGCAGCGTGGCTCAATGGAAAGAGCACGGACTTTGCAGTCAGAGGTCATGGGTTCAAATCCCGGCTGTGACACTTTGGGCAAGTCACTTCACTTCTCTGGGCCTCAGTTCCCTCGTCTGTAAAATGGGGATGAAGACTGTGAGCCCTCCGTGGGACAACCTGATCACCTTGTAACCTCCCTAGCGCTTAGAACAGTGCTTTGCACATAGTAAGCGCTTAACAAATACCATCATCATCATCATCAGACCGCGTTGTACCCAAGCACTTGAGATAGTACAGTATCGCAGAGTAGGAGGACACATACCCTGCCCCCCACAATGCGGAAGCAGCATGGCTCAGCGGAAAGAGCCCGGGCTTTGGAGTCAGAGGTCATGGGTTCAAATCCTGGCTCCGCCACTTGTCAGCTGGGTGACTTGGGGCATGTCACTTCACTTTTCTGGGCCTCAGTTCCCTCATCTGTCAAATGGGGATGAAGACTGTGAGCCCCCCGTGGGACAACCTCATCACTTTGTAAACTCCCCAGCGCTTAGAACGGTGCTTCGCACATAGTAAGCGCTTAACAAATACCATCATCATCACCCCGCGTTGTGCCCAAGCGCTTGAGAGAGTACAATATCGCAGAGTTGGAAGACACGTACCCTGCCCACAACGAGCTTACGGTCCAGAGGACGCCCTCGGCCTGAAAGCTGTCTGAGCCGGGGTGTCGCGGTGGGAATTGTCTGAGATTCCCGTGTCGGCCGCCGCTCTCCCTCAGGTCTGCGCCGACGTCGACGAGTGCAGAAACGGGAACGGAGGCTGCGTGCCCAACTCTGTGTGCACCAACACGCTGGTGAGGCCCTCCGCGTCCCGGTCCCGCCGGGGCTCGCCCTCTGACCCCTTCCCTGCCGTCCTCCCATCCTTCCCGTCCATCCTCCGCCAGGGCTCTTACCGCTGCGGCCCCTGTAAGAGCGGCTTCACCGGAGACCAGGCCCGGGGCTGCCGGGCCCAGAGAAGCTGCCGCCGGCCCGACTTGAACCCCTGTCACGGGAGCGCCCAGTGCAGCGAGGACAGGCAGGGAGAAGTCACTTGCGTGGTGAGCGCCGGGCTCCACGGGCACGCGGCGGCCGGGAGAGGCTGGGAAGGAAGGGCGGGCCGCGCCGGGCCACCGGCACAGGAGTCGGGGTGGACGAGGGAGAGTTGAGCGGCGCCGGATGACCCGCTCCCAACCCCCGAGGGTGGGCATCCAGGAGGGCGACCGGCCCTCCGTCGGTTCCTCCGGGGTCACCGTTGAACGCAGCGTGGCTCGGTGGAAAGAGCCCGGGCTTTGGAGTCAGAGGTCAGGGGTTCAAACCCCGGCTCCGCCACTTGTCAGCCGGGTGACTTTGGGCAAGTCACTTAGCTTCTCTGTGACCTCATCTGGAAAATGGGGATTAAGACTGTGAGCCCCCTGAGGGACAACCTGATCACCTTGGAACCTCCCCAGCGCTTAGAACAGTGCTTTGCACATTGTAAGCGCTTCATAAATGCCCTTATTATTATTCTCTGGGCCTCAGTTACCTCATCTGTAAGATGGGGATGAAGACTGTGAGCCCCCCGTGGGACAACCTGATCACCTTGGAACCTCCCCAGCGCTTAGAACAGTGCTTTCCACATAGTAAGCGCTTAATAAATGCCATTATTATTATTCTCTGGGCCTCAGTTACCTCATCTGTAAGACGGGGATTAAGACTGTGAGCCCCCCACGGGACAACCTGATCACCTTGGAACCTCCCCAGCGCTTAGAACAGTGCTTTGCACATAGTAAGCGCTTAATAAATGCCCTTATTATTATTCTCTGGGCCCCAGTTACCTCATCTGGAAAATGGGGATTAAGACTGTGAGCCCCCTGTGGGACAACCTGATCACCCTGGAACCTCCCCAGCGCTTAGGACAGTGCTTTGCACATAGTAAGCGCTTAATAAATGCCATTATTATTGTATTATTATTGTCAGCTGTGTGACTTTGGGCAAGTCACTTCAGTTCTCTGGGCCGCATTTGCTTCTACTTATAATATGGGGATGAAGACTGTGAACCTCCCGGGGGGACAACCTGATCACCTTGGAACCTCCCCAGCGCTTAGAACAGTGCTTTGCACATAGTAAGCACTTAATAAATGCCATTATTATTATATTATTATTGTCAGCTGTGTGACTTTGGGCAAGTCACTTCATTTCTCTGGGCCTCATTTACTTCTATTTGTTATATGGGGATTAAAACTGTGAGCCCCCTGGGGGACAACCTGATCACCTTGGAACCTCCCCAGCGCTTAGAACAGTGCTTTGCACATAGTAAGTGCTTCATAAATGCCATCATTATTATTATTATTATTCAGAGGAAGCGATGGCTCTGCTCACCATCTGCTACGTTCTTCCTCTTCCTCCGCTGCCCCCCGCTCAAAGCCCCAGGATCCCTTCCGCATCTCCTGCCCGAACAACCACGGTGGTCCGGCCTATCCAATCAGCCATATGTGTTGAGCGCTTATTGCGTGCAGACCACTGTACTAAGCGCTTCTAAGAGACTGTACCGAGACCTAAGGAAGAGGGGCGAAGCTGTCAGGTCCCCTAGCTCTCCCCGGCTCTTGGGTCGGTCAGGGGAGGCCGCAAGGGGCCCGGGCCTCGTGTCCGGTGCCCTGAGGCGTCCCCCTCACGCCTCCGATGCCCGCGGACTTGGGCATCGCGGAGGGAGGAAGCTGAGCAGGCCGCTGCCCATCTTGGCTGCCCCGAGGGGGTCCGGGGGGCAGACAGGGGACCCCGGCCGGCGGCCGCTGACGGGTCGGGTCCGCAGTGCGGCGTCGGCTGGGCCGGAAACGGCCTCGTGTGCGGCAAGGACGTCGACATCGACAGCTACCCCGACGAGGAACTCCCGTGCGCCGAGAGAAACTGCAGGAAGGTGAGGCGGTCGCAGGCCAAGCTCGCGGGATTTGAGGGGCCGGGCCCGGCAACCCTCGCGGGGGCGGAGATGGCCGCGGGCCTGGAAGTGCGCGTGGCGGATAGGCCAGCTGTCAATCAATCAGTGGTACTTAGTGAGCGCTTCCTCACCGTACTCAGCACTCGGGGCAGGACAACATGGCAGAATTAGCAGACCCCGTCCCGGCCTGTAAGCGAGTTCGGAGCGTAGAGGACTGTGGGTTGGTTCAGCGGGATTAGCTGGGAGGGCGAGGGGCGTCGAGACTGGGCCCCGCCCTGGGGGAGCCGGCAGTCTGAGGATGGCGTCACGATTCCGGGGTCCGGCCTTTCCCGCGCAGGATAACTGCAAGTACGTCCCCAACTCCGGCCAAGAGGACGCGGACCAAGACGGCGTAGGGGACGCCTGTGACGAGGATGCCGACGGGGACGGCATCCTCAACGAGCAGGTACGTGGGGGGCGAGGCGTCCGAGTCCAGGACGGAGCGGGACGACTCCGCCTGTGGGACGCCCCCCAGCCAAGGGGGCAAAGGAGGCTCTGACGTGGCAGCAAACTTCCGTGCGCCCACCCCTCTCTTCCCCAGGACAACTGCGTGCTGACCCGCAACCCGGACCAGAGGAACAGCGACCAGGACATCTTCGGCGACGCTTGCGACAACTGCCGCAACGTCCTCAACAACGACCAGCGGGACACCGACGGGGACGGCAAGGGAGACGCCTGTGACGACGACATGGATGGAGACGGTGACCCGAACGGCCTTCCCCGCTCGGCGCTCTGGCCTGGCCCCGCCCGGGGCGTGCGGAGAGGGAGGGAGGGACGGAGGGACCTTCCCCACTAATATTCCATTTCGGGAAGGGGAGGGAGGGAAATGTGGAATTCTCCAGACTTCCCACAAACCTCCTGGGACCCCGAACCTCCCCGGGGAGGCGTCCTGGTTTGGGCAAGGCCGCAACCGGACCTGAGCCCCCGCAGCAGGCACGGGATTGGGGCAGGGGGAGATTGAAGGCACTGCCAGGACTGACTGGACAGAGGGTTGTAGTGAGATCACCCAACCTCCTCCGCGTCCCGAAAATCACGCCGGGCACCCTCTCTCCTGCCCCTCGCCCCCCTGCCCGCCCTCAGGCATCAAGAACATTCTGGACAACTGTCCGAAGGTCACCAACCGGGACCAGAGGGACCGAGACGGCGACGGCGTCGGCGATCCCTGTGACAGCTGCCCGGACATCAGCAACCCAAACCAGGTCCGTGGGACAGGAGGGCACCAGGGAGGAGGAGGAGCCGGGGTCCGTATGGGATGGCATCTCGAGGGCCAGGTCACGCTTTCTACCTCCCCGCGCCCGTTCTGGGACCAGCTCCCTCGGGAGGAGGGCTGGGCACGGAGCCGGGCAGGCCGCAGTCCAGGCCTCGTGACCCCCCGGGGGCTGCCGCGCTCTGCCCGCAGTCCGACGTGGACAACGACCTCGTGGGAGACTCCTGTGACACCAACCAGGACAGGTAAGGGCACCTCCCTCCGCTCCCCGGGCAGCGGGCTGACCCCATTCCCCGGGCCCGACCCGGAGACGGGCCTGCTTACACCCCGCAATCTCCCGCCGGCTACTGGGAGCCGGGTCTCGGAGCGGAAAGCTTTACGGGGAAAACGCGTCTCTAACGTTGTTCCATTGTCCTCTCCCGAGCGCTTAGTACAGCGCTCAGTAAACAGCACCGACTAACCTGTAGACTGACTACCTTTGGTCAGGTCAGGGCACTGGGATGGGCCCAACGTTAGCAGATTGGGCCCAGTCCATCCGTTTCGTAGTCCGAGTCCGCGGTACATCCCTAATTGATTGATTTACATTCACGTCCGTCTCCCCCACTCTGGGCAGGGAATACATCATCATCATCATCATCAATCGTATTTATTGAGCGCTTACTATGTGCAGAGCACTGGACTAAGCGCTTGGGAAGTACAAATTGGCAACATATAGAGACAGTCCCTACCCAACAGTGGGCTCACAGTCTAAAAGGGGGAGACCGAGAACAAAACCAAACGTACTAACAAAATAAAATAAATAGAACAGATATGTACAAATAAAATAAATAGAGTAATAAATATGTACAAAAATATATACATGTATACAGGTGCTGTGGGGAAGGGAAGGAGGTAAGAACACATCTGTCATACTGGACTCTCCCAAGCGCTTAGCACAGCGCTCCGTGCTCAGTAAATACGATTGCGTGAGATAGGAAGGGCAGGCACCTCATCTCCATTTTACAGGCGAGACAACCGAGGGCGGAGAGGTTCCGTGATTTGTGTCTGGCCACCCGGCAGCCCAGGAGTCGAGCTGGGCCTCCGCGACCTCCTCATTCATTCAGTCGTATTTATTGAGCGCTTACTGTGTGCAGAGCACTGTGCTAAGCGCTTGGGAAGTACAAGTGGGCAACCGCAGACCGGGGAAGAAAAGCCGAGCCCTCACTTCTCTTCTCCTCTCCCTCCCGCCCGGCAGCGACGGAGACGGCCACCAGGACAGCACGGACAACTGCCCCACCGTCATCAACAGCGCCCAGCTGGACACGGACAAGGACGGGCTGGGCGACGAGTGCGACGACGACGATGACGACGACGGGATCCCCGACGCCGTGCCCCCCGGCCCCGACAACTGCCGCCTGGTGCCGAACCCGGGCCAGGAGGACGAGAACGGTGAGTGGCCCGGCGGGGTGGGGGGGGGAATGGGAGAGGAGCGGACCGCCGGCTGGCCCCGGCTTCGTTGCCCCCCGTGGTTCCGCTGCGCTCCAGGAGCCGGTTCGGGTCGAACCCTAGGACGTCCAGTGCCTATTTTGCCACTGTCTTTATTCAGTGCAGACTACGTGCCGAGCACTCCGCTGAGGCCTAGGGTAGATACAGCGTGACTCGGTGGCAAGAGCCTGGGCTTTGGAGTTCAAATCATGGGTTCAAATCCTGGCCCTGCCACTTTGCTGCGTGACCGTAGGCAAGTCACTTCACTTTTCTAGCCTGTGAGCCCGCTGTTGGGTAGGAACTGTCTCTATGTTGCTGACTTGTACTTCCCAAGCGCTTAGTACAGTGCTCTGCACACAGTAAGCGCTCAATAAATACGATGGATGGATTCTCTGGGCCTCAATGACCTCATCTGGAAAATGGGGATGAAGACTGGGAGCCTGATGATCTTGGAACCTCTCCAGCGCTTAGAACAGTGCTTTGCGCATAGTAAGCGCTTAATAAATGCCATTATTATTATACCAGAGAATCCCAGTGGGCCCAGTCCGTCCCCACAAGGGGCTCCCCATTCAATCAGCAGCAAGAGCAGGTATCTTACTTATCCCCACTTTACAGAGGGGGGAAACTGAGGCTTGCCCAAGGTCACACGGCAGAGCTGGGACTCTCCCACCTCGTCCTACTGGGCCGTTTCCACTTAGCCCTGGGGGTGGGCCGCGGCAGAGGGAAGCGGCCGTGGGGCTTGGGGAGGGGGGAGGTCCCCTGAGGCGGCGCTCGTCCTGCCCCCTCCCCTCAGACGACGGCATAGGCGACGTCTGCGAAGTCGACTTCGACCAGGACCAGGTCATCGACCGGATCGACGTCTGCCCCGAGAACGCCGAGATCACGCTGACCGACTTCCGGGCCTACCAGACTGTCGTCCTGGACCCCGAGGGGGACGCCCAGATCGACCCCAACTGGGTGGTCTTGAACCAAGTGAGTACGCGGGGCGGGACCCCGGGGGCTAGGACCGGGAACACCACAGCCCCTGGAGCGGCCCCGGGGTGGGGCAGAACTCGGTACCCGGCCTAACATCCCTGCCGGGAGATGGGGTAGGGCTCCCGGCCCCTCCCAGGGATCCCAGAGAGGTGTCGTGGCCCTCCCAGAGTCACACAACAACGCAAACCACCTGGGGATTCAAATAAAAGTTGTGGCTCCGGGATCCCAAGGGCCCAGGCTTCTCCTGGGCGCATTATCCCAGGGCGAAGCCTGGGACTTTGGGGGCTCTCTTGCTGTCCCACCCTGTGGTCGGGGCCTGTCAGTCCAGGTGCGCTGGGCAACAGGGTCAGAGCCAGCTTAGGGAGGGCAGGGAGGGTCCATCCTCCATCCTCTGTTGGGCTCTGCCCCCTCCTCCCCAACGTACCCACACAGACACACGCCCCGCTGTCCTCTCGGCCGTTTCGCCGCGGCGGCCCCCACTGAGCCCCGGGGCTGTCTGCTTTCAGGGCATGGAGATCGTCCAGACGATGAACAGCGACCCGGGGCTGGCCGTGGGTACGTAGCGGGGGCCGGGGGCACGGGGCGGGCCGTCCCAGCCCGCCCCGCTTCCCTAACCCCGCCCCGCCCTCCCCCCGCAGGCTACACGGCTTTCAACGGGGTGGACTTCGAGGGCACGTTCCACGTGAACACGCAGACGGACGACGACTACGCCGGCTTCATCTTCGGCTACCAGGACAGCTCCAGCTTCTACGTGGTCATGTGGAAGCAGACGGAGCAGACGTACTGGCAGGCCACCCCCTTCCGCGCCGTGGCCGAGCCCGGCATCCAGCTCAAGGTACCGCCCTCCTGCCACCCCCCCAAGACGCACACAGTCACCATCTCTCGTTCTCACGGTCCATTTCTGTCCCCATCTGCTCATCTAGGTCTCTAGCTCCGTATCTTGGTTTCTTCTCTCTCTCTGTCACCGTCCGCCTGTCCTCCCTGCCTCTGTCTTTCAGTCTTCCGTTTCTGCCTCCGGGTCTCTCTTTCCCTACCTCTGTGTCTCTCTCGGTCTCTGTCCTCGTATGTTTTCCTCCATCTCTCCTGTCTCGGTCTCTGCCTCTGTGTGTGTTTTCCTTCATCCCTGTCTCTGCCACTTTGTGGTTCTTTTTCTGTCGGCTTCTGTGACTACCCATTTCTCCATTTCTCCTAAGTCTGTTCTCTTTTGGATCTGACAGTGACCGCCTCTGTGTATCTCATATCTTTTCTTCTCTGTCTTTCTACCTCTGTATCTCTGTCTCCTACAATTACATATAGCTACACATACATTCACTCAAAAGTTTCACTCACACTTTCCCTCTATGTCTTTCATTGCCTATTGACGGTTACCGCCTCTATGTATCTCATATCTTTTTCTCTCTCACTTTCTACCTCTGCCTGTCTGTCTCCTACAATTACATACAGCTACACATACATTCACTCAAAAGTTTCACTCACACTTGCCCTCTGTGTCTTTCAGTGCCTACTGACGGTTACCGCCTCTGTGTATCTCATATCTTTTTCTCTCTCACTGTCTCTCTACCTCTGCCTGTCTTTCTTCGTAGCTCTGTCTTCTACAATTGCATATAGCTACACATACATTCACTCAAACGTTTCACTCACATTTTCCCTCTATGTCTTTCATTGCCTATTGACGGTTACCGCCTCTATGTATCTCGTATCTTTTTCCCTCTCACTGTCTTTCTACCTCTGCCTGTCTTTCTTTGTATCTCTGTCTCCTACAATTACCTACAGCTACACATACATTCACTCAAAAGTTTCACTCACACTTGCCCTCTGTGTCTTTCAGTGCCTATTGACGGTTACCACCTCTATGTATCTCATATCCTTCTCTCTCACTGTCTTTCTACCTCTGCCTGTCCGTCTCCTACAATTACCTATAGCTACACATACATTCACTCAAAAGTTGCACTCACACTTGCCCTCTGTGTCTTTCAGTGCCTATTGACGGTTACCTCCTGTATGTATCTCGTATCTTTTTCTCTCTCACTGTCTTTCTACCTCTGCCTGTCTTTCTTCTATCTCTGTCTCCTACAATTACCTATAGCTACACATACATTCACTCAAAAGTTTCACTCACACTTGCCCTCTGTGTCTTTCAGTGCCTACTGACGGTTACCGCCTCTGTGTGTCGTATCTTTTTCTTTTGACCTCTGCCTGTCTTTCTTTGTATCTCTGTCTCCTACAATTACCTATAGCTACACATACATTCACTCAAAAGCTTCACTCCCACTTGCCCTCTGTGTCTTTCAGTGCCTATTGACGGTTACCGCCTCTATGTATCTCGTATCTTTTTCTCTCACTGTCTTTCTACCTCTGCCTGTCTTTCTTTGTATCTCTGTCTCCTACAATTACATATAGCTACACATACATTCTCTCAAAAGCTTCACTCACACTTGCCCTGTGTCTTTCAGTGCCTACTGACGGTTACCGCCTCTATGTATCTCATATCTTTTTCTATCTCACTGTCTTTCTACCTCTGCCTGTCTCCTACAATTACCTATAGCTACACATACATTCACTCAAAAGTTTCACTCATACTTGCCCTCTGTGTCTTTCGGTGCCTGTTGACTGTTACCACCTCTATGTATCTCATATCCTTTTCTCTCTCACTGTCTTTCTACCTCTGTCTATCTCCTACAATTACCTATAGCTACATATACATTCACTCAAAAGTTTCACTCACACTTGCCCTCTGTGTCTTTCATTGCCTATTGACGGTTACCGCCTCTATGTATCTCGTATCTTTTTCTTTCTCACTGTCTTTCTACCTCTGCCTGTCTTTCTTTGTATCTCTGTCTCCTACAATTACATATAGCTACACATACATTCATTCAAAAGTTTCACTCATATTGCCCTCTGTGTCTTTCGGTGCCTATTGACCGTTACCACCTCTTTGTATCTCATATCTTTTTCTCTCTCACTGTCTTTCTACCTCTGCCTGTCCGTCTCCTACAATTACCTATAGCTACACATACATTCACTCAAATGTTTCACTCACACTTTCCCTCTATGTCCTTCAGTGCCTACTGACAGTTACTGCCTCTGTGTATCTCATCTTTTTCTCTCTCACTGTCCTTCTACCTCTGCCTGTCTTTCTTTGTATCTCTGTCCCCTACATTACCTATAGCTACACATACATTCACTCAAAAGTTTCACTCCCACTTGCCCTCTGTGTCTTTCAGTGCCTCTTGACGGTTACCGCCTCTATGTATCTCGTATCTTTTTCTTTCTCACTGTCTTTCTACCTCTGCCTGTCTTTCTCTGTATCTCTGTCTCCTACAGTTACATATAGCTAAACATAAATTCTCTCAAAAGCTTCACGCACACTTGCTCTGTGTCTTTCATTGCCTATTGATGGTTACGGCCTCTGTGTATCTCATATCTTTTTCTCTCTCACTGTCTTTCTACCTCTGCCTGTCTGTCTCCTACAACTACATATAGCTACACATACATTCACTCAAAAGTTTCACTCACACTTGCCCTTTGTGTCTTTCAGTGCCTATTGACGGTTACCGCCTCTATGTATCTCATATCTTTTTCTATCTCACTGTCTTTCTACCTCTGCCTGTCTTTCTTTGTATCTCTGTGTCCTACAATTACATACAGCTACACATACATTTACTCAAAAGTTTCACTCCCACTTGTCCTCTGTGTCTTTCATTGCCTATTGACGGTTACCTCCTCTATGTATCTCATCTTTTTCTCTCACTGTCTTTCTACGTCTGCCTGTCTTTCTTTGTATTTCTGTCTCCTACAATTACCTATAGCTACACATACATTCACTTAAAACTTTCACTCCCACTTGCCCTCTGTGTCTTTCAGTGCCTACTGACGGTTACCACCTCTGTGTATCTCGTATCTTTTTCTCTCTCACTGTCTTTCTACCTCTGCTTGTCTGTCTCCTGCAATTACCTATAGCTACACATACATTCACTCAAAAGTTTCACTCACACTTACCCTCTGTGTCTTTCATTACCTACTGACGGTTACCTCCTCTATGTATCTCGTTTCTTTCTCTCTCTCACTGTCTTTCTACCTCTGCCAGTCTTTCTTTGTATCTCTGTCTCCTACAGTTACATCTAGCTACACATACATTCACTCAAAAGTTTCACTCACACTTGCCCCCTGTGTCTTTCAGTGCCTACTGAAGGTTCCCAGCTCTGTGTATCTCATATCTTTTTTTCTCTCTCACTGTCTCTCTACCTCTGCCTGTCTTTCTTCGTAGCTCTGTCTTCTACGATTACCTATACCTACACATACATTCACTCAAAAGTTTCACTCACATTTTCCCTCTATGTCTTTCATTGCCTATTGACGGTTACTGCCTCTGTGTATCTTGTATCTTTTTCTTTCTCACTGCCTTTCTACCTCTGCCTGTCTTTCTCTGTATCTCTGTCTCCTACAATTACATATAGCTACACATACATTCACTCAAAAGTTTCACTCACACTTGCCCTCTGTGTCTTTCAGTGCCTACTGACGGTTACCACCTCTGTGTATCTCGTTTCTTTTTCTCTCTCACTGTCTTTCTACCTCTGCCTGTCTGTCTCCTACAATTACCTATAGCTACACATACATTCACTCAAAAGTTTCACTCACACTTTCCCTCTGTGTCTTTCATTGCCTATTGACGGGTACCGCCTCTATGTATCTCATATCTTTTTCTCTCTCACTGTCTTTCTACCTCTGCCTGCCTTTCTTTGTATCTCTGTCTCCTACAATTACATATAGCTACACATACATTCTCTCAAAAGTTTCACTCACACTTGCCCTGTGTCTTTCAGTGCCTATTGACGGTTACCGCCTCTATGTATGTCGTATCTTTTTCTCTCTCACTGTCTTTCTACCTCTGTCTGTCTTTATATCTCTGTCTCCTACAATTACCTATAGCTACACATACATTCACTCAAAAGTTTCACTCACACTTGCCCTCTGTGTCTTTCAGTGCCTACTGACGGTTACCACCTCTGTGTATCTCATATCTTTTTCTCTGTCTTTCAACCTCTGCCTGTCTGTTTCCTACAATTACCTATAGCTACACATACATTCACTCAAAAGTTTCACTCACACGTTCCCTCTATGTCTTTCATTGCCTATTGACAGTTACCGCCTCTATGTATCTCATATCTTTTTCTCTCTCACTGTCTTTCTACCTCTGCCTGTCTTTCTTTGTATCTCTGTCTCCTACAATGACATATAGCTACACATACATTCTCTCAAAAGCTTCACTCACACTTGCCTTGTGTCTTTCAGTGCCTATTGACGGTTACCGCCTCTATGTATCTCATATCTTTTTCTCTCTCACTGTCTCTCCACCTCTGCCTGTCTTTCATCGTATCTGTCTCCTACAATTACCTATAGCTACACATACATTCACTCAAAAGTTTCACTCACCTGCCCTCTGCATCTTTCACTGCCTATTCTGTCTGTCTCCTACATTTCACTACACTTTCTTGTGGCATTTTTTTAAGCACTTATTGTGTGCCAGGCCCTGTTCTAAACGCTGGAGTTGACAGAAGTTACTCAGGTTGGACACGGTCCCTCTCCCACCTGGGGCTCACAGGCAACCCCCATTTTACAGGTGAGGTAACTGAGGCACAGAGCAGTGAAGTGACTTAGCCAAGGTCACACAGCAGACACACGGCTCAACCCAGGTCCTTCTGACTCCCAAGCCTGTGCTTTATTCACTAGGCCGTGCTGCTTCTTATGGCCTTAAGTTCACTTTATTCATTCAGTCTTATTTATTGAGCACTTACCGTGTGCAGAGCACTGGACTGAAGGCTTGGGAGAGGACGATACAACAGTAAAGAGACACATTCCCTACCTACACCGAGCTTACAGTCTAGAGTTCACTGACTTAAACCCATGTGAGGACGACACACAACCTTCATTCATTCAATCGTATTTATTGAGCGCTTACTGTGTGCAGAGCACTGTACTAAGCTCTTGGGAAGTACAAGTTGGCAACGTATAGAGACGGTCCCTACCCAACAGCGGGCTCACATTTTCACTCACACGCTGTTACTTTCCGCGTCATTTCTGTCTCGGCGCGTCTTTCTCCATTTCTCTGTCCCGTGTGTCTCTCTTACATTTCCATTTAGCTGCACTTGACTCACTCCAGAACACACGGTCACTTGCCCTCCGTCTCCTAGCTTTGCATTTAGCTCCACTTGGGGCACACCGAATTAAACTCTCCTCCCTCAAGAACACAGCCACCCGGGGACAACACACCCTTCCCCTCTGTCCCTTTGTGTCTCTGCCTGCTTGTGTGTCTCCTAGATTTAGCTACATTCAAGGATACACCCACTTGTACGATTACATTCACACGCAAAAGTTTCACCCACACTGGCCCTCTGTCTCTTTCAACATCTATTCTGTCGTTCTCTGTCTCTCTCCTCCATTTTAGCGACACAAACATACCCACTTGAGGACAATACATACTTCTATACGTACATTCGCTCACAACCGTCTCTCCTCTCTCTCAACACACCCGCTTGTACGCGGACAGTCACGCTTGGAAGTTTCGCTCATGCTGGCCGCTCGTCTCTTTCAGTGTCTATTCTGTTCTCTCTCTCCTACATTTAGCCACCCAAACATACCCACATGAGGACAATACCCGCTTTGATGCATACATTCACCCAAAAGTTTCACAGTTGCCCTCTGTCTCTCCTACATCATCAATCGTATTTATTGAGCGCTTACTATGTGCAGAGCACTGTACTAAGCGCTTATTTATTTAGCCACACTTCAGGATGCTGAATTACTGTCTCAAGACGGCGCACACATCTCCATGCATACACTCACACTCCAAAGTTTCACACACTTGCCCTCCGTCTCCTTCAGGGTCCCTGCCTGTCTTTCTACCTCTCTTTCTCCCCTACATTCCCACTGAGCTACACTTGAGGACACCCAATTCAAACTCCCACTCAAGCACAATACACACCTGCCCTGTCTCTTCCTTGCCTACGTTTTCATGCAGCTACATTGAAGGAGACTGAATTAAACTCCCTCGAACACACCCACCCGCGGACAACACACTTGTGCGTGCATTCGCCCTCAAGGGTTTCACTCACGCCGGCCCTTGGGTTGTCAGCAGAGACAGAGGGCAACACACTTGTGCGCACACTCAAAAGTTTCACTCACCCTTTCCCCTCCGTCTGCCTTTCTGTGTTGCGTACACTTAAGGACACTGACAGACCCCCCAACACACGCGTCTCTGCATACGTTCACACACAAACCAGTAAGGAAGGTCACGCGAGGCCCAGCAGCACCTCAGCTCACGTCCACACTCCAGGATGTAACACCACTCACGCGGCTGTCATTCAGAGGACGTCACCCAGCGCCATCACTTACGTCCACTCAACGGGTCACCCGCTCTCGGCGACCCACTCCCCTTCAGCTTCACTCAGTGGAGCGCGAGCTCGACGCGACTTCCTCCCGAGGAAACCCCCCTGCAGTGAGAAACAACAGGGAGCTACAGTCGTCTCGGCCGCTCGGGGACACGCTCAAATACTCCACTCGCGCTTACACGGCTAACTCCTTCGGGGACGACGACTCCTCCAACTCTACTCGGGCCTCAATCGCTCACACCCCTCCCTCTCCGCGCTCTCACTCGGTCACTCCCTTAACTCTCCCTCTGCAGCGAGAAACCACACACACACGGAGATACGGTCTCATCCACTCAGATACTCCACTCGCGCTTACACGGCTAACTCCTCCTTCGGATCTACATGTCTCAATCGCTCACACCCCCCTCTAAGCGCTCTCAGTCGGTCACCCGCCTAACTCTCCCTGAAGGAAGGGCCCTCACAAATACACGCACCCGTCCTCCCGCGGAGCCTCAGTGGGTGAACCCGGCCCCCCCCCCCCCACCCCCGACAGGCGGTGAAGTCCAAGACGGGCCCCGGGGAGCACCTGCGCAACTCGCTGTGGCACACGGGCGACACGGGGGACCAGGTGCGGCTGCTGTGGAAGGACTCGCGCAACGTGGGCTGGAAGGACAAAGTCTCCTACCGCTGGTTCCTGCAGCACCGGCCGCAGGTCGGCTACATCAGGTACGGCCGGGGCCCGGGGGGGGGACCCGCCGGGGGCGGTGGGCGACGCGCGGGACGGAACCCGTCCGACCCGTCCGCGTCCGTGTCCGCCCCCCCCCCCCCCCCCCCCCCCCCCCCCCAGGGTACGTTTTTACGAAGGCTCGGAGCTGGTGGCCGACTCGGGGGTGACCATCGACACCACCATGCGCGGAGGCCGGCTTGGGGTCTTCTGCTTCTCCCAGGAAAACATCATCTGGTCCAACCTCAAGTACCGCTGCAATGGTGAGGGCGGCGGGCCCCCCTCCGCCCCGGGGCTGGGGCCGCTTTCCCCCAAACCGAGGCCGTCCCCGGGGGCTCCCGTGGCCACTGTCGGCGGAGGGAGCCGCCCGCGTCGACTTTGGAGCCGTGACCCTTCAAGGGGTCCGACCCTGGGCTAGGCGCGGGGGTGGATTCAGCCCGACACGGACTCTCTTCCCCGCGGATCCACCTGCTCCCTCCTTTTGGGATCCAGAAAGCCTCCCTCCCCTGAGTATCCGGGCCTGTGCTCTTTAGGGTAGACCAACCAACCCTCCCTCTCCTTTCCAGACACCATCCCAGAAGATTTCCAGGAATTCCAGACCCACCAGTTCGACCGTCTGGACGACTAGGAGGGCGAGGACCCATTCTCTCCCCGAAGCACTCGGTCTGTCTGTGTGTCGGTCTGTCTTTTAGACTGTGAGCCCACTGCTGGGTAGGGACTGTCTCTATATGTTGCCAACTTGTACTTCCCAAGCGCTTAGTACAGTGCTCTGCATACAGTAAGTGCTCAATAAATACGATTGATGATGATGGACCCGGCCGCCCAGAGTGACGACTCCTCACGGCTTGAGGCTTCACGGGAAATAAAAGAGGCGACGTGACGGAATCCTTGCTAAAATTTCGTGCGGGGGGCCAACTCAGACTGGGTGGGTGGGCACACCTGGGCGCTCATTCTCCTCCCGTGGGAGCAGCTATTCGGTGTGGGCCCAGCCCACGTCCATGGCTTTGCAGGGGGGCACAGCCAGGCTCCTGGAGACCCCCGACTTGGGGGGCTAAACAGTGGGGCTGGTTTAGGCAGAGGGGGAAAAGTCCCAGCTGCGGACACAGTGGGGATATAAGAGCAGAGCCCCCGGGTGGTGCCAGGCCTGGCTCGAAGGAAGCAGAGGCTACTTGTTTTAATCCCTCCTCTGCACAAAGAGGTAAGTTCAATCAATCAATCAATCAGTCGTATTTATTGAGCGCTTACTGTGTGCAGAGCACTGTACTAAGCGCTTCGGAAGTACAAGTTGGCAACATATATAGTCCCTACCCAACAGTGGGCTCACAGTCTAAAAGGGGGAGACAGAGAACAAAACCAAACATACTAACAAAATAAAAGTTAAAACGAGAGGGATGACGACTTCCCCCGGCCCGGGCATTCCTGTCTCAAAAGGAATTTTTCCTGCTGGGCTTGCCCACGTGGGCGCTCAGCCACACTCACCTGTGCGTCCCCCGGGGCTCGAGGGCTCCCTCCGGGCCAGCGTCCCCCCGACGTGCTCCAGCCCCCCGCATCTGAAACCAAAGCGGGGCGGGAGAGAATGGGTAAGGGTCAGGGCCTGTCGGTGTCCCAGGAGAGCCCAGCAGCCGGCTCCTCCCGCCACGGGGCCCAGGCTGAAACCCGGTGCTTTTCCTGGTGCCCGAGACAAGGGTCTGGGCGGTCGGAAAGGAGCGGGGCAGCCGTGGCCAGCGTCTCCCCCTTCTCCATCGGCTGCAGCCCCGGCCCGCGGTGTTTCCCACCTAAAAACAACCTAAACCGCAAGCAGCCCCATCCCTGGCTCGGCCCCGGACCCAGAGTCAAACCCCGGCTCCGCCAATTGTCAGCGGTGTGACCTTGGGCAAGTCACAACTTCTCTGGGCCTCAGTTCACTCACCTGTAAAATGGGGATGAAGCAATCAATTATATTGAGCGCTTACTGTGTGCAGAGCACTGTACCAAGTGCTTGGGAAGTCCAAGTTGGCAACATATAGAGACAGTCCCTAACCAACAGTGGGCTCACACTCGAAAAGGGGGAGACAGAGAACAAAACCAAACATACTAACAAAATAAATAGAATAGATATGTACAAGTAAAATAGAGTAATAAATATGTACATACATATATACAGGTGCTGTGGGGAAGGGAAGGAGGTAAGATGGGGGGGATGGAGAGGGGGACGAGGGGAAGAGGAAGGAGGGGGCTCAGTGTGGGAAGGCCTCCTGGAGGAGGTGAGCTCTGAGTAGGGCCTTGAAGGGAGGAAGAGAGCTAGCTTGGCGGATGGGCAGAGGGAGGGCATTCCAGGCCCGGGGGATGACGTGGGCTGGGGGTCAATGGCGGGACAGGCGAAAACGAGGCCCGGTGAGGAGATCAGCCGCGGAGGAGCGGAGGGTGCAGGGGCCCCATGAAGACTGTGGGCCCCAGGTGGGACAATCTGATCACCTTGTATCCTCCCCAGCGCTTCAGAACAGTGCTTTGCACATAGTAAGCGCTTAACAAATGCCATCATTATTATCGGAGTGGGGAAACCCACCGAGACACACAGCCTCGAGGGGAGCTCCGACCCTCCGCTTCCCGGATCCAGGAGAAGTCATCCATCGATTCTGATGTTCCCAGCACTGATCCAGGATAGACGCCCCCATCACCACCGACTGACCCAGCATAAACCAGCCCTCTCCCCACCTCTCCCCGCTTTACTGGCAGCCGCCCCCCTCGTCCCACACCCGTCCCAGACCCCACAGTCCTCACCTTCTCGGAGTCTCCTCGGCCGGAAGCCACTCCATCCTACGGGCGAATCCGGGCCGCCTCATTTCTCCATCCCCGGGCCGCAGCGCCGCCGGAAAACCGGCGCCGCTCCTCCATGCGACGTCAGTGAACGCGCCCGCTCAGGCCTCGCTTGAAGCCGACAGCGAGGCACACTTTTCACACTTCTTGAAACGCCCCGACCTTGGAAGTTTCACCTTAAGTGACCCCCGCCCCCCCGCCTTATCCTCTGCTGAAAGGAAATTCCATTGCCAGGAGAGGGAGGAAAAAAAAAGATGCAAATATATTCCATTTCAAACTTTATTAAAATGGGTCGTTAGGAATGTCTAAACTTTAAATCTAAAGACAGGTCTAGGTTCCGGACGCTTGATAGAAAAGTTAAAAAACAAACCAAAAACCCAAGCTGGGCTCGTTATTCCAGGGACCAACAGTCGGGACAGAAGGGGGTCGGCTCGGCAATTGGAATGACCGCCTGACCACCCCCCCTCCACCCAGGGTAAAGGAGTCTCACCTTCTGGGCCTTTTAGAAAGGTAACAAACTAAAAAAACACAACCACCTGCAGGAGTCACATCTCAAGCTACGGGGAAATCTTGTGCAGCTGTTTTGGTAAATAAAGTCACATTTTTTACCTTCCTTGATAGGTGGGGGGGGAAACATCTACTTCTCATAAATATCCTCTGAAATCATATATTAGAATCTGGCCAAAACTCACCCGCACGGGCTGCCGGGGCCCATGGTAGGAGACGTGGGGGCCTCAGGCCGCGGGCCTCCCCAGGATTCACCTCCACCAACGGCTCCACCGAGGGAAGACTCTTTGGTTAGAAACGCAACACCCACCCAGCCCCCCCGGAGCCGGGGGGGGGCCCAAAGCGCTCCGTGGATGCTCCGGATGCCCCCCCCAGCACCGAGGGGGGAGGTGAAGGGGGGAAAGGAGGGGAGCACCGGAAAGAAAACTTTGGGAAGAAGGCACTTGGCCGCCTCAGAATTCCCGGTGGGGGACGGAGAAGTTTCCCCGGTGTCTCCGCAACCCCGGCCGAAGATGAAGCCTTGGCCCTCCCAAGGCGGAGCTTACTTAGTCACACGTTGGGACTTCAGCAATTTGGAGGGGCTAGGGGGGAAAATAACCCAGCTGGGGACGGTCTGAGACCCATCCGGGGGGAAAGAAGGGTTCTGGGAGGGTCTGGCCGCCCAGTACCTGTGCAGGGACCCCCCGCGACCTTGTTCCTCACTAAGAGAACCTAGTCTGATCCCCCCAGCCCAGTCCGTGCCTGCCTGCTCATCTATTTGGCCCCGGTCCTGACCGGCCCCGCACCCGTTTCAGGGCTGGAGGGTGTCGGGGCCAACCCAAGATGGGGTGGCGGGGTCAGACAGAGCCGGAAGCCAAGTTGGTCTGAAATAGAGTCCCAGCGGCCCTTGAAGCACCAATGTAAACTCCCAGAGAACAGAAACACAAACACGCGATGCGCCCCCCCACCCCTACCAATCCCCAACCCCAGGAAAGGGAAGACAGAAAAGGCAAGAATTGGGGGGCTGGGGGGGGGGAACCACAACACGGATGGACAGACGGGCGGAGGAGCGAGGGGACAGGATGGCCTGGGACCACCCTGCCCCGGGCCACACAGCCAGTGAAACGCCAAGACGAGAGCCCGACACAAAATGACGTAGAACAACCGGGCGGCCGTGGATCCCCTCCGACCTGCCGACACCCGAAAACGGCCCCAGCCCGGGGGACCCCGGCGGCAGGGTGACCTCGGGCGAGTCACTTCACCTCTCTGGGCCTCCGTTTCCTCCCCGCCGAAGCAGAGGGAGTCAACGCAACTCTACCGAACCCTTCCGGGCACCTGAAACAGTGCTCTGCACACAGTAAATGCTCGATTAAATACCACCGACGGGCTCTCTACTCTCGGATGTGGTGGGGATAAGTTGAGATGAGTAGTACAGGTGGGCTTTAAGGGGGGGACAAAAAAGGCCCGTAAAAACGTGAGGAACGATCCATCTTGGCTACCTCCACCCCGACTCCCTCCTGCCACCCACCCACGCCTACTCCGGCAGGAAGCCACCAAATTACGCCAAAAAGCCCGGCCCCAGGAGGCCCCGCGCGGACACCTCTCAAGGGGCGTTCGAGAAAAATAGGCACCACTCCTCTCTCCAGCCCGACGGACGTGGGAGGCTGCCCCGTGGCCGGGCTGGCGAGGTTGCCCGGGCGGACGCCCTTGGGATTCAGGCACAAACGGTGTGTGGGAAGAACCGGTGGCCAGGCGACCCGGCCCAGTCACCCGGCTGGGGGGAAGGGGTGGAACCGACCAGAAGGCCCGGCGTGCGGCCGAGAGGCAGGGGCCGGGAGCGGGAGTCGCGGCTGGGGGCCGTGCCCCATTCCCGGAGAGACGGGTCCTCTTTGCCCGACGTCCACCCGGGACGAAGCGGCGGGAGGCCCGGCGGGCCCTCGGCCCCGGATTTCCGGCCCCCGACCGAAGGCCGGCCGGCCGGCGGCGGGGGTCGGGGGGACGACGGGGTCCCGGCGGGCGGGGCCGCGTCAGACGGAGAACTCTCTGGTCGGGCAACAGAGCGGGGCCGTCAGGGTCCACAGGTACAGCCCGACGCACACCCAGCACGACGCCATCTTCACCCAGAAGATGGACCAGCTCCCGGTGAAGAACTTCTCGATGTGCGCGCTCTCGTAGCTGTCGGGACCCAAAGGGGCCGGTGGGCTCTCCGGCCCCCGCGGCCCGGCCCCGCGGCCCCCCCCCGGGGGACCCACTCACTTGAACCAGTTGGTGACGGTCATCATGACGTACAGCGAGGCCAGGAAGAAGACGAAGTGGAAGTAGGCGTAGCTGTACACGGTGCCTTTCTTCTCGTCGTAGATCACCTGCTGACCTCCCTTCTTCACGTCTTGCTCCGACGCGTCTGCCAGGGCGAGCCAATGTGGGAAATGGGATCGCCCTCCTGCTGGCCGGCTGGGACCCCCAGCCACGGGAAGCCCAACCTGCTCGGCTCCTCTCGGCCCCCATCCCGCCAACGCCCCTCCGTGCCAAGCGCATCTCTGCTCTGCTCCCCCTCGGGTCGTTCCTCCGCCCCTCTTCCCTCCGGGACCTCCGGTCCGCTCCCCTCGGCCCCCAGAGCTCACAACCCCACCCCGATTCGGGGTGGGGAGGAAGGGTGGGCTGGATAGGAGGGAGATTGGCAGCGCCAGCTCCCTGCCCACCCTTCCTCCAGGAGGGCAAGAGCGCCAAACTTTGGGCTCAGCCTCCCCCTGAGCGCCTGCCAAACACACTCTGCCCATTTCTCCTCAGCCACGCGGAGCCCGAGCCCCCCTCACGGGGAAACGGACCACCAGGCGGGACCCCCACTCGTTCGTCCCAGCGCACAGCGCTTGGCACAGGATCCCCACGTACAAAATGTCATAATAGGGGGCAGGCAGGTCGGTGGTCCAGCTGTGCGGATCTGCGGGCCCCCCTGCCCCCAGGGCCCACTCACCATCTCCATCAGGGACGAAGCAGAAGCAACAGCGAGCCACCTGCAAACCACACCGCCACGGTCACCCGGGTTTTCCCTTCCTCCCCCGCTCCTCCCCTCTCCGACCTGGCCCTTCCCGGCCTCGGGGGCCGCTTCGGAGCCGGGGAATCATCGCAATCGTTTCATTCGGCCGCAGGGAGAGAGTGGGGGGCACGGAGCGGGCGCCGACAGGTCTGGCCTGGGAAACTCGTCGGCCACTCAGGAGAGGGGGCGGACGGTCGGCGTGGGAGCCCACCGGACGGCCCTCCCGATGGGGATGATGAGGACCGCCCCCCGTCCCCTGCAGCGGCCCAGCGGGACCCCCACATCAACTCACTTCAGTCTCAGGTGCGGCGTAGCGTCCCCGCAGGGCCTCCGAGCTGGACCGGGTCGTCGAAGTCAAGCTGGGGACAGAGGTGGCCGCCTGAGAACGACCTCCCCGCCCCGCTCCCTCGGCATCACGGGGATGCTCGCGCAACCTGATTTCCCCGGACTCTCCCTCCTGGCTCTCGAATTCGCCGCCGCGGCTCCAGGCCCGTCTCTTCAGAGACTTGGGAGGCAAGCTCCTCGCCACAAGCGCCGACGCCAGGATTCAACTGAGAAACCCAAGGCCGGCACCACCGCCAAAACGACGTCGCCTGGAGCCAGGTCCCCGCCGGACTCAGGGAACCTAGCAAGGGGCCTCTCTGGAGAGACCCAACTTCTCCGTACATACTTGGAAGAAGTAGTAATAGTAGTAATAGTACTATAAATTCATTGTGGGCAGGAAATGTTTGTGTCTATTGTTGCATTGTACTCTCCCAAGCGCTTAGTACAGTGCTCTACTCCCAGTAAACACTCAATAAATACGAATGACTAGTAGTAACAGTCTTCATTAGGTGCTTACCACTTGCAGAGCACTGGGCAAGAATACACCGAGTAGCTATGTGGCCTACTGGATAGCGCACAAGCAGGGGAGCCAGAGGGGCCTGGGTTCTAATCCGGCTCCACCACCCATCTGCCGTGTGATCGTGGGCTTCTCTGGGCCTCAGTTACCTCATCTGGAAAAGGGGGACTAAGACCGTGAGCCCCACGTGGGCTGTGTCTCACCTGATGAGCTCGTGTTTCATTCATTCATTCAATCGTATTTACTGAGCACTTACTGTGTGCAGAACACTGGACTAAGCGCTTGGAAAGTACAAGTTGGCAACATATAGAGACGGTCCCTACCCAACAGCGGGCTCACAGTCTCGTATCTATCCCAGCGCTTAGTACAGTGCCCAGCACACAGTAAACACTAAGCAGATACCATAAAAAAATCTACATGAACGAAGCTGCGCCTTACTCTCTATGTGTTATTCCCAAACACCGGTCCTCTGCCAAGCTGGCAAACCGACTGAGTAGAGTGGCATGGATGTTTGCCCAAGAGGGCAATGTCCTCTCTTGGCCCGAGAGTGGCGGAGTGCCAGGGGAGGGAGGGCGTTGGTTCCCCTCGGCCCCTGGGCCTCTCGCTGTCACGTCAGCCCGCCCTACCCTGCGCGGGGCTGGCGGACAGTCGGCCAGCAGGTTTCCATTGGGCGCTGGGCCCAGAAGGGCAGTGGGGAATTAGGGAATGTTCTTCCCGCCTCGCAACTCGGACTGGACGGAATGCCAGCGGCCTCGCCACCCACAACAGCCCTGCAGCCTCACCGTCCATCCCACATCAGCCGGCCTCACTATCCAGTCCAGGCCACCGGCCTCACCGCCCGCAACAGCCTAACGGCCCCCGACGTCCAGAACGGGCCACCGGCCTCACCGTCGGGTTCAGACCGCCTGCCTTACGGTGCCACTCCGGGCCTTTGTGCCATTTGCGGTTTCGTGACTTTCCGGCTCTGCCGTCGAGGGGACGCGACGACACGTCCCACGGGCCGTTAGCCAAGGGGAGCGGCAGCTCCGGCCCCCAAAACTGGCAGTGGCCGGCCCGGATGGAGCTTGCCACCTTGTGAGAATCCCAGCTCTGGGGAGATGGGGGGTCCCCAGCCGCCGAAGACCAACCCCATCCAGGAGCCGCTCAAACAGCTGGCCAAGCCCAGCCCTCTGACACCCATTTCAACCGAAACGTGTCAGTTACGGGCCCCTGGCCAAACTCCTTTAACCTCGAATTCCCATCCATCCGGCGGTTACTCGGCGCCGAACCCCTTTCCGACGTCCACCCCATACGTAATCTCCCTCCCTCTCCATAGGGTTTCTCCGCGAACCCAGCCTAGAGAAGAGTCGAAAACGGAGGGAGGAACTATGCTATCAAACCCTCGAGGGCAGGGAGCACTTCCAGCTCTACTGTACGCTCTCAGGCATTTAGTACAGTGCTTCGCACACTGTAGACCCTCAACAAGACCACGGTTTCCTTAGCTCTTTGAGACTCTTCCTCTCATCTCTTCTAGAGAGACACCGAAGGAAGCGACTTTGACTCTGTGCGGTTGCCACGTGGCTTCACACCCGCGTTCCTCTGCTGAGGTGAGCTTCATCCCTCGCCCGCTCCGCCCTCTTCCCCGCCCCCCTCCCGCTATCCGTCTGGGATCTCCCAGCCGCCCGCCCCGCTGCCGCGAAAGGAGGCCGGGGCTTACCAGGAGTACAGGATGCAGCAGAAGAGGAGCGTGGTGCCCAGGCCGGTGACCAGGTTTTCGTCGGTGTGGAACTCCTGGCTGAAGTCGGGCACGCAGATGGTGATGTTCTTCTGGTCCTTGCCCACAACTGGAAAGGCAGAAGAGGGTGGGCCCCGTCCGTCAGTGCCGCCACCTGGGCGGGACTCCCAGTACCCCCTGCAGCAGGTGGGCAGAGGCCAGGTTGATTTCTGGTTCTGCTACGGGACCCGGAAAGGCGATGGCATCCCGGGCCGTTACGCGGAGACGGGCATTCTGGGCTAATCCGGTGCCGGGGCCTCTGAGTCCTCTAGTGCGTGGGAGGGGTGGCACCTGGTGGGTTCAACCCCCACCACCGCCCGCAGCCTGCTGGCCGCACAAGCTTGGGGGTGGGCAGGTGGGAGAGCCACGGGCAAGGGTCTCTCTAAAAGCTTCTGATGACAGAGCCACAACCCCGGGTAAGGGAACGCAGGTGAGGGGGTAGGTCTCGGGAGAGGCAAAGCTCCCCGCCATGGGGATCCCCAGGGCTTCTGTTCCCCTCAAGAAGCAGGATCAACCAGTGAATGCTATTTATTGAGCGCTTACTGTGTGCGGGGCACTGTACTACTACTACTACTAAAGATGAAGGCATTTGTTAAGCGCTTACTATATGCCAAGCACTGTTCTAAGAGCTGGGGGACACACAAGGTGATCAGGTTGTCCCACGCAGGGCTCACAGTCTTCACCCCCATTTTACAAATGAGGTCACTGAGGCTCCGAGAAGTGAAGGTCACACGGCAGACGTGTGGCGGAGCCGGGATTTGAACCCATGACCTCTGACTCCCAAGCCCGGGCTCTTACCACTGAGCCACGCTGCTTCTCTGCTACTAAGCACTTGGGAGAGCCTGATATAAGGGTTGGTAGGCGTGTGCCCTGTTTCCAATGAGCTTACAGCCCGGAGGGGGAGACTGATATTAACACGAATAATGCATGATAATTTAAAGACCTGTACATAAACTCGGCCGGACTGAGGGTGGGGCAAATGCCAAAAGTCCAAAAGTCGCAGATCCAAATGCGCAGGTGACGCGGAAGGGAGAGGAGCCGGGGAAAAGAAGGCTTCATCGGGGGAAGGCCTCCGGGAGGAGATGTCACCTCAATAATGCCTGGAAGGTAGGGAGGGTGGTGGTCTGGGCTGGATTCATTCATTCCATCGCATTTATTGAGCGCTTAACTGTGTGCAGGGCACTGGACTAAGCGCTTGGGAAGGACAAGTTGGCAATGTAAAGAGACGGTCCCCACCCAACAACGGGCTCACAGTCTAGAAGGGGGAGACAGACCATGTGGACAGGTGTCAAGTCATCAGAATAAATAGAAATAAAGCGAGATGCACAGTCTAGAAGGGGTCACAGTTTAGACGGAGAGCAGCGTGGCCTAGTAGCTAGAGCCCGGGCCCGGGAGTCAGAGGGTCATGGGTTCTAATCCCGGCTCTGCCACTTGTCTGCTGTGTGGCCTTGGGCAGGTCACTTCACTTCTCTGGGCCTCGGTTACCTCATCTGGAAAATGGGGATGAAGACTGTGAGCCCCATGTGGGAGAAGGACTTTGTCCAACCCGATTTCTTTGTATCCACCCCAGCGCTCAGTACGGTCCCCGGCACCCAGTAATTGCTTAGCGAATACCACAATTATTATTATTATTATTATTATGGAAAGGGAGGGACTTCCAGATTAAGTATGGGTGGACGTCGGAGAGGGATCGGCGGCGACCGATGAGATTAGGGAACTGTGAAAAAGATGGTGCTAGAGGAGGGAATTATTGCGGGCTGGGAGTAGCGTAATAATAATAATGATGGCATTTATTAAGTGCTTACTATGTGCAAAGCACTGTTCTAAGCGCTGGGGCTGCTATAAGGTGATCAGGTTGCCCCACGGGGGGCTCACAGTCAATCCCCATTTTACAGATGAGGTAATAGGCACAGATAATAATAATAATAATGTTGGTATTTGTTAAGCGCTGGGGAGGATACAAGGTGATCAGTTTGTCCCACAGTCTTAATCCCCATTTTACAGATGAGGTAACTGAGGCCCAGAGAAGTGAAGTGACTTGCCCGAAGTCACACAGCTGACAACTGGTGGAGCCGGGATTTGAACCCATGACCACTGACTCCAAAGCCCGGGCTCTTTCCACTGAGCCACGCTGCGTAGTGAGGTTAGGTAAGAGGGGCTAGTTGATTGAGTGCTTTAGAGTAGAAAGTAAGGATAGAGAAGCAGCGTGGCTCAGTGGAAAGAACCCGGGCTTGGGAGTCGGAGGTCATGGGTTCGAATCCCGGCTCCACCACTTGTCAGCTGTGTGACTTTGGGCAAGTCATTTAACTTCTCTGGGCCTCAGTTACCTCATCTGGAAAATGGGGATGAAGACTGTGAGCCCCACGTGGGACAACCTGATCACCCTGTATCCCCCACCCGGTGCTTAGAACAGTGCTTCGCACATAGTAAGCGCTTGATAAATACCAATATTATCATTATGCGGAGGTGGATGGGCAACTAATGAAGGTTCTTTAGAAGTGGGGAGACACGGACTGAACTTTTTTGTAGAAAAATGATCCGGGCAGTAAAGTGACCTATGGGCTGGAGTGGGGAGAGGCAGGAGGGATGGAGGTGAGCGAGGAGGCTGCTGTAGTGATCAAGGCAGGCGAGGAGCAAGTGCTTGGGTTAGTGTGGACAGGGAAGGGTGGATTTTCGTGCTGTTGTGGAGGTTGAGCTGGCAGAATGTGGTCACGGACTGGATACGCAGGTTGCATGAGAGAGACGGGTGGCCCAGTGGCTAGAGCACAGGACTGGCAGTCAGAAAGTTCTCATCCTGGCATCGCCGTCTATCTGCTGAGCAAGTGGGCAAGTCATCAATCAATCAATCAATCGACCGTATTTATTGAGCGCTTACTGTCATCTGCTGCTGGTGCCTCAGTCACCTCAACTGTAAAATGTGGACACGGACTGCGTCCAACCTGATTGGCTTGTCAATCACTCGTTCATTCGTTCAATCGTATTTATTGAGCGCTTACTGTGTGCAGAGCACTGGACTAAGCGCTTGGGAAGTACAAGCTGGCAACATACAGGGACGGTCCCTACCCGACAACGGGCTCACAGTCTGGTAAGATGTCACTGGAACACTCAAAGGGCTGTTATGGGATTGGAGTATGCTTTGAAGTTATCAACACTTACAAGATCTAGGGGAGGGCACATCATATTTGATTTCCCCTTTGCGAGCGCATTGTCATTTACATAAATGTGTCTTATCACATACCATATTTACTCACATCATTACCCCACCTTTCTTTTATAATTTTTGCCTCACATGGCGTGCAGAGCACTGTACGAAGCCCTTCGGAGAGGGCACTACAACAATATAACAGACACACTCCCTGCCCACAGCGAGCTTATAGTTTAGATGGGGAGACAGACATTAATATAAATAAATTACGGATACGTCCATAAGTGCTGTGGGGCTTGGGGAATAAAGAAAGGGAACGCGTCAAGGCGACGCGGAAGGGAACCGGAGAAGAGGAAAAGAGGGCTTAATCAGGGGAGGCCTCTTGGAGGAGATGGGCCTTTCATAAGGCTCTGAAGAGAGGGAGAGTGAATGTCTGATATGAAGAGGGAGGGCTTTCCAGGCCAGAGGCAGGATGTGGTCAAGAGGTCGGCGGTGAGACGGGGAGATTGAGGTACAGTGATGGGGCGAAGTGTGCGGGCTGTGCTGTAGAAGGAGAGAAGCGAGGTGAAGAAGGAGGGGCAAGGTGATTGAGTCCTTTAAATTCTACCCCAGTGCTTGGTATAGTGCCTGGCGACTAGTAAGTTGTTAACACATACCATATATATATATATATATATATATATATATATTAAAAAAAAGGAGTACACCAAAGTTACGTATGGGCTTTGAGACAGGGAGGAGAGTGGTCCTGTCTACAGGACGTAGCTAATCTCCCACCACCACCATCACCCCCAACCGATCTTCTCCAGGCTCCCGAACTTGGTTCCCCCGACCGGGGTGCGCCAGGCGGGGAGTGGAGCCGGGCCCCGGCGTGTCATCCCTTGAACCCCACCGTGATGGGCATTGAATGACAGAGTCAAGGACCAACTGTGGATACCGTAGGCAGCCGTGCCCTCCTCCGCCAGCTGATATTTGTTTGGGCGGGCTGTGGCTCGGAATGCCCTGGGCTTCACAGACCCACAGACCTTTCTATCACCCTCACCTCGACAAAACCCCACGATCTGGTCTGAGGCGCACCGACTCGGGTTAAAAATAAGAGTGGGCTAGGACGATGTTTTGCTGTCTGGACTGGCTGTGGACTTCGTGGATTCTACTCGGGTCCAGACACCAAATATAATCCCAACTATTTAAAGAAGTTCAGAAGGCAAAAAAAAGCCATGAAAGAAGAGCTTTAAGGCAGCTTTGAAATGGAAAGCCCGAAGGTATTTGGGCTTGGGCTCTCTAGACCCTCATTAGAGTGTAAAGTTCTCGGTGGGCAGGAGCTGTGGCTCGCTCTGCTGTTGTGTGCCCAAGTAAACTGAATTTATTGAGCACTGACACTGTGCAGAGCACTGTACTAAGCGCTTGGGAGAGTACAATACGACAATAAGACACATTCCCCGCCCACAACTAGCATAGTCTAGAGAGGGAGATAGACATTACTAGAAAGAAATACATGATAGATAGGGACGTAAGTGATGTGAGTGGGAGATGAATAAAGGGAGCAAGTCAGGGCGACGCAGAAGGGAGGGGGAGAAGAGGAAGAGGGGGGCGCTTAGTCAGGGAAGGCATCTTGGAGGAGATGGGCCTTCGATAAGGTGAGGGTCATTTTCTGTTGGACACCAGGAGGGAGGGCGTTCCAAGCCAGAGACAGGACTTGGGCGAGGAGGTCGGTGGCCAGATAGACGAGATCAACGTACGGTGACTAGGTTGGCATCAGAGTCAGTAGACATCCGATCAGATACCCTAACTGCCGTTTCTACCATCTGGCAGAAAGACCACAGGCCTGGGAAGCGGAGGACCAGGCCTCTGCCATAGGCCTGCTGCGTGACCTTGGGCAAGTCACTTCTCTGGGCCTCAGGTTTCTCATCTGCAAAAATGGGGACTCACTGCCTTTTCCCCCCACTTTAATAATGGCATTTATTAAGCGCTTACGATGTGCAAAGCACTGTTCTAAGCGCTGGGGAGGTTACAAGGTGATCAGGTTGTCCCACAGGGGGTGGGGGCTCACATTCTTCATCCCCATTTTACAGATGAGGGAACTGAGCCCCAGAGAAGTGAAGTGACTTCCCCTAAGTCACACAGCTGACAATTGGCGGAGCCGGGAATTGAACCCATGACCTCTGACTCCAAAGCCCGGGCTCTTCCCACTGAGCCACGCTACTTCTCAAGACTTAAGACTAGGAACTGCAAGTGGGACAGGGACTTGGCACATAGTAATAATGATGATTATTATTAGGTTTTGGTTTGAGATCCCAGGAAAGGGACAGTGGGAACTTTCTTTGCACTGTTCCAGGCTTTTCCACCACAAACCCCACCCCCACCACAACGTGAGTCATTTGAGGCGAAGGCATAACCAGAGTGATCACTGCCTGTCCGCGATGGTGATGGTTCTCTTGGATGAGAGGGAGGGAGAGGAGGGGGGAGAGAGAGAGAGTGAGATAAAACAGAGAGAGAAGAAAGGACAATTATTTTTTTCTTTTAGAAGGCCTGAATGCCTTCCTTCATCCATCTCTACAATAAATACCATTGATGGACTGACTATTCTGCCAGAAAACTGCTGAAATGAATACGACCATTTCACTGGATTTTTAGAGAGGAGAGAGCTTGCCTGATCCAGTTTTATTCAGCCTCGTGAAGCCTGGCCAAGAATACTATCCAGCACATTACAGCGCTCCGCCTAAAGTAAGGGCTCAATAAATACCGTCGATTGACAAGACTGTAACCTCCGGGAGGGCAGGACCCGTATCTCTTATTTCTGTGCAAAATCCTCAAGCCTCTGGGTTCAGCATTCACTAGCAGCTGTTGATGATGGTGGGGGGTGTGTGTGGAGGTGACATTTAGAAGGGAATTTCCCATAAAAGACTCACTTATTTCTGCAGGTTTGCTGGACAGCGCGGAGAAGGTGAGGTACATGACGTAGCAGCTGATGAGCCCCGACTGCAGTAGGCCGGAGTGAGGCTGTCCTGTGAACCAGAGGGAATCGGTCTTGAAAAGACTCAAACTTTTAAATCATTACATCGAGAAGAGAGTGTACTCTTTGGAAAGGGAGGGGGGGGGGGGTGGTTCCTAAATTCCAAACTGGAACGTACGGCCGGGGCCAGGCCTCTGAACTTTGAAATTTGGGAGTTCCCTTTACTCCAAGGGTCAACACCATCTCCATCTCCCTGCCCCCTACAGTCTCCCTCAGTCTCCCTCCCTCATAAACTCTCTCCTTTCCTCCCTCACAATCTCTCTCTTTCCCTCCCGTCTCCCTCACCCCCCCGCCTCATATGGGCTCCCTCCCTCACAAACTCCCTCCTTCCCTTTTAGTTTCCCTCCCTCCCTGGAAATCTCCCTCCCTCGGAAGGTAGAGACTCAGGATCTCTTGGGAAATTGGACTTTCCTGTTGCTGCCGCTCTCCACAACCAGAGGCCACCTGGATTCAGGCAACACGCGCTCGGCTGTCAGTCGAGCGGAGGTTTCCGGGAAAAGCCAAGGACAGTGCGGAGCCAGGTTGTCTAGCCCGTAAGCTCCTTGCGGGCGGGCAGGGATCCCGCCGCTTCCGCCAGTGGGCTCTTCCAAGCTCTCGGTACAGTGCCCTGCCCACAGCGTGCGTTCGATCGGTTCCACGGCTCGGGTGATCAATGGGAGGGTCGGGTGGGTGGGCTTACGTTTCTGGATGCAGGGAGTGACGGCCACGGCGGAGACGAGCAGGCAGAGGCCGCCGTGGACGCCCAGCAGGATCTTGTTGTACTGGCAGCCGTCGGGGCGGGTGTAGAACACGGCCATCAGGGCCAGGGCTCCCACCGCCACCGAGTACAAGAAGAGGGTCACCAGAGCCAGAGCCGCGTACCATAGCTTGTTGTGTGCCGTGCCCGCCATCCTAAGGGAAGGAGGGGACATCACTCACCGCTCTGACCACATTTTCTGAGCCCCCAAAACGCCCTCCTCCCGGGGGATCCGACGGGGCAGGGGCCGCCTCTCTGTATCCGGGGCTTGTTTTTTTCGAGGCTGGGGTGGACTGGGTACGGTCCGGGCTACGAGGAGGCCCGAGCCCCCGCCGTGACCGTGGGACCCTTCTCAGCCAGGCAGACTTAACTGGTCCGTGCCTCGGTTTCCTCATCGGTAAGTTGGAAATGAAATGTCGCTTAGCCCCTGAGTCCCATGTGAGACAGGGAGTGGCACCCTGGCAACTAGCGGTTAGAGCCCTGGCCTGAGAGTCAGAAGGATCTGGGTTCTGATCCTGGCTCCATCTGTGTATGACCTTGGGCAAGTCGCTTCAGTTTTCTGGGCCTCAGTTCCCTCCTCTGTAAAATGTGGATTAAGACTGTGATCCCCATGTGGGATAGGGACTCTGTCCAGCCTGATCTGCTCAGTATAGTAATAATAATAAAAATGGTATTTGTTAAGCGCTTACTATGTGTGAAGCACTGTTCTAAGTTCTGGGGGGGATACAAGGTGATCAGGCTGTCCCACGGGGAGCTCACAGTCTTAATCCCCATTTTACAGATGAGGTCACTGAAGCACAGAGAAGTTAAGTGGCTTGCCCAAGGTCATGCAGCTGACAGGTGGCAGATTAGAACCCATGACCTCTGATTCCCAAGCCCGTGTTCTTTCCACTGAGCCACGCTGCTTCTCTATAGTATAGTGGGCTTAAATAATAATTGTGGCATCTGTTAAGCGCTTATTTGTCATAAGAAATAAGATGATTATTATTATTACTGTTATGGTCTTGTATCCCCAGCGCTTTCCCGCCCCCCGCCCAGCCCCGTACCAGTTTTTATTCCATCTGTGGGCGAACTCCACCAGGAGGATGAGCTGGATGGCGATGAAGAGGAACCCGCCCGCGGCCCCTACGTAGCGCCAGGCTGCAGGGGCGGGAAGAAATGGAAAGCGGATCAGGAAGCGCGGGAAAAGGACGTGTCAACCGACCCTGCTGTACTGTATGATGCTTCCAAGGGCTTAACTCGGCGCGCTGCACAGAGTCGGTGCTGCTCAGCGAATGCCAGCGGTTGACTGGGCGTCGGGCATCCGTCGGGCTGCTTTAGTGGATCCCGGCATTTATTCAAGCGCTTAGTACAGTGCTCTGCACATAGTAAGTGCTCAATAAATACGACTGATCGATTGATTGATTCAGGGCTTACTCTATGTCAAGCACTGGGCTGAGCACCGTGCACGGTATAAGATTATCAGGTCAGACGCTGCCCCTGCGGGGCTCTCCATCGTGGAGAAGCAGTGTGGCCTAGCAGACAGCTCAGAGCTTGGCAGTCAGAAGGCGCTGGCCAGGGCTGCCACCTGTCTGCTGGGAGACCTTGGGCAAGTCATTTCACTTCGTGCCTCAGTCAGCTCAGCTGTAAATGGGGATTATTCACTCATTCACCGAGTGCTTACTGCGTGCAAAGCACTGCACTAAGTGCTTGGGAAGTGCAATTCGGATTAGGATTATGAGGCCCATGGGGGACTGGGACACCGACTGACGTGATTAGCTTGTCCCTATGCCATTAAGAACGGTGCCTGGCACGAAGTAAGCGCTTGACAAATACCATAGAAACCCAAACGTCCAGCAGCCCTCAGAGGGCCGACCACCACGAAGGGCGGAGCAGCGAGGAGGCCCACCCAGCCCAACGCGTACCGTCCAGAAAGGTATCCTGGTCCGGGATGAAGAACGCTCCAGCACACATGGCTGTCAGAAGCAGAAGTTTAAAGAACCAGAAGCTGAGGGAGAAAAGGGAGAAAGGCTAACGGGAAGGCTGCCACAGAGATGGCATCCCCCCGCCCACCCTGACACATCTCATTAAACCCCGGGATCCATCCCAATCCCCAGCTTCCTGCCCAAAGGAAAGGTCTTGCCTCGTCGAAAGGACCGTCGATTGTCCGCTCGGTAGCCTAGTGGATACAGCCCAGGCCTCGGAGTCGGAAGGACCCCGTCTCCACCACTCGCCTGCCTGTGTGACCTTGACTTAACCTCTCTGGGCCCTCAGTTCCCTCATCTGTATAATGGGGATGAAGACTGAGCCCTACGGGGGATGGGGACTGTGCCTGACTGCTTACTACAGCGCTGGGTGCATAGTAAGCGCTAACGAGTCCCATGATTCGTTATGGGACGGGGCGGACGGGGTGGGGGGAGGCCAAGAGCGGACCGGCCCGCGTTTCACGGAAGGCGGGAAAAGGAGTCCGCCCACACTTACCCGTTGTGGATGTAGGCGCGGAAGTTCTTGCTGGTGTTGATTCCGAGGGTGAGGAGGAAGAAGAGGAAGAAGAAGCAGGCCATGCCGAAGCAGACTCTGTAGACGGCCGAGTAGCCCACCAGCTTCTCACAGGTGTCTCCGGCCTGGATGCCCTTGCAGATGTCTTCGTAAAACGGAATCTGATGAGGGAGCGGGGAGAAGTCACTGATATTTTCTGACGGGGCTATGACGCTCGGTATGACGGGGAGGCCACGTTGTGGGTGGGGAACGTGTCGACCACCTTGTCACACTGGACTCCCCCAGGTGCTTAGGACGTGCTCGATAAATTGGCTGAGGCTGACCCGGTGCCCCCGGATCTGAGAGCTCTAATCCAGCGGGGGCTGAGAATGGATGAATCGATGGTGAGGGGTATCTGGGCCTCAGTTCCCTCATCTGTAAAATGGGGATGAAGCCCGTGAGCCCCCTGTGGGACAACCTGATCACCTTGGTTCCCCCCCAGCGCTTAGAACAGTGATTTGCACACAGTAAGCGCTTAACAAATGCCATCATTATTATTATCCCCATTTTCCAGGTGAGGTAACTGAGGCCCAGAGAAGTGAAGTGACTTGCCCGAAGTCACACAGCTGACAAGTGGCGGAGCCGGGATTTGAATCCACGACCTCTGACTCCACAGCAGCCCAGGCTCTTTCCACTGAGCCACGCTGCTTCTCTACTGTTATACAACAGTGTAACAGGCACACTCCCTGTCCACAACAAGCTTACGGTCTAGAGGGGGAGACAGATGATTAATAGAAATAAATCAATGACAGATATGTATATATGTGTTGTGGGGCGGCCGGGGGGGGGAAATGAATAAAGGGAGCAAATATGGGTGTCGCAGAAGGGAGGTGGGAGAAGAGGAGGGCTTAGTCAGGGAGGGCCTCAACGATGTGTATATATCTATAATTCTATTTATTTTGATGCTGTCGACGCCTGCCTAACTGTTCTGTTTTGTTTTGTTGTCTGTCTCCCCACTTCTAGACTGTGAGTCCGTCGTTGGGTAGGGATTGTCTCTATCTGTTGCAGAATTGTACTTTCTAAGCGCTTAGTACAGTGCTCCGCACACAGTAAGCGCTCAATAAATGACCGAATGAATGAGGAGATGTGCCGTCAATAAGGCTTTGAAGAGAGGGAGAGGAATTGTCTGTCGGATAGAGAGACACAGCGTGGGTGAGACGGACCAGATCCATGTACAGTGAGGAGGTTGGCGTAAGAGGAGCAGAGTTTGTGGGCCGGGCGGTAGTGCGAGAGTAGAAAGAGAAGCCGCGTGGCTCAGTTGAAAGAGCCCGGGCTTTGGAGCCAGAGGTCACGGGTTCAAATCCCAGCTCTGCCACTTGTCAGCTGGGTGACTTTGGGCAAGTCACTTCACTTCTCTGGGCCTCGTGACCTCATCTGTCAAATGGGGATGAGGACTGTGAGCCCCCCGTGGGACAACCTGATCACCTTGAAACCTCCCCAGCGCTTAGAATGGTGCTTTGCATGTAGTAAGCGCTTAATAAATGCCATTTTTATTATTATTATTATTATTATTAAGGTGAGGTAGGAGGGGCCTGGTGATCGACTCCTTTAAAGCCAACGTTGAGGAGTCTTTGTTGGAGAAACTGTTTCCCTTCTGTATCCCACTCCCCAACCTTCTCTGCCTTCAAGCCTCCTTTCCAAAGTCACCTCAATCACCCCGGAGGAAGACCGAAGAAGCCTAGTCCAGAAATATTCATTCATTCATTCAATCACATTTATTGAGTGCTTACTCTGTGCAGAGCACCATACTAAGCGCTTGGGAAGTCCAAGTTGGCAATATATAGAGACGGTCCCTACCCAACAGTGGGCTCACAGTCTAGAAGGGGGAAGACAGAGAACAAAACAAAACATATTAACAAAACAAAATAAATAGAATAAATATGTACAAGTAAAATAGAGTAATAAATAGTACTAATAAATACTCCCTGGAATGCCCCCCCCTCCCCACCTGTTTTTTTGAATGGCATTTGTTAAGCACGTACTATGTGTCAGACACTGTTCATTCATTTATTCATTCAATCATATTTATTGAGCGCTTCCTGTGCGCAGAGCACTGGACTAAGAGCTCGGGAAGTACAAGCTGGCAACATATAGAGACGGTCCCTACCCAACAGCGGGCTCACAGTCTAGAAGGGGGAGACAGACAACAAAACAAAACAAATAAATCAAATAAAATTAATAGAATAAATATGTACAAGTAAAATAAATAAATAAATAAAAGTAATAAATATGTACCAACATATATACAGGTAAATAGAAATTACATTGGCCGGGAATCGAACCAGGGCCTCCTGCATGGCAGGCGAGAATTCTGCCACTGAACCACCAATGCTCATAATCAAGAAACTGACTGCACAACCATTTATTATTATTATTATTAATAGTAATAATATTATTAATAATCTAATAGATTATTAGATAGAGGTCTAATAGATAGAGGTCATGGGTTCTAATCCCTGCTCCGCCACATCTGCTGTGTGACCCTGGGTAAGTCACTTCACTTCTCTGAGCCTCAGTTCCCTCATCTGGAAAATGGGGATGAAGACTGTGAGCCCCCCGTGAGACAACCTGCTCACCTTGTATCCCCCCAGCGCTTAGAAAAGTGCTTTGCACATAGTAAGCGCTTAACAAACGCCGTCATTATGATTATTTAGCGAGCACAAACAACGGCTCGAGTTTGGGGAAAGGACACGTAAATCCAGTTCCGCTGGAATTGGAGAAAAATTTGCCCTGGCCCAATATTTGCCGTTCCAAGTCCTTTCCCTGGATTTGAAAAAGAGAAAAAAGCATCACACTCATTCCTGAACCTGAAAAACATGGGATAAAGGGTGTGGCCTCCCCTCAGGGAGCAACTCGGAGAGACCGGGGGTCATCTCTGAAACCATGGATGGTCAAAGGCGGGCCGGGCCTCAGAGGACCTGCCAGGCAGAGGGTCCGTGGAAGACGTAAAAACCTCCATTCCCAGGAAACCCGAGATCCTAATAATAATTATAATAATAACAGGGATTTGTTACACACTTACTCCGTGCCAGGCACTGTTTTAAGTCCTGGGGTAGATACAAGCAAATTCATTCATTAATTCATTCAGTTGTATTTATTGAGCGCTTACAGTGTGCAGAGCACTGTACTAAGCGCTTGGGAAGTCAAAGTTGGCAACATATAGAGATGGTCCCTATCCAACAGTGGGCTCACAGTCTAGAAGGGGATGGGATTAGACAGCGTCCGTGTCCCATACGGAACTCAAAATCTTAATTCATTCATTCAATCATATTTATTGAGCGCTTACTGTGTGCAGAGCACTTGGGAAGTAATAATAATAATAATGGCATTTATTAAGCGCTTACTACGTGCAAAGCACCGTTCTAAGCGCTGGGGAGGTTACAAGGTGATCAGGTTGTCCCACGGGGGGCTCACAGTTTTCATCCCCATTTTACAGATGAGGTAACTGAGGCCCAGAGAAGTTAAGTGACTTGCCCAAGGTCACCCAGCTGACAAGTGGTGGAGCCGGTATTTGAACCCCTGACCTCTGACTCCAGTGCCCAGGCTCTTTCCACTGAGCCATGCTGAGCAACATTCATTCATTCACTCAATCGTACTGAGTGCTTACTGTGTGCTGAGCACTGTAATAATGATGGCATTTATTAAGCGCGACTTTGGGCGAGTCACTTGCCTCCTCTATGCCTCAGTTCCCTCACCTGTAGGATGGGGATGAAGACTGTGAGCCCCCCGTGGGACATCCTGATCACCTTGTAACCTCCCCAGTGCTTAGAACAGTGCTTTGCATATAGTAAGCGCTTAATAAATGCTATCATTATTATTATTATTACTTTGTTTGCTAGGCACTTACCACGTGCCAGGCAAATTCTAAGAGCTGGGGTGGAAACAAGCAAATTGGGTTGGACCCTTTCCCACGTGGGGCTCACAGTTTCCACCCCCATTTTGCAGATGAGGGAACTGAGGCACAGAGGACTTAAGTGACTCGCTCAAGGTCATGCAGCAGTCAAATGGCAGCAAACCTCCTGACTCCCAAGCCCGTGCCCTGTCCCCATGCAGCAGACAAGTGGCAGCAAGCCTCGTGACTCCCAAGCCCGTGCCCTATCCCCATGCAGCAGACAAATGGCAGCAAACCTCCTGACTCCTAGACCTGTGCCCTATCCCCAGGCAGCAGACAAATGGCAGCAAACTTTCTGACTCCCAGGCCCGTGCCCTATCCCCATGCAGCAGACAAATGGCAGCAAGCCTCGTGACTCCCAGGCCCGTGCCCTGTCCCCATGCAGCAGACAAATGGCAGCAAACCTTCTGACTCCCAGGCCTGTGCCCTATCCCTATGCAGCAGACAAATGGCAGCAAAACTTGGAGACTCCCAGGCCCGTGCCCTAACCCCACGCAGCAGACAAATGGCAGCAAACCTTCTGACTTCCAGGCCCGTGCCCTATCCCCATGCGGCAGACAAATGGCAGCAAACCTTCTGACTTCCAGACCCATGCCCTATCCCCATGCAGCAGACAAATGGCAGTAAGCCTCGTGACTCCCAGGCCCGTGCCCTGTCCCCATGCAGCAGTCAAATGGCAGCAAACCTTATGACTCCCAGGCTCGTGCCCTATCCCCACGCAGCAAATAAATGGCAGCAAACCTTCTGACTCCCAGGCCTGTGCCCTATCCCCATGCAGCAGACAAATGGCAGCAAGCCTTCTGACTTCCAGGCCCGTGCCCTATCCCCATGCAGCAGACAAATGGCAGCAAGCCTCATGACTCCCAGGCCCATGCCCTGTCCCCATGCAGCAGACAAATGGCAGCAAGCCTTCTGACTCCCAGGCCCGTGCCCTATCCCCATTCAGCAGACAAATGGCAGCAAACCTCCTGACTCCCAGGCCCGTGCCCTATCCCCATGCATCAGATAAATGGCAGCAAACCTCCTGACTCCCAGGAACATGCCCAGTCCCCATGCAGCAGACAAATGGCAGCAAACCTTCCGACTTCCAGGCCCGTGCCCTATCCCCATGCAGCAATGGCAGCAAACCTTCTGACTTCCAGACCCGTGCCCTATCCCCACGCAGCAGACAAATGGCAGCAAACCTTCTGACTCCCAGGCCTGTGCCCTATCCCCAGGCAGCAGACAAATGGCAGCAAGCCTTCTGACTTCCAGGCCCGTGCCCTATCCCCATGCAGCAGACAAATGGCAGCAAGCCTCGTGACTCCCAGGCCCGTGCCCTGTCCCCATGCAGCAGACAAATGGCAGCAAACCTTGTGACTCCCAGGCTCGTGCCGTATCCATATGCAGCAGACAAATGGCAGCAAACCTTGTGACTCCCAGGCCCGTGCCCTATCCCCATGCAGCAGACAAATGGCAGCAAGCCTTCTGACTCCCAGGCCCGTGCCCTATCCCCATGCAGCAGACAAATGGCAGCAAACCTCCTGACTCCCAGGCCCGTGCCCTATCCCCATGCATCAGATAAATGGCAGCAAACCTCCTGACTCCCAGGAACATGCCCAGTCCCCATGCAGCAGACAAATGGCAGCAAACCTTCCGACTTCCAGGCCCGTGCCCTATCCCCATGCAGCAAATGGCAGCAAACCTTCTGACTTCCAGACCCGTGCCCTATCCCCACGCAGCAGACAAATGGCAGCAAACTTTCTGACTCCCAGGCCCGTACCCTATCCCTATGCAGCAGACAAATGGCAGCAAACCTTCTGACCCCCAGGCTTGTGCTCTATTCCCATGCATCAGACAAATGGCAGTAAATCTTCTGACTACCAGGCCCGTGCACTATCCCCATGAAGCAGACAAATGGCAGCAAACCCTGTGACTCCCAGGCCTGTGCCCTATCCCTATGCAGCAGACAAATGGCAGCAAACCTCCTGACTCCAAGGCCGGTGCCCTGTCCCCATGCAGCAGACAAATGGCAACAAACCTTGTGACTCCCAGGTCCGAGCCCTATTCCTATGCAGCAGACAAATGGCAGCAAACCTTCGGACTCCCAGGCCCGTGCCCTGTCCCCATGCAGGAGACAAATGGCAGCAAACCTCCTGACTCCCAGGCCCGTGCCCTATCCCCATGCAGCAGACAAATGGCAGCAAACCTCCTGAATCCCAGGCCCGTGCCCTATCCCCAGGCAGCAGACAAATGGCAGCAAACCTTCTGACTTCCAGGCCCGTGCCCTATCCCTATGCAGCAGACAAGTGGCAGCAAACCTTCTGACTTCCAGGCCCGTGCCCTATCCCCATGCACCAGACAAATGGCAGCAAACATTCTGACTTCCAGGCCCGTGCCCTATCCCCATGCAGCAGACACATGGCAGCAAACCTTCGGACTCCCAGGCCCGTGCCCTATCCCCATGCGGCAGACATATGGCAGAAAACCTCCTGACTCCCAGGCCCCTGCCCTATCCCCATGCAGCAGACAAATGGCAGCAAACCTCCTGACTCCAGGCCCGTGCCCTATCCCCATGCAGCAGACAAATGGCAGTAAACCTTTTGACATCCAGGCCAGTGCCCTATCCCCATGCAGCAGACAAGTGGCAGCAAACATTCTGACTTCCAGGCCCGTGCCCTATCCCCATGCACCCGACAAATGGCAGCAAACCTTCTGACTCCCAGGCCCGTGCCCAATCCCCATGAAGCAGACAAATGGCAGCAAACCTTCTGACTCCCAGGCCCGTGCCCTATCCATATGCGGCAGACAAATGGCAGCAAACCTCGTGATTCCCAGGCCCGTGCCCTATCCCTATGCAGCAGACGAATGGCAGCAAACCTTCCGACTCCCAGGCCCGTGCCCTATCCTCATGCAGCAGACAAATGGCAGCAAACATACTGACTTCTAGGCCCGTGCCCTATCCCCATGCAGTAGACAATTGGCAGCAAGCCTTGTAACTCCCAGGCCCGTGACCTAGCCCCATGCAGCAGACAAATGGCAGCAAACCTTCTGACTCCCAGGCCCGTGCTCTCAAATGGCAGCAAACCTTCTGACTCCCAGGCCCATGCTCTATCCCCATGCAGCAGACAAATGGCAGTAAACCTCGTGACTCCCAGACCCGTGCCCTATCCCTATGCAGCAGACAAATGGCAGCAAACCTGACTCCCAGGCTAGTGCCCTATCCCCATGGAGCAGACAAATGGCAGCAAGCCTTGTGACTTCCAGGCCCATGCTCTATCCCCATGAAGCAGACAAATGGAAGCAAACCTCCTGACTCCCAGGCCCGTGCCCTATCCCCATAGCAGCAGACAAATGGAAGCAAACCTCCTGACTCCCAGGCCCGTGCCCTATCCCCATAGCAGCAGACAAATGGCAGCAAACCTTCTGACTTCCAGGCCCGTGCCATATCCCCATGCAGCAGACAAGTTGCAGCAAACCTTCTAACTTCCAGGCCCGTGCCCTATCTACACTGTAAGCTCGTTATGGGCAGAGAACGTGTCTGCTAATTCTGTTTTCAACTCTCCCAGGCACTTGGAACAGTACTCTGCCTATAGTAAGCGCTCAATAAATACCATCGATCGATTGACTTCTCCAAGGCAGCCCTCTTTTTGAAATCAAGGTAGAGACTCTGATACTAAGTCCGGGTTAGAGAGGATCCTGGGTTGGCTAGTGGCTTCTTGACTTCCAATGTGCCTACCAACTCTGTTCTATCGTACCCTCCCAAGAGCTCAGAAAAGCATCTTATGCAGTGAGTGTTCAGTAAACACCACTGTTTATTAAAATCACACCTCCTCCTGGAGGCCTCCCCCAACTAAGCCCTCGTTTCTTCTTCTCCCACTCCCTTCTGCATCGCCCCAGCACTTGGATTTGTACCCTTTATTCCCCCCACCCTCAGCCCCACACCACTTATGTACATACGAACCCCTGCATACATAGAGGACTGTATTAAGTGCCCGGGAGAGTACAAGACAGTACTGCACACAGTAAATGCCCCATAAATATCGCTGATGAGCTCAGCCCAAGGAGCCTCCAATCTAGCAGGGGGAGAGAGACCCTAAAATGAATTACAGAAGGAAAGAAAAAGGGGAATCTCTATGTTAAGTCACGGAGATTGTTAAGCGTGGCAGTTGGGGGTACATAACGTGGGGAGATGAGCAATGAGTGGTGGGGGGAGGCCACCTGGGGGAGATAATAATAATAATAATAATAATAATAATAATGGTATTTGTTAAGCGCTTACTATTGCCAAGCACTGTTCTAAGCGCTGGGGGGGATACAAGGTGATCAAGGTTGTCCCACGTGGGGCTTGCAGTCTTAATCCCCATTTTAGAGATGAGGTAACAGTGGCACAGAGAATCAATCAATCAATCAATCATATTTATTGAGAACTTACTGTGTGCAGAGCACTGTTCTAAGCGCTTGGGAAGTCCAAGTTGGCAATATATAGAGACGGTCCCTACCCAACAGTGGGCTCACAGTCTAGAAGGGGGAAGACAGAGAACAAAACAAAACATATTAACAAAATAAAATAAATAGAATAAATATGTACAAGTAAAATAAATAGAGTAATAAATAGTACTAATAAATACTCCCTGGAATGCCCTCCCCCCTCCCCCCGTTTTTGAATGGCATTTGTTAAGCACGTACTATGTGTCAGACACTGTTCATTCATTCATTCAATCATATTTTTTGAGCGCTTACTGTGTGCAGAGCACTGGACTAAGCGCTCGGGAAGTACAAGTTGGCAACATATAGAGACGGTCCCTACCCAACAGCGGGCTCACAGTCTAGAAGGGAGGGACAGACAACAAAACAAAACATATAAACCAAATAAAATTAATAGAATAAATATGTACAAGTAAAATAAATAAATAAATAAAAGTAATAAATATGTACCAACATATATACATATATACGGGTAAATAGAAATTACATTGGCCGGCAATCGAACCCAGGCCTCCTGCATGGCAGGCGAGAATTCTGCCACTGAACCACCAATGCTCATAATCAAGAAACTGACTGCACAATCATTTATTATTATTATTATCATCATTGTTATTATTATTAATAATAACAATAATAATAACAATAATAATAACAATAATAATAATAATAATAATAATAATAATGTTCTAAGCGCTGGGGTGGGTACAAGCTAATTAGGTGGGCCACGGTCCCTTGTCCCGAATGAGGTTCACAATTCTTTCATTCGATCGTATTTACTGGGCGCTTACTGTGTGCAGAGCACTGTACTGAGCACTTGGGAAGCCCACGTCGGCAACATATAGAGATGGTCCCTACCCAACAATGGGCTCACAATATAAGTAGACGTCCCAGGTGCTCCAGCTCCTTAGTATTTGGGCTCTTTCGAGACTGTGAGCCCCTTGTCAGGTAGGGCCCGTTTCTATATGTTGCCGACTTGGACTTCCCAAGCACTCAGTACAGTGCTCTGAACACAGTAAGCACTCAATAAATACGATTGAATGAATGAATGAATGAATGATTGAACAGCGACTGAGGAGTAATAGTAGTAGTAGCAGCAGCAATGAGAGAACGCTTCTCAGTGCTTGGGGAAAAACGACAGAAACGTCTGCCTGCCTGAGATGCGCTTCTTTTCTCTCAGGGATGGCCGAGGCTGAAATAGCCAGTCAGTCAGTGGTATTTACTGAGCGCTTACTGTGTGCAGAGCACTGTACTGAGCACTTGGGAGAGGACAATACAACTATAAACGATACATTCTCTGCCCACAATGAGCTTACAGTCTACAGAGCCGTCCATACGTTTTGGTCCAGGACTTGAAACACCTGAGCCCAGGCTCTGGAGTTGGAGGTCATAGGTTCTAATCCCTGCTCTGCCACGTCTGCTGTGTGACCTTGGGTGAGTCACTTCACTTCTCTGAGCCTCAGTTCCCTCATCTGGAAAATGGGGATGAAGACTGTGAGCCTCCCGTGAGACAACCTGCTCACCTTGTATCCCCCCAGCACTTAGAAAAGTGCTTTGCACATAGTAAGCGCTTAACAAATGCCGTCATTATGATTATTTAGCGAGCACAAACAACGGCTCGAGTTTGGGGAAAGGACACGTAAATCCAGTTCTGCTGGAATTGGAGAAAAATCTGCCCTGGCCCAACATTTGCCGTTCCAAGTCCTTTCCCTGGATGTGAAAAAGAGAAAAAAGTATCACACTCATTCCTGAACCTGAAAAACATGGGATAAAGGGTGTGGCCTCCCCTCAGGGAGCAACTCGGAGAGACCGGGGGTCATCTCTGAAACCATGGACGGTCAAAGGCGGGCCGGGCCTCAGAGAATCTGCCAGGCAGAGGGTCCGTGGAAGACGTAAAGACCTCCATTCCCAGGAAACCCGAGATCCTAATAATAATTATAATAATAACTGAGGGATTTGTTACATACTCCGCGTCAGGCACTGTTTTAAGTCCTGGGGTAGATACAGGCAAATTCATTCATTCAATCGCATTTATTGAGCGCTTACTGTGTGCAGAGCACTGCACTAAGCGCTTGGGAAGTCAAAGTTGGCAACATATAGAAATGGTCCGTATCCAACAGTGGGCTCACAGTCTAGAAGGGGATGGGATTAGACAGCGTCCGTGTCCCATACGGAACTCAAAATCTTAATTCATTCAATCAATCATATTTATTGAGCGCTTACTGTGTGCAGAGCACTCGGGAAGTAATAATAATAATAATGGCATTTATTAAGCGCTTACTACGTGCAAAGCACCATTCTAAGCGCTGGGGAGGTTACAAGGTGATCAGGTTGTCCCACGGGGGGCTCACAGTTTTCATCCCCATTTACAGATGAAGTAACTGAGGCCCAGAGAAGTTAAGTGACTTGCTCAAGGTCACCCAGCTGACAAGTGGCGGAGCTGGAATTTGAACCCCTGACCTCTGACTCCAATGACCAGGGTCTTTCCACTGAGCCATGCTGAGCAACATTCATTCATTCACTCAATCGCATTGAGCGCTTACTGTGTGCTGAGCACTGTAATAATAATGATGGCATTTATTAAGCGTGACATTGGGCAAGTCACTTGGCTCCTCTGTGCCTCAGTTCCCTCACCTGTAGGGTGGGGGTGAAGACTGTGAGCCCCCTGTAGGACATCCTGATCACCTTGTAACCTCCCCAGCGCTTAGAACAGTGATTTGCACGTAGTAAGCGCTTAATAAATGCTATCATTATTATTATTATTATTTTTAATTTGGTTGCTAGGCACTTACCACGTGCCAGGCACCATTCTAAGAGGTGGGGTGGAAACTAGAAAATCGGGTTGGACCCTCTCCCTATCCCACGTGGGGCTCACAGTCTCCATCCCGATTTTGCAGATGAGGGAACTGAGGCATAGAGGAGTTAAGTGACTCGCCCAAGGTCATGCAGCAGACAAATGGCAGCAAACCTTGTGACTCCCAGGCCCATGACCTATCCCCACGCAGCAGACAAATGGCAGCAAACCTTCTGACTTCCAGGCCCGTGCCCTGTCCCCATGCAGCAGACAAATGGCAGCAAACCTCGTGACTCCCAGGCCCGTGCCCTATCCCCACGCAGCAGACAAATGGCAGCAAACCTTCTGACTCCCAGGCCCATGCCCTATCCCCATGCAGCAAACGAAAGCAAACCTTCTGACTCCCAGGCCCGTGCCCTATCCCCATGCAGCAGACAGATGGCAGCAAACCTTGTGACTCCCAGGCCCGAGCCCAATCCCTATGCAGCAGACAAATGGCAGCAAACCTTCTGACTTCCAGGCCCGTGCACTATCCCAATGCAGCAGACAAATGGCAGCAAACCTTCTGACTCCCAGGCCCATGCTCTATTCCTATGCAGTTGACAAATGGCAGCAAACCTCCTGACTCCCAGGCCCGTGTCCTAACCCCATGCAGCAGACAAATGTCAGTAAACCTTCTGACTACAAGGCCTGTGCACTATCCCCATGAAGCAGACAAATGGCAGCAAACCTTACTACCAGGCCCATGCCCTATGCCCATGCAGCAGATAAATGGCAGCAAACCCTGTGACTCCCAGGCCCGTGCCCTATCCCCATGCAGCAGACAAATGGCAGCAAACCTTCTGACTCCCAGGCCCGTGCTCTATCCGTATGCAGCAGACAAATGGCAGCAAACCTTGTGACTCCCAGGCCCGTGCCTTAACCCCATGCAGCAGACAAATGGCAGCAACCCTTCTGACTCACAGGCCCGTGCCCTATCCCCATGCGGCAGACAAATGGCAGCAAACCCCGTGATTCCCAGGCCCGTGCCCTATCCTTATGGACCTGACAAATGGCAGCAAACCTCCTGACTCCCAGGCCCGTGCCCTATACCCATGCAGCAGACAAATGGCAGCAAACCTCCTGACTCCAGGCCCGTGCCCTATCCCCATGCAGCAGACAAATGGCAGCAAACCTCCTGACTCCCAGGCCCGTGCCCTATCTCCATGCAGCAGAAAAATGGCAGCAACCCTTTGGACTCCCAGGCCCGTGCCCTATCCCCATGCAGCAGACAAATGGCAGCAAACCTCCTGACTCCCAGGCCCGTGCCCTATCCCTGTGCAGCAGAAGAAGGGCAGCAAACCTTCTGACTCCCAGGCCCGTGCCCTATCCTCATGCAGCAGATAAATGGCAGCAAACCCTGTGACTCCCAGGCCCGTGCCCTATCCCCATGCAGCAGACAAATGGCAGGAAACCTCCTGACTCCCAGGCCCGTGCCCTATCCCTATGCAGCAGACAAATGGCAGCAAACCTCCTGACTCCCAGGCCCGTGCCCTATCCCCATGCAGCAGACGAATGGCAGCAAACCTTCTGACTTCCAGGACCGTGCCCTATCCCCATGCAGTAGACAAATGGCAGCAAACCTTCTGACTTCCAGGCCTGTGCCCTATCCCCATGCAGCAGACAAATGGCAGCAAACCTTCTGACTCCCAGGCCCGTGCTCTATCCGTATGCAGCAGACAAATGGCAGCAAACCTTCTGACTTCCAGGCCTGTGCCCTATCCCTATGCAGCAGACAAATGGTAGCAAACCTTCTGACTCCCAGGCCCGTGCTCTATCCGTATGCAGCAGACAAATGGCAGCAAACCTTGTGACTCCCAGGCCCGTGCCTTAACCCCATGCAGCAGACAAATGGCAGCAACCCTTCTGACTCACAGGCCCGTGCCCTATCCCCATGCGGCAGACAAATGGCAGCAAACCCCGTGATTCCCAGGCCCGTGCCCTATCCCTATGGACCTGACAAATGGCAGCAAACCTCCTGACTCCCAGGCCCGTGCCCTATCTCCATGCAGCAGAAAAATGGCAGCAACCCTTTGGACTCCCAGGCCCGTGCCCTATACCCATGCAGCAGACAAATGGCAGCAAACCTCCTGACTCCCAGGCCCGTGCCCTATCCCTGTGCAGCAGAAGAAGGGCAGCAAACCTTCTGACTCCCAGGCCCGTGCCCTATCCTCATGCAGCAGACAAATGGCAGCAAACCTTCTGACTCGCAGGCCTGTGCTCTCAAATGGCAGCAAACATTCTGACTCCCAGGCCCCGTGCTCTATCCACATGCAGCAGACAAATGGCAGCAAACCTGACTCCCAGGCCAGTGCCCTGTCCTCATGCAGCAGACAAATGGCAGCATGCCTTGTGACTTCCAGGCCCATGCTCTATCCCTATGAAGCAGACAAATGGCAGCAAACATTCTGACTCCCAGGCCCGTGCCCTATCCCCATGAAGCAGACAAATGGCAGCAAACCTTCTGACTTCCAGGCCCGTGCCCTATCCTCATGCAGCAGACAAATGGCAGCAAACATTCTGACTTCCAGGCCTGTGCCCTATCCCCATGCAGCAGACAAATGGCAGCAAACCTCCTGACTCCCAGGCCCGTGCCCTATCCCTATGAGGCAGACAAATGGCAGCAAATCTTCTGACTTCCAGGCCCGTGCCCTATCCCCATGCAGCAGACAAATAGCAGCAAACCTCCTGACTCCCAGGCCCGTGCCCTATCCCTATGCAGCAGACAAATGGCAGCAAATCTTCTGACTTCCAGGCCTGTGCCCTATCCCCATGCAGCAGACAAATGGTAGCAAACCTTCTGACTCCCAGGCCCGTGCTCTATCCGTATGCAGTAGACAAATGGCAGCAAACCTTGTGACTCCCAGGCCCGTGCCCTAACCCCATGCAGCAAACAAATGGCAGCAACCCTTCTGACTCCCAGGCCCGTGCCCTATCCCCATGCGGCAGACAAATGGCAGCAAACCCCGTGATTCCCAGGCCCGTGCCCTATCCCTATGGACCTGACAAATGGCAGCAAACCTCCTGACTCCCAGGCCCGTGCCCTATCCCTATGCAGCAGACGAATGGCAGCAAGCCTTCTGACTCCCAAGACTGTGCCCATATCCTCACGCAGCAGACAAATGGCAGCAAACCTTCTGACTCCCAGGCCCGTGCCCTATCCCAATGCAGCAGACAAATGGCAGCAAACCTTCTGACTCCCAGGCCCGTGCCCTGTCCCCATGCAGTAGACAAATGGCAGCAAGCCTTGTAACTCCCAGGCCTGTGCCCTATCCCCATGCAGCAGACAAATGGCAGCAAACCTTCTGACTCCCAGACCCGTGCTCTATCCCTACGCAGCAGACAAATGGCAGCAAACCTCCTGAGTCCCAGGCCCGTGCCCTATCCCCATGCAGCAGACAAATGGCAGCAAACCTCCTGACTCCCAGGCCCATGCCATATCCCCATGCAGCAAACAAATGGCAGCACACCAGACTGTGAGCTCACTGTTGGGTAGGGACTGTCTCTATATGCTGCCAACTTGTACTTCCCAAGCGCTTTGTACAGTGCTCTGCACACAGTAACCGCTCACTAAATACGATTGATTGATTGATTGATTGTGACTCCCAGGCCCATGACCTATCCCCATGCAGCAGACAAATGGCAGCAAACCCTCTGACTCCCACGCCCGTGCCCTATCCCCATGCAGCAGACATATGGAAGCAAAACTCCTGACTCCCAGGCCCGTGCCCTATCCCCATGCAGCAGACAAATGGCAGCAAACCTCCTGACTCCCAGGCCCGTGCTCTATCCCCACGCAGCAGACAAATGGCAGCAAACATTCTGACTCCCAGGCCCGTGCTCTATCCCCACGCAGCAGACAAATGGCAGCAAACATTCTGACTCCCAGGCCCGTGCCCTATCCCCATGCAGCAGACAAATGGCAGCAAACCTTCTGACTTCCAGGCCTGTGCCCTATCCTCATGAAGCAGACAAATGGCAGCAAACCTTCTGACTTCCAGGCCCGTGCCCTATCCTCATGTAGCAGACAAATGGCAGCAAACCTTGTGACTCCCAGGCCCGTGCCCAGTCCCCATGCAGCAGACAAATGGCAGCAAACCTCCTGACTCCCAGGCCCGTGCCCTATCCCCATGCAGCATACAAATGGCAGCAAACCTCCTGACTCCCAGGCCCGTGCCCTATCCCTATGCAGCAGACAAATGGCAGCAAACCCTCTGACTCAATAAATACAAATGATTGATTGATTCCTCTCTAGACTGTAAGCTCGTTATGGGCAGAGAACGTGTCTGCTAATTCTGTTTTCAACTCTCCCAGGCACTTGGAACGGTACTCTGCCTATAGTAAGCGCTCAATAAATACCATCAATCGATTGACTTCTCCAAGACAGCCCTCTTTTTGAAAGCAAGGTAGAGACTCTGATACTATGTCCGGGTTAGTGAGGATCCTGGGTTGGCTAGTGGCTTCTTGGCTTCCAATGTGCCTACCAACTCTGTTCTATCGTACCCTCCCAAAAGCTTAGAAAAGCATCTTACGCAGTGAGTGTTCAGTAAACACCACTGATTATTAAAATCACACCTCCTCCTGGAGGCCTCCCCCAACTAAGCCCTCTTTTCTTCTTCTCCCACTCCCTTCTGCATCGCCCTGGCACTTGGATTTGTATCTTTTATTCCCACCACCCTCAGCCCCACACCACTTATGTACATACCAACCCCTGCGTACACAGAGGACTGTATTAAGTGCCCGGGAGAGTACAAGACAGTCGATCAGACACGCTCTCTTGACTCTAAGATCCTCGTGGGCAGGAAACGTGTCTGCCAACTGTTGGATTACACTCTCCCAAGTGCTTGGTACAGTGCTCTGCACACAGTAAGTGCCCCACAAATATCGCTGATGAGCTCAGCTCAAAGAGCCTCCAATCTAGCAGGGGGAGAGAGACCCTAAAATGAATTACAAAAGGAAACCAGCAAATTGGGTAAGACCCTCTCCCTATCCCACGTGGGGCTCACAGTCTCCAACCCCATTTTGCAGATGAGGGAACTGAGGCACAGAGGAGTTAAGTGACTCACCCAAGCTCATGCAGCAGACAAATGGAAGCAAACCTTCTGACTTCCAGGCCCGTGCCCTATCCCCATGCAGCAGACAAATGGCAGCAAAAATCCTGACTCCTAGGCCTGTGCCCTATCCCCATGCAGCAGACAAATAGCAGCAACCCTTCTGACTCCCAGACCCGTGCCCTATCCCTATGCAGCACTCGTTCACCCCTCACAACCAAGCCGTCACCAAAACCTGCCGGTCTCAGTTCCGCAACATTGCCAAGATCCGCCCTTTCCTCTCCATCCACACTGCTACCCTTCTCGTTCAAGCTCTCATCCTATCCCGTCTGGACTACTGCATCAGCCGTCTCTCTGATCTCCCATCCTCGGGTCTCTCCCCAATTGAATCCATACTTCATGCTGCTGCCCGGATTGTCTTTGTCCAGAAACGCTCTGGGCATGTTACTCCCTTCCTCAAAAATCTCCGGTGGCTACCAATCAATCTGCGCATCAGGCAGAAACTCCTCACCCTGGGCTTCAAGCCTCTCCATCCCTTCGCCCCCTCCTACCTCACCTCCCTTCTCTCCTTCTACAGCCCACTCCGCACCCTCCGCTCCTCTGCCGCTAATCTCCTCACCGTACCTCGTTCTCGCCTGTCCCGCCATCGACCCCCGGCCCACGTCATCCCCCGGGCCTGGAATGCCCTCCCTCTGCCCATCCGCCAAGCTAGCTCTCTTCCTCCCTTCAAGGCCCTACTGAGAGCTCACCTCCCCCAGGAGGCCTTCCCAGACTGAGCCCCTTCCTTCCTCTCCCCCTCGTCCCCCACTCCATCCCCCCATCTTACCTCCTTCCCTTCCCCACTACACCTGTATATATGTATATGTGTTTGTACATATTTGTTACTCTATTTATTTATTTATTTTACTTGTACATATCTATTCTATTTATTTTATTTTGTTAGTATGTTTGGTTTTGTTCTCGGTATCCCCCTTTTAGACTGTGAGCCCACTGTTGGGGAGAGACTGTCTCTATATGCTGCCAACTTGTACTTCCCAAGCGCTTAGTACAGTGCTCTGCACACAGTTAGCGCTCAATAAATACGATTGATGATGATGATGATGATGATGATGCAGCAGACAAATGGCAGCAACATTGTGACTCCCAGGCCTGTGCAAATGGCAGCAAACCTCCTGACTCCCAGGCCCGTGTCCTATCCCTATGCAGCAGACAAATGGAAGCAAACCTTCCGACTCCCAGGCCCGTGCCCTTCCCACTTGCAGCAGACAAATGACAGCAAACCTTCTGACTCCCAGGCCCGTACCCTATCCCCATGCAGCAGACAAATGGCAGTAAACCTCCTGACCCCCAGGCCCTTGGTCTATCCCCATGCAGCAGACAAATGGCAGCAAACCTCCTGACTCCCAGGCCCGTGCCCTATCCACATGCAGCAGACAAATGGCAGCAAACCTTGTGACAACCAGGCCCGTGCCCTATCCCTATGCAGCAGACAAATGGCAGCAACATTGTGACTCCCAGGCCCGTGCTCTAGCCCTATGCAGCAGACAAGTGGCAGCAAGCTTTCTGACTCCCAGGCCCGTGCCCTATCCCCATGCAGGAGACAAATGGCAGCAAACCTCCTGAGTCCCAGGCCCGTGCCCTATCCACATGCAGCAGACAAATGGCAGTAAACCTTCTGACTCCCAGGCCCATGCCCTATCCCCATGCAGCAGACAAATGGAAGCAAACCTCCTGACTCCCAGGCCTGTGCCCTATCCCCATGCAGCAGACAAATGGCAGCAAATCTCCTGACTCCCAGGCCCGTGCCCTATCCCCATGCAGCAGATAAATGGCAGCAAACCTTCTGACTCCAAGGCGCGTGCCCTATCCCCATGCAGCAGACAAATGGCAGCAAACCTCCTGACTCTCAGGCCCGTGCCCTATCCCCATGCAGCAGACAAATGGCAGCAACCCTTCTGACTCCCAGGCCCGTGCCCTATCCCCATGAAGCACCAGACAAATGGCAGCAAACCTCCTGACTCCCAGGCCCATGCTCTAACCTTATGCAGCAAACGGCAGCAAACCTTCTGACTTCCAGGCCCGTGCCCTGTCCCTATGCCATACTGCTTATCTGTCGATGGTTATCGATTGATCTCTGGTATGTACTGAGCGCTCGCTCGCTTTGTGGAGAGCCCCATACAAAACGCTTGGTAGGGTACACTACAACAGAGTTGGTCGATGGGACCCCTGCCCACAAGGAGTTTAGAGGAGGAGTTGGGCGTTAAAAACAGATTATTGGATTGGTTTCATCACACCTCACAGACAAACGTTTGAAGTCAGTGCCTGCCGATGACAAAGTAAGAAATCACCTTTAGGAGGCGTGAAGATGGAGCCATCTAGTCTCGGTTTGCTACCGCTTCAGCAGAACCCTTTCATTTTGGCCTCATGATGGCTTCTGCTTAGTTTCTCTGTTTTATGAAGAAAAATTGGATCTTGCACCTGCAGTATTGGGGAACATCCAGCTCCTCCATTTTACTCGCTTTTGACCAGCTACACATCCGCCATACACTCTCTGGCCTGGAATGCCACCCCCCCCCCCCCCGCCCCCCCAACATCCGCCAAGCTAGCTCTCTTCCTCCCTTCAAGGCCCTACTGAGAACGCACCTCCTCCAGGAGGCCTTCCCACACTGAGCCCCCTCCTTCCTCTCCTCCTCTCCATCCCTCCCGCCTTACCTCCTTCCCTTCCCCAAAGCACCTGTATATATGCATATATGTTTGTATGTATTTATTACTCTATTTATTTATTTTACTTGTACATATCTATGCTATTTATTTTATTTTGTTAATATGTTTTGTTTTGTTCTCTGTCACCCCCTTCTAGACTGTGAGCCCACTGTTGGGTAGGGACCGTCTCTATGTGTTGCCAACTTGTACTTCCCAAGCGCTTAGTACAGTGCTCTGCACACAGTAAGCACTCAATAAATACGACTGATTGATTGATTGATTCCCCTCTACACTGTAAGCTCGTTATGGGCAGAGAACGTGTCTGCTAATTCTGTTTTCAACTCTCCCAGGCGCCTGAAACAGTACTCTGCCTATAGTAAGCGCTCAATAAATACCATCGATCGACTGACTTCTCCAAGACAGCCCTCTTTTTGAAAGCAAGGTAGAGACTCTGATACTATGTCCGGGTTAGTGAGGATCCTGGGTTGGCTAGTGGCTTCTTGACTTCCAATGTGCCTACCAACTCTGTTCTATCGTACCCTCCCAAGAGCTTAGAAAAGCGTCTTATGCAGTGAGTGTTCAGTAAACAGCACTGATTATTAAAATCACACCTCCTCCTGGAGGCCTCCCCCAACTAAGCCCTCTTTTCTTCTTCTCCCACTCCCTTCTGCATCGCCCCGGCACTTGGATTTATACTTTTATTCCCCCACCCTCAGCCCCACACCACTTATGTACATACGAACCCCTACGTACATAGAGGACTGTATTAAGTGCCCGGGAGAGTATAAGACAGTCGATCAGACACGCTCTCTTGACTCTAAGCTCCTCGTGGGCAGGGAACGTGTCTGCCAACTGTTGGATTACACTCTCCCAAGTGATTGGTACAGTGCTCTGCACACAGTAAGTTCCCCACAAATATCGCTGATGAGCTCAGCTCAAAGAGCCTCCAATCTAGCAGGGGGAGAGAGACCCTAAAATGAATTACAAAAGGAAACGAGCAAATTGGGTAGGACCCTCTCCCTATCCCACGTGGGGCTCCCAGTCTCCATCCCCATTTTGCAGATGAGGGAACTGAGGCACAGACGAGTTAAGTGACTCGCCCAAGCTCATGCAGCAGACAAATGGCAGCAAACCTTCTGACTCCCAGGCCCGTGCCCTATCCCCATGCAGCAGACAAATGGCAGCAATCCTCCTGAATCCCAGGCTCGTGCCCTATCCCCATGCAGCAGACAAATGGCAGCAAAAATCCTGACTCCCAGGCCCGTGCCCTATCCCTATGCAGCACTCGTTCACCCCTCACATCCAAGCCGTCACCAAAACCTGCTGGTCTCAGCTCCGCAACATTGCCAAGATCCGCCCGTTCCTCTCCATCCACACTGCTACCCTTCTCGTTCAAGCTCTCATCTATCCCGTCTGGACTACTGCATCAGCCTTCTCTCTGATCTCCCATCCTCGTGTCTCTCCCCACTTGAATCCATACTTCATGCTGCTGCCCGGATTGTCTTTGTCCAGAAATGCTCTGGGCATGTTACTCCCCTCCTCAAAAATCTCCGGTGGCTACCAATCAATCTGCGCATCAGGCAGAAACTCCTCACCCTGGGCTTCAAGCCTCTCCATCACCTCGCCCCCTCGTACCTCACCTCCCTTCTCTCCTTCTACAGCCCACCCCGCACCCTCTGCTCCTCTGCCGCTAATCTCCTCACCGGGCCTCGTTCTCGCCTGTCCCATCGACCCCCGGCCCACGTCCTCCCCCGGGCCTGGAATGCCCTCCCTCTGCCCATCCGCCAAGCTAGCTCTCTTCCTCCCTTCAAGGCCCTACTGAGAGCTCACCTCCCCCAGGAGGCCTTCCCAGACTGAGCCCCTTCCTTCCTCTCCCCCTCGTCCCCCACTCCATCCCCCCATCTTACCTCCTTCCCTTCCCCACTACACCTGTATATATGTATATGTGTTTGTACATATTTGTTACTCTATTTATTTATTTATTTGTTTGTTTGTTTATTTATTTATTTATTTTACTTGTACATATCTATTCTATTTATTTTATTTTGTTAGTATGTTTGGTTTTGTTCTCGGTCTCCCCCTTTTAGACTGCGAGCCCACTGTTGGGTAGGGACTGTCTCTATATGCTGCCAACTTGTACTTCCCAAGCGCTTAGTATAGTGCTCTGCACACAGTAAGCGCTCAATAAATACGATTGATGATGATGATGATGATGATGCAGCAGACAAATGGCAGCAACATTGTGACTCCCAGGCCTGTGCTCTATCCCTATGCAGCAGAAAAATGGCAGCAAACCTTCTGACTCCCAGGCCGGTGCCCTACCCTCTTGCAGCAGACAAATGGCAGCAAACCTCCTGACTCCCAGGCCCGTGCCCTATCCACATGCAGCAGACAAATGGCAGCAAACCTTGTGACAACCAGGCCCGTGCCCTATCCCTATGCAGCAGACAAATGGCAGCAACACTGTGACTCCCAGGCCCGTGCTCTATCCCTATGCAGCAGACAAGTGGCAGCAAGCCTTCTGACTCCCAGGCCCATGCCCTATCCCCATGCAGGAGACAAATGGCAGCAAACCTTCTGACTCCCAGGCCCATGCTCTATTCCTATGCAGCAGACAAATGGCAGCAAACCTTGTGACTCCCAGGCCCGTGCCCTATCCCCATGCAGCAGACAAATGGCAGCAACCCTTCTGACTCCCAGGCCCGTGCCCTGTCCCCATGCGGCAGACAAATGGCAGCAAACCTTCTGACTCCCAGGCCCGTGCTCTATCCCTATGCAGCAGACAAATGGCAGCAACCCTTCTGACTCCCAGGCCCGTGCCCCGTCCCCATGCAGCAGACAAATGGCAGCAAACCTCCTGACTCCCAGGCCCATGCTCTAACCTTATGCAGCAAACGGCAGCAAACCTTCTGACTTCCAGGCCCGTGCCCTGTCCCTATGCCATACTGCTTATCTGTCGATGGTTATCGATTGATCTCTGGTATGTACTGAGCGCTCGCTCGCTTTGTGGAGAGCCCCATACAAAACGCTTGGTAGGGTACACTACAACAGAGTTGGTCGATGGGACCCCTGCCCACAAGGAGTTTAGAGGAGGAGTTGGACGTTAAAAACAGATGATTGGACTGGTTTCATCACCCCCCACAGACAAACGTTTGAAGTCAATGCCTGCCGATGACGAAGTAAGAAATCATCTTTAGGAGGCATGAAGATGGAGCCATCTAGTCTCGGTTTGCTACCGCTTCAGCAGAACCCTTTCATTTTGGCCTCATGATGGCTTCTGCTTAGTTACTCGGTTTGATGAAGAAAAATTGGATCTCGCACCTGCAGTATTGGGGAACATCCAGCTCCTCAATTTTACTCGCTTTTGACCAGCTACACATCCGCAATACACTCCCTGGCCTGGAATACGCCCCCCCTCCCCCCCCAACATCCGCCAAGCTAGCTCTCTTTCTCCCTTCAAGGCCCTACTGAGAGCTCACCTCCTCCAGGAGGCCTTCCCACACTGAGCCCCCTCCTTCCTCTCCCACTCCTCCCCCCTCCATCCTTCCCGCCTTACCTCCTTCCCTTCCCCACAACACCTGTATATATGCATATATGTTTGTACGTATTTATTACTCTATTTATTTTACTTGTACATATCTATGCTATTTATTTTATTTTGTTAATATGTTTTGTTTTGTTGTCCGTCTCCCCCTTCTAGACTGTGAGCCCACTATTGGGTAGGGACCGTCTCTATGTGTTACCAACTTGTACTTCCCAAGCGCTTAGTACAGTGCTCTGCACACAGTAAGCACTCAATAAATACGACTGATTGATTGATTGATTCCCCTCTACACTGTAAGCTCGTTATGGGCAGAGAACGTGTCTGCTAATTCTGTTTTCAACTCTCCCAGGCGCTTGGAACAGTACTCTGCCTATAGTAAGCGCTCAATAAATACCATCGATTGATTGACTTCTCCAAGGCAGCCCTCTTTTTGAAATCAAGGTAGAGACTCTGATACTAAGTCCGGGTTAGTGAGGATCCTGGGTTGGCTAGTGGCTTCTTGACTTCCAATGTGTCTGCCAACTCTGTTCTATCGTAACCTCCCAAGCGCTTAGAAACGCGTCTTGCGCAGTGAGTGTTCAGTAAATAGCACTGATTATTAAAATCACACCTCCTCCTGGAGGCCTCCCCCAACTAAGCCCTCGTTTCCTCTTCTCCCACTCCCTTCTACATCGCCCCGGCACTTGGATTTATACCTTTTATTCCCCCCACCCTCAGCCCCACACCACTTATGTACATACGAACCCCTGCATACATAGAGGACTGTATTAAGTGCCCGGGAGAGTACAAGACAGTCGATCAGACACGCTCTCTTGACTCTAAGCTCCTCGTGGGCAGGGAACGTGTCTGCCAACTGTTGGATTACACTCTCCCAAGCGCTTGGTACAGTGCTCTGCACACAGTAAGTGCCCCACAAATATCGCTGATGAGCTCAGCCCAAAGAGCCTCCAATCTAGCAGGGGGTGAGAGACCCTAAAATGAATTACAGGAGGAGAGAAAAAGGGGAATCCCTATGTTAAGTCACGGAGATTGTTAAGCGTGGCAGTTGGGGGTACATAACGTTGGGGGATGAGCAATGAATGGTGGGGGGAGGCCGCCTGGGGGAGATAATAATAATAATAATAATGGTATTTGTTAAGCGCTTACTATGTGCCAAGCACTGTTCTAAGCGCAGCGGGGGGATACAAGGTGATCAAGGTTGTCCCACGTGGCGCTCGCAGTCTTAGTCCCCATTTTACAGGTGAGGTAATAGTGGCACAGAGAATCAATCAATCAATCGTATTTATTGAGCGCTTACTGTGTGCAGAGCACTGTTCTAAGCGCTTGGGAAGTCCAAGTTAGCAACATATAGAAATGGTCCCTACCCAACAGTGGGCTCACAGTCTAGAACGGGGAGACAGAGAACAAAACAAAACATATTAGCAAAATAAAATAAAGAGAAGTGAAGTGACTTGCCCAAGGTCACACAGCTGACAAGTGGCGGAGCCGGGATTCGAACCCATGCCCTCTTTCCACTGAGCCACACTGGGAGATGGGATTTCAGGAGGCTTTGAAAAAGGGGAGATGGATGGTCTCCATCTAAAAGGACACAGGGGCTTTCCCAGCCAGGGGCTCCTGAAGGCTTCCATTCGAGGCAGCACAAGTTCTCTGTAAGCCTGTTGTGGGTGGGAATTGTGTTTACTCTCCCAAGTGCTTAGTACAGTGCTCTCCACACAGTAAGTGCCCAAGGAATACCAATGACAGACTGACCCCACCCCCGGCAGCCAACACATCTAGAATCTCTGCTTGGTCAAAACTCAAACCAAACTCCAAAGTGCAATTCCCTAAAGCAAATCCCAACCCTGCCCACCTTCCATCCCTTGATCTCGAGAGTTCGGATCACTCCCTTCATTCACTCATTTGATCATATTTATTGAGCGCTTCTGGTGTGCAGCGCACTGGACTAGGCACGTGGGAGAGTACAACAGAACGATATTTTTCTTATTTTATAATGGCATTTATTGAGCGCTTACTATGTGCAAAGCACTGTTCTAAGCGCTGGGGATCAGGTGATCAGGTTGTCCCACGGGGCGCTCACAGTCTTAATCCCCATTTTACAGATGAGGTAACTAAGGCCCAGAGAAGTGAAGTGACTTGCCCGAAGTCAACCAGCTGACAAGTGGGGAGCCGGGATTTGAACCCATGACCTCTGACTCCAAAGCCTGGGCTCTTTCCACTGAGCCACGCTGCTTCTCTAAACAGACGCATTCCCTGCCCATAAAGAGCTTACAGTTTGGGTAGGGGGCAGGGGGAGACAGAACAGTGCTTGGCACCAAGTGCTTAACAAATACCATAATTATTATTCTATTAATATAAATAAATTACAAATATGTATGTAAGTGCTGTGGGGCTGGGAAGGGAGATGAATAAAGGGAGCATGTTAGGGTGACATAGAAGGGAGTGGAAGACGAGGAAAGAAGGGCTTAGTCTGGGAAGGCCTCTTGGAGGAGATGGGCCTTCAATAAGGCTTTGAAGGGAGGGAGAGGAATTGTTTGTCCGAATTGAGGAGGGAGGGGGTTCCTGTCACTGAGGAGCGGATGTGAGCGGGACCCGAGCCCCTGGAATTCAGTTTCAAGGTTGGCGAAGAACCCTGGTGGGTCTCGGGAGGACTGTGAGACTGTTCTTAGGTAAGGACCGTCTCTCTCTGTTGCCGATTTGTACTTCCCAAACGCTCAGTATGGTGCTCTGCACACAGTTCGCGCTCAGTAAATACGATTGAATGAAAGAAAGAGTGAGGACGCCGCAGCGGGCTGCAGGAATCCGATTCCCAGCGGCCTCCAGATCGCCCGCCCGCTCTTGCTTTGGCGGGGGCTCATCTGAGGACACGAGTTCGGCTCCGCAATCCTCACGGGGCTCGGCGGCCCGGCTCTCAATCGCCCCATTCAAGTTGGATCACAGTGGCTCATTTACGACTCCACAGGACCCAAATTCAAGGCCACCTATCGCACCGCCTCCTAGACCCTGGAATGAACCCTCCCACCCCAAACCGTTTCGGACGACTGCTGCGTTCCCACTTCATTCCAACAAGTTGGACTTTGTGTCGGCTCTACCCCACAGCTCACTTGGCAGCCCAACTGAACAAACCAGTCCCTTCAGAAGCCAGGGGATGGGGAGGGGTGGGTGGGTGTGTGTGTGCCTCTATATGTTGCCGACTTGTCCTTCCCAAGCACGTAGTACAGTGCTCTGCACACAGGAAGCGCTCAATAAATACGATCGAATGAATGAGACATGGAGAGAGAGACGCTGAGCTGACCGGCTGGCTTTGTGGGGAATTTTTCCATTCCTGAGGATATGGGGCGAGTCTGTTAGAATGGAATGAAGCTGCCAGATCCAGAGGGAGGAGGAGGAGAGGACAGCGTGGACTGCCCACAATCCCGCTTGAGGTCAACTCCTCCCCTTCACCAAACTTGTCTGGAGTGGGGAGGCGGGGGTCTAGGGAATCCCGACAATTTTGACACCGGCCTAAATGTTTTGTTGTCTGTCTCCCCCTTCTAGACTGTAAGCCCATTGTCGGGTAGGGACCGTCTCTAGATGTTGCCGACTTGTACTTCCCAAACGCTTAGTCCAGTGCTCTGCACACAGTAAGCGCTCAATAAATACGATTGAATGAATGAATGAATATAACTTTAATTCTATTTGTTCTGACGACTTTGACTCCTGTCTCCATGTTTTGTTTTGTTGTCCGTCTCCCCCTTCTAGACTGTAAGCCCGTTGTTGGGTAGGGACCGTCTCTAGATGTTGCCGACTTGGACTTCCCAAGCGCTCCGTACAGTGCTCTGCACCCAGTAAGCGCTCAATAAATACAACTGAATGAATGAACCTCCTCCAGAAACCAACAGGGGTTCGTGAACCTTGAAAGTGAATTCCAGGGGCCCGGCCAGGCTCAGATAAGCACAGCTGAGCTCTCCGTTGCCAGGGGCTGATCTGAACTCTTGGGGTTAGAAGGGATGGAAGATGGGCAGGGTTGGGCTTTGCTTGGGGAATTGCAGTTTGAGGGACTGGCTCTAGTTTCTGCCGCACGGAGGTTTTAGATGTGGGGGTCCGGACGGCGCTTTTTGGGGGCAGCTCAGATGGTTTGAGTGCCGAAGACTCTTGGGAGGACAAGCCGGGAGGTGGCTGGATGAGATTCTCGGACCTCTCCTGCTGCCGACCCCACGGCCGGCGAAGACGTCCTGCCACGTGAGCACGCTGCCCCAGTATTGCCAGCCAGGGAAAACAGCTGGTGGGGGGGCATGGGAATCTCCCCCAAGGGCAACGAGGCAAATCCTGGCTCCTTCCCCTCCGTCTTCCCGTGTGGCGGGGAAACGCCGTCGCCCTGCTGCTCGGATAAGCCCCTCTGTGAAGGAGGAGGCTAGGGGGACGCCGGGAATTGGCAGAGGGAAGGTGAAAGGAAACACCTCTGGAGGGCAGGGATCTCCTGACTCTATTGGAAGCTCCTCTGGGAGCAGACTGGAAGCTCCTGGAGGGCAGGATCTTCAGCCCTATTCTTCGCACAGACCTCTGCAAGCAGTAGGTCCTCAATTCATTCATTCATTCATTCAATCGTATTTACTGAGCGCTTACTGTGTGCGGAGCACTGGACTAAGCACTTGGGAAGTCCAAGTTGGCAACATATAGAGACGGTCCCTACCCAACAGCAGGCTCACAGTCTAGAAGGGTGAGGCAGACGACAAAACAAAACGTATTAATATAAATAGTAATAAAATAAATAGTGATAGACATGTTGTTATTATTATTATTAATAATAATAATGGCATTTATTAAGCGCTTACTATGTGCAAAGCACTGTATTATTGATACCTAGCCCCGCCGGCCGTGCCCAGGTGCCCACTTTGAGGACCACCTTTGGGCAAGTCACTTCACTTCTCTGGGCCTCAGTTCCCTCATCTGGAAGATGGGGATGAAGACTGTGAGCCCCGCCGTGGGACAACCTGATCACCTTGTAAACGCCCCAAGCGCTTAGAACAGTGCTTTGCACATAGTGAGCGCTTAGTAAATGCCATCATTATTATTAGTGGTAGTATGATGACGGGGCAGTTGGGGGATGGGCTACAAGCTGGGAAGATGAGAGATTAAGAAACGACAGCTTCCTGGGCCAGATGGGATTTCAATCTCATGACATCCACCGCAGTGGTCAAGAGCACAAACATTCCCCCACAACCCTCAGGGTGTGGGCTGCTGGCCCCGCCACAATAAAGCGGTAAAAAACCAAAACAAAAGTTGGTTCTTCCTTCTTCACAGAGGCGACGTGGCTTCGGGGAAAGACAGCAAGGGATGGGAAGTCCAGAGACCCGGGTTCCAGCCCTCTCTGTGACCTTGAGCAGGATTTTACCCGCTCCTCCTCTCGGACTGCGTCCGATCTGCCTAAACGTGGCGCTTGGCACCCGGGGACAATCGCGGAACTAAAGGGGTCTTTTCTCCCATCGTGGAGGAGAGTGGGACTCTGGCGACGTCGCACACAGCTTTGGCATGGAGGGCGCCATGTGCCGGCCCTGAACGACCCCTGGAGGGTCTGTGAGCTGAGAATAATAATAATAATGATAATAATAATAATGGCATTTATTAAGCGTTTTCTATGTGCAAAGCACCGTTCTAAGCGCTGGGGAGGTTACAAGGTGATCAGGTTGTCCCACAGGGGGCTCACAGTCTTAACCCCCATTTTCCAGGTGAGGGAAACGAAGCCCAGAGAATAATAATAATGATGGCATTTATTAAGCGCTTACTATGTGCAAAGCACCGTTCTAAGCACTGGGGAGGTTACAAGGTGATCAGGATGATCCACAGGGGGCTCACAATCTTAATCCCCATTTTACAGAAGAGGTAACTGAGGCCCAGAGAAGTGAAGTGACTTGCCCAAAGTTAAGCTTCCTTGCTGACCTCCGTGCCTCCCGTCTCTCTCCCACCAAGCCTTTCTTCACTCTGCTCCCTGGTTCATTCCTCTCAATCAATCAATCGTATTTATTGAGCGCTTACTGTGTGCAGAGCACTGTACTAAGCGCTTGGGAAGTACAAGTCGGCAACACACAGAGACGGTCCCTACCCAACAGTGGGCTCTCAAACAATGTTCAGTCTCCATTTCCCCACTCCTCAAGAACTTCCAATAATTGCTCATCCAGCTCCATGTGAACAAACTCCTTATCGTTGACTTTAAAGCACTCAATCGCCTTGACTCAGTTTACCTAGGATTTTTTTTTTTTTGCAGGGGAGGGGTGTTTGTTGAGCACTTACTATCATCAAGCACTGTTCTAAGTGCTGGGGAAGAGACCAGGTTTATCAACTTGATTTCCTGAGCCAGTCCAGCCGAACACTTCACCCCTCTAATGACAACCTACTCGCTGGACCTCCATCTCATCTCTCTCGCCGCCAATCCCTTGCCCACGTCGTCCCTCTGACCTGAAACTCCCTCCTCCTCCAAGTATAATAATAGCAATGATGGCATTTGTTAAGCGCTTACTATGTGCCAAGCACTGTTCTAAGCATTGGGGGGATACAAGGTGATCAGGTTGTCCCACGGGGGGCTCACAGTCTTTCATTCATTCAATTGTATTTATTGAGCACTTACTGTGTGCAGAGCACTTCATCCCCATTTGACAGATGAGGGAACTGAGGCCCAGAGAAGTGAAGTGACTTGCCCAAAGTCACACAGCTGATAATTGGTGGAGCCGGGATCTGAACCCATGACCTCTGGCTCCAAAGCCCGGGCTCTTTCCACTGAGCCACGCTGCTTCATTCATTCATTCATTCAATCGTATTTATTGAGCGCTTATTGTGTGCAGAGCACTGTACTAAGTGCTTGGGAAGTACAAGATGGCAACGCATAGAGCTGGCCCCTACCCAACAGCGGGCTCACAGTCTAGACTTAAATACCATAATGATAATAATACTAATCATTATTATTATAATAATAATAATTTCAAAGAACAACATTCTCTGGTTTTCAGCCCACACCATCTCCCCTGCCCACCAATTTCCTCAGGGTAGCTGGATATTCATTCAATCATATTTATTGAGCACTTACTGTGTGCAGAGCACTGTACTAAGCGTTTGGGAAGTACAAGTTGGCAACATATAGAGACGGTCCCTACCCAACAGTGGGCTCACAGTCTAGACTTAAATACCCTAATGATAATAATAATAGTCATTATTATTATAATAATTTCAAGGAACAAAACTCTCTGGTTTTCAGCCCACGCCATCTCCCCTGCCCACCATTTTCCTCAGGGTAGCTAGATATTCATTCAGTCGTATTTATTGAGTGCTTACTGTGTGCAGAGCACTGTATGAAGCGCTTGGGAAGTCCAAGTTGGCAACATATAGAGACGGTACCTACCCAACAGTGGGCTCACAGTCTAGACTTGAATACCATAATGACAATAATAATAATCATTATTATTATAATAATAATAATTTCAAGGAACAAAACTCTCTGGTTTTCAGCCCACGCCATCTCCCCTGCCCACTGTTTTCCTCAGGGTAGCCGGATATTCATTCAATTGTATTTATTGAGCACTTACTGTGTGCAGAGCACTGTACTAAGCGCTTGGGAAGTACAAGTTGGCAACATATAGAGACGGTCCCTACCTAACTGTGGGCTCACAGTCTAGAAGGGGGAGACAGAGACAAAAACAAAACATATTAACAAAATAAAATAAATAGAATATGTACAAGTAAAATAGAGTAATAAATCATTCATTCATTCATTCATTCAATCGTATTTAGCGCTTACTGTGTGCAGAGCACTGTACTAAGCGCCTGGGAAGTACAAGTTGGCAACATATAGAGACGATGGTCTCTACTTCATGCTGCTGCCCGGATTATCTTTGTCCAGAAACGCTCTGGGCATATTACTCCCCTCCTCAAAAATCTCCAGTGGCTACCAATCAATCTGCGCATCAGGCAGAAACTTCTCACCCTCGGCTTCAAGGGTGTCCATCCCCTCGCCCCCTCCTACCTCCCCTCCCTTCTCTCCTTCTCCAGCCCAGCCCGCACCCTCCGCTCCTCCGCCGCTAATCTCCTCACCGTACCTCGTTCTCGCCTGTCCCGCCATCGACCCCCGGCCCACGTCCTCCCCCGGGCCTGGAATGCCCTCCCTCTGCCCATCCGCCAAGCTAGCTCTCTTCCTCCCTTCAAGGCCCTACTGAGAGCTCACCTCCTCCAGGAGGCCTTCCCACACTGAGCCCCTTCCTTCCTCTCCCCCTCGTCCCCCTCTTCATCCCCCCGTCTTACCTCCTTCCCTTCCCCACAGCACCTGTATATATGTATATATGTTTGTACATATTTATTACTCTATTTATTTATTTATTTTACTTGTACATATCTATCCTATTTATTTTATTTTGTTAGTATGTTTGGTTTTGTTCTCTGTCTCCCCCTTTTAGACTGTGAGCCCACTGTTGGGTAGGGACTGTCTCTATATGTTGCCAATTTGTACTTCCCAAGCGCTTAGTACAGTGCTCTGCACATAGTAAGCGCTCAATAAATACGATTGATGATGATGATGATGATGATGGTCCCTACCCAACAGTGGGCTCACAGTCTAGAAGGGGGAGACAGAGAACAGAACAAAACATATTAACAAAATAAAATAAATAGAATATGTACAAGTAAAATAGAGTAATAAGTCATTCATTCATTCATTCAATTGTATTTATTTAGCGCTTACTGTGTGCAGAGCACTGTACCAAGCGCTTGGGAAGTACAAGTTGGCAACATCTAGAGACAGTCCCTACCCAACAGTGGGCTCACCGTACAAACATATATACATATATACAGGTGCTGTGGGGAAGGGAAGGAGGTAAGGCGGGGGTGGGAGGGGGGGTGGATGGAGAGGGGGAGGAGTGGAAGAAGAGGGGGAAGAGGGGGCTCGCGCTGTGCGGAGACCCTTCCCTAATTCTTGTGCAGTGAGAAGCGGAGTGGCCTAGTGGCTAGAGCCGGGGCCAGTTCCCTCATCTGTAAAATGGGGACTAAGACTGTGAGCCCCATGTGGGACATGGACTGTGTATCACTTGATTATTCTGAATCTACCCCACCGCTTAGTACAACGCCTGGCACACAGTAAGCGCTTAGATACCATAAAAAAAAATAAAAATACCTGTTAGAGGACAGAATTGAGAGCGTAGGCTCACGGATATCCCTTCCTCACCGCTCTTCAACCATTCTACTCTAAAATAAACACTCTCCACCTTCCGCCTGGAGTTGCAACGGCCTCCTGGCTGGCCTCCCTGCCTCCAGCCTATCTTTCCCGTTGCCTCACCTGTCTTCTTTCTGAGCGAGCCATTGGAGGCTGCCTCTCTCACAGTTCCTTTTTTAGAGAAGCAGCGGGGCTCACTGGAAAAGTGCCCGAGCTTTGGAGTCAGAGGTCATGGGTTCAAGTCCCGGCTCCGCCAACTGTCAGCTGGGTGACTTGGGGCAAATGACTTCACTTCTCCGTGCCCCAGTTCCCTCATCTGGAAAATGGGGATGCAGACTGTGAGCCCTCTGTGGGACAACCTGATCACCCTGTAAACCCCCCAACGCTTGGAACAGCGCTTTGCACATAGTAAGGGCTTAATAAATGCCATTATTATTATTATTATTATTATTAGATGGTATTAAGCCCTTGCTATGTGCCAGGCACTGAACTAAGCGCTGGGGGTCGACACAAGCTAATCAGGTTGGAAACAGGCCCTGTCTATTAATCAATCAATGGTATTTATTGAGCTCTTACTCTGTGCAGAGCACTGTTCTACGTGCTTGGGAGACGAGCTGGTAGACGCGTTCTCCGCCCACGACGGGCCACCACCCCCAGCCCTGATTCCTGCAGGCTTGAACTCTCTGCTCCTCCCAACTGCCCCCCTAAACTTTCCTCATCACCTCCCTTCCCGCGCTGCAAGCCCCGTGCAGTCCGTCCAACAGAATCAATCGCATCTATTGAGCGCTTACTGTGTGCAGAGCACTGTACTAAGCGCTTGGGAAGTCCAAGTTGGCAACATATAGAGACGGTCCCTACCCAACAGTGGGCTCACAGTCAGAAGTCGCCTCCTCCTCTCGGAAGCCTTCCCCGACTGACCCACTTCCCTGGTCGCTCAAAAGTCAGCACCTGTATATATGTTTGTATGTATTTATTACTCTATTTATTTTATTTGTACATATTTATTCTATTTATTTCATTTGGTTAATCTGTTTTGTTTTGTTCTCTGTCTCCCCCTTCTAGACTGTGAGCCCACTGTTGGGTAGGGACCGTCTCTATATGTTGCCAACTTGTACTTCCCAAGCGCTTAGTCCAGTGCTCTGCACACAGTAAGCGCTCAATAAATACGATTGAATGAATGAATGAGTGAACCCCTTGGCCTTGTCGATCGCTTATTTCTTCACCTGGGCTTGGGCCTCCTCTCTATGCTCGTGAACTCTTCACTAATTGCACGTTGGACGGCTTCTGCTCGCTTCAGGACAGGAACTGTGGCTTTTACCTCATCCCGTAAATGCCCCGAGTGCCCAGTACCTGCTTCGCCCAGAGCGGCTGCTCGATAAATACCGACTGCCGCTCACGAGGGATAATAATAATGATAACAATGTTGGTATTTGTTAAGCGCTTACTCTGTGCAAAGCACAGTTCTAAGCGCTGGATGGTGGGGAGGAGTGAGGGGGAAACAGCCACCCGGGGATATCGCCCGGCCAGACATCCCTAACGAAACGAGGTCCTCCGCCTCATTTCCTCAGTGAGCCCACTGTTGGGTAGGGGCCGTCTCTATATGTTGCCAACTTGTACTTCCCAAGCGCTTAGTACAGTGCTCTGCACACAGTAAGTGCTCAATAAATATGATTGATTGATTGATTGACTGATTTTAAAATTAAATGAGCTGGATCTCTGTCCGGGCCGGTCGCAGGACCGCAGAGAAGTCACTTGGCCTCTCTGGGCCTCTGTTTCCTCTTCTATGAAATGGGGATAAGGTCCCTCACATGATTGTACAGAGGGATTGTATCCGGCCTGATTCCCTTACATCTACGTCAGCACACAGCACGGCATGGAGAAGGCGCTTCATAAATACCTCTGCTATGAATTGCTCCAGCTGTCCCACCGCCTCTCCCTCACGGAATCGACGGTCCAGAAGGTGGAGATTTAGGTGGCCGGGCCAGACATCCTGGGACTCTCCCGACACGAGGAGAGGCCTCTGTGCCTGCCGTTTCCGCTCTAACTTCCCGACTCAAAGAGGCGGGAAGGACGGAGGCCGGATAAGAGCCCGGAAACGCAAGAGACAGCTACTTGCGCTCTTCGGTCAGTGCTTCCTCTGTACTAAGCACTGTGCTGCTCCCCCTCTTCATCTCCCCCCGCCTTACCTCCTTCCCTTCCCCTCAGCACCTGTATAGATGTATATATGTTTGTACGGATATATTACTCTATTTATTTATTTATTTTACTTGTACATATCTATTCTATTTATTTTATTATATGTTTGTACGGATATATTACTCTATTTATTTATTTTACTGGTACATATCTATTCTATTTATTTTATTTTGTTAATATGTTTTGTTCTCTGTCTCCCCCTTCTAAACTGTGAGCCCACTGTTGGGTCTCTATATGTTGCCAACTTGTACTTCCCAAGCGCTTAGTACAGTGCTCTGCACACAGTAAGAGCTCAATAAATACGATTGATTGATTGATTGATTGATTGCTGAGTCTACGGTCCCCGTCCCTAGACCATCTCACAGTCTATCGTCAACCCCGCTTTACAGATGGGAAAGTGGGGTCCCAGACAGGTGAAGTGAAGAAGCGGCCTGGCTCAGTGGAAAGAGCCCGGGCTTGGGAGTCAGAGGTCTTGGGTTCAAATCCCAGCTCTGCCACTTGTCAGCTGTGTGACTTTGGGCGGGTCACTTCACTTCTCTGGGCCTCAGTTACCTCATCTGTAAAACGGGGATGAAGACTGTGAGCCTCTCGTGGGACAACCTGATCACCTTGTATCCTCCCCAGCGCTTAGAGAAGCAGAGTGGCTCAGTGGAAAAGAGCATGGACTTTGGAGTCACAGGTCATGGGTTCAAATCCTGCCTCTGCCAATTGTCAGCTATGTGACTTTGGGCAAGTCACTTCACTGTGCCTCAGTTACCTCATCTGTAAAATGGGGATGAAGACTGTGAGCCCCCCGTGGGACAACCTGATCACCTTGTAACCTCTCCAGCATTTAGAACAGTGCTTTGCACATAGTAAGCACTTAATAAATGCCATTATTAACAGTGCTTTGCACATAGTAAGCGCTTAGCAAATGCCATCATTATTATTATTATTATTACTATTTAACATACATGTATATATGTTTGTACATATTTATTACTCTATTTTACTTGTACATATTTATTCTATTTATTTTATTTGGTTTATGTTTTGTTTTGTTGTCTGTCTCCCCCTTCCAGACTGTGAGCCCACTGTTGGGTAGGGACCGCCTCTATATGTCACCAACTTGGACTTCCCAAGCGCTTAGTAGCAGTGTGGCTCTGTGGAAAGAGCCCGGGCTTTGGAGTCAGAGGTCATGGGTTCAAACCCTGGCTCCACCACTTATCAGCTGTGTGACTTTGGGCAAGTCACTTAACTTCTCTGGGCTTCAGTTACCTCATCTGTAAAATGGGGATGAAGACTGTGAGCCCCCCGTGGGACAAACTGATCACCTTGTAAACCTCCCCAGCGCTTAGAACAGTGCTTTGCACATAGTAAGCGCTTAATAAATGCTATTATTATTATTAGTAGTAGTAGTAGTAGTAGTACAGTGCTCTGCACACAGTAAGCGCTCAATAAATACGACTGAATGAATGAAATGAATGAAATCCCGGCCACCACTTGTCAGCTGTGTGACTTTGGGCAAGTCACTTCATTTCTCTGTGCCTCAGTTCCCTCATCCGTCAAATGGGGATGAAGATTGTGGGCCCCCCCCACGGTGGGACAACCTGATCACCTTGTAACCTCCCCGGTGCTTGGAACAGTGCTTTGCACATAGTAAGCGCTTAATAAATGCCATTATTATTATTATTATTATTATTATAAGTGACCCTGGGACAACCTGATCACTTGTAACCTCCCCGGCGCTTGGAACAGTGCTTTGCACATAGTAAGCGCTTAATAAATGCCATTATTATTATAATTATAAGTGACTTATCCAAGGCCAGCAGCGCGTCAAGACCACACTGCCTCTCCCGACACCCCAAACGGCGGTTTGCGGGGACGGGTGACCCCCGCCCACCAGCTGATCCAACACGACGGGTCCAGATTGAGCCCCCTAACCCCACCCAGGGCCCCGACGCCCGTCCCCTACGGACAGAGAGGGGGCCGGCCGGTCTCGCCTCGGAAGTAAAAGCCGGGCTTACGTGCTCCTGCATCTTGGCGGCCACGGTCTTGGACATCATGATGCAACAGATGAGGGCGACCAGGATGAAGTAGAGGGCGTACATGAAGCGCGTACTGGTGGACTGCTTGATCTTGGGGCAGCACTTGCAGCACAGCGAGCAGCCGGCCGATCCGCAGCAACAGGCCAGCTGCAAGACACAAACCCTAGTGAGCGGAGCGTGTCGCCGAGCGGACCGGGCCTGCGAGTAACGAGGCCGTGGGTTCTAATCCCGGCACCCCCTCTTGCCTGCTGGGTGACCCTGGCCCAGGTCGCTTCACTTCTCTGGGCCTCAGTTCCCCCATCCAGAAGATGGGGATGGAGACTGTGAGCCCCCTGTGGGACAACCTCATCACCTTGTAACCTCCCCATTCATTCATTCAATCGTATTTATTGAGCGCTTACTGTGTGCAGAGCACTGTACTAAGCGCTTGGGAAGTACAAGTTGGCAACATATAGAGACGGTCCCTACCCAACAGCGGGGCTCCCAGTCTAGAAGGGGGAGACAGACAACAAAACAGAACATATAAACCAAATAAAATAAATTGAATAAATATGTACAAATAAAATAGAATAATAAATACGTACTAACATATATACATAAAAACAAGTCAACAGGCATCAATATAAATAAATAGAATTATAGATTATATACAAGTGCTGTGGAGACGGTTCCTACCCAACAGTGGGCTCATAGTCTAGAAGGGGGAGGCTGACAGCAAAACAAAACATATTAACAAAATAAAAAAAATAGAATAAATATATACAAGTAAAATAAACAGAGTAATAAATTCATTCATTCAATCGCATTTATTGAGCGCTTACTGTGTGCAGAGCACTGGACTAAGCGCTTGGGAAGTACCAAGCTGGCAACACATAGAGCCAGTCCCTACCCAACGGTGGGCTCACAGTCTAGAAGGGGGAGACAGAGAACAAAACATATTAACAAAATAAAATAAATAGAATAAATATGTACAAATAATTTAGATAGATATCTACTGAGGGCATACTGTGTGCAGAGCACTGTACTAAGCGCTTGGGAAGTACAGGCTGGCAACACATAGAGACGGTCCCTACCCAACTGTGGGCTCACAGTCTAGAAGGGGGAGAGAGAGAACAAAACATATTAACAAAATAAATAGAATAAATATGTACAAATAGGATAGATAGATATCTATTGAGGGCATACTGTGTGCACAGCACTGTACTAAGCGCTTCAGAAGTACAAGCTGGCAACACATAGAGACGGTCCCTACACAACGGTGGGCTCACAGTCTAGAATGGGGAGACAGAGAACAAAACAAAACATATTAACAAAATAAAATAAATAGAATAAATATGTACAAATAAAATAGATATTTACTGTGTGCAGAGCACTGTACTAAGTGCTTGGATGACATAACAATGCATTTATTTTATTTTGTTAATATATTTTGTTTTGTTCTCTGTCTCCCCCTTCTAGACTGTGAGCCCGCTGTTGGGTAGGGACCGTCTCTATGTGTTGCCAACTTGGACTTCCCAAGTGCTTAGTACAGTGCTCTGCACACAGTAAGTGCTCAATAAATATTATTGATTGATTGACACTCCCTACCCATGACTGCTCTCCCCTTACAAAGCCCTCCTGGTCTCTGCCACCTCTGGAGCAGCTAGAAGGAAGGTGGGGTGATAAGGTTGGGGGGGGCAAGGGTCCATCCCAAGCCAGGACACCCTCCTCCAGGACAGGGAGGGAGGTCAGCAGCTCTTCCTGGCAGTCAAATTCCAGGCATTCCTGGGCCGGCTCAGGCCCAGTTCCAGCGGGAGAAGCAGCCCGGCAAGGAGGGGAAAGAAATGGGTAGCGAGAATCCTTCCAATGCTCAGTTACCCTCAGCTTGTCCCCTCCTCCCTCACCGCTCTCCTTCTACAACCCAGCCCGCCCACTGTGCTCCTCTAATGCGAAACTTTTCACTGTACCTCCATCATCATCATCAATCGTATTTATTGAGCGCTTACTATGTGCAGAGCACTGTACTAAGTGCTTGGGGAGTACAAATTGGCAACATATAGAGACAGTCCCTACCCAACAGTGGGCTCACAGTCTAAAAGGGGGTAGACAGAGAACAAAACCAAACATACTACCAAAATAAAATAAATAGGATAGATATGTACAAGTAAAATAAATAGAGTAATAAATATGTACAAACATATATACATATATACAGGTGCTGTGGGGAAGGGAAGGAGGTAAGATGGGGGGGATGGAGAGGGGGACGAGGGGGAGAGGAAGGAAGGGGCTCAGTCTGGGAAGGCCTCCTGGAGGAGGTGAGCTCTCAGCAGGGCCTTGAAGGGAGGAAGAGAGCTAGCTTGGTGGATGGGCAGAGGGAGGGCATTCCAGGCCCGGGGGATGACGTGGGCCGGGGGTCGATGGCGGGACAGGCGAGAATGAGGTACGGTGAGGAGATTAGCGGCGGAGGAGCGGAGGGTGCGGGCTGGGCTGGAGAAGGAGAGAAGGGAGGTGAGGTAGGCGGGGGCGAGGGGATGGACAGCCTTGAAGCCCAGGGTGAGGAGTTTCTGCCTGATGCGCAGATTGATTGGTCCATCTCAAATATTCATTCAATCGTACTTATTGAGCGCTTACTGTGTGCAGAGCACTGTACTAAGCGCTTGGGAAGTCCAAGTTGGCAACACAAAGGGACGGTCCCTCCCCAACAGTGGGCTCACAGTCTAGAAGACTATCTAGAAGAATATCCCACCACCAACCCCTTGTCCACATCCTGCCTCTGGCCTGGGACGCCCTCCCTCTAAATATCCGACGGACAATTACTCTCCACCCGCCTTCAGGGCCTTAGTGAAGGCCCATCTCCTCCAAGAAGCCTTTTCCGACTAAACCCTGGTTTCCTCCTCTCCCGTTCCCTTCGGTGTCACCGTTGCACTTGGATTTGCTCCCTTTATAATAATAATAATGATGGCATTTATTAAGCGCTTACTATGTGCAAAGCACTGTTCTAAGCTCTGGAAGGTTACAAGGTGATCAGGTTGTCCCACGTGGGGCTCACAATCTTCATCCCCATTTTACAGATGAGGGAACTGAGGCCGAGAGAAGCGAAGTGACTTGCCTGAAGTCACACAGCTGACAAGTGGCGGAGCCGGGATTTGAACCCATGACCACTTGACTCCAAAGCCCGGGCTCTTTCCACTGAGCCACGCTGCTACTCCATTCATCGTAGTTAGGGAGTGCTGACTGTGTGCAGAGCACTGTACTGAGCGCTTCGGAAGTAGAAGTCAGCAACACAGAGAGACGGTCCCTACCCAACAACGGGCTCACAGTCTAGAAGGCTTTATTCACCCCTCCCTCAGCCCCACAGCACTTTTGTCCAGATCTGTAATTTCTTTATTTCTACTAACGTCTGTCTCTCCCTCTACACTGGCAGCTCGTTGTGGGCAGGGAATGGGTCTACCAACTTTGCCATACCGTACTCTTCCAAGTACTCAGCACAGTGCTCTGCATGCTGTAAGCGCTCAATAAATACGATCGATGGACTGATTGACTGCTCTGCTCCCTGTCCTCGAGGCCTCTTGACCGAGGTGAGATTGCGCCTGGAGAAGGAATGTTGCCACTAAAGTTGGCCGCGGGATGCACCTGGAATGGCTGAATCCCAACACCAGATTCCTCCGAGATGTTCAGGATGGAATCTCACCTTAAACGATGCCTTTAGCAGGAAGGATTGTGTACACAGTAAGCGCTCAATAAATATGATCGAATGAATGAATGTGGTTTTTTTTTAATGGTATTTGTTAAGCGCTTAACGCATGCCAGGGACTTACTAGATACAAGCTAATCAGGTTGGACACAGTCCCTGTCCCACGTGGGGCTCACGTCTTAATCCCCATTTGACAGGCGAGGGAATTGAGGCCCAGCGAAGTGACTTGTCCAAGGTCATCCAGCAGAGGAGCGGCAGAGCCAGAATTAGAACCCAGGTCCTTCTGGGTTCTATCCACTTGGCCATAGGATTCAAACATTTCGGCATGATATTTCCTGCAGGTGACTATTCCCCTTCCATCTGTACGCCCGAGACCACTGTACACAACCCTTTTACTCTTAAATCTCAAGGCTTTTTGGTCTCTAAACTTTAATTCTCCCTTCCCACACAGCTCTCACGTAATGAGCTTAATGGGATGGGGAAAACTCTCTTTCAACGAAGGTAAACGAGGGCGTCCTAATTAGCCCTACGTAATCCATCCTGGAGCTCTTGGCTTTCTGATCTTTCGCCCACTCTCATGGGTTTTTTCAAGGCACGACTGAACACATTTGAAATGGAATGATGCTACCCCTCTATTTATTTATTTTATTTGCACATTTATTCTTTTATTTTTGTTAATATGTTTTGTTTCGTTGTCTGTTTCCCCCTTCTAGACTGTGAGCCCGCTGCTGGGTAGGGACCGTCTCTATACATTGCCAACTTGTACTTCCCAAGCGCTTAGTACAGTGCTCAGCACACAGTAAGCGCTCAATAAATACGATCGAATGAATGAATGTGTTTTTTTTTTAAATGGTATTTGTTAAGCGTTTAACACGTGCCAGGGACTTACTAGATACAGGATAATCAGGCTGGACACAGTCCCTGTCCCACATGGGGCTCACATCTTAATCCCCATTTGACAGGTGAGGGAATTGAGTCCCAGCGAAGTGAATTGCCCAAGGTCATCCAGCAGAGGAGCGGCGAGCCAAAATTAGAACCCAGGTCCTTCTGGGTTCTATCCACTTGGCCACAGGATTCAAAAAATTTGGCATGATATTTCTTGCAGGTGACTATTCCACTTCCATCTGTATGCCCGAGACCACTGTATACAGTAAGCGCTCAATAAATGATTGAATGAATAAATACAATTGAATGAATGAATACCCCACCCACTTCCTCCACTTCCCCATCTCCTCCGCACTTCCCTCTGCCTTTTTCCTCCACCTCCTTCTCCCCCATCTCCTTCCTCCTCTACACTTAGCCCCTTCCTCCCACTTCTTCCTTGCCCCACCTCTGCCTCCCCATCTCCTTTCCACCCAAGGAGAAGCAGTGTGGCTCTGTGGAAAGAGCCCGGGCTTTGGAGTCAGAGGTCACGGGTTCAAATCCCAGCTCCACCAACTGTCAGCTGTGTGACTTTGGGCAAGTCACTTCACTTCTCTGGGCCTCAGTTCCCTCATCTGTAAAATGGGGATTAAGACTCTGTGAGCCCCACGTGGGACAACCTGATCACCCTGTAACCTCCCCAGTGCTTTTAATAAATGCCATCCTTATTATTCTTCTTCTCTGGGCCTCAGTTCCCTCATCTGGAAAATGGGGATGAAGACTGTGAGCCCCCCGTGGGACAACCTGATCACCTTGTAACCTTCCCAACGCTTAGAACAGTGCTTTGCACATAGTAGGCGCTTAATAAATGCCATCATTATTCTTATTAAAGGGCTTACAATCTGGAGGGGGGAGACGGATATCATTTTTAATAAAGAAATTACTGATATGTACGTGAATGCTGAGGGACTGGAGGAAGGGTGAATAAATCCAAGTGCAAAGGCGATACAGAATGGATTGGGAGTGGGTCCTTGGTGGGGGGAACCCAGCTTTTTCACTGAAAGGTTTAGGAATGGGGGGGCTTTCTGTCTTCAAGAGAACCCACGAGAAGCAGTGTGGCCTAGTGGATACAGCCCGGGCCTGGGAGTGAGAGGGACCTGGGTTCTAATCCCAGCTCTGCCGAGTGTCTGCTGTGTGATCTTGGGCACGTCATTTAACTTTCTGGTGCCTCTTCGATAAAGCCGTGGACTGTGTCTAACCTGATTAGCTTGTATCTATGCCAGCGTAGAGTGCCTGGCCTATATTTGAATCTACCCCGGTGCTTAACAAGTGCTTAACAAGTACTATAACTATTTTCATTATTATTATTAACAATAATAATAAGCAATCAATTGTATTTATTGAGGGCTTAATTTGTGCAGAGCACTGTACACTCGGGAGAGTACTAAGGTGAGGTAGGAGAGGGCGAAGTGATAGAGGGGTTCATTCATTCATTCATTCATTCAATCGTATTTATTGAGCGCTTACTGTGTGCAGGGCACTGTACTAAGTGCTTGGGAAGTACAGGTTGGCAACAGGTTGGTTTAAAGTTTCTGTTTGATGTGCAGGTATGCGGGCAACCACTGGCAGTAGTTGGCCTTCCCAGGCGCTTAGTACAGTGCTCTGCACACACTAAGCGCTCAATAAATACGACTGAATGAATGAATGAATGAATGAAAAGTGAGAAAGCATGGACGGAACATTTTCGAAGAAAAATGATCTGGACAGCAGAGTGAAGTACGGACTGAAGTCAAAAGAGACAGAAGGCAGGGAGGCCAGCAAGGAGGCTGATGCAGTAATTAAGGCGGATAGGAGAAGCGTTTGGATTAATATGGTAGCAGTTTAGATGGAGAGGAAAGCATACTGGTGGTAGTTGAAGCCATGGGAGCAGATGAGTTCTCCAAGGGAGTGGGTGTAGATGGAGAATAGAAGGGAAAACTGAACTGAGCCTTGAGGGACCCCACAGTTAGGGGGTGGGAGGCAGAGGAAGAGCCTGCAAAACAGACTGAGAATGAGCGGCCAGAGACGTAGGAGGAGGACCAAGAGAGGACGGTGTCAGGGAAGCCGAGGTTGGATAATGTTTCCAGGAGACGGAGGAGGTCCACAGTGTCGAAGGCAGCTGAGAGGTCGAGGAGGATTAGGATGGAGTAGAGGCTGCTGGACTTGGCGAAAAGGAAATCAGTGGTGACTTTTGGGAGAGCACTTTCTGTAGAGCGAAGGGGATGGAAGCCAGGTTGGAGGTGGTCAAGGAGAGAACTGGAGGAGAGGAACCGGAGACAGTGGGTACAGACAACTTGATCTAGGAGTTTGGAGAGGAATGGTAGGTGGGAGATGGGGTGATAACTGGAGGGAGCCGTAGGGTCAAGGGTGGGTTTTTTTTAGGATAATAATAATGATAGCATTTATTAAGCACTGACTGTGTGCAAAGCACTGTTCTAAGCGCTGGGGAGGTTACAAGGTGATCAGGTTGTCCCACGGAGGCTCACAGTCTTAATCCCCATTTTACAGAGGAGGTAACTGAGGCACAGGGAAGTTAAGTGACTTGCCCAAAGTCGCACAGCTGGCAACTGGCAGAGCCGGGATTTGAACCCCTGACCTCGGACTCCAAAGCCCGGGCTCTTTCCACTGAGCCACGCTGCTTCTCTAGGATAGGGGAGACATGGACTTGCTTGAAAGCAGCGGGGAAGAAGTCACTGGAGAGAGAACAGTTGACGACAGCTGTTAAGAAGGGAAGAAAGGAGGGGGCATGTGTTTTGATGCGATGAGAAGGAATGGGGTCCGATGTGCAGGTGGAGGGGCTGGGGTTTGAGAGGAGGCAGGAGATCTCCTCTTGAGATACCGCTGGGAAGGATGGGAGAGTTGAAGAAGGGGCAGGAGCAGAGATTTTACGGAGATCTTACAGAGATCACGCCTGATAGTTTCAATTTTCTCAGTAAGGTATGTAGCCAGGTCACTGGGGCAAGGCGTGGAGGATGTAGGGTCTGAGAAGGACAACTGGCGAGGGCGATGGGCGTGGGTGTCAATAAGGATGGAGAAATAATTCTGCCGGGCAGAGTTAAAGCACGCAAGGAAGAACCTGAGGTGGACGAGGTTGACCTGATATCTTGATTCCCCCCAGCAGCGCTATGTGGCCCGTGTGCAAGAGCGAAGGTTGTGGAGGTGATCCAAGCGCTTAGTACAGTGCTCTGCACACAGTAAGCGCTCAATAAATATGACTGAATGATCCAGGGCTGTGGGTTACTGGTACGAGATCGACGAAGGGAAGGGGGAGACAGAGAGTTGAGTAGAGGGGGCTGCTGTTGAGGGTGTCAATTTGGTCACCAAGGGAAGGTAGTTTGGGTATGGAGAATAGATGGGGCGTGATCACTTGAGAAAATTGGATGGCGTCAAAAGATAGGCGGTTTCTGGGGGGGAAAAGGGCAGATTTGTGGTGAGGAGGTGTGGGGGAGAGAAGGTGGGTGAGGGGACTGTGGTCAGATAGAAGGATTTCAGAGTTGGTGAGGGTAGAGATTGCCCAGGCACTAGAGATGATGAGTTCACGTGTGCGTCCAAGTTGATGAGTGGGACGGCTATTTTATATATTATTTATTCGTAGTAACGTCCGTCTCCCCCTCTGGACGGTGAGCTCATTCTGGGCAGGGATCGTGTCTTGCTAATTCTGTTGTATCGTCCTCTCCCGAGCTTTAATTCTATTTGTTCTGATGACTTGACACCTGTCCACATGTTTTGTTTTGTTGTCTGTCTCCCCCTTCTAGACCGTGAGCCCGTTTTGGGTTGGGACCGTCTATGTTGCCGACTTGTACTTCCCAAGCGCTTAGTACAGTGCTCTGCACACGGTAAGCGCTCAATAAATACGATTGAACGGACGAATGAATACAGCCCTCTGCACATAGTAAGTGCTCAATAAATACGATTGAACGGATGAATGAATACAGCGCTCTGCACATAGTAAGCGCTCAATAAATACGATCAACTGATTGGCGTTGAGGAGTGATAGAAAGCGGGCGGCGGGAGGGTCGTCAGGAACTTCTGTGTGGACGTTGAAGTCCCCGAGGATCAACGTAGGGATGGAGGAAGAGAGAAGGAATGTGAGAAATAGGTCGAAATGGTTCAGAAGGTTTTGAGGTGGGGCCTGGGGGATAGATGACCGTGACTAGTGTCTGGAGAAAGTGGTAGAGGTGGAGGATGAACTTCAAAGGAAGGGAAAGGGAGAGATGGGGGAGGTGGAATGGTGCACTGGGGAGTGAGAAAGAAGCCAACTTTTCCTGGGAATCTGGGGGAGTGGGAGATGAGCCCCCCCAAAGACCCTGTCAGTTTTCAGTGATGGTGAGGAGGAGGAGTGAATGGGTCAGGAACAGGTCAAGGCTGAACGGAAACTTCCCACGATGGGGAGGAGGGGGAGGTTCCCCAGTACGCCCATAGTAAGCGCTTAACAAATACCACAAAAAAAAAAAAAAGGACTTTCCAGCCTCTTCAATCTGGGCATTGACATCCTGTCTCTGCAGTACTTAGCCACAAAGGTCATCGGAGCTAAGAATACTGACACAGGATGAGAGACCGGTCAGCGCACTCACACCTGTCCTGTGCAAGAGAGGATGGTAAAAAAATTTCCCTTCTGACCCCAGTTCGGTCAGGGGGCCTGTGTGGTCAGTTTAATCTCCCGCCCGGAGGAAACACAGACAGAATGCCCTCAGGCCAGGCCCTTCCACCCACAGGAAGGCTTCCCCACAAACCATTCCCCGCTCAAAGCTTCAGAAGGTGGGAGAAGCAAACACACACACAAACAACAGATGTGGGGAAAGTACAAGCAACAAAAAACACACCCCACTTGAGTCCCCCTCTGCTGGAATTCCCTCTAGGTTTTTGGAAGCAGAAGTGGATTCCACCCTGTTCCCAGCAAAGCCGTTTCTCAGTCGTCCCCGGGGTTTCAACCCTCTCCACTGGGCCATTAAAAAGGCTCTCACCATACTCAACAGGAAAACCCTCTATCTTTTCTTTTCAATCATCAGTATTTACTGTGCTCAGAACACACTCAAACTTTCTGGAAGCATACAAAAGAAGGCTGTGACCTGCTCCCTGCTCAGAGGAGCCTACACTCTAATGAGAGGGACAAAACAGTCAGATATTTACAGATGGGGCGATCAGAATCAAGAAACCGACTGCACAACCATTTAATAATAATAATAATAATAATAATGGCATTTATTAAGCACTTACTATATGTGCAAAGTACTGTTCTAAGCACTGGGGAGGTTGTCCCACGGGGGGGGACTTACAGTCTTAATCCCCATTTTCCAGATGAGGTAACTGAGGCACATAGAAGTTAAGTGATTTGCCCAGTCACACAGCTGACAATTTGTGGACCCAGGATTTGGCTCCTTCATTCATTCTCCCTTCCCCTCCCTACAGCACCTATATGTATGTTTGTACAGATTTATTACTCTATTTATTTTACTTGTACATATTTACTATTATATTTATTTTATTTTGTTAATATGTTTTGTTTTATTGTCCGTCTCCCCCTTCTAGACTGTGAGCCCGCTGTTGGGTAGGGACCGTCTCTATATGTTGCCAACTTGTACTTCCCAAGCGCTTAGTACAGTGCTCTGCACACAGTAAGCGCTCAATAAATACGATTGAATGAATGAACTTGTACTTCCCAAGCGCTTAGTACAGTGCTCTGTACACAGTAAGTGCTCAATAAATATGATTGAATGAATGAATGAAAGTACCCACCCGCAATTTATTGATTTAATTCATATATTTATTTATATTAATGTCTGTCTCCCCCTTTAGATTGTGAGCTCTTTGTAGTCAGGGAATGTGTCTTATATAATAATAATAATAATGGCATTTATGAAGTGCATACTATGTGCAAAGCACTGCTCTAAGCACTGGGGAGGTTACAAGGTTATCAGGTTGTCCCACGGGGGGCTCACAGTCTTAATCCCCATTTTACAGATGAGAGAACTGAGGTCCAGAGAAGTGAAATGACTTGCCCAAAGTCACACTGCTGACAAGTGGCGGAGCCGGGATTTGAACCCCTGACCTCTGACTCCAAAGCCCGGGCTCTTTCCACTGAGCCACGCTGCTTCCCATTATATTGTACATTATACTCCCACACTCTTAGTACGGTGCTTTGCACACAATAAGCGCTCGAAACATACGATTGAATCTGTGTACTTTCCCAAGCAGTTCACGCCCACACAGTTCAATGCACTACATCCAAGGAGTGCTCAGTAAGTACCAACAATGCTGACAAATTCGACCCAAAAAACTTGGCCTTGAGCATATCTAATCACTAAAGGTCGCTTTCTGACTTCAAGCAACTTGAGTGGAAGTCGACGTGAGCTCGGAGGGAATTTTAGTTCGTTTTTCTGAAGCCAAGTTCAATCAATCGGTGGTATTTACAGAGCACTGTACTACGCACTTGGGAGGGTACAACATAACAGAGTTGACGACCCGTTCCAAGCCCACAAGGAGCTTACAGTCTAGTGAGGGAGGGGTAAATAAGAGGTACAAATGCAAGCAGAAGGGAGAGGGAGGAGAGGAAATAAGGGCTTTATCAGGGAATGGACAGGGTTGTAGAAGGAGAGTGGCGAGGTGAGGAAGGAGGAGGAAAAGTGATGGACTGCTTTAAAGCCGATGGTGAGGAGTTTCTGTTTGACGTGGAGGTGGTTGGGCGACCACCGGAGGTTATCGCGGACTGAGGAAACACGGACTGAGCGCTTCTGTTGCAAATTGATCCGGGCAACAGGATGAAGTATGGACTGGAGTGTGGAGAGAAAGAAGGCGGGGAGGTCGAGGAAGATGCTGATGCGGTAATCACGGTGTGATAGAAGTGCCTGGATTAACGGAGCAGTTTGGATGGAGAGGAAAGGGCGGATTTTAGTGATGCTGTGGAGGCAGAACCGATAGGACCTGGTGAACGACTGAACGTGTGGGTGGAATGAGAAAGGAGTCGACCAACTTGATTGATTGACCACAGTGCCACGGTTACTGACTTGTGAGATGGGAAGGATGGTGGTGTGGTCTACAGTGATGAGAAAATCGAGGGGAGAACGGTAGTAGTGACAGTAATAATAACAGCATTTACCGATCTACCAGTCGGAGCGATGAACTGAGCTTAAGTGCTTGGGAAGGTCAAGACAGAGAAACCCCACATCCCATCTAGAGGGAGTTTCCTCCAATGGGGAACAGGAATAAAAATATTTACGAAGTGAAAGGGAGGAGACCCTGTGTCCATGGTCACCCCAAACTCCCACTTCAAATGCTGATCACTACACTGTAAATTCCCAGAGGAGCCCTGCTTCTAACTGTACTTTCCCAAGAGCTCAGTACAACAAAAGACATTCACTAAGTACTGCCGACCAAAACACGTGAAGAGAGCTCTCAGACACTTCCACGTCTTTGTCTCTTCCGCCTCACTGGAGCTGAGCAGCCCCCCCGACTAACTCACCAGAGCAAACAGAATTAAAGCTCTACGCACATCATTAACAAAATAAATAGTAAATATGTACAAGTAAAATAAACAGAATAATAAATCTGTACAAATATATATACAGGTGCTCTGTTGTCTGTCTCCCCCTTCTAATAATAATAATAATGACGATGATGATGGCATTTATTAAGCACTTACTATGTGCAAAGCACCGTTCTAAGCGCCGGGGAGGTTACAAGGTGATCAGGTTGTCCCACGGGGGACTCAGTCTTCATCCCCATTTTACAGATGACGGAACCGAGGCCCAGAGGAGTGAAGTGACTTGCCCAAAGTCACACAGCTGACAATTGGAGGAGCTGGGATTTGAACAGTGCTTTGCATATAGTAAGCGCTTAATAAATGTCATCATTATCATTATTATTATTATTATTTGAACCCATGGCCTCTGACTCCAAAGCCCGGGCTCTTTCCACTGAGCCATGCTGCTTCTCCTTCTTCCAGACCACGAGCCTGTTGTTGGGTAGGGACCGCCTCTATATGTTGCTGACTTGTACTGTCCAAGTGGTTAGTACAGTGCTCTGCACACAGTAGGCGCTCAATAAATACGATTGAATGAATGAATGAATGAGCGCCTTTGCTTTACCACATCAACGACACTGTCTGGCGTTCTTCTGAGGTACTCTGAAGCAGGGTGGAAACCAGCTTAAAATAGATCCCGGCCTTCTCTGTGTTACTTCGGCAAGACCGTTCCTTATCTCTGCATCACTATTTGCAGAGTTTTGCGGAGGTGTGCCATTTGCAAAGAGGCCTGCTTGAATAAAAATGCCCTAGCACCCAGCCAAATCGTGTCTTTGAAGGACTGTGTTTCAGAAGGGGTGATGTCGAAAGTAAAAAGATCTGGAAACCTCATCGGCTCCCTGCAGGGTGGAGTTTTGGCTTCACGGACAAGTTTTCCTACAACTCCAAAGGCGCTTCGGTTCCCTTTCCAGAGAGCGCTTGCTGTCTGCTAAGCGGTCCAAGACCCCGGGCTCAGATTTCTAGACTGTGAGCCCACTGTTGGGTAGGGACCGTCTCTATTTGTTGCCAACTTGTACTTCCCAAGCGCTTAATACAGTGCTCTGCACACAGTAAGCGCTCAATAAATACGATTGATTGATTGACCCAGTCGGATTGCTCAATTTAACCGCATCCCCAGCCTGCAGTCCAAACGTTTCCCTTTCTTTTTTCTTTTTAAGGTATTTGTTAAGCGTTTACTACGAGCCAGGCACTGTTCTAAGCACTTGGGTAGATACAAATTAATCAGATTGGACGCAGGCCACATACCACACGGGACTTACAGTCTTAGAGAAGCAGCGTGGCTCAGAGGAAAGAGCCCGGGCTTTGGAGTCAGAGGTCGCGGGCTCAAACCCCTGTTCTGCCACTTGTCAGCTGTGTGACTTTGAGCAAGTCGCTTCACTTCGCTGGGCCTCAGTTCTCTCATCTGTCAAATGGGGATGAAGACTGTGAGCCCCCCCGTAGTACAACCTGATCACCTTGTAACCTCCCCAGCGCTTAGAACAGTGCTTGGCACGTAGTAAGCGCTTAACAAATGCCATCGTTATTATTGTTGTTATTATTATTAATCCTCATTTTCCAGATGAGGTCACTGAGGCCCAGAGAAATGAAGCTACTTTCCCCAGGTCACTCAGCAGATGAGTGGCAGGGCTGGAGCTGGAACCCAAATCCTTCTGGCTCCCAGGCTGGGCTCTAACCACTAGACCACTCCGACACGCAATGAATAATAGTGATGGTATTTGTTAAGCGCTTACTACGTGCGAAGCATCTAACACCACTACTGGTCAATAACGAACATCATTCTCGATTGACTGGGTGAGTGACCTACTGGCCATCCCAAAACGCCGGGAGAGTCTTCTACGGCCCTCAAGACGGTCACTAAGGGCCGTACGTGCCCTGCCCGACATGCCAACGGCCGTGCCCTCTCTTCAGGATCAGCCCGGTGCTGGCAACAGTCGGAGAGACTGAAGAAAGCTAAGGAAATGCCAGCAGTCTCGCCCGGTGGAGGATTTCCTTGGGCGACTCGGATTCTGCTGCCCAAAGGGGGTGGCTATAAGAAGGGAGGGAGAAAAGTCAACTCGACGTGGCTGGCCCGTGCCCTGGGAGACTCAAAGGGTGGCAGAGATGCCTTGTGGATAGAGCCCGGGAGTCAGAAGGACGTGGGTTCTCAGCCCGGCTCTGCCACTTGTCGGCTGTGTGACCTCGGCCAAGTCACTGCGCTTCTCTGGGCCTCAGTTCCCTCACCTGTCAAATGGGGAGTAAGACTGTGAGCCCCATGTGGGGCACGGACACTATCCAACCTGATTAGCTTCTATCCCGCGCAGCGCTTAGCAGAGTGCCTGGCACATAGTGCTTAGGAAATATCAAACTGAAAAGCATTCAAGGGCTCTCTGACCTTTCCTTGTTGACTGACTGACTCCTTAAGTGGTCCCTCGGTTTCATTTGTGCCTCAGTTCCCTCATCTGTAAAATGGGGATTGAGACTGTGCGCCCCACGTGGGACGGGGACTGTGTCCAACCTGATTTTCTTGTAAGTATCCCAGCGCTTAGTAAGGTGCCTGGAGCATAAAAAGTGCTTCATGGAGACCACGATTATTATTACTAGTTCCCGGGTGCCCCCTTCTCGTCGGATGCCGAGGCAGAGTCTCGAACAATTAAGTCCGGAGATGATGTCAACTTACTTCCTCCTCACCTCGCCACAGCTGTGCAGGCGAGGGGGGGGTGGGGGGGTTTGGGATGGGTGTACTTGTGTGTGTGTGTTTGTGTGTATATATCTATAGCTATATATCAATATCAATCTATCTATCTATATATAGAAGCAGCGTGGCTCAGTGGAAAGAGCCCGGGCTTTGGAGTCAGAGGTTAGAGGTTCAAATCCCGGCTCCGCCAATTGTCAGCTGTGTGACTTTGGCCAAGTCATTTCACTTCTCTGGGCCTCAGTCACCTCATCTGGAAAATGGGGATTAAGGCTGTGAGCCCCGCATGGGACAACCTGATCACCTTGTATCCTCCCCAGCGCTTGGAAAAGTGGTCTGCACATAGTAAGCGCTTGATAGATGCCATCATTATTATTATTTTATATATATATATATATATATACACACACACATATATATCTATCCATCTATCTATATATATATAGATAGATAGATACACACACACACACACATATATATATATATATAGAAGCAGCGTGGCTCAGTTGAAAGAGCCCGGGCTTGGGAGTCAGAGGTCACGGGTTCTAATTCCAGTTCCGCCACTTGTCAGCTGTGTGACTTTAGGCAAGTCACTTCACATCTCTGGGCCTCAGTTCCCTCATCTATAAAATGGGGATGAAGACTATGAGCCCCATGTGGGACAACTTGATCACCTTGTATCTCCCCCAGCGCTTAGAACAGTGCTTTGCACGTAGTAAGCGCTTAACAAATACCATCATTATTATTATAATGTAATATTATTATATACATTGTAACCTCCCCAGTGCTAAGAACACTGCTTTACACACAGTAAGCACTTAAATACCATCATTATTATTATTAAAATATAGTAATACATTATATATATTGTAAGCCCCCCAGTGCTTAGAACAGTGCTTTGCACACAGTAAGCGCTTAGTAAATGCTATCATTAATAACAATAATAATGACGGCATTTATTGAGTGCTTACTATGTGCAAAGCACTGTACTAAGCACTGGGGAGGTTACAAGGTGATCAGGTTGTCCCATGGGGGGGGGCTCACAGTCTTAATCCCCATTTATGAGGTAACTGAGGCCCAGAGAAGTGAAGTGGCTTGCCCCAGATCACGCAGCGGACAAGTGGCGGAGCTGGGATTAGAACTCGGCTCCTCCCGCCTCCGAGGCCCGGGCTCTTTCCACTAGGCCTTGCTACTTAAGCGTGGAGGCTCGGCCAGGGATGGGAGTGGGGGATGATACAGGTGGGGCCCGGAGACATAAGCCTCGCCCACCACACCCAAACCAGCGTGGCTCAGTGGAAAGAACTCGGGCTTTGGAGTCAGAGGTCATAGGTTCAAATCCCGGCACCGCTGATTGCCGGCTGTGTGGCTTTGGGCAAGTCACTTCACTTCCCTGGGCCTCAGTTCCCTCATCTGGAAAATGGGGATGATGACTGTGAGCCCCCTGTGGGACAACCTGATCACCTTGTAACCTCCCCAGCACTTAGAACGGTGCTTGGCACATAGTAAGCGCTTAATAAATGCCATCATTATTATTATTATAAGTCAACTTGGCCGACATCGCCCTCAAACGAGGCAGGCGACGGCAGTGAGGCAGGCCACGCTGTAATCATCTTTAATTACCTCTCCGTGCGGTGCCCTGATGTCTGCGAGAGCTCAGGAGCTTCATAGCCGCAGGCTGAGCACATACTATGTGCTTAAAAAATACCACAATTATTATTAGTGACTCTCAGGATAAGGCGCAGATAATTTCAACGCAAACACATCTCAGTGACCTGCTGGAATCACACTTTTTCTTTGTTCATTCATTCAATCACATTTATTAAGCGCTTACTATGTGCAGAGCACTGTACTAAGCGCTTGGGAAGTCCAAGTCGGCAACATATAGAGACGGCCCCTACCCAACAACAGGCTCACAGTCTAGAAGGGGGGGACAGACAACAAAACAGAACACTTGGCAGGCGCCCAACAAAAACCAGCATTACTTAGCACTCATTCATTCATTCAATTGTATTTATTGAGCGCTTACTGTGTGCAGGGCACTGTACTAAGCGCTTGGGAAGTCCAAGTCGGCAACAGATAGAGCCGGTCCCTACGCGACAACGGGCTCCCAGTCTAGAAGGGGGAGACGGACAACAGAACGAAACACGCGGACAGGTGTCAAGTCGTCAGAACAAATAGAATTAAAGCTAGATGCACATCATGAACAAAATAAACAGAATAGCAAATATGTGCAAGTAAAACAGAGTAATAAATCCGTACAAATATATATACAGGTGCTGTGGGGAGGCGAAGGAGGTAGGGCGAGGGGGATGGGAAGGAGCCCGTTTCTAGACTGTGAGCCCGCTGTTGGGTAGGGACCGTCTCTATATGTTGCCAACTTGGAGACCTGGATGAAGTCAATTCATTCATTGTCATATTTATTGAGCGCTTACTGTGTGCAGAGCACTGTACTAAGCGCTTCCCGGCTCCGCCACACGCCCGCTGTGCGACCTTGGGTAAATCGCTTCTCTGGGTCTCCTCTGTAAAATGGGGATACAGACTGAGCTCCATGTGGTAATCAATGTCCAACCGGATTACCTCGTTTCTACATCCCGGTGCTCAGAACAGTGCTTGGCACATAATCAATCAATCAATCAATCGTATTTATTGAGCGCTTACTGTGTGCAGAACACTGTACTAAGCGCTTGGGAAGTACAAGTTGGCAACATATAGAGACGGTCCCTACCCAACAGTGGGCTCACAGTCTAGAAGGGGGAGACAGAGAACAAAACCAAACATCTTAACAAAATAAAATAAATAGAATAGATATGTACAAGTAAAATAAATAGAGTAATAAATCCGTACAAACATATATACATATATACAGGTGCTGTGGAGAAGGGAAGGAGGTAAGATGGGGGGGATGGAGAGGGGGAGGAGGGGGAGAGGCAGGAGGGAGCTCAGTGTGGGAAGGCCTCCTGGAGGAGGTGAGCTCTCAGTAGGGCCTTGAAGGGAGGAAGAGCCGCTAGCTTGGCGGATGTGGGGAGGGAGGGCATTCCAGGCCCGGGGGAGGACGTGGGCCGGGGGGTCGACGGCGGGACAGGCGAGAACGAGGCCCGGTGAGCAGATTAGCGGCAGAGGAGCGGAGGGTGCGGGGTGGGCTGGAGAAGGAGAGAAGGGAGGTGAGGGAGGAGGGGGCGAGGGGATGGATGGACAGCCTTGAAGCCCAGGGTGAGGAGATTCTGCCTGATGCGCAGATTGATTGGTAGCCACTGGAGATTTTTGAGGAGGGGAGTAACATGCCCAGAGCGTTTCTGGACAAAGACAATCCAGGCAGCGGCGTGAAGTATGGATTGAAGTGGGGAGAGACAAGACACGTGTGAGCGAACACGAGAGAAAAACACAAGCCCAAAGCCCAGGACCGTGGACAATTTCTCTCCCTCCCTTCGAAGCCTTACTGAAGGCCTGTCTCCTCCAAGAGGCCTTCCCTGCTAAGCCCCCCCTTCCTCTCCTCCCACTCCCTTCTGCATCGCCCTGACTTGCTCCCTTTATTTATTTAGGAGAAGCCGCGTGCCTCCGTGGAAAGAGCCCCGGCTTTGGAGTCTGAGGTCACGGGTTCGAATCCCAGCTCCGCCAACTGTCAGCTGGGTGACTTTGGGCAAGTCACTTCACTGGGCCTCAGTTACCTCATCTGGAAAATGAGGATTAAGACTGTGAGCCCCCGTGGGACAACCAGCGTGGCTCAGTGGAAACAGCACGGGCTTTGGAGTCAGAGGCCATGGGTTCAAGTCCCGGCTCCGCCATTTAATAATAATAATAATAATGGCATTTATTAAGCGCTTACTAAGTGCAAAGCATTGTTCTAAGCGCTGGGGAGGTTACAAGGTGATCAGGTTGTCCCACGGGGGGCTCACAGTCTTCATCTCCATTTTACAGATGAAGTAACTGTGGCCCAGAGACGTGAAGTGGCTTGCCCAAAGTCACACAGATGACAGTCGGCGGAGCCGGGATTTGAACCCACGACCTCTGACTCCAAAGCCCGGGCTCTTTCCACTGAGCCACGCTGCTTCTCCAAGCATCTGTCAGCTGTGTGACTTTGGGCAAGTCACTTCACTTCTCTGGGCCGCAGTTCCCTCATCTGTAAAATGGGGATGAAGACTGTGAGCCCCCCGTGGGACAACCTGATCACCTTGTAACCTCCCCAGCACTTAGAACAGTGCTTGGCACATAGTAAGCACTTAATAAATGCCATCATTATAATTATTATTCACCCCCCCAACCCCACAGCACTCATGTCCATATCTGTCATTGATTTATTTCTAGTAATGTCTGTCCCCCCGTAAGCTCGTTGTGAGAGGGGAATGTGTCTGTAACATTGTTGCGTTGTCCTCTCCCAAGCGTTTAGTACAGTAAGCGCTCGATAATTACGACTGACCGACGGGACTGGGATTCAGGAGGCCCGGGCGCTAATCCCAGCTCTGGCCCGGGCCTCACTGTGCCTCTCCGGGAAATGGGGCCACAATCCCTGCTCAGGGAGGGATCGCGTCCGATCTGCCCATCATCTGTGTTCGGCGGGGAGGCTGCCCTCGATGCCATAATCATTACTACTGACTCACGAGGCCTCCGCTCCGGACGAGCCCGGAAAACAGGAAAATCGTGCCTTTTCTCCCGGGAGATTTGGGGGGGAGATGACACTGGAAAAACAATGGCAGTGGAGGGTCCTGATCCACTTATTTTATTTTATCCACTTATAAAGAGCCCCCAGAGGCTAACTTTCCATACCTCAGAAACAAATGAAAGGTATTGCCACCCCTAAAGTCACTGCCGGGTTGTAAAATGCTTCATAAGAGTTTCCATGGGACATTTTACAACTGTTTTCCCCGGCCCTTGTCTATTTGCAATAATGAAAGAGAGGAAATCGCCTCTTTCATCTCATCTCTATCCTCGTTCCGTCCCGCAGGATGCTTTCCCCCAGCACAGTCACAATAACAACTAAAAAACCGTGGCGTTTGTTAAGCGCTTGCAGGCTGGTCGCGACTCTGGCTGACCCAATCCTTTTCTGTTCTGGTGTTTAAGCGCTTTGCCAGGCACTGTTAATAATAATAATAATAATAAAAATAATAATAATAGCATTTATTAAGCGCTTACTATGTGCAAAGCACTGTTCTAAGCGCTGAGGAGGTTACAAGGAGATCAGGTTGTCCCACAGGGGGCTCACAGTCTTCATCCCCATTTTACAGATGAGGTAAAGTTAAGAAGTTAAGTGACTTTCCCAAAGTCACACAGCGGACAATTGGCGGAGCCAGGATTTGAACCCATGACCTCTGACTCCAAAGCCACGCTCTGGCTTTGGAACTCTGGCTCTTTCCACTGAGCCACTCTGCTTCTCTCTGAGTGCTGGGGTAGAGAAGCAGCATGGCTCATTGGAAAGAGCCTGGGCTTTGGAGTCAGAGGTCATGGGTTCAAATCCCGGCTCCGCCACTTGTCAGCTGTGTGACTTTGGGCAAGTCACTTCACTGGGCCTCAGTTACCTCATCTGTCAAATGGGGATTATGACTGTGAGCCCCCGTGGGACAACCAGCGTGGCTCAGTGGAAAGAGCCCGGGCTTTGGAGTCAGAGGTCATGGGTTCAAATCCCGGCTCCGCCACTTGTCAGCTGTGTGACTTTGGGCAAGTCACTTCACTTCTCTAGGCCTCAGTGACCTCATCTGTAAAATGGGGATGAAGACTGTGAGCCCCCCGTGGGACAACCTGATCACCTTGTAACCTCTCCAGCGCTTAGAACAGTGCTTTGCACATAGTAAGCGCTTAATAAATGCCATTATGAGAAACTGATCACCTTGTAACCTCCCCAGCGCTTAGAACAGTGCTTTGCACATGGCAAGCGCTTAATAAATGCCATCATTATTATTACCATGAAGCAGTATGGCTCAGTGGAAAGAGCCCGGGCTTGGGAGTCAGAGGTCATGGGTTCTAATCCCGGCTCTGCCACATGTCTGCTGTGTGACCTTGGGCAAGTCACTTCACTTTTCTAAGCCTCAGTTCCCTCATCTGTAAAATGGAGATTAAGACTGTGAGCCCCACATGGGACAACCTGATCACCTTGCATCCCCCCAAGCACTTAGAACAGTGCTCTACACATAGTAAGCGCTTAACTATTATTATTATTATTACTATTATTACTATTACTATATTATATTAATATATTACTATTAATAGTAATAATATATTACTTTTATTATACTACTACTATTATTACTATTATTATTATTATTAACGCCATTACTATTATTATTATACAAGCAAATCAGGTTGGACATTGACCCTGTCGTCCCCCATGGGGCTCACAATCTTAATCCCCCTTTCACAGATGAGGCAACTGAGGCCCGGAGAGGTGAAGTGATTTGTCACAGAGCCAGGTATTTTACACTCCCAGGCCGGTTGAACCACGCTGCTTCTCAGCCTTGATGTCAGGACTCCATTTCATTCATTCATTCATTCAATCGTATTTATTGAGCGCTTACTGTGTGCAGAGCACTGTACTAAGCGCTTGGGGAGTCCAAGTTGGCAACATATAGTGACGGTCCCTACCCAACTGTGGGCTCACAGTCTAGACTCCAGCCTGGAACCTTAGGTCTACACAACTGGCCGCTGACTCGTTTCCAAACTGCCAGTTTTATGCGGCCATTAAAAAACCCACCGCGGTTGGGTTTTTCCACAACAGCCGTTTTCCCGATAGTCTCTGGGAGCGAACTCCAGAAGAAAAGTCAAATATCAGGTCCCGTGTCCTGTACAACTCAAGCGGGTGATAATAATAATAATAACGGTATTTGTTAAGCGCTTGCTATGTGCCAAGCACTGTTCTAAGCGCCGCTGGGGGGGATACAAGGTGATCAGGTTGTCCCACGTGGGGCTCACAGTCTTCACCCCCACTTTACAGATGAGATAACTGAGGCCGGGGAAGTGAAGTGACTTGCCCAAGGTCACGCAGCTGATAAGTGGCAGAGCCGGGATTAGAACCCATGACCTTGGACTCCCAAGCCCGGGATCTTTCCGCTGAGCCACACTGCTTTATTTGGGGGCATCAAATCAAGGCCCTATCAGAGGCACCTGGCGAACCCCACTTTAGCGATTCCCCAGATTCGTCTCTCCAGCCTCCCGTCTTCCCAGTGCTTTGAACAGTGCTTTGCACATAGTAAGCGCTTAATAAATGCCATCATTATTATTATATTATTCCCAGCAGCAAGCTATTTTGGGTTCATCTCCCCTGACTGGACCGTGAGCCCCCCAAATCGCTTTTGGGTTGGGGGGTGTTTCTGCGGAGCCAGGAAATGCCAGGAGCGCTTAAATGAGGGCTCCGTCACCAGTCGATAATAATAATAATCTTAATAATAACATCATCATCATCATCATCAATCGTATTTATTGAGCGCTTACTATATGCAGAGCACTGTACTAAGCGCTTGGGAAGTATAAATTGGCAACATATAGAGACAGTCCCTACCCAACAGTGGGCTCACAGTCTAAAAGGGGGAATAGTAATTATGGTATTTGTTAAGCGCTTACTATGTGGCAAGCACTTCGATAGATACAAGGTAATCAGACTGCCCCACGTGGGGCTCACAGTCTTCATCCCCATTTTACAGATGAGGTAACTGAGGCCCAGAGAAGTTAAGCGGCTCGCCCAAGGTGACACAGCAGAGAAGTGGCGGAGTCGGGATTAGAACCCACGGCCTCTGACTTCCAAGGCCGGGCTCTTTCATTCATTCATTCACTTAGTCGTATTTACTGAGCGCTTACTGTGTGCAGAGCACTGTACTACACGCTCTATACTACAGAGCCCGGACCTAGGAGTAGGAAGGATCTGGGTTCTAAGCCTGACTCTGCCACCCATCAGCTGTGTGACCTTGGGGGAGTCACTTCGCCTCTCTGGACCTCAGTTCGCTCATCTGTAAAATGGGGGTTAAGACTGTGAGCCTCATGGGGGATAGGGACTGTGTCCAACCTGAGCTACCCCGCTCAGTGGAAAGAGCCCGGGTTTGGGAGTCTGAGGTCATGGGTTCAAATCCCGGCTCTGCCGCTTGTCAGCTGTGTGACTTTGAGCAAGTCACTTCACTTCTCTGTGCCTCAGTCCCCTCATCTGGAAAATGGGGATTGAGACTGTGAGCCCCACATGGGACAACCTGATCACCTTTGTATCCATCCATTCATTCAATCGTATGTATTGAGCGCTTACTGTGTGCACAGCACTGTACTAAGCGCTTGGGAAGTACAAGCTGGCAACATTCATTCGTTCAATTGTACTGAGCGCTTACTGTGTGCAGAGCACTGGACTGAGCGCTTGGGAAGTACAAGTTGGTAACATACAGAACATATATGTTGGCAACATATAGAGACAGTCCCTACCCAACAACGGGCTCACAGTCTAGAACAGTGCTTCGCACATAGTAAGTGCTTAACAAATGCCATTATTATTATTATTATTACCCTAGCATTTAGAACAGTGTTCGAAACATAGTATGCGCTTTACAAATACCATTATTATTATTTGTTGGGAGGCTTTCAGGTGCAGAGCGCTGAGCTCAGTGCTTGGGAGCGGCCCGTACAGTTAGAAGACACAGTCCCCGCCCTCAGGGAGCTAATAGTCTAGCTCTCTCCCTACACCCAAATTTCCCGGTTCGCTTCAGTCCGGCAACTAAAACTCGCCTTAACTCGTCTTAACATGAACCATCAAGTCAGCCCACATTCCCATCCCATCCCTCCTTGGCCATTACAAACGTAACCGGAATTGAAAGGGCTTGAATGCTTTCTCTGTACACAGACGCGGATTTTCGGACGGACAGCAAACTCTGGCGCACCCGCCCAGCGCCTCCCCCTTGCTAAAATCCAAACATCTGGGCCTCGAACCCAGATTCCCGTATTTCCAACCACTGCCAATCGAAGCCACGCCGGGTTGGCCAATCTGACGGGCAGGCCGGCTACCGCGGCCCATCGGAACCGCGAAAGGCGGTAAAGACGCTCCAGTTGGTCGGGGGGGGAAACCGAGTCACGGAGCGGCCAACGAGAGCGATAAATACGTTACTCTTTCTCGGGCCCTGGGAAAGTCTGGGGGAAAGAGGCCGGGAGGCGGGGTGGATGGAAACAGAGAGAACAAACGGCTACCGGAGTAAGCCCGTCTCCTGCTACAAGGCCAAGGTCGGCCCGTGCCGACAGGATGCCCGCCCACGATTTTGTTTCGAGAATAAAGAGGCCCGAACAGGGAGGGGAAGCCACAGATAAACTGATCTGCAATCTTGAAACTTATCCCGCAAACTTCTGCGGCGATGCTTATTACGAGCTCCAAGTGGCTAAAACGCCGTAGCGGACGATTCATTCATTCATTCAATCGTATTTATTGAGCGCTTACTGTGTGCGGAGCACTGGGCTGAGCGCTTGGGAAGTACAAGTTGTCAACATCTAGAGACGGTCCCCAGTCTAGAAGACTTCTCTGTGCCTCTGTCCCCTCATCTGGAAAATGGGGATTAAGACTGTGAGCCCCATGTGGGACAACCTGATCACCTTGTATCCTCCCCAGCGCTTAGAACAGTGCTTTGCACTTAGTAAGCGCTTAACAAATGCCATCGTCATCATTATTATTATAGAGATTAATTCATTCATTCAATCGTATTTACACAGCAAGCGCTGCGCTTCTCTGGGCCTCAGTGCCCTCATCTGGAAAATGGGGATGAAGACTGGGAGCCCCCCCACCGTGGGACCACCTGATCACCTTGTAGCCTCCCTGGCGTTTAGATCAGTGCTTTGCACATAGAAAGCATTTAATGAATACGTTTGTACATATTTATTACTCTATTTTACTTGTACATATTTGTTCTATTTATTTTATTTTGTTAATATGTTTTGTTGTCTGTCTCATTGAATGAATGAATGAATTTACTGAGAGCTTACTGTGTGTGCAGAGTACTATCAATCAATCAATCAATCAATCGTATTTATTGAGCGCTTACTATGTGCAGAGCACTGTACTAAGCGCTTGGGAAGTACAAATTGGCAACACATAGAGACAGTCCCTACCCAACAGTGGGCTCACAGTCTAAAACAGTACTAAGCGATTGGTCCCTGACCCGCATAGGGCTCATAGTCTTAATCCCCATTTTCCAGAGGAGGGAACTGAGGCCTTAATCCCCATTTTCCAGAGGAGGGAACTGAGGCCCAGAGAAGTGACGTGACTCACCCAAGGTCGCACGGCAGACAAGCGGCGGAGCCGGGATCAGAACCCCAGTCCTTCTGACTCCGAGGCCTGGGCTCTACCCATTAGACCACACAGCCTCTCTCCTTCTTGACGTTGAGCGCATCCCTGTCCAATCTGTTGATCTTGTGTCTGCCTCAGCGCTGAGCCGAGTGCTTAGCACATAGCCAGGGCTTACTAGATAACGCCAACTATTAAAGAACCGTGACTCCGAGCCGAGAACCGGCAGGGCGAGAAATTCAGACATTCCAGTAACGGGCTGTCAGCTCTCCCAGGCCCTCGCATACCTTGGCGATAAAATCAATCAATCAATCAATCAATCGTATTTATTGAGCGCTTACTGTGTGCAGAGCACTGTACTAATACCCTGGGAAGAATCAACACCCTCCGAAGGATCTCCTTCACAATCCACAACCACCGGCCAGGACCAAACCGATACAACTTACGTGATAAACCACATCCAAAACCGATTCGGTCAGCTGTGTTACTTTGGGCAAGTCACTTTGCTTCTCTGGGCCTCAGTGCCCTCATCTGGAAAATGGGGATGAAGACTGGGAGCCCCCCTTCCCCCCCCCCCCACCCCCGTGGGACCACCTGATCACCTTGTAGCCTCCCCGGATTTAGAACAGTGCTTTGCACATAGAAAGCATTTAATAAATACGTTTGTACATATTTACCACTCTATTTTACTTGTACATATTTGTTCTATTTATTTTATTTTGTTAATGTGTTTTTTTTTATTGTCTGTCTCCCCCTTCTAGACTGTGAGCCCGCTGTGGGGTAGGAACCGTCTCTATATGTTGCCAACTTGTCCTTCCCAAGCGCCTAGTCCAGTGCTCTGCACACATTAAGCGCTCAATAAATACAATTGAATGAATGAATGAATTTATTACCCGATTTTACTTGTATATGTTTATTCTATTTATTTTATTTTGTTAATATGCTTTGTTTTATTGTCTGTCTCCCCCTTTAAGACTGTGAGCCCACTGTTGGGTAGGAACCGTCTCTATATGATGCCAACTTGTCCTTCCCAAGCGCCTAGTCCAGTGCTCTGCACACATTAAGCGCTCAATAAATACAATTGAATGAATGAATGAATTTATTACCCAATTTTACTTGTATATGTTTATTCTATTTATTTTATTTTGTTAATATGCTTTGTTTTATTGTCTGTCTCCCCCTTTAAGACTGTGAGCCCACTGTTGGGTAGGAACCGTCTCTATATGATGCCAACTTTTACTTCCCAAGCACTTAGTACAGTGCTCTGCACACAGTAAGCGCTCAATAAATACGATTGAATGAACTTATTACTCTATTTATTTTACTTGTACATATTTATTCTATTTATTTTATTTTGTTAATATGGTTTTTTTTTATTGTCTGTCTCCCCCTTCTAGACTGTGAGACCGCAGTTGGGTAGGGACCATCTCTATATGTTGCCAACTTGTACCTCCCAAGCGCTTAGTACAGTGCTCTGCACACAGTAAGCGCTCAGTAAATACAACTGAATGAATGAATGAATAAATGACACCATTATTATTATTATTAAACACTATCCCCCTGGGGGGAAATAACCTAAAATATACAAATCGCCCTTTTTGCTCCCAGCCCCATAGCACTTAATAATAATAATGATTCATTCAATCGTATTTACTGAGTGCTTACTGTGTGCAGAGCACTGTACTAAGCGCTTAAGTGAATATTATGTGCCAAGCACTGTTTTAAACACTGGGCAATACAAGGTAATCAGGTGGTATCACATGGGGCTCACAGCCTCAATCCCCATTTTAAAGATGAGGGAACTGAGGCCCAGAGAAGGGAAGTGACTTGTCCAAGGTCTCACAGCAGACAAGTGGCAGAGCCGGGATCAGAACCCAGGTCCTCTGCTTCCCAAGTCCGTGCTCTTGCCGCTAGGCCGTACGGCTTATGTCCATATCTGCAATTTATTGATTTCTGTTAATGTCTGTCTCCCCCTCTAGACTCCAAGCTCGTTGTGGGCAGGGAATGTGTCCATTTATCGTTGTGTTGTACTTTCCCAAGCGCTTAGTACAGTGCTCTGCACACAGCAAGCGCTCAGTAAATACCACTCCCTGACAAATTGCACCCCATTTTCACCCAGGGCCCCACAGTCAGTCTTTGCAAATGCCCAGTTGCCCCAATATCATCATCATCAATCGTATTTATTGAGCGCTTACTGTGTGCAGTGCTATTTACTGAGCGCCTACGGTATGCAGAGCAAGGACTACGTTTACTACCCACCTGTGTATTTTTCTACCTGCGCTCAGTACAGCGCTCAGCACGCGGTGAAGCGCTTAATACTATTACTACTACGACTACGAAGCGCTTGGGAGAGAACCACAGTTCAACAGGGTGAGCACCTTATTGATCGCTTTTAGAAATAGGGTAGAAAAAATGCTAAAAAATGGGAAATTCCCTCTGTCCGGGCCGTTTACCCAAGAAATTACAATCGGGGGCAGTAATGTGGGGTAGGGTCATTCAAGAAATGACTGATGTAGGAACGGTTTGATACGACAATTGCTCATTCATTCAATCGAGCGGTTACTGTGTGCAGGGCACTGTACTAAGCGCTTGGGAAGGGACAAATCGGCAATGGACAGAGAGTCATCCTTTCGTTGGGGGGAGCAAAAACGGTGAGTTGGACCCGGGAGAAGGAGTGGTGGCTTGACAGCATTTCCACAGGACTGAAAGTTCGTTACGGGCAGGGAACCTGTCTGCTAATTAATAATAATAATAATAATAATGATGGCATTTATTAAGCACTTACTATGTGCCAAGCACTGTTCTAAGTGCTGGGGAGGTTACAAGGTGATCAGGTTGTCCCACGGGGGGCTCACCGTCTTCATCCCCATTTTACAGATGAGTTAACTGAGGCACAGAGTTCTGTTGTATTGTACTCTCGTGAGTGCTTAGTATAGATATTATTACCTCTGTACATAATAAGCGCTCAATAAATAGCGCTGATTGACTGATTCAAGCTGCCTTTCTACTCTGCAACCTTGTCTCCATCCTCTGTGGCCAATCTGTACTTCCCAAGCGCTTAGTCCAGTGCTCTGCACACGGTAAGTGCTCAATAAATACGACTGAATGAATGAATCCTTTTAGCTGATGAAGACAAGAGCGGTCCCAAAGACGAGGACGACGAAGAACCTCTCCCACCCACCAAAATCTGGCAAGTACGATTCTGTTGTGTCGTGCTCTCCCAGGCGCTCAGTACAGTGCTCTGCACAAAGTCAGCGCTCAATAAATACCACTGATTGATTGATTGAGGGGTTCTTTCCAAAGAGTTCCAGAGAAAGTGGAGATTTTTAAATACTAGAAACTCTCATTTAGCCAGAACGCCAAAAAGACCATTTCCTTATCGACCCCATTGGGTGGAAAAAAAAAAAAAAAATTCTAATGCTTTCCTGCAAGTGGGAAGCAGTGTGGCCCAGTGGATAGATCATGGAGCCGGGGATCAGAAGGACTTGGGTTCTAATTCTGCCTCCGCCACTTTTCGGCTGTACGTCCTTGGGCCAGTCACTTCTCTGTGCCTCACCTGTAAAATCAATCAGTGGTATGTGCAGAGCACAGTAATAATAATAATAATAAGGATGATGATGATGATGGCATTAGCACAGTAATAATAATAATGATGATGATGATGGTAAGCGCATAATAATAATAATAATAATAATAATAATAATAATAATAATAATAATGGTATTAAGCGCTATGTGCCAAGCACTGTTCAAAGCGCTGAATACTAAGCGACTGGGACAGTACAATACAACAGAATTAGCAGATACGTTCCCTGCCCACAACGAGTTTACAATCTAGAGGGGATTAAAATGGGGATGAAGACTGTGAGCCCCATGTGGGACAGGGACCGTGTCCAACCTGATTTAGCTTCTGTCTACCCCAGTGCTTAGTACAGTGCCTGGCATATATAGTAAGCGCTTCATAATAATGATAATGATGGGATTTGTCAAGCGCTTACTATATGCCAAGCACTGTTCTAAGCGCTGAGATGGATACAAGGTAATCAGGTTGTCCCACATGGGGCTCACGGTTTTAATCCCCATTTTATAATAATGATGATGACGGCATTTATTAAGCACTTACTATGTGCCAAGCACTGTTCTAAGCGCTGGGGGGGATACAAGGCGATCAGGTTGTCCCACGGGGGGCTCACAGTCTTCATCCCCATTTTCCAGATGAGGGAACTGAAGCACGGAGAAGTGACTTGTCCAAGGTCACACAGCAGACAGTAATAATAATTATTATTATTATAGTATTTGTTAAGTGCTTACTATGTGCCAGGCACTGTTCTAAGAGCTGGGGTAATAATAATGATAATAATAATGGCATTTGTTAAGTGCTTAGTATGTGCCAGGCACTGTTCCAAGAGCTGGGGTAGTAATAATAATAATAATAATGGCATTTGTTAAGTGCTTACTATGTGCCAGGCACTAAGCACTGGGGTAACACTACTACTACTACTAATACTAATAATAATGGTATTTGTTAAGCGCTTACTATGTGCCAAGCACTGTACTAAGTGCTGGGGAGGATATAAGGTGATCTGATTGTCCCACGTGGAGCTCACAGTTTTAATCCCAATTTTACAGAAGAGGGAACTGAGGCCCAGAGAAGTGACGTGACTAGCCCAAAATCACACAGCTGACAGTAATAATAATAATAATTCCAGTTTGTTAAGCGCTTACTATGTGCCAGGCACTGTTTTAAGCGCTGGGGCAATAACAGTAATAATAATAATAATGGCATTTATTAAGCGCTTACTATGTGCCAAGCACTGTTCTAAGCGCCGGGGAGGTTACAAGGCGATCAGGTGGTCCCACGGTGGGGGGGGGGGGGGGGCTCACAGTCTTCACCCCCATTTTACAGATGAGGGAACTGAGGCCCAGAGAAGTGAAGTGACTCGCCCAAAGTCACACAGCAATGATAGAAATAATTCTAGTTTGCCAAGCGCTCACTGTGTCCCAAGAAATGCTTTATAGGCTGGAGTAATAATACTAATAATGATGACGGGGGCATTTGTTAAGCGCTTACTATGTGCGAAGCACTGTTCTAAGCGCTGGGGGGCGGGTGGATAGAGGGTGATGAGGTTGTCCCGGGTGTGTGTGGGGGGGGTGTCTGTGCCTCAGTTCCCTCATCTGTAAAATGGGGATTAAATCTGTGAGCCCCACGAGGGACAACCTGATCACCTTGTAACCTCCCCGGCGCTTAGAACAGTGCTTGGCACGTAGTAACTGCTTAATAAATGCCAGTATTATGATGATGATGATGATGAGTGCGTCCCGGGTGAGGGGTGGGAGCGTTGTGTGCGGCGCAGGGTGTCTCTCACCTGTCCCGCGCAGCCCGCGCCCGCCATGGCGCCCTTCGCCTCACGCCGGTCCCGACCGGACCCCACCGGACCGGACCGGACGCCCCCGGACTGCACGAGCCGCCGCGCCACGCCCGACACCCGATTGGCCTCTGCCCCAAGGCCACGCCCCCCGCCACCCGATTGGCCGTCGCCCCTCGGACACGCCCCTCCCGCCACTCGATTGGCCGCAGACCCCGGGCCACGCCCCCCTGCATCGCTAACCATCCGATTGGTCGTCGCCCCTAGGCCACGCCCCTCCCGCCATCCGATTGGCCGCCGTCCGTGGGCCACGCCCCCTTCGCCATCCGATTGGCTCTGCTCCCCAGGCCACGCCCCTCCAGCCATCCGATTGGCCTCCGCCCCCGGGCCATGCCCCTCCTGCCTCCCTAACCATCCGATTGGTCTCCGCCCCTAGGCCACGCCCCTCCCGTCATCCGATTGGCCGCCGCCCCTGGGCCACGCCCCTCCTGCCTCGCTAACCCTCCGATTGGCCCGCGGACGCTAGGCCACGCCCCTCCCACCATCCGATTGGCCCCCACCTTCTAGACTATGAGCCTACTGTTGGGTAGGGACCGTTTCTATACGTTGCCAACTTGTACTTCCCACGCCCCTCCTGCCTCACTCACCCTCCGATTGGCCGCCGTCCCTCCCGCCATCCGATTGGCCCCTGCTCCCCAGACCCCGCCCCTCCCGCCACCCGATTGGTCCCCGCCCCTCCCGCCCACCTCCCGCTAGCCTATCACGAACGTCCGCTGGGCCCCCGTGCTCCCTCTAACCCCGCGCCCTCCTGGAGGGAGTCCCACATTCATTCATTCTTCATTCATTCATCCATCCATCCATTCATTCATTCATTCATCCATCCTTTCATAATTCATTTCATTCAATCTTATTTATTGAACGCTTACTGTGTGCCGAGCACTGTACTAAGCGCTTGACATGCATAATTATACTAATAATAATGATGGTATCTGTTCATTCAGTCATTCATGGCTCAGTGGAAATAGCACAGGCTTTGGAGTCAGAGGTCATGGGTTCAAATCCCAACTCCCCCAGCGGTCAGCTGTGTTACTTTGGGCAAGTCACTTCACTTCTCTGGGCCTCAGTGCCCTCATCTGTCAAATGGGGATGAAGACTGGGAGGCCCACAGGGGAAAGCCTGATGACCTCGTAACCTCCCCAGCGCTTAGAACAGTGCTTTCCACATAGTAAGCGCTTAATAAATGCCATCATTATCATCTACTCAATCGTATTTATAGAGTGCTTACTGCTTGCAGGGCACTGTACTAAGCACTTGACATGCATAATTATACTAATAATAATGACGGTATTTGTTCACTCAGTCATTCGTGGCTCAGTGGAGATAGCACAGGCTTTGGAGTCAGAGGTCATGGGTTCAAATCCCAGCTCCCCCAGTTGTCAGCTGCGTGACTTTGGGCAAGTCACTTCACTTCTCTGGGCCTCAGTTCCCTCATCTGTCAAATGGGGATGAAGACTGGGAGCCCCCCGTGGGACAACCTGATCACCTTGTAACCTCCCCAGCGCTTAGAACACTGCCTTGCACATAGTAAGCGCTTAATAAATGCCAGTATTATTATTACCCATTCAATCGTATTTTCTGAGCGCTTACTGTGTGCAGAGCACTGGACTAAGTGAAGCGACTCGCCCAGGACCACACGTGGGACGTGGCGGAGCCGGAATTAGAACCCGGGTCCTTCTGACGTCCGGGCCCGGGCTCTACCCACTAGGCCACACTGCTTCTCAAGGGACAAGAGTCGGACCAGCTGGACACCAGGCTGTCCGTGTCGTGTGAACCTCCCCGCGCCACGGAGGGATAGTGAGCCCGTTGTTGGGTAGGGACCGTCTCTAGATGTTGCCGACTTGTACTTCCCAAGAGCTTAGGGAGAAAGGAAGTGACTCGCCCAAAGTCACAGAGCTGACAACTGGGGGAGCCGGGATTTGAACCCATGACCTCTGACTCCAAAGCCTGTGCTATTTCCACTGAGCCACGAATGACTGAACAAATATCATTATTATTGGTATAATTATGCACATCAAGCGCTTAGTACGCACGCAGTCAGCGCTCAATAAATACGATTGACTAGATAATAATAATAATGGCATTTATCAAGCGCTTACTATGTGGAAAGCACCGTTCTAAGCGCTGGGGAGGTTACAAGGTGATCGGGTTGTCCCACGGGGGGCTCCCAGTCTTCATCCCCATTTGACAGATGAGGGAACTGAGGCCCAGAGAAGTGAAGTGACTTGCCCAAAGTCACACAGCTGACAACTGGGGGAGCTGGGATTTGAACCCATGACCTCTGACTCCAAAGCCTGTGCTATTTCCACTGAGCCACGAATGGCTGAATGAACAAACACCATCATTATTATTAGCATAATTATTAGTATAATTATTAGTAGTATAATTATATGATATATTAGTATAATTATTAGTATAATGAACAAATACCACCATTATTATTAGTATAATTATTAGTATTATTAGTATAATTATATAATATATAATTAGTATAATTATTAGTATAATGAACAAATACCATCATTATTATTAGTATGATTATTAGTGTTATTAGTATACTTATTATTAGTATAATTATATAATTACATAATTGGTATAATTATTAGTATAATGAACAAATACCATCATTATTATTGGTATAATTATGCATATCAAGCACTTAGTACAGTGCTCCACACGCAGTCAGCGCTCAATAAATACGATTGAATAGATAATAATTACAATAATGGCATTTATTAAGCGCTTACTATGTGCAAAGCACCGTTCTAAGCGCTGGGGAGGTTACGTGGTGATCAGGTTGTCCCACGGGGGGCTCCCAGTCTTCATCCCCATTTGACAGATGAGGGAACTGAGGCCCAGAGAAGTGAAGTGACTTGCCCAAAGTCACACAGCTGACAATTGGGAGGGCTGGGATTTGAACCCAAGACCTCTGACTCCAAAGCCTGTGCTATTTCCACTGAGCCGCGAGCGGCTGCATGAACACATACCATCATTATTATTAGTACTATTATGCATATCAAGCGCTTAGTACAGTGCTCGGCACGCAGTCAGCGCTCAATAAATACGACTGAATGAATGAAGTGACACCAACTGGAATGTAGGAAATCCCCCGGGGCCTGGCGAAAACCATAGTTCTTCATCATCATCATCATCCTCAATCGTATTTATTGAGCGCTTACTATGTGCAGAGCACTGTACTAAGCGCTTGGGAAGTACAAATTGGCAACATATAGAGACAGTCCCTACCCAACAGTGGGCTCACAGTCTAAAAGGGGGAGACAGTTCTAGACAGCTCCGTCTAGAAAGTGCAATTCTCAGTTGGATGGATAATAATAATAATGTCGGCATTTGTTAAGCGCTTACTCTGTGCAAAGCACTGTTCTAAGCGCTGGGGGGATACAAAGTGATCAGGTTGTCCCATGTGGGGCTCACGGTCTTAATCCCCATTTTACAGATGAGGTAACTGAGGCTCGGAGAAGTGGAGTGACTTGCCCAAGGTCACACAGCAGACATGCGGCGGAGCCGGGATTCGAACCCATGACCTCTGACTCCAAAGCCCGGGCGTTTTAGACCGTAGGAATTCAAGCCACGGAGACTTCCCCGAGTGTCTCGGCATTTCCGGAGAAAAACCGTCAGCAGGCCCTCGGAATCCCTTCCGTCTCTGATGGAGTCGGAGAACCGCGAGAAGAACCTCTTGAAGATAAATTCTGACCCCCATCCAGTGAAATGGACGCGGTATTAATCATCATCATCATCAATCGTATTTATTGAGCACTTACTGTGTGCGGAGCACTGTACTAAGCGCTTGGGAAGTGCAAGTTGGCAACGTATAGAGACAGTCCCTACCCAACAGTGGGCTCGCAGTCTAAAAGGGGGAGACAGAGAACAAAGCCAAACATACTAACAAAATAAAATAAAAAGAATAGATATGTACAAGTAAAATAAATAGAGTAATAAATATGTACAAACATATATCCATATATACAGGTGCAGCGGGGAAGGGAAGGAGGTAAGATGGTGGGGATGGAGAGGGGGACGAGGGGGAGAGGAAGGAAGGGGCTCAGTCTGGGAAGGCCTCCTGGAGGGGGTGAGCTCTCAGTAGGGCCTTACAGTGCTCTGCCCACAGTATCAACAGAGCTGTGTGACTGCCTTATTTTATTTTTAAAATACCCCCCATTAAGGGAGATCTTTTTAAAGACAAGGTAAGTACACATCAGGCATTCCTGAAACTATTCTGTTTATTTTATTTTGTTAATATGTTTGGTTTTGTTGTCCGTCTCCCCCTTCTAGACTGCGAGCCCGCGGTTGGGTAGGGACCGTCTCTAGATGTTGCCAACTTGGACTTCCCAGGCGCTTAGTACAGTGCTCTGCACACAGTAAGCGCTCAATAAATGCGATTGAATGAATGAATGACACCAAAAAACCTCCACTTTTGTAAAAGAGGAAGTTTTTATTCAGTTTTTTGGACTACAAATTATCATTTATCTTGATTGATAATGGACTGAGCCCCTTCCTTCCTCTCCCCCTCGTCCTCCTCTCCATCCCCCCAATCTTACCTCCTTCCCTTCCCTACAGCACCTGTTTATATGTATATATGTCTGTACATATTTATTACTCTAGTTTTATTTATTTTACTTGTACATATCTTTTCTATTTATTTTATTTTGTTAGTATGTTCGGTTTTGTTCTCTGTCTCCCCCTTTTAGACTGTGAGCCCACTGTTGGGTAGGGACCGTCTGTAGATGTTGCCGACTTGTACTTCCCAAGTGCTTAGTACAGCGCTCTGCACACAGTAAGCGCTCAATAAATATGATTGATTGATTGATTGATTGATTGAGGACTTACTGTTTAGGCCGATGATTTTTCAAGCATGTCTCTAGGGGCCTAAAAAATCCAAGCAGGGAAGTTCAATCTCTAAATAATCACGGTATTCACACTTTTTCATAGGGTTTAAAAATCACAATTTTCAAGAACCCCCCAAACGACAATCATTTCAAGTTAATGAAGGACCCTTTGGAGGCCCCCCCAACCGACAATTATTTCACGCTAATGAAGGACCCTTTTGAGGCGAAGTATCATTTGTTTTTCTGAATTTTCGGTAATTGAATTTGAATATTCTGGCTCTGTAAAGTAGTTGTGGGTGTGAGGTAAACCCCTCAATCAGCTCTCCCCGTCTTATCTGACCCCACTCGACTCCCAAGTCGACCCAACCGACATTTGGCTCTTCTAATACCGCCCTATTCACTTTTTCTCAATCTCCTCCCGCCCTATTCACTTTTTCTCAATCTCCTCCCTGTCCCCACTGAGCCCTTAACGCACATCCTCGCTCTGATCTGATCTGCCGTCGCCGGGGGGAATCAGAACGAAAAAGAAGGAAAGAAAGGCAAATGGACGGAGCTTTTTAAAATCAGTTGGGAGGCCGGAGCCTAGACGGCAATTATCAGAGCAAACAACCCTGAACGCCTCCCTTCACGGTACGTTTGGCTTACATTATGAGCCCATTCTCTATATATGTTGCCAACTTGTACTTCCCAAGCGCTTAGTACAGTGCTCTGCCCACAGTAAGCGCTCAATAAATACGATTGAATGAACAAATGAAGGAAGGAAGGCACGCCAACTCCTGGCTCCAATCCCACCCGCGTACGCGGACACGGGCATATATTTTGAATCACCACTGACGACGATGAGCCCTCCCGGGACATTTTTCTGACGTTTTCTAATAATAACGATAATTATGTTGGTGTTTGTTAAGCGCTTACTATGTGCCCAGCACTGTTCGAAGCGCTGGGGGGATCCAAGGTAATCAAGGTTGTCCCATGTGGGGCTCGCAGTCTGAATCCCCGTTTTCCAGGTGAGGAAACCGAGGCCCAGAAATATATATGTTTGTACATGTTTATTACTCTATTTATTTATTTATTTTACTTGTACATATCTATTCTATTTATTTTATTTTGTTAGTATGTTTGGTTTTGTTCTCTGCCTCCCCCTTTTAGACTGTGAGCCCACTGCTGGGTAGGGACTGTCTCTATATGTTACCAACTTGTACTTTCCAAGCGCTTAGTCCAGTGCTCTGCACACAGTAAGCGCTCAATAAATACGATTGATGATGATGATGATGAAGCGACTAGCCCCAAGTCACACAGCTGACACGTGGCGGAGCCGGGATTCGAACCCACGACGTCCGACTCCCAAGCCCGGGCTCTTTCCACTGAGCCCCCCTGCTTTTCTGCCCGAATACGCTATTTCCCGCAGTTGATTGGAATGGTAAAAACATCAATAAAAGCATGGGAAGAGCATGGGAAATCCCCCTCTAGGCTGTAAGCTTGTTGCGGGCGTTCATTCAATCAGTCAATCATATTTATTAAGCGTTTACCGTGTGCAGAGCACTGTACTAAGCGCTTGGGAGAGTACAATACGACCAAAAACGGTGATTATCCCTGCCCATGGTCAGCTTGCCGTCTAGGGGGAGGGACAGGCAGGGAACATGGCTAACCAACGCCGTTATCTCGTAATCTCCCAAGAGCCGGTATTGTGCTCCGCCCATGGTAAGCGCTCAATAGGGACCGTCTCTATATGTTGCCAACTTGTACTTCCCAAGCGCTTAGTACAGTGCTCTGCACACAGTAAGCGCTCGATAAATACGACTGAATGAATGAATACCTCCCAAGCGCTGGTATTGTGCTCCACCCACGATAAGCGCTCAATAGGGACCGCCTCTATATGTTGCCAACTTATACTTCCCAAGCGCTTAGTACAGTGCTCTGCACACAGTAAGCGCTCGATAAATACGATTGAATGAATGAATGAATACCTCCCAAGCGCCGGTATTGTGCTCCGCCCATGGTAAGCGCTCAATGGGGACCGCCTCTATATGTTGCCAACTTGGACTTCCCAAGCGCTTAGTACAGTGCTCTGCACACAGTAAGTGCTCGATAAATACGATTGATTGAATGAATGAATGAATGATTGAATGATTGAATGAATGAATGATTGAATGAATGAATGAATGAATAACTACCCCCGATGGATGGATGGATTGATAGAGGTCACGGGACGCGAAACCCCCGTCGGCTCGGCTGTGGCGAGAGCTGAAAATCCAAATTAAACGGAGAGGCCAGCTAGGGAAAAAGCCTCTATTTTAATCAGTTGAAATACTCAATTCTTCGGCTGGTTTCTTCCAGCCAAGCTGATCTAACAACGCGACAACCGCGGCGCAGAGTGTCTCTGAATCGTCGGTCGCTTCTTACCATTTCTCCAGGGTCTTTATTCAAAGGATCCCGTGTACGGTTAGCGTTTGTGATTTGGGGGAAGGCCTTTACTGTGAAGACAACAGTTGCTTTTCTGCCTGAGAACGGGAAATGAGGGGGGTCTTCAGGGACTATTCAGGACCTCCGCGCTGAAAGAGAAGAGGATTAGGGTGATGAGAGCGGTGTGATGGCCAAAGCCCCTGATATCGCAGGAGCGAGGCTGTAAACTCATTGTGGGCGATCCACATAGTAAGCGCTCAATAAATACGATTGATGATGATCCACGATCCGCTGGACTCTCCCAAGCATTTAGACCAGTGCTCTGCACACAGTAAACGCTCAATAAATACGACTGACTGAGAAGCAGCGTGGCTCAGTGGAAAGAGCCCGGGCTTTGGAGTCAGAGGTCATGGGTTCAAATCCCGGCTCCGCCAACTGTCAGCTGTGCGACTTTGGGCAAGTCACTTCACTTCTCTGGGCCTCAGTTCCCTCATCTGGAAAATGGGAATTAAGACCGTGAGCCCCCCGTGGGACAACCTGATCACCTTGCATCCATCCCAGCGCTTAGAACAGTGCTTGGCACATAGCAAGCGCTAACAAGCGCTACGGGGGGAGACGCTACTATGGGGGAGACGGTATGGCTCAGTGGAAACAGCCCGGGCTTTGGAGTCAGAGGTCATGGGTTCAAATCCCGACTCCGCCACTTGTCAGCTGTGTGACTTTGGGCAAGTCACTTCACTTCTCTGTGCCTCAGTTCCCTCATCTGGAAAATGGGGATGAAGAATGAACAACCTGATCACCTTGTTAACCTCCCCAGTGCTTAGAACAGTGCTTTCCACATAGTAAGTGCTTAATAAATGCTAACATTATTATTATAAATGCCATCATTATTATTCCCGATGGAAACTTCTGTCGTCTCAGTTCTATTATGAGAAGCAGCGTGGCTCAGTGGAAAGAGCCCGGGCTTTGGAGTCAGAGGTCATGGGTTCAAATCCCAGCTCTGCCATCAGCTGTGTGACTTTGGGCAAGTCACTTCACTTCTCTGGGCCTCAGTTCCCTCATCTGGAAAATGGGGATTAAAACTGAGAGCCCCCCGTGGGACAACCTGGTCACCTTGCATCCATCCCAGCACTTAGAACAGTGCTTGGCACATAGTAAGCACTAAAAAATGCCATCATTATTATTCCCGATGGAAACCTCTTGTCGTCTCAGTTTTAATTTGAGAAGCAGTGTGGCTCAGTGGAAAGAGCCCGGGCTTTGGAGTCAGAGGTCATGGGTTCAAATCCCGGCTCCGCCAACTGTCAGCTGTGTGACTTTGGGCAAGTCACTTCACTTCTCTGGGCCTCAGTTCCCTCATCTGGAAAATGGGGATTAAAACTGTGAGCCCCCCGTGGGACAACCTGATCACCTTGCATCCATCCCAGGGCTTAGAACAGTGCTTGGCACATAGTAAGCGCTAACAAATGCCATCATTATTATTCCCGATGGAAACCTCTTGCCGTCTCAGTTCTAATATAAGAAGCAGTGTGGCTCAGTGGAAAGAGCCTGGGCTTTGGAGTCAGAGGTCATGGGTTCAAATCCCGGCTCCGCCAACTGTCAGCTGTGTGACTTTGGGCAAGTCACTTCACTTCTCTGGGCCTCAGTTCCCTCATCTGGAAAATGGGGATGAAGACTGTGAGTCCCCCGTGGGACAACCTGATCACCTTGTAACTTCTCCAGCGCTTAGAACAGTGCTTGGCACACAGTAAGCGCTAACAAACGCCATCGTTATTAGTCCCGATGGAAAGCTCTGTCGTCTCGGTTCTAGTAGCTCGGTGCCTGTCGGTTCTTTGGACGGACGGATCATCGGGGGGATGGAAGGAGGAGAGGAAAGGGGGGTGGAGAGGATGTTGCCCTCCGGCCCACCCCCCAATATGTGGGAAGAGAGTGGGAAAAAATGTGAGTAATAATAATAATGATGATAGCATTTGTTAAGCGCTTACTATGTGCAAAGCACTGTTCTAAGCGCTGGGGAGGTTACAAGGTGATCAGGTTGTCTCACAGGGGGCTCACGGGCTTCATCTCCATTTTACAGATGAGGGAACTGAGGCCCAGAGAAGTGAAGTGACTTGCCCAAGGTCACACAGCTAAGTGGCGGAGCCGGGATTTGAACCCACGACCTCTGACTCCAAAGCCCGGGCTCTTTCCCCTGAGTCACGCTGCTTCTCTACCATTTGACGGAATCTGGGGACGCGGGGGGTAAAAATGGATTTGAATGCTCGGGCGTTGTCCGGAAGCTTCTGAGGCACAGTTTTTAGACTGTGAGCCCACCGTTGGGTAGGGACCGTCTCTATATGTTGCCAACTTGTACTTGCCAAGCGCTTAGTCCAGTGCTCTGCGCACAGTAAGCGCTCAATAAATACGATTGATGATGATGATGACAGAGGGAAGGACCCAACTTACCGTAATGAACTCCATCTCCTCGGGCGACATGAGTTTCCGCCTGTATTTCTGAGGTAACGTTTTGACGATTTCGGCCGTGTCCGGCGGGCCCCGGCTGATGGGTAAGCCCGGCGGTCTCCCTCCCGCGGGATGCCGCGGCGGGGAGGCGGCCGGCGGCGGCGACGCCATCGACTGTAGGGCGTCGGTGACTGAAACCAAGGGTCGGAGAGGTTACCTTTCCGGTATCTGTTAAACGCCGACTACGTGCTAAGCGCCGAGGGAGTTGGACGGTCGGACACAGTCTAGCTCCCTGTTTGACGGATGGGGAAACTGAGGCACAGAGCGGCGACCCAAAGCGACCCGGCAGACGGGTGGCGGAAGCGCCCATGTCGTCAGGCGGTTGTGGGGCTCGGGGCTGGAGGAGGGCTTTGAGGGTGAGGGGTCAATGCTGTTGCCGTTTTGAGGGTGGGCGTGCAATAATAATCATAATGATAGCATTTATTAAGCGCTTACTATGTGCAACGCACTCTTCTAAGCGCTGGGGAGGTTACAAGGCGATCAGGTTGTCCCACGGGGGGCTCCCAGTCTCCATCCCCATTTTCCAGATGAGGGAACTGAGGCCCAGAGAAGTGACTTGCCCAGAGTCACCCAGCCGACAGCGGGCGGAGCCGGGATTCGAACCCATGACCTCTGACTCCGAAGCCCGGGCTCTTTCCCACTGAGCTGCGCTGCTTCTCTTAGTACGAGCCGACTGCGTGCTTTAGGTAAGGAGTTTCTGTTTGAGGCAGAGGTGGGTGGGCAGCCGCTGGAGGTGTTTAAAGAGTGAGGGAATGTGGGCTGATTATATTTTGAGAAAATCGACCCACAGTGAAGGAAGGATTTGGGTGGGGAGAGACGGGAGGCAGAGGGACGTCTGTAAAATGGGGATGAAGACTGTGGGCCCCCCGTGGGACAAGCTGATCACCTTGTAACCTCCCCAGCGCTTAGAACAGTGCTTTGCACATAGTAAGCGCTTAATAAATGCCATCATTATTATTATTAGTAGTAGTAGTAGTAGTAGTTGCGGGTTGGATGGAGAACGAAGGGAGGGTATTAGCTGTGTGGAGAAGGTAGAAGTGACAGAATTTAGTGACAGACTGAATACGCAGGTTGAATGAGGGAGATAAGTCAAGCATCAGGCCAAGGTTACGGGTTGTGAGGCGGGGAGGATAGTGGTGTTCTCTAGTGTGATTCATTCATTCGTATTTATTGAGCGCTTACTGTGTGCAGAGCACTGGACTAAGCGCTTGGGGTAGAGACGGTCCCTACCCGACAACGGGCTCACAGTCTAGAAGGGGGAGACAGACGACAAAACTAAACACGGAGACAGGTGTCCAAGTCGTCAGAACAGATAGAAGTAAAGCTAGATGGACATCATTGGCAAAATAAATAGAATAGTCAATATGTACAAGTAAAATAGGGTAATAAATCTGCACAAACATATATACAGGTGCTGTGGGGAGGGGAAGGAGGTAGGGCGGGGGGGATGGGGAGGAGGGGAGGAAAAAGGGGGCTCCGTCTGGGGATGATGGGAGAGTCCGATGGGAGAGTCAGAGGGAGGACGGGGTTTGGATGGGGAGATGAGGAGGTCTGTTTCGGACATGTTAAGTTGAGGTGTCAAGCAGATGTGTCCTGAAGGCGGGAGGAAATAATAATAATTAATAATTTAATAATGTTGGTATTTGTTAAGCGCTCCCTATGTGCCCAGCACTGTTCTAAGCGCTGGGGAGGATACAAGGTGATCAGGTTGTCCCATGTGGGGCTCACAGTCTTAATCCCCATTTTCCAGGTGAGGGAACCGAGGGCCAGAGAAGTGAAGTGACTTGCCCCAAGTCACCTACCCAGCTGACAAGCGGCGGGGTCGGGATTGGAACCCAGGACCTCGGACTCCAAAGCTCCGGGCTCTTTCCACTGAGCCACGCTGCTTCCATTTCCCCAGGAAATGTGAGGGGGCAGAGGAGGAGAGAGAGACCCGGGCTGGAGATGTAGATTTGGGAATCATCTGGGGATACAGACTGAGCTCCATGTGGTAATCAATGTCCAACCCGATTACGTCGTATCTACATCCCGGCGCTCAAAACATAATCCTCCTCCCCATCCCCTCCCCACAGCACCTGTATATATGTTTGTACAGATTTACTACTCTGTTTTACTTGTACATATTTGCTATTCTGTTTATTTTGTTCATGATGTGCACCTAGCTTTAATTCTATTTGTTCTGACGACTTGACACCTGTCCGCGTGTTTCGTTCTGTTGTCAGTCTCATGACTGTGAGCCCGTTGTTGGGTAGGGACCGTCTCTATCTGTTGCCGACTTGGACTTCCCAAGCGCTTAGTACAGTGCTCTGCACACAGTAAGCGCTCAATACAATTGAATGAATGAGTGCTAAGTAATGCTGGTATTTATTGGGCGCCCACCCAGTGTTTTGTTTTGTTGTCTGTCTCCCCCTTCTAGACTGTGAGCCTGTTGTTGGGTAGGGGCCGTCTCTATATGTTGCCGACTTGGACTTCCCAAGCGCCTAGTACAGTGCTCTGCACATAGTAAGCGCTTAATAAATGCGATTGAATGAATGAATGAATCTGGTTTGAGAGGGCAGCGGAGGCCGAGGGCGTGAATGGGCTTTCCAAGGGGGTGGGTGGAGGCGGAGAATAGAAGGGGACCCAACTGAACCTCCCGCTGTCACGGGATGGGAGGCGGAGGAAGAGCCGTCAGAGGAACCGGGACAAGGCGGCGTCAGTGAAATCGAGGTTGGATAACGTTTCAAGGAGAAAGGGGTGGCTGATGGTATCAAATTCATTCATTCAACCACATTTATTGAGCGCTTACTGTGTGCAGAGCACTGGACTAAGCGCTTGTATCTGCCCAAGTGCTTAGAACAGTGCTTGGCATTCATTCATTCATTCTATCATATTTATTGAGAGCTTACTGTGCGCAGAGCACTGTACTAAGTGCTTGTATCTGCCCAAGTGCTTAGAACAGTGCTTTGCATTCATTCATTCATTCTATTGTATTTATAGAGCGCTTACTGTGTGCAGAGCACTGGACTAAGCACTTGTATCTACCCAAGTGCTTAGAACAGTGCTTGGCATTCGTTCATTCATTCCATCGTATTTATTGAGCGCTTAATGTGTGCAGAGCACTGGACTAAGCGCTTGGGAAGCCCAAGTTGGCAACATCTAGAGCCGGTCCCTACCCAACAGCGGGGCTCACAGTCTAGAAGGGGGAGACGGACAACAGGACAGAACATATTAACAAAATAAAATAGCCGGTCCCTACCCAACAGCGGGCTCGCAGTCTAGAAGGGGGAGACGGACAACAGGACAGAACACATTAACAAAATAAAATAAATAGAATAAATATGTACAAATAAAATAGAGTAATAAATACGTAAAAACATATACACATATAGACAGGTAAATGCAGCTGAGACGTCAGGGAGGATTGGGACGGGGCTAAATTTCACAAGCGGATCATCGGTGAGCTTAGAGAGGGCAGTTTCCATCAAATGAAGGGAGTGGGAGCCGGATGGGATGGAAACAATAGGCCCTGCTGAGAGCTCACCTCCTCCAAGAGGCCTTCCCAGACTGAGCCCCCCTTTTTCCTCTCATTCATTCAATCGTATTTATTAAGCGCTTACTGTGTGCACAGCACTGTACTAAGCGCTTGGGAAGTCCAAGTCGGCAACATCTAGAGCCGGTCCCTACCCAACAGCGGGGCTCACAGTCTAGAAGGGGGAGACGGACAACAGGGCGGAACATAGTAACAAAATAAAATAAATAGCATAAATATGTACAAATAAAATAGAGTAATAAATACGTACAAACATATATACATATAGACAGGTGAATGCAGCTGAGAGGTCAAGGAGGATTGGGACGGGGCTAAATTTCACAAGCGGATCATCAGTGAGCTTAGAGAGGGCAGTTTCCATCGAATGAAGGGAGCGGGAGCCAGATGGGACGGGAACAATAGGCCCTGCTGAGAGCTCACCTCCTCCAAGAGGCCTTCCCAGACTGAGCCCCCCTTTTTCCTCTCATTCATTCATTCATTCATTCCATCGTATTTATTGAGCGCTTACTGTGTGCACAGCACTGTACTAAGCGCTTGGGAAGTCCAAGTCGGCAACATCTAGAGCTGGGCCCTACCCAACAGCGGGGCTCACAGTCTAGAAGGGGGAGACGGACAACAGGACAGAACATCTTAACAAAATAAAATAGAATAAATATGTACAAATAAAATAAATAGAGTAATAAATATGTACAAACATATATACATATAGACAGGTGAATGCAGCTGAGAGGTCAAGGAGGATTGGGACGGGGCTAAATTTCACAAGCGGATCATCGGTGAGCTTAGAGAGGGCAGTTTCCATCAAACGAAGGGAGCGGGAGCCGGATGGGACGGGAACAATAGGCCCTGCTGAGAGCTCACCTCCTCCAAGAGGCCTTCCCAGACTGAGCCCCCCTTTTTTCCTCTCATTCATTCATTCAATCGTATTTATTGAGCGCTTACTGTGTACAGAGCACTGTACTAAGCACTTGGGAAGGACAAGATGGCAACATATAGAGACGGTCCCTACCCAACAGCGGGCTCACAGTCTAGAAGCGGGCTCCTTCCCCTCCCCACAGCACCTGTATACATGTTCGTACTGATTTATTACTCTATTTATTTTTCTTGTACGAATTTACTATTCTATTTATTTTGTTAATGATGTGCATCTAGCTTTAATTCGATTTATTCTGTCGACTTGACACCTGTCCACATGTTTTGTTGTCTGTCTCCCCCGTCTAGACTGTGAGCCCGTTGTTGGGTAGGGACCGTCTCTAGATGTTGCCAACTTGGACTTCCCAAGCGCTTAGTACAGTGCTCTGCACACAGTAAGCGCTCAATAAATACGATTGAATGAATGAATCTAGCTTTAATTCTATTCGTTCTGACGATTTTGACAACCGTCTACACGTTTTGTTTTGTTGTCTGTCTCCCCCGTCTAGACTGTGAGCCCGTTGTTGGGTAGGGACCGTCTCCATCTGTTGCCGACTTGTACTTTCCAAGCGCTTAGTACAGTGCTCTGCGCACAGTCAGCGCTCAGTAAATACGACTGAATGAATGAATGGACAAGGAGGGAATTGGAGGAGAGGGAGTGGAGGCGGTTGGGAGTAGACGACTCTACTGATTAATCTGGAACGGAGCAAATGTTATATTCAACAGGTGGCACTTACCGTTGAGTTTGGGGCTGTTTTTTCTGTCGGGGAACTTAATTAATGGTGTGTGGGGCTTCACTGCCTAAAACAGAGAGAGAAGAGCGAGGTGAGGCTGATCCGTGAATCCATTCATATTTATTGAGTGCTTACTGTGTGCCGAGCCCTGGACTAAGCACTTGGAAAGTACAAGTTGGCAACATATAGAGGCGGTCCCTACCCAAGAACGGGCTCACAGTCTAGAAATTCAGAATATCGGTGAAAAGAGGGCATCGCGGGGAAGAATTTACTCGCAAATGGATCACTGTGACTCCTGAAGTAGAAAACCAGCAACTAGTGAGCACTACAATGACCCCCTTCCCAACTCTCTCTCACTCACTCATTCATTCATTCCATCGTATTTACTGAGCGTTTACTGTGTGCAGAGCACTGTACTAAGCGCTTGGAAAGTACTATTCGGCAACAGAGACAATCCCTACCCAACAAGGGGCTCATAGTCTAAAAGCGGGAGCTTAGCGGCCAGTGGTAAGAATGATTCAGCATCATTTCCAATGGCATGTAATGAGCGCTTATTATGTGTGCAGCACTGTACTAAGTGCTTGGGAGAATACAACAGTTAGCAAACACGGTCCCTGCCCATAGGTGATCAATAGGCGCTCAAATCAGGCCAGTGTCAACCTGTTGCCCAGGGCTTGGCTCAGAGGCTGGGATATGTGCACCCCCAAAATAGTAATAATAATGATGGTATTTGTTAAGCGCTTACTATGTGCCAAGCACTGTTCTAAGCGCTGGGGTGAATACAGGGTAAGCAGATTGTCCTCCGTGGGGCTCACAGTTTTAATTCCCATTTTCCAGATGAGGTAACTGAGGCCCGGAGAAGTGAAGTGACTTCCCCGAGGTCACACAGCTGATGGGAAAGGGAAAGGGAGAGAAATGGGAAAGAGAAAAGGGAAAGAGAAAAGGGAAGGAGAAAAGGGAAAGAGAAAAGGGAAAGAGAAAAGGGAAGGAGAAAAGGGAACGAGAAAAGGGAACGAGAAAAGGGAACGAGAAAAGATAACGAGAAAAGGGAAAAAAGAAAAGAAAAGGGAAAGAAAAAAGAAAAGGGAAAGAAAAGAAAAGGGAAAAAGAAAAGAGAAGGGAAAGAAAAGGGAACGAGAAAAGGGAAAGAAAAGGGAACGAGAAAAGGGAAAGAAAAGGGAAAGAAAAAGAAAAGAGAACGAAAAGGAAAGAAAAGGAAAGAAAAGGGAAAGGAAAGAAAAGAAAAGAAAGGAAAAGAAAAGAAAAGAAAAGAAAAGAAAAGAAAGGGAAAGGGAAAGAAAAGAAAAAATAAAAGGGAAAGAAAAGAAAAGAAAAAGGAAAGAAAAGGGAAAGAAAGAAAAATTGAAAGAAAAGAAAAGAAAAAGAAAATAAAGAAAAGAAAGAAGAGAAGAGTAAAGAGAAAAAGGAAAGGGAAAAAGAAAGGGGAAAGAAGGAAAGGGAAAGGGAAGGGAAGGAAAGGAGGAAAGAAAAGGGAAAGAAAAGGAAAGAAAAGGGAAAGAAAAAGGAAAGAAAAAGAAGAGAAAAGGGAAAGAAAAGAAAAGTAAAGGGAAAGAAAAGAAAAGAAAGGAAAGGAAAAGGGAAAGAAAAGAAAAAAGGAAAGATAAAGAAAAGAAAATAAAAAGGAAAGAAAAGGGAAAGAAAGGAAAAAGGGAAAGAAAAGAAAGAAAAGAAAAGAGAAGAGAAAAGAGGAAAAGGAAAGGGGAAGGAAGGAAAGGAAAAGGGAAGGGAAGGAAAAGAGGAAATAAAAGAAAGGAAAACAGAAAAGAAACGAAAAAAGGAAATAAAAGAAAAGAAAGGCCCGGCCCGCCTGCCCGCAACGACCCCCGATTGTAGTTCCCAGCGAAGACCTGGAGGGGGCCCCCGCCCGCCTCACCGCCCCGAGGCCCGGCTCCGCCTCTCCCTATTGGCCGAAGGCCGGGAGCGCCGCCGCTGATTGGCCGGCAGTTCTGGGGAGGGCGGGCTCGCCGCCGCTGATTGGCCGGCAGCCCCGGGGGGCGGGCTCTCCCCCTGAGGGAAGGGGGCGCCGCGCCGCCCTCCCGCCCTGCCCTCCCCTGCCCTCCCCTCCCCTCCCCTCCGGCCGCCCGTCGGCCCCCTGCCCCTGCCCCTGCCCCTCCGCCCCCAACCCTCCCCAAACCCCGCCGCCCGGCCCCTCCGGGCCTCACCAAACGCTCCATAAACTCCGTACCTCGACGACCCTGCTGGCCGCCGCCATCTTGCTGCCCATGGTGACCCCCGCGGACGAACTCCTTCCGGGCCGCGGCGGAGGGGGACGCGGCTGCGCGGTGACGCCACGGGGAGCGGGCCCGCACCGACCAATCACAAGCCGGCAAGTCACAAGCCCCGCCCCTAGCCCCACCGACCAATGACAGGCCTGTACGTCACAAGCCCCGCCCCCAGCCCCAGTTGCTAGGCCGGCGGGGTTACTTGAGGTCATTTCATTCATTCATTCATTCAATCGTATTTATTGAGGACTTACTGTGTGCAGAGCACTGCACTAAGCGCTTGGGATGGTCGTCAAGAATGAATGAATGCCTGTCTGAATGAATTCAATCATATCAGCCCACTGTTGGGTAGGGACTGTCTCTATAGGTTGCCAACTTGTACTTCCCAAGCGCTTAGTACAGTGCTCTGCACACAGTAAGCGCTCAATAAATACGATTGATTGATTGATTGATTTGTTCAGCGCCCGGACCATAGTAAGCGCTGAACAAATGTGTCTGACCCAAAGGATGCACAGACATTAGAAATCTGCTGGGCTGTAGCTCCTTGCGAGACTCTGCCTCTTTTTGAATTCTCCCAAAAGTGCTTTGTGCCACAATAGGCATGCAATAAATACCACTGATTGACTGGAAGCCGTACACTTTAATTCAACGCCTGGAGTAAATACAAACTTTATAATACAAAATAGGATTGAAAGGTTTTCAAATGCAATTAGAGGCCATTCTGAACACATTACAATGCTGTTCCTCTCAACAAATCTCCTTACTGTAGCGTGACACGACGGAATGATCCAAAGGCATTTTCCCGGAGGACACTCTAAAACGGTAGCTGGGACCAAAGAATGGATTCACTACGCAATTCCAATCTTCCCAAATTAAAAAAAAAAAGTTTTTAAAAAGTGGTTTATAAGGTGGGATAAGATCATAATACCTTCAAGGTTCATAACGGGCAGATTTTACAGCTGCTTTACAACTAATATCAGCATGACTGGAGCAGAAATGCATTGGTGCACTTGCAGAAATTTTAGTTCAACACATCTAAAAATCACGAAGCGCATTCTCAAGATGAGCACGACAGACACAATAATGTCACACTCACCCGGGCAACTAAGTCTGAAGGAACGAAAATGTTTATAAAAGATACACTGTCTTCTTGTTCAAGACACTAGGTTTTTCTCAAGCTGTAAAACAATATTCTTTAAGGCCGGATCTTCAGCCCAGTTGACCTGGGTCCCAATAATGATGTTCTGTAATGAAACAATATTCATTTCACTTTAAAAGCCCAAAAGGAAACCAACCTATAGGCAGCCTTAAGAGGAAAATTAACCACATCCTATTCCTGAGCCCTGAATTAAATGGGCTCATACATATTCCCAGCTTTCATTCATTCAGTTGCATTTAGAGCCCTTACTGTGTGCAAAGCACTGTACTAAGCACTGGGGAGAGTACATTATAACAATAAACAGACACATTCCCTGCCCACGGCGAGCTTACAGTCTAGACGATTATCTTACCAACTCTGTTATATTGTAACAATAATGATGGCATTTGTTAAGCGCTTACTATATGCCAAGCACTGTTCTGAGCGCTGAGGTAGATACAAGTTACTCTCCCAAGTGTTTACTATTCTATTTATTTTATTTTGTTAATATGTGGTGTTTTGTCATCTGTCTCCCCCTTCTAGACTGTGAGCCCGCTGTTGGGTAGGGACTGGCTATAGATGTTGCCGACTGGTACTTCCCAAGCGCTTAGTACAGTGCTCTGCACACAGTAAGTGCTCAATAAATACGATTGAATGAATGAATGAATGTTACCAACCTGTACTTCCCAGGCGCTTAGTCCAGTGCTCTGCACACAGTAAGCATTCAATAAATACGACTGAATGAATGAATATTCTGCACACGAGAAGTACTCAATAAATACCACTGACTGATCATTCATTCAATCATATTTATTGAGTGCTTACTGTGTGCAAAGCACTGTACTAAGCGCTTGGAAAGTACAATTCAGCAACGAATAGAGACGATCCCTGCCCAACAACAGGCTCACAGTCTAGAATAATAATAATAATAATAATGATGACATTTATTAAGTGCTTACTATGTGCAAAGCACCATTCTAAGCGCTGGGGAATTTACAAGGTGATCAGGTTGTCCCACGGGGGGCTCCCAGTCTTCATCCCCATTTTACAGAGGAGGGAGCTGAGGCCTAGAGAAGTGAAGTGACTTGCCCAAAGTCACACAGCTGACAATTGGCAGAGCCAGAATTTGAACCCATGACCTCTGACTCCAAAGCCCGGGCTCTTTTCCCTTGAGCCACACTGCTTCTCTACAGGTACATGTAAACAGGCATCAATAGCATCAATATGAATAAGCAGAATTATAGATATATAGACATCATTCATAAAATAAATAGAATAATCCATTGACTTCTTAATTATAGATTAATTAAAAGGAGCCCTGGTCTTCCACATCTTTCTTTTAGCCAACTCTTCAGGAGTATTTTTACAAATTGTGGGGACACCAGAGAGTTTGGTGGCCAGACTGAAACCCCCGATTTCCCACTGAAAAGACAGGTTACAAATGCCCACTGGCTACCAATTAGGATCACACCAACACAAGAGAGCAGTGTGGCTTAGCGGACAGAGCCCGGGCCTGGGCATCAGAGGGACCTGGGTTCTAATCTCGGCTCCCCCACTCGTCTGCTGTGTGACCAGGGGCAAGTCACTTCACTTCTCTGGGCCTCAGTTCCCTCATCTGTAACATGGGGATTAAGACTGTGAGCCCCGTGTGGGCCAGGGACTGTGTCCAAGCTGATTAACTTGTATCGACCCCAGCTAAGAACGGCGCTGGCACATAGTAAATAGATTATTATTATTATTATTATTATTATTAGGGAGGGACTGCCAACTATGCGTACTTTTTTTTTTAATCGTATTTATTGAGCGCTTACTGTGGGCAGAGCACTGTACTAAGCGCTTGGGAAGTCCAAGTTGGCAACATCTAGAGACGGTCCCTACCCAACAGCGGGCTCACAGTCTAGAAGGGGGAGACAGACAACAAAACAAAACATATTAACAAAATAAAATAAATAGAATAAATATGTACAAATAAAAGAGTAATACATACAAACATATATAGATATATAGTCAGAGGTCGTGGTTTCTAATCCCAGCTCCGCCACTTCATGCATTCATTCAATCGTATTTACTGAGCGCTTACTGTGTGCCAGGATGAACTCACCCCTGGCAAATATAACAGTTTGAAAAAGGCCACCCACCGTATTAGGTACCAAAGCCACCATTTGTGGCCCCAAACTTCATAATAATAATGATGGCATTTGTTCAGCGCTTACTATATGCGAAGCACTGTTCTAAGCGCTGGGGGGAACAAGGTAATCAGGTTGTCCTCCGTGGGGCTCACAGTCTTAATCCCCATTTTACAGATGAGGGACTGAAGCTCAGGGAAGTGAAGTGACTTGCCCATAGTCATATGGCTGACAAGTGGCGGGGCTGGGATTCAAACCCTTAATAATAATAATAATGGCATTTATTAAGCACTATGTGCAAAGCACTGTTCTAAGCGCTGGGGAGGTTACAAGGAGATCAGGTTGTCCCACGGGGGGCTCACAGTCTTCATCCCCATTTTACAGATGAGGGAATTGAGGCCCAGAGAAGTGAAGTGACTTGCCCATGGTCATACAGCTGCAATTGGCGGGGCTGGGATTTGAACCCATAATAATAATAATGGCATTTACTAAGCGCTCACTATGTGCCAAGCACTGTTCTAAACACTGGGGATGTTACAAGGAGATCAGGTTGTCCCCCGTGGGGCTCACAGTCTTCACCCCCATTTTACAGATGAGGGAACTGAGGCCCAGAGAAGTGAAGTGACTTGCCCATACTCATACAGCTGACAAGTGGCGGGGCTGGGATTCGAACCCTTAATAATAATAATAATGGCATTTATTGAGCGCTTACTATGTGCAAAGCACTGTTCTAAGCGCTGGGAAGGTTACAAGGAGATCAGGTTGTCCCACGGGGGGCTCACAGTCTTCATCCCCATTTTCCAGAGGAGGGAACTGAGGCCCAGAGAAGTGAAGTGACTTGCCCAGAGTCATCCAGCTGACAAGTGGCGGAGCCGGGATTCGAACCCATGACCCCGACTCCCAAGCCCGGGCTCTTTCCACTGAGCCACGCCGCCGCTCCTCCCAAACCCGCGGATTACCTGGAAGACGTTCTGAATCACGACGGTCATCTGAATTTCTTTTTGAACGTTCTCCTTGATCCTCTTTATCAGGTCGCTCACTTCCATACCCTCTAATTCCTCTTTCTTCTTCCTCTTTAGGGTCTGGATGTCGACGAGCTGGCGTTCTCCCGTCTGCTTCAGCGCTGTAGGATTAACGGGGAATGGGTCTTTTAAGTCCTGCGGCTCCGTGCTGCGAAAAACACTGAGGCGAGGGAACCTAGGGAGAGGGGGCACTTGGTGGTGTGGTTGGGTTAAATCCAATCAACCAGTGCTATTTTTTTTTATGGCATTTATTAAGCGCTTACTATGTGCAAAGAACTGTTCTAGGCGCTGGGGAGGTTACAAGGTGATCAGGTTGTCATTCACTCAATCGTATTTACTGAGCGCTTACTGTGTGCAGAGCACTGTACTAAGCGCTTGGGAAGTACAATCAATCAATCGTATTTATTGAGTGCTTACCATGTGCAGGGCACTGTACTAAGCGCTTGGGAAGTCCAAGTTGGCAACATATAGAGACGGTCCCTACCCAACAGCGGGTTCACAGGCTAGATGGGGGAGACGGACAACAAAACAAAACATGGAGACGGGTGACAAAATATAGACAGACCCTTGGGCAGACTTCCACGTTCTCAATTTGCGGATAATCCTGGCAACGGTAACCCACCGGCCCGGGAGGGAGGGGGATGGCGGGGCGGTTACGGGCACTTAACCCTTCCTCAGACACCCCAGACCTCCCTCCGACCTGTGGGCGAGGCCCCCGAGGATTAGACGCCGAGCTTTGCGACGCAGTAAGCGCTCAATAAATACGACTGAATGAATGGGAATTCTCCAACTGAGGCGAAGGGGGCTGAAAGAGAAATCGCTGCCGTTACACGTACCGAGCCTCTTCTTCCGAACTTCAAGCAGCCTTTCATCCATCTCTCGAGTTTCCTGTTTAAACAAAACAAAAAAAAAAACAATTAAAAAATGGGGAAAATGCATATTCGGTACTCAAATTAAGAGAGGTGGTCCAGAAATGTATCACTCCACGTCTACTCTTCTCTCCACAGCGGGTTTACCGTTTTCCCCAGCTCCCACAACATCCGCCAGCTGCCTCGGTGGGGAGAAGCAGCACTGCCTAGCGGGTAGGGCACGGGCATGGGACTCAGGAGGACATGGGTTCTAATCCTGCCTCTGCCACTCGTCTGCTGTGAGACCTTGGACAAGTCACTTCACTTCTCTGGACCTCTGCTACCTCATCTGTAAAATGGGGATTGAGACTGCGAGCCCCATGTGTGGGACAGGGACTGTGTCCAACCGATTTGCTTGTATTCACCCCAGCTTTTAGTACAGTGCCTGACCTTAACAAATACCACTATTATTATTATTATTATTATTATTCTAATCCCAGCTCTGTGCATGACATGCAGTAAGTGCTTAACAAATACCACTATTATTATTATTATTCTAATCCCAGCTCTGTGCCTGACATATAGTAAGTGCTCAAAAAACACTATTATTATTATTATTCTAATCCCATCTCTGTGCCTGACATACAGGAAATGCTTAATACCACTATTATTATTATTATTATTATTATTCTAAATTCCAGCTCTGTGCCTGACATATAGTAAGTGTTTAACAAATACCACTATTATTATTATTATTCTACTCCCATCTCTGTGCCTGACATACAGTAAATGCTTAATACCACTATTATTATTATTATTCTAATTCCAACTCTGTGCCTGACATATAGTAAGTGCTTAACAAATACCACTATTATTATTATTATTATTCTACTCCCATCTCTGTGCCTGACATACAGTAAATGCTTAATACTATTATTATTATTATTATTATTCTAATTCCAGCTCTGTGCCTGACATATAGTAAGTGCTTAACAAGTACCACTATTATTATTATTATTATTCTACTCCCATCTCTGTGCCTGACATACAGTAAGTGCTTAACAAATCCCACTATGATGATTATTATTATTATTCTAATCCCAGCTCTGTGCCTGACATACAGTAAGTGCTTAACAAATACCACTATTATTATTATTATTCTAATCCCAGCTCTGTGCCTGACATACAGTAAGTGCTTAACAAATACCACTATTATTATTATTCTAATCCCATCTCTGTGCCTGAGATACAGTAAGTGCTTAATAAATACTATTATTATTATTATTATTATTCTAATCCCAGCTCTGTGCCTGACATACAGTAAATGCTTAACAAATACCACTATTATTATTACTATTCTAATCCCAGCTCTGTGCCTGACATACAGTAACTGCTTAACAAATACCACTATTATTATTATTATTCTAATCCCAGATCTGTGCCTGACATACAGTAACTGCTTAACAAATACCACTATTGTTATTATTACTATTCTAATCCCAGTTCTGTGCCTGACATATAGTAAGTGCTTAATACCACTATTATTATTATTCTAATCCCATCTTTGTGCCTGAGATACAGTAAGTTCTTAACAAATACCATTATTATTATTATTATTATTATTCTAATCCCAGCTCTGTGCCTAACATATAGTAAGCGCTTAACAAAAACCACTATAATTATTATTATTGTTCTAATCTGGGCTCTGCCACTTGTGTGCTGTGTGACCTCGGGCAAGTCACTTCATTTCTCTGTGTCTCAGTTCCATCCCCTGTAAAATTCATTCAATCGATCGTATTTATTGACCGTTCACTGAGTGCAGAGCACTGTACTAAGCGCTTGGAGAGTACAATTCGGCAACAGAGAGAGACAAGATGGGAATTAAGACTGTGAGCCCTATATGGGACAGGGACTGAGTCCAACCCGATTATCCTGTATCTACCCCAGTGCTTAGAACAGTGCCTGGCACATAGTAAGCACTTAACAAATATCACAATTATTATTAGTATTATTATTAAGAGCACCCATTCTTGATGGATCAAAATGGTATCATCCTTTTTTAACCTCAAGAGATCACCAGGTTGAGAATCCCCTTGGACAATAACAATGATGGTATTTGTTAAGCGCTTACTATGTGCAAAGCTTTGAGTATCTCAAAATCCCTAATATTAGTTTGTGAATCCCTCTGAGAGACAGGGACTAATTCCCGTTGCCAACTTGTACTTCCCAAGCGCTTAGTACAGTGCTCTGCACACAGTAAGCGCTCAATAAATACGATTGAATGAATTTTCTTCCCATTGTCTAGTTCAGTGCCCTGGGCAACCTAAGGGCTTAATAAATACTATTGCTACTAATACTGCAGGTTCCGACTCGCAAGTCGGTTGGTTTCCTGAAGCAAAGCTGCCTGACACGCATACGGATCAGCTTCCAGAGACGGAAAAGAAGCACACATCCATCCATCCATCAATCAATCGTATTTACTGAGCGCTTACTGTGTGCAGAGCACTGTACTAAGCGCCTGGGAAGTCCAAGTTGGCAACATATAGAGACGGTCCCTACCCAACGGTGGGTGAGCCGTGACTGGGAGGAACAAGAAGAAACGTTCTTTACTTCTCGTCACGAGCCATCCCTCCAACTTTACCCCATCTCTTTCACTCATTCAGTCGTACTTACTGAGCGCTGACTGCGTGCAGAGCACTGTACTAAGCGCCTGGAAAGTACAATTCGGCAACAGAGGGAGACAACCCCTGGCCACAATGGGCTCACAGTCTAGAAGGGGGGAGACAGACATCAAAACAAGTAAATGGGCATCAACTGCATTAATAGAATAATAATAACGATGGCATTTGTGAAGCGCTTACTATGTGCGAAGCATTGTTCTAAGCGCTGGGGATGCAAGGTGATGCGGTTGTCCCCCGTGGGGCTCACAGTCTTCATCCCCATTTTACAGATGAGGGAACTGAGGCACAGAGAAGTGAAGTGGCTTGCCCTAGGTCACACAGCTGACACGTGGTGGGATACAAGGTGATGAGGTTGTCCCCCGTGGGGCTCCCAGTCTTCATCCCCATTTTACAGATGAGGGAACTGAGGCCCAGAGAAGTGAAGCGGCTTGCCCAAGGTCACACAGCTGACACGTGGTGGGATACAAGGTGATGAGGTTGTCCCCCGTGGGGCTCCCAGTCTTCATCCCCATTTTACAGATGGGGGAACTGAGGCCCAGAGAAGTGAAGCGGCTTGCCCAAGGTCACACAGCTGACACGTGGCGGAGCCGGGATTCGAACCCACGCCCTTCTGGGAAGGAGGGCAGCTCCGGGTGAACTTAGTACAGTGCTAAGCGCTTAGTACAGTGCTCTGCACACAGTAAGCGCTCAATAAATACGACTGATTGATTGAATCTCTTTCCGACTGGTAAATACTGACCTAAAAATCAACATACGTTAACATCTGCTCAATACCCAGGATGGAAGGGGCTTACCTGCTGAGCTTTCAGGATGGCACCGCTCAGCGTTAATATGTGCTTTAGGGTCGTCAAGATCAATCTGGCAAACAGAGAAATAAAAATAAAGAATTCAACAGCTTCTACACCTTGCAAGGTGAAACCAAGTGCTGTATTGTACTCTCCCAAGTGCTTAGTCCAGGGCAAATAGTCCAGGCTCAATAGATGCGATTGACTGACATAAAGGGGATCGTGAATGGAAGAATTAGTTGGGAAAGGATGACATTTAGCCTAAGGCTACTCCTTGTTTCATTCTGAAGCTACGGCAGTTCTTACCAAAAATGTCAATTTCATCATCAGTTGACATTCCAGCGCTTAGAACAGTGCTTGGCACATAGTAAGCGCTTACCGAACACCATCATTATTATTACGTCCTCAACACTCCCATGATTATTTATCAATCACTCAATGGTATTTCAGTCATTCAGTCGTATTTATTGAGCGCTTACCAAATACCATCATTATTATGTCCACAACACTCCCGTGATTATCAATCACTCAATGGTATTTCATTCATTCAGTCGTATTTATTGAGCGCTTACCAAATACCATCATTATTATTTATGTCCTCAACACTGCCATGATTATTTATCAATCACTCAATGGTATTTCATTCATTCAGTCGTATTTATTGAGCGCTTACCAAATACCATCATTATTATTTATGTCCTCAACACTGCCATGATTATTTATCAATCACTCAATGGTATTTCATTCATTCAGTCGTATTTATTGAGCGCTTACCAAATACCATCATTATTATTATGTCCTCAGCACTCCCGTGATTATTTATCAATCACTCAATGGTATTTCATTCATTCAGTCGTATTTATTGAGTGCTTACCAAATACCATCATTATTATTATGTCCACAACACTCCCGTGATTATCAATCACTCAATGGTATTTCAGTCATTCAGTCGTATTTATTGAGCGCTTACCAAATACCATCATTATTATTATGTCCTCAACACTTCCATGATTATTTATCAATCACTCAATGGTATTTCATTCATTCAGTCGTATTTATTGAGCGCTTACCAAATACCATCATTATTATTATGTCCTCAACACTCCCAAGATTATTTATCAATCGCTCAATGGTATTTCATTCATTCAGTTGCATTTATTGAGCACTTACCAAATACCATCATTATTATGTCCTCAACACTCCCATGATTATTTATAAATCACTCAATGTTATTTCATTCATTCAGTCGTATTTACTGAGCGCTTACCAAATACCATCATTATTATTATGTCCTCAACACTCCCGTGATTATTTATCAATCAGTCAATGGTATTTCATTCATTCAGTCGTATTTATTGAGCGCTTACCAAATACCATCATTATTATTATGTCCTCAACATTCCCATGATTATTTATCAATCACTCAATGGTATTTCATTCATTCAGTCATATTTATTGAGCGCTTACCAAATACCATCATTATTATTATGTCCTCAGCACTCCCATGATTATTTATCAATCACTCAATGGTATTTCATTCATTCAGTCGTATTTATTGAGCGCTTACCAAATAACATCATTATTATTATGTCCACAGCACTGCCGTGATTATCAATCACTCAATGGTATTTCATTCATTCAGTCGTATTTATTGAGTGCTTACCAAATACCATCATTATTATTTATGTCCTCAACACTGCCATGATTATTTATCAAACACTCAATGGTACTTCATTCAGTCAGTCGTATTTATTGAGCGCTTACCAAATACCATCATTATTATTATGTCCTCAGCACTCCCAAGATTATTTATCAATCGCTCAATGGTATTTCATTCATTCAGTTGTATTAATTGAGCGCTTACCAAATGCCATCATTATTATTATGTCCTCAACCCTCCCATGATTATTTATCAATCACTCAATGGTATTTCATTCATTCAGTTGTATTTATTGAGCGCTTACCAAATACCATCATTATTATTATGTCCTCAACCCTCCCATGATTATTTATAAATCACTCAATGGTATTTCATTCATTCAGTCGTATTTATTGAGCGCTTACCAAATACCATCATTATTATTATGTCCTCAGCACTCCCGTGATTATTTATCAATCACTCAATGGCATTTCATTCATTCAGTCGTATTTATTGAGTGCTTACCAAATACCATCATTATTATTTATGTCCTCAATACTGCCATGATTATTTATCAATCACTCAATGGTATTTCATTCATTCAGTCGTATTTATTGAGCGCTTACCAAATACCATCATTATTATTACGTCCTCAACACTCCCATGATTATTTATCAATCACTCAATGGTATTTCATTCATTCAGCCGAATAATAATTTCTGTATTAAATAAATAATCCATTATCATCAAAATTATAATTATCAAAATTATTGTTAGATAAATAATAATAACGAATAATTACATAAATAATTAAATAATTTTGAATTTTTGGCCTCTGGGGCCCCTCAAGGGAATGGGCAGGTATCAAGAAGCTACCGGGCTTGCTTCTTAGGGAAGCAGCGTGGCTCAGTGGAAAAGAGCCCGGGCTTGGGAGTCGGAGGTCGCGGGTTCTAATCCCGGCTCCGCCCCTTGTCAGCTGGGTGACCTTGGGCAAGTCACTTCACTTCCCTGGGCCTCGGTGACCTCATCTGGAAAACGGGGATGAAGACTGTGAGCCCCACATGGGACAACCTGATCACCTTGTATCTCCGCAGCACTTGGTAGAGTGCTTGGCACATAGTAAGCGCTTAACGAATGTCATCATTATTGTGATTTTTAACGGCGGAAGCCTAGGAGCTAGTTGGGGTCCAGCGGTCGTGAACTAAACAACTTTACTGGGGGGCCCTGGCCAAATGGGAGCCCACCTCCGGGGGGTCCTGGGAGACTCCCAGGGCTGGGAAACCCCACCCCGTCATCGGCAGCTTGCCCTGGCGACCCCGATTCGCTTTAGGACAAGGTGGACAAGGGCGGAGGGGTGAGAGAACCTTCAAGAGGAAGAGGAGGAATCCACCTGGCTCCGCCTGTAGGGACCGTCTCTATCTGTTGCCAACGTGAACTTCCCAAGCGCTTAGTACAGTGCTCTGCACACAGTAAGCGCTCAATAAATACGATTGAATGAATGAATGAATGGCCCTGTAGGCATCACTCGAATAACAGCAACAATGACGCTCTTTATGTTGCCACCTTGTACTTCCCAAGCGCTTAGTACAGTGCTCTGCACACAGTAAGCGCTCAATAAATACGATTGATTGATAGAAGGGGGAGAACCCGTGACCTCCGACTCCAAAGCCTGTGCTCTTTCCACTGAGCCACGCGGCCTCTCTTCCCTCCAGCGCCTCGCTGCCCAGAGAACAGTGCTTGGCACAGAGTGGGCGCTTAACAAACACCATCGTTATTATTATTATCCAACCCGTCTGAGAGGCGGGGGAGAGGAACGCCTCTGCCCGGGCCCCCCAGCTCTGCTCTCACTGATGGTCGGCCAGAGCTCCCGCGGGGTAGCCCCGAACCGGCCTTGTCCCCCAAGAGGAGGAAGCGGCCAGTATAAGCCGGTGGTAGCCCCCTGATAAATCAATCGATCGCGTGCTATTTACTGAGCGCTTACTCTGTGCAGAGCACTAAGTGCTTGAAAGGGGTGATGGGCCAACTTCTTCAGCTGCATCAAACTGAAAAAAAATAATTCTTACCCAGAATCACTGTCATTTTTCACCAGCTTGGTTTTGAGAGTGTTGCCAAGTTGCAACCTATGAAACACAGGGGAGGAAAAAAACACTCTTATACATTCATCCATTTAATCACATTTATTTTGCTCTTACTGTGTGCAGAGCGCTGTACTAAGCGCTTGGAAAGTACAATTCGGCAACAGATAGAGACAATCCCTACCCAACAATGGGCTCACAGTCTAGAAGGGGGAGAAAGACAACAAAACAAGTAGACAGGTGTCAATATATAAACATAAGCCACACGCAGGGCCAATTTTTTATTAGAGAAGCGGAATAAGTCAACAGCCTGTACTTTCCCTCACTTTCATTCTATCGTATTTATTGAGCGCTTACTGTGTGCAGAGCACTGTACTAAGCGCTTGGAAAGTACAATTCGGCAACAGATAGAGACAATCCCTACCCAACAACGGGCTCACAGTCTAGAAGGGGGAGACAGACAACAAAACAAGTAGACAGGTGTCAATATATAAACATAAGCCACACGCATGGCCAATTTTTTATTACAGAAGTGGAATAAGTCAACAGCCTGTACTTCCCCTCACTTTCATTCTATCGTATTTATTGAGCGCTTACTGTGTGCAGAGCACTGTACTAAGCGCTTGCAGGCTTCCAAATTTTAAAAGTGGTAAACACGCTGGAAATCGTACGATCACACATTTGTACTGTACATCACCCAGACCTCGGGAATATTACTTGTTTAAACCAAAATGGGGACAGTCGTTATCACTCAGTGGTATTTGCTGAGCACTTACTCTGTGCAGAGCACTATTCTCAGAGCTTGGGACAGTACAATGCAAGAGAATAAGGAATCACGTGCCCTGCCCATAACGAGCTTACAGTCTAGAGGGGCAGACAGGCATTAATATGAACAAATAAGTAATTTATATAATTTTAACGATATGTACGCAGCTGCTGTGGGGTTGGGAGTGGGGCTAGTAGCAAATGTCCAATGGTCACAGATCCAAGTGCATAGATGCCACAATAGGGAGAGTGAGCCAGGGAAAAGAACGCTTAATCAGGGAAGGCTTCATGGAGAAGAGAATAATAATAATAATAATCGTATTTCATTCATTCAATCATATTTATTGAGCGCTTACTGTGTGCAGAGCACTGTACTAAGCGCTTGGGAAGTACAAGTTGGCAACATATAGAGACAGTCCCTATCCAACAGTGGGCTCACAGTCTAGAAGCACATTTAATAATTTATTTAATAATGATAGCATTTATTAAGCCCTTACTATGTGCAAAGCACTGTTCTAAGCGCTGGGGAGGTTACAAGGTGAGGGGGTTGTCCCACGGGGGGCTCACAGTCTTAATCCCCATTTTCCAGATGAGGGAACTGAGGCCCAGAGAAGTGAAGTGCCTTGCCCAAAGTCACACAGCTGACAAGTGACGGAGCCAGGATTCGAACCCATGACCTCTGACTCCAAAGCCCGGGCTCTTTCCACTGAGCCATGCTGCTTCTATTTGTTAAGTGCTATGTGCCAGGCACTGAACTAAGCGCTGGGGTAGATACGAGAAAATCAGGTTGGACACAGTCCCTGTCCCCCGTGGGGCTCACAGTCTCAATCCCCGTTTCACAGATGAGGTACAGCAAAGTAAAGTGACTCGCCCAAGGTCACAGAGCAGACAGGTGGTGGAGCCGGGAACGAGGAACGTTCAGGAGAAGCAGTGTGACATAATAATAATAATAATGATGGCATTTATTAAGCGCTTACTATGTGCAAAGCACTGTTCTAAGCGCCGGGGGGATACAAGGTGATCAGGCTGTCCCACGGGGGGCTCACAGTCTTAATCCCCATTTCCCAGATGAGGGAACTGAGGCCCAGAGAAGTGAAGTGACTTGCCCAAAGTCACACAGCTGACAAGTGGCGGAGCCGGGATTTGAACCCATGACCTCTGACTCCAAAGCCCGGGCTCTTTCCGTGGAGCCATGCAGCTTCTCTAGCCATTCAGTTGTATTTACTGAGCGTTTACTGTGTGCGGAACACTCTGCTAAGCGCTTGGGAGAGGACAATACAACACAATACACATTCCCTGCCCACAACAAACTTAGTCAGCGCTTAGAACAGTGCTTTGCACATAGTAAGCGCTTATGGTATTTGTTAAGCGCTTAACAAATACCATCATTATTATTATTATTATTATTATTGTTATTATTATTATAAGGGGAAGGGGGAGACAGACATTTATTATTATATTATTTTATTATATATTATATAATATATTATATTATATGTTATATTATTCATTATTATATTAGACATATATTATTATAGTCTAGAGGAGGGAGAGACAAACATTAATATAAATACAGACATAAGTGCTGTGGGGCTGGAAGGGGGAATGAACAAAGGGAGCAAATCAGGACGATGCAGGAGTGGGAGAAGAGGAAAGGGGGGCTTAGTCAGGGAAGGCTTCTTGGAGGAGATGGGCCTTTAACGCGGGGAGAGGGAATGTCTGTCAGATAATAATAATAATGATGACATTTATTAAGCGCTTACTATGTGCAAAGCACTGTTCTAAGCGCTGGAGAGGTTACAAGGTGATCAGGTTGTCCCACGGGGGGCTCACAGTCTCCATCCCCATTTTCCAGATGAGGGAACTGAGGCCCAGAGAAGTGAAGCGACTCGCCCAAAGTCGCGCAGCTGACAATGGGCAGAGTTGGGATTCGAACCCATGACCCCTGACTCCAAAGCCCGGGCTCTTTCCACTGAGCCACGCAGATATGAGGAGGGAGGGCGCTCCAGGCCAGAGGCGGGACGTGGGCCGGGGATCGGCGGAGAGGGACGAGACGGAGGCCCAGTGAGAAGGTTAACACCATCATCATCATCATCAATCGTATTTATTGAGCGCTTATTATGTGCAGAGCACTGTACTAAGCGCTTGGGAAGTACAAGTTAGCAACATATAGAGACGGTCCCTACCCAACAATGGGCTCAAAAGGGGGAGACAGAGAACAAAACCAAACATACTAACAAAATAAAATAAATAGAATAGATATGTACAAATAAATTAGATAAATAAATAGAGCAAAAAAATATGTACAAACATATATACATATATACAGGTGCTGTGGGGAAGGGAGGGAGGTAAGATGGGGGGATGGAGACGGGGACGAGGGGGAGAGGAAGGAAGGGGCTCAGTCTGGGACACCAGAGGAGCGAGTGTGAGGGCTGGCTTGTAGAAGGAGAGAAGAGAGGTGAGGTGGGAGGGGGGCGAGGGGATGGACTGCTTTAAAGCCAATGGTGGGGAGTTTTTGTCTGATGCGGAGGTGGATGGGCAACTACTGGAGGTTCGTGAGGAGCGGGGAAACATGGCCTGAGCGTTTTTGTAGAAAAATGATCCGGGGAGAGACAGGAGGCAAGGAGGCCGATGCAGTAATCCAGGAGCGATAGGATTGAGTACCCACCCGGGTCTGAGCGTCTCGTGTCTCACTAACACTCGAGACTGTAGACTGTGAGCTCGTTGTGGGCAGGGAATCTGTCTGTTACTTTGTCCTCTCCCAAGCGCCTAGTACAATGCTCCTCACACCGTCAGCGCCTAATCAATACGATTCACTGAGTGATTCAAGAAAGAAAGCCTCTGGGATGGATCAGATTTGGCTGCGTTCGCCGTGGGTGGCACATAGTAAGCGCTTAACAAATACCAATGTTATTATTAGGATGTACGGAGGAGGAGAGTCACGTGAACCGGCTCTGGGGGAAACGGGAGCACGGGCCTGGGAATCAGAGGTCCTGGGTTCTAATCCCAGCTCCGCCACAGGTCTGCTGGGTGACCTTGGGCAAATCACTTAACCTCTCAGTGCCTCAGTTACCTCATCTATAAAAAGGGGATTAAGACTAAGCCCCACATGGGACAGGGACTGTGTCCAACCCGATTTGCTTGTATCCACCCAAGCGCTTAGTACGGTGTCGAACACACAGTAAGCGCTTAACAAGTACCACAATTATTATTATTATAATTGGTTAGTTTCAGAGTTACCTTCTTAATGCAGTAAGCACGTAACAAGTACCACAATTATTATTACTATAATTGGTTAGCTTCAGAGTTACCTTCTTAATGCCAGCGTTTTGTTCATGAAAGAAGTCTTCGCCTCTTCAATTTCACTTTCCAACTCTTCAACTTGGCTAACACGAGAAAACAGTGGGTGTTGCGACGATTAGAAACCAGAAGGGAATGGAGTTAAAACGAAAATCCCCCAAATGAAGTACTTAGAAAAACCCCTCTAGAATACTGTAAATGTGCTTCTCTTGGAACCGTGGCTTTGATAATGTTTATAAAAATCTGAAAGATAACTCCTCTGACTCTTAGAAACTGGAAAAGAACCAGCTGGAGTCCATAGGGAGTTGGAAGGATGAGGCTTGCTTTCAGCTTTCTCCTCTGCCCTCTCTCCTCACCCTCCTGACCCCCTCTCAGAGAAGGAGGGAACATTCATTCCATTGCATTTATTGAGCACTTACTGTGTGCAGAGCAATCAATCAATCGTATTTATTGAGCGCTTACTGTGTGCAGAGCACTGTACTAAGCGCTTTTAAGTACAAGTTGGCAACATATAGAGACGGTCCCTACCCAACAGTGGGCTCACAGTCTAGAAGGGGGAGACAGACAACATAATAAAACATATTAACAAAATAAAATAGAATAGATATGCACAAGTATAAGAAATAGAGTAATAAATCTGTACAAACATATATACAGAGCACTGTACTAAGCGCTTGGAGAGTACAATTCGGCAACAGATAGAGACAATCCCTACCCAACAATGGGCTCACAGTCTAGAAGGGGGGGAGACAGACAACAAAACAAATACAAAGGCATCAACAGCATCAAAATAAGCAGAATTATATATGTACATCATTAATTAGAGTAATAAATATGTACAAATATACACAAGTGCTGGGGGACGGAGAAAGGGATAGAGCAGAGGGAGGGAGCTGGGGTGATGGGGAGGGGAGGAGGAACAGAGAAAAACGGGGGCTCAGTGTGGGAAGGCCTCCTGGAGGAGGTGAGCTCTCAGTAGGGCTTTGAAGGGAGGAAGATGTGGGGATGAAGATGTGGGGCCGGGGGTCGACGGCGCAACAGGCGAGAACGAGGCACAGTGAGGAGGTTAGCAGCGGCAGAGGAGCGGAGGGTGCGGGCTGGACTGGAGAAGGAGAGAAGGGAGGTGAGGGAGGAGGGAGCGAGAGGATGGAGAGCTCGCCGCAGCAGAGATGGTCAAAGGACTATGGCTCTTCTACACCCTAGGAGCTCCTAAAGAAATGGGAAAGCACAACCTTAACTCCAATCCGTGAGGCCGCCACGCCACGTTAGCGGCTTAAGAAGCAGCCGAGCGCTCAGATCCGATGGCGTTTTCCAAGAAATCTTCCGAGCCACCCGGGGTCAATCACACGGGTTTTCCCTCGGTAAATGGATCACGGAGAAAGCGCTACGGGGCTCGAACGGAGAGTCCGGCTTCAAGCCAAAGAGCATCAGAGCGGCAATAATAGGTTCCACTTCCACCGGGCCACAAATAATAATGATAATAATAATGATGATGGCATTTCCCATCCGCCAAGCTAGCTCTCTTCCTCCCTTCAGGGCCCTGCTGAGAGCTCACCTCCTCCAGGAGGCCTTCCCAGACTGAGCCCCTTCCTTCCTCTCCCCCTCGTCCCCCTCTCCATCCCCCTCATCTTACCTCCTTCCCTTCCCCACAGCACCTGTATATATGTATATATGTTTGTACATATTTTTTTACTCTATTTATTCATTTTATATATTTTATTTTGTTAGTATGTTTGGTTTTGTTCTCTGTCTCCCCCTTTTAGACTGTGAGCCCACTGTTGGGTAGGGACTGTCTCTATATGTTGCCAATTTGTACTTCCCAAGCGCTTAGTACAGTGCTCTGCACATGGTAAGCGCTCAATAAATATGATTGATGATGATGATGATGATTTATTAAGCGCTTACTATGTGCAAAGCACTGTTCTAAGTGCCGGAGAGGTTATAAGGTGATCAAGTGAGCGAGCTCCTCTGATTTGGAGTGAGCCCATCCCACCAGGCACCTAGACCCGTGACCATCCTCACCAACGGATGGCCAAGACGATACCCCTCGGACGGTTCACTAACGTCTTGTCGCCGGGTGGGATGAGGGCGGGAAAGAGCTAACAGCAGGGTAACCTAAGCAGCTGTCACGTGGGGAATGGAAATGGGGCCTTGGCATTCATTCATTCACATTTACTGGGCACTTACTGTATGCAAAGCACTGTACTAAGTGCTTGGAAGAACACAACAGAGGGTGGACGAACCCCAGCTGGGTGCTGGACAGACAAGACCGAGCTCGGTCTTGAAAAGCTGGGGCCAGTTGTTGCTCCTCTTGTTCGAGGGGCGGGTGTTGGGAAATGTCAACCAGCTGAGCAAACAGCAGACCCTTCAGCCCAACAAGGTTGGAGGAAATTTTCCCTGTGCGTAGTGTGACAAGGGGTGGGGGTTGTCCCCACATTTTTTCTTCTACTCTTGTGACCGTGACACCCCTGAAGGGTTGCGATCTCACGGTTACCTCATCTTCAAATAGGACAGCTGTCAGTTGGTGTACACACAAACACACACACACTCTCTCTCTCCCTCTTTCTCACACTCTAGACTGTGAGACCACTGTTGGGTAGGGACTGTCTCTATATGTTGCCAACTTGTACTTCCCAAACGCTTAGCACAGTGCTCTACATACAGTAAATGCTCAATAAATACGATTGAATGAACACATACACACATACAAACTCACAAAGGGAAGGGAAAAGAGAAGCTGGAGAGGAGGCATTCCCACCTGATTTAACCTACTTTCAAACAATCTCAACAAATACAACAGCTGAATCCAACACAACTGATGGCATTTGAGGGCTAAAGAGAGCACGTATGACAAGAGATTGTATTTACATGAAGACAACCGACTGAATAAATAAGCATTTCATTAAAATGTGTTGCACACTTAAGTACTTTTGCAATAAAAACCTTGGGACCCAACCTACCCCTTTCGAAAAAAGGCAAGAGAACGAACCTACCTTTCGATTAATCTTTCTTCTATGATTTGGTCAGGAGTTCTTTCTTCACCTGCAAAGTGTTCTCGACTTAGTTAAACTTTCAGGGTTTTAGGAAGATGGAGAGGGACCCACATACACAATCTGGGGTCCCGAATCTCCAGCGATCCAACTGTTGTGGCACCTGGGAGATAGAGACTCCTCCCACTGTGTTCCTAAACATATCTACCTGACTTATAAACTTTAATCAGGGATACGGGTGCTCTCCCGGGCCTCGATAAATCTATATCCACTTCTGACGGGCAGCAAAGGGCCGGCCAGAACCGTGGGCGGGCTGGACGGAGTCGCCCACGCCCGGCTCTACACCGACGAAGGTCTCTGGCTCTAAGGGAGGTTTAGTCAGCTTCATTCATTCAATCGTATTTATTGAGCGCTTACTGTGTGCAGAGCACTGTGCTAAGCGCTTGGGAAGTACAAGTTGGCAACGTATAGAGACGGTCCCTACCCAACAGTGGGGCTCACAGTCTAGAAGGGGCTCTGACAGTCTCTTCTGAGACGGTCTCTGGCTCTAAGGGAGGTTTAGTCAGCTTCATTCATTCAATCGTATTTATTGAGCACTTACTGTGTGCACAGCACTGTGCTAAGCGCTTGGGAAGTACAGGTCGGCAACACGTGGAGATGGTCCCTACCCAACAGTGGGCTCTGAGTCTAGAAAGATGAGGTAACCGAGGCTCTCCCCCTCCCCATCCCCCTGCCTTACCTCCTTCCCCTCCCCACAGCACCAGTATGTTTGTACGCATTTATTACTCTACTTTATTTGTACATATTTATTCTGTTTATTTTATTTTGTTAATGTGTTTTGTTCTCTGTCTCCCCCTTCTAGACTGTGAGCCCGCTGTTGGGTAGGGACCGTCTCTATGCATTGCCAACTTGGACTTCCCAAGCCCTTAGTACAGTGCGCCGCACACAGTAAGCGCTCAATAAATACGATTGAATGAATGAATGAATGAATACTGAACCCCTGCCCTTAACCGAAATGAGCAGCGCTTTATCTTCTCCCAAATCCTTGCCTTCGCCGTTACTAAATACAACAATTGGTCCTCCGTGCCTCCTGTAGATACGCACAGAAAATAAAGTTATTAGAAACCCACTCGCTTTTCCTCCCACATAAACAGGCCGGGGGCACGGGGAGGGAAGAGTCCATCACACCGATTAAAGCCATCGTTTTACAGGTGTCTCGACGGTTGTTTCCTGGTTTCCACAGCGTACTGCTGATAGTACAGTGCTCTGCACACAGTACGCGCTCAATAAATACGACTGAATGAATGATAGTGTAGTACAGTAAGCGCTCAATAACTACGATTGATTGACTGAATTTGCACATCCTAAGCGCTTAACAAATGCCATTATTATTATTATGTTGTCAACTTGTCCTTCCCAAGCGCTTAGTCCAGTGCTCTGCACACAGTAAGCGCTCAATAACTACGATTGATTGAATTTGCACATTTGCACATAGTACTTCCCACCAAAATCAACACCGAAGGGAAGAGGGGGAAGGACCTTTCAAGGTTAAAATACTTACTCCTATCGATCATCACTTTACATTCCATGAGTTGTTGCTTAATTTTCTCAATTAACCTAGAGAGAGAAAGCAATGAGGGTGAACTAGTTTTCATGCCGAGATACAAAAACCGTACTATGTCCAATTTTGCATATTATAACAATCGACATTCATTCATTCAATCGTATTTATTGAGCGCTTATTGTGTGCAGAGCACTGTACTAAGCGCTTGGGAAGTCCAAGTTGGAGACATATAGAGACGGTCCCTACCCAACAGTGGGCTCACAGTCTAGACAGGACTGACTGAGCCTCTGTCAATGGGCACACAGTTTAAGAGAATTCAATTGAACCAGTAGACACAATCCCTCCCCTCAATAATAATAATTGGCATCTGTTAAGCGCTTACTATGTGCAAAGCACTGTTCTAAGCGCTGGGGAGGATACAAGGTGATCAGGTTGTCCCACGTGGGGCTCACAGTCTTCATCCCCATTTTACAGATGAGGGAACTGAGGCCCAGAGAAGTGAAGTGACTTGCCCAAGATCACACAGCAGACATGTGGCGGAGTAGGGATTTGAACCCATGACCTCTGACTCCAAAGCCCGGGCTCTTTCCACTGAGCCACGCTGCTTCTCTATTACAATCTTATTACAATCAATCAATAGTATTCTGTGGGCAAAGGACTGTACTAAGTGCTTGGGAAAACGCAACACAATAGAGGTGTCAGACATGATCCCTGCCCTAAAGGAATTTAGAATCTACGTGAGACATGAATTAAAATAAATTATGGAGAGGGGAAATAGTAGAATATAGGGATATATAGAATGTAAATATAATGCATAATATAAAGAGCATAATAGAGCATAAGGCCAAGTGCGTAAGTGGGGTTAGGGTGGGTTTCTAGACTGTGAGCCCGTTGTTGGGTAGGGACCGTCTCTATATGTTGCCAACTTGTCCTTCCCAAGCGCTTAGTACAGTGCTCTGCACACAGTAAGCGTGCAATAAATACGATTGAATGAATGAATAAGTGAGGTTAGGGTGGGTTTCTCGACTGTGAGCCCATTGTTGGGTAGGGACCGTCTCTATAGAGAAGCAGCGTGGCTCAATGGAAAGAGCCCGGGCTTTGGAGACAGAGGTCATGGGTTCGAATTCCGGTTCCACCACTTGTCAGCAGTGTGACTTTGGGGAAGTCACTTCACTTCTCTGTGCCTCAGTTACCTCATCTGTAAAATAGAGATTAAGACTGTGAGCCCCCCGTGGGACAGCCTGATCACCTTGTATCCTCCCCAGCGCTTAGAACAGTGCTTTGCACACAGTAAGCACTTAACAAATGCCATCATTATTATGTTGCCAACTTGTACTTCCCAAGCGCTTAGTCCAGTGCTCTGCACACATTAAGCGCTCAATAACAACGATTGATTGATTGAATTTGCACATAGTAAGCGCTTAACAAATGCCATCATTATTATTATTACGTTGCCAATTTGTACTTGCCAAGCGCTTAGTCTGCACACAGTAAGCGCTCAATAAATACGATTGATTGATTGAATTTGCACATAGTAAGTGCTTAACAAATGCCATCATTATTATGTTGCCAACTTGTCCTTCCCAAGCGCTTAGTCCAGTGCTCTGCACACAGTAGGCGCTCAATAAATACGATTGAATGACTGAATAGTGGGCAGGGCTTGGCTTCTCCTCCCGCCTCTGCCCTTTGACCTCTGGGCAAGTCACATCAGCGGGCCTGCCCTTCGACCTCTGGGCAAGTCACGTCAGTGGGCCTGCCCTTTGACCTCCGGGCAAGTCACGTCAGCGGGCCTGCCCTTTGACCTCCAGGCAAGTCATGTCAACGGGCCTGTCCTTTGACCTCAAAGTCATGTCAATGGGCCTGCCCTTTGACCTCTGGGCAAGTCATGTCAACGGGCCTGCCCTTTGACCTCCGGGCAAGTCACGTCAAGGGGCCTGCCCTTTGACCTCTGGGCAAGTCACGTCAGCGGGCCTGCCCTTTGACCTGTGGGCAAAGTCACATTAACGGGCCTGCCCTTTGATCTCCGGGCAAGTCACATTAATGGGGCTACCCTTTGACCTCTGGGCAAGTCACGTCAGTGGGCCTGCCCTTTGACCTCCGGGCAAGTCACGTCAGCGGGCCTGCCCTTTGATCTCCGGGCAAGTCACGTCAGCAGGCCTGCCCTTTGACCTCTGGGTAAAGTCACATTAACAGGCCTGCCCTTTGACCTCCGGGCAAGTCACGTCAAGGGGCCTGCCCTTTGACCTCAAAGTCATGTCAACGGGCCTGTCCTTTGACCTCTGGGCAAGTCACATCAACGGGCCTGCCCTATGACCTCTGGGCAAAGTCACGTCACCGGGGCTGCCCTGTGACCTCTGGGCAAGTCACATTAACGGGGCCGCCCTTTGACCTCTGGGCAAGTCACATTAACGGGCCTGCCCTTTGACCTCTGGGCAAAGTCACGTCAACGGGCCTGTCCTTTGACCTCAAAGTCACGTCAGCGGGCCTGCCCTTTGACCTCTGGGCAAAGTCACGTCACCGGGGCTGCCCTGTGACCTCTGGGCAAGTCACATCAGCGGGCCTGCCCTTTGACCTCTGGGCAAGTCACATTAACAGGGCTGCCCTTTGACCTCCGGGCAAGTCACGTCAGCGGGCCTGCCCTTTGACCTCAAAGTCACGTCAATGGGCCTGCCCTTTGACCTCCGGGCAAGTCACGTCAGCGGGCCTGCCCTTTGACCTCTGGGCAAGTCACATTAACAGGGCTGCCCTTTGACCTCTGGGCAAGTCACGTCAACGGGCCTGCCCTTTGACCTCTGGGCAAGTCACCTCAGTGGGCCTGCCCTTTGACCTCAGTCACTTCAATGGGCCTGCCCTTTGACCTCAAAGTCACGTCATTGGGCATGCCCTTTGACCTCCGGGCAAGTCACGTCAGCGGGCCTCAGTTCTCCCATCTGTACAATTACCAGAATAATAATAATAATAATAACAATAGTGACGACGCTGGTATCCGTCAGGCGCTGACTGTCCGCTAGGCCCGCACCTGAGGAGCCGCAGCACGTCCCGGTGGTCGTCGTCGTCGTCGTCTCCTTCCGCCGCCCGCGCGGGCTGCGGCTCCTCCGCGCCGCCCGAGCCGGGCCCCCGCAGCGGCCGCAGCAGCTCCCCCAGCCGGCGGGCGGCGGCCCCCACCGCCTCCATCGCGGCCGGCCCGCTCCGGCCCGCGCGCCGGACGCCCCTCGAACCGCCCGCCTCGGCCCTGATTCGCCGCCGCCGCCCCACGTGACCCTCCGGGAGGCGGGGCCTCTTGAGGCGAGCTCGACGCTGATTGGTCCGCGCCGCCCTCCTCACTCACTCCGCCGCCGCCCCACGTGACCCTCCCGGGAGGCGGGGGCCTCCTGAGGCGAGCTCGGCGCTGATTGGTCCGCGCCGCCCTCCTCACTCACTCCGCCGCCATTATAGAGCAAGCGCCGCCATTATGGAGCGCTGACTGGGTTCATTCATTCATTCAGTCGTATTTATTGAGCGCTTACTGTGTGCAGAGCACTATACTAAGCGCTTGGGGAGTCCAAGTTGGCAACGTATAGAGACAGTCCCTACCCAACAGTGGGCTCAGTCGTATCGAATTCAATCGTAGTTATTCATAATAGTATAATAATAAACATAGAGAATAATAATGATAGTATTTGTTCATTCATTCAATCGTATTTATTATTAGTAATAATAATAATGGCATTTATTAAGCACTTACTACATGCAGAGCACTGTTCTAAGCGCTGGGGAGGTTACAAGGCAATCAGGTTGTCCCACAGGGGGTTCACAGTCTTCATCCCCATTTTATAGATGAGGGAACTGAGGCACAGAGAATAATAATAATAATAATAAAAATAATAATAATGATGATGGCATTTGTTAAGCGCTTACTATGTGCACAGCACTATTCTAAGGACTGGGGAGGTTACAAAGTGATCAGGCGGTCCCACAGGGGGCTCACAGTCTTAATCCCCATTTTACAGATGAGGGAACTGAGGCACAGAGAATAATAATAATAATAATAATAATAATAATAATAATAGCATTTGTTAAGTGCTTACTATGTGCAGAGCACTGTTCTAAGCGCTGGGGAGGTTACAAGGCAATCAGGTGGTCCCACAGGGGGCTCACAGTCTTCATCCCCATTTTGCAGATGAGGTAACTGAGGCACAGAGAATAATAATAATGATGATGGCATTTGTTAAGCGCTTACTATGTGCAAAGCACTGTTCTAAGCGCTGGGGACATTACAAGGCAATCAGGTGGTCCCACGGGGGGGCTCACAGTCTTCATTCCCATTTTGCAGATGAGGTAACAGGCACAGAGAATAATAATAATAATAATAATAATTGTATTTGTTCATTCATTCAATCGTATTTATTATTAATAATCATAATGGCATTTATTAAGCACTTACTACTAATAATAATAATAATGATGGCATTTATTAAGCGCTTACTATGTGCAGAGCACTGTTCTAAGCACTGGGGAGGTTACAGGGTGATCAGGTTGTCCCACAGGGGGCTCACAGTCTTCATCCCCATTTTACAGATGAGGGAACTGAAGCACAGGGAATAATAATAATAATAATGATAATAATATTCATTCAATCATATTTATTAATAATAATGATAATGGCATTTATTAAGCACTTACTATGTGTAGAGCACTGTTCTAAGCGCTGGGGAGATTACAAGGCAATCAGGTTGTCCCACAGGGGGCTCACAGTCAATCCCCATTTTACAGATGAGGGAACTGAGGCACAGAGAATAATAATAATAATAATGGTATTTGTTAAGCGCTTACTATGTGCAGAGCACTGTTCTAAGCGCTGGGGAGGTTACAAGACAATCAGGTTGTCCCACAGGGGGCTCACAGTCTTCATCCCCATTTTACAGATGAGGTCACTGAGGCACAGAGAATAATAATAATGGCATTTGTTATGCGCTTACTATGTGCCAAGCACTGTTCTAAGTGCTGGGGAGGTTACAAGGCAATCAGGTTGTCCCACGTGGGGCTCACAGTCATCATCCCCATTTTACAGATGAGGTAACTGAGGCACAGAGAATAATCATAATAATGATGGTATTTGTTAAGTGCTTTCTATGTTCACAGTCTAGAAGGGGGAGACGAACAATACAAAACATATTAACAAAATAAAATAAATAGACTAAATATGTACAAGTAAAATAAATAAATAAAGAGTAATAAATATGTACAAACACGTATACATATATATAGGTGCTGTGGGGAGGGGAAGGAGGTAAGGTGGGGGGATAGGGCTCACAGTCTTCATACCCATTTTACAGATGAGGTAACTGAGGAACAGAGAATAATAATAATAATGGCATTTGTTAAGCGCTTACTGTGTGCAGAGCACTGTTCTAAGCGCTGGGGAGTTTGCAAGGCAATCAGGTTGTCCCACAGGGGGCTCACAGTCTTCATCCCCATTTTCCAGATGAGGGACCTGAGGCTCAGAGAAATGAAGTGACTTGCCCAAAGTCACACAGCTGACAATTGGCAGAGCTGGGATTTGAACCCATGACCTCTGACTCCCAAGCCCGGGCTCTTTCCACTGAGCCACGCTGCTTCTCAAAGAGCTTGGGCTTGGGAGTCAGAGGTCATGGGTTCTAATCCTGACTCCCTCACATGTCAGCTGTGTGACTTTGGGCAAGTCACTACACTTCTCTGGGCCTCTTTACCTCATCTGGAAAATGTGAGCCCGCTGTTGGGTAGGGACCATCTTTATATGTTGCCAACTTGTACTTCCCAAGTGCTTAGTCCAGTGCTCTGCACACAATAAGTGCTCAATAAATACGATTGAATGATTCATTCATTCAATCCTATTTACTGAGTAGTGCTTACTGTGTGCAGAGCACTATGTGCCCAGCATTGCTCTAAGTGCTGAATAATAATCCATCCCCTTGCCCCCTCCTCCCTCACCTCCCTTCTCTCCTTCTCCATCCCAGCCCGCATCCTCCGCTCACCTCCTCACTGGGCCTCGTCCTCGCCCGTCCCGCCATCGACCCCCGGCCCACGTCCTCCCCTGGCCTGGAATCCCCTCCATCCCCACATCTTCATCCCATCTTCTTCCCTTCAAAGCCCTACTGCGAGCTCACCTCCTCCAGGAGGCCTTCCCAGACTATGCCCTCCCTCTACACATCCGCCAAACTCGCTCTCTTCCTCCCTTCAAAGCCCTACTGAGAGCTCACCTCCTCCAGGAGACCTTCCCAGACTTATCACCCCTTTTTCCTCTTCCCCCTCCTCCCTCCCTCTGCCCTACCCCCTTCCCTGCCCCACAGCATTGGTACATATTTATTTTATTACTGATGTGCCTATATTCATTCATTCAATCGTATTTATTGAGCACTTACTGTGGGCAGAGCACTGTCCTAAGCACTTTTGTAATTCTATTTTGATTCATTCAATCGTATTTATTGAGCGCTCACTGTGGGCAGAGCATGTCCTAAGCACTTATAATTCTATTTAGATTCATTCAATCGTATTTACTGAGCGCTTACTGTGGGCAGAGCACTGTCCTAAGCACTTATAATTCTATTTAGATTCATTCAATTGTATTCATTGAGCACTCACTGTGGGCAGAGCACTGTCCTAAGCACTTATAATTCTATTTATTTTGATTCATTCAATCATACTTACTGAGCGCTCACTGTGGGCACAGCACTGTCCTAAGCACTTGTAATTCTATTTATTTTGATTCCTTCAATCATATTTATTGGGTGCTTACTGTGGGCAGAGCACTGTTCTAAGCCCTTGTAATTCTATTTATTTTGACTCATTCAATCGTATTTATTGAGCGCTTACTGTGGGCAGAGCACTGTCCTAAGCACTTGTAATTCTATTTAGATTCATTCAATCGTATTCATTGAGCGCTCACTGTGGGCAGAGCACTGTCCTAAGCACTTGTAATTCTATTTATTTTGACTAAATCAATCGTATTTATTGAGCGCTTACTATGGGCAGAGCACTGTCCTAAGCACTTATAATTCTATTTAGATTCATTCAATCGTATTCATTGAGCACTCACTGTGGGCAGAGCACTGTCCTAAGCACTTATAATTCTATTTATTTTGATTCATTCAATCATATTTACTGAGCGCTCACTGTGGGCACAGCACTGTCCTAAGCACTTGTAATTCTATTTATTTTGATTCCTTCAATCATATTTATTGGGTGCTTACTGTGGGCAGAGCACTGTCCTAAGCCCTTGTAATTCTATTTATTTTGACTCATTCAATCGTATTTATTGAGCGCTTACTGTGGGCAGAGCACTGTCCTAAGCACTTATAATTCTATTTAGATTCATTCAATCGTATTCATTGAGCGCTCACTGTGGGCAGAGCACTGTCCTAAGCACTTATAATTCTATTTATTTTGATTCATTCAATCATATTTACTGAGCGGTCACTGCGGGCACAGCACTGTCCTAAGCCCTTGTAATTCTATTTATTTTGATTCCTTCAATCGTATTTATTGAGCGCTTACTGTGGGCAGAGCACTGTCCTAAGCACTTGCAATTCCATTTATTTTGACTCATTCAGTCGTATTTATTGAGCGCTTACTGTGTGCAGAGCACTGTCCTAAGCACTTATAATTCTATTTAGATTCATTCAATCGTATTTATTGAGCGCTTACTGTGGGCAGAGCACTGTCCTAAGCACTTATAATTCTATTTAGATTCATTCAATCGTATTTATTGAGTGCTTACTGTGGGCAGAGCACTGTCCTAAGCACTTATAATTCTATTTATTTTGATTCCTTCAATCGTATTTATTGAGCACTTACTGTGGGCAGAGCACTGTCCTGAGCACTTATAATTCTATTCATTTTGACTCATTCAATAGTATTTATTGAGCGCTCACTGTGGGCAGAGCACTATCCTAAGCCCTTGTAATTCTATTTATTTTGATTCATTCAAACGTATTTATGGAGCTCTAACTGTGGGCAGAGCACTGTCCTAAGCACTTGTAATTCTATTTATTTTGATTCCTTCAATCGTATTTATTGAGTGCTTACTGTAGGCAGAGCACTGTCCTAAGCACTTGTAATTCTATTTATTTTGACTCATTCAATCGTATTTATTGAGCGCTCACTGTGGGCAGAGAACCGTCCTAAGCACTTGTAATTCTATTTATTTTGACTCATTCAATCGTATTTATTGAGCGCTTACTGTGGGTAGAGCACTGTTCTAAACACTTATAATTCTATTTTGATTCATTCAATCGTATTTATTGAACGCTTACTGGGTGCAGAGCACTGTACTAAGCGCTTGGGAAGTCCAAGTCGGCAACATAGAGAGACGGTCCCTACCCAACAGCTGGCTCACAGTCTAGAAGGGGGAGACGGACAACAGGACAGAACATATTACCAAAATAAAAGAAATAGAATAAATACGTACAAATAAAATAAATAGAGTAATAAATCCGTACAAACATATATACAGGTGCTGTGGGGAGGGGAAGGAGGGAGGGCGGGGGGGATGGGGAGGGGGAGGAGGGGAAGAGGAAGGAGGGGGCTCAGTGGTATTGATGCCTCTCTACTTCATCATCATCATCATCATCATCAATCGTATTTATTGAGCGCTTACTATGTGCAGAGCACTGTACTAAGCGCTTGGGAAGTACAAGTTGGCAACATATAGAGACAGTCCCTACCCAACAGTGGGCTCACAGTCTAAAAGGGGGAGACAGAGAACAAAACCAAACATACTAACAAAATAAAATAAATAGAATAGAATAAATAAAATAAATAAAACAATAATAAATAATAATAAATAAATGAATAAATAAATAAATAGAGTAATACTTGCTTTGTTTTGTTGTGTGTCTCCCCCTTCTAGACTGTGAGCCCGTTGTTGGGTAAGGACCGTCTCATCTGTTGCCAAATTGTCCTTTCCAAGCGCTTAGTACAGTGCTCTGCACACGGTGAGCGCTCAGTAAGCACTACTGAATGAATGAATCACGGTACTTGCTAAGTGCTTACAATGTGCCAAGCACTGTTTTGAACACTGAGGTAATAATCATAATAATCATAATAATAATGATGGCATTTGTTAAGCGCTTACTATGTGCCAAGCACTGTTCTAAGCACTGGGGAGGCTACAAGGTGATCAGGTTGCCCCACGGGGGGCTCACAGTCTTCATCCCCATTTTACAGATGAGGGAACTGAGGCCCAGAGAAGTTAAATGAGGGGCGAGGGGGGCGGGGAGCCGGCGCTTAGTACAGTCCTGACACGCTTAACAAGAATCTAAACCCAGGGTGGGCAGAGATTGTCTCTCATTAGTGGCACTGGTATTGACTATTGTCTACTTATTGTAGACAATAAGTGTACATACTCCTGTATATATGTTTGTACGTATTTATTACTCTATTTATTTGTACATATTTATTCTATTTATTTTATTTTGTTAATATGTTTTGTTCTCTGTCTCCCCCTTCTATTCATTCATTCATTCATTCAATCGTATTTATTGAGCGCAGAGCACCGTACTAAGCGCATAGGAAGTACAATTTGGCAATATATACAAGAGAAGCAGCGTGGCTCAGTGGAAAGAGCCCGGGCTTTGGAGTCGGAGGTCATGGGTTCGAATCCCGGCTCCGCCAACTGTCAGCTGGGTGACTTTGGGCAAATCACTTCACTTCTCTGGGCCTCAGTTCCCTCGTCTGTAAAATGGGGGTGAGGACTGTGAGCCTCCTGTGGGGCAACCTGATCACCTTGTAACCTCCCCAGCGCTTAGAACAGTGCTTGGCACATAGTAAGCGCTTAACAAATACCATCATTATTATTTATTATTATTATATAGAGACAGTCCCTACCCAACAGTGGGTTTTTTTTGAGGGCTTTCGATAGCATTCCCCTCCAAACCCAGATCAGGCCCAGGATTTTGGGGTTGACTTATCAAAGGAGGCCTAAATGAGGTGTTTAGTGGGTGCTTACTACGGGCAAAGTGCCGTACTAAGCGCTTGGGCGGGTCAGTGAGAACAAGGTGGGATGGATGGGGATTTCAGAGCGGTAACCTCCACTCGGACGGCAGATTTGGGATTACCTTCACGGGCTCAGGGTCCGGCTTCTTTTCCTTAACGGCCTCAGGCTCCTTGACTGCGGGCTTCAGCTTCTTTGTTAATATGTTTTGTTTTGTTGTCTGTCTCCCCCTTCTATAATAATAATAATAATAATGTTGGTATTTGTTAAGCGCTTACTATGTGCAAAGCACTGTTCTAAGCGCTGGAGTAGGTACAAGGTAATCAGGTTGCCCCACGAGAGGCTCACAGTCTTCATCCCCATTTTACAGATGAGGGAACTGAGGCCCAGAGAAGTGAAGTGACTTGCCCAACATCACACAGCTGACAAGTGGCGGAGCCGGGATCTGAACCCACGACCTCTGACTCCAAAGCCTGGGCTCTTGCCACTGAGCCACGCTGCTTCCCCTTTCTAGACTGTGAGCCCACTGTTGGGTAGGGACCCTCTCTATATGTTGCCAAATTGTACTTCCCAAGCGCTTAGTACAGTGCTCTGCACACAGTAAGCGCTCAATAAATACGATTGAATGAATGAATGAATCCCGTTGGCTTAGGTTTCCTGGGACGGGCGGGGACTGTGAGCCCGCTGTTGAGTAGGGACCGTCCCTATATGTTGCCGACTTGTACTACCCAAGCGCTTAGTCCAGTGCTCTGCACACAGTAAGCGCTCAATAAATACGAGCGCTACTACAATGTCCTACTGAGAGCTCACCTCCTCCAGGAGGCCTTCCCAGACTGAGCCCCCTCCTTCCTCTCCCCCTCCTCGCCCTCTCCATCCCCCCCGCCTTACCTCCTTCCCTTCCCCACAGCACCTGTATATATATATATATATATATATGTTTGTACAGATTTATTACTCTATTTTACTTGTACATATCTATTCTATTTATTTTGTTAATGTTTTGTTTTGTTCTCCGTCTCCCCCTTCTAGACTGTGAGCTCACTGTTGGGTAGGGACCGTCTCTAGATGTTGCCAATTGAATGAATGAATGAGTGGAAAGTGACTTGCCCAAAGTCACACAGCTGACAATTGGCGGAGCCGGGATTTGAACCCATGACCTCTGACTCCAAAGCCCGGGCTCTTTCCACTGAGCCACGCTGCTTCTCGACACGTAGATACACGCTAATCATCATCATCATCAATCGTATTTATTGAGCGCTTACTGTGTGCAGAGCACTGTACTAAGCGCTTGGGAAGTACAAGTTGGCAACATATAGAGACGGTCCCTACCCAACAGAGGGCTCACAGTTAATCAGGTTGGACATATAGTCCCTGTCCCACATGGGGCTCAGCCTTAATCCCCACTTTACAGATGAGGGAACTGCAACCCAAAGAAGTGATTTGTCCAAGGTCACACAGCATTCAAAGAGCAGACTCTGGATTAGAACCCAGGTCCTTCGGACTCCGGGGCCAGTGATCTAGCCATGAAGCCAGTGACTGTGAGCCCACTGTCGGGTAGGGACCGTCTCTATATGTTGCCAACTTGCACTTCCCAAGCGCTTAGTACAGTGCTCTGCACACCATAAGCACTCAATAAATATGAGTGCTACTACAAGGCCCTACTGAGAGCTCACCTCCTCCAGGAGGCCTTCCCAGACTGAGCCCCCTCCTTCCTCTCCTTCTCCATCCCCCCCGCCTTACCTCCCTCCCTTCCCCACACCACCTGTATATATGTATATATGTTTGTACAGATTTATTGCTCTATTTATTTTACTTGTACATATCTATTCTATTTATTTTGTTAATGTTTTATTTTGTTCTCCGTCTCCCCCTTCTAGACTGTGAGCTCACTGTTGGGTAGGGACTGTCTCTATATGTTGCCAACTTGTACTTCCCAAGCGCTTAGTACAGTGCTCTGCACACAGTAAGCACTCAATAAATACAATTGAATGAATGATTTGTTAAGGGCTATGTGTCAAACTCGCATAAGTGCTTACTATGTGTCAAGTGCTGTTCCAAGAGCTAGGGAAGATACAAGTTCATCAGGTTGGACATTGTCTCTGTCATCATCATCAATCGTATTTATTGAGCGCTTACTATGTGCAGAGCACTGTACTAAGCGCTTGGGAAGTACAAATTGGCAACATTGGAGTCTCTGTCCCACTCAATCAATCATATTCGAGTGCTTACTGTGTGCAAAACACTGTACCAAGTGCCTGGGAGAGGACACGCTCCTTGACCAAAACAAGCTTACGGTCTAGAGGGGGAGACAGGCATTAATACAAATAAATGAGATGGACACAAGTGCTGTGGGGCTGGAGGACAAAGGGAGCAAATAAGGACAACAAGGAGGGGAAAAAAAATCAAATCATATTTATTGAACACATACTGTGTGCGGGGTACTGTATTAAGCGCTTGGGAGAGTACAAACAACACTATAAGAGGCACATTCCCTGACCACAAAGAGCTGACAGTCTGGAGAAGGCGGGGCATACTTTAATATAAAGTAAAGGTAGGGACAAAAATGCTGAGGGGCTGAATAAAGGGCAACAACACAGAAGAGGAGATAAGATAGATAAATAAAATAGATAAGATAGATAGGAGTAGGAAATACGATTGAATGAATAAGGAAATGGCTTAGTCAGGAAGGCGTCTCGAAGATGTGCCTTTGGCCTACATTAATAATAATAATAATAATGGCATTTATTAAGCGCTTACTATTGTGCAAAGCACTGTTCTAAGCGCTGGGGAGGTTACAAGGTGATCAGGTTGTCCCATGGGGGGCTCAGTCTTCATCCCCAATTTTCCAGATGAGGGAACTGAGGCCCAGAGAAGTGAAGTGACTTGCCCAAAGTCACACAGCTGACAAGTGGCAGAGTCAGCATTTGAACCCAAGACCTCTGACTCCAAAGCCCGGGCTCTTTTCACTGAGCCACGCTGCTTCTCTTAGAGAGGGCATTTAATTCCCATATTAAAACTAATATAACGGAGGCGGAGAAGTGGCTCGCCCAAGGTCACACAGCAGAGATGCAGCAGAGCGGGGTTAGGACACCCCCAAGTCTGGATTTCCAGGCCCATGCTCTTTCACAAAGCCACATTGCTTCTTCTCCCCTTCTTACTTGTACTACCTATAATTCATGTGAACGTCCATTTCTCCCCGGGCATCCCCTCAAGGTTGTAAGCTCCTTGAAGGCAGAGAATGTGTCTACACTTTTTATTTAATAAATTCCCAATTTATTTAATCTTGGGGAAATTATTGTCCATAGTCTGAAAGACTGGAGAACAGTTTCTCTCTACAAGACGGTAGACATCTGCCAGACATCATCCAGGCAGTTAAATGACTGCTCTGGGCACACAAATTTTTGCAGACGGAGTGCTTACCCCTTTCTCTAGACCAGCAAATGTTTCTAATCTTTTCCATTACCTTTCCAGGCCCCCGCTCCAAACCGCTCGCTTGGCTCCAGTGCCTTAGGCAGACCCCATCAGAAAAAAACCAAAAAGTTTCTTGAAAGGAATCAGAGAGGAAAATAAACCAACCGAAAGAAACCATCAAGCCAATTCTCCACCCCAGGTTAACTGCGTTTTAGCAATATTTATTAAAACACCAACTCCTGCCCATACCCCCTTTTCCTTTCCTTCTAATTTGGTTTACGGTGGTCTCCCCTACTAGGCCCTAAGCTCTCTGAGGGCAGGGATCTTGTCTTCCAAGTTTACTGTACTCTACCCTGCTTTGTTCTGTATTTAATCCTCGTTACTGACATGTATTCTACTTGTGAAGTCGGACTGTGTGTGACCTACTATATATGCGATCCGGGGCTCTTTCTACTATGAGTACTGAACAACCCAATCAAATAAATGTGAATAATCAACGGCCAATTGATGTATCAATGTATGTTGTGAATCATCATTGACCGAAGAGGAGTCATTAGGAGTAATCAATGACCGATTGATGTATGTATCAATGTATGTTGTGAATAATCAATGACCAAAGAGGAGTCACTAGGAGTAATCAATGACCGATTGATGTACGTATCAATGTATGTTGTGAATAATCAATGACCAAAGAGGAGTCACTAGGAGTAATCAATGACCGATTGATGTACGTATCAATGTATGTTGTGAATAATCAATGACCAAAGAGGAGTCACTAGGAGTAATCAATGACTGATTGATGTACGTATCAATGTATGTTTTGAATAATCAATGACTGATGTATGTATCAATGTATGTTGTGAATCATCAATGACCGAAGAGGAGTCATTAGGAGTAATCAATGACCGATTGATGTATGTATCAATGTATGTGGTGAATAATCAATGACCAAAGAGGAGTCACTAGGAGTAATCAATGACCGATTGATGTACGTATCAATGTATGTTGTGAATAATCAATGACCGATGTATGTATCAATGTATGTTGTGAATCATCAATGACCGAAGAAGAGTTATTAGGAGTAATCAATGACCGATTGATGTATGTATCAATGTATGTGGTGAATAATCAATGACCGAAGAGGAGTCAGGAGTAATCAATGACCGACTGATGTACGTATCAATGTATGTTGTGAATAATCAATGACCGAAGAGGAGTCATTAGGAGTAGTCAATGACCGATTGATGTATGTGGTGAATCATCAATGACCAAAGAGGAGTCATTAGGAGTAATCAATGACAGATTGATGTATGTATCAATGTATGTGGTGAATCATCAACGACCGAAGAGGAGTCATTAGGAGTAATCAATGACCGATTGATGTATGTATCAATGTATGTGGTGAATAATCAATGACCGAAGAGGAGTCAGGAGTAATCAATGACCGACTGATGTACGTATCAATGTATGTTGTGAATAATCAATGACCGAAGAGGAGTCATTAGGAGTAGTCAATGACCGATTGATGTATGTGGTGAATCATCAATGACCAAAGAGGAGTCATTAGGAGTAATCAATGACAGATTGATGTATGTATCAATGTATGTGGTGAATCATCAACGACCGAAGAGGAGTCATTAGGAGTAATCAATGACCGATTGATGTATGTATCAATGTATGTGGTGAATAATCAACGACCGAAGAGGATTCACTAGGAGTAATCAATGACCGATTGATGTACGTATCAATGTATGTTTTGAATCATCAATGACCGATGTATGTATCAATGTATGTTGTGAATCAGTGACCGAAGAGGAGTCATTAGGAGTAATCAATGACCGATTGATGTATGTATCAATGTATGTTGTGAATCATCAGTGACCGAAGAGGAATCATTAGGAGTAATCAATGACCGATTGATGTATGTATCAATGTATGTTGTGAATCATCAATGACCGAAGGGGAGTCATTAGGAGTAATCAATGACCGAAGAGAGTTACAGCCCTCGAGTAGCATTTTAGAGTACTAAACCCCAAACTGCCCCATTGTTACCAACCCCGGAAAGGAGTAGAGGGGACAAAAAGAGGAGCGAGGCTCCGCCCGAGAGGACGGTCGAACGAAGAGTCGAAAGCACTCCCCATTAGAAGGTAAAAGGGGCAAATGCTTTATTAAAAATGAATCTAACACGCACAGTATATACACAGGCACATGGTGCCAATCTTAACCTCTCACTTCATCCGCTTCCGTCCGCAGGCGGGAAGCTACACCTTGGTCAGAGCTTTGGCCAGGTCCTGAATGGCCGCCGAGTTGAGCTGTGCGAGAGTGCTAATCCTCGCATGCTTACTGCTGGCATACTTGTTCTTGATGGTCTGAAATGGGGAAAAAAAAAAAAAAAAATCAATCAATCAGTCATATTTATTGAGCGCTTACTGTGTGCAGAGCACTGGACTAAGCGCTTGGGAAGTACAAGTTGGCAACCTATAGAGACGGTCCCTACCCAACAGTGGGCTCACAGTCTAGAAGGGGGAGACGGAGAACAAAACCAAACATTAACAAAATAAATAGAATAGATAGTGTAAAAGTAAAATAAATAAATAGAGTAATAAATATGTACAAACATATATACATATATACAGGTGCTGCGGGGAAGGGAAGGAGGTAAGGCGGTGGGGATGGAGAGGGGGATGAGGGGGAGAGGAAGGAGGCGGATGTGGGGAGGGAGGGCATTCCAGGCCAGGGGGATGACGTGTATCCACCCCAGTGCTTAGAACAGTGCTTGGCACATAGTAAGCGCTTAACAAATACTATTTTATTATTATTATAAAAAGAGCATCAACGGCCCGTGGGTGAGAGTCCTTTAGGGCCAACAATTCCCGCCCTCCCATTTCCCCTCCTCCAACTCCCAGCAGGGTCATCATCATCATCATCATCAATCGTATTTATTGAGCGCTTACTATGTGCAGAGCACTGTACTAAGCGCTTGGGAAGTACAAATTGGCAACATATAGAGACAGTCCCTACCCAGCAGTGGGCTCACAGTCTAAAAGGGGGAGACAGAGAACAAAACCAAACATACTAACAAAATAAAATAAATAGAATAGATAAGTACAAATAAAATAAATAAATAGAGTAATAAATATGTACAAACATATATACAGATGCTGTGGGGAAGGGAAGGAGGTAAGATGGTGGGGATGGAGAGGGGGATGAGGGGGAGAGGAAGGAGGCAGATGTGGGGAGGGAGGGCATTCCAGGCCAGGGGGATGACGTGTATCCACCCCAGTGCTTAGAACAGTGCTTGGCACATAGTAAGCGCTTAACAAATACTATTTTATTATTATTATAAAAAGAGCATCAACGGCCCGTGGGGGAGAGTCCTTTAGGCCCAACAATTCCCGCCCTCCCATTTCCCCTCCTCCAACTCCCAGCAGGGTCATCATCATCATCAATCGTATTTATTGAGCGCTTACTATGTGCAAAGCAATGTACTAAGCGCTTGGGAAGTACAAATTGGCAACATATAGAGACAGTCCCTACCCAGCAGTGGGCTCACAGTCTAAAAGGGGGAGACAGAGGACAAAACCAAACATACTAACAAAATAAAATAAATAGGATAGATATGTACAAGTAAAATAAATGAATAAATAGAGTAATAAATATGTACAAACATATATATACAGGTGCTGTGGGGAAGGGAAGGAGGTAAGATGGGGGGATGGAGAGGGGGACGAGGGGGAGAGGAAGGAAGGGGCTCGGGCTGGGCGAGGTTTGTCCCCCTTTTTGACCCCGACTGTCCCCTCGGCTACTCACCACGTGCTTCGTCAGTCCCTTATTCACCATCACAACGTTCTTGGCCATGTGTTGCATGACGGACAGGAGAGATTCCTCAGTGTAAGACAGGTAGTGTTGAAGGAGCGGCGTCTGAGAGGTTAAACGTGTCCGGTGAGTTCATTCGATCGTATTTATTGAGCGCTTACTGTGTGCAGCGCACTGGACTAATCAATCAATCGTATTTATCAAGCGCTTACTGTGTGCAGAGCACTGGACTAATCAATCGTATTTACCAAGCGTTTACTGTGCACAGAGCACTGGACTAATCAATCGTGTTTATCGAGCACTTACTGTGTACAGAGCACTGGACTAATCAATTGTATTTATCAAGCGTTTACTGTGCACAGAGCACTGGACTAATCAATCGTATTTATCGAGCGTTTACTGTGCGCAGAGCACTGGACTAATCAATCAATTGTATTTATCGAGTGCTTACTATGTGCAGAGCACTGTACTAACCTATCGTATTTACTGAGCGCTTACTGTGTGCAGAGCACTGTACTAATCAATCGTATTTATCGAGCGCTTACTGTGTGCAGAGCACTGGACTAATCAATCGTATTTATCGAGCGCTTACTGTGCACAGAGCACTGGACTAATCAATCAATCGTATTTATTGAGCGCTTACTATGTGCAGAGCACTGTACCAATCAATCGTATTTATTGAGCGCTTACTGTGTGCAGAGCACTGGACTAAGCGCTTGGGAAGTCCAAGTTGGCAACATCTAGAGACGGTCCCTACCCAACAGCGGGCTCACAGTCTAGAAGGGGGAGACAGACAACAAAACAAAACATATAAACCAAATAAAATAAATAGAATAAATAGGTACAAGTAAAGTAGTGCCTATGTAAGCATTTACGCTCAAGATTGTCACTTCCTAGGGGGCAGGGATTGATTGTGTTGACCCACCGTCTTGTGATTTTCCAAGTGCTTCCCATATTCAATCAATTGCATTTATTATTCCCAGACTGAGCCCCCCTCCTCCCCGCCTTACCTCCTTCCCCTCCCCACAGCACCTGCATATGTGTATACATGTTTGTATGTATTTATTACTCTATTTTATTTGTACATATTTATTCTATTTTATTTTGTTAATATGTTTTGTTGTCTGTCTCCCCCTTCTAGACTGTGAGCCCGCTGTTGGGTAGGGACCGTCTCTAGATGTTGCCGACTCGGACTTCCCAAGCGCTTAGTCCAGTTCTCTGCACACAGTAAGCACTCAATAAATACAATTGAATGAATGAATGAATGAAGGGTTGTATGCAAAGCACTGTACTAAGCTCTTGGGAAAGTATAACAATAAAGAGCGACAATCCCTGCCCACCATGAGCTCACGGTCCACTATGCTATCCCCAGCAGCCAAATACCACCGGTCAATAATAATAACACTGGTATTTGTTAAGCGCTTCCTATGTGCAAAGCACTGTTCTAAGCGCTGGGGAGGTTACAAGGTGATCAGGTTGTCCCACGGGGGGCTCACAGTCTTAATCCCCATTTTCCAGATGGGGAACTGAGGCCCAGAGAAGTGACTAGCCCAAAGTCACACAGCTGACAGTTGGCGGAGCCGGGATTGGAACCCATGACCTCTGACTCCAAAGCCCGGGCTCTTTCCGCTGAGCCACGCTGCTTCTCCAATAGAAAGCCATGATCAGGTTGTAAATTCCCTGGGTGCAGAGGCCAGGTTTTTGTTTTATTTTATGTTACTTGTTAAGCGCTTACTATGTGCCAAGGCGTAAATACGAGGTAGTCACACTGGGCACAGTCCAAGTCCCACGGGGGGCTCACAGTCTTCGTCTCCGTTTTAGAGATGAGGTGATTGTGGCCCAGAGAAGTGAAGTGACTTGCCTAAGGTCACCCAGCAGACAGGTGGCGGAGCCGGGATTAGAAACCAGGTCCTTCTGACTCCAACCATTAGGCTGAGAGCCCACTGTTGGGTAGGGACTGTCTCTATATGTTGCCAACTTGTACTTCCCAAGCGCTTAGTACAGTGCTCTGCACACAGTAAGCGCTCAATAAATACGATTGATGATGATGATGATTAGGCGGCTTGTCATGTGGACTCAAGTGCCTGGTAGGAGATAGGCACAGAATACATACAATTGAGAAGGAGGGCAAGAACTGGGAGAAGCCTAGAAGCCGCGTGGCTCAGTGGAAAGAGCCCGGGCTCGAGAGTCAGAGGTCGTGGGTTCTAATCCCAGCTCCGCCACTTGTCAGCTGGGTGACTTTGGGCAAGTCACTTCCCTTCTCTGGCCCTCAGTTCCCTCATCTGGAAAATGGGGACTAAGACGGTGAGCCCCCCCGTGGGACAACCTGATCACCTTGTAACCTCCCCAGTGTTTAGAACAGTGCTTGGCACATAGTAAGTGCTTAATAAATGCCATCATGATTATTATTATTATTAGACCGTAAGCCCCTTTGAGGGCAGGCCTCATGTCTACTAACTCTATTGGACTCTCCCAAGCATGTGAGCGTGGCTCAGTGGAAAGAGCCCGGTCTTGGGAGCCAGTGGTCATGGGTTCAAACCCCGGTTCTGCCAATTGTCAGCTGTGTGACTTTGGGCAAGTCATTTCACTTCTCTGGGCCTCAGTTCCCACATCTGGAAAATGGGGATGAAGACTGTGAGCCCCCCCCCGTGGGACAACCTGATCACCTTGTAACCTCCCCAGCGCTTAGAACAGTGCTTTGCACATTGTAAGCACTTAACAAATGACATTATTATGTGATACAGTGCTCTGCATTCAAATACACTTAACTGATCCTAGCAAGCCTTTTCTAGACTAACAGTTCAAATATGCCCAGTGCTTAGAATAGTGCTTTGCACATAGTAAGCGCTTAATAAATGCCATCATTAAATACTTCTCAAGCGCAGCTCTCAAGCTCTGCTGAAGGAAGCGTTGGAGATAATAATAATAATAATGATGGCATTTATTAAGCGCTTACTATGTGCAAAGCGCCGTTCTAAGCGCTGGGGAGGTTACAAGGTGATCAGGTTGTCCCACGGGGGACTCACAGTCTTCGTCCCCATTTTACAGATGAGGTCACTCACTGAGGCACAGAAAAGTGAAGTGACTTGCCCAAAGTCACACAGCTGACAATTGGAGGAGCCGGGGTTTGAACCCCTGACCTCTGACTCCAAAGCCCGGGCTCTTTCCACTGAGCCACGCTGCTTCTCGTGGCTCTCCAGCACAGGACACAGAGGAAGTAGAGAGAAATACTAGAAAAAACCTCCAAGAGAATACTTTCTAAAGTCAAACCACCAGAGGAAAACCAATACTAGAAAAAACCTTCAGGAGAATACTTTCCAAAGTCAAACAACCACAGGAAAACCAATACTAGAAAAAACCTTCAGGAGAACACTTCCAAAGTCAAACCACCAGAGGAAAACCAATACTAGCAAAAAACCTTCAGGAGAGTACTTTCCAAAGTCAAACCACCAGAGGAAAAACAATACTAGAAAAAACCTTCTGGAGAATACTTTCCAAAGTCAAACCACCAGAGGAAAAACAATACAAGAAAAAACCTTCAGGAGAATATTTTCCAAAGTCAAACCACCAGAGGAAAACCAATACTAGACAAAACCTTCAGGAGAATACTTCCAAAGTCAAACCACTAGAGGAAAAACAATACTAGACAAAACCTTCAAGAGAATACTTCCAAAGTCAAACCACCAGAGGAAAACCAATACTAGCAAAAAACCTTCAGGAGACTACTTCCAAAGTCAAAGCACCAGAGGAAAAGCAATACTAGAAAAAACCTTCAGGAGAATACTTCCAAAGTCAAACCACCAGAGGAAAAACAATACTAGACAAAACCTTCAAGAGAATACTTCCAAAATCAAACCACCAGAGGAAAAACAATACTAGCAAAAAACCTTTACGAGAATACTTCCAAAGTCAAACCACCAGAGGAAAAACAATACTAGAAAAAACCTTCAGGAGAATACTTTCCAAAGTCAAACCACCACAGGAAAAACAATACTAGAAAAAAAACCTTCAGGAGAATACTTCCAAAGTCAAACCACCACAGGAAAAAACCTTTGAAGACCAAAAGCACCGTGATCCAGCTAAGAGTGTTGAGACACCGTCGCGTGCTGTTTCTACTGAACCGCCTGTAATTTTTATCAGTGGGTAATTCTGAAAAGATCTCTTCCCAAGTGCCACAGAAGCAAGAGAAGAATGTTTCCAATCTCTTCCCAAGTGCCACAGAAGCAAGAGAAAAATGTTTCCAATGCTAACGTCGAGCAAAAATAGCGTGCCTCCTTCACGGACTCACCGTCGATCCATCGCGTACATCCGGCCTCTGGCCTGGAACTCCCCTCCTGACAGGAGATCACTTTCTCCACCTTCAAAGCCTTCTTAAAAAGCCCATCTCCTCCAAGAAGCCTTCCAGGACTAAGCCCTCATTTCCCCTTCTCCCACTCCCTTCTACCTGTCTACAGAAGCAGCATGGCTCAGTGGAAAGAGCCCGGGCTTTGGAGTCAGAGGTCAGGGGTTCCAATCCCGGCTCCGCCACTTGTCAGCTGCGTGACTTTGGACAAGTCACTTCACTTCTCTGGGCCTCAATCAATCGTATTTATTGAGCGCTTACTGTGTGCGGAGCACTGTACTAAGCACTTGGGAAGTACAAGTTGGCAACATATAGAGACAGTCCCTACCCAACAGTGGGCTCACAGTCTAAAAGTGGGCTCACAGCCTCAGTTCCCTCATCTGGAAAATGGGGATGAAGACTGTGAGCCCTGCGTGGGACAACCTGATCACCTTGTAACCTCTCCAGTGCTTAGAACAGTGCTTTGCACATAGTATACAATGTATACATAGTGCACATGTATGTTTGTACATATTTATTACCCTATTTATTTATTTATTTTACTTGTACCTATCTATTCAATTTATTTTATTTTGTTAGTATGTTTGGTTTTGTTCTCTGTCTCCCCCTTCTAGACTGTGAGCCCACTGTTGGGTAGGGACTGTCTCTATATGTTGCCAGCTTGTACTTCCCAAGCACTTAGTACAGTGCTCTGCACACAGTAAGTGCTCAATAAATACAATTGATTGATTATAAGCGCTTAATAAATGCTATTATTATTATTATTATTACATGTTTTGTCTTGCTGTGTGTCTCCCCCTTCTAGACTGTGAGCCCGTTGGTGGGTAGGGACCGTCTCTATAGGCTGCCGACTTGGACTTCCCAAGCACTTAGTACAGTGCTCTGCGTCCAGTGAGCGCTCAATCAATCAATCAATTGTATTTATTGAGCACTTACTTTGTGCAGAGCACACAATAAATACGATTGAATGAATGAATGAATGTATCCCAGAAACGGAAGCCCCCAGCCCCTCCCTCACGAAGCCCCCGGCATCTTACCCATTCGCCCCCATCGAGGACTTTGAGGGCCAAGCAGAAGGCGGCGGCGGCTATCTGGGAAGGCGGGAAGTGCACCATCTCGTAATCCACCATGGTCAACTCCATCAGATACTTGGCCAACATGTGTTGCTCTAGATCCACCTGGGGTGGGGACAGAACGGCCGTCATTCATTCAATCGTATTTATTGAGCGCTTACTGTGCGCGGAGCACAGGACTGAGCGCTTGGGAAGTACAAGTTGGCAACAAGTCAGTCCGTCTGCCCTCGCCAAACCTGGTCTCAATCCACAGGTGGCCATCCAGTGCTTAGTACAGTGCTCGGCACGCCGTAAGCGCTCAATAAATACGATTGAATGAATCCACGTTCTCCCAACTGCGTGTCCTAGTGGTGTTCTAGACTGGGAGCCCGTTGTTGGGTAGGGACTGTCTCTATATGTTGCCGACTTGTAATAATAATAATAATGACAGCATTTATTAAGCTCTTTTCATTCATTCAATCGTATTTGTAATAATAATAATGATGGCATTTATTAAGCTCTTTTCATTCATTCAATCGTATTTGTAATAATAATAATAATAATGATGGCATTTATTAAGCTCTTTTCATTCATTCAATCGTATATATTGAGTGCTTACTGTGTGCAGAGCACTGGACTAAGCGCTTGGGAAGTACAAGTTGGCAACAAAGCCTGCCCGCCCTCGCCAAACCTGGTCTCAATCCACAGGTGGCCATCCAGTGCTTAGTACAGTGCTCGGCACGCCGTAAGTGCTCAATAAATACAGTTGAATGAATCCACGTTCTCCCAATTGTGTCCTAGTGGTCTTCTAGACTGGGAGCCCGTTGTGGGGTAGGGACCGTCTCTATATGTTGCCGACTTGTAATATTAATAATAATAATAATGATGGCATTTATTAAGCTCTTTTCATTCATTCATTCAGTCGTATTTATTGAGCGCTTACTGTGTGCGGAGCACTGGACCAAGCGCTTGGGAAGTACAAGCTGGCAACAAGTCAGTCCGTCCGCCCTCGCCAAACCTGGTCTCAATCCACATGTGGCCATCGAGTGCTTAGTACAGTGCTCGGCACGCCGTAAGCGCTCAATAAATATGGTTGAATGAATCCACATTCTCCCAACTGCGTGTCCTAGTGGTCTTCTAGACTGTGAGCCCATTGCTGGGTAGGGACCCTCTCCATATGTTGCCGACTTGTAATAATAATAATAATGATGGCATTTATTAAGCTCTTTTCATTCATTCATTCATCGTATTTGTAATAATAATAATAATGATGATGGCATTTATTAAGCTCTTTTCATTCATTCAATTGTATTTATTGAGCGCTTACTGTGTGCAGAACACTGTACTAAGCGCTTGGGAAGTACAAGTTGGCAACAAGTCAGCCCGCCCGCCCTCGCCAAACCCGGTCTCAATCCACAGGTGGCCATCCAGTGCTTAGTACAGTGCTCGGCATGCCGTAAGCGCTCAATACGGTTGAATGAATCCACATTCTCCCAACTGCGTGTCCTAGTGGTCTTCTAGACTGGGAGCCCGTTGTTGGGTAGGGACCGTCTCTACATGTTGCCAACTTGTAATAATAATAATGATGATGGCATTTATTAAGCTCTTTTCATTCATTCAATTGTATTTATTGAGCGCTTACTGTGTGCACAGCACTGGACTAAACGCTTGGGAAGTACAAGTCGGCAACAGATAGAGACGGTCCCTACCCAACAACGGGCTCCCAGTCTAGAAGGGGGAGACAGACAACAAAACATTAACAAAATACAAAACATATTAACAAAATAAAATAGAATACGTACAAATAAAATAGAGTAATAGATCTGTACAAACATATATACAGGTGCTGTGGGGAGGGGAAGGAGGTAAGGTGGGGTGGGGAGGGGGGAGCCAGAAGACCCAGGGGTAGATTGGGATTCGAATTTGGCTGGGTGTCTGCCTCGTGTTCTTTCCACTATTCGTTTATTCGTACTTATTGAGCGCTTACTGTGTGCAGAGCACTGTACTAAGCGCTTGGGAAGTCCAAGTCGGCAACATCTAGAGACGGTCCCCACGCAACACAGTCTAGAAGTTGGGGGGGCGGGGGGGGGGGGGGGACAGACAACAAAACTAGGCCGCAGGGCCTCTGGCGAGGCTGCCTCTCCTTCCCCCCGACCCCGACGGCGGAGAAACGCGGTGGGGGGTCACCTCTCCGATCTTGGACGCCCGGCGGAGGAAGTGCAGAGGCAGGGGACGGCCCAGCCCGAAATCCAAGGCTCTGAGGATCCTCATTTCCATCTGCCGGATCTGGTGCTTGGTGTACGTGTGGTCGGTCACGAAGGCGAAGTCCCCGATCTCGGGCGGGTACATCTCCTCGTACTTGCTGGCGATGAACATGGCCGTGACCCCGACCAGCTGGAGCATCTTCTTGGGCACGCCGTTGTCCTGCCAAAGCCGGCGAGCCTCGTAACCGGGCCGCTCTGCCCGCCCGCCAGCGCGCCATCCCGCCTCCTCAGTTAAAGAGTTCTCCCTTCAGCCCCTCCGAGGGCCTCTGCCCACCCACTAGAAACAGGAAACCGATCCTTGTTCTGAAATATCCGAAATATCGGTGCCCGCTCTGCAGAAGGATCGTTCCCACGGAGCTTTAAGATTGGATTCACCCTGCGTTGAGTCTCCCTTCAGCCTGAGGGCCTCTGCCCACCCACTAGAAACAGGAAACCGATCCTTGTTCTAAAATATCCGAAATATCGGTGCCCGCTCTGCTGAAGGATCGTTCCCACAGAGCTTTAGGATCGGATTCACCCTGCAGTGAATCTCCCTTCAGCCTGAGGGCCTCTGCCCACCCACTAGAAACAGGAAACCGATCCCTTTTCTGAAATATCGGTGCCCGCTCTGCAGAAGGATCGTTCCCACGGAGCTTTAAGATTGGATTCACCCTGCGTTGAGTCTCCCTTCAGCCTGAGGGCCTCTGCCCACCCACTAGAAACAGGAAACCGATCCTTGTTCGGAAAGATCGGTGCCCGCTCTGCAGAAGGATCGTTCCCACGGAGCTTTAGGATTGGATTCACCCTACGGTGATTCTCCCTTCAGCCTGAGAGCCTCTGCCCACCCACTAGAAACAGGAAACCTATCCTTGTTCCGAAATAATCTGAAATATCGTAGAAACAGGAAACCAATCCTTGTTCGGAAAGATCGGTGCCCGCTCTGCAGAAGGATCGTTCCCACAGAGCTTTAGGATTGGATTCACCCTGCGTAGAGTCTCCCTTCAGCCTGAGGGCCTCTGCCCACCCACTAGAAACAGGAAACCGATCCTTGTTCTGAAATAATCTGAAATATCGTAGAAACAGGAAACCGATCCTTGTTCGGAAAGATCGGTGCCCGCTCTGCAGAAGGATCGTTCCCACGGAGCTTTAGGATTGGATTCACCCTGCGTAGAGTCTCCCTTCAGCCTGAGGGCCCCTGCCCACCCACTAGAAACAGGAAACCGATCCTTGTTCTGAAATATCCGAACTATCGGTGCCCGCTCTGCAGAAGGATCGTTCCCATGGAGCTTTAGGATTGGATTCACCCTGAGTTGAGCAAGGTGAGCACTGCAAGCAAGGACTGGATTCGCCCTTGCTCAGCGCAGCTCGGACCAGCCCTGGGTTTCCAAGCGGGGCTGAAAAGAGCCAAATTGGAGCTCAATGCTAATAATAATAATAATAACGATGGCATTTGTTAAGCGCTTACTATGTGCAAAGCACTGTTCTAAGCGCTGGGGGGATACAAGGAGATCAAGTTGTCCCACGTGGGGTTCACAATCTTAATCCCCATTTTCCAGATGAAGGTGACTGAGGCCCACAGAAGGGAAGTGACTTGCCCAAAGTCCCCCAGAGCCGGGACTTGAACCCCTTGACCTCGGACTCCAAAGCCCGGGCTCTTTCCACTGAGCCACGCTGCTTCTCGCCCTCAACGAGTTAGCAGCTGGATGACAGCGTTCAATAGCTTTTGAGGTAAGGCCGGTGTCCCGCGCCGCTCTGGCCCGGTCAGAGTCCTAGCTGGGGGACGTGGGGACAAGGGTCTGACTCCCGTCGTGTGTTTTCCTTGCATTCCTTGGGCACCCACCTAACGGCTGCTGTGCTTGGAGGGAGTCAAGTGTTGCCATCTTCGCTCAGGAGGGTGAGAAGAGCGAGAGCGCAAAACCCACTCACCTGCAGGAAACGGTCAATAATGGCCACCGTCAAATACATGGTCTCTTGCAAGAGTCGAAATTTCATCTGAACCTGGACCAGCCAGTCGATCAGAATTGCTCTCATGTTTCCGGTGACTTCTTGACCCGCCAGATATTTGGGTCTGACAGATTGTTCTTCCTGCATGAGAACCGGGGGGCGGAGAGAGAGAGAAAATGAGATCCTCGGCCAAAAAAATAATCAATCCCTAGATCAGAAGCTCCTTGAGGGCAAGCCTCACGTCTCTTGCCTTCGTCTTATTCTCTTGAGCAGGGTGCTCAGGATTATTGGCCAAATCCACCCTTTCACTATCTTCACCCGTTATTCATTCATTCCTTCAATCGTATTTATTGAGCGCTTACTGTGTGCGGAGCACTGTACTAAGCGCTTGGGAAGTCCATGTTGGCAACATATAGAGACGGTCCCTACCCGACAGTGGGCTCACAGTCTAGAAGGGGGAGACACACCCTCAGACCCGCACAGAGACTCTCTCAGACCCACCCAGAGAGTGATTTAATTTATCCAATCACCACGCTTGGCAATAATAATAATAATAATGATGGCATTTATTAAGTGCTTACTATGTGCAAAGCACTGTTCTAAGCGCTGGGGAGGTTACAAGCCATTCAGGTTGTCCCACAGGGGGCTCACAGTCTTAATTCCCATTTTACAGATGAGGGAACTGAGGCCCAGAGAAGTGAAGTGACTTGCCCAAAGTCACACAGCTGACAATTGGCAGAGCTGGGATTTGAACCCACGACCTCTGACTCCAAAGCCCGGGCTCTTTCCACTGAGCCACGCTGGCAAGGTTGCGTCCCCCTCCTCTAGACTGTAAGCTCACTGTGGGCAGGAAACGTATCTGTTTATTCATTCAATCGTATTTATTCAGCGCTTACTGTGTGCAGAGCACTGTACTAAGTGCTTGGGAAATCATTCATTAATTCATTCAATTGTATTTATTGAGCGCTTACTGTGTGCACAGCACTGTACTAAGCACTTGGGAAGTACAAGTCGGCAACATATAGAGACGGTCCCTACCCAACAGCGGGCTCACGGTCTAGAAAGGGGAGACAGACAACAAAACACACATTAACAAAATAAAATAGAGTAAATAAGTCCAAGATGGCAACATATAGAGATGGTCCCTACCCAACAGCGGGCTCAGTCTAGAAGGGGGAGACACACAACAAAACACACATAAACAAAATAAAATAAATAGAATAAATAAGTCCAAGATGGCAACATATAGAGCCGGTCCCTACCCAACAGTGGGCTCCCAGTCTAGAAGGGGGAGACAGACAACCAAACATTAACAAAATAAAATAAATAGAATAAATAAGCCCAAGATGGCAACATATAGAGACCGTCCCTACCCAACAGCGGGCTCCCAGTCTACAAGGGGGAGACAGAGAACAAAACACATATTAACAAAATAAAATAAACAGAATAAATAAGTCCAAGATGGCAACATATAGAGACGGTCCCTACCCAACAACGGGCTTGCAGTCTAGAAGTTTATCGTCCTATGGTACTCAGGTGCTTAGTCCAGTGCTCTGCACACAGTAAGCGCTCAGTAAACACGATCGACAAAGCGGGTCTTAGTTCCCCATGTTTCCCCCAGGGTGGTGGGGGTCCGGACGGACGCAAGGACCCCCCACAAGAAGCAGCAGCGTGGCTCAGTGGAAATCAATTAATCAATCAATCGTATTTATTGAGCGCTTACTGTGTGCACAGCACTGTACTAACCGCTTGGGAAGTACAAGTTGGCAACATGGAAAGGGCCCGGGCTTTGGACTCAGAGGTCATGGGTTCAAATCCCGGCTCTGCCAACTGTCGGCTGGGTGACTTTGGGCAAGTCACTTCACTTCTCTGTTCCCTCCTCTGTAAAATGGGGATGAAGACTGTGAGCCCCCCGGGGGACAACCTGATCGCCCTGTAACCTCCCCAGCACTTAGAACAGTGCTTTGCACATAGTAAGCGCTTAATAAATGCTATTATTATTATTATTATTATTAAGGACTAGCAACCGGCGGCGCGAGCGAGTCCCCCCGTGGGCTCTGACCTCCAGCTGCCTCAGGTAGGCGTAGATGTCCTTCACGTATTCGCTGCAGAGGTTGGGGTCCGAGGCGTCGGCCGCGTCCACGTCCTTCACGGCCAGGATGACGTCCGAGAAGGCCTGGCACAGGATTTCCTCGGCCGGCGGCGCGCAGCCCGACACGTCGCAGCCGGACGTCTCCATGGGGCTCGGGGACGGACACTCCGCCTGGAGAGCGGCAGGCCGGCCACGGCTCGTCGGGGGGGGCGGGACGTAGGGGACCCCCGGCCATTTTCCGCCTCTTCTCTGGGAGGAGGTGGGCTCTCCCAGAGAAGGCAGCGCGGCCTGGCTTAGCGCCGAGGGACTGGGATTCAGAGGTCGTGGGTTCTAATCCCGCCCCGCGACCTTGGGCGAGTCGGTTAACTTCCCTGTGCCTCGGTTAGTGATGGCATTTATTAAGCGGGGAGGTTACAAGGCAATCAGGTTGTCCCACGGGGGGCTCACAGTCTTAATCCCCATCTTACAGATGAGGTCACTGAGGCACAGAGAAGTTAAGTGACTTGCCCAAAGTCCCACAGCTGACAATTGGCGGTTCCCTCAGCTGGAAAATGGGGATGAAGACTGTGAGCCCCACGTGGGACTACTTGCATCTACCCCAGTGCTTAGAAAAGCGTTTGGCACATAGTAAGCGCTCAAATACCATCATCATCATTAGATTAAGAGCTGCGGGAGAGTAGGCATGGCTCAGTGGAAAGAGCCCAGGCTCTGGAGTCAGAGGTCATGGGTTCAAATCCCGGCTCCGCCAATTGTCAGCTGTGTGACTTTGGGCAAGTCACTTCACTGAGCCTCAATTCCCTCATCTGCAAAATGGGGATGAAGACTGTGAGCCCCACGTGGGACAACCTGATCACCTTGTATCCCCCCAGCGCTTAGAACAGTGCTTTGCACAGAGTAAGCGCTTAACAAATGCCATCATCATCATTAGAGGAAAGAGCTGAGGGAGAGTAGGCATGGCTCAGTGGAAAGAGCCCGGGCTCTGGAGTCAGAGGTCATGGGTTCAAATCCCGGCTCCGCCAATTGTCAGCTGTGTGACTTTGGGCAAGTCACTTCGCTTCTCTGAGCCTCAATTCCCTCATCTGCAAAATGGGGATTAAGACTGTGAGCCCCCCGTGGGACAACCTGATTACCTTGTATCCCTCCAGGGCTTAGAACAGTGCTTAGCACAGAGTAAGCGCTTAACAAATGCCATCATCATCATTAGAGGAAAGAGCTGAGGGAGACTAGGCATGGCTCAGTGGAAAGAGCCCGGGCTCTGGAGTCAGGTCATGGGTTCAAATCCCGGCTCCACCAATTGTCAGCTGTGTGACTTTGGGCAAGTCACTTAACTTCTCTGGGCCTCAGTTCCCTCATCTGTAAAATGGGGATTAAGACTGTGAGCCCCCCGTGGGACAACCTGATCACCTTGTAAACTCCCCAGCGCTTAGAACAGTACTTTGCACATAGTAAGCGTTTAATAAATGCCATTATTATTGTCTTAGACAAATCATTCGTCTTAGAAGAATTCATCTTCATATCTACCCCAACACAGATGCTTAATAATAGGCTGTCAGCTTGTTATGGGCAGGGAATGTGTCTGCTAATTATTTTTTAATTGTACTCTCCCAAGCACTTGGTTCAGTGCCCTGCACATAGTAAGCGCTCCATAAATACCACTAACTGAGCATATTATTATTATTATTATTATTGTCATTAAGGTGTTGGCTGACATGCAGGCAAGCCTAATCCTTAAATAGTAATAATAATATTTGGTAAGTGCTTACTATTTGACAAGTACTGTATTGAGCACTGGGGTAGACGCAAGACAATAATAATAATAATAATAATAATGATAATGGCAGCATTTGTTAAGCGCTATGTGCCAAGCACTGTTCTAAGCACTGGGGTGGATACAAGGTGATCAGGTTGTCCCACGGGGGGGGCTCACAGTCTTAGTCCGCATTTTACAGATGAGGCCGCTGAGGCACAGAGAAGTAAAGCGACTTGCCCAAAGACACACAGCTGACAAGCGGCGGAGCCGGATTAGAACCCATGACCTCTGACTCCCAAGCCCGGGCTCTTTCCACTGGGCCACACTGCTTCTCTTTATCGGGTCCCACATGGGGCCCTTAGTTTCAGACAATGAATCTCCATTTTTTTTATTTTTTTTTAAGACTGTGAGCCTACTGTTGGGTAGGGACTGTCTCTATATGTTGCCAACTTGGACTTCCCAAGCGCTTAGTACAGTGCTCTGCACACAGTAAGCGCTCAATAAATACGATTGATCGATTGATTTAAAGTGTCCTGCGTTAAACACTTTCTATGTGCCAGGCTCTACTTGGCGCCGGGGAAGATACAAGATCATCCGATTGAATACAGTCCCTGTCCCCCATGGGGCTCACAGGCTTAATCCCCATTTTATAGACGAGGGAACTGAGGCACAGAGAAGGGACTTGCCCCAAGTCACCCAGCAGCCAAGTGGTGGCGGCTGTGATTAGAACCCAGGTCCTTCTGACTTCTGGGCCCGTGCTCTACCCACTAGGCAACACTGCCTCTCACCTGATTTCTCCGATACAGGAACCGAGGCACAGAAGTGCCTTGCCCCAGGACACCCAGCAGGTAGGATTAAAACCCAGAATCTCACTCCAGATTCATTCATTCATTCAATTGTATTTATTGAGCGCTTACTGTGTGCAGAGCACTGTACTAAGCGCTTGGGAAGTCCAAGTTGGCAACATATAGAGATGGTCCCTACCCAACAGTGGGCTCAGATGCTCTTTCTACTAGGCCACACTGCTTTCCAAAGACAATGGGCAAAATAAGACCTCTGAAAGCCTACTGTGCCCACACAAGGGCAGCTTTTTTCATTCATTCAATCGTATTTATTGAGCGCTTACTGTGTGCAGAGCACTGTACTAAGCGCTTGGGAAGTCCAAGTTGGCAACATATAGAGATGGTCCCTACCCAACAGTGGGCTCAGATGCTCTTTCTACTAGGCCACACTGCTTTCCAAAGACAATGGGCAAAATAAGACCTCTGAAAGCCTACTGTGCCCACACAAGAGCTGCTTTTTTCATTCATTCAATCGTATTTATTGAGCACTTACTGTGGGCAGAGCACTGTACTAAGCGCTTGGGAAGTCCAAGTTGGCAACATATAGAGATGGTCCCTACCCAACAGTGGGCTCAGATGCTCTTTCTACTAGGCCACACCGTTTTCCAAAGACAATGGGCAAAATAAGACCTCTGAAAGCCTACTGTGCCCACACAAGGGCAGCTTTTTTCATTCATTCAATCGTATTTATTGAGCGCTTACTGTGTGCACAGCACTGTACTAAGCGCTTGGGAAGTCCAAGTTGGCAACATATAGAGATGGTCCCTACCCAACAGTGGGCTCAGATGCTCTTTGTACTAGGCCACACCGCTTTCCAAAGACAATGGGCAAAATAAGACCTCTGAAAGCCTACTGTGCCCACACAAGGGCTGCTTTTTTCATTCATTCAATCGTATTTATTGAGCGCTTACTGTGTGCAGAGCACTGTACTAAGCGCTTGGGAAGTCCAAGTTGGCAACATATAGAGATGATCCCTGCCCAACAGTGGGCTCAGATGCTCTTTCTACTAGGCCACACCGCTTTCCAAAGACAATGGGCAAAATAAGACCTCTGAAAGCCTACTGTGCCCACACAAGGGCTGCTTTTTTCATTCATTCAATCGTATTTATTGAGCACTTACTGTGTGCAGAGCACTGTACTAAGCGCTTGGGAAGTCCAAGTTGGCAACATATAGAGATGATCCCTGCCCAACAGTGGGCTCAGATGCTCTTTCTACTAGGCCACACCGCTTTCCAATGACAATGGGCAAAATAAGACCTCTGAAAGCCTACTGTGCCCACACAAGGGCTGCTTTTTTCATTCATTCAATCGTATTTATTGAGCGCTTACTGTGTGCAGAGCACTGTACTAAGCGCTTGGGAAGTCCAAGTTGGCAACATATAGAGATGATCCCTGCCCAACAGTGGGCTCAGATGCTCTTTGTACTAGGCCACACCGCTTTCCAAAGACAATGGGCAAAATAAGACCTCTGAAAGCCTACTGTGCCCACACAAGGGCAGCTTTTTTCATTCATTCAATCGTATTTATTGAGCGCTTACTGTGTGCAGAGCACTGTACTAAGCACTTGGGAAGTACAATTTGGCAACATATAGAGATGGTCCCTACCCAACAGTGGGCTCAGATGCTCTTTCTACTAGGCCACACCGCTTTCCAAAGACAATGGGCAAAATAAGACCTCTGAAAGCCTACTGTGCCCACACAAGGGCTGCTTTTTTCATTCATTCAATCGTATTTATTGAGCGCTTACTGTGTGCAGAGCACTGTACTAAGCACTTGGGAAGTACAATTTGGCAACATACAGAGACGGTCCCTACCCAACAGTGGGTTTTTTGAGGGCTTTCAATAGCATTCCCCTCCAAACCCAGATCAGGCCTTGACTTGGGTTGACTTATCAAAGGAGGCCTAAATGAGGTGTTTAGTGGGTGCTTACTACCGTACTAAGCGCTTGGGCGGGTTAGTGAGAACAAGGTGGGATGGATGGGGATTTCAGAGCGGTAACCTCCACTCGGAAGGCAGATTTGGGATTACCTTCACAGGCTCAGGGTCCGGTTTCTTTTCCTTAACGGCCTCGGGCTCCTTGACGGCGGGCTTCGTCAGCTTCTTGGGGATGACTTTCCCCACCCCGGCGGCTTTGGTTTCCTGGGACGGGCGGGGAAAGGTGGTCAGTTGCCCGCGGATTATAAAAAGAGGCGCCTACCAGGAGCGGAAAAGCAGGAGCTTACCTTTTTCACGGGCATTTTGGACTGAGGTTGTTCCACCACCACCTTGTTCCCGATGTCCCCGAGGGCATTCCGCGGCCTCAAGCCCTGCTTGGTGGTGGCCGAGGAGACCGGTGGTCTTTTGGTGGCCGCCACGCTCATCTTCACCTTGTTCTCCCCATTGAGCTTCGTGTTCTGCAGGAGACATCGCGGGGGCGGTCAGGGCTCAAGGGCAGCCAGGCCGAGTTATTCATGATAATTACAATAAAAATGGCATCTGTTAGGCGCTTACTATGGAAGCAGCGCGGCTCAGCGGAAAGAGCCCGGGCTTTGGAGTCGGAGGTCATGGGTTCAAATCCGTGACCCTCCAATCCAGCGCTTAGCACATCGTAAGTGCTTAATAAATGCCATTATAAAAAAACAAAAAACTGTCAGCTGTGTGACTTTGGGCAAGTCACTTCACTTCTCTGGGCCTCAGTTCCCTCATCTGGAAAATGGGGATTCAAACTGTGAGCCCCCCCGCCATAGGACAACCTGATCGCCTTGTATCTCCCCAGTGTTTAGAACAGTGCTTTGCACGTAGTAAGCACTTAAATACCATCATCAGTATTATTATTATGTGCAAAGCACTGTTCTAAGCACCGGGGAGGGTACAAGGTGATCAGATTGACCCACCTGGGGCTCGCAGTCTTCACCCCCATTTTACAGATGAGGTTAACTGAGGCCCAGAGAAGTGAAGTGACTTGTCCGAAGTCACACAGCTGACAATTGGCTAGTACTACTAGAGAAGCAGCGTGGCTCAGAGGAGAGCGCCCGGGCTTGGGAGTCAGAGGTCATGGCTTCAAATCCCGGCTCCGCCGCCTGTCAGCTGTGTGACTCTGGGCAAGTCACTTAACGTCTCTGTGCCTCAGCTCCCCCATCTGGAAAATGGGGATGAAGACTGTGAGCCCCATGTGGGACAACCTGATGACCTTGTATCTCCCCCAGTGCTCAGAACAGTGCTTGGCACATAGTAAGCGCTTAACAAATACCATCATTATTATTATTATTGCAGCCCATTATTATAGTAATGATATAGTTATTATCATATATTATATATTATCATTACTATAATAATGATAGCAATCATTCATTCAGTCGTCTTTGAGCGCTTACTGTGTGCGGAGCACTGTCCTAAGCGCTTGGAAAGTACAATTCGGACTCTCCAGCAGCTCTTTAACAAGAGTTGTGGTTGAAGTGCCAGCCTGCTATATCATCATCATCAATCGTATTTATTGAGCGCTTACTATGTGCAGAGCACTGTACTAAGCGCTTGGGAAGTCCAAATTGGCAACACATAGAGACAGTCCCTACCCAACAGTGGGCTCACAGCCTAAAAGGGGGGAGACAGAGAACAAAACCAAACATACTAACAAAATAAATAAACTAACAAAATAAAATAAATAGAATAGATAACCTGCTATATAGAGGTTATCTCAGGGGGGCAACGAAATCTACCCCTCCCACCAGAGGAGGGTCCCACAGGGGGATCCCCCCTTTTGTGTTTTCCAATTGCAAACGTTTCCCTCAAGTTCTTCCGTCGTCACCCCCAATTCTCCCCCCGGGCACTAAATTTATTCTAGACCGTGAGCTAGTTGTGGGCAGGGAATGTGTCGGTTTAACTGTTAGATTATACTGTCCCAAGCGCTTAGTACAGAGCACAGCTAGGGCTCAATAAAGACGACTGAATGAACACCTAAAGAGGCCAGTCACCCACCCCTTTTTACAAAACGCAGCCCCCCACAGAGGGCTGGGCTACCTCAAAGCCACCACTTTAGGGCCCCAAACTGGGCCAGTGGCCACCCTTTCTTTGCCCAACTAGGCCGGCCATTTCACTCCCTCATTCAACTGTATTCATTCGTTCAGTCGTGGCTCAATAGAAAGAGCCCGGGCTTTGGAGTCAGAGGTCATGGGTTCAAATCCCGGCTCCGCCACTTGTCAGCTGGGTGACTTTGGGCAAGTCACTTCACTTCTCTGGGCCTCAGTTCCCTCATCTGGAAAATGGGGATGAAGACTGTGAGCCCCCCGTGGGACAATCTGATCACCTTGTATCTCCCCCAGCGCTTAGAACAGTGCTTTGCACATAGTAAGCGCTTAATAAATGCCGTCATTATTATTATTATTTATTGAGGGCTTACTGTGGGCAGAGCACTGTACTAAGTGCTTGGAAAGTACAAATCGGCGACGGTCCCTACCCAACACATCACAGAACAGGAATTAATGAGCAAAATGCCCAGTGCTATTCCCGGGAAGCATCCCACTTCCCTACCGGGCTTTGGAGTCAGAGGTCATAATAATAATGATAGCATTTATTAAGTGCTTACTATGTGCAAAGTACTGTTCTAAGCGCTGAGCACTGTTCTAGGTCATGGGTTCGAATCCCGGCTCCGCCATTTCTAGACGGTGAGCCCACTGTTGGGTAGGGACCGTCTCTATATGTTGCCAACCTGTACTTCCCAAGCGCTTAGTCCAGTGCTCTGCACACAGTAAGTGCTCAATAAATACGATTGATTGATTGATTGCCAGCTGGGTGACTTTGGGCAAGTCACTTCACTTCTCCGTGCCTCGGTTACCTCATCTGGAAAATGGGGATTAAGACTGTGAGCCCCACATGGCACCTGTTCACCTTGTGTGTCCCTCAGCGCTTAGAACAGTGCTTGGCACATAGTAAGCGCTTAATACCAAAATTATTATTATTACTCGCCAAGGTATAAAACTCCTCCTAACCTTTTAATGGAACTTCATGGAATTCTACATCAAATGAATTAACACCGCAAGCATTGGTCCTGATTCAATAAAATGCACCCACTAGGTGCTTAAGAAAGAATATTTATTGAGCGCTTTCAGTGTGCAGAGCACTGTACTAACAGCTTAGGAGAGTCCAACAATAAAACACACTCCTACCCACAACGAGTTTACAGCCTAGATGAATCCAACCCACTTATCCAACACCCCCGCCTTACCTCCTTCCCCTCCCCACAGAACCTGTATACATGTTTGTACGGATTTATTACCCTATTTTTTATTTATTTTACTTGTACATATTCTACTTATTTTATTTTGTTAATATGTTTTGTTCTCTCTCTCCCCCTTCTAGACTGTGAGCCCACTGTTGGGTGGAGACCGTCTCTAGATGTTGCCAACTTGTCCTTCCCAAGCGCTTAGTCCAGTGCTCTGCACACAGTAAGCGCTCAATAAATACGATTGAATGAATGACTGAACGAATCTTGGGTCTATCCCAGCGCTCAGAACAGGGCCTGACATATAGTAAACCCTAATTATTAGAGGGGGAGATGGACATTGTACATATTTTGTACGTATCTGGTCCACATTTACTATTCTATTTTATTAATATGTTGGGTTGTCTGTCTCCCCCTTCCAGACTGCGAGCCCGCTGTTGGGTGGGGACTGTCTCTAGATGTTGCCGACTTGGACTTCCCAAGCGCTTAGTACAGTCTCTGCACATGGTAAGTGCTCAATAAATACGATTGAATGAATGACATTAATATAAATCACCATCTCCCCTCCCACCCCCCCTTTTTTTTTTAGCTTCTTAGCTCCTCCATCCTGCGGCCCCACATTCCCCCCAACACTCCAGTCTGGGAGCTCGCTGGGGCCAGGGAATTTGCTTGGCTCTCCCAAGCGATTAGTACAGTGCTTTGCACCTAGTGAGCGCTCCATTAACACGAGGATCAATAATAATTCATTCAATCGTATTTCCTGAGCGCTTACTGTGTGCAGAGCACTGTCCTAAGCGCTTGGAAAGGACAATTCGACCACAGAGACAATCCCTACCTAACAAGGGGCTCAGTGTAGAAATAACAGTGTATTTATAACAGAAATAACAGGGCAGAGAGGGGGGAAAAACTGCAGCAGGGCAGAAAGGGGGGAAACTGCAGCAGGGCAGAGAGGGGGAAAAACTGCAGCAGGGCAGAGAGGGGGAAAAACTGCAGCAGGGCAGAGAGGGGGAAAAACTGCAGCAGGGCAGGGAGGGGGGAAAAACTGCAGCAGGGCAGGGAGGGGGGAAAAACTGCAGCAGGGCAGGGAGGGGGGAAAAACTGCAGCAGGGCAGGGAGGGGGGAAAAACTGCAGCAGGGCAGGGAGGGGGGAAAAACTGCAGCAGGGCAGGGAGGGGGGAAAAACTGCAGCAGGGCAGGGAGGGGGGAAAAACTGCAGCAGGGCAGGGAGGGGGGAAAAACTGCAGCAGGGCAGGGAGGGGGGAAAAACTGCAGCAGGGCAGGGAGGGGGGAAAAACTGCAGCAGGGCAGGGAGGGGGGAAAAACTGCAGCAGGGCAGGGAGGGGGGGAAAAACTGCAGCAGGGCAGGGAGGGGGGGAAAAACTGCAGCAGGGCAGGGAGGGGGGGAAAAACTGCAGCAGGGCAGGGAGGGGGGAAAAACTGCAGCAGGGCAGGGAGGGGGGAAAAACTGCAGCAGGGCAGGGAGGGGGGAAAAACTGCAGCAGGGCAGGGAGGGGGGAGACTGCAGCAGGGCAGGGAGGGGGGAGACTGCAGCAGGGCAGGGAGGGGGGAGACTGCAGCAGGGCAGGGAGGGGGGAGACTGCAGCAGGGCAGGGAGGGGGGAGACTGCAGCAGGGCAGGGAGGGGGGAGACTGCAGCAGGGCAGGGAGGGGGGAAACTGCAGCAGGGCAGGGAGGGGGGAAACTGCAGCAGGGCAGGGAGGGGGGAACTGCAGCAGGGCAGGGAGGGGGGGAAAACTGCAGCAGGGCAGGGAGGGGGGAAAACTGCAGCAGGGCAGGGAGGGGGGAAAACTGCCGCAGGGCAGGGAGGGGGGAAAACTGCAGCAGGGCAGGGAGGGGGGAAAACTGCAGCAGGGCAGGGAGGGGGGAAAAATGCAGCAGGGCAGGGAGGGGGGAAAACTGCAGCAGGGCAGGGAGGGGGGAAAACTGCAGCAGGGCAGGGAGGGGGGAGACTGCAGCAGGGCAGGGAGGGGGGAGACTGCAGCAGGGCAGGGAGGGGGGAGACTGCAGCAGGGCAGGGAGGGGGGAGACTGCAGCAGGGCAGGGAGGGGGGAGACTGCAGCAGGGCAGGGAGGGGGGAACTGCAGCAGGGCAGGGAGGGGGGAACTGCAGCAGGGCAGGGAGGGGGGAACTGCAGCAGGGCAGGGAGGGGGGAACTGCAGCAGGGCAGGGAGGGGGGAACTGCAGCAGGGCAGGGAGGGGGGAACTGCAGCAGGGCAGGGAGGGGGGAACTGCAGCAGGGCAGGGAGGGGGGAGACTGCAGCAGGGCAGGGAGGGGGGAGACTGCAGCAGGGCAGGGAGGGGGGAGACTGCAGCAGGGCAGGGAGGGGGGAGACTGCAGCAGGGCAGGGAGGGGGGGAGACTGCAGCAGGGCAGGGAGGGGGGAAACTGCAGCACGGCAGGGAGGGGGGAAAACTGCAGCAGGGCAGGGAGGGGGGGAAAACTGCAGCAGGGCAGAGAGGGGGGAAAACTGCACCAGGGCAGAGAGGGGGGGAAACTGCACCAGGGCAGAGACGGGGGGAAACTGCAGCAGGGCAGAGAGGGGGGAAACTGCAGCAGGGCAGAGAGGGGGGGAAAACTGCAGCAGGGCAGAGACGGGGGGAAAACTGCAGCAGGGCAGAGACGGGGGGAAAACTGCACCAGGGCAGAGAGGGGGGGAAACTGCACCAGGGCAGAGACGGGGGGGAAACTGCACCAGGGCAGAGACGGGGGGGAAACTGCACCAGGGCAGAGACGGGGGGAAACTGCACCAGGGCAGAGACGGGGGGGAAACTGCACCAGGGCAGAGACGGGGGGAAACTGCACCAGGGCAGAGAGGGGGGGGAAACTGCACCAGGGCAGAGAGGGGGGGGAAACTGCACCAGGGCAGAGAGGGGGGGGAAACTGCACCAGGGCAGAGAGGGGGGGGAAACTGCACCAGGGCAGAGAGGGGGGGAAACTGCACCAGGGCAGAGAGGGGGGGAAAACCACATTAGAAGTATTAAATTGCATTGAGAAGCAGCGTGGGTCAGTGGAAAGAGCCCGGGCTTTAGAGTCGGAGGTCATGGGTTCTAATCCCGACTCTGCCGATTGTCAGCTGTGTAACTGGGGGCGAATCACTTCACTTCTCCGGGCCTCGGTGACCTCACCTGGAAAATGGGGATGAAGACCGCCAGCCCCCCGTGGGACAACCTGGTCACCCCTGTAACCTCCCCAGCGCTTAGAACCGTGCTTGGCACGTAGTAAGCGCTTAATCAACGGCATCATTCTGATTAGGCCCAGACCGTCTCACCCTGGTAACCCGGAGCGCCATGGTGCTCTTCTTCTCCCCGGCGGCTGGAAATAAAAGAAGAAATCAAGAGGCGAGGGCGACTAAAAAGACAAGCAGGGAGGCCACCAAGTAGTCACTACCAAGTAGTCACTACCAAGTAGTCGCCACCACCACTACCACGAGCGCCTGAGCAGGCTACGGGCCAGGCCGGCTCCGCCCGAGATTTAAACCCCGCGCCGCCCTCCGCTGATTGGTCGGTTCGCGGCGTTCTCTCGCTCCCCATTGGACCGCGGCGAGGATGCGTTGCCATGACGATCCGGGCGAGAGCGGGGTGGGGGTCACGTGGGGCGCCGCCGGCCAATGAAATCGCTCCTGGCGGCGGGCAGGGCGGAAGTGCCGTCGCTACCGGAAGTACCCCCGGCTACCGGAAGTGCTCCCCCGCGCTACCGGAAGTGGCCGCGGGCCTGCCCCGATGTTGCCTTTCGAAAATGGGCCGCGAGCCCGCCGGCCTTTGGTTGGGTGTTTTTTTTAAAAAATGGCATTTATTAATAATAATAATAATAATAATAGTAATAAATAATAATGACATTTAGTAAAGTTACAAGCTGATCGGGTTGTCCCCTGTGGGGCCCACAGTCCTCACCCCCATTTTCCAGAGGAGGGAACTGAGGCCCAAAGAATAATAATAATGTTGGTATTTGTTAAGCGCTCACTATGTGCCAAGCACTGTTCTAAGCGCTGGGGGGATACAGCGTAATCAAGGTAATCTCCCCCTTCTAGACTGAGCCCGCTGTTGGATAGGGACCGTCTCTATATAATAATAATAATAATGATGTTGGTATTTGTTAAGCGCTCACTATGTGCCAAGCACTGTTCTAAGCGCTGGGGGGATACAGGGTAATCAAGGTAATCTCCCCCTTCTAGACTGAGCCCCCTGTTGGATAGGGACCGTCTCTATATAATAATAATAATAATGTTGGTATTTGTTAAGCGCTTACTATGTGCCAAGCACTGTTCTAAGCGCTGGGGGGATACAGGGTAATCAAGGTAATCTCCCCCTTCTAGACTGAGCCCGCTGTTGGATAGGGACCGTCCCTCTATGTTGCCAACTTGTACTTCCCAAGCGCTTAGTACAGTGCTCTGCACTCAGTAAGCACTCAATAAATACGATTGAATGACTGGATCTCTATATGGTGCCAACTTGTACTTCCCAAGCGCTTAGTACAGTGCTCTGCACTCAGTAAGCGCTCAATAAATACGATTGAATGAATGGATCTCTATATGGTGCCAACTTGTACTTCCCAAGCGCTTAGTACAGTGCTCTGCACTCAGTAAGCGCTCAATAAATACGATTGAATGAATGGATCACTATATGGTGCCAACTTGTACTTCCCAAGCGCTTAGTACAGTGCTCTGCACTCAGTAAGCGCTCAATAAATACAATTGAATGAATGGATCTCTATATGGTGCCAACTTGTACTTCCCAAGCGCTTAGTACAGTGCTCTGCACACAGTAAGCGCTCAATAAATACGATTGATTGAGCATTGAAGTGAGGCCTTGGGAGAGCAGAGTAGCATCAAACAGTGCTTTGCACCTACTAAGCGCTTAACGAATACCATCATTATTATTATTATTATGAGAAGACGCTGTCCCTTTACTCAAGGAATTTTCAGTCCCACCAGTTTATTACATTTCCACCCCTGTGCTCTCCAATTATAAAATTCCAAGTCCTTTAAAATACAGTTCCTTGTAAAATGGAGTCTGGCGAGCGAGCCAGGCTGGGGATGACCTGAGATCCGGGAGGGTAGAAAAAGAACATCAACTCCATTTTATTCCGCAAGCCCGAACGCGGTCGTGACGTCGGGCTGGTAAAGTTTTGGGAGCTCCTTACCACGTTACGTCTTTTAGAAAGCGTAACCTGCACCCAAACGAGTCATCATCATCATCAATCGTATTTATTGAGCGCTTACTATGCGCAGAGCACTGTACTAAGCGCTTGGGAAGTACAAATTGGCAACATATAGAGACAGTCCCTACCCAACAGTGGGCTCACAGTCTAAAAGTCCTTAACGGATCCTACTCCCCGCTTCACCTCTTTTAAAAAGTCGAACCTGCCCACGAACAGAGCCGAAATTTCAACAGGCAAATTTCACTCGCCTCATTTCCCGACAGAGCAGGCAGTCACCAAACCCACGTGGTCCCGAAAGATGAATATCCGCGCTGTTCGGACATCGTTTTTAAACTTCTCTCCATCGTCGTCGGCTCCTTGCGAGCGGGGAATGTGGCGTGTGCTCCTGTTATATACTTTCCCAAGCATCTAATACAGCGGCTCACAGACGAGATCGCTTAATAAATACCATTCGCTCTGTAGGTCCAATCCCGTCTAAAATTGTCTACTGAAGGGTGACCGTCTGGTTTTCCAGAAGGAGAGGGTGGCCAGGGGAAGAACGTCATTCGAGACTCCTGTTCAAGAGTACGGGAAGGATAACCCTCGATCGGAGTCTGCCGGGCAAAAGATCAAGCGGTGGCTTGGCTGGCCTTTCTTCGTCTCTCCCCAAAGTCAACGGTGACCGTAGGGCGCCGTCTAAAATCATCTACCGAACGGTGACCGTCCGGTTTTCCGGAATGAGAGGGTGGCCACGGGAAGAACGTCATTCGGGACTCCTGTTCAAGATGGGGATAACCCTCGATCGGAGTCTGCTGGGCGAAAGATCGAGCGGTGGCTTGGCTGGCCTTTCTTCGTCTCTCCCCGAAGTCAACGGTGACTGTGGGGTGGTTTGAAGGGGCCAGAATAATAATAATAATGGTATTTGTTAAACACTTACTATGTGCCAAGCCCTGTTCTAAGCGCTGGGGGGATACAAGGTGATCAGGTTGCCCCAGGTGGGGCTCACAATCTTCATCCCCATTTTCCAGATGAGGTCACCGAGGCCCAGAGAAGTGAAGTGACTTGCCCGAAGTCACACAGCCGATGAGTGGCTGAGCAGGGAAACGTGCACCTGGAGGCCTGTGGGTTGTTAGCCAACAAAGCGCCGTCCGGGCCTTCGAAGCAAGTTTCTAGCCGCTTCCGGAAGAGCGATTCCATACGCTTGGGATTGGGGATACAGAGAAGGATCCCACAGGGAGACAATGTCGGAGCCGCGCCCTCCCTGGGCCCGCTCCTATTCCCCTTCATTCCCTAGACTGCAGGCTTCTCGCGGGCAGGGATCGTGCCTTCCAACTCCACCCGAGCACTTAGTCCAGCCGTCCGTACCGACCGACCGTCGCCGATCGACCGATCCGACCCGGCCCCGGGATAATAATAACAATAATAATGGTATTTATTAAGCGCTTACTATGTGCAAAGCACTGTTCTAAGCGCTGGGGGTGGATACAAGGTAATCAAGTTGCCCATGTGGGGCTCACAGACTTCATCCCCATTTTCCAGATGAGGTAACTGAGGCCCAGAGAATCAATCAATCGTATTTATTGAGCGCTTACTGTGTGCAGAGCACTGTACTAAGCGCTTGGAAAGTACAAGTTGGCAACACATAGAGACGGTCCCGACCCAACAGCGGGCTCACAGTCTAGAAGACTGGAGTCTAGAAGTCTAGAGAAGTGAAGTGACTCGCCCAAAGTCACCCGGCTGACGAGTGGCGGAGCGGGGATTTGAACCCGCGACCTCTGACTCCAAAGCCCGGCTCTTTCCGCTGAGCCACGCTGCTTCCCACGGTCCTCCCCGCGGCCTGGGGGTCGGGGGGATCGGACCGTAAGCTCGTTGTGGGCAGGGAACCGTGTCGGTTGTGTCGTGCTCTCCCAACCGCTCGGTACGGCGCTGTGCAAACAGTAAGCGCTCAGCGAACACGACGGACCGACTGACCGGGCGCTGTGGGCAACCGAGGCCCAAACGGAGGCCTTCGAGGCGGTTCCCTCTCGGGGGGCGTCTGGGACGACACCAGGAGCGAAATTTCCACGATCCCGCTGCCCGGTTCATCTTAGTCAAGCCCGGTCACCACCAATCCCCCGGACATCTGCATTCATTCAGTCGTATTTATTGAGCGCTTACTGGGTGCAGAGCACTGTACTAAGCGCTTGGGAAGCTGGAAGGGGCGGGGAAACCAGGCAACAGCGCGGCGAGACCTAAGGGGATGGTCTCTCTACCTTCACCGAGAATCAACCGGTCGTCGGCCACGATGAGCAAAAGTATAAAAATGTTTATTGATCGTAGTGGTTGACAACCGGCGGAGTGCAGATTCCGCCCTGGGCCCATTTTCCCATCCTCACGGCTTGCGTCCCTCCATGCCCACCCCCCCGCTCCCCGAGATTTCTCCAAGTTAGGCTCTTCCCCCCGGCCCCCGGATCCAAATGTCAAAATCCTTCATGGTCACGCAAACTTTAAGCGTAGTAAAAGTATATTAGAAACCTGTTTTACGTACAGAAAATTCATAAATATAGAACTTTTCATTCTCATTGACAGGTCCTCAGACAGCCGAAAAACTGGAATCTGTCTCTTTGCGAGAGATGTGGAACTACCCGTTCGCGACAGGAGAATCTCCTCCTCAGATCGGGCTTTCCCCTCTCAGTTTAATGAGATGTTTTTTCTTTCATCCCGGCCCCAGGGAGATCTGAATTCATTGTGCTCACCCCCACACATAGAGCAAGATTCCTTTTTTTTTTAATCATCTCCAAGTACAGTAATTCAAGCGGTCATTCTTTCCACGCATTCGGTGTTCTGGTCCGTTTTCCATTTTCCTTTAGAAAAATAGCGCCCTGATCTGATGGGATTGAGCTTTTTTTTCCCCTTTTAAAAAAAAAAAATTCAAACCGAGTCCGTTGTTTCCGTCCACTCTGGTGCGAGTCTCCTCTCCGGACGATACTCTGAGTTCAGAGTCGGGGTCGTCACCCGTCGGACCCCCTGAGGGGATGGCGTCCCACCTCACATGATGTACGTGCCGTCTCTGTAGTATTTCAGGGATTCCATCTGCTTCGTCATCGCCAGGACGTCGTGAAATCCCGTACTCAGGCCGGACATGTGTTGGAAATAGGCCTCCTTTTCCACCTGGATGGTCAAATTGCTCACTCCGGCGTCTTTGAGGACTCCGCTGACCTGGAGGGGAGAGGACTCAAGGCTCTTTCCCACATTCCTGAGCGAAGTTTACCTAAATTATCCAGGATCCCCTCTCAGGGCCGCACGTGGGGAATTTCCAGCTCTCTACCGGTCTCGACAAGGGGAGGGAGAGTCAAGGAAGAGGCCTTTCCGCTAGCGACTGCAAACTCCCCTTTGCCGGGCGGCAGCGGCACGGAAGAGCCGAGGGCGGAGACTCGAGTTTACCGCGCGGATAAACCGCTTCCGGATTTTTACCAGGAAAACTCAACGGATCCGCCACCAGAAGGATTACGGAGGGATGCGTCCGTGGCATCGCTCCGGGACGGAGTCGACGCGACGGTATAAAAGGAAAAAAATCATCTAGGAGTTTAAAACTGTCCCCCCCCATTTAGAGGGGGCAGACGGACACGGAAATAACTCCAACCGCGTCGCAGTGGAGCGGAACGCTCGCCCGTTCCCTGGGAAGCGAATTCTACCGTATCGTACTCTCCCAAGAGCTTGGAAAGGTGCTGGGCGTAGAGTAAGCGCTCAATAAATACCGCCGATCGACTGACTGAGGCCGCTTGGCCTGCTGGAAAAAGCCCCGGAGTCAGAGGAGCCGGATTCTCACCCCGGCCCCGCCGCTTGACTGCTGAGCGACCTCGGGCAGGTCGCTGCGATCCATCGTACTTACTGCGCGCTTACTATGTGCTGTAAGTTTTATCATCATCATCATCATCAATCGTATTTATTGAGCACTCACTGTGTGCATAGCACTGGACTAACATATAGTTTTAGTAAGTTTAAGTTTTAGTAAGTTCACAGTTTTAGACTGTGAGCCCACTGTTGGGTAGGGACTATCTCTGTATGTTGCCAACTTGTACTTCCCAGGCGCTTAGTCCAGTGCTCTGCACACAGTAAGCGCTCAATAAATACGATTGATTGATTGATGTGCACAGCGCAGCGTGGCTCGGTGGAAAGAGCCCGGGCTTTGGAGGCAGAGGTCATGGGTTCAAATGCCGGCTCCGCCACCTGTCAGCTGTGTGACTTTGGGCAAGTCACGTCACGGGCCTCGGTGACCTCATCTGGAAAATGGGGATTAAGACTGTGAGCCCCCCCCGTGGGACAACCTGATCACCTTGTAACCTCCCTAGCGCTTAAACAGTGCTTTGCACATAGTAAGCGCTTAACAAATACCATCACTATTATTATGATTATTATCACTAAGCACTTGGGAGAGTACAACGCAATGGAATTAGCGGACACGTTCCCTGCCTACAATGAGCTCACTTCACTTCTCCGTGCCTCGGTTGCTTCATCTGTAAAATGTCAGTGCTTAGTCCAGTGCTCTGCACATAGTAAGCGCTCAATAAATACGACTGAAAGAATAAAATGGGTACTCAATACCCTCCCTCCCTCCTACTTGGACGGCGAGCCCCGTGGGGGTCGCGCGGGGGGCTTCGTCCGACCCGAACGACAGGTATATCTACCCCGGGGCTGGGAACGCTGCTCGCCCCACATGGGACAACCTGATCACCTTGTAACCTCCCTAGCGCTTAAACAGTGCTTTGCACATAGTAAGCGCCTAACAAATACCATCATTATTATCATGATTACTATCACTAAGCGCTTGGGAGAGTACAACGCAACGGAATCAGCGGACACGTTCCCCGCCCGCAACGGGCTCACTTCGCTTCTCCGTGCCTCGGTCGCCTCATCTGTAAAACGTCAGTGCTTAGTCCAGTGCTCTGCACGCAGTAGGAGCTCAACTTGTCCTTCCCAAGCGCTTGGTCCGGTGCTCTGCACACGGTAAGCGCTCAATAAATACGACTGACTGAATGAATGAATAAAATGGGCCCAAGCGTTTAGTCCAGTGCTCTGCACACGGTAAGCGCTCAATACATACGATTGAATGAATGAATGAATAAAATGGGTACTCAATCCCCGCCCTCCCTCCTACTTCGGTGGCGGGGGCAAGGAATGAATGAATGAATGAATATGGCTGAATGAATAAAGTGGGTACTCAATCCCCGCCCTCCCTCCTACTTTGGGCTTCGTCCGACCCGAACGACGGGCGTATCTACCCCGGGGGCTGGGAACGCCGCTCGCCCCAAGGTGGGCCCGACACGGATCCCCTCGGGGCCCATAAGGACGGTAACGGGAACGACCTGCTGGACGATCCTCTGCTCCGTCACGTCCGCCATCACCTGCACGTGGATGGTGCCGGCCACCACGCTGGCCGAGTGGCGCCAGAAGTGGGGGTCCCGGTAGGATAGCAGGCCTTCGATGGTCCGAATCTGCCGCCGACGGGGGGGGGGGGAGGACGGTCAGCGACCGGCTCAGGGGGGCCGCCGCCCCTCCCCGGCCCCCCGACCGCTCCCTGCTTTGAAACCAGCCGGGGGAAGGGAGCGGACCGACGGCGTCAAGGCCCGCCGCCATCCGTACACCGGGACCGAATTTTGAGTCTGCTGTATAGTCACTTCGCTTCTCTGGGCCTCAGTTCCCTCATCTGTAAAATGGGGATTGAGACTGGGAGCCCCCCCATGGGACAACCTGCTCACCTGGTAAACTCCCCAGTGCTTAGAGCAGTGCTTTGCACATAGCAAATTTTTACATAATTAATTAATTTACCCATCCATCCATCCATTTATTTATTTATTAATTAAATAAAAATAAATTTGTATTTATTTATTTAATTTATTTGTACACATCTATTCTGTTTATTTTATTTTGTTAGTACGTTTGGTTTTGTTCTCTGTCTCCCCCTTTCAGACCGTGAGCCCACTGCTGGGTAGGGACCGTCTCTAGATGCTGCCAATTTGTACTTCCCGAGCGCTTAGTCCAGTGCTCTGCACATGGTAAGCGCTCAATAAATACGACTGATGATGATGATGATAGTGAGCGCTTAATAAACGCCATCATCATTATTATTATTATTGGGGCCGGGGCGCGGCCGTGACTCGGTGGGCCCGCTCCCCGGGGCCCCTCGGCTTTGGGGCGCGCCCGCGACGGACCCACCTTGGCCAGGGCGCCGTTCAGCTCCTTCTCCTGCTCGGGGGGCAGGCGCAGGAGGAGCACTTGGCAGGCGTCCTTAATGAGCGGGATGACGCTGAGGAAGATCAGCCCGGCGATGAAGAGGGAGCACAGCGGGTCGGCGATGAACCAGCCGAACTGCTCGATGAGGACGGTGGACACGATGACCCCGACGCTGCCCAGCGTGTCGGCCAGCACGTGCAGGAACACGCCTGTCGCGGACACGCGGGGCACGTCAGCCGACGGACCCCCGCCTCGGTCCCGTTTACTGAGCCCTGCCCGGCACGGGGCACTGTACTAAGCGCTGGGGACAGCGCGACCCGACGGTGAACAGACACGCTCCCTGCCCGGGGCGAGCTTACGCTTTAGGAGACGGAGGGCGGTAGAAAGAAATGAAAGGCGGATACGGATGTAACTTTTAACTTTTAGACTGTGAGCCCACTGTCTCTATACGTTGCCAACTTGTCCTTCCCAAGCGCTTAGTACAGTGCTCGGCACCCAGTAAGCGCTCAGTAAATACGATTGATGATGATGATGAAGCGGGGGAGACGGAGGGCGGGAGAAAGAAATGAAATGCCGATACGGATGTAAGTTTTAACTTTTAGACTGTGAGCCCACTGTCTCTATATGTTGCCAACTTGTCCTTCCCAAGCGCTTAGTACAGTGCTCGGCACCCAGTAAGCGCTCAGTAAATACGATTGATGATGATGATGAAGCGGGGGAGACGGAGGGCGGTAGAAAGAAATGAAATGCCGATACGGATGTAAGTTTTAACTTTTAGACTGTGAGCCCACTGTCTCTATATGTTGCCAACTTGTCCTTCCCAAGCGCTTAGTACAGTGCTCTGCACACAGTAAGCGCTCAATAAATACGATTGATGATGATGAAGCGGGGGAGACGGAGGGCGGTAGAAAGAAATGAAATGCCGATACGGATGTAAGTTTTAACTTTTAGACTGTGAGCCCACTGTCTCTATACGTTGCCAACTTGTACTTCCCAAGCGCTTAGTACAGTGCTCTGCACCCAGTAAGCGCTCAATAAATACGATTGATGATGATGATGATGATGAAGCGGGGGAGACGGAGGGCGGTAGAAAGAAAGGAAATGCGGATACGGATGTAAGTTTTAACTTTTAGACTGTGAGCCCACTGTTGGGTAGGGACTGTCTCTATACGCTGCCAACTTGTCCTTCCCAAGCGCTTAGTACAGTGCTCTGCACACAGTAAGCGCTCAATAAATACGATTGATGATGATGATGAAGCGGGGGAGACGGAGGGCGGTAGAAAGAAATGAAATGCGGATACGGATGTAAGTTTTAACTTTTAGACTGTGAGCCCGCTGTTGGGTAGGGACTGTCTCTATACGTTGCCAACTTGTCCTTCCCAAGCGCTTAGTACAGTGCTCGGCACACAGTAAGCGCTCAATAAATACGATTGATGATGATGATGAAGCGGGGGAGACGGAGGGCGGTAGAAAGAAATGAAATGCGGATACGGATGTAAGTTTTAACTTTTAGACTGTGAGCCCGCTGTTGGGTAGGGACTGTCTCTATACGTTGCCAACTTGTCCTTCCCAAGCGCTTAGTACAGTGCTCTGCACACAGTAAGCGCTCAATAAATACGATTGATGATGATGATGAAGCGGGGGAGACGGAGGGCGGTAGAAAGAAATGAAATGCGGATACGGATGTAAGTTTTAACTTTTAGACTGTGAGCCCGCTGTTGGGTAGGGACTGTCTCTATACGTTGCCAACTTGTCCTTCCCAAGTGCTTAGTCCAGTGCTCGGCACCCAGTAAGCGCTCAATAAATACGATTGATGATGATGATGAAGCGGGGGAGACGGAGGGCGGTAGAAAGAAATGAAATGCCGATACGGATGTAAGTTTTAACTTTTAGACTGTGAGCCCACCGTTGGGTAGGGACTGTCTCTATACGTTGCCAACTTGTCCTTCCCAAGCGCTTAGTACAGTGCTAGGCACACAGTAAGCGCTCAATAAGTACGATTGATTGATTGATGTAAGTGCCGTGGGGCTGGGAAGAAAGAAAGGGAGCGCGTCGGGGCGACGCGGAAGGGAGAGGGAGAAGAGGAAAGGAGGGCTTAGTCAGGGAAGGCCTCTTGGAGGAGACGGGCCTTCAATAAGACTTTGAAGAAGGGGAGAGGATTTGTCTAATCCCGGCTGCTTAGCGGCTGTGTGACTTTGGGTAAGTCGCTTCACTTCTCTGGGCCTCAGTTCCCTCATCCGGAAAATGGGGATTAAGACTGTGAGCCCCCCATGGGACAGCCTGATCACCTTGGAACCTCCCGGGTGCTTAGAACAGTGCTTGGCACATAGTAAGCGCTTAATAAATGCCATCATTATTATTATTATATGAGAGGCAGGACGTGGGTGAGCAGTGAGTGGCGAGACAGATAGGGTCCCTCGGGACCTCTTCATCCCCATGCATTGAGCGCTTACTGTGTGCAGAGCACTGTACTAAGCGCTTGGGAAGTACAAGCTGGCAACATACAGAGACGGTCCCTACCCAACAGTGGGCTCACAGTCTAGTCCCACTGGGAAGGAGCTGGATGTTTGTACATATTTATTCCTCTATTGATTTTACTTGTACATATTTACTATTCTATTTATTTTATTTTGTTAATATGTTCTGTTCTGTTGTCTGCCTCCCTCTTCTAGACTGTGAGCCCGCTGTTGGGTAGGGACCGTCTCTGTGTGTACTTCCCAAGTGCTTAGGTAGGGACCGTCTCTATAGGATGCCAACTTGTACTTCCCAAGCGTTTAGTACAGGGCTCCACACACAGTAAGCGCTCAATAAATACGATTGAATGAATGAATGAATGTAATCCCTTCTTCCTCAGGGAAGAAAGTCTCCGCGGGAGTCGCCATCGGTGGGATCGCCGGCCTGATTAAAATCACAGCTCCTCCTCATTGCCTCTTCTCCCACTCCCTTCCGCGTTGCCTCTGCACTCAATCGTATTTATTGAGCGCTTACTGTGTGCAGAGCACTGTACTAAGCGCTTGGAAAGTACAAGTTGGCAACATATAGAGACGGTCCCTACCCAACAGTGGGCTCACAGTCTAGAAGACTCGGCTTTTCACTCTCGTCCACCCCTCCCTCAGTCCTGCGGCACTGATGGACATATCCGTCGTTTTTTTAATTTATATCGACGTCCGTAACCCCCCCTCTAACCTGTAACCTTCTTCTGGACTGTGAGCCCGCTGTTGGGTAGGGACCGTCTCTAGATGTTGCCGACTTGGACTTCCCAGGCGCTCAGTACAGGGCTCTGCACGCAGTAAGCGCTCAATAAACACTATTGAATTATTACTCTATTTATTTATTTATTTACTTTATTTGTACATATCTACTCTATTTTATTTTGTTAGTATGTTTGGTTTTGTTCTCTGTCTCCCCCTTTTAGACTGTGAGCCCACTGCTGGGTAGGGACTGTCTCTATATGTTGCCAATTTGTACTTCCCAAGCGCTTAGTACAGTGCTCTGCACATAGTAAGCGCTCAATAAATACGATTGATGATGATGATGATGATGAATAAATACGATTGAGTGAATGAATGAATGAATAAATACGATTGAATGAATGAGTGAATGAAATCCCTTCTTCCTCGGGGAAGAAAGTCTCCGCGGGAGTCGCGATCGGTGGAATCGCCGGCCTGATTAAAATCACAGCTCCTCCTCATTGCCTCTTCTCCCATTCCCTTCTGCGTTGCCTCCGCACTCAATCGTATTTATTGAGCGCTTACAGTGTGCAGAGCACTGTACTAAGCGCTTGGGAAGTACAAGTTGGCAACATATAGAGACGGTCCCTACCCAACAGTGGGCTCACAGTCTAGAAGACTCGGCTTTTCACCCCTCTCTCAGCCCCGCGGCACTGACGGACATATCCGTCGTTTTTTAATTTATATCGACGACGTCCGTAACCCCCTCTAGCCCGCAACCTTCTTCTAGCCTGTGAGCCCGCTGTTGGGTAGGGACCGCCTCTAGATGTTGCCGACTTGGACTTCCCAAGCGCTTAGTACAGTGCTCTGCACACAGTAAGCGCTCAATAAATATGATTGAATGTATGAATAAATGACTCCAAAGCCCGGGCTCTTTCCACTGAGCCACGCTGCTTCGAGACTGTGAGCCCACTGTTGGGTAGGGAGCGTCCCTAGATGTTGCCGACTTGGACTTCCCAAGCGCTTAGTACAGTGCTCTGCACGCAGTAGGCGCTCAATAAGTACGACTGAATGAATGAAGGAACCTCTTTGCCAGTAGGGAACGGCCCTACCGACTCTGAAATACCGTCCTCTCCCAGGCGCTTAGTACGCTGCTCGGTACACAGTAAGTGCTCAGGAAATACCACTGATGGTTTGAATGTCACTGTGTGCAGAGCCCCGTAATACTGTCCTCTCCCAAGCGCTTAGTACACTGCTCTGTACACAGTAAGTGCTCAGTAAATACCATCGACCGATCGTTTGAACGATCCCTGTTTTAAGTGCCAGGGAGCAAACAGTGGAGTTAGCAGGCATGCTCTTTTCCCCCTCTGAGAGGGTCTTGCAAGCGCTTAGTACAGTGCTCAGCACACAGTAAGCGCTCAATAAATACGACTGAATGAATGAACGGTTCCCGTGGCTCAGCCCCTCAGTGAGTCTGGATTTCTTGCTGCTCCGGGAGGGATTTCTAGTCCGTTGGGCCTTTATGACGCAGTTTCCCTTGAACTGGGAAACGGGCTCAGAGAAGCGGCGTGGCTCAGTGGAAAGAGCCCGGGCTTTGGAGTCAGAGGTCATGGGTTCAAATCCTGGCTCTGCCAATTGTCAGCTGTGTGACTCTGGGCAAGTCACTTCAGTTCTCTGGGCCTCAGTTCCCTCATCTGGAAAATGGGGATTAAGACTGTGAGCTGGGCAAGTCACTTTGCTTCTCTGGGCCTCAGTTCCCTCATCTGGAAAATGGGGATTAGGACTGTGAGCTGGGCAAGTCACTTCACTTCTCTGGGCCTCAGTTCCCTCATCTGTAAAATGGGGATTAAGACTGTGAGCTGGACAAGTCACTTCGCTTCTCTGGGCCTCAGTTCCCTCATCTGTAAAATGGGGATTAAGACTGTGAGCTGGGCAAGTCACTTCGCTTCTCTGGGCCTCAGTTCCCTCATCTGTGAGGGAACTGTGAGCCTACTGTTGGGTAGGGACCGTCTCTGTATGTTGCCAATTTCTACTTCCCAAGCGCTTAGGACAGTGCTCTGCACACAGTAAGCGCTCAATAAATATGATTGATTGATCTATAAAATGGGGATTAAGACTGTGAGCTGGACAAGTCACTTCGCTTCTCTGGGCCTCAGTTCCCTCATCTGTAAAATGGGGATTAAGACTGTGAGCCCCACATGGGACAACCTGATCGCCTTGTAACCTCTCCAGCGCTTAGAACGGTGCTTTGCACATAGTAAGCGCTTAATAAACGCCATTATTACTATTATTATTATCGCCAACCGCACACACGGTGTAAGGATGTGTCTGCCCCTTGGAAGGGTACAACCATATTAAGCAGCGTGGCTCAGTGGAAAGAGCCCGGGCTTTGGAGTGAGAGGTCATGGGTTCGAATCCCGGCTCCGCCACGTCTGCTGTGTGACCTCGGGCAAGTCACTTCACTTCTCTGAGCCTCAGTTACCTCATCTGTAAAATGGGGATTGACTGTGCGCCCCACGTGGGACAACCTGATCATCTTGTATCCCCTCCGGCGCTTAGGGCAGTGCTTTGCACATGGTAAGCGCTTAACAAATGCCATCATCATTATTAATTATAATTATCCTTCCCTTCCCCACAGCACCTGTATATATGTATATATGTTTGTACATATTTTTTACTCTATTTATTTATTTATTTTATTTGTACATATCTATTCTATTTATTTTATTTTGTTAGTATGTTTGGTTTTGTTCTCTGTCTCCCCCTTTTAGACTGTGAGCCCACTGCTGGGTAGGGACTGTCTCTATATGTTGCCAATTTGTACTTCCCAAGTGCTTAGTACAGTGCTCTGCACATAGTAAGCGCTCAATAAATATGATTGATGATGATGATGATTAACGGACGCATCCCCTGCCTAAGAGGAGCTAGTGTGTAATTAAAACTTTGACCTAATTGGCTTTGGCTTATGGGCTACATACTGGGCGTCGCACCCCTCTCGAACCCGCAGAGGTTGCCAATCCGTCAGGAGCCGTGCCACCAAGCTGAGTGGCCAAGCTGAAGCACGGGCCTGGGTTCTAATCCAGGTGGCCACTGGGCCTCAGTTCCCTCATCTGGAAAATGGGGATTAACACGGTGAGCCCCGTGTGGGACGGGGGCTGGGTCCAAACTGATTAGCTTCTCTCTATCCCAGCGCGGAGGACGGTGCCTGACCCTTAGTAGGCGCTTAATACCGTAAAAAAGAAAATAAAAAGAGTAGCTGAAAGCGGGGAGGGAAAGAACGGGGCCGGGGGGATGTCTTTCTGTCCTAGCACTTAGGACAGTGCCTGGCACATAGTAAGAATTTAACAAAAACCATAAAAAAAAGCCACAAGTCAGTATTATTCCTGTTGTGGGACAGGGACTCCGCCCCACTTGGTTATCTTGTATCTGGCCTTGAAGATTACTCTATTTATTACTATTACTACTATTACTATTACTCTATTTATTTATGTATTTTACTTGTACATATCTATTCTATTAATTTTATGTTGTTAATATGTTTTGTTTTGTTCTCTGTCTCCCCCTTCTAGACTGTGAGCCCACTGTTGGGTAGGGACTGTCTCTATGTGTTGCCAACTTGGACTTCCCAAGCGCTTAGTTCAGTGCTCTGCACACATTAAGCGCTCAATAAATACGATTGATTGATTGCTTGATTGGTACAAAACTGTGAGCTGCAAACTAGGCTGATGGAATCAATCAATCAATCCTATTTACTGAGCGCTTACTGTGTGCAGAGCACTGTACTAAGCGCTTGGGAAGTACAAGTTGGCAACATACAGAGAGGGTCCCTACCCAACAGTGGGCTCACAGTTTAAAAGGGGATCCTTTTTGAGGGGGCTAGGGGAGGCTGGTGTGGCTTTGGGCAAGTCACTTCACTTCTCTGGGCCTCAGTGACCTCATCTGTAAAATGGGGATGAAGTCTGTGAGCCCCCCACCGTGGGACAACCTGATCACCTTGTAACCTCCCCAGTGCTTAGAATGGAGCTTGGCACGTAGTAAGCGCTTAATAAATGCCGCCGTGATCTCAGCGTGGCTCAGTGGAAAGAGCCCGGGCTTTGGAGGCAGAGGTCATGGGTTCAAATCCCGGCTCCGCCCACTGTCGGCTGTGTGGCTTTGGGCAAGTCGCTTTACTTCTCCAGGCCTCAGTTACCTCATCTGTAAAATGGGGATTAAGACTGCGAGCCCCACATGGGACAACCTGATTACCTTGTCTCCACCCCAGCTCTTAGAACGGTGCTTGGCACGTAGTAAGCGCTTAACAAATACCACCATTATTATTACCTCTGGAGTTTCACAGGGTGAGAAGCCGTGTGGCCTAGTGGACAGAGCCCGGGCTTGGGAGCCGGAAGGGTCTGGATTCAAATCCCGGCTCCATCACTCGCCTGCCTTGTGACCTTGGGCGAGTCCCTCCACTTCCCTGGGCCTCAGGTCCCTCAGCTGAAGAATGGGGATAAAGACTGTCTCTATTGCTGAATTGTACTTTCCAAGCGCTTAGTACAGTGCACTGCACACAGTAAGCGCTCAATAAATCATCATCAATCGTATTTACTGAGCGCTTACTATGTGCAGAGCACTGTACTAAGCGCTTGGGAAGTACAAATTGGCAACATATAGAGACAGTCCCTACCCAACAGTGGGCTCACAGTCTTGAATGAATGAATGAACGACTGTGAGCCCCATGTGGGATATGGAGTGAGTCCAACCTGATTACCGGTATAATAATAATAATAATGATGGCATTTATTAAGCGCTTACTACGTGCAAAGCACTGTTCTAAGCGCTGGGGAGGTTACAAGGTGATCAGGTTGTCCCACGGGGGGCTCGCAGTCTTCATCCCCATTTTACAGAGAAGGCCCAGAAAATAATAATAATAATAGTGGCATTTATTAAGCGCTTACTATGTGCAAAGCACTGTTCTAAGCGCTGGGGAGGTTACAGGGTGATCAGGCTGTCCCACGGGGGGGCTCACAGTCTTCATCCCCATTTTCCAGATGAGGGAACTGAGGCCCAGAGAAGTGAAGTGACTTGCCCGAAGTCACACGGCTGACGATCGGCAGAGCCGGGATTTGAACCCACGACCTGTGACTCAATCAATCAATCATATTTATTGCGCAGAGCACTGTACTAAGCGCTTGGGAAGTCCAAGTTGGCAACATATAGAGACGGTCCCTACCCAACAGTGGGCTCGCAGGCTAGAAGACTCCAAAGCCCGGGCTCTTTCCACCGAGCCACGCTGCTTCTACCCCAGAGGTCGGAACAGTGGCCGGCACCCGGCTCTCCATAAACGCCGTAAAAAATAAGAGAAGCAGAATTCGGGGAGGGAAAGGACGGGGCTGAGCCACGCCTGAGGGGCTGGAGATGAGGATGCGTCTCCGGAGCATGGTGGGGCGGGATGGGTTCACCACCTCAGAACGGGCCCTCGCCCGGGACCGACCGACGGGCCCCTCCTCGCCGCGAGGACGGGGCTGGGCGCCCAGAGGGAGGACCTACCCCTCATGTTGGCATTCATGCCTCCCGTGGCCCCATGGGCATGGCCGTGGCTGTGCCCGTGATCGCCGTGGGAGTGGCTGAGGCCGTATCCGTGTCCGTGGTGGGGGTGGCTGTGATCGTGGCCGTGACAGCCTCCTTGAGAGGCCCCGTGGACGTGGGCGTGGGCGTGGCTAAAGGCACAGATACCAACAAGGTTTACTACCAATCCGCCAACCGACACTGGCTAGTAAAAGGAGAAAAGAACATCTTTAACTACCGTTTCCCCGCGCGCCACTCCCGAGCTCCCACCCCGTCTTCCGGCGGAACCGCGGCTAACTTTCGGGGAAAGGGGACGCACGGGGAAACGCGGACGGCCCCCCTCCGCAGCCGTCACGGGGAGCTAGAAGAGCCCACGGCTCAGATGCTGTGCCAACCGCAGCCCCCCCCTCTCTTCTTTCGAGAGGAAAGAAGCCCCCCCTTCTTTCTTCTTTCCTCTCCCCCTCGTCCCCCTCTCCATCCCCCCGTCCTACCTCCTTCCCTTCCCCACAGCACCTGTATATATGTATATATGTATATATGGTTGTACATATTTATTACTCTATTTATTCATTTATTTATTTATTTTACTTGTACATTTCTATCCTACTTATTTTATTTTGTTGGTATGTTTGGTTCTGTTCTCTGTCTCCCCCTTTTAGACTGTGAGCCCACTGTTGGGTAGGGACTGTCTCTATGTGATGCCAATTTGTACTTCCCAAGCGCTTAGTACAGTGCTCTGCACAAGTAAGCGCTCAATAAATACGATTGATTGATTGATTGATTGACAAATACCACCGTGTCCGACGGGTCGGTGGGCCCCCTAATCGGTGCTTTCTCAAAAGCGGGGGTGACGGTCTCTCGCTGGGCAAGAGAGCCCCCAGACGAAATCTCTACATAGACCGATGGGTCGGCTGAACGTTTAGCGGAGTGCGGCCTCGGGGCTAGGCCGGAGCCTTGGAGGCTTGCTACGGGATCACCACATCTGAGCCGTTCGGCATTTCGGTCGGGGTCGTCCCTCCCCGTGGCCTATCCTGTCGGGGAGGACGCTAACGTCTTTTTAAAAGCCGCGTTTTAAGCCGTCCTCCTCGTCCAGGGTGTTTACCAGGCCCCCTGGAAGCCAGGCGCTGTACAGAGCGCTTAAGAACAGCCCAGGAGCGACTCCCTGCCCCCAGGAAGCTACAGTCTAACGGGAGGGGGTGCGAGACGCACTTACGACCGATCGAATCAACACGGGGGCAAACGTTTTAAGCACGACGGGGAGGTGATTAGGGGACTTTCGGGATCGGTTATCCCGCTGGATTCCCTCATTTCTCCTCCAACTCTGAGGCACACCCTCCCACTCTCGACCGGGTCCCCTTCTAATTCTAACGGTCGCCTTTCGGCCAGGCCGCAAAAATGAGACCCGCTCCCCCCACCTCGAGACAAGGAATTCGAGATTCCCACGGGACGCAAAGCGGCTGTAAGTCTAGCGGGAAAGGCCCGCCTCGACGGCTATGGCCGGGAAAGCCGTGGGGAGGGAGGGAAGGGAGGTACTCACGGTTAACATGTGGGTGTCCAATTCCGGAGGGTCGATCAATCTGGCCACTGATTCCACGAACACAAAAAATGCGATCACCATTAGAAAAAGGCCGTTAATGAAACCAGAGAGGATTTCGATTCGGCCATACCTGAAAGAGAAACGGATTTTGGCTCTCGGGGGATCCCACTCATTCAGACAGTCACTCGGACTTTTTAGAATGGGACAGTGTATAAATACGATATGATTTACACCAGGAAAAAAAAAATCCAAGGAATTTGGAGAGGTGGAGGGGCTAGTTCTTCTCTCTGGTCATCCCGGGGCAGCTCAAACGGCTCCACCCTGGGCAGCTCAGCTCCTCTCCGGCCCGTTCCCGCATCGACCCGGAACATCTCTACGTGCCCTCTCCGTGCCAAGCATTGTGCTAAGTGCTGGGGGGAAGGGGAGCAGACACGACTCTTGGCTGGGAGGTGAGGGCTCTGGATCAATGACGACAGGCCTCATCCGGAAAGAGAGGGAGGCCGAAACTGACTCTCCAGGTGTTTTACAGAGCCTCAGAATGATAGCCCTCCTTCCCTTTCCCCCAGTCCTTGTTAAAGGTCCGGTCTGTCAGTCAACCGTATTTAAGTGCTTACTGTATTTATTAAGTACTCAGCGCAGACGCGTTCCCTGCCCACAGCGAGCTTACGGGCTAGAGGGGGAGATGGACATTAAGAGAAATAAAGGGCAAATGGCCTGGGGGCACGAGAACCGCTTTCCGAATCCGGCTCCGCCGCTTGACTGCTGTGCTTACCCGTGCCCCAGTTTCCTCATCTGTAAAATGGGGATTCAATGCGTGTCCTCTCTCCCCTGACGACGTTGAGCCCTGTGTGGGACTGGGACTGTGTCCAACCTGATTATCTTAGCTGGCGCTTAGTACAGCCCTTTGCGCACAGTGAGCACTTAACAAGTACCACAATTATTATTATTCTCCGTCCAACTACATCGATCTACGTCCATAGAGAGTTACCTAAGCACTAACTCACACGTGCATTCCCTCTGGCTCAGTAGAAAGATTGCACGGGTTTGGGAGTCAGAGGTACTGGGTTCTAATCCCGACTCCGCCGCATGTCTGCTGAATGACCTTGGGCAAGTCACTTCACTTCTCTGAGCCTCAGTTCCCTCATCTGGAAAATGGGGATGAAGACTGTGAGCCCCACGTGGGACAACCTCCCCTCTCCATCCCCCCCGTCTTACCTCCTTCCCTTCCCCACAGCACCTGTATATATGCATGTTTGTACAAATTTATTACTCTATTTATTTATTTATTTTACTTGTACATATCTATTCTATTTATTTTATTTTGTTAATATGTTTGGTTTTGTTCTCTATCTCCCCCTTCTAGACTGTGAGCCCGCTGTTGGGTAGGGACCGTCTCTATGTGTTGACAACTTGTACTTCCCAAGCGCTTAGTACAGTGCTCTGCACACAGTAAGCACTCAATAAATACGATTGATTGATTGATTGACAACCTGATCACCTTCTATCCCCCCCCAGGGCTTAGAACAGTGCTTCACACATAGTAAGCGCTTGACAAATGCCATCATTATTATTATACTTTATTTCAGTGTCTCTCTCCCCAGCTAGATTACATGCTCCTTAAGGGCAGGGAGTGCCTGGTGCAATCAATCAATCAATCGAGGTTATTTGTTGAGTGTTTACTATATGCACACCACCATACTGAGACCTTGGGACAGTACGACAGAATCAGCAGACCCGTTCCCTGCCCGTAACGAGCTTACAGTCTACAGGCCATGCTTTGTTTGACTAAGCGCCTCCCTTCCTCATCTCCAATTCCCTCCTGCGTCCGCCCTGACTTGCTTCCTTTATTCATCCCACCCCGTCAATCAATCAGTCAATCAATCGTATTTATTGAGCGCTTACTGTGTGCACAGCACTGTACTAAGCGCTTGGGAAGTACAAGCTGGCAACATATAGAGATGGTCCCTACCCAACAGTGGGCTCACAGTCTAGAAGGGGGAGACAGAGAACAAAACCAAACATACTAACAAAATAAAATAAATAGAATAGATAGGTACAAGTCAAATAAATAGAGTAATAAATCTGTACAAACATATATACATATATACAGGTGCTGTGGGGAAGGGAAGGAGGTAAGATGCGGGGGGATGGAGATCTGTCATGTATCTACTTCTATTAATTTCCGTCTCCCCCCCCCAGACTATATGCTCGTTGTGGGCAGGGAATGGGTCAGTTGTACTGTACTCTTCTGGGCGCTTACTTGTACTTTCCAAGCGCTTAGTCCAGTGCTCTGCACACAGTAAGCGCTCAATAAATACGATTGAATGAATGAATACAAGGTGAACAGTCTCTGTTTGTTGCCGACTTGTACTTTCCAAGCGCTTAGTACAGTGCTCTGCACACAGTAAGTGCTTCAGTGTGGCTCAGTGGAAAGAGCCCGGGCTTGGGAGTCAGAGGCCGTGGGTTCTAATCCCGACTTAGGGCGAGTCACTTCACTTCTCCGGGCCTCGGTTCCTTCATTTGGAAAATGGGGATCAAGTCTGGCATTCATTCCTTCATTCAATCGTACTTACTGAGCGCTTACTGTGTGCAGAGCACTGGACTGAGCGCTTGGAAAGTACAAGTTGGCAACCTATAGAGGCTGTTCACCTTGTATTTATTCATTCATTCATTCAATCGCATTTATTGAGCACTGGACTAAGCGCTTGGAAAGTACAATTCGGCAACGGATAGGGACGGTCCCTACCCAACAACTGGCTCACAGGCTAGAAGACTGTAGAAGACTGTAGCCCCTCCCAGTGCTTAGAGCAGTGATTGGCACATAGTAAGCGCTCAACAAATACCATCACTATTAATACACGCAACTGACCGACTGATCGGCCGGACGTTACGAGAGCCCGGCTTCTGCCGCAGTGGATGGGCCGGCCGCTCGAGTGGGGCCCCCGGGAAGGCGGTGCACTTACCCATAGGAGAAAATGCGCGTAGCTTTCCACCGGCTCATCAGGGCCGCGAAAAGTCCCATGACCAGCGCCGAGCAGTCGAAGAGCATGTGGAAGCCGTCCGAGATGAGGCCCAGGCTATTGGTCAGGACCCCGTAGAAGAGCTCCACGAAGGTGAAAACCTGAGCGGGACACATCCATCCGCCTTTCACTGGGGGGGTGGGACAGGGGGACGCGCCCGGCCCCCGCTGAAACCCGGGCCCTGACCCTCGAATCCACTGACGCCAACGGCTTTGCTCGTGGGCGGGGACTTGAAGTCTCCGCCTTAAACCTCTTTGGACCGAAAAGTCCAAGATTTCATCATCATCATCAATCGCATTTATTGAGCGCTTACTGTGTGCAGAGCACTGTACTAAGTGCTTGGGAAGTACAAGTTGGCAGCATATAGAGACAGTCCCTACCCATCAGTGGGCTCACAGTCTAAAAGGGGGAAACAGAGAACAAAACCAAACATACTAACAAAATAAAATAAATAGAATAGATATGTACTAGTAAAATAAATAGAGTAATAAATACGTACAAACATATATACATATATACAGGTGCTGTGGGGAAGGGAAGGAGGTAAGATGGGGGGATGGAGAGGGGGAGGAGGGGGAGAGGAAGGAAGGGGCTCAGTCTGGGAAGGCCTCCTGGAGGAGGTGAGCTCTCAGGAGGGCCTTGAAGGGAGGAAGAGAGCTAGTTTGACGGATGGGTAGAGGGAGGGCATTCCAGGCCCAGGGGATGACGTGGGCCGGGGGTCGACGGCGGGACAGGCGAGAACGAGGTACGGTGAGGAGGTTAGCGGCAGAGGAGCGGAGGGTGCGGGCTGGGCTGGAGAAGGAGAGAAGGGAGGTGAGGGAGGAGGGGGCAAGGGGATGGACAGCCTTGAAGCCCAGGGTGAGGAGTTTCTGCCTGATGCGCGGATTGATTGGTAGCCACTGGAGATTTTTGAGGAGGGGAGTAATATGCCCAGAGCGTTTCTGGACAAAGATAATCCGGGCAGCAGCATGAAGTATGGATTGAAGTGGGGAGAGACACGAGGATGGGAGATCAGAGAGAAGGCTGGTACAGTAGTCCAGACGGGATACGATGAGAGCTTGAATGAGCAGGGTAGCGGTTGGGATGGAGAGGAAAGGGCGGATTTGACAAGAAGTACCTTCCCCGGGCAAGTATTCGTCTGTGTGTTGGGAGAATAACACTGACTTTTCCCCCCCCCACCACTAAAAATCCATCTCAGGGTCGTACCTGGGGAGATTCCAGTCCTCTCCCGATCTTGACTACGGGAGGGAGAGTCAAGCAGAGGCCTGTCCATCCCTTTCCTAGCTTGGGCTAGAGAGCGGAAGGCCATCTGCTACAATCAAAACTCCCCGTGCTGGGCAGCGGCGACACGGGAGAAAGCTGGAAATACGATTGATTGATTGATTGATTGGGGGCGGAGACCCAAGTTTACTGCGCGGAAGGAGGCGATGGTAGACCACGTCCGGATTTTTACCAGGAAAACTCTACAGATACACTGTCAGGACGACTGCAGATGGAAGTGGGGTGCTCTGGGAGAGTCGCTATCAGTCGGAGAGGACTCGATGGCCTAAGACAAGAAAAATCCACCTGCCTTCCCTCCTGAATCCTCCTCTGTCTGTGCCACCTGTGTCCTCTGGACTCCTCGAGGGCAGAAATCGTTGTCTCCCGACTCAGTTGTACTGTACTCTCCGAGGGGGGTCAGAACAGTGCTCTGCACACGATAAGCACTCAACGAATCCCCTTGATCGAATAGCGTGACCACCCCTGCCCCGATGTACGACTCGGAAGTCACCCGAACGGGACCACGGGGCTGTGGCGCACCCTCCGTCTCCGCCGCCCACGTCCCTGCCAACCCTGGAAGGGGCAGGGAGACGAGCACGGAGGTGGCGGGCCGGCGACGAGGCTCCCTGAAGTTCGGGTGGCATCGTTTCCGACTAAACTGAAGGTCGGCCTGGTGCTCCGTGCCTCTGGAACATGGTCCCGTGAGAAATGGCGGTCCAGATCGGAGGGCTTTTAGGAAGGCGGGACTGCCAGGGGGACAGGTGGCACCTGCTGACCTCTCCTCCTTGTCCTCCTGCCACCCAGGAGGGGTGTCGTTTCCTGGTTTTCGTTTCCTCACTGATTTTCATGGGGGGGCGGGGAGGACCAACCTCGAGATCCGGGGCCCTAAGTCATGGAAGAAGCACGGCCTGGTGGAAAGAGCCTGGGCCTGGACCTGGGTTCTAATCCCGGGCTCTGCCACGTTCCTGCCTGCGGTGTGACCTTGACTAAGTCACTTCGCCCCTCTGGGCCTCAGTTCCCTCATCTGCAAAATGGGGATTCAATCCCGGTTCGGACTGTGAGCCCCAAGTGGACCCAATGATGCTCTATCCGCCCCGGAGCTTAGTACGGTGTTCGGCACCTAGCAAGTGCTGAACAAATACCTTTATTATTATTATTATTGCTAATAATAATAACAAGGATGAAACTGCCTCTCAGCAGCATCTCTTGGTGTGCGCATAAATCGAGGGTAGCGTACGCCAGCACTGCATGTTTGTACATATTTATTACTCTATTTATTTATTTATCTTACTTGTACATATCTAGTCTATTTTATTTTGTTAGTATGTTTGGTTTTGTTCTCTGTCTCCCCCTTCTAGACTGTGAGCCCGCTGTTGGGTAGGGACTGTCTCTATGTGTTGCCGACTTGTACTTCCCAAGCGCTTAGTACAGTGCTCTGCACACAGTCAGCGCTCAATAAATACGATTGATTGACGAGATGCATTAGGATAAAGAACATACGCTGGACATCCTAGATACAGCGTGCCTCGGTGGATAGAGCCCGGGCGTCGGATGGACTTGGGTTCTGATCTCGGCTCCATCACGTCCGCTACGTGACCCTGGGCCAGTCACTTTACTTCTCTGGGCCTCAGTTCCCTCATCTGTAAAATGGGGCTTAAGAGTGTGAGCCCCTTGTGGGAAGGGGGCTGTGTCCACCTGAGTGATCTGTACCTAGCCCAGCGCTCAGGACGGTGCTTGGCACATACAAAGCGCTTAACAAGTACCGTAATTATTACTAGAAGTGACCCCCCAGCCCACGTCATCCCCCGGGCCTGGAATGCCCTCCCTCTGCCCATCCGCCAAGCTAGCTCTCTTCCTCCCTTCAAGGCCCTACTGAGAGCTCACCTCCTCCAGGAGGCCTTCCCAGACTGAGCCCCTTCCTTCCTCTCCCCCTCGTCCCCCTCTCCATCCCCCCATCTTACCTCCTTCGCCACAGCACCTGTATATATGTGTATATGTTTGTACATATTTATTACTGTATTTATTTATTTTACTTTTACATATCTATTCTATTTATTTTATTTTGTTAGTATGTTTGGTTTTGTTCTCTGTCTCCCCCTTCTAGACTGTGAGCCCACTGTTGGGTAGGGACCGTCTCTATATGTTGCCAACTTGTACCTCCCAAGCGCTTAGTACAGTGCTCTGCACACAGTAAGCGCTCAATAAATACAATTGATTGATTGAAAGAGTCAGAGGAGTCAGAGGTCATTGGGTTCGAATCGGAATGGCTCAGTGTGTGACCCTGGGCAAGCCACTTAACTTCTCTGGGCCTCAGTTACCTCATCTGGAAAATGGGGATCAATACTGTGAGCCCCCCGTGGGACAACCTGATCACCTTGTAACCTCCCCAGCGCTTAGAACGGTGCTTTGCACATAGTAAGCGCTTAATAAATGCCATCATCATTATTATTAAATCCCGACTCCGCCAATTGTCAGCTGTGTGACTTTGGGCAAGTCTCTGGGCCTCAGTTCCCTCAGCTGGAAAATGGGGATGAAGACTGTGAGCCCCCCGTGGGACAACCTGATGGCCTTGTAACCTCCCCAGTGCTTAGAACAGTGCTTTGCACATGGCAAGCGCTTAACAAATACCATTATTATTATTATTGCTATTGCAGTATCGGTTTCCTTCGGGCCGGGGCCAGGCGTCTCTTCCATCCCCTGAGCTCTTAACACGGGACGCGCACCCGTTGGACTCCCTTATCACTCCTCCTCCTCCTCCTCCTCATCATCAATGGCATTTATTGAGCGCTTACTGTGTGCAGAGCACTGTACTAAGCGCTTGGGAAGCCCAAGTTGGCAACACATAGAGACGGTCCCTACCCAACAGTAGGCTCACAGTCTAAAAGGGGGAGACACCACTTCCTCTCCCCCGGAATTCCCGCTAAAAGCGGAGAAGGCGGCCTTACCAGGTTGAGGCAGAGGAAGTAGAAGATCTGCCTGGAGTCGCTCTCCTCCAGGATCTGCTTCAGGGACTCCTTGATGAAGCGGGGGACGGAGTGGGAGCCGTGCTGCAGGGCGTCCCCCATGAAGCTGTAGAGCGGCGTCCCTTCGGGGGAGTAGCCCACCAGGGTGCCCTTCTGCCCCTTCTTGGCCGGGGAGGAGAGGATGTTGGCCGCTGCCGGGGAAAGGAGAATCGGAGGACGGATAGTCCGACGGAACCGGGGCTTACCTCCCCGCTTCGACGCTGCTAGACGACACGGCTTATGAAATAATCGGGTCATCCCGACCCACCCGGGATCTTCTTCCTCCTCCCACACTCTCTGGGAGAAAATTTGGCCAGTCTCCCCCCGCCACCACTTTTAATAACAAGAAAAATGACGGCACTGATTAAGCGCTGGCACTGTTCTAACCACTTGATTGGAAGCTCCTGGAGGGCAGCGGCCGCGGGCCTTGATGATGATTCTATTTGTTCTGACGACTTTGACACCTGTCGACATGTTTTGTTGTCTGCTTTCCCCTTCTAATACTACTAATGATAATAATAATGGCATTTATTAAGCGCTTACTATGTGCAAATAACTGTTCTAAGCGCTGGGGAGGTTACAAGGTGATCAGGCTGTCCCACGGGGGGGCTCACGGTCTTAATCCCCATTTTGCAGATGAGGGAACTGAGGCCCAGAGAAGTGACTTGCCCAAAGTCACACAGCTGACAAGTGGTGGAGCCGGGATTTGAACCCATTACCTCTGTCCCTTGTTGCCAACTTGTACTTCCCAAGCGCTGAGTCCAGTGCTCTGCACACAGTAAGCGCTCAATCAATCAGTCAATCATATTTATTGAGCGCTTACTGTGTGCAGAGCACTGTACTAAGCGCTTGGGAAGTACAAGTTGGCAACATATAGAGACAGTCCCTACCCAACAGTGGGCTCACAGTCTAAAAGATAAATACGATTGAATGTACGAATGAATGACTCCAAAGCCCGGGCTCTTTCCACTGAGCCATGCTGCTTCTAGACCGGGAGCCCACTGTTGTGTAAGGACCGTCTCTATATATTGCCAACTTGTACTTCCCAAGCGCTTAGTACAGTGCTCTGCACATAGTAAGTGCTCAATAAATACGATTGAATGTATGAATGAATGACTCCAAAGCCCGGGCTCTTTCCACTGAGCCATGCTGCTTCTAGACTGTAAGCCCACTGTTGGGTAGGGACCGTCTCTATGTGTTGCCAACTTGTACTTCCCAAGCGCTTAGTACAGTGCTCTGCACACAGTAAGCGCTCAATAAATACAATTGAATGAATGAATGAAGCTTACGGTCAAGAAGATTGAGGAGATGAGCTGTATTCTTCTAGACTGGGACCCCATTGTTGGGTAGGGACCGTCTCTATCCGTTGCCGAACTGTACTTCCCAAGTGCTTAGTACAGTGCTCTGCACACAGAAAGCGCTCAATAAATATGAATGAATGAGGCCCAGAGAAGCAAAGTGAGGCCCAGAGAAGCAAAGAGTAACCCTGGCTCCGCCAATTGTCAGCTGTGTGACTTTGGCCAAGTCACTTCACTTCTCTGGGCCTCATCTGTAAAATGGGGATGAAGACAGTGAGCCCCCCGTGGGACAATCTGATCACCGTGTAACCTCCCCAGCGCTTAGAACGGTGCTTCGCACATAGCAGGCGCTTAATAAATGCCACCATCAACCGCCTATTGTCAGCTGTGTGACTTTGGGCACGTCACTTCACTTCTCTGGGCCTCAGTTCCCTCTTCTGTAAAATGGGGATGAAGATTGTGAGCCCCCCGTGTGGGACAACCCGATCACCGTGTAACCTCCCCAGCGCTTAGAACGGTGCTTTGCACATAGTAGGCGCTTAATAAATGCCGTCATCAACACCAACAGCTAACTGCGCCTCAAAGACTCAACCCGGCTGGTCCGGTCCCCCGGGACTTGGGCAAGTCCTCTGAGAAGCAAGCGGTTCGCCCGGCGCTCTGCACAGGGTAAGCGCTCAATAAATACGACAATGAACCCCTGCGGGGCCGGGGGGCGGCCGGACCGTGCGCGAGAGGGAGCTTACCCAGCATGAAGAAGACGGCGCTGACGACCACCCCTCCGGACAGCACGTGCTCCGTGCTGGCCCGGTGGGCCGGCTTGTTCATCGCCCGGAGCCGGTCGGTGATGGGGTGGGTCCAGAAGTTCCCGAAGAGCAGGGCGCTGAGGACCACCAGGAAGGCCCCGTAGCGGGCGCATCTGGACGCCTCCATTTTGACCGAGCACAGGGAGTCCACGTAGAAATCCAGGATCACCACCGAGAAGATGGCCGTGGCGAAGGGCATGGCGAGCGACGGCCACCATTCCACTTTGCTCTGCGGAAGAGGGCACGCGGCGCGGCGGATCGGGGTGGGAACGTGTAGCGTTCACGTACAGAGCTCCGGAGGCAGCGTGGCCTGGCGGAAAGGAGCCCGGGACCGGGAATCGGAAAGATCCGCCTCTATCCCTCGCCCACTGTGTGACCTTGGATCAATCGATCGATCGCATTTCTTGAGCGCTTACCGTGTGCAGGGCACTGTACTAAGCGCTTGGGAAGTACAAGCTGGCAACATATAGAGACGGCCCCTGCCCAGCACGTCTCGGCGCCTCAGTTTTCTCATTTGTAAAACGGCGATAAAACGCCCGTTCTCCCTCCCTCCCTTTTAGAATACGAGTCTCAGGTGGGAACGGGACAGCGAGCATGACACTTTTAGACTGTGAGCCCACTGTTGGGTAGGGACTGTCTCTATATGTTGCCAATCTGTACTTCCCAAGCGCTTAGTACAGTGCTCTGCACATAGTAAGCGCTCAATAAATACGATTGATGATGATGATGACACAGACTTAGCTCTCAGTTAATACCATCACTGTTATGTTCCTTCTATCTGTAATTTAAAGGCTTGCCTTCCCCTCTAAATACTAAGCTCTCGGAGGGGACGGATTATACCTGCTAACTTTAGGGCACTCTCCCAAGTGCTTATTAATATTATTATTATTAATGATAATAACAAAAATAATAATGATGGCATTTATTAAGCGCTTACTACGTGCAAAGCACTGTTCTATGTGCAAAGCGCTGTGCAAAGCAAGCAAAGCACTTGCTGGGGAGGTTACAAGGTGATCAGGTTGTCCCACGAGGGGCTCACAGTCTTCATCCCCATTTTCCAGATGACGGAACTGAGGCCCGGAGAAGTGACTTGCCCGAGGTCACACGGCTGACAATCGGCGGAGCCGGGCTTCGAACCCACGGCCTCTGACTCCAAAGGCCGGGCTCTTTCCACTGAGCCACGCTGCTTCTCATAACACGGTGCTCTGCCCAGAGAAGGAGCTCAATAAATGCTACTGACCCATCTATGAACACAACACTCAAATACCCCTGCGGTTTCAAATGAGCTGCTTCAATTAATTTCTCCGGTTGCTGCCAAATAATAATAATAATAATGATGGCATTTATTAAGCGCTTACTATGTGCAAAGAACTGTTCTAAGCGCTGGGAAGGTTACAAGGTGATCAGGTAGTCCCACTGGGGGCTCACAGTCCTAATCCCCATTTTACAGATGAGGGAACTGAGGCCCAGAGAAGTGAAGTGACTTGCCCAGAGTCACACAGCTGACAATTGGCGGAGCCGGGATTTGAACCCGTGACCTCTGACTCCAAAGCCCGGGCTCTTTCCACTGAGCCACTCCTTCCTCCACCCTCTGACTGCTAAAATACTCCTAATAAACGCCTAACTCACCTCGCTACTTTCTTACTACAAACGCCGACCTTCTCACTTGTCTATCTCACCCCCGCCCTCTCGCCCACCTCATGCCTCTTCACTTCTGACCGACGCTTACTCTGCCCCCCTTCGAAGTCTCACGGAAGGCCCGCCTCCTCCAAGGAGCCTTCCCGGGCTAAGCCCTCATGTCCTCTACTCCCACTCCCGCGTCGCCCTGACTTGCTCCCTTGATTCATTCCCCGCTCCCAGCCCCACGGCGCTTATGTACACACCCGTGATTTTATTTCTTTCTATTAACGTCCGTCCCCCCCTCTAGACTGCGAGCTCGTTATGGGCGGGGACCGTGGCTAGCGCTGTACTGTGCTCCCCCAAGGGCTTAGTTTGGTGCTCCCTGCACACGGTGAGGACTCGGTAAATAGCGACTGACGAGCGAGTCCCGGCTGGCAGGCGGGCGCCGGCGGTTACCTCGGTGGTGGCTGAAAGGACGATGACCCAGGGGCAGAGGAGGAGCGTGGAAACCAGGTGGGACAAGGCCTGGAGGCGCTTGGCTCCTCCGACGTCGATGGAGAGCTTCCGGGAGGCCGCGTGGAAGCCCACCTTGAGACCCAGGGCCAGCACGAGCAGCAGGACTCCGCCCTGAGACAAATCGAGACAAAGCCTTCACAGAGAGGACTGGGTGGGTTGGAGGGATGAGGGACACGGCCACGATGACGGACCGCCTTCCTCTCCCTCCTCCCCTCCTCATATCCGACAATTCCTCTCCCCTCCCTTCAAAGCCTTCGTCTCCTCCAAGCTTCCCTAAGCCCTCTTTTCATTATCATCATCATCGTATTTATTGAGCGCTTACTATGTGCAGAGCACTGTACTAAGCGCTTGGGAAGTACAAATTGGCAACATACAGAGACAGTTCCTACCCAACAGTGGGCTCACAGTCTAAAAGGGGGAGACAGAGAACAGAACCAAACATACCAACAGAATAAAATAAATAGGATAGAAATGTACAAGTAAAATAAATAAATAAATCGAGTAATAAATATGTACAAACATATGTACATATATACAGGTGCTGTGGGGAAGGGAAGGAGGTAAGATGGGGGGGATGGAGAGGGGGGCGAGGGGGAGAGGAAGGAAGGGGCTCAGTTTGGGAAGGCCTCCTGGAGGAGGTGAGCTCTCAGTAGGGCCTTGAAGGGAGGAAGAGAGCGAGCTTGGCGGATGGGCAGAGGGAGGGCATTCCAGGCCCCGGGGATGACGTGGGCCGGGGGTCGATGGCGGGACAGGTGAGAACGAGGTACGGTGAGGAGATTAGCGGCGGAGGAGCGGAGGGTGCGGGCTGGGCTGGAGAAGGAGAGAAGGGAGGTGAGGTAGGAGGGGGCGAGGTAATGGACAGCCTTGAAGCCCAGGGTGAGGAGTTTCTGCCTGATGTGCAGATTGATTGGTAGCCACTGGAGATTTTTTGAGGAGGGGAGTAACATGCCCAGAGCGTTTCTGGACAAAGATAATCCGGGCAGCGGCATGAAGTATGGACTGAAGTGGAGAGAGACACGAGGATGGGAGATCAGAGAGAAGGCTGATGCAGTAGTCCAGACGGGATAGGATGAGAGCTTGAATGAGCAGGGTAACGGTGTGGATGGAGAGGAAAGGGCGGATCTTGGCAATGTTGCGGAGCTGAGACCGGCAGGTTTTGGTGACGGCTTGGATGTGAGGGGTGAATGAGAGAGCGTCTTTTTCTTCCGCGTCCTTCTGCACGGCCCCGACTCGCTCCCTTTATTCACCCCCTTTCCCAGCCCCACAGCTATGTCCACGTCTTTATTTTATTTCTATTAACGTCCGTCTACCCCTCTGGACTGTAAGCTCATCGTGGTCAGGCAGTGTGTCTGCTATATTGTACTATGTTCCGCACGTAGTAAGCGCTCAGCAAGTACGACTGACCGGCTGACCTCACTGCCTGCCGTTCCACAGGCCAATCCCACCTGGGCAGGTGGGCCCGGAGGGGCGATTTTTTGGGTGGAAAGGGCTCCGTCTGCTCATGAAAGAACAGGCACCGCCCCATCCCCGCTGCATTTCCTCTGACTGACCTCAGACCCTTTTCGAGATAATAATAATGATGATGGCATCTGTTAAGTGCTTACTATGTGCGAAGCACTGTTCAACGCACTGGGGTGGGGAATACAAGGTGATCAAGTTGTCCCAGTCTTCATCCCCACTTTACAGATGAGGTAACTGAGGCCCAGAGAAGTTAAGTGACTTGCCCAAAGTCACATAGCTGACAAGTGGCGGGATTAGATGAAGCGCTCTAGTCCGAAAAGTAGGACTTTCTGGCCTGTGATTCCATGGAAAATCCTTCCTTTGACACCCGTTTTCCCGTAACCGTTTTCAACGGCCGCTGAAGAACGCGACCAAGACCCGACCGATGAAAGAAAAGGAGAAAACCACCCTACCCCGCTAGCTGCCTGGCAAGCGGCCAGGAAGACGGTAGGCGCTTACTATGTGCCAAGCACTGTTCTAAGGGCTGGTAATAATTACAGTAATAATGATGGTATTTGTTTGGCCCTTACTATGTGCCAAGCCCTGTTCTAAGCATCATCATCAATCGTATTTATTGAGCGCTTACTGTGTGCAGAGCACTGTACTAAGCGCTTGGGAAGTACAAGTTGGCAACATAACTGCTCTAAGCGCTGGTAATAATAATAATGATCTCTGTATTTATGTATATATGCTTGTATGTATTTATTACTCTATTTTATTTGTACATATTTATTCTAATTATTTTATTTTGTTAATATGTTTTGTTTCGTTGTCTGTCTCCCCCTTCTAGACTGTGAGCCCACTGTTGGGTAGGGACCGTCTCTAGGTGTTGCCAATTTGGACTTCCCAAGCGCTTAGTACAGTGCTCTGCACACAGTCAGCGCTCAATAAATACGATTGAATGGATGAATGAACAGTGCTTGGCACATAGTACGCGCTTAATCAATCAATCAATCGTATTTACTGAGCGCTTCCTGTGTGCAGAGCACTGTACTAAGCGCTTGGGAAGTACAAGTTGGCAACATATAGAGACAGTCCCCACCCAACAGTGGGCTCACAGACTAAAAGGGGGAGACGGAGAACAAAACCAAACATACTAACAAAATAAAATAGAATAGATATGTACAAGTAAAATAAATAGATAGAGTAATAAATATGTACAAACATATATACAGGTGCTGTGGGGAAGGGAAGGAGGTAAGATGGCGGGGGGCTTAATAAATGCCATTATTATTATTGTTAAGACAGGCTCGAGAGGAAACTCCCCATCGAGCTCGGCGTTAAGTGGAAGAAGGCAGACCCTTTCTTTTGAATCAGCATTTCAAAATCATTCAATGTCTGGGCTGCTTACGGGGATGTAAATCTGTCCTCAAACTACCGATACATTCCTGGACCAATAACGCCCCAGAATAATTATGGCTTTATTCTGAAAAAGAACAAAAAAGCGGCGAGCGTTTACAGAAACAGCATGGCCTAGTGGAAAGAGCAGGGGTCTGAGTCAGAGGGCCTGGGTTCCCAACCGGGCTTTGCCACTTCATTCAGTCGTATTTATTGAGCGCTTACTGTGTGCACAGCACTGTACTAAGCACTTGTCTGCTGCATGATCTTGGGCAGGTCCCTTCACTTCTCTGGGCCTCAGTTCCCCCATCTATAAATTGGGGATTAAGATGGTGAGCCCCAGGTGAGACAGGGACTGTGTCCAACCTGATTAGCTTTTTTTTAAAAATGGCATTTATTAAGCACTTACTATGTGCAAAACACTGTTCTAAGCTCTGGGGTGGTTACAAGGTGATCAGGTTGTCCCAAGGGGGCTCACAGTCTTCATCCCCATTTTACAGATGAGGTAACTGAGGCCCAGAGAAGTTCAACTGACTTGCCCAAAGTCACACAGCTGACAAGTGGCAGAGCCGGGATTTGAACCCATGACCTCTGACTCCAAAGCCTGGGCTCTTTCCATTGAGCCACGCTGCTTCTCTAACCCAGCACTTAGTACAGTGCTTAGCACATAGTAAGTGCTTAAATGCCATAAAAAGAAAAAAAAAATCAGCCTGATGATTAGAGGCCTCCCACTATTTCTTGCCAACGCAGTACGCGAGCGCAGGCCTTCCTCAAAAGGTGGGATTCGTGACCCGGAAAATGAGGGACAAAGAGGCCCGGAAGATGATGATAACGGTAATAATAATAACGACATCTGTTAAGCACTTGCTATGTACCAGGCACTGTACTAAGCGCTGGGGTGGATACAAGCAAATCGGGTTGGACCCGGTCCCCGTCCCACGTCACAGTCTCAATCCCCATTTGTCAGATGAGGTGACTGAGGCCCAGAGAAGTGAGGTGACTCACCCAAGGTCGCACAGCAGAGTGGCAGAGCCGGGATTAGAACCCAGGTCCTTCTGTCTCCCAGGCGTGGGCTCTCCCCACCAGGCCACGCTGCTTCTCTAATAACTCCCAGACTGAGCCCCCATTTTTCTCTCCTCCTCCCCATCTCCTTCCCCTCCCCACATATGTTTGTACAGATTTATTACTCTATTTTACTTGTCCATATTGACTATTCTATTTATTTTGTTAATAATGTGCATCTAACTTTATTTTTATTTATTCTGATGACCTGACACCGGTCCACATGGTTTGTTTCATCCCCCTTCTAGATTGGGAGCCCGTTGTTGGGTAGCGACCATCTCTAGGTGTTGCCGACTTGGACTTCCCAAGCGCTTAGTACAGCGCTCCGCACCCAGGAAGCGCTCAATCATCATCATCAATCGTACTTATTGAGCGCTTACTATGTGCAGAGCACTGTACTAAGCGCTTGGAAAGTACAAATTGGCAACATATAGAGACAGTCCCTACCCAACAGTGGGCTCACAGTCTAAAAGGGGGAGACAGAGAACAAAACCAAACATACTAACAAAATAAAATAAATAGAATAGATATGTACAAATAAAATAAATAAATAGAGTAATAAATATGTACAAACATATATACAGGTGCTGTGGGGAAGGGAAGGAGGTAAGATGGGGGGGATGGAGAGGGGGACGAGGGGGAGAGGAAGGAAGCTCAATAAATATGACTGAATAGTAACGAAGAAGGGCACGTACCTTGTGGTCTGCAACGCCCAGGAAAGCGATGACCGTGTAGAGAAGGTGAGTTAGGGCGCTGTCGTGGTGCCCTTCGGCTGGGGAAAGGAGTGAAGGAAAACACAGTGGGGGGATCTGGGCATTTTGGCATCTCTCCCTCGTGGCCGGCTCTGGGCGGGAAAGTCCCTGGTTCCGGGATTCCAGCCTCCACCACGTGCTTACGGTATTATTGACGTCCCATTTTCAACACCGGAGAGGCCTCCCTACCCGACAGGCGGTACAAAGGTTGGCGTGGGTAGCGTGGCGTGCTCTGCACTCCGTAAGCGCTCAATAAATACGACTGAATGAATGGGAATCTTGTGGGATTCCGATTTTCCGGTGCCACTTGGAAGAGAGGATGGCATTCCGAAAACCAGCTCTCGCGCCGGAGCGGGGTGTCCTCCTCGCTTCGGTTAAAGCCCTCCTGGGGTGCCACCGACAAGATGGCAGCAGCGACAGCGCCGGAAGTCTGAGCTCTCTGGAGTCATCCCCCTCCCCACAGCACCTGTATATATGTTTGCAACAACAATAATAATAATAATGGCATTTATTAAGCGCTTGCTATGTGCAAAGCACTGTTCTTTACGCGCTGGGAAGGTTACAAGGTGATCAGGTTGTCCCACGGGGGGCTCACAGTCTTCATCCCCATTTTAAAGATGAGGTAACTGAGGCACAGAGAAGTTAAGCGCCTCGCCCAAAGTCACGCCGCTGACAACTGGCAGAGCCGGGATTTGAACCCATGACCTCTGACTCCAAAGCCTCTTTGCCACTGAGCCACGCTGCTTCTAAATCTGTTTGTACAGATTTATTACTCTATTTTACTTGTCCATATTGACTATTTATTTTGTTAACGATGTGCATCTAGCTTTATTTCTACTTATTCTTATTCAATTCATTCAATTGTGTTTATTGAGTGCTTACTGCGGGCAGGGCACTGTACTAAGCGCTTGGGAAGGACAAGTTGGCAACATAGAGAGACGGTCCCTACCCAACAGACTTGACACCTGTCCACGGGCTTTGTTTTGTCGCCTGTCTCCCCCTTCTAGACTGGGAGCCCGTTGTTGGGTAGGGACCGTCGCCAGATGTTGCCAACTTGGACTTCCCAAGCGCTTAGTACGCGCTCAATAAATACAATCGAACGAATGAATGAATGAGTCCCGCCCGAAGGGGAAGGGTCACCGGCCTCCCCGTCCTCCCGCCTGATCGGGTCAGAGGGAGGTTGTGCTCACCACGCACATCTCTGACCGAGCCGGAGAGAAGTGGCTACTTCAGTACCCACTTGGCCAGTCAGGGGCCCGAAAAACTGAGTAAGGGGACTCAGGGGGACGTTAAGCCCTCCATCCCCTCCCCACCACACCAGAGGCCGAAGATTGTGCCCGAGAGACGGGCCGCCCACCTCTTCGGCCCCCAAGCCGCGGGCTTAAGCTCACTGTGGGCAGGGAAAGTCGCCTGAACCCTCCAAAACTGTGCCCTGCACCTCGTAGACGCTCAATAAATACCACTGATGGTGATGATGCTCCTAAGATGACTGGAAGTCCTGCAAGGGGGCACTTCAGAATCGATTCGATCAAGGGAATTTATTGAGCACTTGCTGAGTGCGGAGCCCCGGACTGAACACTTGGGAGAGTTCATTCATTCATTCAATCGTATTTATTGAGCGCTTACTAGGTGCAGAGCACTGAACTAAGCGCTTGAGAAGTACAAGTTGGCAACATATAGAGACAGTCCCTACCCAACAACGGGCTCACAGTCTAGATGGGGGAGACAGAGAACAAAGCATATTAACAAACTAAATAGAATAAATATGTACAAATAAAATAAGTAAATAGAGTAATAAGTACGTACAAACATATATCCGTAATAATAGTATTTGTTAAGCACTTACTATGTGCAAAGCACCGTTCTAAGCTCTGGGGAGGTCACAAGGTGATCAGGTTGTCCCCCGGGGGGCTCACAGTCTTCACCCCCATTCCACAGATGAGGTCACTGAGGCCCAGATTATAATAATAATAATAATAGTCTGATACAACAGCGTTGGTATATGTACGATCCCCGGCCACAAGGCCCTTCCAGACTAGAGGACTAATTTGAAGACCGACCGGACTATAAAAAAGGGAATAGAACCAATATTCTCAGCGATGGTAAAAGCCTCTTATGTGCCTAGAATTAAAGAATCAAGGTGGGCGTGACTTCTGAATTATTATTATTATTTTTAGCATTCCACCTCTTTCTAGAGTTTTATACGCAGTACGTATTTGTTACTCTATTTATTTTACTGGTACATATTTATTCTGTTTATTTTATTCTGTGAAGATGCTTTGTTTTGTTGTCTGTCTCCCCCTTCTAGCCTGGGAGCCCGCTGTTGGGTAGGGACCGTCTCTCTATGTTGCCAACTTGGACTTCCCAAGCGCTTAGTACAGTGCTCTGCACACAGTCAGCGCTCAATAAATACGACTGAATGAAAAGGGATGTTGTCTTGCCGGAAAAAGTCCATCCCGTGTTTATTTTTGACTGGCTCCTAAATTTTCCCATTCCCTTCTTCCCAAGTGACAACAAAGGAGAGTGGACAGAACTCCAGGTGGGAAATCATCATCATCATCAATCGTATTTATTGAGCGCTTACTATGTGCAGAGCACTGTACTAAGCGCTTGGGAAGAACAAATTGGCAACATATAGAGACAGTCCCTACCCAACAGTGGGCTCACAGTCTAAAAGGGGGAGACAGAGAACAAAACCAAACATACTAACAAAATAAAATTCGAAATGTGTGTATGTGTTTGTGTGGGGGGGATAAAGGGAGACACTGATTCCAGGATTTGGCCTGTTGATATCTACTCATTCTTTTCTGTTGATGGCCGCCTCTCTCTCATCACTGGGCCTGAAAACATTTGCAAGGCTTTAATAAAGTCTCTACGCTGAGGAGCTCAAACTGTTGCCACATAATAATTGCGGCATTTGTTGAGTGCTTACTATGTGCCAAGAACTGTATTAAGCGCTGGGGTACATACAAGATAATCAGGTAGGAAAGGGTCCCTGTCCCACACGGGGTTCACGGTATTCATCTCCACTTTACAGATCAATCAATCAATCGTATTTATTGAGCGCTTACTGTGTGCAGAGCACTGTACTAAGCGCTTGGGAAGTACAAGTTGGCAACATATAGAGACAGTCCCTACCCAACAGTGGGCTCGCAGTCTAAAAGGGGGAGACAGAGAACAAAACCAAACATACTAACAAAATAAAATAAATAGAATAGATATGTACAAGTAGAATAGAGTAAGAAATATGTACAGATGAGGTATTTATTTATTTTATTTTGTTTTGTTAGTATGTTTGGTTTTGTTCTCCGTCTCCCCCTTTTAGACTGTGAGCCCACTGTTGGGTAGGGACTGTCTCTATATGTTGCCAACTTGTACTTCCCAAGCGCTTAGTACAGTGCTCTGCACACAGTAAGCGCTCAATAAATATGATTGATGATGATGATGAGGTAACTGAGGCTCAGAGAAGTGACCGGCCCAAGTGATCTCTCAGCAGACAAGTGGCGTGAGTCCTTTTAACTCCTACGCCTGGGCTCTTCCCACTAGCCAGGCTGCTTTTCAGGGGAACTTGTTGATTAGTTCAATTATAATCCACACGAAGGCGGATCCCTAGGTTCTTTAGGACGCGCTTTTTCCCAAAAGGATACGGTGCTCCGCAATCTTCGCCATAAGGTCGTCGTTATCGAACAGCAACAAGCAGATGACAGCGATGATGAAGAAAGCGGCGCCTCTCGTCTGGAAAGAAGCACATCTTTATTAAGGATTCTTGGCGACGCGGGGCTCGCCCCGCTCTCCTCTGGGCTACCGAGGCGAGGTGGGTTTAGTAGAGGTCTCCGCGTGGGGTAAGCACTCAATAAATATGACTGATTGACGGTAGTGCGTGCGGGAGGCCCTGGCCCTCACGGTTTTGAGACCATTAGGATGGCCACGAGACTAATGCTTGGGCGGTAATTCCTCTTGAAAACCAAGGACGAGGGACTCAAACCGTTTTCTGACGCTGGATTGAGCGAAAAGGAGGCAGGAGGAGGTGGGAAAATTATTCATCCCGGTGGCAGCCTCCACATCCCCGGCTGAGCTTCAGATGGCTACCCGTTAATTTGTTATTTTTTAGGTTTACGTTAAGCACTTATGTGCCAGGTACAATGCTACGCGCTCGGGTAATAATAATAATAATAATGATGGCATTTATTAAGCGCTTACTATGTGCAAAGCACTGTTCTAAGTGCTGGGATAAAAGATAACCAGGTTGCACACAGTCCCTGTCCCACGTAGGTGAGACCAATGTTGGGTAGGGACTGTCTCTATATGTTGCCAATTTGTACTTCCCAGGCGCTTAGTACAGTGCTCTGCGCAGAGTAAGCGCTCAATAAATACGATTGATGATGATGGTCGAAAGAGCAAGGGCTTTGGAGTCAGAGGTTGTGGGTTCAAATTCCAGTTCCGCCAATTGTCAGCTGTGACACTTCGGGCAAGTCACTTCACTTCTCTGTGCCTCAGTTCCCTCATCTGTAAAATGGGGATGAAGGCTGTGAGCCCCACGGGGGACAACCTGATCACCCTGTAACCCCCCAGCGCTTCGAACAGTGCTTTGCACATAGTAAGTGCTTAACAAATACCATCATTATTATTATTAACCCCCATTTTATATATGAAGTCACCGGGGCACAGAAGTGAAGTCAGCAGTCAGTCACTGGAAAGAGCCTGGGCTTTGGAGTCAGAGGTCATGGGTTCAAATCCCGGCTCTGCCAATTGTCAGCTGCGTGACTCTGGGCAAGTCACTTCTCTGTGCCTCAGTTACCTCATCTGTAAAATGGGGATTGACTGTGAGCCCCCCGTGGTACAACCTGATCACCTTGTAACCTCCCCAGTGCTTAGAACAGTGCTTTGCATATCATCATCATCATCATCAATCGTATTTACTGAGCGCTTACTATGTGCAGAGCACTGTACTAAGCGCTTGGGAAGTACAAATTGGCAACATATAGAGACAGTCCCTACCCAACAGCGGGCTCACAGTCTAAAAGGGGGAGACAGAGAACAAAACCAAACATATAGTCAGCGCTTAATAAATGCCATTATTATTATTATTCAATCAATCGTATTTATTGAGAGCTGTGTGCAGAGCACTGTACTAAGCGCTTGGGAAGTACAAGTTGGCAACATATAGAGACGGTCCCTGCCCAACAGTATTTATTGAGCACTTACTCTGCGCAGAACACCGTAACAAGGGCTTGGTGGAGTACAATATAACCCGCACATTCCCTGCCCACAATGAGCCGGCCCCAAATCACCCAGCAGGCCAGGGGCGGAGGCAGGATTAGAACCCAGGGCCTTGGGCCTCCCAAGCCTGGGCACTATCCACTAGGCCACCCTGCTTCACCGTTAGCCGATCAAAATGTTAGCTCTGTCCGTTAGGCACCGTACTCCAACGGACCAGGAAGATTGGGGGAAGGGCAGCCTGCCAACTTGCACTTCCCAAGCGCTTAGTACAGTGCTCTGCACAAAGTAAGCGCTCATTAAATACGACTGAATGAATGAATCCCCAGGGACAAATATCTGCTTAATTCAGATATTAATAGATGTTCAGTTATTCAGATATTAATTCAGATATTAATATCTGCTTATCTGCTAGCCCCCCCACCAGTTTGCAGAAATGCTTTTAAAGGTGGGGGGGAATAAAGAGCGAGTGAGCGTGCAGGAGTAACTCCCTTACCTTTGTCGGTCCTCCTCCGGAGCCAGTGAACCAAACACTGAGGAACGAGACGACGACGATATCGCTGTGCTCGAACAGCAACAGGGTCCTACGAGCCCACACAATCGCGGCATTTAATTCTCTAATAATAATAATAACACAATGCTGGCACCCGTTAAGCGCTTACTGGGTGCAAAGCGCTGCCCGAAGCGCTCTTCATTTTGGAACCGAGCTCTCCCGAGACCCCTCCTGCTCGATCGGGCCTGACGACAACGGTCAGTACATCGTCCGGGCTCGCTCCCCCTCGTCCCCCTCTCCATCCCCCCAATCTTACCTCCTTCCCTTCCCCACAGCACCTGTATATATGTATATATGTTTGTACATATTTATTTATTTTACTTGTACATATCTATTCTATTTATTTTATTTTGTTAGTATGTTTGGTTTTGTTCTCTGTCTCCCCCTTTTAGACTGTAAGCCCAATGTTGGGCAGGGACTGTCTCTATATGTTGCCAACTTGTACTTCCCAAGCGCTTAGTACAGTGCTCTGCACATAGTAAGCGCTCAATAAATATGATTGATTGATTGATTGGAATCCCGTGGTGGGGAGGAGGAGCCAGGGAAGGCACCAGCCCAACAGCCCCTTCAGCTTAGGTGCCTGGAAGGGCAGAGGTAATAATAATAATAATAACGATGGCATTTAGTAAGCGCTTACTATGTGCAAAGCACTGTTCTAAGCGCTTGTCCCACGGCGGGGGGCTCACAGTCTTAATCCCCATGTAGTCCCCGACACTCACCTCTGATCTGGACAAATGCGTACATTCCGATTTACGGCTGACTGCTTATTTTGATTTATTTTGATTTAAGGTCCCTGACTCTTAGAGGGTCTCTCACCAAACCCTTCCGCTTAATCCTCTGAAAGCCCCCGGTCGGCCAGGGGACTTCGTCGGCCGAGGGGATCCCGCGGACGAGAGGAAGGCCGGCCTACGTGACTCCGGGTCGGGAGTTCGGTGGGGGTTCTGAGATCCTTCTGATATACGGTAGCAGTGTGGCTCGGTGGAAAGAGCCCAGGGTCACGGGTTCAAATCCCAACTCCGCCAACTGTCAGCTGGGTAGCTTCTCTGTGCCTCAGTTCCCTCATCTGTAAAATGGGGATCGACTGTGAGCCCCCCGTGGGATAACCTGATGGCCTTGTAACCTCCCCAGCGCTTAGAACAGTGCTTTGCACATAGTAAGCGCTTAATAAATGCCATCATCATTAGTATTATTATTACCCTTCAGGTGGGTGGCGGGGGAGGGCAGAAGAGAGAATAAGTTGGGTCTTTGGACGGCCTGGGAATACGCTGAGCGTTTTCGGTACCCCGTTACTATCATCAATCGTATTTATTGAGCGCTTACTATGTGCAGAGCACCGTACTAAGCGCTTGGGAAGTACAAATTGGCAACATATAGAGACAGTCCCTACCCAACAGTGGGCTCACAGTCTAAAAGTTACTACCAGACAATGGTTCCCTACCTCTCTCGCCCCGGGACTCTGGAAGCTTTCCATCTGCCTTCCTCATCCCTCAAAAACCGTTCTTATTTTTATTATCATTCCAATCGCAATTCTCCCCTTGGAAACCATCTGGGAGTCCGAGGTGGAGGAACCCTAGATTTCACTTAGTACCATTAGACCCTCAATTTAAAATGGAATTTGGTCAAGCTGAGGTTAACATATGCCCACACCCAAACAAGTGGGTTTTTTTTTTAATCCTCTAAAGAATTTAAAATCTGTGTCTAATCTGGATTAGCTGGTATCTACCCCAGCGCTTTAGTACAGTGCCTGGCACATAATAAGCACTTAAACAATACCAAAAAAGAGAAAAGCAAACATAAAAATGCCGATTTACCTCAGTGGTCCACAAAGGGTGAGGCCAAAAAACCAGAGAAGCGTGATCACACAACCGGCGATGGCATGTTTAACGATCTTGATCCACTAGGGAAAGAGATCAAAGGTGAAGGGTTATTTCCCCATGCCTTAATCCGCTAACCATTCATTCACTCATTTGATCGTATTTATTGAGCGCCTACTGTGTGCAGAGCACTGAACTAAGCACTTGGAAAGTATAATTCGGCAAAGATAGAGACAATCCCTGCCCAACAACGGGTTCACAGTCTAGAAGGGGGGAATTAATTATGGTATTTGTTAAGCGCTTACTATGTGCCAAGCACTGTTCTAAGCACTGGGGGGGAGGGATACAAGGAAATCAGGCTGTCCCTCATGGGGCTCACAGTCTTAATCCCCATTTTACAGATGAGGGAACTGAGGCCCCGAGAAGTTAAGTAACTTGTCCAAAGTCACACAGCTGACAAGTGGAGGAGCCGGGATTAGAACCCATGACCTCTGACTCCCAAGTCCGTGCTCTTTCCACTGAGTGACGCTGCTTATCAGCAGTGTGACTTTGGGCAAGCCACTTAACTTCTCTGGGCCTCAGTTCCCTCATCAGTAAAATGGGGATTAAGACTGAGCCCCCTGTGGGACAACCTCATTACCTTGTATCTACCCCAGTGCTTAGAACAGTGCTTGGCACATAGCAAGCCCTTAACAAATACCATTTTTATTATTATTATTGTTTCCCCGGACAACGCTTTCATTTTCTCTCGCGTTTGGAGGTGATTTTTCCCTAGCGAGCTTCGGTGTTTGGATCAGAAGGAATCTGGAAGCTTAATTCGCCAGGATTTCGGGAGGCAGGGAGGAGAGGGAAGTCGATTATTTGGGGAAACCTTCCAAGGGTCGGCGCCGGTGGCCTCTCCGGGAGAGAGTTGCTCCGTGTGGGAGATTCCCTGGAAGGCAGAGATCCCCAGAAGGCGGCAGGATGAGGGAATGTATGGAACTTAAAAGGGGGCTTGACTTTGGTCTCAAGGCAAATCCTGACTGCGATACTGGATTGCTGAACGTCGGGAAAAAGAAGATATTTTGCCCTTCATTCGGCCTTCGGCCCTGGTCACCTCCTATTTCTCAACACCACCACACATTCCCTGCCAGCTTCCGTCCCAGGATGGGGAGCGTCCCCCAATTCCCAGCCACTTTCCGCTGGGTTAAAGACCTGAATCCGAGGGCTACGGGGGAAAGTTGCTCACACCCCCCTTTTCCCCACCCCAACATTTCGGGAGATCGGTGGCCTGGGAACTTGGGAAAAACAGCTTTTCCGGGTGGATACTACAACTAATAATAATGATGATGATGGTCGTAGAAGCAGCGTGGCTCAGTGGGAAGAGCCCGGGCTTTGGAGTCAGAGGTCAGGGGATCAAATCCCGGCTCCGCCAATTGTCAGCTGTGTGACTTTGGGCAAGTCACTTCGCTTCTCTGGGCCTCAGTTACCTCATCTGTAAAATGGGGATTAAGACTGTGAGCCCCCTGTGGGACAACCTGATTGCCTTGTAACCTCCCCAGCGCTTAGTGCTTTGCACATAATAAGCGCTTAATAAATGCCATTATTATTATTATTATTTGTTAAGCACTCTTCTAAGCACTGGGGTAGATACAAACTCATCAGGTTAGACACGGTCATAGTCTTAATCCGGCCCAGGAGTCAGGAGGTCACGGGTTCTAATCCCGGCTCCGCCACTTGTCAGCTATGTGACCATGGGTAAGTCACTTCACTTCTCTGGGCCTCAGTTACCTCATCTGTAAAACGGGGATTGAGTCTGTGAACCCCATGTGCGGCAGGGACTGCGTCCAGCCCAATTTACTTGTATCTACCCCAGCGCCGATTACAGTTTCTGGTGCAGAGTAAGCGCTTAACAAATACCATAATTATTATTATTATTATAATAACTGAGGCACAGAAGTGAATGTCTTGCCCAAGGCCACCCAGTAGACAAGTGGCAGAGCCGGGATTAGAACCCACGTCCTTCCGACTCTCACAAGCCCCATTTAGCTCCTGGGGCAAGATGGATTTCTATCAGTTGCCAACCTGTACTTCCCAAGCGCTTAGTACAATGCTCTGCACACAGTAAGCGTTCAATAAATACGATCGAATGAATGAATATCAACAGACCACCCGCCCGCACCCTCCTCCTCATAAACACCCCCACCGCCCCAAACAATGACAGTTAACTCTTAGAGAAAGACAGATTTCCAACCCATCCTCGGTCCTCCCAAAAGATCCAGTTCCCTCTCGGGGCATCCCGCTCTGACACGTTTCCCAGGAAAATTCCCGACGTGCCCTAAGTTCTTCTGTTTTCTAATTAAGTAGCAGTGAGCCGGAGAATTCATCCATTTGCCCCGGCTTCCCTAGGCTCCCCAGAGGGAGAGAAGAACGCACGCCTTCTCCCAACGTAGCGACGGAGACGTGATTTGGCAAGGAACGCACCTGGTGCCTGGTTATCGTTTTTCCAGAAGAAAATGGCTTTTGAAACAAAACCATGAAAAAGGCAGACCTGTTGGCAAATAATGGAGGATAATGTCAATCAATTTTTAAATGAAAGGTCAACGCCAAACATTAAAAATAGCAATCCTAATCTGGTTTTCTTTGATATCGTACAAAGGTCCTTGTACACACGATAAAGCCTCATTCATCTGGACTACACAAGCCATAATAATAACAGTGATAGTTGTTAAATGTCTATACGCCGAACACTGTGCTAAACACTAGGGTAGATACAGGACTGTGAGCCCACTGTTGGGCAGGGACTGTCTCTATATGTTGCCAGTTTGTACTTCCCAAGCGCTTAGTACAGTGCTCTGCACACAGTAAGCGCTCAATAAATACGATTGATGATGATGATGATGACAACTAGATTACACATGGAACTCACAGACAAGAAGGAGGGAGAACAGGTAATGAATCCTCATTTTACAGAAAGGGAAACTGAGGCCCAGAAAAAAAACAAACGGTATTTGCTAAACTCTTACTGGGCACTGTACTAAGCGCTGGGGTGGACAGAAGCAAATCAGTTGGACGCAGTCCCTGTCCCTTGAGGTGCTCACAGTCTCAATCCCCCTTTAACAGATGAGGTAACTGAGGCCCTGAGAAGTGAAGTGACTTGCTCAGGGTCACACAGCAGACAAGGGGCAGAGCCGGGACTAGAACCCAGGTCTCCTGACTCCTTAATAATAATAATAATGTTGGTATTTGTTAAGCGCTTACTACGTGCCAAGCACTGTTCTAAGCGCTGGGGAGGTTACAAGGTGATCAGGTTGTCCCACGGGGGGCTCACACAATTTTAATCCCCATTTTACAGATGAGGTCACTGAGGCACAGAGAAGTTAAGTGACTTGCCCAAAGTCACACAGCCGACAGTTGTTGGAGCAGGGATTTGAACCCATGACCTCTGACTCCAAAGCCCGTGCTCTTTCCACTGAGCCACGCTGCGTCTCTTGCCCTTCTCCACTGCTCTCAAGGAGAGCACCATGAGAAGCAACGCTGAGTACAGTGCTCTGCACACAGTAAGCGCTCAATAAATATGACTGAATAAATGAATGGCGTAGTGGAGAGAGCACAGGCCTGGGCGTCGGAAGGTCGTGAGTTCTAATCCCGGCTCCGCCACGTGTCTGCGGGGTGACCTTGGCCAAGTCACTTCCCTGGGCCTCAGTTCCCTCATCTGTAAAATAGGGATGGAGCCCCACGTGGGACAGGGACTGTCGACAGCCTGATTTGCTCGTATCCACCCCAGCGCTTAGTAGAGTGCCCGGCACATAGTAGCCGCTTAACAAATGCCACAATTATTATCAGGAAGGGCAGTGTTCAGTCTCCACGACAGCTTGGGTGAAACGGCAGACGGAGGGCGATGGGGATGAGGGGCAGCGAGGAGACGGAACAGGAGGAGAAGGGAGGGAGCCGTCCTCTTGAGGCCCGTACGGCCTTTAAAGGGGCAGAGAAGACACAGACCAGCCCCGGCACAAAAAGCTGAGTTTAAGTTCAGCACGCACCGGAATTGTGGATTTTTCCATAATTTTGATGTTCCGCTAATTCGGACTGGCGTCTCCTCCCGGCCCTCCGCCCACCACACTCGGCCTACATCAGCGAGAGACTCTGACTGCCTTACAAAGTTACCATCTTACCTCCTTCCCTTCCCCACAGCACCTGTATATATGTTTGTACATATTTATTACTCTATTTATTTTACTTGTACACATCTATTCTATTTATTTTATTTTGTTAGCATGTTTGGTTTTGTTCTCCATCTCCCCCTTCTAGACTGTGAGCCCGCTGTTGGGTAGGGACTGTCTCTATATGTTGCCAACTTGTACTTCCCAAGCGCTTAGTCCAGTGCTCTGCACACAGTAAGCGCTCGATAAATACGATTGATTGATTGATTACAAAGAGGTGAAACTCGAAAACCGCGCCTGGCCTACAAAACGCCCTTCCCCTGGGTCACCCACGCCTTTCCGACAGATCATCATCAATCGTATTTATTGAGCGCTTACTATGTGCAGAGCACTGTACTAAAAGCGAGGGTGCGACGATAAAGCCGAAGCAGATCTGAAAGGGCGCCGGGGAGCTGGGAGACGGACTTACCCGAGTTTCAGGATGAAGACAAACTGCACGATGTGAACTATTTTGAGGAGATCGTAGGATTCGAAGAGGCCCAGGGCTTTTAGAAACTTCGAGAAACACAGCAGCACAATGTATTTAGTCAGCCTGCGGGTGGAAAAGAGAAGAAAACTGACGCGCTCGCTTCCAACTCGAAGATTAAGACTTATCGTTCGACGAGGGCATCATTCGAGTAACGTGGGGGGGAACCGATTAGGGGCGGAAAATCAATAAAAACCAGCGGAGTTCCGTTTCGGCAGGGCCCAGCCTAAATCAGGTGCAGGGGAACGGCAATCCTACATCGCAATTTATCTGATTACGTGCGGTTGTTGCTCCACAGCTTAATGGGGAGTGAATTCTCCAAATCCACCATCAAAAATGCTCCTGAATTTTAAAAATGAGCACTAGAGAGCTAAGGAATGATAGATCCGAGGTTAGTTCTTGGTCAAGGACTGAAGATCAAAAAGCTTGAATGACTTCTTGGTTCTTCATCTCTGATCTCCCCCTCATCTTACCTCCTTCCCTTCCCCACAGCACCTGTATATATGTATATTTGTTTGTACATATTTATTACTCTATTTATTTATTTTACTTGTACATATCTATTCTATTTATTTTATTTTGTTAGTATGTTTGGTTTTGTTCTCTGTCACCCCCTTTTAGACTGTGAGCCCACTGTTGGGTAGGGACTGTCTCTATATGTTGCCAACTTGTACTTCCTAAGCGCTTGGTACAGTGCTCTGCACACAGTAAGCGCTCAATAAATACGATTGATGATGATGATGATGATGATCTAATAACTGTGCTACCTGTTAAAGCACTTACTGTGTGGCATGCACTGGGGTAGATACAGGATAATTAGGTTCCACACGGGGCTCACATTCCAAGTGGGAGGGAAAATGGGTATTGAACCCCTCTTTTGCAGATGAGGGAACTGGGGCACAGAAGTCTTTTTTTTTTTAAATGGTATTTGTTGAGCGCTTACTAAGTGCCAGACATTGTACTAAGTGTGGGAGTTACATATAAGTAGTTAGGTTGGACACAGAAGCAGCGTTTTTCGGTGGAAAGAGCCCGGGCTTGGGATTCAGAGGTGGTGGGTCCTAATCCCGGCTTCACCACTACTCAGCTGTGTGACTTTGGGCAATTCACTTCACTTCTCTGGGCCTCAGTTCCCTCACCTGGAAAATGGGGATGAAGACTGTGAGCCCCTCGTGGGACAACCTGATCACCTTATATCCCCCACCCCCCAGGGCTCAGCACATTGTAAGCGCTTAACAAATACCACTATTATTATGTCCCACAGGAAGCTCAGTTTTAATCCCCGTTTTACAGGTGAGGTAAAAGTGAAGTGACTTGGCCCAAGGTCACCCAGCAGACAAGAGGCGGAGCCGGGATTAGAACTCAGGTCCTCCTGATTCCCAGGCTCTACCCTCTAAGGCCAAGCTGCTTCTTGCCGCAGACCCCTGGCCCATGTCCTACCTCTGGCCTGGAACCCCCTTTCTCCTCAAATCCAACAGACAATTACTCCCCGACCAACTTCAAAGCCTTACTGAAAACACATCTCCTCCAGGAAGCCTTCCCAGACTAAGCTCACTTTTCCACATCTCCCACTCCCTTCCGCGTCACCCTGACTCACTCCCTTTGTTCTTCCCCCTCTTCCTGCCCCACAGCTATTTTATATATATAAATATTTACATATATATATGTATGTAATTCCTTTTATTTATATTGATGTCTGTTTACTTGTATTGATGTCTGCCTCCCCCCCTCTAGACTGTGAGCTCACTGTGGACAGCGATTGTCTCTATTGCTGTACTGTACTTTCCCAAGCGCTTAGTACAGTGCTCTGCATGCAGGAAGCGCTCAATAAATACGACTAAATGAATGAAAGTGATTTGCCCATGACGACAGAGCCGGCAAGCAGCAGGGCAGGGATGATGGCCCAGGTCCTCTGACTCCCTAGCTTGCACTTTTCCCATTAGGCCAGGCTGCTTCTTAACGATAAAACCACAATCAGAGCAGGAAATCCACAGTTTAAAGCGGAAAGCTAAGTCTTCGGGCTTCGGGAAGAGTTTAGCTCCTGAGGGTCTTCCTTGATGGACCCCCTCCCCTTCCCAGTCACGCCAGCCTACCAGCCTCCTCACCAGTCAGGTGCTTCTCTGTTCTATTTATTCAGGCCTTCCCTAGCCATAATAATAATAATAATAATAATGGCATTTATTAAGCACTTACTATGTGCCAAGCACCATTCTAAGCGCTGGGGAGGTTACAAGGTGATCAGGTTGTCCCACGGGGGGGGGCTCACAGTCTTCATCCCCATTTGACAGATGAGGTCACCGAGGCCCAGAGAAGTGAAGTGACTTGCCCAAAGTCACACAGCTGACAATTGACGGAGCCGGGATTTGAACCCATGACCTCCGACTCCAAAGCCCGGGCTCTTTCCACTGAGCCACGCTGCTTCTCCATCCTCTCACTCTTAAGTCGTACACATTGGCCAATGCACGGCTACCTCTCCCCCCCGGGGAATTGGCAGCGTGGCTCAGTGGAAAGAGCACGGGCTTGGGAGTCAGAGGTCATGGGTTCGAATCCCGGCTCTGCCGTTTGTCAGCTGTGTGACCTTGGGCAAGTCACTTCACTTCTCTGTGCTTCAGTTACTTCATCTGTAAAATGGGGATTAAGACTGTGAGCCACACATGGGACAACCTGATCACTCGGTATCCCCCCCAGCGCTTAGGACAGTGCTTTGCACATAGTAAGCGCTTAACAAATACCAAAATTATTATTATTACAGATAAACAATCTAATCAATCAGTCAATCAATAGCCTTTAGCGATCGCTTAATACGTACAGAGCACTCTACTAAGCACTTGGGAGAGAACAACAGGATTCGGAGATACGTTCCCTGCCCATAAGGAGCTTACAATCAATAGCATTTAGCAATCGCTTAATATGTGCAGAGCAGTCTGCTAAGCACTTGGGAGAGAACGACAGGATTCGGAGATATGTTCCCTGCCCATAAGGAGCTTACAGTCAAGAGCTCTAGCTTGATTAAAAAAATACACAGTGAACACTTCTATAGCAAATATTTCCACGTACTCTCTGGACTGTAAGCCTGTTGTGGGCAGGGTACTCTTTTATTGTTTTGAGTTTTTTTGGGGGGTACTTGTTAAGTGCTAACGATGTGCTAGTGCTTCCCAAGCGCTTAGTACAGTGCTCTGCACACAGTAAGCGCTCAATAAATACGATTGATTGATTGCTAGGGACTTTACTTAAAGCTGAAGTACCTATAAGGCCAACAGGTTGGACACAGTCCACCCCACATGGGGCTCACAGTCTAAATCGGAGGGAGGATTTAATCCCCATTTTACAGATGAGGGAACTGAGGCCCGGGGAAGCGAAGTGACTTGCCCAAGGTCACACAGCGGACAAGTGGCGGAGCACTGTACTAAGCGAAGGGAAGGAAATGATAGAAAAGAGCTGGAAGATGTGTTCCCTGCCCACGATGAGCTTGCTTTCCTATTCTGCATCCACAAGTTAAAGTCACAGATAGCCTGGGCAATAAGAGAAGTTACCCTCTGTGCTTTATGCAATACAACTGCCAACCACAAAAATCCGTCAATGCCCCCAAATAACGTACTAAGTGGCGGGACTGGGGAGCTCAATTAGTTGGCAGGTCGGCGTCGGGTCTCCGTTTGGGCTGGCGACACACAACTGAATTGACTGACGTCTGTCTAAAACTTCCATTTTCCCATATGGCAGAGTACCAGCTTTGCCTAAAAGGTGTTGCCGATTACGCTTGCCAATCAATCGTATTTATTGAGCGCTTACTGTGTGCAGAGAACTGTACTAACTGCTTGGGAAGGACAAATTGGCAACACATAGAGACGGTCCCCACCCAATAGTGGGCTCACAGTCTGTTGCCAAACAGACTGAGAATCTGGTACGTGCCCTCTGCCTTCCAGAGGTCCCGCAGGATAATAATAAAAATAATAATTGAGGTGTTTGTTAAGAGCATACACTGTGCCAAGCACTTTACGAACAACTGAGGTAGATGGGTGTAGACAGACGGTAATTGGGTTAGACGCAGTCCCAGAACCACCTGGGGTTCACAGTCTTATTCCTTATTTTACAGATGGTGTAACTGAGGCACACAGAAAGGTCACACGGCGGATTAGTGACAGCGGCGGGATTAGAACCCAGGTCCTTCCGACTCCCAAGCCAGTGCGCTCTCCAGTAGGCCACACTGCTTCACGTTATTATAAGGCAAGACACGGAGAACAAACCAACCAGTGACGTGACGCTCTGCCACGGGATCTCACCTCATTTCAACTCGTGTATACATCCCCTTTCTCTCTTTCCTCCTATTCCAGTAGTTGTTAGGCACTTACTATGTGCCAACTACTGTACTAAACACTGGGGTAGATACGAGATCATCAAGACCCACAGTCTAAGTAGGAGAGAGAACAGGTATTTAATCCCCATTTGGCTGATGAACAAATAAAGAACAAATAAAGCTATATGCACATCACTAACTAAAATTAACTCCCCCTCCCCATCCCCCCCCGCCTTACCTCCTTCCCCTCCCCACGGTACCTGTATGCATGTTTGTACGTATTTATTGCTCTATTTTATTTGTACATATTTATTCTTATTTATTTTATTTTGTAAATATGTTTTGTTTTGTTGTATGCCTCCCCCTTCTAGACTGTGAGCCTGCTGTGGGGTAGGGACCGTCTCTATATGTTGCCAGCTTGGACTTCCCAGGCGCTTAGTACAGTGCTCTGCACACAGTAAGCGCTCAATAAATACGATTGAATGAATGAATGAATGATGAGGGAACCAATCAATCAATCAATCGTATTTATTGAGCGCTGTGTGCAGAGCACTGTACTAAGCACTTGGGAAATACAGGTTGGCAACATATAGAGACGGTCCCTACCCAACAGTGGGCTCACAGTCTAGAAGGGGGAGACAGAGAAACAAAACCAAACACATTAACAAAATAAAATAAATAGAATAGATATGTACAAGTAAAATAAATAGAGTAATAAATATGTACAAACATATACAGGGAACTGAGGCACAGAGAGGCCAAGTGACTTGCCAAGGTCACACGTCAGGTAAGTGGCGGAGCAGGGATGAGACCCCGCGTCCCGACTCCCAGGCTTCTTCATTCAATCGCATTTATTGAGCGCTTACTGTGTGCAGAGCACTCTACTAAGCGCTCGGAAAGTACAAATTGGCAACAGAGAGAGACGGTCCCTACCCAACAACGGGCTCACAGTCTAGAAGCAGCGTGGCTCAGTGGGAAGCGCCCGGGCTTTGGAGTCAGAGGTCATGGGTTCAAATCCCGGCTCCGCCAATTGCCAGCTGTGTGACTTTGGGCCAGTCGCTTCACTTCTCTGGGCCTCAGTTCCCTCATCTGTAGAATGGGGATTAAGACTGTGAGCCCCCCGTGGGACAACCTGATCACCTTGTACCAGCGCTTAGAACAGTGCTTTGCACGTAGTAAGCACTTAATAAATGCCATCATTATTATTATTATTATTAGAAGGGGGAGACAGACAACAAAACAAGTCGACAGGCGTCAATACCATCAAAATAGCCAACTATAATTGTAGATCTATACACATCGTTAATAAAATAGAGTAATAAATAGGTACAAATATGCTAGGCCACACTGCTTCCTTCTAAGCAAAAGGAAAAAAACAACCGTCTATGCAATCTGTAAGGTGTTTTACGCTCTATCTTCCCTGCTAGAGCGTAAGCTCTACGAAGGCAGACAAGCAGCGTGGCTCAGTGGAAAGAGCCCGGGCTTTGGAGTCAGAGGTCACGGGTTCAAATCCCGGCTCCGCCAGTTGCCAGCTGTGTGACTTTGGGCGAGTCGCTTCACTTCTCTGGGCCTCAGTTCCCTCATCTGTAAAATGGGGATGAAGACTGTGAGCCCCCCATGGGACAACCTGATCACCTTGTAACCTTCCCAGTGCTTAGAACAGTGCTTGGCACATAGTAAGCGCTTAATAAATGCCATTATAAACCACATCTGCCCAGGCCCACGTCCTTCCCCTGGCCCGGAATGCCCTCCCTCCGCACATCCGCCAAACTAGCTCTCTTCCTCCCTTCAAAGCCCTACTGAGAGCTCACCTCCTCCAGACTGAGCCCCCTTTTTCCTCACCTCCTTCCCCTCCCCACAGCACCTGTCTAGATTTGTACAGACTTATTCCTCTATTTTACTTGTACCTATTTACTCCTCTATTTATTATGTTGATGCGCACAGAGCTATAATTCCGTTTATTCTGACGGTTCTGACGCCTGTCTCCATGTTTTGTTTTGTTGTCTGTCTCCCCTTTCTAGCCCGTGAGTCCGTTGTTGGATAGGGACCGTCTCTATCTGTTGCCCATTTGTCCTTCCCAAGCGCTTAGTCCAGTGCTCTGCACACAGTAAGCGCTCAATCAATACGACTGAATGAATGAACACCATGTCTATCTATCATCATCATCAATTGTATTTATTGAGCGCTTACTATGTGCAGAGCACTGTATCTACTAACTTTGAGCCCCATGAGGGACTGGGACAGTAGTTGACCATAGTAGTTGGCACATAATAAGCACTACACACTCCCTTGGACTCACCCAAGCACACAGTACAGTGCTCTGTACACAGCAGGAATTCTGGAAACACCACTGACTGACTGATCTCACCGGGCTTTGATCTATATGGCAACTAGGCCCCATATGGTAGCTATATAATAATAATGATGGCTTTTATAATAATAATAATAGCATTTATTAAGCGCTTACTATGTGCCAAGCACTGTTCTAAGCGCTGGGGGAGGTACAAGGTGATCAGGGTGTCCCACGTGGGGCTCCCAGTCTTCATCCCCATTTTACAGACGAGAGACCTGAGGCCCAGAGAATAACAATAATAATAATGATGGCATTTGTTAAGTGCTTACTATGTGTGAAGCGCTGTTCTAAGCTCTGTGGAGGTTACACGGTGATCAGGTTGTCCCACGGGGGGCTCACAGTCTTCATCCCCATTTTACAGATGAGAGAACTGAGGCCCAGAGAATAATAATAATAATGGCATTTGTTGAGCACTTACTCTGTGCGAAGCACTGTTCTAAGCTCTGGGGCGGTTGGTTACAAGGTGACCAAGTTGTCCCCCGGGGGGCTCCCGGTCTTCATCCCCATTTGACAGATGAGAGAACTGAGGCTCAGAGAATACTACTACTACTGATAATGCCGGCATCTGTTAAGCGCTTACTATGTGTCAAGCACCGTTCTAAGCGCTGGGGAGGTTACAAAGTGATCAGGTTGTTCCCTGGGGGGGGCTCATGGTCTTCATCCCCATTTGACAGATGAGAGAACTGAGGCTCAGAGAATACTACTACTACTACTAATAACGACGGCATCTGTTAAGCGCTTACTACAAGCACCGTTCTAAGCGCTGGGGAGGTTACCAGGTGGTCAAGTTGCCCCACGGGGGGCTCACAGTCTTCATCCCCATTTTACAGACGAGAGAACTGAGGCTCAGAGAATACTACTACTACTGATAATGACGGCATCTGTTAAGCACTTACTACGTGCCAAGCACTGTTCTAAGCGCTGGGAAGGTTACCAGGTGGTCAGATTGTCCCACGGGGGGCTCACAGTCTTCATCCCCATTTTACAGATGAGAGAACTGAGGCTCAGAGAATACTACTACTACTGATAATGACGGCATCTGTCAAGCGCTTACTATGTGTCAAGCACCGTTCTAAGCGCTGGGGAGGTTACCAGGTGGTCAAGATGTCCCACGGGGGGCTCACAGTCTTCATCCCCATTTGACAGATGAGAGAACTGAGGCACAGAGAATACTAATAATAATAACTAATAATAACGTTATTAAATAATAACTAATAATAATAATAAAATAACTAATAATAACGTTGGTATGGGTTAAGCGCTTACTACGTATAAAGCACTGTTCTAAGCGCTGGGGAGGTTACACGGTGATCAGGTGGTCCCCCCGGGGTGGGGGCTCCCGGTCTTCACCCCCATTTTCCAGATGAGGCAACTGAGGCCCAGAGCAGTGAAGCGCTTAGTACAGCGCTCTGCACACAGTAGGCGCTCAATCAATACGATGGATTGATTGATTGATGGAAGTGACTCGCCCAAAGTCACCCGGCTGCCAAGTGTGTGTGTGTGGGGGGCAGGATTGGAACCCATGACCTCTGACTCCCAAGCCCGGGCTCTTTCCACTGAGGCAGGAGGACCGACTGAATGATTGATGGATGGATGGATGGATGGATGGATGGATGGGGGGGGTTGGTTGCCATGGTTACCGAGGCGGGGGCGCGTCCACGGGGCCCAGGCCGGCGGGGCGTCCGAGGGGCGGCTCCATGGCGGGGGGCGGGGGGGGGGAGGGTCTCAGCCGGCCCGCCCTGCGATCCCTCTCCCTCTCCTCCTCCTCCTCTTCATCCTCTTCATCCTCCTCGTCCTCCTCCTCCGGGCGGGCCCCCGGGCTGCCACACGGACGGACGGACACGGCAGGGCCCGCCTCAGGCGGCGCCTCCACGTCACCCGGCCCGCCGCCCGACGCTACTGCGCCTGCGCCGGCCCCCGCGTCCGCCGGAAGTGACGTCACCCCCACCCCCCTCGCCGGCCTCCCGCCGGCCTCCCGCCGCAGCGCCCCCTGCCGTCGCGGAAGCGTCTCCGCGCGTTCAGGCCGCCGCGTCCCAGGCGTTCGTCCCTTCATTCAAGCATTCATTCGTTCGTTCATCCAGTCAGTCAGACAGTCAGTCATTCATTCGTTCAGTCAGTCAGTCAGACAGTCAGTCATTCGTTCCTTCATTCAGGCATTCATTCATTTAGTCAGTCGGACAGTCAGTCTGTCAGTCATTCACTCATTCGTTCCTTCATTCAGGTATTCATTCATTCATTCATTCATTCAGACAGTCAGTCAGTCATTCGTTCCTTCCTTCCTTCCTTCATTCATTCAGTCAGTCTGTCAGTCAATCAGTCAGACAGACAGTCATTCAGTCATTCGTTCCTTCATTCAGGCATTCATTCATTCATTCAGTCAATCAGTCAGACAGTCAGTCAGTCATTCGTTCGTTCCTTCCTTCCTTCCTTCCTTCCTTCATTCATTCAGTCAGTCAGTCAGCCAGCCAGTCATTCGTTCCTTCATTCTGGCATTCATTCATTCAGTCAGTCAGACAGTCATTCGTTCCTTCATTCAGGCATTCATTAATTCATTCAGTCAATCAGTCAGACAGTCAGTCATTCGTTCCTTCATTCAGGCATTCATTCATTCGTTTATTCAGTCATTCGTTCATTCATTCAATCAGTCATTCAGTCATTCGTTCTTTCATTCAGTCATTCAGTCATTCGTTCCTTCATTCTGGCATTCATTCATTCGTTCATTCAGTCATTCGTTCCTTCATTCAGGCATTCAGTCATTCGTTCCTTCCTTCCTTCCTTCATTCATTCAGTCATTCGTTCATTCCTTCGTTCGTTCGTTCATTCATTCATTCAGTCAGTCATTCGTTCCTTCATTCCGGCATTCATTCAGTCTTTCATTCAGTCGTTCGTTCAGTCATTCCGTCATTCGTTCATTCAATTATTCATTCAGTCATTCGTTCTGTCATTCGTTCAGTCAGTCAGTGAGTCATTCGTTCCTTCATTCCGGCATTCATTCATTCGTTTATTCAGTCATTCGTTCATTCATTCATTCAATCAGTCAGTCAATCAGACAGTCAGACAGTCAGTCATTCAGTCAGTCAGTCAATCAGTCAGACAGTCATTCATTCCTTCCTTCCTTCCTTCCTTCAGTCAGTTATTCTTTTCTTCATTCAGGCATTCATTTGTTCATTCAGTCATTCGTTCATTCATTCACTCAGTCAGTCAGTCATTCGGTCCTTAATTCAGGCATTCATTCATTCGTTCATTCAGTCATTCAGTCTCGTTCATTCCTTCGTTCCTTCGTTCGTTCGTTCGTTCATTCTGTCATTCCTTCCTTCCTTCCTTCCTTCCTTCCTTCCTTCCTTCCTGCATTCATTCTTGACTTGTCCTCTCCCCAAGCGCTTAGTCCAGTGCTCTAAACACAGTAAGCACTCCATAAATATGATTGAATTCATTCAGTCATTCAGGCATTCATTCTTGACTTGTTCTTTCCAAGCGCTTAGTCCAGTGCTCTACACACAGTAAGCGCTCCATAAATACGACTGAATTCATTCATTCATTCATTCAATCGTATTTATGGAGTGCTTACTGTGTGCAGAGCACTGGACTAAGCGCTTGGGAAGTACAAGTTGGCAACGTCTAGAGACGGTTCCTACCCAACAAGGGGCTCACAGTCTAGAAGGGGGAGACAGACAAAAAACAAAACAAGGAGACGGGTGTCCATACCATCAGAATAGAGAAATAGCATTATAGTGAATAATTCGTTCACTGGTTGCCAAGCACTGTTCTCAGCGCTGATGATGACGGTATTTGCGAAGCACTTACTATGTGCCAAGCACTGTCTTAAGCGCTGGGGTAGATACAAGGTCATCAGGTTATCCCACGTGGGGCTCCCAGTCTTCATCCCCATTTTACAGATGACGGAACTGAGGCCCAGCGAAGTGAAGTGACTTGCCCAAGGTCACACAGCGGACAAGTGGAAGAGCTGGAATTAGAACCCATGACCTCTGACTCCAAAGCCCAGGCCCTTTCCACTAACCTACTGGGAGAGTAGACTATTCATTCAGTCGTATTTACTGAACACTTACTTACTGTACACCTTGCCCACAACGAGCTAACAGTCTAGAAGTGGGGGAGACCAACATTAATGTAAATAAATTAATGTAAAGAATTAATATAAATAACTACATCACAGATATTCATTCATTCATTCAATGGTATTTATTGAGCGCTTACTGTGTGCGGAGCACTGTACTAAGCGCTTGGGAAGTACAAGTTGGCAACATATAGAGACGGTCCCTACCCACCAGTGGGCTCACAGATATGGACATAAGTGCTGTGGGGTGGGGGGGTCTCGATCAAGCGCTTAGTACAGTGCTCCGCACACAGTAAGCGCTCAATAAATACCATTGAATGAATTAAGAGTCTTCAGTGGATTTGGGTAGGGAAACAGTTCTACAACTACTACTAATTATAATACTGGTTAAGGGTTTACTATGCGCCAAGCACTGTTCTAAACCCTGGGGCAGATTCAAGTTAATCTCGTCTCTTTGTCGTTACATTGTACTCTCCCAAACACTTAGTACAGTGCTTTGCAGGCAGTAAGTGCTCAGTAAATACGATTGAATATATGAATGATAATTATAATAGTTATAAGTAATAATAATTATTATTGTATTTGTTAAGCGCTTACTAGGTGCCAAGCACTGTTCTAAGCGCTAGGGTAGATAAAAGGCAATTAGGTTGTCCCACGTGGGGCTCACGGTCTTCATCCCTATTTGACAGATGAGGGAACTGAGGTCCAGAGAGGTGAAGTGACCTGCCCAAAGTCACACAGCTGACAAGTGGCGGAGGCGGGATTAGAACCCACGACCTCTGACTCCCGAGCCCGGGCTCTTTCCACTGAGCCACGCTGCTTCTCATGAAGAAACGAATGTTTAGATGCAGTCCCTGACCCACATGGGGCTCCCGGTCTTAATCTGTTTTCCAGATGAGGGAACTGAGGCCCAGAGAAGTAAAATGACTTGCCCAAGGTCACACAGCAGATGAGTGGGCAAGTCACTTCACTTCTCTGGGCCTCAGTGCCCTCATCTGTAAAATGGGGATGAAAACTGTGAGCCCCCTGTGGGACAACCTGATCACCTTGTAACCTCCCCAGCGCATAGACAGTGCTGGGCACGTAGTAAGTGCTTAACAAATGCCATCATTATTATTATTATTAAAACTGTGAGCCCCCCGTGGGACAACCTGATCACCTTGTCATCTCCCCAGCACTTAGACCAGTGCTTTGCACATAGTAAGTGCTTAACAAATGCCATCGTTATTATTATTATTATTAAAACTGTGAGCCCCCCGTGGGACAGCCTGATCACCTTGTAACCTCCCCAGCGCTTAGAACAGTGCTGGGCACATAGTAAGCGCTTAACAAATGCCATTATTATTATTATTAAAACTGTGAGCCCCCCGTGGAACAACCTGATCACCTGGTAACCTCCCCAGTGCTTAGAACAGTGTTTTGCACATAGTAAGCACTTAACAAATGCCATTATTATTATTATTATTATTATTATTATTATTATTATTAAAATTGTGAGCCCCCCGTGGGACAACCTGATCGCCTTGTAACCTCCCCAGCGCTTAGAACAGTGCTTTGCACATAGTAAGCACTTAACAAATGCTATTATTATTATTATTATTATTATTAAAACTGTGAGCCCCCTGTGGGACAGCCTGATCACCTTGTAACCTCCCCAGCGCTTAGAACAGTGCTTTGCACATAGTAAGCACTTAACAAATGCCATTATTATTATTATTATTATGAAAACAGTGAGTTCCCCGTGGGACAACCTGATCACCTTGTAACCTCCACAGCGCTTAGAACAGTGCTGGGCACATAGTAAGTGCTTAACAAATGCCATTATTATTATTATTGTTATTAAAACTGTGAGCCCCCCGTGGGACAGCCTGATCACCTTGTAACCTCCCCAGCGCTTAGAACAGTGCTGGACACATAGTAAGCACTTAACAAATGCCATTATTATTATTATTATTATTAAAACTGTGAGCCCCCCGTGGGACAACCTGATCACCTCGTAACCTCCCCAGTGCTTAGAACAGTGCTGGACACATAGTAAGCGCTTAACAAATGCCACAATTATTATTATTATTATTATCATTATTATTATTATTATTAAAACTGTGAGCCCCCCGTGGGACAAACTGATCACCTGGTAACCTCCCCAGCGCTTATAACAGTGTTTTGCACATAGTAAGCACTTAACAAATGCCATTATTATTATTATTATTATTATTATTATTATTAAAATTGTGAGCCCCCTGTGGGACAACCTGATCACCTTGTAACCTCCCCAGCGCTTAGAACAGTGCTTTGCACATAGTAAGCACTTAACAAATGCCATTATTATTATTATTATTATTATTACAACTGTGAGCCCCCCATCGGACAACCTGATCACCTGGTAACCTCCCCAGAGCTTAGAACGTGCTTGGCACATAGTAACGGCTTAATAAGTGCCATTATTATTATTATTATTATTATTATTATTATTATTATTAAAACAGTGAGCCCCCCGTGGGTCAACCTGATCACCTGGTAACCTCCCCAGAGCTTAGAACAGTGCTTGGCACATAGTAACGGCTTAATAAGTGCCATTATTATTATTATTATTATTACTACTATTATTATTATTAAAACAGTGAGCCCCCCGTGGGACAACCTGATCACCTTGTAACCTCCACAGCGCTTAGAACAGTGCTTGGCACATAGTAAGTGCTTAACAAATACCATTATTATTATTATTATTTAAAACTGTGAGCCCCCCGTGGGACAACCTGATCACCTTGTAACCTCCACAGCGCTTAGAACAGTGCTTGGCACTATTATGATTAATAATGATTAATAATTATTATTATTAATAATAAAACTGTGAGCCCCCCGTGGGACAACCTGATCACCTTGTAACCTCCCCAGCGCTTAGAACAGTGCATGGCACATAGTAAGTGCTTAACAAATGCCATCATCATTATTAGTATTATTAAAACTGTGAGCCCCCCGTGGGACAACCTGATCACCTTATAACCTCCCCAGCGCTTAGAACAGTGCTTTGCACAGAGTAAGCGCTTAACAAATGCCATCATTATTATTATTATTAAAACTGTGAGCCTTCGTGGGACAATCTGATCACCTTGTAACCTCCCCAGCGCTTAGAACAGTGCTGGGCACATAGTATATTATTGTTATTATTAAAACTGTGAGCCCCCCGTGGAACAGCCTGGTCACCTTGTAACCTCCCCAGCGCTTAGAACAGTGCTGGGCACATAGTAAATGCTTAACAAATGCCATCATCATTATTATTATTATTAAAACTGTGCACCCCCCGAGGGACAACCTGATCACCTCGTAACCTCCCCAGCGCTTAGAACAGTGCTGGACGCATAGTAAGCGCTTAACAAATGCCATTATTATTATTATTAAAACTGTGAGCCCCCCGTGGGACAACCTGATCACATTGTAACCTCCCCAGTGCTTAGAACAGTGCTTTGCAGAGAGTAAGCGCTTAACAAATGCCATTATCATTATTATTATTATTATGAAAACAGTGAGTTCCCCGTGGGACAACCTGATCACCTTGGAACCTCCACAGCGCTTAGAACAGTGCTGGGCACATAGTAAGCGCTTAACAAATGCCATTATTATTACTATTATTATTATTATTATTATTATTATTATTATTATTAAAACTGTGAGCCCCCCGTGGGACAACCCGATCACCTTGTAACCTCCCCAGTGCTTAGAACAGTGCTTTGCACATAGGAAGCGCTTAACAAATGTCATTATTATTATTATTATTATTATTATTATTAAAACAGTGGGCCCCCCGTGGGACAACCTGATCACCCTGTAACCTCCCCAGCGCTTAGAACAGTGCTTGGCACATAGTAAGCGCTTAACAAATGCCATTATTATTATTATTATTATTATTAAGACTGTGAGCCCCCCGTGGGACAACCTGATCACCTTGTAACCTCCCCAGCGCTTAGAACAGTGCTTTGCACATAGTAAGCGCTTAACAAATACCATCATTATTATTGTTATTATTAAAACAGTGGGCCCCCCGTGGGACAACCTGATCACCCTGTAAACTCCCCCGCGCTTAGAACAGTGCTGGGCACATAGTAAGTGCTTAACAAATGCCATTATTATTATTATTATTATTATTATTATTAAAACAGTGAGCCCCCCGTGGGACAACCCAATCACCCTGTAACCTCCCCAGCGCTTAGAACAGTGCTGGGCACATAGTAAGCGCTTAGCAAATGCCATCATCATTATTATTATTATTAGTACTGTGCGCCCCCCGAGGAACAACCTGATCACTTTGTAACCTCCCCAGCGCTTAGAGCAGTGCTTGGCACACAGTATGCGCTTAACAAATGCCCTTATTATTATTATTAAAACTGTGAGCCCCCCGTGGGACAACCTGATCACCTTGTAACCTCCCCAGCGCCTACAAATACCATTATAATTATTATTATTATTATTACTATTATTATTAAATGACAGAGGTAGGATTAGAACCCAGGACCTCTGACTTCCAGGCAGTGGATACCTACTGTGTGCAGACCCCGGAACGGCCGCTAGGGGGACAGGCAAGAAAAGTGTATGGAATCTCTGCCTTCAACCACAGTTTTTCATTCATTCAATCGCATTTAATGATAAGAAGAATAATAATAATAAGAAGAAGAAGAATAATAAGAATAATCAGAATAAGAATAATGAGAATAAGAATAATGGCATTTATTAAGCGCTTACTATGTGTAAAGCACTGTTCTAAGGGCTGGGGAGGTTACAAGGTGATCAGGTAATATATTTTATATTAAATAAAGAAAATTTCAAACATATTTAACATTAATATTAATATTACCCAATTTTAAATTAAATAATATTTAATAAATCAAACTAATAATTATTAAATAAATTAAATAATATTTAATATTAAAATATATTTAATAATATATTAAACCCATTAAATAAATAATATTTATTTATTTATTTTACTTGTACATATCTATTCTATTCATTTTATTTTGTTAGTATGTTTGGTTTTGTTCTCTGTCTCCCCCTTTTAGACTGTGAGCCCACTGCTGGGTAGGGACTGGCTCTATATGTTGCCAACTTGTACTTCCCAAGCGCTTAGTACAGTGCTCTGCACACAGTAAGCGCTCAATAAATACGATTGATTGATTGATTGATCAGGTGATCAGATAGTAGGCATTTAACAAATGCCATCATTATTATTATTATTTACATCCTTATTGAAGGCACATCTCCTCCAAGAAGTATTCCCTGACTAAGACCTCTTCTCCCACTCCCTTCTGCGTGGCCCTGACTTGTTCCCTTTATTCATCCTCCCACCCAGTCCCACAGCACATTGTGTGTTTATATGTATATATAATATGCATATGTATATATACACACATATGCACATTATATATTATATATTACAATATTATAATATTATATATTATATATAACATATGCATATAATATATGCATATTATAATATGCATATCACATACACACATGCATATCACATATACACATGCATATTATATATACATATGCGTATATACACACATGCATATGCATATTATATATACATATGCATATATATATATACATACACACACGTATATATATGCTGCATATATATACATACTCACATACACACACATATATATATATGCAATTTATTTTTTAATTTATATTAATGTCTGTCTCCCCTTCTAGACTGTGAGCTCGCTGTGGACAGGGACTATGTCCGTTTGTTGTCTCATTGTCCTCTCCCAAGCGCTTAGTACAGTGCTCTGCACACAGTAAGCGCTCAATGAATACAATTGACTGACTGACTGAATGAATACGATTGAATGAATGAATGGAAGTGACCAGGATTGGCAATCAGAAAATGGTCCCCCTGTTGGTACAGTGCTCTGCAAGCAGCGCTTAGAACAGTGCTTTGCACATAGTAAGCGCTTAATAAATGCCATCATTATTATTATTATAGTAAGTGCTCAATAAATACAATTGAATGAATGAATGAATGGTGGCAGGCTTGTTTTTGGTTCCTGCCCTGAGTCCTGGGGTGCAAAGCCATGTCATTTCCAAAGCCCAGCCTGGGTCCTGTCAACCCGTTGATTCATTCAATTCATTCAATCTTATTTATTGAGCGCTTACTGTGTGCAGAGCACTGTACTAAGCGCTTGGAAAGCACAAATCGGCAACATACAATAATAATAATGGCATTTATTAAGCGCTTACTATGTGCAAAGCACTGTTCTAAGCGCTGGGGAGGTTACAAGGCGATCAGGTCGCCCCACGGGGGGCTCACAGTCCTCATCCCCATTTTCCAGATGAGGTCACTGAGGCCCAGAGAAGTGAAGCGACTTCCCCAAAGTCACACAGCTGACAAGCGGCGGAGCCGGGATTTGAACCCACGCCCTCTGACTCCAAAGCCTGGGCTCTTTCCACTGAGCCACACGGTCCCTTCCTAACAGCGGGCTCCCAGTCTAGAAGCGGGAGACAGGCAACGGAACAGATCAAGTAAAACGAAAGAAGTAAATCCCAGCCGCGCATGCCACCGCGAGGCCTTCATTCATTCATTCATTCAATCGTATTTATTGAGCGCTTACTGTGTGCAGAGCACTGGACTAAGCGCTTGGGAAGTACAAATTGGCGTCATATGGAGACGGTCCCTACCCAACAGCGGGCTCACGGTCTAGAGCCAACGGGGCAGCCCCGTTAAGGATCTGGGCTCCCTCTCCTTGGCTAATTTTGGGTGATATCTGGGGGCGGGGTGGGCAGAGCAGTGGGGATTTCCACTGAAACAAGGCCGAGGAGATGAAAGGGCCGACGAGTTCCTTTTTCGATGAGACGGATGACTTGTCGTCGAGAAGGGGAAGCGGCCTGGCCCGTAGGTGATGAAAAAATGGCCCCAGATCACGGGAGGGGAACCACAGGCCCCGGCTCTCAACCGTTCACGCCCGGAGCTTCCCGCCACTCAGCCGGGGGCCTTCCACGGGCTCGCAGGAAATTCCCTCCCCTGGCCGTTTCCCACACACGGCCCACCCGGAGCCGGGACGGGCTGACGGGACGTCTGCATCGGGATTAGAATCCCGTCTAATAATAATAACTGGCATTTGTTAAGCGCTTACTACGCGCCAAGCACTGTTCTAAGCGCTGGGGAGGATACAGGGTGATCAGGTTGTCCCACGTGGGGCTCACAGTCTTAACCCCCCTTTTACAGATGAGGCCCAGAGAAGTGAAGTGACTTGCCCAAGATCACACAGCAGACATGCGGCGGAGTCGGAATTCGAACCCATGACCTCTGACTCCGAAGCTCGTGCTCTTTCCACTGAGCCACGTCTAGGAAGAGGGAAATTCGCTCACTCAGTCGTATTTATTGAGCGCTTACCGTACTGAACGCGCGGGAGAGTGCGCTGCAACACTAAACAGACACGTTACAGTCTAGAGGATCGGGGCAGTGATCCCCATCCGATCAATCAATCAATCAATCGTATTCATTCATTCGATCGTATTTTTTGAGCACTCACTGTGCGCCGAGCACTGTACTAAGTGCTTGGAAAGTACAATTTGGCAATGGATAGAGGCAATCCCTACCCAGCAACGGGCTCACGGAGAAGCAGCGTGGCTTAGGGCCAAGAATTTGGGCTTGGGGGTCAGAGGTCGTGGGTTCTAATCCCGGCTCCGCCACTCATCTGCTCCGTGACCTTGGAATTCATTCATTCATTCATTCAATTGTATTTATTGAGCGCTTACTGTGTGCAGAGCACTGGACTAAGCGCTTGGGAGGTACCAGTTGGCAACACACAGAGACGGTCCCAACTCAACAGCGGGCTCACAGTCTAGAAGGGGGAGACAGACAACAAAACAAAACATATTAACTGAATAAAATCAATAGAATAAATATGTACAAGTTAAATAAATCAATAAATAGAGTAATAAATCCATACAAGCATATATACATATACAAAGGTGCTGCGGGGAAGGGAAGGAGGTAAGGCGGGGGGGGATGGAGAGGGGGAGGAGGGGGAGAGGGACTTCTCTGTGCCTCAGTTCCCTCATCTGCAAAATGGGGATTAAGACTGTGAGCCCCACGTGGGACAACCTGATCATCTTGTATCCACCCCAGCGCTTAGAACAGTGCTTGGCACATAGTAAGCGCTTCACGAATACCATAATTATTATTATTAGAAGGGGAATTGAGCGCTTACTGTGGGCAGAGCTCTTTATTAAGCACTGGAGAGAGTTCAATAGAACGAGGAAACAGGCCCGTTCCCTGCCATCCCACACCTAAACCAATCAATCAATCAATCAATCAGTTGTATTTATTGAGCGCTTACTGTGTGCAGAGCACTGTACTAAGCGCTTGGGAAGTACAAGTCGGCAACATATACAGTCCCTACCCAACAGTGGGCTCACAGTCTAAAAGGGGGAGATAGAGAACAAAACCAAGCATACTAACAAAATAAAATAAATAGAATAGATACGTACAAGTAAAATAAATAAATAGAGTAATAAATATGTACAAACATATATACATATAAACCAGAGCCAGGTCCAGCCTTCGAGTAATAACTATTATTATTATTACCGACTGATTAACTCTGGCACGTTGGAACTTCCATTTACATCTTCCTTGACATTCAGATTTCTCTGCTCGGGTTTATTCATTTTGGTCTCTCGAGTCGGGAAACATTTTTATGCTCTTTTCCCCCATGGGGGCATGAACGTGGGAAGGAATGTCGAATGTCCCTTTGCCATCCTGTATTTCCCAAGCACCCAATACACAGTGTAAGTATAATTTGACTTAGCCAAGATATGCACAGGTATTAATTGTAATAATAATAGTACGCATTAAGTGCTTACATGGCTTACTGTATGCAGAGCACTGTATTAAGTTGGGGGAAAGAATATGCCGGCGGGAATTAGACACAGTTCACTGTCCTTTGGAACTTACAATCTAAAAAAAGATGTATCTGAATAAATGTGTTCAAAGAGGCCGTTGAATGAATGTGAGGTAGACAGGCAGAGCTTAACCAGGGAATTTTATTTGTTCATATTTATTCTATTTATTTTATTTTGTTAATATGTTTTGTTTTGTTGTCTGTCTCCCCCTTCTAGACTGTGAGCCCACTGTTGGGTAGGGACCGTCTCTATATGTTGTCAACTTGGACTTCCCAAGCGCTTAATACAGTGCTCTGCACACAGTAAGTTCTCAATAAATATGATTGAATGAATGAATTTTGTTAATATGTTTTGTTTTGTTGTCTGTCTCCCCCTTCTAGACTGTGAGCCCGCTGTTGGGTAGGGACTGTCTCTATATGTTGCCAACTTGGACTTCCCAAGCGCTTAGTACAGTGCTCTGCACACAGTAAGCGCTCAATATCATCATCAATCGTAACAAACAACTTATCTAACTTACTTTATACAAGCTTTGGTTATTTTTTGTATCCATGTTGACAAAAAGGCCGTTGTTCCCAAGGGTCCGCCCCATCCCAAGGAGCAGGCCAAGCGCCTGGTGCGGGGTGAGCTTCAATCAATCAATCAATCAATCGTATTTATGTGCAGAGCACTGTACTAAGCGCTAAGTTTCAAGAGCAAGGATATCCTTTTTATACAGTAATAATAATAATGATGATGATGGCATTTATTAAACGCTTACTATGTGCAAAGCACTGTTCAAAGCACTTCCTTCCTCTCCCCCTCGTCCTCCTCTCCATCCCCCATCTTACCTCCTTCCCTTGTATACCTGTATATATGTATATATGTTTGTACATATTTATTACTCTATTTATTTATTTATTTAACTTGTACATATCTATTCTATTTATTTTATTTTGTTAGTATGTTTGGTTTTGTTCTCTGTCTCCCCCTTTTAGCCTGTGAGCCCACTGTTGGGTAGGGACTGTCTCTATATGTTGCCAACTTGTACTTCCCAAGTGCTTAGTACAGTGCTCTGCACACAGTAAGCACTTAATAAATATGATTGATTGATTGATTCTAAGCACTAGGGAGGTTACAAGGTGATCAGGTTGTCCCCCGGGGGGCTCACAGTCTTCATCCCCACTTTCCAGATGAGGGAACTGAGGCCCAGAGAAGTGAAGTGACTTGCCCAAAGTCACACAGCTGACAATTGGCAGAGCTGGGATTTGAACCCATGACCTCTGACTCCAAAGCCCGGGCTCTTTTCCACTGAGCCACGCTGCTTCACTACTTTCACCTGTGGGAGTAATCAACAGTCCTTTAACCCCTAATCAATCAATCAATCGCTTGTACTAAGTATCGCTTGTACTTGTACTAAGCGCTTGGGAAGTACAAGTTGGCAACTCCTTCAGCTCCTCTGATTCGCTCCCTTTTCCTAACAAGAAATAGGTGTAGAAGTTATAATCACCCTTCTCAGGGGTTGTTTACAACCCTACCATTACACCTGGTAACCTCCCCAGCGCTTAGAACAGTGCTTTGCACATAGTAAGCGCTTAACAAATGCCATCATTATTATTATTATTATTTCTTCTCCTAACGGGGGGGCCCAAATTAGAGCTTTTTCCTGAAACCAGATCTGAAAAGAGGAACCATCCGCTGGAAGTCTCCCCACAGCGACTGGGGACATCCAAACCAACCCCTCTTTCACTTCCTCAGCGCTGAAAGCCGCAAATCTGATTCTAAATCGGACAAATCTGTGTCCAACCTGATTACCTTGTATCTACCCCAGGGCTGCGAACTGTGCTTTCATTCAGCGTGGCTCAGTGGAAAGAGCCCAGGGTTGGGAGGCAGAGGTCATGGGTTCGAATCCCGGCTCAACCACTAGTCCGCTGTGTGACCCTGGGCAAGTCACTTCACTTCTCTGGGCCTCAGTGACCTCGTCTGTAAAATGGGGATTAAGACTGTGAGCCCCACGTGGGACAAGCTGATCACCTTGTATCCCCCCCAATGCTTAGAGTGCTTTGCACATAGTAAGCGCTTAACAAATACCACCATTATTATTATTATTCAGTCAGTCATATTTATTGAGCGCTTACTGTGTGCAGAGCACTGTACTAAGCGCTTGGGAATTTCAAGTCGGCGACATATAGAGACGGTCCCTACCCAACAGCGGGCTCACAGTCTAGAAAGGGGAGACACACAACAAAACAAAACATATTAACAAAATAAGATAAATAGAATAGTGTTTGGCACATAGCAATTGATAATAGGCAGGCATTCCATCTAGCCAGCTGACTCGTTCATTCATTCATTCATTCAATCGTATTTATTGAGCGCTTACTGTGTGCAGAGCACTGTACTAAGCGCTTGGGAAGTACAAATCGGCAACACATAGAGACGGTCCCCACCCAACAGCGGGCTCACAGTCTAGAAGGGGGAGACACACAACAAAACAAAACATATTGACAAAATAAGTTAAATAGAATAGTGTTTGGCACATAGCAGTTGATAATAGACAGGCATTCCATCTAGCCAGCTGACTCGTTCATTCATTCATTCATTCAATCGTATTTATTGAGCGCTTACTGTGTGCAGAGCACTGTACTGAGCACTTGGGAAGTGCAAATTGGCAACACATAGAGACGGTCCCTACCCAAAAATGGGCTCACGGTCTAGAAGGGGGACAGACTGTAACAATAATAATGGAATTTGTTAAGCACCGGGGTTGATACAAGATAATCGGGGTCGGACACAGTCCCTGTCCCACACAGGGGCTCACAGTCTTAATCCCCATTTTACAGATGAGGTAACTGAGGCCCAGAGAAGTTAAATGACTTGCCCAAGGTCACATAGCAGACATGGGGTGGTGCCGGGATTAGAACCCACGACCTCCAACTTCCAGGCCGCACTACTCCCATTCATTCATTCATTCATTCAATCGTATTTATTGAGCGCTTACTGTGTGCAGAGCACTGGACTAAGCACTCGGGAAGCCCAAGTTGGCACCTCCTTCCGCTCCTCTGATTCGCTCTCTTTGACCCCAGCAAATCCGGCTTCCACCGAAACCGTCTTCTCAAAGGTCACCGATGATTGTTGCCGACTTGGACTTCCCAAGCGCTTAGTCCAGTGCTCTGCACACAGTAAGCGCTCAATAAATTAGAGAAGCAGCGTGGCTCCGTGGAAAGAGCCCGGGCTTTGGAGTCAGAGGTCATGGGTTCAAATCCCGGCTCCGCCACTTGTCAGCTGTGTGACTTTGGGCAAGTCACTTCACTTCTCTGGGCCTCAGTTCCCTCATCTGGAAAATGGGGATGAAGACTGGGAGCCCCCCGTGGGACAACCTGATCACCTTGTAACCTCCCCGGCGCTTAGAACAGTGCTTTGCACATAGTAAGTGCTTAATAAATGCCATCATCATTATTATTATTATAAATACGATTGATTGATTAATTGATCTCCTTCTTGTCAAATCCAACAGGCTCTCCTCCATCCTTGACTTCTTGTCTGCCTTGAACATTGGGGACCACCTCCTTCCTCAACTAAGCCCTCATTTTCTCCATTACGTCTCCCTTCTGTGTCGTCCATTCACTTGGAATTATACCCTTTATTTACCCCATCCTCAGCCCCACAGCATTTATGTACACAACAATCAATCAATCAATCGTATTTATTGAGCGCTTACTGTGTGCAGAGCACTGTACTAAGCGCTTGGGAAGTACAAGTTGGCAACATATACATCCCTAATGTATTTTTAAGCCTGTCTCCCCTTCTATACTCTAAGCTCATTGTGGGTAGGAAACATGCCTACCAACTCTGTTATATTATCCTTTCCCAAGCTTAGTACAGTGCTCTGCACACAGTAAGTGCTCAATAAATATAACCGGTTGCTACCATTTGCCCCACTCCCAAATCCACCTGCGCGTGCTCTGTTCAGGAGCAGTCTTCTCGACTGTGAGCCCGCTGTTGGGTAGGGACCGCCTCTATATGTTGCCAACTTGTACTTCCCAAGCGCTTAGTACAGCGCCCTGCACACAGGAAGCGCTCAATAACTACGATTGATTGATTGATTCAGGAGAGTTTATTCCTGGGGCTACGTGGACACTGTTTTGAAACAGCATGGGTGAATTACAGCATAATACGTTTTTACTCACTTTTAAATTTCTAATTTTACAAGAATTCACAACACATTAAGTTTAATAAACATAATCATTTATAATATAATATATAATTTATAATCATACCCTCGCCACATTTTGGGCTTTGAAATCGTCACCTTTCGTCGGTTTACTTATTCGTTCATTCAGTCGCATCTCTGGAGCGCTTCCTGGGTGCAGAGCACTGTACTAAGCGCTAGTCCAGTGCTCTGCACCCAGTAAGCGCTCAATAAATACGATCGAATGAATGAATGGGGAGCGTGTAATACAACAATAAACAGTGACGTTCCCTGCCACAATGAGCTCGGGTTAATAGAGTCGACATCGTTTTGTGCCTCCTCATCTCTCTCTCTCTACTGAAATAGTGGGTGTGCATGTGTGTGCTTGTGTGTGTTCAGTGTCTGAGAGTGTGTTTGTGTGTATGTGTGTTTTTTGTGGATTTAATAATAATAATAATAATAATGGTACTTGTTAAGTGCTTACTATGTGCCAAGCACTGTTCTAAGTGCTGGGGTAGATACAAGGTAATCAGGTTGTCCCCCGTGGGGCTCACTCTTTTAATCCCCATTTTACAGACGAGGTAACTGAGGCCCAGAGACGTGAAGTGACTTGTCCAAGGTCACACAGCAGACAAGGGGCAGAGGCGGGATTAGAACCCACGTCCTCTGACTCCCAAGCCTGGGCTGTAGCCACTGAGCCACCCTTTCTTAGCTTCTAGACCGTGAGCCCGCTGTTGGGTAGGGACCGTCTCTCCATGGCGCCAACTTGTACTTCCCAAGCGCTTAGTACAGTGCTCTGCACACAGTAAGCGCTCAATAAATACCATTGAGTGAATGATAACCCGGCTTCTCTAAGTACGGTCAGGGCAGCTTTGTAGATGGAGTTGTTGTTGGCTTGGCCTAGTAGCCGATGGGACCGTCTGGTGGAAAGAGCCCAGGCCTGGGAGCTGGAGGTCCTGGGTTCTAATCCCCGTTCCGCCGCTGGCCCGGCTGTGTGAAATGGCCGGGCTAATCACTTCATTTTGCTCTGTGCCTCAGTTTCCTCATCTGGAAAATGGGAATTCAATCCCTGTGCTCCCTCCTGCTTAAACTGAGAGTCCTGGGGGGACAGGGACTGTGCCCAACCCTGTTATCTTCTATCCGCTCCAAGGCTTAGTGCTTGTCTGCTGTGTGGCCTCAGGGAAGTCACTTCACTTATCTGGGCCTCAGTTACCGCATCTGGAAAATGGGGATTGAGACCGCAAGCTCCACGTGGGACAGGGACGGGGTCCAATTCGATTTTTAGACTGTGAGCCCACTGTTGGGTAGGGACTGTCTCTATATGTTGCCAACTTGTACTTCCCAAGCGCTTAGTACGGTGCTCTGCACACAGTAAGCACTCAATAAACACGATTGAATGAATGAATACCAGGGAGAGTCTATTTTATTTAATTCTATTTCATTTCTTTATTTGTTTTACTTATTTAATAAAATTATTAACTAATAAAATCATTGTCAGTTATTATTTATTAGCTCTGCACAGAGTAAGCACTCAATAAATATGAATGAATGAATGAATGAATGAATACCAGGGAGCGTCTATTTCATTTAATTCCATTTCATTTCCTTTCTTTATTTGTTTTATTTATTTAATACAATTATTAACTAATAAAATATTGTCAGTTATTATTTATTAGCTCTGCACAGAGTAAGCGCTCAATAAATACGATTGAATGATTGATTGATTTGCCCGTATCCACCCCAGCACCAAGTAAGTTCATTCAATTGTATTTTTGAGCGCTTACTGCGAACAGAGCAAACCTCTAGTTGAGTAAGTGCTCAACAAATGCCACAACTATTATTATTACAGAACTTGGCACCTAGTAAGTGCTCAACAAATGCCACAACTATCATTATTATTACAGAACTTGGCACCTAGTAAGCGCTTCACGAGTGCCACAATCATTACTATTACTATGGCCGTTGCCAAGAAGCGCTCAGTAAATACGATCGGATGAATGAATGAGTCCCTGAGCTCAATATCAATCAATCAATGATAGCTGTCGAGCGCTTACTTTGTGCGGAGCGCTGTACTGAGTAAACACTTTGGAGAGTACAAAGTTGGTACTTGCTTCCTGCCCACAGTGAGCAATAAATTTTGGAAAGATGGCAAAGCTGTTGTGACGTTCACACCTGTGAGGCGAAGTGGTCAGTTCAACCCTTCTTGTGGGACCACAGAAAGTATAAACAAGGAAAATAACTGTGGTATTTGTTAAACTCCTAACGGCAGGGAACGTGTCTACCAACTCTTCTGCATTGTACTCTGCCAAGCGTTTAGTACAGTGCTCTGCACACAGTAAGTACTCAATAAAGCCCGCTGTTGGGTAGGGACCATCTCTATACATTGCAAACTTATACTTTCCAAGCGCTTAGTACGGTGCTCTGCACACAGTAAGCACTCAATAAACACGAATGAATGAATGAATGAATGAATACCAGGGAGCGTCTATTTCATTTAATTCTATTTCATTTCCTTTCTTTATTTGTTTTATTTACTTAATAAAATTATTAACTAATAAAATTATTGTCAGTTATTATTTATTAGCTCTGCACAGAGTAAGCACTCAATAAATACGATTGAAAGAATGAATGAATACCAGGGAGAGTCTATTTAATTTAATTCTATTTCATTTCTTTGTTTTATTTATTTAATAAAATTATTAACTCATAAAATCATTGTCAGTTATTATTTATTAGCTCTGCACAGAGTAAGCGCTCAATAAATACGATTGAATGAATGAATGAATACCAGGGAGCGTCTATTTCATTTAATTCTATTTCATTTCCTTTCTTTATTTGTTTTATTTATTTAATAAAATTATCAACCAATAAAATAATTGTCAGTTATTATTTATTAGCTCTGCACAGAGTAAGCACTCAATAAATACGATTGAATGAATGAACGAATACCAGGGAGCGTCTATTTCATTTAATTCTATTTCATTTCCTTTATTTGTTTTATTTATTTAATACAATTATTAACTAATAAAATCATTGTCAGTTATTATTTATTAGCTCTGCACAGAGTAAGCGCTCAATAAATACGATTGAATGAATGAATGAATGAATACCAGGGAGCGTCTATTTCATTTAATTCTATTTCATTTCCTTTCTTTATTTGTTTTATTTATTTAATAAAATTATTAACTAATAAAATTATTGTCAGTTATTATTTATTAGCTCTGCACAGAGTAAGCACTCAATAAATACGATTGAATGAATGAATGAATACCAGGGAGCGTCTATTTCATTTAATTCTATTTCATTTCATTTCTTTGTTTTATTTATTTAATAAAATTATTAACTAATAAAATCATTGTCAGTTATTATTTATTAGCTCTGCACAGAGTAAGCACTCAATAAATACGATTGAATGAATGAATGAATACCAGGGAGAGTCTATTTAATTTAATTCTATTTCATTTCATTTCTTTATTTGTTTTATTTATTTAATACAATTATTAACTAATAAAATTATTGCTAGGTATTATTTATTAATTTCTTTGGATTTTACTGCATATTATTTTTCTTATATTTATTTTATATTTATATTTAAATACATTTGTATTTATTATTCATTATTGTTTATTTATTGATTTTATTATTTATTGCCATAAAAATAATAAAATTATTTATTTAATTTATTTAATTTAGCGTATTAGATTTATTTATTTATTTAATTTATCAACGTCATTAATTTAATTTATTCATTTATTTAATTCAATTCAATAAAATTATTTATTTAATTTATTTCATTTAATGTATTAGATTTATTTATTTAATTTAATTTATTAACGTCATTAATTTCATTTATTCACTTATTTAATCCAATTCAATAAAATTATTTATTTAGTTTACTTTATTTAATGTATTAGATTTATTTATTTAATTTATTAACGTTATGAATTTAATTTATTCATTTTTTAAATTTAATTGTATTTAATTCTATTTGTTCTGACGATTTCGACACCTACCTCTCTGCATGTTTTGTTTTGTTGTCCGTCTCCCCCTTCTAGACTGTGAGCCCGTCGTTGGGTCGGGACCGTCTCTATATGCCGCCAACTTGGACTTCCCAAGCGCTTAGTACAGTGCTCGGCACACAGTAAGCGCTCAATAATAGACTGTGAGCCCGTTGTTGGGTAGGGACCATCTCTACACGTTGCCAACTTGTACTTCCCAAGCGCTTAGTACAGTGCTTGGCACACAGTAAGCGCTCAATAATAGACTGTGAGCCCGCTGTTGGGTAGGGACCGTCTCTATAGGTTGTCAACTTGTACTTCCCAAGCACTTAGTACAGCGCTCTGCACACAGTAAGCGCTCAATAAATACGATTGAATGAATGAATGAATGAATAAATACGATTGAATGAATAAATGTATGAAATACCACTGATTGACTAATTGACTAAATGCTCGTCTCCCCTATTTTCTTCGTTCTGGTGCCCGAACTGAAGAGAGCAGCTGATGAAAATCCAGTTATTCATTCAATCGTAGTTATTGAGCACTTACCGTGTGCAGAGCACTGTACTAAGCACTTGGGAAGTACAAATCGGCAACATATAGAGACGGTCCCTACCCAACAGCAGGCCCACAGTCTCCAAGGTCACACAGCAGACAAGCGGTAGAGGTGGGATTAGAACCCAGGTCCTTCTGAATCCCAGGCCCGTGTTCTATCCATGAGGCCACACTGCTTCTCTAGATCTTATTCTTGAATCTCCTCCAAAATAAGTTCGATATTGGATTCTGAGATTGGGGGCTAAATATGCCCATTTATCAGCTCAACCCCGTCCACCTCAACTTCATCCTTGCCTGCTTTAAACGCTGCCCTCTCTTCCACCCAGCAACATTATTTCTTCATCCTTACTGATCCCCATGCCCATCTCCAGTTGTTTCGGACGTTTAACTCCCTCCTCAAAACCCCGATTCCCCCACCAATTCCATCTCTTGTCCCTAATAACTTGGCCACCTACGTTATCGAGAAAATTGAAGCCATCAGGCCTAATCTCCATAAAACCTCCCCTGCTCCTCCCTCCTCCTGCCCCTTCTTCAGTTCTCCCATCTTTCCCGGCAGGATCTCCAGAGAAGATCTCCTGCCTCCTCTCAAAATCCAACCCTCCGCCTGCGCATCTGACCCCATCCCTTCCCACATTATCATTCATTCAATGGTATTTATTTAGCACTGACTATGTGCACAGTACTGTACTAAGCGCTTGGGAAGTACAAGTTGGCAACATCTAGAGACGGTCCCTACCCAACAGCGGGCTCACAGTCTAGAAGGGGGAGACAGAGAACAGAACAAAACGCATTAACAAAATAAAATAAATAGAATATGTACAAGTAAAATAGAGTAATAAATCATTCATTCATTCAATCGTATTTATTGAGCGCTTACTGTGTGCAGAGCACTGTACTAAGATCTTGGGAAGTACAAGTTGGCAACATATAGAGACGGTCCCTACAGTCTAGAAGGGGGAGACAGAGAACCGAACAAAACGTATTAACAAAATAAAATAAATAGAATATGTACAAAATAAATAGAGTAATAAATCATTCATTCATTCATTCAATCGTATTTATTGAGCACTTACTGTGTGCAGAGCACTGTACTAAGAGCTTGGGAAGTACAAGTTGGCAACATACAGAGACGGTCCCTACAGTCTAGAAGGGGGAGACAGAGAACAGAACAAAACATATTAACAAAATAAAATACATAGAATATAACAAGTAAAATAGAGTAATAAATCATTCATTCATTCATTCAATCATATTTATTTAGCACTTACTGTGTGCAGAGCACTGTACTAAGCGCTTGGGAAGTAGAGGTTGGCAGCATATAGAGACGGTCCCTATGAAGAACTTGCCTTCTCCTTTCTTCCCCCGCTGACTGCCATCTTCAACTGTTTGCTCTCCAATGACTTCTTCCCCCCCAACCCCCCACCAGCTTTCAAACACGCACACATCTTCCCTATCCTAAAAAAGCCCTGCCTTGATCCCACGGTGCCCTCGGTCTCCCTCCTACCTTTCCTCTCCAAACTCCTAGAGCGAGTCGTCTACACCCACTTGTCTCCACTTCCTCTCCTCCAAGTCTCTCCTTGACCCCCTCCAATCTGGCTTCCATCCTCTTCAGTCCACAGAAACCGCCCCCCAAAGTTCACCAGTGATCTCCTTCTTGCCAAATCCACCATTCTTATCTCCATCCTAATCCTCCTCGACCTCTCAGCTGCCTTTGACACGGCCGACCTTCTCCTGGAAACATAATCCTTGGCTTCACTGCCACTGTCCTCCTCCTGGATCTCCTCCTATCTCTCCGGCTGCTTCTTCTCGGTCTCTTTTCCTGGTTCCTCTTCTGCCTCCCACCCCCTAAACGTGGGAGTCCCTCAAGGTTCAGTTCTGGATCCCCTTCTATTCTCCATCTACACTTTCATTCATTCATTCATTCATTTATTCATTCAATCGTATTTATTGAGCGCTTACTCTGCGCAGAGCACTGGACTAAGCGCTTGGGAAGTCCAAGTTGGCAACATCTAGAGACGGTCCCTACCCAACAGTGGGCTCACAGTCTAGAAGGGGGAGACAGAGAACAAAACAAAACATATTAACTAAATAGAATAAATATGTACAAATAAAATAAATACACCCACTCCCTTGGAGAACTCATTGACTCCTATGACTTCAACTATGCAACGGTTCCCAAATCTTCACCTCCAGCCCTGATCTCTTTCCTTCTCAGCAGTCTCACATTTCCTCCTGCCTTCAGGACATCTTTACTCGCGTGGCCTGCCTTTGCCTCAAATTTGACCTGTTCAAAGCACAACTCCTTATTTTCCACCCAAACCCTGTCTTCCCCAGACTTTCCCATCACTGTAATCAGAACCACCATCCTCCCTGTCTCACAAGCCCTCTCATTTTTTTTTGGATGGCATTTATTAAGCTCTTACTATGCGCAAAGCACTGTTCTAAGCGCTGGGGAGGTTACAAGTTTATCAGGTTGTCCCTCGTGGGGCTCACAGTCTCAATCCCCATTTTCCAGATGAGGTAACTGTGGCACAGAGAAGTGAAGTGACTTGCCCAAAGTCACACAGCTGACAATTGGCGGAGCCGGGATTTGAACCCATGACCTCTGACTCCAAAGCCCGTGCTCTTTCCTACTATAGAAGCAGCGTGGCTCAGTGAAAAGAGCATGGGCTTTGGAGTCAGAGGTCATGGGTTCGAATCCCAACTCCACCACATGACGGCTGTGTGACCTTGGGCAAGTCACTTAACTTCTCTGAGCCTCAGTTACCTCATCTGTAAAATGGGGATTGATTGTGAGCCCCTCGTGGGGCAACTTGATCACCTTGTATACCCCCCAGCGCTTAGAACAGTGCTCTGCACATAGCAAGCACTTAACAAATGCTATTATTATTATTAGTAGTAGTAGTAGTAGTAGTAGTATTACTGAGCCACGCTGCTTCTCCCATCTCCAGTTGTTTCGGACGTTTAACTCCCTCCTCAAACCCCCGATTCCCCCAGCAGCCCCATCTCTTGCCCCTAATGACTTGGCCACCTACGTTATGGAGAAAATTGAAGCCATCAGGCCGAATCTTCATAAAACCTCCCCTCTCTTTCAACCCACATGTTCAATCTGTCACCAAATCCTGCCGGTTTGACCTTTACTACATTGCTAAAATGTGCCCTTTCCTTTCCTTCCAAACTGCCATTGCATTAGTCCCAGCGCTTAACCTATCTCCCCTTGATTACTGCGTCAGCTTCCTCCCTGCCTCCCGTCTCTCCCCACTCCAGTCCACACTTCACTCTGTTGCCCGGATCATTTTTCTGCAAAAACGGTCAGTCCGTGTCTCCCCACTCCTCAAGAACCTCCAGTGGTTGCCCATCTACCTCGGCATCCGACAGAAACTCCTCACCATCGGCTTTAAAGCAGTCAATCACCTTGCCCCCACCCTACCTCACCTCACTGCTTTCCTTCCACAGCCCCAGCCCGCTCACTTCACTTCTCTAATGCTAACCTACTCATTCTATCTTGATCTCAGCTATCTCGCCTCCGACCTCTCGCCCACGTCCCGCCTCTGGCCTGAAACACCCTTCCTCTTTATATCTGACAGACGATCACCCTCCCCACCATCGAAACCTTATTAAAAGCCCAACTCCTCCAAGAAACTTTTCCTAACCAAGCTCTCCCACTCCCTTCTGCATCACCCTGACTTGCTCCCTTTGTTCTTCCCCCCTCTAAGTCCCACAGCACTTAGGTAAATATCTCTACTTTATTTATTTATATTAATGTCTGTCTCCCCCTTTAGTCTTTCCCCTGTTCGAGGGCAGCGAATGTCTACCAACTCTCTTACAATGTACTTTCCCAAGAGCTTACAGTAAGTTCCCAATAAATACAATTGATTGATTGATTGATTTACTCAAGCACAGCATTAAGGGAATAATAATAATAATCATGGTATTTGTTAATTGTGTTATGTATCCATTACGCCCTGCTGCTCTACACTACAAGATAATCAGAGCAAACACAGTCCCTGTCCCACATGGGGCTCACAGTTTATATGGGAGGATGTGATAGGAAAGCAGTGTGGCCTAGTGGAAAGAGCCCGGGCTTGGGAGTCAGAGGACCTGGGTTCTAATCCTGGCTCTTCCACGTGTCTGCCGTGTGACCTTGGGTAAGTCACTTCACTTCTCTGAATATCACAACACATAGTAAGCTTGCAACAAATATAATCATGATAATGATAATAATAATGATGATGATGATGATAATAATAAGAAAAAGAACCTCCACAGCATTTTCCAAATCCACCCCTTTCTCTCCCTCCAAATGACCATCATACTGGACCAGGTACTTGTCATATCCTTCCTTAAACCCATGGTGGACGGGGAATGTGTCTACCACATGTGTCTAGAGAAGCAGTGTGGCTGAGTAGAAAGACTCCAAAAGGCTTTGGAGTCAGAGGTCGTGAGTTCAAATCCCAGCTCCGCCAATTGTTAGCTGTGTGACTTTGGACAAGTCACTTAACTTCTCTGTGCCTCAGTTACCTCCTCTGTAAAATGGGGATGAAGACTGGGAGCCCCCCGTGGGACAACCTGATCACCTTGTAACCTCTCCAGCACTTAGAACAGTGCTTTGCACATAGTAAGCGCTTAATAAATGCTATTATTATTATTATTATTATTATTATTATTATTATATCTGAACAGGTCTGAGTCCAAAATGATCCCCGTTACTTAGTTCCCCACAAGGAGTGGAGTTGACAGAAAAATACCATCAGTAAAAAATAAACAGTGTGTTTGAGGTTTGGTTACAGAGTCAGAAGTGATTTGAGTAGACGTCAGTTATGCCGTTTTCCACGGGAGTCATGGAAAATGTCCAGGTCGTGGCTAAACTCTCTCAAAACAGGACAGGTTTCTCTGCTCAGACCGCTGGTTCACCCCTGACACTGGGAAAGAGGGTACTTCGAACCACTGAGGAAGAAAGGTGGACTTCAGATCCACCATACCATCATTATTCTCTCACAGATGCTTGATATCTTTCCCAGTGTACCTTTAACCCACATCAAGAATGGCTTTGAACCTCAAGCTAGATGACAACAAGCCAGATCCCGCTCAGGATATTTAAATACTCACCACATCCAAGATTGATTTGACGCAAATGCGTCAGAGATAAGACGCCTGCTCGCCAACGAAACACTGACTGTCTGGGAGGTGACCGGACTTTACCGCCCTTCTCGGGAGGGAAGATATCAGAAACCTGCATCACTCCCCGAAAATCAAATCTTCAGAAACCTGCATCACTCCCCAAAAATCAGATCTTCAGAAACCTGCATCACTCCCCGAAAATCAAATTAAGGAACTCGCGCGACAGGCGGAAAGATAACAATAATTACTGTGGTATTCGTTAAGTGCTTATTACGCGTCATAAGGGCTGGTGTAAGGGGAAGAAAATCAGGGTAGAGACAGTCCCCGCCTCACAAGGACTGTCCCCCAAACCTGTCGCTTCAACCTTTACCACATCGCTAAAATGGGCCTTTTCCTCTCCACTCAAATTGCTACCACATTAATCCAAGCACTTATCCTATCCCACCTTGATTAAGTGCTTCAGCTTAAGCACTTGGGGGAAGCAGTGTGGCTCAGTGGAAAGAGCCCCGGCTTTGGAGTCAGAGGTCGTGGGTTCAAATCCCGGCTCTGCCACTTGTCAGCTGTGTGACTTTGGGCAAGTCACTAAACTTCTCCGGGCATCAGTTCCCTCATCTGTAAAATGGGGATGAAGACTGTGAGTCCCACATGGGACAACCTGATTACCTTGTATCTACCCCAGCACTTAGAACAGTGCTTTGCACATAGTAAGCGCTTAACAAATACCAACATTATTATTATTATTATTCAGCTTCTCGCCGACCTCCTTGCCTCCTGTCTCTCCCCACTCCAGTCCATACATCCCCCTGTTGCCCGGATCATTTTTCTACAAAAACGTTCAGTCCATGTTTCCCCACTCCTCAAGAACCTCCATCTACCTCTGCATCGAAAAGAAACTCCTTATTATTGGCTTTAAATCACTCAATCGCCTGGCCTGCTCCTAGGTTTCCTGCTATAACTCAGCCCTAAGTAGGAGAACAGGCATTAAAATCCCCATTTTACAGAAGAAGAAACCGAGGAGGTTGGTGACTTTCCCGAGGTCACACAGCAAACAAACGACAGAGACGGGATAAGAACCCAGGTTCTTAGCTTTCCACTATGTCCCGCTCCTGTTCTTTGAACTTCCCACCGCCTTGTGGTATTATTCGAGGCTGGACTTCACTTTGTTTTTAAATCATTTATTCTACTGGGTCAGTCAGCCTGTGACCACTTCAGTTGGGATAGGGGTAAGCAGCGTGGCTCAGTGGAAAGAGCCCGGGCTTGAGAGTCAGAGGTCACGGTTCGAATCCCGGCTCCGCCACTTGTCAGCTGTGTGACCTTGGGCAAGCCACTTAACTTCTCTGTGCCTCAGTTCCCTCATCTGGAAAATGAGGATTAAGACTGTGAGCCCCACGTGGGACAACCTGATCACCTTGTATCCCCCAAGCGCTTAGAACAGTGCTTTGCACATAGTAAGTGCTTAACAAATACCATTATTATTATTATTGTGAGACAGGGAGGATGGTGGTTCTTTCTCCCATTCATTCATTCATTCATTCATTCATTCAATCGTATTTATTGAGCGCTTACTGTGTGCAGAGCACTGGACTAAGTGTTTGGGAAGTACAAGTTGGCAACATATAGAAACGGTCCCTACCCAACAGTGGGCTCACAGTCTAGAATTCATTCATTCAATTGGATTTATTGAGCGCTTACTGTGTGCAGAGCACTGTACTAAGCGCTTGGGAAGTACAAGTTGGCAACATAAGCGTTTACTATGTGCAAAGCACTGTTTGAAGCGCTGGAAACAAATACCATAAAAAAAACTGTGATGGAAAAAAAAGCAAGGTGAAAGTGATGATTGGGGAAGATGGCTGGCACTCAAACTGGCCCTACACTCAGAGGAGGAGGAGAAATTTTAGAAGGCGCTGGAAGTGGAGGAGATTCACTCCAAAAGGACCCCCTCCCTGAAGTAAGACTAGAACAGTGCTTTGCACACAGTAAGCACTTAACAAATACCATCACTAAGAAAGACTATCAGAATTAAATATCAGGCGCCTTTACCAGAGACATCGCCAATCACAGGACTGGAAAATCACAGGAAAAGGAAAAAGGGGATCTAGTGAATTGGGGGAGATGCCCCTCACTCATCTGGGGACAGAAGATTTGACCTCTAATTAGGATTCGGGTTAAGGCGAGGTGATCCCAGGGAGTCAGGACACCAGAAGTTTGGGGTTCCAGGGATTACGACTCCAGGCTCCTTCCCTAGATGGGGAAAAACTAACATGAGGATCGATGGGAGATCCAACCCGACATCAGCGATTAGAACAGTGCTTCGCACGTAGAAAGCGCTTAACAAATGCCATCATTATTATTATCTGGGGAGCCTAAGGGAAGCGAAATAACGGGAAAGGACCAGAAGAACCATATGGACCAGGATGTCTGCAGGAGAGTAGAAAGGGCACTGCGGAGAAAAGGAAAAGCAGTTTGGATTGGAATTGGTTCTAATGGTTATCCGATTAAATGTGCTAATAACACTTACAAAGCATCTACCAAAAACACAACCTTATCCCTAAGCTTTGTCTGCCTTTGTGTCTCTTCTCCTGAACTTTCTGAAGCCAACCCCCGGGAGGGAGAATGGGAGGGCAGACGTTGAGCGATCCTCTTGCTATCGGAGGTGAATTTGAACGACGGGGCAGGTGGCATAACGCGTTCGGGAGTTCTCTAGACAAGGAGCCCCAATCCTGAGTGGCTATCAAGCAGTCAGTGGTATTTATTGAGTGCTTCTTCTGTGCATAGCACCGTACTGAGCTCTTGTGAGAGTTCAATACAACAGATTTGGTAGATCCGTTCCCTGCCCATGGCAAAGTCTAAGAGGGGGAGACAGATCAAAAGATAAAGAAATAATGGATATGTACATAAGTGCTGTGGGGCTGAGGGAGGGTGATTATAGCGTGCTTAAAGGGTCGTAGGAAGGAACAAACAGGAGAGCTAGAGAGGGCCAGGAGATTCTACCAGTGTCCATGATCTCCTATGTGATGCAGAGGAGGAGGAGGAATGAAGACAGGGATGCTGCTTTAGAAGCAGCGTAGCTCAGTGGAAAGAGCCCGGGCTTTGGAGCCAGAGCTCATGGGTTCAAATCCCGGCTCCGCCAATTGTCAGCTGTGTTCATTCATTCATTCAATCGTATTTATTGAGCGCTTACTGTGTGCAGAGCACTGTACTAGGCACTTGGGAAGTCCAACTTGGCAACATCTAGAGACGGTCCCTACCCAACAGTGGGCTCACAGTCTAGAAGGGGGAGACAGACAACCAAACAAAACATATTAACAAAATAAAAGAAATAGAATAATAAAAGTGTACAAGTAAAATAGAGTAATAAATCTGTAAAAACATATATACAGGTGCTGTGGGGAGGGGAAGGAGGTAAGGCGGGGGGGGTGGATAGAGAGACGGAAAAGCATATGATCCAAAGAATTTTGTCCTTTTTTTTTTTTTTAATAAGTTGACAGGCCGTGTACAAGTTGATTTTAGAACATCAATTTTACTTAACCTACTAGAAAAGGATACAGTACTTTGTCAGGAAGCAATTTTCCAAGTGGAAAGAGGCCTACAGTGAAGCAAATTGAAATGGAACTGGGCCTCAGTGACCTCATCTGTAAAATGGGGATGAAGACTGTGAGCCCCCCGTGGGACAACCTGATCACCTTGTAAACTCCCCAGCACTTAGAACAGTGCTTTGCACATAGTAAGCGCTTAATAAATGCCATCATTACCTAAATTTCAGGTAGAGAGTCCCCTGAACTGTCACAGGGGGAGAGGGAGAGGCTTAATTTTCAAGATCATTTTAATTGGTGTTTTTCTGGTGATTACTTTTATTTCTTTTGGACTTGTTAAGTACTTGTTATACACCAGGCACTGTACTAAGTACTGGGGTAGATACAAGCTAATCAGGTTGGACACAGTCCGTGTCTCACATGGACTCACAGTCTTCATACAAGCTAATTAGGTTGGACACAGTCTGTGTCTCACATGGACCCAACAGTCTTCATAGAAGCTAATCAGGTTGGACACAGTCCGTGTCTCACATGGACTCACAGTCTTCATACAAGCTAATCAGGTTGGACACAGTCCATGTCTCACATGGACTCACAGTCTTCATACAAGCTAATCAGGTTGGACACAGTCCATGTCTCACATGGACTCACAGTCTTCATACAAGCTAATCAGGTTGGACATAGTCCATGTCTCACATGGACTCACAGTCTTCATACAAGCTAATCAGGTTGGACACAGTCCGTGTCTCACATGGACTCACAGTCTTCATACAAGCTTATCAGGTTGGACACAGTCCGTGTCTCACATGGACACACAGTCTTTTAATACAAGCTAATCAGGTTGGACACAGTCCGTGTCTCACATGGACTCACAGTCTTCATACAAGCTAATCAGGTTGGACACAGTCCGTGTCTCACATGGACTCACAGTCTTCATACAAGCTTATCAGGTTGGACACAGTCCGTGTCTCACATGGACACACAGTCTTTTAATACAAGCTAATCAGGTTGGACACAGTCCGTGTCTCACATGGACTCACAGTCTTCATACAAGCTAATCAGGTTGGACACAGTCCGTGTCTCACATGGACTCACAGTCTTCATACAAGCTAATCAGGTTGGACACAGTCCATGTCTCACATGGACTCACAGTCTTCATACAAGCTAATCAGGTTGGACATAGTCCATGCCTCACATGGACTCACAGTCTTCATACAAGCTAATCAGGTTGGACACAGTCCGTGTCTCACATGGACTCACAGTCTTCATACAAGCTAATCAGGTTGGACACAGTCCGTGTCTCACGTGGACTCACAGTCTTCATACAAGCTAATCAGGTTGGACACAGTCCGTGTCTCACATGAACTCACAGTCCTCATACAAGCTAATCAGGTTGGACACAGTCCGTGTCTCACATGGACTCACAGTCTTCATACAAGCTAATCAGGTTGGACACAGTCCGTGTCTCACATGGGCTCACGGTCTTAATCCCCTGTTTTTCAGGCGAGGTAAATGAGGCCCGGAGAAGAGAAGGGACTGGCCCAAGGTCACCCAGCAGCTACAAGTGGCAGAGCTGGAATTAGAACCCAGGTCCTTTGACACCCAGTCCCAGGCTCTTTCTGTGGGAAATCTGATTAACTTGTATCAACCCCAACACGCTTACCGTGTGCAGAGCACAGTATCAGAATTAAGTATCAGGCACCTTTACCAGAGACATCGTCAATCACAGGACCGGAAAATCACAGGAAAAGGAAGAAGGGGATCTGGTGAATTGGGGGAGGTGCCCCTCACTCATCTGGGGACAGAAGATTTGACCTCTAATTAGGATTCGGGTTAAGATGAGGTGATCCCGGTGAGTCAGGACACCAGAAGTTTTGGGTTCCAGGGATTACGACTCCAGGCTCCTTCCCCTGATAGGGAGAAACTAACGTGAGGATCGATGGGAGAATACTAGCACTCGGGAGAATACACTTGTCTTAAGACTGTGAGCCCACTGTTGGGTAGGGACCGTCTCTATATGTTGCCAACTTGTCCTTCCCAAGCGCTTAGTACAGTGCTCTGCACACAGTAAGTGCTCAATAAATACGATTGAATGAATGCTTTAGAGTCGTTTCCGACCCATAGCGACTCCACGGACACATCTCTCCCAGAACGCCCCGCTCTCCATCTGCAATCATTCTCGTAGTGGATCCAGAGAGTTTTTTCGGTAAAAATCCGGAAGCGGTTTACCATGGCCTCCTTCCGCGCAGTAAACTCGAGTCAATGCCCTTGACTCTCTCCCGGCACGGGGGAGTTTTGACTTGTAGCAGATTGCCTGCCACTCGCTAGCCACTGCCCAAGCTGGGGATGGAATGGGTGGGCCTCTGCTTGACTCTCCCTCCCTTAACCGAGACTGAGTACTGGAAACTGCCATCCTGAGAGGGAGCGGGAGAATACAATATAACAACAAATAGACACATTCCCTGCTCACATTGGTCTGGCTTTAAATTGGTCCATATTCTTTAGTCCTCCAGAAGGAATGGAGTTGGTGGAGTCCACTCCACTTACCTCTTATAGCGGGGAGGTGACACTTTGGCCAGACTCTTGGGAAAGGAGACCAAGAGGGGACAGGTCCCATGAGTTCGCTGTTCCTTGAGCCTCCATGGGGAAATGATAATAACGATTATGGTACTTGTGAAGCACTTACTACGTGCCAAGCAGTCTCCTAAGTGCTGGGGTAACACTCTTAATCCTCATTGTACAGAGGAGGTGACTGAGGCCCAGAGAAGTGAAGTGACTTGCCCAAGGTCACCCAGCCGACAAGTGGCAGAACCAGGATGGGAACTCTGGCTCCCAGTCCCGGGATCTTTCTTTCCTCCACGTCTTTGTGGAGTGTGAATTCTCTTCAGCTATCAAGAGTCCACCAAATGGAATTGGACGTGTTTGTCTCGAGACTGTAAGCTCGCTGTGGGCAGGGAGCATTCATTCATTCAATCATATTTATTGAGCGCTTACTATGGGCAGAGTGCTGTACTAAGTGCTTGGAAAAGTACAACACAACAAACACGCCCAATTATTGTCGGCCCCCAAATTAGGGAGACCTAGTGGCTTTGGGAGTCAGGACGTCTGGGTCCCTCACGTCTACTAACTTATTTAGACTTATCCACTAAGCCACGCTGCTTCTTGAAGCAGATTTCACGTCCTTCTTCCCCCACCCCAACCTTCCCACTCCTGGGCTCATCTAATTGCGGCCCAGATCCAGCCTTCCTTTCCTCTTTCCTTTTCCTGGGGCGGTTGTAGGACTGATTTTGGGTTTGCACATGGCTGACCTGCTGCTTCTTCTGCCGAGCTTTATCGCCCCGTCCAGATATCCCCCTTGCCTAGTTGGCAAACGGCCGGGACACCGGAATGAGTCTGGGAAGGGGGCTGGGAATCCCTGAGGTAGGGGATTATCGGTGAGTCAGCTGGGATTCGAGTAATAATTATGACATATGTAAAACGCTTACAATAATAATAATGAATGATGGCATTTGTTAAGCGCTTACTATGTGCCTGGCACTGTTCTAAGCACTGGGTGGGGGGGAATGTAAGGTAATCAGGTTGTCCCACGTGGGGCTCACGGTTTAAACCCCCATTTTACAGACAAGGGAAGTGAGGCCTAGAGAAGTTGTGACTTGCCCACAACTTGTCACACAGCAGATGAGTGGCAGAGCCGGGATTAGAATCCAGGTCTTCCCACACTTACACCGTGAGGGGATCTTCCCACCCCCAAAGGGCAGGAGAAGCCCCTTCGGAAGTCCCCTGTTGCCTGAAGTCCACTGGCTAAATTTCAAAATGTTTCTTCTCCACTGCCTGAGTTTCCACGGATGACTCACCTGCCCAGGGGAATTCATTCTTGGTGGATGGGGTTGATCAGAAATAATAATGATAATAATAATAATAATAATAATGGTATTTGTTAAGTGCTTACTACGTGCAAACCACCATTCTAAGTGCTGGGGAGGTTACAAGGTGAGCAGGTTGTCCCACGGGGGGCTCACAGTTTTAATCCCCATTTTACAGATGAGGTAACTGAGGCCCAGAGAAGTGAAGTGACTTGCCCAAAGTCACACAGCTGACAGTTGGTGGACCTGGGATTTGAACCCATGACCTCTGACTCCAAAGCCTGGGCTCTTTCCACTGAGCCACGCTGCTTCTCTGCTTCTGTTCTTTTCCCCAGCTCGCTCTCCCTCCTGCGTCCTCTATGCACTTGGATCTGCGACCTTTGAACAATTGATATTCACACCACTCCAACCCCAAAGCACTTGTGTACATAGCTTTAAATTATATACTATAAATTGCTTATTTATTCATATCAGCGTCTGTCTCCGCCTGTAGATTGTAAGATCTCTACAGGCAGGGAACGCATCTGTAAATTCTGTTGTGTTGCATTCTCCCAAGCGCTTAGTACAACGCTCTGCCCAAAGTAGGTATTCAAGAAATACATCGATTTGTTGGTTTGATTGAGAGGGAGGCAGGTAGTAAAATAAATTACGGACATGAAAGGAAGGGCTGCGGGGCTGAGGATAAAGGGTGCAAATCCAAATGCAAGGGCGATGCAGAAGGAAGTGGGAGTAGGGGAAATGAGGGTTTAATCGGGGAAGGCCTCTCGGTGGAAACGGGATTTTAGGAGGACTTTGAAGGTGGAGAGGGGAGGGCAGCCGGATTCGAAGAGGGAGGGACTTTCATTCATTCATTCATTCATTCAATCGTATTTATTGAGCACTTACTGTGTGCAAAGCACTGTACTAAGCGCTTGGGAAGTCCAAGTCGGCAACATCTAGAGATGGTCCCTACCCAACAGTGGTCTCACAGTCTAGAAGGGGGAGACGGACAACAAAACCAAACACGTGGACAGGTGTCAAGGCACCAGAATAAATAAGAATAAAGCTAGCTGCACATCATTAACAAAATAAATAGAATAGTCAATATGTACAGGTCAAATAAATAGAGTAATAAATCTGTACAAATATACAGGTGCTGTGGGGAGGGGAAGGAGGTAGGGCGGGGGGGGATGGGGAGGAGGAGAGGAAAAAGGGGGCTCAGCCTGGGACTGGGGCTAGGGGTTGGCAGTGAGCTACATTTGATTTATTCATTCATTTCATTCAGTCGTATTTATTGAGCGCTTACTGTGTGCAGAGCACTGGACTAAGCACTTGAGAAGTCCAAGTTGGCAACATCTAGAGACGGTCCCTACCCAACAGTGGTCTCACAGTCTAGAAGGGGCAGACGGACAACAAAACCAAACACCTAGACAGGTGTCAAGTCGTCAGAACAAACAGAAATAAAGCTAGATGCACATCATTAACAAAATAAATAGAATAGCCAATATGTACAAGTCAAATAAATAGAGTAATAAATCTGTACAAATATACAGGTGCTGTGGGGAGGGGAAGGAGGTAGGGCTGGGGGGATGGGGAGGAGGAGAGGAAAAAGGGGGCTCAGTCTGGGACTGGGGCTAGGGGTTGGCAGTGAGCTACATGAGATTCATTCATTCATTTCATTCAATCGTATTTATTGAGCGCTTACTGTGTGCAGAGCACTGGACTAAGCGCTTGGGAAGTCCAAGTTGGCAATATATAGAGACGGTCCCTACCCAACAGCGGGCTCACAGGCTCACAAATGGCAGCAGCCTTTCTACTTCTCCCTTCCTGCCCTCATCCCAGAGAAACCTGAGGCCCCACTTGACTCCAACCCATGAAGAATTGCTTTTTCGGGGTCACTGCCGAAGCAGCTCTGACCTCGAGTGAAAGCATCCCCTGAAAGCCCTAACCCTAACAACCCACTCTTCCCTACTCACAAAGTTTCATCCATTCAATCATATTTATTGCGCGCTTACTGTGTGCAGATCACTGTACTAAGCGCTTTGAATTCAGCATTGGGAGAAGGGGCACGTCTTAGTAGAGAATACACAGGCCTGGGAGTTGAAAGGACGTGGGTTCTAATCTTCGCTCTGCCACTCGTCTGCTTTGTGACCTTGGGCAAGTCACTTCATTTCTCCGTGCCTCAGTTCCCTCAACTGTAAAGTGGGGATTAAGGTTGTGAGCCCCACGTGGGATGGGGACTGTGTCCAACCCGATTTGCTTGTATCGACCCCCGCGCTTAGGACAGTGCCTGGCACATCACAATTTGCCCTGACTTGTTCCCTTTCTTCATCCCTCCTGTCATTTATTTATTTCTCCGTGCCTCAATTCCCTCATCTGTAAAGTGGGGATTAAGGTTGTGAGCCCCACGTGGGACGGGGACTGTGTCCAACCCGATTTGCTTGTATCGACCCCCGCGCTTAGTACAGTGCCTGGCACATCACAATTTGCCCTGATTTGTTCCCTTTCTTGCTTAGTACAGTGCTCTGCACACAGTAAGTGCTCAATAAATACGATTGATTGATTGATCCCCCGTGTCATTTATTTATTTCTATTAATGTGTCTCCCCCTCTAGGCTGCAAGCTCGCTGTGGGCAGGGAATGTGTCTATTGTTATATTGTTACGGTGTACTCTCCCAAGCGCTTTGTACAGTGCTCTGCACGCAGTAAGCGCTCAATAAATACGATTGATGGGCAGACTGCTAGATACAGTTTGGGTAATTCCTTGACACCCGGGGGTGTTTCACCCTGGTCAAGTTGGATTGGCCTTACACAGGATGGAAGAAAAGTGGAGCCCGGGTGTGTGTATATGTGTAAGAAGCAGAATTACGTTTATACCGCAAGGGTACGATAGGAAATAGAGCCCACTCTCAATTATGCCTATTAAGAAGGTGGGAAAATGCCCCACAGCCCCTGTATGTGTATATACATATATATATATATATATATATATATATACATATACATATTTATGTATGCATTTGTATGTATAAATATATACATATACATATTTATTCCTCTATTTATTTATTTAACTTGTACATATTTATTCTATTTATTTTATTTGGTTTATATGTTTTGTTTTGTTGTCTGTCTCCCCCTTCTAGACTGTGAGACCGCTGTTGGGGAGGGACCATCTCTAGATGTTGCCAACTTGAACTTTCCAAGCGCTTAGTACAGTGCTCTGCACACAGTAAGCACTCAATAAGCTTGGAGAAGCAGTGTGGCTCAATAGAAACAGGCTTTGAAGTCAGAGGTCATGAGTTCAAATCCCAGCTCTGCCGATTGTCAGCTGTGTGACTTTGGGCAAGTCACTTCACTTCTCTGGGCCTCAGTTCCCTCATCTGGAAAATGGGGATGAAGACTGTGAGCCCCACCGTGGGACAACCTGATCACCTTGTAACCTCCCCAGCGCTTAGAACAGTGCTTTGCATATAGTAAGCGCTTAATAAATGCCATTATTATTATTATTATTATAAATACGATTGAATGAATGAATAATGCAAATTACCAGATAATAAAAAATAATGATGGTATTTGTTAAGCGCTTACAATAATAATAATGATGGCATTTATTAAGCACTTACTATGTGCAAAGCACTGTTCTAAGCGCTGGGGAGGTTACAAGGTGATCAGGCTGTCCCCCAGGGGGCTCACGGTCTTCATCCCCATTTTCCAGATGAGGTAACTGAGGCACAGAGAAGTTAAGTGACTTGCCCAGAGTCACACAGCTGACAACTGGCAGAGCTGGGGTTTGAACCCATGACCTCTGACTCCAAAGCCCATGCCCTTTCCATTGAACCACGCTGCTTCTGATGTGCTGCTTACGATGTGCCGAGCACTGTTCAAAGCGCTGGGGAGGATACAAGGCGACCAGGTTGCCCCTTGTGGGGCTCACAGTCTTCACCCCCATTTTCCAGATGAGGGAACTGAGGCCCAGAGAAGTTAAGTAGCTGGAATTTGAACCCAGGACCTCTGATTTCCAAGCCCAGGCTCTTTCCACTGAGCCACGCTGCTTTTTGAATATAAAAAAGGGGAGGGGGGAGACAGATTTTAAAAGAAATTAAGAGGCCCAAGAGAAGCTCCGGCACCAGTAATAAGGAAGGATGGGGAGAAGACAAACCGTTTCCTGTGTGGCATCACCTCCAGAGCAGAGTCTGGAGAAGCTGCTTCCTCAGCGTTTAGGATGTTGTCAGGGTGGGAGGAGGGGGAAACTGTGGCAGCCTCATCTTCCCGCTCTGGGGGCTTTTTACCGGAAGCGGTGAGGTGCCCAAAGGCCGGCCTTGATCTTCTTTCCCTTTGATATTTTTCATTTATTGCTTTCGCACCCATTTCCTTGTTTTTCTCATCACCTTTTCACTGTCCACGTATCCGTCCACCCCCTTGTAGACAGCTTCTAGACTGTGAGCCCACTGTTGGGTAGGGACCGTCTCTGTATGTTGCCGATTTGTACTTCCCAAGCACTTAGTACAGTGCTCTGCACACAGTAAGCGCTCAATAAATACGGTTGATGATGAGTAATGAGGCCCAGCGTGGCTCAGTGGAAGGAGCCCGGGCTTTGGAGTCAGAGGTCGTGGGTTCAAATCCCTGCTCCGCTGCTTGTCAGCTGGGTGACTTTGGGCAAGTCACTTCACTTCTCTGCGCCCCAGTTCCCTCATCTGTAAAATGGGGGTGAAGCCTGTGAGCCCCCGGTACCTTCCCAGCGCTTAAAACAGTGCTTTGCACATAGTAAGCGCTTAATAAATGCCATTATTAATGAGGTCCCTGAACGGAGGCCTCCCATCACCAGTGGTATTTATGGAGAAGCAGTGTGGCTCAGTGGAAAGAGCCCGGGCTTGGGAGTCAGAGGTCGTGGGTTCTAATCCTGACCCCGCCACTTGTCAGCTGGGTGACTTTGGGCAAGTCTCTTAACTTCTCTGTACCTCACTTCCCTCATCTTTAAAATGGGGATTAAGACTGTGAGCCCCACGTGGGGCAACCTGATCACCTTATATCTACCCCATCGCTTAGAAACAGTGCTTGGCACACAGTAAGCGCTTAACAAATACCGTAATTATTAATGAGGCCCTTGGATGGACTGTGAGCCCCATGTGGGGCAACCTGATCACCTTGTATCTACCCCATCGCTTAGAAACAGTGCTTGGCACATAGTAAGCGCTTAACAAATACCATAATTATTGATGAGGCCCTTGGATGGACTGTGAGCCCCACGTGGGGCAACCTGATCACCTTGTATCTACCCCCCATCGCTTGGAAACAGTGCTTGGCTCATAGTAAGCGCTTAACAAATACCATAATTATTAATAAGGCCCGTGGATGGAGGCCTCCCATCACCAGTGGTACTTACTGAGAGCTCACTGTGGGCAGCAAGAAGCACCATGGCCTAGTGGATAGAGCCCGGGCCTGGGAATCAGGAAGACTGGGGTTCTAATCCCTGCTCTGCCGCTTGTCTGCTGCGTGACCTTGGGTGAGTCACTTTGCTTCTCTGTGCCTCAGTTTCCTCAACAGTAAAATGGGAATAGAGAGTGTGAGCCCTATGGGGGAAAGAGACTGTGTCCAAACTGATTTGCTTGTATCCACCAGCAATTAGTTTAGTGTCTGGCACTTATTAAGTGCTTAACAAATACCACAATTATTATTATTATAGCAGAGCACTGTGCTAAGCTCTGTAAGAAGTACTTCCCTGACTAAACTCAATCAATCAATCAATCAATCAACTGTATTTATTGAGCGCTTACTGTGTGCAGAGCACTGTACTAAGCACTTGGGAAGTCCAAGTTGGCAACGTATAGAGACAGTCCCTACCCAACAGTGGGCTCACAGTCTAAAAGGGGGAGACAGAGAACAAAACCAAACATACTAACAAAATAAAATAGAATAGATATGTACAAGTAAAATAAATAGAGCAATAAGTATGTACAGACATATATACAGGTGCTGTGGGGAAGGGAAGGAGGTAAGATGGGGGGATGGAGAGGGGGACGAGGGGGAGAGGAAGGAAGGGGCTCATCTCGTCACCCTTCCCTCTGAGTAGCCTATAATAATAATGATGGTATTTGTTAAGCGCTTACTATGTGCCCAGCACTGTTGTAAGCGCTGGGGGGGGATACAAGGTGGTCAGGTTGTCCCATGGGGGGGCTCACAGTCTTAATGCCCATTTTACAGATGAGGGAACTGAGGCCGAGAGAAGTGAAGTGACTCGCCCAAGGTCACACCGCAGACACGTGGCGGAGCTGGGATTAGAACCCACATCTTCTAGCTCCTAAACCCAGGCTCTTGCTATTAGGCCATGCTCCTGCTCTATGCTGACCCTATGATTTTGGATAATAATAATAATAATAATAATAATGGTATTTGTTAAGCACTTACTATGTGCAAAGCACTGTTCTAAGCACTGGGGGGGGGGATACAAGGCGATCAGGTTGTCCCACATGGGGCTCACATTCCCTGCCCGCAGCGACCTTACAGTCTAGATCACAAGCACTTTTTTTGTGTGGTTTCTGTTAGGTGCTTATTATATGTCAAGCACTGTTCTAAGAAATAATCGGATAACAACCCTAACAGTTGGATTTCCTCCTTTCCTCACCTGCCCCTCGGGACTAATGTATGTAACCGTGATGAATTTATTTCTATTAATGTCTGTCTCCCCCTCTAAACTGTCAGCTCGTTGTGGGCAGGGAATGGCAGGGAACGTATCTACCAATTGTACTGAGCGTGGCTCAGTGGAAAGAGCCCGGGCTTTGGAGTCTGAGGTCATGGGTTCAAATTCCAGCTCCGCCAATTGTCAGCTGGGTGACTTCGGGCAAGTCACTTCACTTCTCTGGGCCTCAGTTACCTCATCTGTAAAATGGGGATTAAGAGCGTGAGCCTCCCCGTGGGACAACCTGATCACCTTGTAACCTCCCCTGTGCTTAGAAAAGTGCTTTGCACATAGTAAGCACTTAATAAATGCCATTATTATTATTATTATTATTATTATTATTACTCTCCCAAGTGCTTAGTAAAGTGCTCTGACAGTGTGAGCGCTCAATAGATACAATTGATTGAAATAAATATGATGGATTGATCCCTACAGCCAGACTCTTTCCCCTCAGGCCAACAGAACAGCTCCTGGATAACCTAATACACTTTTAAAAGACCGAGGCACTGAGAACTTCCATAAATTGATTTATTTCTATTAAAGTCTGTCTCCACCTCTAGCCTGTAAGCTGGCCGTGGACAGGGAACGTGACTAACAACTCTGCTATACTGAACTCTCCAAAGCACTTAGTACAGTACAACTAAATACAATTGATTGATCGGGTGGGACAAAGTCCCTGCCCCACAGAGAGCTCACAATTTAAGTCGGAGGGAGGAGGATTTAATCCCCATTCTACCGATTTTACAGAGAAGTGAGTGACTTGCCCAAGGTCACACAGCAGACAAGGGGCGGAGCCGGGTTGAGAACCCAAGTCCTCTGACTCACAGGGTCGTAATAATAATAATACCAGCATTTATTAAGCGCTTACTATGTGCAGAGCCCTGTTCGAAGCGCTCCATCCACTAGGCCAAGCTGCTTCTGTCCCTAATCCCCCAGATTTTATTTATAATAATAGTAATAATAATGGCATTTGTTAAGTGCTTACTATGTGCCAAGCACCGTCCTATGATGAGGTTGTCCCACGTGGGGCTCACAGTCTTAATCCCCATTTTACAGATGAGGTTACTGAGGCTCAGAGAATAATAATCATAATAATGGTAGCATTTATTAAGCACTTACTATGTGCAAAGCACTGTTCTAAGCGCTGGGTTGGATACAAGGTGATCAGGTTGTCCCACGGGGGGCTCACATGCTTTGCACATAGTAAGTGCTTAATAAATGCTATTATTATTATTACTATTATTATAAAATGGGGATTAAGACTGTGAGCCCCCCGTGGGACAACCTGATCACCTTGTAACCACCCCGGCACTTAAAACAGTGCTTGGCACATAGTAAGCACTTAATAAATGCTATCATCATTATTATTATTATTATAAAATGGGGATTAAGACTGTGAGCACCCCGCGGGACAACCTGATCACCTTGTAACCTCCCTGGCGCTTAGAACAGTGCTTGGCACATAGTAAGCGCTTAATAAATGCTATCATCATCATTATTATTATTATAAAATGGGGATTAAGACTGTGAGCACCCCGCGGGACAACCTGATCACCTTGTAACCTCCCTGGTGCTTAGAACAGTGCTTGGCACATAGTAAGCGCTTAATAAATGCTATCATTATTATTATTATTATTATAAAATGGGGATTAAGACTGTGAGCCCCCCGTGGGACAACCTGATCACCTTGTAACCTCCCCGGTGCTTAGAACAGTGCTTGGCACATAGCAAGTGCTTAATAAATGCTATCATTATTATTATTATTATGAAATGGGGATTAAGACCGTGAGCCCCCTGTGGGACAACCTGATCTCCTTGTAACCTCTCCAGTGCTTAGAACAGTGCTTTGCACATAGTCAGCACTTAATAAATGCTATTATTATTATTAATCACTATTTTACGGATGAGGGAACCGACGCCCAGAGAGGTGAAGTGACTTGACCAAAGTTACACAGTGGACGAGTGGCGGAGCCTGGATTAGAACCCAGGACGTCTGATTCCCAAGCGCAGGCTCTTTCCACTGAGCCATTCATTTATTATTTATGAATCGGATTTATTGAGCGCTTACTGTGTGCAAAGCACTGTACTGAGGGCTCAGTATTTTATTTTGTTAGTATGTTTGGTTTTGTTCTCTGTCTCCCCCTTTTAGACTGTGAGCCCACTGCTGGGTAGGGACTGTCTCTATAGGTTGCCAACTTGTACTTCCCAAGCGCTTAGTCCAGTGCTCTGCACACAGTAAGCGCTCAATAAATACGATTGATGATGTTGATGATGATGATGACGGTCATCAGTCCCTCTCCCCGCGGGATCCTGCAAGATTTGAGGTATTTCTGTGGCCCAGAGAAGCGAATGACCGCACCGCAGTAGATGGGGGCCTCAACCTGACTGCCCTCTTGGCTTCTTCCCCACATCCTGGACCCAATTATAGTTTTTCCCGGAGCATCTGGGGACAGGGAGGAATACAGCCTCCTCCCCAGCTGCTTCCAGTCCCAAATAATAATAATAATAATAACAATAATAATAATAATGACATTTGTTAAGCGCTTACTATGTGCAAAGCCCTGTTCTAAGCGCTGGGGAGGTTACAAGGTGATCAGGTTGTCCCACGGTGGGCTCACAGTCTTAATCCCCATTTTACAGTTGAGGTAAATATGGTATTTGTTAAGCGCTTACTATGTGCTAGGCACTGGGGCAGATACAGGGTAATCAAGTTGTCCCACGTGGGGCTCACACTTTAAATCCCCATTTTCCAGATGAGGTAACTGAGGCCCAGAGAAGTGAAGTGACTTGCCCGAGGGCACACAGCAAACAAGTGGCGGAGGTGGGACTAGAACCCTCGTCCTCGGACTCATTCATTCATTCATTCATTGATTCAATCGTATTTATTGAGCGCTTACTGTGTGCAGAGCACTGTACTAAGCGCTTGGGAAGTCCAAGTTGGCAACATCTAGAGACGGTCCCTACCCAACAGTGGGTTCACGGTCTAGAAGGGGAGACGGACAACAAAACAAAACATGTGGACAGGTGTCAAGTCATCAGAATAAATAGAATTAAAGCTAGATGCACATCATTAACAAAATAAATAGAATAAGCCGGGGCTCTTTCCACTAAGCCACGCTGCTTCTCATCAACAACCGATCCGTCATGCATTCATTCAATCATATTTATTGAGCACTTACTGTGTGCAGAGCACTGTACTAAGCGCTTGGGAAGTACAAATCGGCAACATGGTCACTGGCAGAATGAGAGTCAGGGCAATCAGCGTGGCTCAATGGAAAGAGCCCGGGCTTGGGGGTCAGAGGTCATGGGTTCTAATCCCGGCTCCCCCAAATGTCTGCTGTGCGAGCTTGGGCAAGTCACTTCACTTCTCTGAGCTTCAGTGACCTCATCTGGAAAATGGGGATTAAGACTGTGAGCCCCACGTGGGACAACCTCATCACCTTGTATCCTTCCCAGCACTTAGAACAGTGCTTCGCACATAGTAAGCGCTTAATAAATGCTATTATTATTATTATTATTCTCTGAGCCTCAGTAACCTCATCTGTAAAATGGGGATTAAGACTGTGAGCCCCACGTGGGACAACCTGATCACCTTGTAAACTCCCCAGTGCTTAGAACGGTGCTTTGCACATTGTAAGTGCTTAATAAATGCTACCATTATTATGATTATTATTCTCTGAGCTTCAGTAACCTCATCTGTAAAATGGGGATTAAGACTGTGAGCCCCACGTGGGACAACCTGATCACCTTGTATCCTCCCCAGCATTTAGGACGGTGCTTGGCACATAGTAAGCACTTAACAAATGCTGTCATTGTTATTATTATTATAAATAAAATCTGGGGGATTAGGGACAGAAGCAGCGTGGCCTAGTGGACGGAGCGTTTAGAACAGTGCTCTGCACATAGTAAGCGTTTAATATATGCCAGTATTATTATTATTACGACCCTGGGAGTCAGAGGGGGTTCTCAACCCGGCTCCGCCCCTTGTCTGCTGTGTGACCTTGGGCAAGTCACTCACTTCTCTGTAAAATCGGTAGAATGGGGATGAAATCCTCCTCCCTCCGACTTAAATTGTGAGCTCTCTGTGGGGCAGGGACTTTGTCCCACCGGATCAATCAATTGTATTTAGTTGCACTGTACTAAGTGCTTTGGAGAGGTCAGTATAGCAGAGTTGTTGGTCATGTTCCCTGTCCATGGCCAGCTTACAGGCTAGAGGTGGAGACAGACTTTAATAGAAATAAATCAATTTATGGAAGTTCTCAGTGCCTCGGTCTTTTAAAAGTGTATTAGGTTATCCAGGAGCTCTCGTGTTGGCCTGAGGGGAAAGAGTCCGGCTGTGGGGATCAATCCATCATATTTATTTCAATCAATCATATCTATTGAGCGCTCACACTGTCAGAGCACTTTACTAACCACTTGGGAGAGTAATAATAATAATAGTGACATTTATTAAGCGCTTACTATGTGCAAAGCACTTTTCTAAGCACAGGGGAGGTTACAAGGTGATCAGGTTGTCCCATGGGGGGCTCACAGTCTTGATCCCCATTTTCCAGATGAGGGAACTGAGGCCCAGAGAAGTGAAGTGACTTACCCAGAGTCACCCAGCTGACAATTGGCGGAGCCGGGATTTGAACCCGTGACCCCTGACTCCAAAGCCCAGGCTGTTTCCACTGAGCCACGCTGAGTACAATACAACAGAGTTGGTAGATACATTCCCTGCCATTCCCTGCCCACAACGAGCTGACAGTTTAGAGGGGGAGACAGACATTAATAGAAATAAATCCATCACGGTTACGTACATTAGTCCCGAGGGCGGGTGAGGAAAGGATGAAATCCAAGTGCTAGGGTTGTTATCCGATTATTTCTTAGAACAGTGCTTGACACATAATAAGCACCTAACAGAAAACACACAAGAAAGTGCTTGCGATCTAGACTGTAAGGTCGCTGCAGGCAGGGAATGTGTTTCTTCTATTGTTCTATTGGATTCCCCAAGCGTTTAGTATGGTGCTTTGCTCACAGTAAAAGCTCGGTAAATAATAATAATAATAATAATGATGGTATTTGTTAAACGCTTCCTATGTGCAAAGCCCTGTTCTAAGCGCTGGGGAAGTTAGAACAGCATTTAGAACAGTCCTTGGCACTTAGTAAGTGCTTAACCATCATCATCATCATTTGGACACACAGGAGGGGCTCCTTGTGGACAGGGATTATATGTAGCAACTCTACTATACTGGACTCTCCTAAGCACTCAGTGCTCTCACAGAGTAAGCACTTGGTAAATAATAATAATAATAATAATAATGATGGTATTTGTTAAGCGCTTCCTATGTGCAAAGCCCTGTTCTAAGCGCTGGAGGGTTACAAGGTGATCAGGTTGTCCCACGGGGGGCTCACAGTCTTCATCCCCATTTTCCAGATGAGGGAACTGAGGCCCAGAGAAGTGCCCAAAGTCACCCAGCTGACAAGTGGCGGAGCCGGGATTTGAACCCACGACCTCTGGCTCCCAAGCCCGGGCTCTTTCCACTGAGCCACGCTGCTTCTAATCCCACCTCCACCATTTGTCTGCTGTGTGACCCTGGGTAAGTCACTTCACTTCTCAGTTCCCTCATCTGGAAAATGGGGATTAAAATGATGAAAACTAAGTGGGACAGGGACTGGATCCGATCTGATTAGCTTGTACCTGTCCCCGCGCTTAGTACGGTGCCTGGCATGTACTAAGCGCCTAACAAATACCACAAAAAAGAAAGGAGAACTTCCAGACTGGCAGGAAGTGGCATCCTCAACTCAACTCATTTTTTTCTTCACCGACTTTGTTCTTCGGTCGCCCCACCCTCCCCCAAACCGTAGTTGAAACTTGCCTTTTTCAGAAAGTTGTGTTCTCACCCTACGGTTCAGAAACCCCCTCCTACTCCTGAGCTCTTGCGGCTCTGAAAATATGAATATTTGTGGTATTTATCAATCAATCAATCAATCAATAGTATTTATTGAGCACTTACTGTGTGCAGAGCACTGTACTAAGCGCTTGGGAAGTACAAGTTGGCAACATATAGAGACAGTCCCTACCCAACAGTGGGCTCACAGTCTAGAAGACCGTGAGCGCATTTATTTATTAAATGTATTTATTAAATACGTACCCCAGCACTTAGTAATAATAATAATAATGATGGCATTTATTAAGCGCTTACTATGTGCAAAGCACTGTGCTAAGCGCTGGGGGGATACAAGGTGATCAGATTGTAGTACAGTGTCTGGCATGGCCCAGTGGAAAAAGCCCAGGCTTTGGAGTCGGAGGTCATGGGTTCAAATCCCGGCTCCGCCAATTGTCAGCTGGGTGACTTTGGCGGAGTCAGTTCACTTCTCTGGGCCTCAGTTACCTCATCTGTAAAATGGGGATGAAGACTGTGAGCCCCCCGGTGAGCCAACCTGATCACCTTGTAACCTCCCCAGCGCTTAGAACAGTGCTTTGCACGTAGTAAGAGCTTAATAAATCCCGTTATTATTATTATTATAACAAATGCCATTTTAAAAAATGCCTGTTTTCCCTGCTACTTAGGAACGTGAGCTTCATGTGGGACCTGATTACCTTGTATCTAACCCAGCGCTTAATACAGTGCTTGTGGCACATAGTAAGCACTTAACTATCATTATTATTATTATCTTAACAAATACTGTTATTATTATTATTATTATTATTCTTATTATTATTATGTTTCAGGCACTGTACTAAGCACCGGGGCAGATGCAAGTTAGTCAGGTCAGACGCCGTCCCTGTCCCACAAGGGGCTCCTAGTCTGAGGGAGAACGAGAACAGGGATTTCATCCCCATTTTACAGATGAAGAAACTCAGGAACACAGAGAAGTTAAGTGACTTGAGAAGCAGCGTGGCTCAGTGGAAAGGGCCCGGGCTTGGAAGTCAGAGGTCGTGGGTTCTAATCCCAGCTCCGCCACGTAGCAGCTGTGTGACTTTGGGCAAGTCACTTCACTTCTCCGGGCCTCAGTGACCTCATCTGGAAAATGGGGATGAAGTCTGTGAGTCCCACGTGGGACAAGCTGATCACTTTGTGTCTACTCCAGCATTTAGAACAGTCCTTGGCACTTAGTAAGTGCTTAACAAATACCATCATCATCATCATTTGGACACACAGGAGGGGCTCCTTGTGTACAGGGATTATATGTAGCAACTCTACTATACTGGACTCTCCTAAGCACTCAATACAGTGCTCTCACGGAGTAAGCACTCGGTAAATAATAATAATAATGATGGCATTTATTAAGTGCTTACTATGTGCGAAGCACTGTTCTAAGCGCTGGGGAGGTTACAAGGCAAAGTTCTTGGCACAAAGTGCTGTGTGACTTTGGGTAAGCCACTTCACTTCTCTGGGCCTCAGTTACCTCATCTGGAAAATGGGGGTGAAGACTGTGAGCCCCACGTGGGACAACCCGATCATCTTGTATCTACCCCAGCGCTTAGAACAGTGCTTTGCCCATAGTAAGCGCTTAACAAATACCATCATTATTATTATTATAATATAAGAATATATTATTATATATATTGTACCTCCCCAGCGCTTAGAACAGTGCTTTGCACATCGTAAGCGCTTAATAAATGCCATCATTATCAAGGAACATAATGATCTTTCTGAAGTTTCCTCTCTGGCTGGAGGTATCGAAAGGGGTGTATGTCTTCTTCCTCTAGTTATAAAACATGCGCGTTCTTGATTTTGAGTTCGACTATCTTTTCACGAGACCTGGACTGTGTCCAACTTGATTAGCTCTCACCTACACCAGCGCTTAGTACAGTGCCTGGAACATAGTAAGTGCTTAACGAATGCCATAAAAAAGAAGAGGGTGGGGTAGAGGTGAGGGAAAGAAAGCACAGAGCCTGGGAGGGGGAGTTTTATGGGCGGTTTTTGGGCTAATTCTTAGTTTCCTGGACAAACCTACTGTCACAGAGAGGCTCTGGCCTGCTCTCCCATGAGAATAATAATGATGGCATTTATTAAGCGCTTACTATGTGCAAAGCACTGTTCTAAGCGCTGGGGAGGTTACAAGGTGATCAGGTTGTTCCACGGAGGGCTCACAGTCTTAATCCCCATTTTCCAGATGAGGTCACTGAGGCCCAGAGAAGTGAAGTGCCTTGCCCAAAGTCACCCAGCTGACAATTGGCAGAGTCGGGATTTGAACCCGTGACCTCTGACTCCAAAGCCCGGGCTCTTTCCACTGAGCCATGAGGTGGTCCCACATGGGGCTCTCAGTCTTCACCCCCATTTTACAGATGAGAGAACTGAGGCAAAGAGAAGTTCAGCGACTTGCCCAAGGACACACAGCAGACATATGTGAGAAGCAGCGTGGCTCGGTGGAAAGAGCACGGGCTTTGGAGTCAGAGGTCATGGGTTCAAATCCCCGCTCCTCCACATGTCTGCTGTGTGACGTTGGGCAAGTCACTTAACTTCTCGGAGCCTCAGTTACCCCACCTGTAAAATGGGGAGGATGACTGTGAGCCCCCCGCGGTACAACCTGATCAACTTGTATCCCCCCCAGCGCTTAGAACAGTGCTTTGCACATAGTAAGCACTTAACAAATGCCATTATTATTATTATTATTGTTATTATGTGCACATGGCCTAGTGGATACAGCACAGGCTCGGGAGTCAGAAGGTCGTGGGTTCTAATCCCGGCTCCGCCACCTGTCTGCCGTGTGACTTTGGGTGAGTCACTTCACCTCTCTGGGCCTCAGTGACCTCATCTGGAAAATGGGGATGAAGACTGTGAGCCCCCCCCGTGGGACAACCTGATCACCTTGTGTCCTCCCCAGCGCTTAGAACAGTGCTTGGCACATAGTAAGCGCTTTAGTGGAAAGAGCCCGGGCCTGGGAGTTAGAGGTCGTGGGTTCTAATCCTGACACTGCCACTGGTCTGTTGTGTAACTTTGGGCAAGTCGCTTCACTTCTGGACTGTGAGCCCGCTGTTGGGTAGGGACCGTCTCTATATGTTGACAACTTGTACTTCCCAAGCGCTTAGTACAGTGCTCTGCACACAGTAAGCGCTCAATAAATACGATTGATTGATTGATTCTCTGGGCCTCAGTTACCTCACCTGCAAAATGGGGATTATGACTGGGAGTTCCACGTGGGACAAACTGATCACCTCGTATCCACCCCAGTGCTTAGAACAGTGCTTGGCACATAGTAAGCGCTCTGCACATAGTAAGCCCTCCATAAATACCACTGACTGATTGATCGGACTGAACTGTGTGCCCCGTGTGAGACGGGGATTAGGTCTCAATCTGATTACCTGGTATCTACCGCAGTGCCTGGCTCATGGTGAATCTGTGGTTGAGTGGAAAGAGCCCGGGCCTAGGAGGTTGTGGGTTCTAATTCTGGCTCTGCCACTGGTCTGTTGTGTAAGTTTGGGCAAAGTCACTTCACTTCTCAGTCTGTCAGGCCTCCCTGCCACCCGCCAACGGTTACCTAACCACACGGGCTTGCCCACACCAGATGTGAGAAGAGAATTTTTTTTTCCTCCCTCACATCCAGGCGTTTAAACCATCAGAGGCGGGCAATAAGCAGCCTGAGGCAGGGATCCTCAAGACAAGATCGGGCCCACTCTCCAGAGGGCCTCTGTACACAGCAAGTATAGATACCCCATCGATCACTGGTATTTAATGAGCACTTACTGTGGGCCGAGCACTTGGGAAAGCACGATACACGCAGAGAAATAAAACTTGCCCAATACTAACGCCAATTCTGCCGCCGCCTTAGCCAAACTGGCCTGACGGATCGGCTGAGGCGAGGAAAGGAGTCCCCCCATTCATTCATTCATTCAATCGTATTTATTGAGCGCTTACTGTGTGCAGAGCACTGTACTAAGCGCTTGGGAAGTACAATTTGGCGACAGAGACGGTCCCTACCCAACAGCAGGCTCACAGTCTAGAATGGGGAGACAGACAACAAAGCAAAACATATTAACAAAATAAAATAAATAGAATAGTAAATATGTACAAGTAAAATGAATAGAATAATAAATCTGTACAAATATATATATTGTACGGGGAGGGGAAGGAGGTAGGGCGGGGGGATGGGGAGGCGGAGAGGAAGGAGGGGGCTCAGTCTGGGAAGGCCTCCAATGTGAACTTGGCTTCTTTAAACTGCCCCGTAGACTGTTTTAATCAACTCGCTTGCTTTCCACTTGTCATCATCATCATCATCAATCATATTTATTGAGCGCTTGCTATGTGCAGAGCACTGTACTAAGCGCTTGGGAAGTACAAATTGGAAACATATAGAGAAAGTCCCTACCCAACAGTGGGCTCCCAGTCTAAAAGGGGGAGACAGAGAACAAAACCAAACATACTAACAAAATAAAATAAATAGAATAGATATGTACAAATAAAATAAATAAATAAATAGAGTAATAAATATGTACAAACATATATACTTCCTCTCCCCCTCCTCCCCCTCCCCACAGCACCTGTATATATGTTTGTACGGATTTATTACTCTATTTATTTTATTTGTACATATTTATTCTATTTATTTTGTTAATATGTCTTGTTTCGTTCTCTGTCTCCCCCTTCTAGACTGTGAGCCCGCTGTTGGGTAGGGACCGTCTCTATATGTTGCCAACTTATACTGCCCAAGCACTTAGTACAGTGCTCTGCACACAGTAAGCGCTCAATAAATACCATTGAATCAGTGAATGAATGAATTGAATGAGAAGGGAAAACCAGGACCTGAGTAGGAGATGGAGGCTCAAACCACGCCGTACTGGTTGTCAATGTCATTTCCCCAACACCAAAGTGCTTCTGGGATGGGAAACTAAAACAGTTCAGTCTCACAGCAGACAACTCTCTGGGCCAGTTGTTATTATTTTTTCCCATTGGTAATAATAGTAAGAGTAGTAGTAGTAATGATGGTATTTGTTAAGCGCTTACTATTCTATTCTAGCTTTAATTCTATTCTAGCTTTAATTCTATTTGTTCTGACGACTTGACACCTGTCCACATGTTTTGTTTTGTTGTCCGTCTCCCCCTTCTAGACTGTGAGCCCGTTGTTGGGTAGGGACCGTCTCTAGATGTTGCCAACTTGTACTTCCCAAGCGCTTAGTACAGTGCTCTGCGCACAGTAAGCGCTCAATAAATACAATGGAATGAATGAATGAATGAATACCAAGCCCTGTTCTAAGCACTTGGGTAGATACAAGCGCTTAGTACAGTGCTCTGCACACAGTAAGCACTCAATAAGTACGATGGAATGAATGAATACAATCAATCAATCAATCGTGTTTATTGAGCGCTTGCTGTGTGCAGAGCACTGTACTAAGCGCTTGGGAAGTACAAGTTGGCAACATATAGAGAGGGTCCCTACCCAACAGTGGGCTCACAGTCTAGAAGGTAATCAGGTTGTCCCACGTGGAACTCACAGTCACAATCCCCATTTTACAGATGAGGTGACTGAGGTCCAGAGAAGTGACTTGCCCAAAGTTACACAACAGACCAGTGGCAGAGCCAGGATTAGAACCCATGACCTTTGACTCCCAAGCCCAGGCTCGTTTCACTAAACCACGTGTTTACCATGAGACAGGCACTGTGGTGGATACCAGGTAATCAGATTGAGACCTAATCCCCGTCTCACATGGGGCTCACGGTTCAGTCTGATCAATCATTCATTAATTCATTCGATCGTATTTATTAAGCGCTTACTGTGTGCAGAGCACTGTACTAAGCGCTTGGGAAGTACAAGTTGGCAACATCTAGAGACGGTCCCTACCCAACAGCGGGCTCACAGTCTAGAAGGGGGAGACAGGCAACAAAACAAAACACATAAACCAAATAAAATAAATAGAATAAATATGTACAAGCAAAATAGAGTAATAAATACGTAGAAACATATATACATATATACAGGTGCTGTGGGGAGGGGAAGGAGGTAAGGCGGGGGGATGGGGAGGGGGTCAGTCAATGGTTCTAGACTGTGAGCCCACTGTTGGGTAGGGACCGTCTCTATACGTTGCCAATTTATACTTCCCAAGTGCTTAGTACAGTGCTCTGCACACAGTAAGCGCTCAATATATACGATTGAATGAATGAATGAATGGTATTTATGGAGGGCTTACCATGTGTAGAGTGCTGTACTAAGTGCTTGGGAACACACAATCGAACAGTATCAGCAGTCACATTCCCTGCCCATGACCAGTCTAGAGGGGGTGACAGATATTAGTATGAATAAATATATAACTTAAAGATATGTACATAAGCGGTGTGGGGTTGGGAGTGGAGCGGATATCAAATATCCAAAGGTCGCAGATCCAAGGGCATAAACGATGCAGAAGGGAGAACAGATGGGGGAAAAGAGAGACTAATTGGGGAAGGCCTCTTGGAGGAGGTGTCACTTCAATAGTGGTTTGAAGGTGGAGAGAGCGGTGGTCTGGCATATATAGGCGGGGAAGGAGATCCAATCAATCAATCAATCAATCGTATTTATTGAGCGCTTACTGTGTGCAGAGCACTGTACTAAGATCCAGACTAGGGGGAGGGCTTGGGAAAGGGGTCGGCGGAGAGATAGACGAGATTGGGTAATGGCGATTAAGCTTAGCACTAGAGGAGTGGAGTGTGTTGGCTGGGCGGCAGTAGGAGATGAGTAAGGTGAGGTAAGATCAATCAATCGATCATATTTATTGAGCACTTACTGTGTGCAGAGCATTGTACTAAGCGCTTGGGATGTACAAGTTGGCAACATAAGTGCTACGGGGCTGAGGGTAGGGAGAATAAAGGGTATAAATCCAAGCGTGAGGGTGAAAAAGGAGGAGTGGGAGAGAGGAAATGAGGGCCCAGTTGGAGAAGACCTCTTGGAGGAGATGCGCTTTTAAGGACCTGGGTTCTAATCCCGTTTTGTCACTTGTGTTCCTTGTGACCCTGGGCCAGTCACTTAACTTCTCTGGACCTCAGGTTACCTCATCTGTAAAAAATGGGGATTAATACTGTGAGTCCCGCGTGGGTCCAACCTGATTGGCTTGCATCTACCCCGGGGTTTGGTACAGTGCTTGGCACATAGTAAGCACTTAACAAATACCAGAAAAAAAAAAGGCGGCATGACCTAGTGGAAAGAGTGATGATTGAGTGCCTTAAAGCCAATGGAAAGGAGTCCAAAAAGGAGGGACAACGGGTATATTATTCCTTTAGAGATGGGGAAACTGAGGCACAAAGAAGTTAAGTGACTCACTCCAGGTCTCACAGCGGGTAAATGGCGGAGTCAGGGCTGACAGTGAGTCCCGTGCTCTTTTCACCAGGCCACGCGGCTCCTTCAGCTCCGCTGGGCGGGCCGGGGTGGGCTACTACAGCAAACGTTTGGCCACCTGCCAGTTGGCCTGTGGGGAGATCATCCCATCCACAGTCACTTGGCTTCTCTGAGCCTCAGTTCCCTCATCTGCAAAATGGGGATTCGACACCTGCGCTCCCTCCTACTTAGACTGCTACTTAAAATCCTACTTGAGAAGCGGCGTGGCTCAGTGGAAAGAGCCCGGGCTTGGGAGTCAGGGTCGTGGGTTCGAATCCCGCCTCCGCCGCTTGTCAGCTGGGTGACTTTGGGCAAGTCACTTCTCTGGGCCTCAGTGACCTCATCTGTCAAATGGGGATGAAGACTGTGAGCCTCACGTGGGACAACCTGATCACCTTGCATCCTCCGCAGCGCTTAGAACAGTGCTTGTCCCATAGTAAGCGCTTAACAAATACCACCATTACTATTAAACCCTGCTCCACCCCTTGTCTGCTGTGTGGCCTTGGGTAAACCACCTAACTTCTCTTCGCCTCAATTACCTCATCTGTAAAATGGGGATTAAGACTACGAACCCCACGTGGGACAGGGACTGGGTCCGACCTGATTATCTTGTATCTACCCCAGCGCTTAGTACAGTGCCCGACATCTCGTCAGGACATAACAAATACTGTAAAAAAAGAGAGACGGAGCAGAGAGGTAGGAGGAGAGCCAAGAAGGGACGGCATCAGTGAAGCCGAGGTCGGTTAACGTTTCCGGGAGACGGGGGGAGGTCGACAGTGTAGAAGACACCCGAAAGGTCGAAGAGGACAAGGACGGAGTAAAGGCCGTTAGATTTGACAAGGAAGAAGTCAACCTCAAATTAATAATTGCCGGTCTGCAGAGGACTGGGTTTGGCTGAGAACTGTCTAGTTTTTATGGTCAAACTGCTGCTAGTTTTTACCACTACATTTCTACTTTCGTTTACACTCACCTCCCCACTCTCCCCGCCCCCCATCCTGTTCTGCTTCCCACTGAACAGTTAAATTTATGGTATTTGTTAAGTACTTACTAGGTGGCAAGCACTGTACTAAGAGCTGGGGTAGATATAAGATCATCAGGTTCCGCATGGGGCTCACAAGTCTAAGGAGGAGGGAGAACAAGTATCAAATCCCTGTTTTACAGATGAGGAAACTGAGGCACAGAGAAGCAAAGTGACTCGCCCAAGGTCACAGAGCCGGCAAGTGGCAGAGCAGGATTAGAATCCAGACCCTTCAAGGCCTCCCTTCAAGGCCCTATTGAGAGCTCACCTCCTCCAGGAGGCCTTCCCAGACTGAGCCCCTTCCTTCCTCTCCCCCTCGTCCCCCTCTCCTTCCCCCCATCTTACCTCCTTCCCTTCCCCACAGCACCTGTATGTATGTATATATGTTTGTACATATTTATTACTCTATTTATTTATTTATTTATGTTACTTGTCCATATCTATTCTATTTATTTTATTTTGTTAGTATGTTTGGTTTTGTTCTCTGTCTTCCCCTTTTAGACTGTGAGCCCACTGTTGGGTAGGGACTGTCTCTATATGTTGCCAATTTGTCCTTCCCAAGCGCTTAGTACAGTGCTCTGCACATAGTAAGCGCTCAATAAATATGATTGATGATGATGATGACCCTCTGATTACTATGTTCTTGCTCTTCGTTTTCTCCACTGTTTCTCCACAGACAAAGCCAACCTGGCCCTGAGAACAAGAGACTTAATTTCTAACCTGGCAGGCAAGAAGAAGTAGGTTATTAGCAAAGTTAAGAGGAGTATGGCCTAGTGGATAGAGTCAGAAGGTCCTGGGTTCTAATCCCAACTCTGCCACATGTCCAATGTGTGACCGTGGGCCAGTCACTTCACTTCTCTGGGCCTCAGTTACCTCATCTATAAAATGGGGATTAAGACAGTGAGCCCCTGTGTGAGACAGAGACTGTGTCCAATTCAATTTACTTGTATCCATCCCGGCGCTCAGTATGGTCCCTGGCACGTAGTACGTGCTGAACAAATACTATTATTATTATTATTAATAAAATTGTTGGAGAATGTAGCTGTCTGCCCTAGCATGGGACCATTATTTTTAAAATAATAATAATGGTATTTATTCATAATAATTTTATTAATTTATTATTGTGAGAAGCAGCGTGGCTCGGTGGAAAGGGCCCAGGCCTTGGAGCCAGAGGTCGTGGGATCAAATCCCGGCTTGCCCCGCCAATTGTCAGCTGTGTGACTTCGGGCAAGTCACTTCACTTCTCTGGGCCTCAGTTACCTCATCTGTAAAATGGGGATTAAGACTGTGAGCTCCCCGTGGGATAACCTGATCACCTTGTAACCTCCCCAGTGCTTAGAACAGTGCTTTTCACATTGTAAGTGCTTAACTTAACTATAACATAGTAAGCGCTTAACTATTACCCTATTTATTATTACTCTATTTATTATTACTCTATTTATTATTACTCTATTTATTTTACTTGTACATATCTTCATCATCATCATCAATCGTATTTATTGAGCGCTTACTATGTGCAGAGCACTGTACTAAGCGCTTGGGAAGTACAAATTGGCAACACATAGAGACAGTCCCTACCCAACAGTGGGCTCACAGTCTAAAAGGGGGAGACAGAGAACAAAACCAAACATACCAACAAAATAAAATAAATAGGATAGATATGTACAAGTAAAATAAATAAATAAATAGAGTAATAAATATATACAACCATATATACATATATACAGGTGCTGTGGGGAAGGGAAGGAGGTAAGATGGGGGGTTGGAGGGGGGGACAAGGGGGAGAGGAAGGAAAGGGCTCAGTCTGGGAAGGCCTCCTGGAGGAGGTGAGCTCTCAGTAGGGTCTTATTCTCTGGGCCTCAGTTACCTCATCTGTCAAACGGGGGCTAGGACTGTGAGCCCGCCATGGGACAACCTGATCAGCTTGTAACCTTCCCAGTGCTTAGAACAGTGCTTTGTACATAGTAAGCATTTAACAAATGCCATAATTATTATCATTATTATTATTATTCTCTGGGCCTCAGTTACCTCATCTGTAAAATGGGGGTGAAGACTGTGAGCCCCCCCATGGGACAACCTGATCACCTTGTAACCTCCTCAGTGCTTAGAACAGTGCTTTGCACATAGTAAGTGCTTAATAAATGCCATTATTATTATTATTCTCTGTGCCTCAGTTACCTCATCTGTCAAATGGGGGCTAAGACTGTGAGCCCCCCATGGGACAACCTGATCAGCTTGTAACCTTCCCAGCGCTTAGAACAGTGCTTTGCACATAGTAAGCGCTTAATAATTGCCATTCTTGTTATTATTATTATTCAATACATGTGCTCCCTATTACTTAATCTGTGACCCCCCCACCTCCCATGAGGGACCTAAAGATCTTGAATTTGCCCCAGTGCTTAGTACAGTGCTGGGCACATAGTAAGTGCTTAAATAAAACCACTAATTATGGTAGATACAAGAAAATGAGTTTGGACACCGTCCAATTCCACATAGGGCTCACAGTCTTATGTAAGAGGAAGTACACTGTACTATATTATAGATCAATATATCAGTGCAACATATATTAATGAACTATAATTATATATAATGATCATCTATTGATTTTCTAGACTGTGAGCCCACTGTTTTATTTTACTTGTACATATCTATTCTATTTGTTTTATTTTGTTAATATGTTTTGTTTTGTTGTCTGTCTCCCCCTTCTAGACTGTGAGCCCGCTGTTGGGTAGGGACCGGCTCTAGATGTTGCCAACTTGTACTTCCCAAGCTCTTAGTACAGTGCTCTGCACACAGTAAGCGCTCAATAAATACAATTGATTGATTGATTGATTGATTGTTGCGTAGGGACCGTCTCTATATGTTGCCAACTTGTACTTCCCAAGCACTTAGTACAGTGCTCTGCACACAGTAAGTGCTAAATAAATATGATTGAATGAATGAATGAATGTAGGCAGGTGTCAAAATCATTAGAATAAGTAGAATTATAGCTTATATTCATTCATTCATTCAATAGTATTTATTGAGTGCTTACTGTGTGCAGAGCACTGTACTAAGCGCTTGGGAAGTACAAGTCAGCAACAGATAGAGACGGTCCCTACCCAACAACAGGCTCACAGTCTAGAAGGGAGAGACGGACAACAAAACAAAACATGTAGACAGGTGTCTAAATCGTTAGAATAAATAGAATTATAGCTCATATTCATTCATTCAATCGTATTTATTGAGCGCTTACTGTGTGCAGAGCACTGTACTAAGTGCCTGGAAAGTACAAGTCGGCAACAGATAGAGACAGTCCCTATCCAACAAAAGGCTCACAGTCTAGAAGGGGGAGACAGACAACAAAACAAAACATGTAGACAGGTGTCAAAATCGTTAGAATAAATAGAATTATAGCTCATATTCATTCATTCATTCAATAGTATTTATTGAGTGCTTACTGTGTGCAGAGCACTGTACTAAGCGCTTAGGAAGTCCAAGTTGGCAACATATAGAGACAGTCCCTACCCAACAACAGGCTCACAGTCTAGAAGGGGGAGACAGACAACAAAACAAAACCTGTAGACAGGTATCTAAATCGTTAGAATAAATAGAATTATAGCTCATATTCATTCATTCATTCATTATTATTCATTGAGCGCTTACTGTGTGCAGAGTACTGTACTAAGCGCTTGGAAAGTATAAGTTGGCAACATCTAGAGACGGTCCCTACCCAACAACGGGCTCAAAGTCTAGAGGGGGAAGACGGACAACAAAACAAAACATGTGGACAGGTGTCAAGTCATCAGAACAAATAGAATTAAAGCTAAATGCACATCGTTAACAAAATAAATAGAATAGTAAATATGGACAAGTAAAATAGAGTGATAAATCTGTACAAATCTATATACAAGTGCTGTGGGGAGGGGAAGGAGATAAGGCAGGGGGGATGGGGAGGCGGAGAGGAAAAGTCATATTCATTCATTCATTCATTCAATCGTATTTATTAAGCGCTTACTGTGTGCAGAGCACTGTACTAAGCGCTTGGGAAGTCCGAGTTGGCAACATATAGAGACAACAGCGGGTTCACAGTCTAGAATAATAATAATAATAATGTCGGTATCTGTTAAGCGCTTACTATGTGCAAAGCACTGTTCTAAGCACTGGGGGGATACAAGGTGATCAGATTGTCCTACGTGGGGCTCACAGTCTTAATCCTCATTTTCCAGATGAGGGAACTGAGGCCCAGAGAATAATAATAATAATAACATTTATTAAGCACTTATGTGCAAAGCACCGTTCTAAGCGCTGGGGAGGTTACAAGGTGATCAGGTTGTCCCACGTGGGGCTCACAGTCTTAATCCCCATTTTACAGATGAGGTTACTGAGGCTCAGAGAATAATAGTAATAATATTTTCCACTGAGCCACAGACAACAAAACAAAACATAGTAACAAAATAAAATAAAGAGAATAAATATGTACACGTAAAATAAATAGAGTAATAAATACGAACAAACATATATACATAGATATGGTGGGATGGGCTTGCTAATATATGCACAGTCTGTTTATTGGGGTATCACAGGTCGGGGCTGGGGCTGCGGAGGGGATGTTTTTGGGCAGTTGGGGATTCCAGGCTACGAGATGCTGGGGTTCCCATAACCTCCACCAAGCTCTACCGCAAGATTGATCACAGTGACGCTCAGTAAGTACGGTTGACTAACTACCACGTGTTGACTACTTACCTAGAAAGAGCTAAATGCCTCGTCTGGGTTCATGAATCTGAGAGGAAACTGTGGGTTTTATTAAATAAAAAGACCTCACTCCGTCTGGTGGCCACTACAGCCCCTCTAGCGAGAACAGTCATTGACTCTTGAGATGGCTCTCATTATTATTATTTATTCCACTTGTCCATATCTATTCTATTTATTTTATGTTGTTAGTATGTTTGGTTTTGTTCTCTGTGTCCCCCTTTTAGACTGTGAGCCCACTGTTGGGTAGGGACCGTCTCTATATGCTGCCAACTTGTCCTTCCCAAGCGCTTAGTACAGTGCTCTGCACACAGTAAGTGCTCAATAAATACGATTGATGATGATGAAGATTTGGGATTTTTGGAAGTGCTTACTACGTGTCAAGCACTGTAATTATAATAGTATTAATAATTATATAATAATTATATTATATTAGCAGCATGGCTCAGTGGAAAGAGCCCGGGCTTTGGAGTCGGAGGTCATGGGTTCGAATGCCGGCTCCGCCAACTCTCAGCTGTGTGACTTTAGGCACGCCACTTCACTTCTCTGTGCCTCGGTGACCTCATCTGTAAAATGGGAGTTGAGACTGTGAGCCTCCCGTGGGACAACGTGATCACCTTGTAACCTCCCCAGCGCTTAGAACAGTGCTTTGCACATAGTAAGTGCTTAATAAATGCCATTATTATTATTGTTATTCTCTGTGCCTCAGTTACCTCATCTGTAAAATGGGGATTAAAACTGTGAGCCCCCCCCGAGGGACAACCTGATCACCTTGTAACCTCCCCAGCGCTTAGAACAGTGCTGGGCACATAGTCAGTGCCTAATGAATTATATATATATATATATATATCATTATATACATATATATTATTATATGTATGGATTATATATATAATTATATATATATAATTTGTTAGGCATTGACTATGTGTCAAGCACTGTTCTAAGCACTGGGGTAGATACAAGTTAATCAGATTGATGATGATGATGATGGCATTTATTAAGCGCTTACTATGTGCAATGCACTGTTCTAAGCACTGGGGAGGTTACAAGGAGATCAGGTTGTCCCACGGAGGTCTCACAGTCTTCATCCCCATTTTACAGATGAGGGAACTGAGGCCCAGAGAAGTGCCCAAAGTCACCCAGATGACAAGTGGCGGGGCCGGGATTTGAACCCACGACCTCTGGCTCCAAAGCCCGGGCTCTTTCCACTGAGCCACGCTGCTTCAATTGGACACAGTCCCTGTCCCACAGGGGGGCTCACGGTCTCAAGCCCCATTTTACAGATGAGGTAACTGAGGCCCAGAGAAGTAAATGACTTGCCCAAGGTCACCCAGCTGAGGCGGGGCAGAGGTAGGATTAGAACCCACATCTTCTGACTCTCAAGCCCGGGCTCTCGGCACCAGGCCGCTTTTAAGCGCTGGGGTAGACGCGGGGTAATGAGATCAGACACGGTCCCTCTGCCACACGGGGTTTACAGTCTTAGTGGGAAGGAGAACAGGAAATGAATCACCATTTTACAGATGAGACAACCGAAGCCCTGAGGAGAGACCTTTTTTCGTTGAAATTAAGATGCGCCTCCACAGCCGCCCTCCCCTCCCAACGCGGCCTTCCCCTGAACTCATATCTGTCACTCTGCCCAGATTATTCATTCACTCAGTCGTATTTATTGAGCGCTTACTGTGTGCAGAGCACTGGACTAAGCGCTTGGGAAGTACAAGTTGGCAACATCTAAAGACGGCCCCTACCCAACACCAGGCTCACAGTCTAGAAGGGGGAGACGGACAACAAGACAAAACATATTAACAGATTATCTTCCCACCCACCATGCACTCAGACCTCCCCTTCCTGCTCAATAATAACGATAATAATAATAATAATAATGGCATTTATTTGCATTATTCATTCATTCAATTGTATTTATAATGATAATAATAATGGCATTTATTAAGCACTTACTATGTGCAAAGCACTGTCCTAAGCACTGGGGAGGTTACAAGGTGATCAGGTTGTCCCACGGGGGGCTCACAGTCTTCACCCCCATTTTACAGATGAGTTCACTGAGTCCCAGAGAAGTCAAGTGACTTGCCCAAAGTCACCCAGCTGACAATTGGCGGAGCCGAGATTTGAACCCACGACCTCTGACTCCAAAACCCGGGCTCTTTCCATTGAGGCACGCTGTGCTCAATAAATACCACTGATGGATTGATTATTTTATATTAACATCTGCCTCCCCCTCTAGACTGTAAGCTCACTGTGGGTGGGGAATGCGTCAACCAACTCTGAGGTATTATACTTCTCCAAGCAGCGTGGCTCAGTGGAAAGAGCACGGGCTTTGGAGTCAGGGGTCATGGGTTCGAATCCCAGCTCTGCCAATTGTCAGCTGTGTGACTTTGGGCGAGTCACTTAGCTTCTCTGTGCCTCAGTTCCCTCATCTGTAAAATGGGGAGTAAGACTGTGAGCCCCCAATGGGACAACCTGATCTCCTTGTAACCTCACCAGCGCTTAGAACAGTGCTTTGCACATAGTAAGCACTTAATACATGCCATCACCATCATCATCATCCTCATCAAGTGCTTTGGACAGTGCTCTGCACACAGCAAGCACTTAATAAATATCACTGATGAACTGATTCCGAATAATAATAACTATTATTATAATTATGGTACTTGTTAAGTGCTTACTATGTGCCAAGCACTGTTCTAAGTACTGGGGTAGCTACAAATTAATCACGTTGGACACAGTTCCTTTCCCACATGGGGCTCACACTCTTAATCCTCATTTTCCAGGTGAGGTAACTGAGGCCCAGAGAAGTGAAGTGAGTTGCCCAAGGTCACACAGCAGACATGTGAGAAGCAGAGTGGCTCAGTGGAAAGAGCCCAGGCTTTGGAGTCGGAGGTCATGGGTTCAAACCCCAGCTCTGCCAATTGTCAGCTGTGTGACTTTGGGCAAGTCACTTAACTTCTCTGTGCCTCAGTTACCTCATCTGCAAAATGGGGATTAAAACTGTGAGCCCCCCCACGTGGGACAACCTGTTCACCTTGTAACCTCCCCAGCACTTAGAACAGTGCTTAGCACATAGTAAGTGCTTGATAAATACCATCATTATTACTTTTAGACTGTGAGCCCACTATTGGGTAGGGACTGTCTCCATATGTTGCCAACTTGTACTTCCCAAGCGCTTAGTACAGTGCTCTGCACACAGTAAGCGCTCAATAAATACGATTGATGATGATGATGCGAGCCCACTGTTGGGTCGGGACCGTCTCTATATGTTGCCAACTTGGACTTCCCAAGCGCTTAGTACAGTGCTCTGCACACAGTAAGCGCTCAATAAATACGATTGAAGGAATGAACACAAGGCAGAGACGGGATTAGAACCCAGGCCCATCTGACTCTCAGGCCTGGGCTCTAAGCATCGAGCCATGCTGCTTCTGAGCCTCTGCCCAAGGTGGACTGGATGCCCGGAATGACCTTTGGCTCCCAAACGCTACTTCCCTTCCTTCCCCGCTTTAAATCACAGCTCTGGCCACTTCCTCCGGGAAGCCTTCCCTCATTAATCCCGCCGGCCCAATCGGCGACCCACATCTCCGCTCCTCCTCCCCATCTGCCCTACCTCCTTCCCCTCCCCACAGCCCTTGTATATGCTTGTACCCATTCATTCCTCTATTTTACTTGTACATATTTATTATTCTATTTATTTTGTTAATGATTTTCCCACCTGTCCCCATGTTTTGTTTTGTTGTCCGTCTCCCCCTCCTAGACCGTGAGCCTGTTGTCAGGTAGGGACCGTCTCCAGATGTTGCCGACTTGGACTTTCCAAGCGTTTAGTCCGCTGCTCTGCACACAGTAAGAGCTCAATAAATACGATTGAATGAATGAGTCTCCGTAAGCGCTCAATAAATATGATTGAATGAATGAATCTCCGTAAGCGCTCAATAAATACAATTGAATGAATGAATCTCCCTCTCAATTTATTCCCCGACCTTACCAATCCCGTAAATTATCTAAATGTGTGCGTGTCCTCTCACTCGGCCTTCGTAATGCTGTGCCTTCTTGTTCTACCTATTTTCATTCATTCATTCATTCGTATTTAATTAATTAATTCATTCATTCCATTGTATTTATTGAGCGCTTACTGCGTGCAATCAATCAATCAATCGTATTTATTGAGCGCTTACTGTGTGCAGAGCACTGTACTAAGCGCTTGGCAACATATAGAGACAGTCCCTACCCAACAGTGGGCTCACAGCACTGTACGACTACTACTACTAATAATAATGGCATTTATTAAGCGCTTACTATGTGCAAGCACTGTTCTAAGCGCTGGGGAGGTTACAAGGTGATCAGGTTGTCCCACGGGGGGCTCACAGTCTTAATCCCCATTTTACAGATGAGGTCACTGAGGCCCAGAGAAGTGAAGTGACTTGCCCCAAATCACCCAGCTGAGAAGCGGCGGAGCCGGGATTTGAACCCATGACCTCCGACTCCAAAGCCCGGGCTCTTTCCACCGAGCCACGCTGCTTCTCAGCGAGTACAACACAACATGTAGACACACTGTTTGAATGTGGCCTGACCACCACAGAGGAACTAGGATAAGAAAAGAAAAAAATCTCTCGTTGTTTGCAGATTATCACCCCGGTTAAGAGATGAGATAGAAACAGGGCGGCTGAATCTGTGCGCGTTAAAAACCAAAGACGAAAAAGCAGAAACGAGGATTTTACACAGAAATCCCCATTTCCACTCCCTGCGGAAGGCTTCGGGGAATGGGGTACAGTGCTCTGCACACAGTAAGCGCTCAATAAATAGGATTGAATGAATGAATGAATGAATAGAGCAGCGAAGTGACTCACTGGACGTCACACAACAGGCAAGCGGCGGAGCCGGGATTAGAACCCAGGGCCTCTGATTCCCAGGCCCGGCTCTTTCCACTAGGCCACACTGCTTCCCTACTCTATTACTCTATTTATTTATTTATTTATTTATTTATTTATTTATTTATTTATTTATTTTACGTGTACATATCTATTCTATTTATTTTATTTTGTTAGTATGTTTTGCTCTGTTCTCTGTCTCCCCCTTTTAGACTGCGAGCCCACTGTTGGGTAGGGACTGTCTCTATATGTTGCCGACTTGTACTTCCCAAGCGCTTAGTACAGTGCTCTGCACACAGTAAGCGCTCAATAAATACGATTGATTGATTGGTTGATTCCCCTGTTATAATAATAATAAATAATAATAATAATAATGGCATTTGTTAAGTGGCTACTATGTGCCAAGCACTGCTCTAAGCTCTGGGGGAATACAAGGTGATCAGGTTGTCCCACGTGGGGCTCACAGTCTTAATCCCCGTTTTCCAGATGAGGGAACTGAGGCCCGGAGAAGCGAAGTGACTTGTCCAAAGTCACACAGCTGACAAGTGGCGGAGCCGGGATTAGAACCCATGACCTCCGACCTCGCTCTTTCCACTGAGCCCCACTGCTTCTATGCTTATAATAATAATAATAATGATGATGGTATTTGTTAAGCACTTACTATGTGCAAAGCACTGTGCTAAGCGCTGCTTATAATGACACTGAAGAACCCGGGAGCACAAACTGGAGCAGGCTAAGTGAAGGGGGCAATTTCTTTTTGCCTGAAACCAGCAAGGCGTTTCCCCCAGCCTCTCTCAAACATCTGCTTGTCATCTTCTGCTCTGTCACTTTCCTGCTGTGTGAACCTTGGGTAAGTCACTTTGCTTCTCTGTGCCTCGGTTTCTTCATCTGCAAAATGGGACCTGCGAGCCCGGTGTTGGGTAGGGACCGTCTCTAGATGTTGCCGACTTGCGCTTCCCAAGCGCTTAGTCCAGTGCTCTGCACGCAGTAAGCGCTCAGTAAATACGATTGAATGAATGAATGAATTCCTCTTACTTCCCAAGCGCCTAGTCCAGTGCTCTGCACACAGTAAGCGCTCAGTAAATACAATTGAATGAATGAATGAATTCCTCTTACTTCCCAAGCGCCTAATCCTGTGCTCTGCACGCAGTAAGCGCTCAGTAAATACGATTGAATGAATGAATGAATTCCTCTTACTTCCCAAGCGCCTAGTCCAGTGCTCTGCACACGGTAAGCGCTCAATAAATACGATGGAATGAATGAATGAATTCCTCTTCTCCTTCCTACTTGGACTTGGCACCCCATGAGGGACCTGATGATCTTATATTTACCCCAGTGGTTAGTACAGTGCTCGGCATGTAGTAAGCGCTTAACAAATGCCACAAGCACTATTATTACAGTCTTGGCATGTAGTAAGCGCTTAACAAATATCACAATCGTTATTATTCACCGTGCCTCCATTTCCTCATCTGCAAAACAGAGCTGGGAGTCAGAAGGACCCTAGGCTCTAATTCTGGCTCTGCCACTTATCTGCTGTGTGACCCTGGACAAGTCACTTCACTTCTCTGGACCTCTGTTACCTCATCTGTAAAATGGGGATTGAGACTGCGAGCCCCATCTGGGACAGGGACCGTGTCCCACCTGATTAACTTGCATCTACCCCAGTGCACACAGTAATGGCTCAGTGGAAAGAGCCCGGGCTTTGGAGTCGGAGATCATGGGTTCAAATCCCGGCTCCGCCGCTTGTCAGCTGGGTGACTTTGGGCAGGTCACTTCACTTCTCTGGGCCTCAGTTACCTCATCTGTAAAATGGGGATGAAGACTGTGAGCCCCCCGTGGGACAACCTGATCACCTTGTAACCTCCCCAGCGCTTAGAATGGTGCTTTGCACATAGTAAGCGCTTAACAAATACCATCATCATTATTATTATTATTAATAAGCGTTTAACAAGTAGTCATTCATTCATTTATTCATTCGATCACATTTATTGAGCGTTATGGTGTACAAAGCGCTTGGGAGAGTACACTATAATAACGAAAGACGCATTCCTGCCCACAACGAGCTCACAGTCTAAAGGGGGAGTACCATTATCATTATCATCATCTTCATTCATTTATTCATTGTCGTATTTATTGAGCGCTTACTGTGTGCAGAGCACTGTCCTAAGCGCTTGGGATGTCCAAGTCAGCAACATATAGAGATGGTCCCTACCCAACAGAGGGCTCACAGTCTAGAAGGGGGAGACAGACGACAAAACAAAACATATTAACAAAATAAAATAAATAGAATAAATATGTACAAATAAAATAAATAGAGTAATAAATCCGTACAAACATATATACATATATACAGGTGCTGTGGGGAGGGGAAGGAGGTAAGGCGGGGGGATGGGGAGGGGAAGGAGGGTATTATTAGCGTGGCTCAGTGGAAAGAGCACAGGCTTTGGAGTCAGAGGTCATGGGTTCAAATCCCGGCTCCGCCAATTGTCAGCTGTGTGACTTTGGGCGAGCCACTTAACTTCTCTGTGCCTCAGCTACCTCATCTGTAAAATGGGGATGAAGACTGTGAGCCCCCTGAGGGCCAACCTGATCACCTTGTAACCTCCCCAGCGCTTAGAACAGTCCTTTGCACATAGTAAGCGCTTAATAAGTGCCATCATTATTATTATTGTTGTTATTCCCAATAATAAAATGAGAATAAAGTATCTGTTCTCCCTCTTGGGCAAACTGTGAGGCCCAGGAGGGACAGCGGTTGTATCTGACCTGATTATCTCCTATCTGTCCCAGCTCTTGTCACTTTGTGAGATTAGTGCTTGACACATAGTCAGCCCTTAACAAATACCACAATTATTCATTAATTAATTCATTCAATAGTATTTAGCAAGTGCATAAGAATAATCTTATGAATAATAACAATCCTCACCATCCTAATAATTATTATTAATATGATGGTCATCATCATGAGGATTACAGCCTTTTTGGGAAGAGCCCGGGCTTGGGAGTCAGAGGTCGTGGGTTCCAATCCCGGCTCTGCCACTTGTCTGCTGTGTGACCCTGGGCGAGTCACTTCACTTCTCTGGGCCTCAGTTCCCTTATCTGAAAAATGCGGATTGAGAGTGCGATCCTCATGTGGGACAGGGACTGTGTCCAACCCGATGACTGTGTATCTCCCGCCAGTGCTTAGAACAGTGCTTGGCACATAGTAAGCGCTTAACAAATACCATCATTATTATTATTATTTCTGTCCCCTTCTCAGTTCATTCATTCGTTCATTCAATCATATTGATTGAGCGCTTACTGTGTGCACAGCACTGCACTAAGCGCTTGGGAAGTAGAGAAGCAGCGTGGCTCAGTGGAAAGAGCCCGGGCTTTGGAGTCAGAGGTCATGGGTTCAAATCCTGGTTCCGCCAATTGTCAGCTGTGTGACTTTGGGCAAGTCACTTGACTTCTCTGTGCCTCAGTTACCTCACCTGTAAAATGGGGATTAAGACTGTGAGCACCCCCGTGGGACAACTTGATCACCTCGTAGCCTCCCCAGCGCTTAGGACAGTGCTTTGCACAGAGTAAGCACTTAATAAATGCCATTATTATTATTATTATTATTACAAGAGAAGTAGCGTGGCTCAGTGGTAAAGAGCCTGGGCTTTGGAGTCAGAGGTCATGGGTTCAAATCCCGGCTCCGCCACTTGTCAGCTGTGTGACTTTGGACAAGTCACTTCACTTCTCTGTGCCTCAGTCCCCTCATCTATAAAATGGGAATGAAGACTGTGAGCCCCATGTGGGACAACCTGATCACCTTGTATCTCCCTCAGCGCTGAGCACATAGTAAGCGGTTAATAAATGCCAACCTGATCACCTTGTATCTCCCCCAGCGCTTAGAACAGTGCTTTGTATGTAGTAAGCACTTAATAAATGCCATCATCATTAACAGTACTTGGCACATAGTAAGCGCTTAATAAATGCCATCATCATTAACAGTGCTTGGCACATAGTAAGCGCTTAATAAATGCCATCATTATTAACAGTGCTTGGCACATAGTAAGCGCTTAGTAAATGCCAACATTATTAACAGTGCTTGGCACATAGTAAGCGCTTAATAAATGCCATTATTATTAACAGTGCTTGGCACATAGTAGCGCTTAATAAATGCCATCATTATTAACAGTGCTTGGCACATAGTAAGCGCTTAACAAATGCCATCATTATTAACAGTGCTTGGCACTTAATAAGCGCTTAACAAATGCAATCATTATTAACAGTGCTTGGCACATAGTAAGCGCTTAATAAATGCCATCATTATTAACAGTGCTTGGCACATAGTAAGCGCTTAATAAATGCCATCATTATTAACAGTGCTTGGCACATAGTAAGCGCTTAATAAATGCCATCATCATTAACAGTGCTTGGCAAATAGTAAGCGCTTAATAAATGCCATCATTATTAACAGTGCTTGGCACATAGTAAGCGCTTAATAAATGCCATCATTAATAACAGTGCTTGGCACATAGTAAGCACTTAATAAATGCCATCATTATTAACAATGCTTGGCACATAGTAAGTGCTTAATAAATGCCATCATTATTAACAGTGCTTGGCACATAGTAAGCGCTTAATAAACGCCATCATTATTAGCAGTGCTTGGCACATAGGAAGCGCTTAATAAACGCCATCATTATTAACAGTGCTTTGCACATAGTAAGCGCTTAATAAACGCCATCATTATTAGCAGTGCTTGGCACATAGGAAGCGCTTAATAAACGCCATCATTATTAACAGTGCTTGGCACATAGTAAGCGCTTAATAAATGCCATCATTATTAACAGTGCTTGGCACATAGTAAGCGCTTAATAAATTCCATCATTATTAGCAGTGCTTGGCTCATAGTAAGCGCTTAATAAATGCCATCATTCTTACCAGTGCTTGGCACATAGTAAGCGCTTAATAAATGCCGTCATTATTAACAGTGCTTGGCACATAGTAAGCGCTTAATAAATGCCGTCATTATTAGCAGTGCTTGGCCCATAGTAAGCGCTTAATAAATGCCATCATTATTAACAGTGCTTGGCACATAGTAAGTGCTTAACAAATACCATCATTATTATTATTATTTCCGTCCCCTTCTCAGTTCATTCATTCATGCCTTCAAAGGTATTGAGTGAGCGCTCGCTGCGCGCAGAGCACTGCACTAAGCGCTTGGGGAGGACAAGTCGGCCTCAAGCTCCAAACTGCTCCTGGCTGCACATCTCACGCTGCCAGATTCGAACAAGCTCTCTACTTCCTGCCCTGTGGGGAACAAATAACCGACTGGAGGAGAAGCCCAGACGAAGAGGAGGAGGCAGAGCGGCCGGCCCGGTGGGGTAAGTACATCTCTTTCCCACTTCCAGCCAGGCTCCAGCTTGGGAATTTCCTTCGGCTCCCCCGGACCCGAACTCAGCTCCAGGCAGGGCCAGCTCCAGGGGGTTTGAAGTCAGTCGAGGCTGAGCACTTTTGGACTCCCTTGGGATCCTCAGAGGCGGAGCACTGACAGCGAGGCTCAGAGGAGAAGCGTGGCGCGGATTTCTGTGGATTTCTGTGGGCCTGGAGATCCGGGAAGGGCCTGACTGGGGGAAGACCCTCTGGGAAGGGAACGATAGGGACGCGAAGGAGAAGAAGAGGAGGGAAGAGGAGGTGTGGGAAGGGGTCCCAGGGTGAGGGAGAGACGCGTGGGACAACTGAAGGCGGGAGAAGCGGCGCAACTGGGGCTGGATAAATGGCAGAGCCACGGGCCGCTGGAAGTGAAGTAGTTAGAGGGCAAGAAAGGTTCCCTGGGGAGACTTTCCTGCCAGGAAAAACACCACCCATCTGACTGGAAAGGAAATCGACCATTCCGATCTCCAAGCGCCGGCCTCCGGAGGACGGAGCGGAGGTGGCATTCCCGCTCTGAGGTTGGTGGGGCCTGGGGAAGGCCGGGCGGCTCTCCGGCTAGGGTGGATGACGGGCAGTCCCGGCTCACGGGGGCGGACGCCGAGTTCGGGGTCCTCAGGGATCCCCTATTTGAGAAGCAGCGAGGCCCGCTGAATAAAGCCCAGGCTTGGGAGTCAGAAGGATCTGGGTTCTAGCCCCTCCACTTGGCCGCTGTGTGACCCTGGGTGAGTCGCTTCGCTTCTCTGGGCTTCAGTTACCTCACCTGTTGATCCTCATGAGGGACGGGAACTGCGACCAACCGGATTAGCTAGTATCTGCCCCAGCTCTTAAGACAGTGCCTGACACGTAGGAAGCATTGAACGAATACTGTTGTGGTTATTGTTATCACCATTATGATGCTCAGGGAGCCATTTGGAAAAGTCAGCAGAGGCCCCTAGATATCTGGACCCAAAGACTGGCACTATCGGGCTGGCTTGGGTGCGACTGAAAGGGAATTCATCCGTTCATATTTACTGAACGCTCACTGCGTGCAGAGCACTATACTAAAGGCTTGGGAGAGTCCACCTGCCCACACCAAGATTATAATAATAATAATAATGGCATTTATTAAGCGCGCTAGTGTGGATGCGACTGAAGGGGAATTCATTCGTTCATATTTACTGAGCGCTCACTGCATGCAGAGCACTGTACTAAATGCTTGGGAAAGTCCAATATAAAAATGAACAGACAAATTCCCTGCCCACACCAAGATTATAATAATGGCATTTATTAAGCGCTTACTACATGCCAAGCACTGTTCTAAGCGCTGGGGAAGTTACAAGGCGATCAGGTTGTCCCACGGGGGGCTCACAGTCTTCATCCCCATTTTACAGATGAGGCAACTGAGGCCCAGAGAAGTGAAGTGACTTGCCCGAAGTCACACAGCTGACAATTGGCAGAGTGGAATTCGAACCCATGACCTCTGACTCCAAAGCCGGTGCTCTTTTCCTCTGAGCCACGCTGCTTCTCTTTATAGTCAAGAGGGAGGTCTGTTTCCCCAGTTCAAACCCAGTTGGGGCTTGATTCTGTGGGGAGAATCAGACCCAGGGGCCTGGAGAGATTGGGAGTAGAGAGGGGGTTTATCTCTCTGGTGGAGAGGGGGTCTGCCTTCCACCCTAAGACCCTCTGTATCCCATCCCACCAGGGATTCAGAATGTGTCTAATGGGAAAATGCCATTATTATTACTATTAAAATGCCATTATTATTATTATTATTATTATTATTAGTGTCTAATGGGAAATAATAATAATAATAATGATGATAATAATGGCATTAGTTAAGCGCTTTCTATGTGCAAAGCACTGTTGTAAGCTCTGGGGGAGTTGCGAGGTGATCAGGTTGTCCCACCGGGGGCTCACAATCTTAATCCCCATTTTACAGATGAGGAAACTGAGGCTCAGAGAAGTTAAGTGACTTGCCCAAGGTCACACAGCAGACAGGTGGTAGAGCCGGGATTCGAACCCATGACCTCTGACTCCCAAATTCTGAAATCTCTCAGAACTGGTACTGATCAGAGCGGGTTTTCCCCGGACTTTGTAATCTCTTTGAGGCCGGAGGGGGTGGAGTGGGGGTGTCACTGGTGGGCACACACGAAAGCCACATGGCCCGACAACGTGGCCTAGCGTATAGAGCACTGTCCCCGCTGTCAGAAGGACCTGGGTTCTAATTCCGGCTCCACCACATACCTGCGGCGTGACCTTGGGTAAGTCACTTCACTTCTCTGGGCCTCGGTTACCTCACTTGTAAAATGAGGATTGAGACCGTAAACCCCCCCAGTCTAAAATAGAGGGAGGAGGATTTAATCCCCATTTTACAGGTGAGGGAGCTGAGGCCCAGAGAAGTTAAGTGACTTGCCCAAGGTCACCCAGCAAGTAATTGGCAGAGCCGGGATTAGAATCCAGTTGTGAGGTTTGTGCTCTTTTTACTGGGTCATACCAAGCAGCGTGGCTCAGTGGAAAGAGCCCAGGCTTTGGAGTCAGAGGTCATGGGTTCAAATCTCGGCTCCGCCACTTGTCAGCTGTGTGACTTCGGGCAAGTCACTTCACTTCTCTGTGCCTCAGTTCCCTCATCTGTCAAATGGGGATTAAGACTGTGAGCCCCAGGTGGGGCAACCTGATCACCTTGTAACCTCCCCAGTGCTTAGAACAGTGCTTGGCACATAGTAAGCGCTTAATAAATGCCATCATCATCATCTCATCTCCAACCTATCAATCAGTTAACGGTATTTACTGAGTACTTGCCGTATACTCAGCACTTGGGGGAATACAATATAACGGCGTTGGTTATAATGAGCTTAAAGTCAATTTTCCCCTTTACAATTCACAACCAAGTGGTCGCTTGTTTAGGGATTTGGTGTGTATAGGTCAGGTCATCTGTGGGGTTGGGTCATTCATTCATTCATTCAATCGTATTTATATATTTGTACATATTTATTACTCTATTTATTTATTTTACTTGTACATATCTATTTATTTTATTTTGTTAATATGTTTGGTTTTGTTCTCTGTCTCCCCCTTTTAGACTGTGAGCCCACTGTTGGGTAGGGACTGTCTCTATATGTTGCCAACTTGTACTTCCCAAGCACTTAGTGCAGTGCTCTGCACACAGTAAATGCTCAATAAATATGATTGATTGATTTAGGAGCACTTACTGTGTGCAGAGCACTGTACTAAGCGCTTGGGAAGCACAAGTCGGAAACATATAGAGATGGTCCCTACCCAACAACGGGCTCACAGTCTAGAAGGGGGAGACAGACAGCAAAACAAAACATGTGAACGGGTGTCAAGTCGTAAGAACAAATAGAATTAAAGCGAGATGCACGTCATTAACAAAATAGAATAGTAAGTATGTACAAGTAAAATAAATAGAGTAATAAATCTGTACAAACATATATACAGGTGATGTGGGGAGGGGGAGGAGGAGCGGAAAAAGGGGGCTCAGTCTGGGAAGGCCTCTTGGAGGAGGGGAGCTCTCAGTAGGGCTTTGAAGGGTCAGGAAGGATGAAGAGTATGGCAATCAATCAGTGGTATTTACTGAACGCTTACCGTTTACAGAGTACTGTACTAAACTCCTGGGAGAATACAATAAGTTGCTGTGTAAGTCTCTAGACTGTAAGCTCACTGTGAGCAGGGAAAATGTCTGCCAACTCTGTTATATTGTAATAATGATGGCATTTGTTAAGCGCTTACTATGTACAAAGCACTGTTCTACTCTCCCAAGTTCTTAGCACATGAAGCAGCATAGTCTAATGGATAGACCACAGGCCTAGGAGTCAGAAGGACTTGGGTTCTAATCCCGGATCCACCACGTGTCTGCTCTGTGACCTTGGGCAAGTCACTTCACTTCTCTGGGCCTCAGGTCCCTCATCTGGAAAATGGAGTTTAATAATAATAATGATAATGATAGCATTTATTAAGTGCGTACTATGTGCAAAGCACTGTTCTAAGTGCTGGGGAGGTCACAAGGTGATCAGGTTGTCCCACGGGGGGGCTCACAGTCTTCATCCCCATTTTACAGATGAGGCAACTGAGGCACAGAGAAGATAAGTGACTTGCCCAAAGTCACACAGCTGACAATTGGTGGAGCCGGGATTTGAACCCACGAACTCTGACTCCAAAGCCCGGGCTCTTTCCATTGAGCCACGCTGCTTCTATAATAATGTTGGTATTTGTTAAGTGCTTACTACATGCCAAGCACTGTTCTAAACGCTGGGGTAGATACAAGGTAATCAGGTTGTCCCCTGTGGGGCTCACAGTCTTAATCCCCATTTTCCAGATAAGGGAACTGAGGCCCAGAGAAGTGAAGTGACTTGCCCAAAGTCACACAGCTGACAAGTGGCAGAGCCAGGATTTGAACCCATGACCTCTGACTCCAAAGCCCGGGCTCTTTCCACTGAGCCACGCTGCTTCCCTAAGAGTGTGAACCCCATGTAGGACGGGGACTGTGTCCAACCTGATTAACTTGCATCTGCCCCAGGGCTTAGAACAGTGCTTGGCACATAATAAGTGTTTAGCAAGTACCGTTATTACTGTTATTATTATTATTTTTCTTTATATTATGGAGCTCTTCACACAGTAAGGGCTCAGTAAATGCCATTGATTGATTGATTAAAGAACGGGCAATGTCTATACCCAGAGAAGCAGCGTGACTCAGTGGAAAGAGCACGGGCTTTGGAGTCAGAGGTCATGGGTTCAAATCCCAGCTCCGCCAGTTGTCAGCTGTGTGACTTCGGGCAAGGCACTTAACTTCTCTGTGCTTCAGTTACCTCATCTGTAAAATGGGGATTGAGATTGTGAGTACTATTGTTGTCCCTGTGGAACAACCTGATCATGTAACTTCCCCAGTGCTTAAAACAGTGCTTTGCACATAGTAAGTGCTTAATAAATGTCATTATTATTATTATTATTCTTATTATCATACAAGAAGGCAGAGTTTTCCTAGTCTCCTCTTCAGCTACCTCTTATCCACTCCATCAGCCACTATCCTCCCCTGATTGTTCAGCTGAAATGCATTAATAATAATCGTAATAATGTTGGTATTTGTTAAGCGCTTACTATGTGCCAACCACTGTTCTAAGCACTGGGGGAGATACAAGCTCATCAGGTAGGACACAGTTCCTGTCCCACAATGGGCTCACACTCTTAATTCCCAGTTTTTACAGGTGAGGTACCTGAGGCCCAGAGAAGTGAAGTGACTTGCCCAAAGTCACACACCAGACATGTGGTGGGGCTGGAATTAGAACCCATGTCCTTATAATAATAATAACAATACTAATGATGGCATTTATTAAGCGCTTACTGTATGCAAAGCACTGTTCTAAGCGCTGGGGAGGTTACAAGGTGATCAGGTTGTCCCATGGGGGGCTCACAGTCTTAATCCCCATTTTACAGATGAGAGAACTGAGGTCCAGAGAAGTGAAGCGACTTGCCTAAAGTCACACAGCTGACAGTTGGCGGAGCCGGAATTTGAACCCATGACCTCCGACTCCAAGGTCCTTCTTAATCCCTGGCCCGTGCACTAACCACTAAACCACGCTGCTTCTCTCCACCCCCTCCTATGCTTTGTTACCGTCTCCCAAGTTCATTCTTCTCCTTTCCTCTCTTGGCTCCAGTCTCCTTTCTTTGTAATCTGAAAATGAAGACAATGGCCATAGTAGTAATAGTGATAGTAGAAGCGGAGGCATTTATTGGACACCCTCTGAGGGCAATGCACTATATTGAGCTCTTGGGAAAGCTAAACAGAAGCGTGATTCAAATTCCCTACCCAAAGGGGTCTTACACTCTATCAAAAAGAAAGGCAAAAAAAAAAGGATTTACAAGGTGGGAGGTGAATAGGATACGCAGCTGGACTGGCCAGTCGATCATACAAATGTACGTAAATGCTGAGGGTGGGAACAAATAACTATGTCATTTGGTCAGCATTCATTCATTCAATCATATTTATTGAGCGCTTACGGTGTGCAGAGCACTGTACTAAGCGCTTGGGAAGTACAAGTTGGCAACATATAGAGACGGTCCCTACCCAACAGCGGGCTCACAGTCTAGAACAATAATAATAATAATAATGATGATGATGGCATTTAATAAGCGCTTACTATGTGCAAAGCACTGTTCTAAGCGCTGGGGAGGTTACAAGATGATCAGGTTGTCCCACGGGGGGCTCACAGTCTTGATCCCCATTTTACAGATGAGGTAACTGAGGCCCAGAGAAGTGAAATGACTTGCCCAAAGTCACACAGCTAACAATTGGCAGAGCCGGGGTTTGAACCCATGACCTCTGACTCCAAAGCCCGAGCTCTTTCTACTGAGCCACGCTGCTTCTGAAGGGGGAGACAGACAACAAAACAAAACATATTAAGAAAATAAAACAAATAGAATAGTAAATATGTACAAGTAAAATAAATAGAGTAATAAATCAGTAAGTAAGTCAGCACTTACTACTGGCCAAAGGAACTTGGTTAAATCTTAGGAGAGGAAGAAAATGAGCAGAACTGAGGCAGGCTCCATCTCTACCTATCCCACATGGGTAGGGAAAGCAGCTATCATATCCCCATTTCCCAGATGAGGAAACTGAGACCCTCGAGACTCTGAGACTCAGCACTGGCAAAGGGCTCCTGGTTCCAAGCTCTTCATTCATCCATTCTTTCATTTAATCATATTTATTGAGCACTTCCTGAGTACTAAGTGCTTGGGGGAATACAAAATAGCAGTCAATAGACACAGTACCCGCCCACAACGAGCTTACTTCCCAACGAGGCCCCTCGAACGGAAGCTTATTATGGGCAGGGAACGTGTCCACTAATTCTGTTGGATTTTATTCTCCCAAGCGTTTAGTGTGGTGCTCTGCACTTAGAAAGCGATCAATTCACAATAATAATAATAATGGTATTTGTTAAGTGCTTACTATGTGCCAAGCGCTGCTCTAAGCACTGGAGTAGACCCAAAGTAATCACACGGGGCTCACCGTCTTAATCCCCATTTTCCAGATGACGCAACTGAGGCACAGAGAAGCCAAGTGACTTGCCCAAAGTCGCACAGCCGACAAGCGGCGGAGCTGGGATTAGAACCCATGACCTCGGACTCCCAAGCCCGGGCTCTTTCCACTGAGCCACGCTGCTTCTCTACTACTGATCGATTTAATACTGATTGATCGACTGACTGACGGAGGCAAGATCTGTCTCCCATTTGCGATCATTTCCAAAGGAGGCTCACTCATCAGCCTTCTCCTTATAAGTCATTCGAGCTCTTAGTACAAAGTCATAAACTTTATTACCAAATGGTCGCCCTCGAAATGAGTCCTCACTGGCATCCAGAACTACCGCCCAGACAGTGGGACTTGGGAGGACTAGAGACCTTTTCCTTCTGAGACATTATCAGTATTCTATTTTATTCTTTCGGGGAAACTTTCTAAGTAGAACACTTTCATTTCTTCTGATGAAATTAGTGATTCATTTACATCGGAGCGCACATTTTCCCTCTTGCTCGCTGAGAAAACATTTCCAACCTCGTTTTTCTTTTCATGCCCCTACGTCACAGATGAATCAGATCATCTGAACTATTTTATTTTGAACCCACTGTCTGCCTTGAAGCACCTTTTTAAGGTTAAACTCATTGTAATAATAATAATAATGATGACGTTTGTTAAGCGCTTAGTATGTGCCAAGCACTGTTGTAAGCGCTGGAACATATAATAATAATAATAATAATAATAACAATAATAATGATGGCGTTTGTTAAGCGCTTACTATGTGCCAAGCACTGTTGTAAGCGCTGGAACATACATACCATAGAACCCAAGTACAACTTAACAGTAATCAATCAATCAATCAATCACATTTATTGAGCATTTACTGTGTGCAGAGCACTGTACTAAGCGCTTGGGAAGTACAAGTTGGCAACATATGGAGACAGTCCCTACCCAACAGTGGGCCATAACAGAGAAACAGTGTGGCTCAATGGAAAGAGCACAGGCTTTGGAGTCAGTGGTCATGGGTTCGAATCCCAGCTCCGCTACGTGTCTGCTGTGTGAACTTGGGCAAGTCACTTAACTTCTCTGTGCCTCAGTTCCCTCATCTGTAAAATGGGAATGAAGCCTGTGAGCCCCACGTGGGACAACTTGATCACCTTGTATCCCGCCCAGCACTTAGAACAGTGCTTTGCACATAGTAAGTGCTTAACAAATGCCATCATTATTATTATTATTTATTCAACTTGTACTTCCCAAGTGCTTAGTGCAGTGCTCTGCACACAGTAAGCGCTCAATAAATACGATTGAATGAACGAAATTCAGCACTCTGAGGTTATAAAGATCACGCTGATGGATAAGGAACTTTCTCTCTGTCAGAGGAAAAAGCTCGTGAAAGGAAAATAATGGCAACAATAGTACTTACTACGTGCCAAGCACCGCACTGAACACTGTAACAGGTACAAGATGAGCAGGATGCGGTCTCTGTCCCACATGGAGACCACATTTTAAGAGGGAGGAAGAACAGGTGTTTCGCGCCCCATTTTCACAGAGAAGAAAACTGAGGGACAGAGAAGCTAAGGTGACTCGCCCCAAGCCACACAGCAGGCAAGTGGCAGGGCTGTGATTAGAACCCAGGCCCTCGGACTCCCAAGCCCTTGCTCTTTCCGCTAGGCCACCCTGCTTCGTTTAGACCTCTGAAGTTTGATCCTCTTATGCAGGTATCTGGCGATTAAGATCTTCTCTGAGGCCGGAGATACCGAGGCCCTCAGGAGGCCAAGAATCCACCTGTTTTTTTCCCCCCAAGTTTGGAGAGATGATTAGATTGCACTTCAGTGTCTGCCAACTTGTACTTCCCAAGCGCTTAGTACAGTGCTCTGCACACAGTAAGCGCTCAATAAATGTGATTGAATGAATGAATGAGAGAGCTTGTGCTTCCCAAACGCTTAGTACAGTGCTCTGCACAGAGTAAGCGCTCAATAAATATGATTGAACGAATGAGAGAGCCTAGATAGGCGATCTAATGCCGCATCCTGTCGTAAAATCTGGCTGGTGTCCTCAGAGGGGCAGGGGTCAGCTGGGGAGAGGTGCCGTTTTCTGGTGCCGGAAATTCTCACTGACTCTCAAACTTGGGCCAAACAGCTGAAAATCCCCGCCACGCCCCCAGGTTCCTACCTCCAATCTCCCCCAAGGCTGTCAAAGGAAAATGTTCTGAGGTCACTCCTCCACTTCCACTTCTCCTGGCTAAATATCACTGCTTTAGCTTATTTCCTCACCTTGTTCCCCTTACGTTCTCCAAGGTTGCAGAGTTCAGGACTGAATACAGGAGTCTAGAGAAGCAGCGTGGCCTAGTGGATTGATCACAGAGAAGGACCTGAGTTCTAATCCTGGCTCTGCCAACTTGTCTGCTGGGTGACTTTGGTCAAGGCACTTTTCTTCTCTGGGTCTCAGTTCCCTCATCTGTAAAATGGGGGGTTAAGACTGTGAGCCCCATGTGGGACAGGGACGGTGTTTAGCCCAATTTGCTTTTATCCATCCCAACCTTTAGTAATAATAATAATAAGTGCGGTATTTGTTAAGCGCTTACTGTGTGCCAAAAACTGCCAAGAGAGCCTAGATGGACGATCTAATGCTGTATCCTGTCATAAAACCTGGCTTGTCAGACGGGCAGGGGTAGATACAAGGTAATGCAATTGGACACAGTCCCTGTCCCACGTGAGACTCACAGTCTTGACCCCCATTTTACAGATGAAATGACCGAGGCCCAGAGAAGTGAAGTGACTTGCCCAAGGTCACACAGTAGACGTGTACAGGGCCTGGCACATAGTCAGCGCTTAGCAAATACCATAAATAATGGGAACCAAGTGCGAGGACAAGGAGGGTGGTCCCTTCCCCACAGCACCTGTATATATGTATATATGTTTGTACATATTTATTACTCTATTTATTTATTTATTTAGTTTACTTGTACATATCTATTCTATTTATTTTATTTGTTAATATGTTTGGTTTTGTTCTCTGTCTCCCCCTTCTAGACTGTGAGCCCACTGTTGGGTAGGGACCGTCTCTATATGTTGCCAACTTGTACTTCCCAAGCACTTAGTACAGTGCTCTGCATCATCATCATCATCATCAATCATATTTATTGAGCACTTACTGTGTGCAGAGTACACAGTAAGCATACAATAAATACAATTGATTGATTGATTGATGGAGCCCTGAGAAGCAGCCTGGCTTATTGGATAGAGCCTGAAAGTCAGGAGGTCAAAGGGTCTAATGCCAGCTCTGCCACTTGTCTGCTGTGTGACCCTGGGCAAGTCACCTCACTTCTCTGGGCCTGTTACCTCATCTGTCAAATGGGGATTGAGACTGTGAGCCCCACGTGGGACAGGGGCTGTGTCCAACCTGATTTGTTTGCATCTACTCCATGTGTGTGGCACAAAGTAAGTGCTTAACAAATACCACAATTATTATTATCCTCCTGTTGGTCCATTTCAGGGGCCTAAGAACATCCTAAGCACTTAACAAATGCCATCATTATTATTAGAATGAAATAAGGGCAGAGGGGTTGCTTTGCTAGTTAGAACCCCAGGTTCAAAGCAACAGAAGCTTCCTTGGACTCCCACATCGATTTTGAAGGGCTTTTTAATAATCATAATTTATTTTGAAGTTTACTTTTGTGATCTAGTAAGGCTCTCTGTGCACTTCCCAGGCATCAAACACCCCTCCCAGAGCTTTTCAGAGAAGAGTCAGATAGGATTTTTAGACTGTGAGCCCACTGTTGGGTAGGGATTGTCTCTATATGTTGCCAACTTGTACTTCCCAAGTGCTTAGTACAGTGCTCTGCACACAGTAAGCGCTCAATAAATACGATTGATTGATTGATTGCATGTTTGAGATCTGAATAGAAACCTAAAGTAAATTAGAGCCCACTAAACCTCACGTGAAATAAATAAAATAGAATTTTATTCTATTTAGTCCCTTCTAGACTGTGAGCCCGCTGTTGGGTAGGGACCATCTCTATATGTTGCCAACTTGTACTTCCCAAGCGCTTAGTACAGTGCTGTGCACACAGTAAGCGCTCAATAAATGCGATTGAATGAACGAATGAATCCAGCCAGATCAGGACTTTGTCTCGGCTAGAAGCAGCAGGACACCTGCAGTAACTTAGTACTGTCCTGTTTGCTCACCCTCATATTTAACCAAAATCCTCAACTCTCTCCTCGGGTGAGTCGACATGGATGACTCCCCCTTGGAGCTGGGAATCAGAAGGACCTGGGTTCTCATCCCGGCTCTGCTACTTCATCATCATCAATCGTATTTATTAAGCGCTTACTATGTGCAGAGCACTGTACTAAGCGCTTGGGAAGTACAAATTGGCAACATATAGAGACAGTCCCTACCCAACAGTGGGCTCGCAGTCTAAAAGGGGGAGACAGAGAACAAAACCAAACATACTAACAAAATAAAATAAATAGAATAGATATGTACAAGTAAAATAAATAAATAAATAAATAAATAGAGTAATAAATATGTACAAACATATATACATATATACAGGTGCTGTGGGGAAGGGAAGGAGGTAAGATGGGGGGGATGGAGAGGTGGACGAGGGGGAGAGGAAGGAAGGGGCTCAGTCTGGGAAGGCCTCCTGGAGGAGGTGAACTCTTGACTCCGAAGCCCGGGCTCTTTCCACTGAGCCACGCTGCTTCTCATAGTAAGCATTTAACAAATACCCCAATTACTATTACAGTATAACTCCTTCCCTGCCCACAAGAAGCTTAGTGGAAAGAGCCCAGGCTTTGGAGTCAGAGGTCATGGGTTCAAACCCCGGCTCCGCCAATTGTCAGCTGTGTGACTTTGGGCAAGTCACTTAACTTCTCTGGTCCTCAGTTCCCTCATCTGTAAAAATGGGGACTAAGACTGTGAGCCCCATGTGGGACAACCTGATCCACCTTGTAACCTCCCCAGCACTTAGAACAGTGCTTTGCACATAGTAAGTGCTTAATAAATGCCATTGTTATTATTATTATTATTATTCTTAGAAGGGGAGACAGACATTGATATGGATAAATAAATTCTGGCTATTTACATAATAATAATAGTAATGATGGTATTTGTTAAGTGCTTACTATGTACCAAGCACTGTTCTAAGTGCTGGGGGAGATACAAGGTAATTGGGTTGTCCCAGATGGGGCTCACAATCTAATCCCCATTTTACAGATGAGGGAACTGAGGCCCAGAGAAGTGAAGTGACTTGCCCAAAGTCACACAGCTGACAAGTGGCAGAGCCGGGATTAGAACCCACGACCTCTGACTCCCAAGCCCGGGTTCTCGCCACTGAGTCACACTGCTGTGGGGCTGAGGGTGGGGTGAGTAAAGGGTGCAAATTCAAGCGCGATGCAAGAGGGAGTGGGAGAAGAGGACATGAGGGCTTAGTTGGGGAAGGCCTCTTGGAGGAGGTGTGATTTGAATAAGGCTTCGAAGGCAGGGAGAACGATGGTCCGTCGCTATGAAGAGGAAGGGAGTTCCAGGTCAGAGGTAGGATGTGAGCACGGGCTTTGGAGTCAGAGGTCGTGGGTTCGAATCCCGGCTCCACCACAAGTCTGCTGTGTGCCCTTGGGCAAGTCACTTAACTTCTCTGAGCCTCAGTTCCCTCATCTGTAAAAATGGGGATTAAGACTGTGAGCCCCACGTGGGACAACCTGATCACACTGTATCCCCCCCAGCGCTTAGAACAGTGCTTTGCACATAGTAAGCGCTTAACAAATGCCATCATCATCATCATGTGGGCGAGGGGTTGGCGGCGAGATGGACGTGATGAGTTGTGGCAGGACTCAGCGAGGTAAGGTAGAAAGGAGCGAGGTTTTTGAGTGCTCGGCCCTCCAGATGATGAGGCTTCGCAGAGAGGTCGAGGGAGATACTGAGAGCGAAAGAGCAGGAGAAGTTCATAATAATTTGGGTATTTGTTAAGCACTCGCTATGTGCCAAGCACTGTTCTAAACCCTGGGGTTGATACAAGGTAATCCCACGTGGGGCTCACAGTCTTAATCCCTGTTTTCCAGATGAGGTAATTGAGGCACAGGGAGGTGACTGGCCCCAGGTCACACAGCAGACAATAGGTGAAGCTGGGATTAGAACCCATGTCCTCCGACTCCCAAGCCCAGGCTCTTTCCACTAAGCCTCAGAGGTACAGAACCACAGAGACATAGTGTTTCGTACGGTGCTTTGCACACAGTAAGCGCTCGCTAAATGCGATTGAACTGAATGAATAAAAAGCAGAGAGGATCCAGTGATGCTCAACAAGGAGCAAACCTAGAGAAGCAGCGTGACTCAGTGGAAAGAGCCCGGGCTTTGGAGTCAGAGGTCATGGGTTTGAATCCCAGCTCTGCCAATTGTCAGCTGGGTGACTTTGGGCAAGTCACTTCACTTCTTGGAGCCTCAGTTACCTCATCTGTAAAATGGGGATGATGACTGTGAGCCCCCCACGGGACAACCTGATCACCTTGTATCCCCCCAGTGCTTAGAGCAGTGCTTTGCACATAGTAAGCGCTTAACAAATACCATTAATATTATTCTTAAACCACAGTGGATCCTTAATTTGGTGATATTGTTAATTGGGCACGTTAATAATTGGAAACGTTATTCTAATAACAATTCTTTTATTTGTTAAGCAGTTAACTTTATGCCAGGTACTGAAATAAGTGCTGAGTAGATCCAAAGTTGGACAAAGTCCATATCCCACATGGGGCTCACAGCCTTAATCCCCATTTTACAGATGAGGGAACTGAGGCACAGAGAAGTGAAGTGATTTGCCTGAGATCACACAGCAGACAAGGGGCAGAGCCAGGGTTAGAACCCTGGTCCTCTGACTCAGTTAATCTGTTGTATATATTGAGTGTTTACTGTGTGCAGAGCAATCAATCAATCAATCAATTGTATTTATTGAGCGCTGTGTGCAGAGCACTGTACTAAGCGCTTGGGAAGTACAAGTTGGCAACATATAGAGACAGTCCCTACCCAACAGTGGGAGCACTGTACTAAACACTTGGAAGAGTATGATGTAACAATATAACAGACACATTCCCTGCCCACAGAGAGTTTACAGTCTAGAGATGGAGACAGATAATGAGGTAGACAAATAAAATTTCAAATGGGTACGTAAGTGCCGTGGGGCTGGAAGATGGGATGAATAAAAGGAACAAGGTAAGGCGAGGTAAAAGGGAGTGGGAGAAGGAGGGCCTAATCAGGGAACATCTTTTGGAGGAGATGGGCCTTCAGGAAGGTTTTGAAGGAGGGGAGAGTAATTGTCTGTCAAATATGAAAGAGAGCGTATTCTAGGCCAGAAGCAGGATGTGGGTGTGAGGTCGGCGGTGAGAGAGATGAGATTGAGGTGCAGTGAGTAGGTTGGCTTTGGAGGAACAAAGTGTGCGGGCTGGGTTGTAGCAGGAGAGTAGCAAGCTGAGGTAGGAGGGGGCAAAGTGATTGAGGGCTTTAAAGCCGACGGTGAGGAGTTTCTGTTCGATGCGGAGGTGGATGGGCAACCCCTGGAGTTTCTCAGTCAATCAATCAATCAATCGTATTTATTGAGCGCTTACTGTGTGCACAGCACTGTACTAAGCGCTTGGGAAGTACAAGCTGGTGACATATAGAGACAGTCCCTACCCAACAGTGGGCTCACAGTCTAGAAGGGGGAGACAGAGAACAAAACCAAACATATTAACAAAATAAAATAAGTAGAATAGATATGTACAAGTAAAATAAATAGAGTAAAAATATGTACAAACATATATACAGGTGCTGTGGGGAAGGGAAGGAGGTAAGACAGGGGGATGGAGAGGGGGGCGAGGGGGAGAGGAAGGAGGGGGCTCAGTCTGGAAAGGCCTCCTGGAGGAGGTGAGCTCTCAGTAGGGCCTTGAAGGGAGGAAGAGAGCTAGCTTGGTGGATGTTGTGGGGGAGGGCATTCCAGGCCAGGGGGATGACATGGGCTGGGGGTCGACGGCGAGACAGGCGAGAACGAGGCACGGTGAGGAGATTAGCGGCAGAGGAGCAGAGGGTGCGGGCTGGGCTGGAGAAGGAGAGAAGGGAGGTGAAGTAGGAGGGGGCGAGGGGATGGAGAGCCCTGAAGCCCAGGGTGAGTGGGGAAACATGGCCCGAATGTTTTTGTAGAAAAATGATCCGGGAAACAGAGTGAAGTATGGACCGGAGTGGGGAGAGGCATGAAGGCAGGGAGGTCAGCAAGGAGGCCGTAGCCAACGCAGGATAGGATAAGCACTTGGATTAATATGGAAGCAGCTACTCCCGGGAGTCTACTCGCTGGGCCTGGGCTCTTTCCACTTGGCGACACTGCTTCCGCAGCTACAGAGTACAGTGAAATGAGCACTTCCTTTCTCTTGAAGTACTCTCAGGGGCTTCTTCGAACCCAAGTTTGCTTTTTAGTAACTGCATTACCCTGCTGATTCATTCAGCTCGTGGTCTGCTTAGACCTCTGAGCCTTTTTACTGATCAGTGGATAGCATTTACTGGGCACTACACTGAACTAAGGGCATAGAAGAGTACTGAATGGATAAACATGATCCCTGCCCTCAAAGAGCTTGCAAACTACTCTGTCCAACCTGATTTGTTTGTGTTATTATTATATTATGGTATTTGTTAAGTGCTTACTATGTGCCAAGCACTGTAATAGTGAATCCCAGGAAATTAGGTTGGACACAGTCCCTGTCCCCCATGGGGTTCACAGTCTCAATTCCCAGTTTACAGATGAGGTAACTGTGGCCTAGAGAAGTGAAGTGACTTGCCCAAGATCACACAGCAGACAAGTGGTGGAGCTGGGATCTACCCCAGCGTTTAGTACAGTGTCTGGCACATAGTAAGCACTTAAAAATACCACAGTTAGTATTATTTTTATTATTAGTGTGGCATAGACAGATTCAAATAAATTACAGCTAGGGGAATCAAGTGTTATGGGCAGAGAATGTGTCTGCTAATTCTGTTGTATTATACTCTCCCAAGCCCTTAATACAGTGCTCTGCACAGAGTAAGCACTCTATTGATGGACTGATGTAATATAAGTGCTTTTGGGGTGGGGTGAGTATCAAGGTGCTTAGTGTGCTCAACTCTATAGCACTTACATGCATATCCATAATGTATTTATTTTTATTAATGTCTGTCTTCCCCTCTAGACTGTAAGCTTGTTGTCGGGAGGGAACGAGTCTACCAACTCTGTTCTTTTGTTACATGTCCTCTCTCAGGAGCTTAGTATAGGGCTCAGTAAATAGGATTGATTGACTGATTAAGGTGCATGGACCCAAGGGCATTCATTCATTCTTTCAGTCATATTTATTGAATGCTTACTGTGTGCAAAGCACTGTATTAAGCGCTTGGGAGAGTACAATATAACAACAGACAGGCACATTCTGGCCCAAAGTGAGCTCACAGCCTAGAGGAGCATAGGTGACACAGAGGGAAGGGAGAACAGGGGAGGGAGAAGAGAAGTTAATCCTCTCTCCTTTTAGATAGTAAGCCCTTTATGGGCGGGGAATGTGTCCGCCAATTCTGTTGTATTGTACTCTCCCAAGCGCTCTGCTCAATACATAGGATTTATTGATCAATTGATTGACTAGATAATCAGGGAAGACTTCCTGGAGGAGATAGGATTTTTGAGGATGGCGAGAGTGGTGTCCCATCAGATATGAAGAGGGGAGGGAATTCCAGCCAGGAGGGAGGATGTGAGCAAGGTGTCGATGATGAGGCTGTAAGGCAGGGAACATGTCTGCTAATTCTGTGGCATTGTACTCCCCCAAGCACTTAGTACAGTGCCCTGCACAGAGTAAGTGCTCAATAAATACCACTGATTGAGTGATTGATTGAAAGAGATGAGATCCAGCACTTAGTACAGTGCTTTGCACATAGCAAGCGCTTAATAAATGCCATTATTATTATTATTATCGAGGCACAGTAAATAGGTTGGCGTTAGAAGAGCAAAGCTTGTAGGCAGGGAATGCGTCTGTTTATTGTTGTACTGTACTCTCCCAAGCGCTTCGTACAGTGCTCTGCACACAGTAAGTGCTCAATAAGTGCGAAAATGATTGAATGAAAGAATGGATGGCGCCTGGGGTGCAGGAGGAGAGGAACGAGGATAGCCAGAGGGGAGAGAACTGATGGAGTGCTTTAAAGCCGAGGGTGAGACATTTCTGTTCCATGTGGAGGTGGATGGGCAGCCATTGGAGATTTATGAGACGTGGGGAGGTGTTTGAGGAATGATGGTTTAAGAAAAATGATCCGGGCAGCAGAGTTAAGTACGGGGCCTGGAGGAGGCCGAGACCGGAGGCTGAGAGGAGGCCATTCAGTAGTTGGGGCGGGATATGACAAGCGCTTGGATCAATGGAGAGGAAGGGGAGGAGTCTAAAGATGTTTTTCTGCTGCCCTAACCAGTCTTTCCCTTTCCTGTTTGTTTCCAAAAAAGTTAGTCACCCACCTGTTTCTTAATCACCTTCACAGTGAGGGGAGTGAGGTTTTGATTCAAAGTTTTTGCGTCTAAATGCTATGTATGAAAGCAAGTCTCTTCACCCTCACTGTCCTGGATACCAGCACCAATCATCAAGAAAGATATTCGCTAGGGTTAGTTTCAGGGTGGAATATCATGGAACTTTTCTTCGTTGGCAGGGAAGCAGTGTGACGCAGTGGAAAGGGCGTGGGCTTGGGAGGCGAGAGACTTTTTATGGTATTTTCATGGAGAGAGATGTTTGTTTACCTGTTCAATGATTTAATTGCTGATGTTTTTATCATTTATACCCGTGCCCTGACTCTTTTACCGACTGCATTTTTTAATGGTAGTGGTTAAGCGCTTACTACGTGTCAAGCACTGTTCTGAGCGCTGAGGAAGATATAAGTTAATCAGGTCAGATGTGGTTTCTGTCTCGCGTGGGGCTCCCAGACTAGGTAGGAGGGAAGACAGGTATCGAATCCCCAAATTGCAGTTGAGAAACTGAGGCACTGAAAAGTGAAGCGACTAGCCCAAGATCACACGGCCGACAAGCGGCGGAGCCGGGATTAGAAGGAAAACATTGGTGGCGAAGGCTTCAAACGTCTAGAGGGTTTTGGTGCTATATATTGTAATAACGACAAGAATAATGATGATATTTGTTAAGCGCTGGTAAGATCATCAGGGGCTCATGGGGCCCACAGTCTAAGAGGGAGAGATAGTAATCAATCAGCCAATCAATTGAGCACTTACTGAATGCTGAACACTGTACTAAGTGCTTGGGACAGTACAATTCAACAGAGTTGGTAGACATGATCCCTGCCCACGAGGAATTTACAGTCTAGAGGGGGAGACAGACATGAAAAGAAATAGCGGACATATTCATATGTGCTGTGGAGATGAAAGTGTTGTGAATATCAAGTGCTTCAGGGGTATAGATTCTAGTGGCTAGGTGACCAAGAAAGGAAAGGGAATAAGGGAAAAAAAGTCTAATCGGGGACGGCCTCTTGGAGGAGATATAATTTTAATAAGACTTCGAAGATGTGGAGAATGATGGTCTGGCATCTAAGGAGGGGGAAGGGATTCCAGGTGAGAGGAAGGATGTGGGCAAGGGGGTCGGAGGTAGAAAAAGAGGAACAGTAAGTAAGTTGGTGTTGGAGGAGGGTAACTGAGGACCACAGAAATGAAGTGACTCGCTCAAAGTCACACAGCAGGCAAGTGGCAGAGCCGGGACTTTAGAGGTTATCCTGGGTCAGTCTCAGTGATGGGGAAACAAGCGGATTGGCTCCTAGGCAAATAAATATGTATATTTATATACACCAAATTTACTATGTCTATCTTGTAGCTACGTCTTCATTAACTTGTTGCTGCATAGGTTTTTGTGGGTGGCAACAGATATAAAAGGCTGCACGTTTTTCACACCTGCGATGTTTGGGCTTCTTCTTGCCAGTCAGCCAGTGAATCAATCGTATTTATCGAGCACTTACTGTGTGCAGAGCACTGCAGTAAACACTTGGGAGAGTACTATACAACAATATGCATACATATTCCCTGCCCATGATGAGCTCACAGTCAACAGTCTAAACTCTTGTTGAATTTCTTTGGACCAAAGCAGTTCACCAAGGAGCTGCCATGGGAGAGATGGCGAAGCTCCTCTCTCTACAGATGAATGTAGAGCTATTTGTAAATACATATTGCACGTGACGAGAGAGCTGTCCTTCACTTGCACTGATGAATCTTTGCATGTATGTGCATGCGCAGATGCAAAAACTAATCCACCATCACACCTAAATTCAAGGCATTACTGCTTGTAAGTTTTGTGCAAGCGTTTCAGTCTCTCACTGTGTGGCTCAGTGGCTTGGGAGTCAGAAGGACTTGGGTTCTAATCTCTAGCAGAGGTAGGATGATGTTTCAGGGGAAGGGGGTGGTCCACAGTGTCGAGGGCAGCTTAGAGGTCGAGGAGGATCGGGATGGAGTAGAGGCCGTTGGATTTGGCAAGAAGGAGAAGAAGGAGACAGAAGCCAGAGTGGAGGGGGTCAAGGAGAGAAATGGAGAATTGGAGGAGAGGAAGTGGGGACAGTGGAGACAGTGGAGACAACTCACTCAAGGAGTTTGGAGAGGAATGGAAGGAGGGAGATGGGGCGATAACTGCAGGGAGCCATGGGGTCAAAGGAGGGTTTTTTTTTAGGATAGGGGAGACATGGCCATGTTTGAAAGCAGTGGGGAAGAAGCCATTAGGGAGCAAACAGTTGAAGAAGGCAGTTAGGGAGGGAAGAAGGGAGGGGGTGAGTGTTTTGATAAGGTGCCAAGGAATGGGGTCGAATGTGCAGATGAAGGGGATTGATTCATTCATTCAGTCGCATTTACTGAGCGCTTACTGTGTGCAGACCACTGTACTAAGAGCTGGGGAGAGTACGATACAACAATAAACAGACACATGCCCTGCCTGCAACGAGCTTACAGTCTAGAGGGGGGGACAGACATTAATATAAATAAGTAAAAGATAGATATGGACAAAAGTGCCGTGGGGCTGGGATGGAGGGATGAATTAAGGGAGCATGTCAGGGTGACACTGATGGGAGAGGGCGTGGATTTTGAGAGAAGGCAGCAGATCTTCTCTAGAGATACTGCTGGGAAATAGGGGAGAGTTGAGGAAGGGGTGGGGGGAAAGACTGAGGGAGGACAGGAGAGATTTTAGGGAGATCACGCCTGACAGTGTCAATCTTCTTAAGAAAGTAGGTGGCCGGGTCATTGGGGAAAAGGGATGGGAGGAGGTGGAGGGACAGGGGGTTTGAGGAGGGAGTTAAATGTTTGGAACAACTGGTGAGCGTGATGGGCATTGGTGTCAATAAGGGTGGAGAAATAATTTTGCTGGGCAGAGGATAAACTTGAAGTGGACAAAATCAGCCTGAGATCTAGATTTCCACCAGCAGCACTCCACGGCTCGTGCACTCTGCTGCTAGTCTCCTCACTGTACCTCGTTCTCGCCTGTCCCGCCAATGACCCCCAGCCCATGTCCTTCCCCTGGCCTGGAATGTCCTCCCTCCACACATCTGCCAAGCTAGCTCTCTTCCTCCCTTCAAATCCCTACTGAGAGCTCACCTCTTCCAGGAGGCCTTCCCAGACTGAGCCCTCTTTTTCCTCTCCTCCTCCCCATCCCCCCACCCTACCTCCTTCCCCTCCCCACAACACCTGCATATATATTTGTACAGATTTATTACTCTATTTATTACTTGTACATATGTACTATTTATTTTGTTAATGGTATGCACCTAGCTTTAATTCTATTTGTTCTGATGATTTTGACATCTGTCTACATGTTTTGTCTTGTTGTCTGTCTCCCCCTTCTAGACTGTGAGCCCGTTGTTGGGTTGGGACCGTTTCTATATGTTACCGACTTGTACTTCCCAAGCACTTAGTATTCATTCATTCAATCATATTTATTGAGCACTTACTGTGTGCAGAGCACTGTACTAAGCGCTTGGGAAGTACAAGTTGGCAACATATAGAGACGGTTCCTACCCAACAGTGGGCTCACACTCTAGAAGGGGGAGACAGACAACAAAACAAAACATATTAACAAAATGAAATAAGTAGAAGAGTAAATATGTACAAGTAAAATAAATAGAGTAATAAATCTGTACAAACATATATACAGGTGCTGTGGGGAGGGGAAGGAGGTCGGGCGCGAGGGAAGGAAAGGAAGGAAAGGAAGGGAGGGAAGGGAGGGAAGGAAGGGAAAGGAGGGAGGGAGGGAGGGAAGGAAGGAAGGAAAGAAGGAAGGGAGGGAGGGAGGGAGGGAGGAAGGAAGGAAGGAAGGAAAGGAGGGAGGGAGGGAGGGAAGGAGGGAAGGAAAGGAAAGGAAAGGAAAGAAAGGAAAGGAAAGGAAAGGAAAGGAAAGGAAAGGAAAGGAAAGGAAAGGAAAGGAAAGGAAAGGAAAGGAAAGGAAAGGAAAGGAAAGGAAAGGAAAGGAAAGGAAAGGAAAGGAAAGGAAAGGAAAGGAAAGGAAAGGAAAGGAAAGGAAAGGAAAGGAAAGGAAAGGAAAGGAAAGGAAAGGAAAGGAAAGGAAAGGAAAGGAAAGGAAAGGAAAGGAAAGGAAAGGAAAGGAAAGGAAAGGAAAGGAAAGGAAAGGAAAGGAAAGGAAAGGAAAGGAAAGGAAAGGAAAGGAAAGGAAAGGAAAGGAAAGGAAAGGAAAGGAAAGGAAAGGAAAGGAAAGGAAAGGAAAGGAAAGGAAAGGAAAGGAAAGGAAAGGAAAGGAAAGGAAAGGAAAGGAAAGGAAAGGAAAGGAAAGGAAAGGAAGCCGTGGAGGTGATCCAGAGCTGTGGGTTGGAAGTACGAGATCGACGAAGGGATAGGGGAGCGAGTGAGTTGAATTCAGTAGAGAGGGTGGTGTTGAGAGCATCAATTTGGTCATCAAGGGAAGGTAGTTTGGGTGTGGAGACTAAGTGGGGCCTGTTGAGTTGAGAAAACTGGATGGGGTCAAAAGATGGGAGGTCTCTGGAGGGGAACGGCACAGATTTGCAGGGAGGAAGTGTGCAGGAGAGGAGGCGAGGGAGGAGGTTGTGGTTAGATAGAGGGAGTTCAGAGTCGGTGAGCGGTGAGATTGCGCGGTGGCTACAGATGAGGAGATCGAGTGAGTGTCCAAGTTGGTGATTTGGTGAGGTGGAGTGGAGCAGGAGGCCAGTGGAGTTGAGGAGTGTTAGAAGGCAGTCAGCGGAAGCACCATCGGGAATCTCTACATGGATATTGAAGTCCCAAGGATCAATACAGGCATGGAGAAAGAGAGAAGGAACGGGAGAAAGGGATGAAAATGGTTAAAGAAGTTGGAGGTGGGACCTGGGGGGCAGTAGATGACCGTTACTAGGCCCCCTTCTAGACCGTGAGCCCGCTGTTGGGTAGGGACCGTCTCTATATGTTGCTAACTTGTACTTCCCAATCGCTTAGTACAGTGCTCTGCACACAGTAAGTGCTCAATAAATACGATTGAATGAATGAATGAATATGGGATTCAAAGACAGCAGCTCAGCGTGGCTCAGTGGAAAGAGCCCGGGCTTTGGAGTCAGAGGTCAGGGGTTCAAATCCCTGCTCCGCCAATTGTCAGTTGTGTGACTTTGGGTGGGCAAGTCACTTAACTTCTCTGGGCCTCAGTTACCTCACCTGTAAAATGGGGATTAAGACTGTGAGTCCCCCGTGGGACAACCTGATCACCTTCTAACCTCACCAGTGCTTAGAACAGTGCTTTGAACATAGTAAGCGCTTAATAAATGCCATTATTACTATTAAAGGGATGGGGGAGATGGAATGGGGTAAAAGCAGCCGTGGGGAATGAGATGGAAGCTGACACCTCCTCCTTTCCCAGTGAGTCTGGGGGAGTGGGAGAAGATGAGGCCCCTCTGGAGAGAGCAGCGGGGGAGACCGTGTCATCCAGGGAGAGACAAGTTACAAGTGATGGCGAGGAGGAGGGGTGACTGCTTCAGGAACAGGTAAAGGATGAAGGGAAGCTTCCCCATGACGGAGAGGACGTACTTTTGAGGCTGTGGGGTGCGGACGGCGCGAAGCGTGGAAAGGGGAGGACTGGGATGGGCTGACTGGATGGAGGGCATCGAAGGGTCAATGAAGTTTAAGTCTTTTAAGTGAGGTAAATGTCAGCAATGACTGCTTAAACTCAGGCACATGGCTGTACGTGGGTTAGGCTGTCGATGGAAAAAAGCTGAGACGGAAAGACCAGCGAGGGGAAGAAGGGGGCAGATCGTGAAATGTTAAGGAGGAAGAACCATCCAGATTTGGAGACTGACTGAATAGGAGAGGTAACAGACAAAGAAGAGTTAAAAAGAGCCCCAATCAGTGGTATTTATGGAGCGCTTACTGTGTGCAGAGCACTGTACTAAGCACTCGGGGGAGCCCAATACAACAGAGTTGGTAGACAGGTTCCCTGCCCACAGTGAGTTTATAGTCTGGGGCTGGGGCGTGACTGTGTGGTTTGCAAGCTTGTAGTGTTGCCCAGTGGATAGAGCTCGGGCCTAGGAGTCATTCATTCATTCAGTCGTATTTATTGAGCGTTTACTGTGTGCAGAGCACCATACTAAGCGCTTGGGAAGTACAAGTCGGCAACCTATAGAGACGGTCCCTACCCAACAACGGGCTCACAGTCTAGAATGGGGAGATGGACAACAAAACAAAACAAAACATGTGGACAGGTGTCAAGTCATCAGAAGAAATAGAAGTAAAGCTAGATGTAAAGCTTTACATAATAACAGTGCTTTGCACATAGTAAACGCTTAATAAATGCCATTATTATTATTATTATTATTATAAGTGCTTAACAAATACAATCATTATTACTATTATCATCATTATTATTATTTCTGGGTGACCTTGGGCAAGTCACGTCACTTCTCTGGGCCTCAGTTTCCTCACCCGTAAAATGGGGATTCAATACCCATTCTCCATCCTAATTAGACTGTGAGCCCCAAGTGGGACAGGAACTCTGTCTAATCATCATTCATTTGTACTTACCCCAGCATTTAGAAGGGCACTGTACTAAATGCTTGGGAAGTACAAGTTGGCAACCTCTAGAGACGCTCCCTACCCAACAACAGGCTCACATTAGAAGTAAAGCTCATTAACGAAATAAATAGAATAGTCAATATGTACCAGTAAAACAAATAGAGTAATAAATCTGTACAAACATATATACAGGTGCTGTGGGGAGGGGAAGGAGATGGGGAGGAGAAGAAGAAAAAGGGGGCTCAGTCTGGGAAGGCCTCTTGGAAGAGGTGAACTCTCAGAATGACCTGGGGTCTAATCCCAGCTCCACCACCTGTCTGCTGTATGACCTTGGGCAAGTCACTTCATTTCTCTGTTTCTCAGTTATCTCAGAGCACTTTGTGGGACAGGGACTGTGTCCAAACTGGTTAGCTACCCCAGGGGTAGACCCCTAATCATCTACCCCTGGGCTTAGTATGGTTCCTGGCTCATAATAAGCGCTTAAACAAATACCATTAAAAGAACATAAAAGTCTCTGGGTAAGGGAGGGTGGAGGGTTGTCAACATTAATGGAACAGGAGGAGGAGAAACCTTAGGAGGGAAAATGAGGAATTCAAATTTTCATCTGGTTTCCACAGTTCCCCAGGGGAGATGTCAGGGAGGCTGGAGATTAGACAGGATTATTATAGCGGATGATCAATCAAGCAAACCATGGTATTTTTTGAGCGCTTACTATGTGCAGAGCACTGTTCTAAGCTCTTGGGAGAGTACGACACAACGGAATCGGCAGACACGCTCCCTGCCCACAGTGAGCTCACAGCTGCCTTTCTCGTGTGACCTTGGGCAGTCACTTAACTTCTCTTAGCCTCAGTGTCATCATCTGTAAAATGAAGAATAAAGGCCTTTATTCTTTCTTACATGTGAACCCGATGTGGGACAGGGCCTGGGTCCAACCTGATTGTCTTGTATTGACCCCAGTTAAATTATGTGCTTGGCACATAAGTACTTAAATGCCACAGATGATATTATTATTATTAATAACCTCCTCTAGAGAATGTAGAAATTTCTCCATTCAACGATTTTCTGAATTCTGTAACAATTCAGATTTCCTTATGTGACAACATGTTTTTAGAACTTTGATACGAATCTCCCCCTTCCAGAATGTGAGCCCATTGTTGGATAGGGAGTGTCTCTAGAGGTTGCCAACTTGTACTTCCCAAGCATTTAGTACAGTGCCCTTCTAAATGCTGGGGTAAGTACAAATGAATGAGATTAGACAGAGTTCCTGTCCCACTTGGGGCTCACAGTCTAATTAGGATGGAGAACGGGTATTGAATCCCCATTTTACGGTTGAGGAAACTGAGGCCCAGAGAAGTGACGTGACTTGCCCAAGGTCACCCAGAAATAATGATAATAGTAATAATGATTGTATTTGTTAAGCACTTATAATAATAATAATAATAATGGCATTTATGGAGCACTTACTATGTTCAAAGCACTGTTATGTGCCAGGGACTGTACTAAGCGCTGGGGTGGATACAAGTAAACCAGGTTGGGCACAGTCTCTGCCCCACATAGGGCTCACGGTTGCAATCCCCATTTTACAGATGAGGTAACTGAGGTCCAGAGAAGCGACTTGCCTCAGGTCACACAGCAGACAAGGGGCGGAGGCAGGATTAGAACCCATGACCTTCTGACTCCCTGTGCTCTATCCGCTAGGCTACGCGGCTTCTCCGCGTTAGGCCCTTACTACGGATCAAGAACTATTCTAAGCGCCAGTGTAGACATAAGCTAATCAGATGAGAGTTCAGAGCCTAGAGAGGTTGATTTGGGGTAAGCAGAGGGACAACCACCTATTGCACATAGTAAAGAGCTTAATAAATGCCATCATTATTATTATTATTATTAGAGATGGGAGTTGACACCTCTGAGTGGATAACCTCGTCGTGAGAATGAGGGCAGAGCTAGAGTCGTCAAAGACCCAGAACCGTGAGGTTTGAGGGGACGCTCAAAGTGAAAGGCTGAGAAGAAAACAAAGAACCATCAAAGGATGCTGAGACGGAGTGGGCTGAGAGCTAAGCAGAGAAAACAAAAAGGGGGTTTTGTTGGGTACTGCGAAACTACCTCCTTGTGAGCGAAGATTTCCTAAAATTTAGAGGCTGCTCAAAATGTCATTGAAATGGAATATTCCCCCCTTTTGAAGTATGAGGCTGTAAATATACGGGCGCTTCCCACAGCAACCTAGCAAATTCAAGAACAATCAATCAATCAATCAATCAACAGGAACTGTGTCTAATTCCTTCCCCTCCCCACAGCACCTGTATATATGTTTGTACGTATTTATTACTCTATTTATTGATTTATTTTATTTGTACGTATTTATTCTATTTATTTTATTTTGTTAATGTGTTTTGTTGTCTGTCTTCCCCTTCTAGACTGTGAGCCCGCTGTTAGGTAGTGATCATCTCTATATGTTGCAAACTTTTACTTCCCAAGTGCTTAGTACAGCACACAGTAAGAGCTCAATAAATCCCAAGCGCTTAGTGCAGTGCTCTGCACACAGTAAGCATTCAATAAATATGACAATGAATGAATGAATAATTTCCACCTGTGAACCTTTCCCCAGAGTTTAGTACAATGCTCGTAATAATAATGACAACAATAATGATGATGGTCTTTGTTAAGCGCTTACTATGTGCCAGGCACTGTACTAAGTGCTGGGGTGGATACAAATTAATCAGGTTGGACACAGTCCCTGTCCCATGTGGGGCTCACAGTCTCAATCCCCGGTTTACAGATGAAGTAACTGAGGCCCAAAGAAGTGAAGTGACTTCTCCAGTGTCACACAGCAGACACGTGGCGGAGGCAGGATTTGAACCCATGACCTCCTGGGAGTTCCCAGGCCCATGCTCTTTCTACTAGGCCACGCTGCTTCATAAATACGACTACTACTACTATCTAATGAACACCTATTGTGTGCACCAGGGAGAAACAACACTACAGAGTTGGTAGACATGTTCCCTGCCCTTTCTTTTGTTCATTCAATCGTACTTATTGAGCGCTGACTGTGTGCAGAGCACTGTACTAAGCGCTTGGAAAGTACAATTCGGCAACAGATGGAGACGGTCCCTACCCAACGACGGGCTCGCGGTCTAGAAGGGGGAGACAGACAAGAAGACAAAACAAGTAGATGGGCGTCAATCACATCAAAATAGATAAGTAGAATTACAGCTATATACACATCATTAATAAAATAAATAGAATAATAAATATGTATAAATATACACAAGTGCTGCGGGGCGGGGAAGGGGATAGAGCAGAGGGAGGGAGTAAGGGCGATGGGGAGGGGAGGAGGAGCGGAGGAAAAAGGGGCTCACAATGTTTTTACACATTTTACCCCTCTTCCTTTTTGCTACATTGAATGCTAAAAGGGCTTTGACTTTTGTTGTGACATTTTGTCCCCTCATGACTGTTATGTGCCAAACCATACCTCCCCCTGCGACTTCCTTAATTCCTTTCAGAAGTTATTTTTATAGCACTCCGCCCTTTCCTCTGTTGATGAAGACTATTGTTTGGTACTGATAGAAATCTAATGAACTGTAGACTACAGGACTGGTAAAAAAAATTCAACTTACCTGTCATTCACGCTTGGCGAAAACTTTAACTGCTGAGTAAAAGGCTAGAAGTGAATTCATTTCATCTCTTTCCTTTCGTAGTAATATCTTCAAACTCTCCCCCTTCTAGACTATGAGCCCGCTGTTGGGTAGGGATCGTCTCTATATGTCGCCAACTTGTACTTCCCAAGCGCTTAGTACAGTGCTCTGCACATAGTAAGCACTCAATAAATACGACTGATTGATTGATTCAAACTGGCATTTCAGGGCAAGAGGGAAGACAGTCTTAAGTCTCTACTGAAATACTTAGTGTTTCCTCTGATCTGTGTGGTTCTCCTTAATCATTCATTCATTCAATCGTATTTATTGAGCGCTTACTGTGCGCAGAGCACTGTACTAAGCGCTTCAATCGATAGCAATCATAGCAAGTAGCAGGATTGCCACTGTAATCCGCACAACCAACTTGGGGCCCAATAACATAGCCCCAAGACTGAATGAAAACCGTCAAGACTGAAGCCGGTTCGGCTTGTAGTCTAACCCAGATCCCGGCACTAATTAAAGGAAGGAAAAGAGCAAGGGCTAACGGGCGGAGTACAAAGATGGAGAAGTGGAAAGAGCACGATCCCGGGAATTGGAAAAATCTGGGTCCTTAGCCTGGCTCTACCGCTTGTCTGCTGTGAGACCTTGGATAAGGCACTTAGCATCTCTGTGCTTCAATTTCCTCATCTGTAAAAAAGAGATTAGGTACCTGTCCTCCATAATAATAATAATGGTGTTATTTATTAAGCGCTTACTATGTGCAAAGCACTGTTCTAAGCGCTGGGGAGGTAACAAGGTGATCAGGTTGTCCCATGGGGCCTCACAGTCTTAATCCCCATTTTACAGATGAGGTAACTGAGGTACAGAGAAGTTAAGTGACTTGCCCAAAGTCACACAGCTAAGTGGCGGAGCCGGGATTTGAACCCATGACCTCTAACTCCAAAGCCTAGGCTCTTTCCACTGAGCCACACTCCATCCTAAGATTGTGAGCCCCATGTGGGACAGGGCCCGTATCTGACCTGATCATCTATCCTAGTGCTTAGTACATAGTAAGCGCTTAACACAGCGTGGCTCAGTGGAAAGAGCAGGGGCTTGGGAGTCAGAAGTCATGGGTTCAAATCCCATCAGCTGTGTGACTTTGGGCAAATTACTTCACTTCTCTGTGCCTCAGTTACCTCATCTGTAAAATGGAGATTAAGACTGTGAGCCCCACGCGGGACAACCTGATCATCTTGTATCCTCCCCAGGGCTTAGAACAGTGCTTTGCACATAGTAAGTGCTTAACAAATACCATAATAATAATTATTATTATTCATTCATTCGATCGTATTTATTGAGCGCTTACTGTGTGCAGAGCACTGTACTAAGCACTTGGGAAGTACATGTTTATTGTTCATTCATTCATTCATTCAATCATATTTATTGTGTGCCTACTGTGTGCAGAGCACTGTACTAAGTGCTTGGGAAGTACAAGTTGGCAACATACAGAGACGGTCCCTACCCAACAGTGGGCTCACAGCCTAGAATTATAATAATAATAATAATTATTATTATTATTATTTCCTATCAACCCCATCCACCAAGAATGAATCCCCCTGGGCAGGTGAGCCATCCATGGAAACTCAGGCAGTGGAGAGGAAATATTTTGATTTGCACATAGTAAGTGCTTAACAAATTCCATCATTATTATTATTATTAACAAATATCATTACTATTATTAATGAAAATATTGGGGCAGTCGGTCATTTAGTTGCCAGGATCATATCATTATCATCATCATAATCAATGTTAGGGAGTGCTTACTGTATGCGGAGCACTGTACTAAGTGCTAGGAGATACAATATTAACGCAGTTGGTGGTCTACATGTTTTGTTTTGTTTTCTGTCTCCCCCTTCTAGACTGTGAGCCCATTTTTGGGTCGGGACCGCGTCTGTACGTTGCCAACTTGGACTTCCCAAGCGCTTAGTACAGTGCTCTGCACATGGTAAGTGCTCAATAAATACGATTGAATGAATGAATGAATGCTCACAATGAGCTTACGGTTTAGAGAAGCAGCGTGGCTTAGTGGAAAGAGCCTGGGCTATGAAGCCACGGGTCATGGGTTCAAATCCCGGCTCCACCACTTGTCAGCTGTGTGACTTTGGGCAGGTCACTTCACTTCTCTGGGCCTCAGTGACCTCAGCTGTAAAATGGGGATGAAGACTGGGAGCCCCCCGTGGGACAACCTGATCACCCTGTAACCTCCCCAGCGCTTAGAACAGTGCTTGGCACATAGTAAGCGCTTAATAAGTGCCATCAGTAGAGGTGATGTATCTTGCTAGTGCAATGACACTCTGATGGCCATTTTCATTCTCTTCTTCCTCCTCGCTCTGCTTCTTGCCGTGATCTGGCGGGGGCGAGGAGGTGTTTTCTGATTCCAAGAAGATGAATCCAAGCTCCAGAGTCGGCCGCTCACGTGACATAAAGGAAACCGGGAGTCCTAAAACAACCCAAGCGTCAGATGGAAAATAAATGCCTTGCCTCTCCTTTCTGTTTCCTTGGATTTGGCTTCGAGGGATTGCGTGAGGGTGGGAAACACAGAGCGAGTTTGCTTGGAAGAAGTGCGTTCTCCTTTAATCTTGTGAGATTAAGAAGCAGCAAAGCCTGGAGACAAGAGCCCGGGCCCGGGGGGCGGAGGACATGGGTTCTAATCCCGGCTCCTCCACTTGTCCGCCCTGTCACCTTGGGCAAATCACTTAAATTCCCTGTGTCTCAGTTTCCTCATCTGTAAAATGGGGATTGAGGCTGTGAGCCCCACATGGGACTGACCTGATTACCTTGCATCCACCCCAGTGCTTAGAACAGTGCTTGGCATATAGTAAGCACTTAACAGATACCACGATTATTATTATTAGGAAGGGCTAGACGAGAGAGATGATGATGATGATGATGGCATTTATTAAGTGCTTACTATGTGCAAAGCACTGTTCTAAGCGCTGGTGAGGTTACAAGGTGATCAGGTTGTCCCACGGGGGGCTCACAGTCTTAATCCCCATTTTCCAGATGAGGTAACTGAGGCCCAGAGAAGTGAAGTGACTTGCCCAAAGTCACACAGCGGACAATCGGTGGAGCTGGGATTTGAACCCATGACCTCTGACTCCAAAGCCCGGGCTCTTTCCACTGAGCCACGGTGCCACGGTGGCAATTGGGGATGCAAAGAATATTTCACCTGCCCACAAAGAGCTTTCACTACAAGAGCACTAAAACCATTTCCTTTTTGAAGGGCTGTGTCATCCCATCCGGGTGACTCCCTGTAATGAAGAAGTAACCACATCCCTTTGAGACCTTCACCTTTCTTAAGTGCCATTTTACAGCTGAGGAGACTGAGGCACAGACGAATAAAGCTGCTCGCCCGAGGTGACACAGCAGACAAGTGGCATAGCCGGGATTAGAACCCAGGTCCTTTTTCGTCTCCCAGGCCCGGGCTCTAGCCTAGGCCTCACTATTTATTCTACTTGTACAGATCTATTCTATTTATTTTATTTTGTTAATATGTTTTGTTTTGTTGTCCGTCTCCCCCTTCTAGACTGTGAGCCCACTGTTGGGTAGGGACCGTCTCTATGTGTTGCCAATTTGTACTTCCCAAGCGCTTAGTACAGTGCTCTGCACACAGTAAGCGCTCAATAAATTCGATTGATTGATTGATTCTGCGGAGGTCGGGGAGGGGAAAGGGCTGCAGCTGGGAATCATGTTCAGAGAAGCAGGCTGGATCCGTGGGTAGAGCCCAGGCTTGGGAGTAATGATGGCATTTATTAAGCGCTTACTATGTGCAAAGCACTGTTCTAAGCGCCGGGGAGGTTACAAGGTGATCAGGTTGTCCCATGGGGCCTCAATCTTCATCCCCATTGGACAGATGAGGCCCAGAGAAGTGAAGTGACTTGCCCAAAGTCACACCGCCGACCATTGGCGGAGCCGGGATTTGAACCCATGACCTCTGACTCCAAACCCCGGGCTCTTTCCACTGAGCCACGCTGCTTCTCTCAGTAAGAGGTCGTGGGTTCTAATCCCGGCTCCACCACTTGTCAGCTGGGGGACTTTGGGCGAATCACTTCACTTCTCTGGGCCTCAGTTGCCTCATCTGGAGATTGGGGATGAAGACTGTGAGTCCCACCTGGGACAACCTGATTACCTTGTATCTCGCCCAGCGCTTAGAACGGTGCTTGGCACCTAGTAAGCGCTTAACAATTATTATTATTATTATCAAGTTATTGAAGAAGTCAAAAGTTGAACAAATACCATCATTATTATTATTATTAACAAATATTACTATCAAGTTATTGAAGAAGTCATAAGTTGTCTTGGGTGGGAGAGGAGTGGGGAGATTAGGGGCGACCAGAACAGTTCCAGGGGCGGGGGGATGGGAGAAGGCCTGAACCTCACGGGGAAGGGAGAAATGATTTTGGAATCAATTAATCAGTGGTATTTATTGAGCGCTTTTCTGTGTAAAATAGGGATTAAGACCGTGAGCTCCTCATGGGGACATGGACTGTGTCCAACCTGATTAGCTTATATCTACCCCATTCCTGGCACATAGTAAACGCTCGACAAATGCCATAGAAAAAAGCGCTCAGTACAGTGCTCTGCACATAGTAAGCGCTCAATAAATATGATTGATTGATTGGCTTCATTCAGGCACTTTAGTTGACTTTATCTGGTTTGGTCAATGGGTGGCAGCAAAGCCCCGGAGCATGAATTCATTCATTCATTTAATCCTATTTATTGAGCGCTTACTGTGTGCAGTGCACTGTACTAAGCGCTTGGGAAGTCCAAGTTGGCAACAGAGACGGTCCCTACCCAACATTCATTGATTCAATCGTATTTATTGAGCGCTTACTGTGTGCAGGGCACTGTACTAAGCGCTTGGGAAGTCCAAGTTGGCAACAGAGACGGTCCCTACCCAACATTCATTCATTCAATTGGTATTTATTGAGCGCTTACTGTGTGCAGGGCACTGTACTAAGCGCTTGGGAAGTCCAAGTTGGCACCAGAGACGGTCCCTACCCAACATTCATTCATTCAATCGTATTTATTGAGCGCTTACTGTGTGCAGGGCACTGTACTAAGCGCTTGGGAAGTCCAAGTTGGCAACAGATAGAGACGGTCACTACCCAACAGCGGGCTCACAGTCTAGAAGGGGGAGACAGACGACAAAACGAAACATATTAACAAAATAAAATAAATAGAATAAATATGTACAAGTAAAATAAATAAAGAGTAATAAATATGTACAAACATATATATATATATACATATAGGTGCTGTGGGGAGGGGAAGGAGGTAAGGCGGGGGGGATGGGGAGGACAAGAGACACTCTTGGCCTGACTGATAATAATGATATTTGTTAAGCACTTACTATGTGCCAAGCACTGTTCTAAGCGCTGGGGAGGTTATAAGGTGATCAGGTTGTCCCACGGGGGGCTCACAGTCTTCACCCCCATTTTCCAGATGAGGGAACTGAGGCCCAGAGAAGTGAAGTGACTTGCCCAAAGTCACCCAGCTGACAATTGGTGGAACTGGGATTTGAACCCATGACCTCCAACTCCAAAGCCTGGGCTCGTTCCACTGAGCCACACTGCTTCTCTGTGAGAAGTGAAGTGAGCTGCCCAAGATCACACAGCTGACAATAGGCAGAACCAGGATTTGAACCCATTATTAATAATAAGTTAAGTGCTTACTATGTACCAAGCACTGTTCTAAGCGCTAGGGAGGTTACAAGGAGATCAGGTTGTCCCACGGGGGGCTCACAGTCTTCATCCCCATTTAACAGATGAGGGAACTGAGGCCCAGAGAAGTAAAGTGACTTGCCCAAGGTCACACAGCGGACAGGTGGTGGAGCCGGGATTAGAACCCTTGACCTCTGACTCCCAAGCCCGGGCTCTTTCCACTAAGCCACGCTGTTTCCCGATATAATGATAATGATAATAATAATAATAATAATAATAACAATAACAACAACAATAATAATTTCAATATATTTTGAAGGGCTTGCTCTGGGCCAATCACCACACTTTTTAGACTGTGTGCCCCACCAGGGCCAGAGACCGTGCTTCATTTTCACCGGTGTATTCTCTCCCAGCGCTTCGTACAATGCTCTGCACATAGTAAAAACTTAATAAATACTACTACTCTAGATCAATCAATTGTATTTATTGAGCATTTACTGTGTGCAGAGCACTGCACTAAGAGCTCAGGAGAGTGCAATAAAACCATAGAATAATAATAATAATAATGATAGCATTTATTAAGCGCTTACTATGTGCCAAGCACTGTTCTAAGCGCTTGCGGGGGGGGGGGGGGGTTGCAAGGTAATCAGGTTGTCCCACACGGGACTCACAGTCTTAATCCCCATTTTCCAGATGAGGGAACTGAGGCCCAGTGACTTGCCCAAAGTCACACAGCTGACAATTGGTGGAACCGGGATTTGAACCCATGACCTCTGACTCCAAAGCCCGAGCTCTTTCCACTGAGCCACGCTGCTTCTCAATAATAGACACATTAATAATAATAATATAATTCTCAATAATAACAGACACATTCCCTGTCCACAACTACTATTACTACTACTCCTCTTAGTAATTATGGTGTTTGTTCATTCATTCATTCATTCAATCGTATTTATTGAGCGCTTACTGTGTGCAGAGCACTGTAGTAAGCGCTTGGGAAGGACAAGTTGGCAACATATAGAGACAGTCCCTACCCAACAGCGGGCTCACAGTCTAGAAAGTGCTTACTATTTGCTAGGAACTGTACTAAGGATGCGCTGGGATAGATACAAGCTAATTGGGTTGGAGACAGTCCCTGTCTCCAATGGAGCTCACGGTCTTAATCCCCATTTTACAGATGAGATAACTGAGGAATAGAGAAGTGAAGCGACTTACCCAAAATCACACAGCAGACAAGTAGCAGAGCTGGGATTCTCATCCCTCTCACCCAGGGCCTTATGTACATAGCTTTAAATTCTATATTACAAATTATTTATTTACTCCTTTGAAGGTCTGCCTCCCCCTCTGGAGCGTAATTCCATTCAATCGTATTTACTGAGCGCTTACTGTGGGCAGAGCACTGTATTAAGTGCTTGGAAAGTACAGTTTGGCAACAGAGACAATTCATTCATTCATTCATATTTATTGAGCGCTTACTGTGGGCAGAGCACTGTACTAAGTGCTTGGAAAGTACAGCTTGGCAACAGAGACAATTCATTCATTCATTCAATCATATTTACTGAGCGCTTACTGTGGGCAGAGCACTGTACTAAGCGCTTGGAAAGTACAGTTCGGCAACAGAGACAATTCATTCATTCATTCAATCGTATTTATTGAGCACTTATTGTGTGCAGAGCACTGTACTAAGCGATTGGGAAGTCCAAGTCAGCAACATACAGAGACGGTCCCTACCCAACAACGGGCTCCCAGTCTAGAAGGGGGAGACAGACAACAAAACAAGTAGGCAGGCAGCTTGTTAGGAGCAGGGAATAATAATAATGATGGTATTAGTTCATTCATTCATTCATTCAATCGTATTTATTGAGTGCTTACTGTGTGCAGAGCACTGTACTAAGCACTTGGGAAGTCCAAGTTGGCAACATCTAGAGCCGGTCCCTACCCAACAGCGGGCTCACAGGCTAGAAGGGGGAGACAGACAACAAAACAAAACATATTAACAAAATGAAATAAATAGAATAAATTTGTTAAGCGCTATGTATAAAGCACTGTTCTAAGCGCTGGGGAGGTTACAAGGTGATCAGGTTGTCCCACGTGGGGCTCACAGTCTTAATCCCCATTTTACAGATGAGGGAACTGAGGCCCAGAGAAGTTAAGTGACTTGCCCAAAGTCACACAGCTGACAAGTGGCAATGCCTGCTTATTCTGTTGTACTCTCCCAAGGGCTTAATACAATGCTCTTCACAAAGTAAGCGCTCAAGAAATACCATTTATTGATCAATTGATTGGCTTCTCTACTCTCCCAAGTGCTTAGTATAGTGCTCTGCACACAGCGCTCAATAAATACAATTGACTGACTGATTAATGTCTGCCTCCCTCTCTCGACTGTAAAGTCATTGTGGGGAGGGAGTGTGTCTGTTACGGTGTTATAATAGTGATGATGGTATTTGTTAAGTGTCTACTATGTGCCAGGCACTATTCTGTTTTGTTTTGTTGTCTGTCTCCCCCTTCTAGACTGCGAGCCCGTCTCTAGATCAATCAATCGTATTTATTGAGCGCTTACTGTGTGCAGAGCACTGTACTAAGCACTTGGGAAGTACAAGTCAGCAACACATAGAGACAGTCCCTACCCAACAGCGGGCTCACAGTCTAGAAATGTTGCCGACTTGGACGTCCCAAGGGCTTAGTACAGTGCTCTGCACACAGTAAGCACTCAATAAATACAATTGAATGAATGAATGAATGATTGAAAACCTACTCTCAATGCCCTCCTCCCCCAGCTGATCTCAACTGAGCTCAAATGTGAGCTGCTCCTCCCACGCGGCTTAAGATACAGAATGGTAGTTTTGGATAATAATAATAATAATGGTATTTGTTAAGCGCTTACTATGTGCACAGCACTGTTCTAAGTGCTGGGGGGATTCAAGGTGATCAAGTTGTCAATCAATCAATCAATCGTATTTATTGAGCGCTTACTGTGTGCAGAGCACTGTACTAAGCGCTTGGGAAGTACAAGCTGGCAACATATAGAGACGGTCCCTACCCAACAGTGGGCTCACAGTCTAGAAGGGGGAGACAGAGAACAAAACCAAACATACTAACAAAATAAAATGAATAGAATAGATAGGTACATGTAAAATAAATAAATAAATAAATAGAGTAACAGCTCATAGTCTTCATCCCCATTTTACAGATGAGGGAAACTGAGGCTCTGAGAAGTGAAGTGACTAGCCCAAGGTCACACAGCAGACACGTGGCGGAGTCGGGATTCGAACCCGTGACCTCCGACTCCAAAGCCCGGGCTCTTGCCCCTGAGCCATGAATGTTACGGTTCAATCAATCAGTCAATCAATCATATTTATTGAGCGCTTACTATGTGCAGAGCACTGTACTAAGCGCTTGGGAAGTACAAATTGGCATCACATAGAGACAGTCCCTACCCAACAGTGGGCTCACAGTCTAAAAGGGGGAGACAGAGAACAGAACCAAACATACCAACAAAATAAAATAAGTAGGATAGAAATGTACAAGTAAAATAAATAAATAAATAAATAAATAGAGTAATAAACATGTACAACCATATATACATATATACAGGTGCTGTGGGGAAGGGAAGGAGGTAAGACGGGGGTTCAGTGGTCCTTCCATAACCCGTCTTAAATTTCACTTTCCAGGTCGCGGTTGGCTTTGGACCTTTGGAGAGGCGCTCCTGGGCTACCCGAGGAGAGTTTGAACCTGGATCTAAGCAGAAAGCTGAGGTTTCGTGAATGTGGACATGCAGAGTAAGAAAGAGTCTTTTGACTTTCCCCATTCTCTCGCCCTTGTGGCTCCGACCGTCCCAGGACCTTAGTGTGATTATCTGGTCGAAGCAGTGTGGCCTAATGGATAGAGAACATTGGTTTAGCTCCCTCTCTCCCCACAAAATGAGTGGAGAAAGGGGAGTGGAAGAAAAAAAAGCGTCCGTAGGCTGGGAAAGGTTTCTATTTGTTTCCTGTTGTACCGTCCCAAGCGCTTAGTACAGTGCTCTGCACACAGTAAGTGCTCAATAAATATGATTGAACGAATGAATGAATATTTTCTAGCCCAACTGCTCCATGACCTTAGGTGGGGGACTGAATCAACCCCTTCCTCGAAGAGGTGGAAAAAGTCATCTAGCATATTCCGCGTAAACAATCTCAACAACAGAGGTGGCGATGATTTTTCATTTCAACAGCTGTTAGGCAGCCCACTATGAAGACTTCATCAATCAGTCATATTTATTGGGTGCTTACCATGTGCAGAGCACTGTACTAAGCACTTGGGAGAGTATAATATAGCAATAAAACAATCAATCAATCAATCGTATTTATTGAGCACTTACTGTGTGCAGAGCACTGTACTAAGCGCTTGGGAAGTACAAGTTGGCAACATATAGAGACAGTCCCTACCCAACAGTGGGCTCACAGTCTAAAACAGACACGATCCCTTCCCACATCAATTAATCAGTGTATGTACTGAGCTCTTACTGTGTGCAGAGCACTGTACTAAGTGCTTGGGAGAGTACAATATAACAGAATTAGCAGGGACGTTCCCTCATAACGAGCTTACAGTCTAGAGGGGGAGAAAGAGATAAATGATCAATGCCAACAGATCAATCTATGGTATGTATTGAGCGCTTACAGTATGCAGAGCACTGTACTAAGCTCGCAGTGGGTAGACATGAGCCCAGTCCTCGAGGGGTTTACAATCTTGTGGGAGGAAACTGCCATCCGATCTTCTGGACTGTGAGCCCGCTATTGGGCAGGGACCGTCTCTATATGTTACCAACTTGTACTTCCCAAGCGCTTAGTATAGTGCTCTGCACACAGTAAGCACTCAATAAATATGATTGAATGAGTCCTCTGCAGTCTTGAGAAGCGGCACAGAAAATTTCCGAGTCCACCCAATCTTTTCCCGTTAGGTTTTCTGGCACGATAGAGCTCGTACTAAGGATCTCAGCAGGAGAATTTGAACCTGTCGTGGGCAGGGTTGTTAACGTCTGGAAGGACAGAGCGGCGGGTGGAAAGGTCTGGAAAAAGCCACCGTTTCCACCGGAGCAGCCTCATCCCTCAGGGGAGAGAGAAGGGTTTTAACGAGACTTCCTCCCTGCCCCAAACCATAACTGAGACAGCGAGCGAGAGAGAGATTGGTATCTCACCACCAATCCCTCTCCCAGCTCCTGCGACACCCTCCTTCATCATCATCATCAATTGTATTTATTGAGCGCTTACTGTGTGCAGAGCACTGTACTAAGCGCTTGGGAAGTACAAGTTGGTAACATATAGAGACAGTCCTTACCCAGCAGTGGGCTCACAGTCTAAAAGGTGGAGACAGAGAACAAAACCATACTAACAAAATAAAATAAATAAATATATTAAATATATATATATATAATATATTATAAATATATAAATAAAATAAATCCTCCTTCTTCAAGTCTAAAAGATGAACACTCTCCCCCAACCTTCAAATCCTTATTAAATGCACATCTTCTTTAGGAAGCCTTCCCCCCACCCCCCCCACAAGCCCTCATTTCCTCTTTTCCCACTCGTTCCCTTGTATTTGGATTAGCACATTTTATTCACCCCTTCTTCATCCCCATCGCACTTACGTCCACGTCTGTCTCACCCTCTAGACTTTAAGTTTGTTTCAGGCAGAGAATGTGTCTACCAGCTCTGTTCTATTTTACTCTCCCAAGCATCTAGAACAGTGCTCTGTACTCAGTAAGCACTCAATAAATACTTTTGAATATATGTATATCACCTGTATATGTTTGTACGTATTTATTACTCTAATTTGTACATATTTATTCTATTTATTTTATTTTGTTAATATGTTTTGTTTTGTCATCTGTCTCCCCCTTCTAGACTGTGAGCCCGCTGTTGGGTAGGGACCGTCTCTATATGTTGCCAGCTTGGACTTCCCAAGTGCTTAGTACAGTGCTCTACACACAGTAAGCGCTCAATAAATATGATGGAATGAATGAATGAAATCCATTGGTCACCCTATCCTGTCCTCAAGACATCTCGACTTGGATAACAATAACAACGATTGATAATCATTACAGTATTTGTCAAGTCCTTACTTTGTGCCAGGCACTGTTATTAAGCGCTGAAGTGGATACAAGCATATTGGGTTGGACACATATTTAGGGCTCGCAATCTTAATCTCCATTTACAGATGAGGTAACTGAGGCCCAGAGAAGTGAATTGACTTGCCCAGGGTCACACAGCGGACAAGTGGCAGAGCCGGAATTAGAACCCATGACTTTCCAACTCTCAGGCTCATGCTCTAGCCACTAGGCCGTGCTGCTTCTATGCCATGTTGGTGTCTCACCAACACTTCAAACTTAACCTGTCTAAAACAGAATGCCTCATCTTCCCACCCAAATGCCATCCGCCCCCTGACTTTCCCATCACCTTGGCGTTATCCTTCACTCCTCTCTCTCATTCAACACAAATATTCAATCCATCACCAAATCCAGCCAATCCCACCTTCACATCACTAAAATCCACCCTTTCCTCTCCATCCAAACTGCAACCAAGTTAATCCAAGCACTTTTCCTATTCCACTTTGATTACTGCATCAGTCTCCTCGCTGACCTCCCAGCCTCCTGTCTCTCCCCACTCCAGTCCCTACTTCACTCTGCTGCCTGGATCATTTTTCTGAAAAAAAAAAAAAAAAAAAAATGCAGGCCACATTTCCCCACTCCTCAAAAACCTCCAGTAGTCGCCCATCCACCTCCACAACAAAGAGAAACTCCTTGCAGTCAGCTTTAAATCATTCAATCACCTTGTCCCCGCCTACCAAACCTCACTTCTCTCCTACTACAATCCAGCTCACACATTTCCCTCCTCTAGTGCCAATCTTCTCACTGTACCTCCAGCTCGTCTATCTTGCCGCCGACATCTTGCCCACCTTCTGCCTCTGGCTTCAAATGCCCTCCCTCCTCATATCCAACAAACAACTACTCTCTCCCCATTTAAATCCCATCTCCTCCAAGAGGCCTTCCCTCCTTTCCTCTTCTCCCACTCCCTTCTGGGTCGTCCTGACTCACTCCCTTTATTCATCCCCCTTCCCAGCCCCACAGCACTTAGGTACATATCTATCATTTATTTATGTTAGGGTCCGCCTCCCCCTTTAGATTTCAAGCTCATTGTGGGTGGGGAATGTCTTGTATATAGTTATATTGTACTCTTCCAAGCGATTAGGACAGTGCTCTGCATATAGTAAGCGCTCAATAAATCCGAGGGACCGGCGATGTGGGAAACTCAAATTTCTTCTGCTCCCACCCATCTCTTTTCGTCTCTTACAGACGGCACCGTCACAACCACCACTGGGGCCCAATCCCAGAACTGCAGCGTCTCGTACGAGGAGAGCAAGGCATTTCTGATCGTGGTGTACTCCACCGTGTGTGCGTTAGGGTTTCCGGCAAATTGTCTGACCCTGTTTCTAACGTGGAAGCAAGTCAAGCAAAACAACGTGTTGGCCGTATACCTGTTCTTCTTGTCCGTCTGCGAACTGCTCTACATCTCCACCCTGCCGTTCTGGATAAGATACATCACCCAAAATCACATGTGGGACCTAGGAGAGTTTTCCTGCCAGATGATTGCCTTCCTCTTTTTTTGCAACATCTACATCAGCATCTTATTATTGTGCTGCATTTCCATCGACCGCTTCAGGGCCGTGGTGTTCGCCTTGGAATCCAGAGGCCTGAGACAGCAGTGGACGGCGGTCCTCCTTTCCGTCTTGGTCTTCGTTTCCGTGGGATTGGTTCACGCCCCAGTGTTTCAAATAGCGTCCCAGAACCACACCTGTTTCGAAGCTCTGCCGGTCGACAGTCAGACCGCTAAATATTACTACACCAGATTCGTAGTCGGCTTCGTCGTCCCCTTCGCCATTATCGTGTACACAAACTACCGAATCTTCAGAAGCATCAAGAAGAGCGTCAGTTTGAAACCCCGCCAAAAGACCAAGGTGAAATACTTGGCAATAGCGATAATCGTCATTTTCCTCATCTGCTTCGCCCCCTACCACGTGGTGATTCTGGTCCGAGCTTTACACTTTTCCCGCTTCTCGGGGGACATGTGTGATTTTGAGAAAAGGGTCTACACTTCCTCGGTGGTCTTTCTGTGTTTATCCACAGTGAACAGTGTGGCAGATCCAATCATCTACGTGTTTGTCAGCGAAAACTGTAGGAACGATCTGAGCAGAATCTTCAGAGGGTGGAATACTAGTTCTGCCATCCAGGCCAACAGGGAAAGTACTGGTATCCTCAGCAAAGAGCTTCAAGAATTTCAAGAGTCTCCAAGGTCTGAAATCGCGACCTGCCTTCCACCCCAGTCGTAGTAGTTCTGGGGGCCGGTGTTTGGAGCTTAGCGCCCGGAGATCTGGTGCTCAGACTTCTCCCTTCAGACACGAATCCATCGGCTAATCGATCCATCGATCAATCCCATGCGTGGGATGCCTGCTCTGCACAGCGCGCTCTGCTAAGCACTTGGGAGAGGACGCGATCCCTGTTCTCAAGGTGTTTACATCTCTGAGGTTCCAGGTGCAGCCAGCAGATGCATCAGGAAGCATCACTCGCGTCTGCGTTGGAACCAGAGGTACAGATCCGCGATGCGCTCGCTGCTAAATAGTCAACATTTCCCGGTCGGGCAAGAGCGTCACGGGAGAGAAGACCGAAAGAAACAGCAGGCCTAGGCCCTAAACCGATGAAGCCTGATTCCTCCGTTCCAGAGACTACCCCCGCTCACTGTAACCAAACCCCGATCATCACTGGTATTTAGTGAACCGGGGATGGATTCGGGCGTCGGCGCGGCGAGGAAAAGAGACCGGAGTCAAAGGCTTAGACTGGAAAAATTGAATCCACACGGCGAATTGAACTCCCCTTTCGGGAAAGATATAATTATTTAACGATTTTGGATGCGATGAACTGAGAACTTCCCTTTTGGGAGGAATACGAATGTTTAATTATTTGGACGTGGAGAGTTGAACCTCCTCTTTTGGGAGGAATATGATTATTTAATTATACTGGGGCTTCCCTATCTGAAGGAATGTACTTAGGCGTTGCTCGCATGTGGTGAAGCAGCTAGTCCCTGCCCACGAACGCTTCCCACTCAGGAGGAATTCACTTATGCATGTTTACCACCGGCAAAGAACCAACCTCCCACTCACGGACACTCAGCCACTCTCTATCAGTGTAGATGACAGAGCGGGCATCCCACTCCGCTATGGATCCTCGTCCGCTGTCCCGAAGGTCAGAGGTCACGGATATTCCTGCTTCCAGCCTCTGCTTGCCCAATCTCTGCCCCCTCCCCTCCTCCTTACCTTATTTGATTGGCACAGGAGTGAGGGACATCTTCTGGATTCCTGGCCTGGGATGTCTTTCTAGCGGTTTCAGTTGCGTGGGCATTTCCGAGTTCTCCTTCGTTGTCTCGGGCGGTCACGAGATCGCATTTGACCTTGAGATGGTGGGTACCCCAGTTCACCTTGGGACAAGCGGGCAGTATGGAGCAGTGTGGCCTAGTGGAAAGAGCCTGGGCCTCTTAAGCAGAACCTCGGATCCAATCCCAGCTGCTCCACTTGTCTGCTGTGCGACCTCGGGCGAGTCACTTCACTTCTCTGTGTTTCGGTTACCTCATCTGTAAAACAGGCATTACGACTGTGAGCTACACGTGGGCCCAGGACCAACGTCTCACCTGATGATCTTGTATCAACCCCAGTGCTCGGTACAATGCCTGGCCCATAGGAAGTGCTTAACAAACCCCATAAAGGAAAACAAAAAAGGAATAACACTCCCAGAACACTGAAATCCGTGTGTGTGAATGTGTGAGCACAGATCTGTGCATGTATGTTTATCTCAGGTGCCGACTACATTTCAAGTAGGGGAGAAAACTGGGGGGCAAGGTTTCAGGAAATCAGGCCTTGGGAAGAAATGAGAGGAAGGGCCATTTCTTCTCATCTGCTCCTTCACCCTCGCCGATACTCCACGAACAAGTAGCTGCCTCCCTCTTCGCCGCGGTGGCCGTTGGCCTCTGTCTGGTTTTCCGGCGGGCAAACGGATTCTCTGAGCCGAATGGACCGTTTGCTTCTCAGTTTACTTGCCGTGCTGGTCGCCTTCTGCTGCTCCATGTCTTCCCCCCTCCAGATTGTAAGCTCGTCATGGGGAGGGAACAGGTCTGCTCATTCTGTTGGATTGTATTCTCTTGTGCGCTTAATATGGTGTTCTGCACATAGTAAGCGCTCAATAAATATCACCGACTGGACTGAGTCACTGATTTCAGTCTTCCCTTGCGCATCCATTGCCGTCAGCCGCCCCCATCTCGGATCATGAGCCCCAGGGAGCCAGGATCAAGGCGCTCAGTGCAGCTCTGGCTCTTCGCTGGGTGCGCAGGGTGATGGAGAAGGGGTTGGTTTGGGAGCAGGTGGGATGGGGCTTGTGGGGGGGTAAGCCCTTATGTCTTAAGTTGGTGAAGTTGTGTGGCCTAGTGGGTGGAACGTGGGCCTGGGACTCAAAGGACCTGGGTTCTAATCCTGCTCCACCACTAGTCTGTGTGACATTGGGCCTGTCCCCTAACTTCTCTGCGCCTCATCTGTGAAACGGGGAGTCAATATCTCTGCTCCTTCCTTCTTAGACTGCGAGCCCCACGTGGGGCCTGATTCATTCAATCGTCTTTATTGAGCGCTTACTGAGAGCAGAGCACTGTACTAAGCGCTTGGGAAGTACAAGTTGGACTGATGATCTCGTAGCGTGGCTCAGTGGAAAGAGCCCGGGCTTTGGAGTCGGAGGTCATGGGTTCAAATCCAAGCTCCGCCAATTGTCAGCTGTGTGACTTTGGGCAAGTCAGTTAACTTCTCTGTACCTCAGTTCCCTCATCTGGAAAATGGGGATGAAGACCGTGAGCCCCCGTGGGACAACTTGATCAACTTGTAACTTCCCCAGTGCTTTGCACAAAGTAAGTGTTTAATAAATGCCATTATTATTATTATTATTACCCCAGCGCTCACTAGAGTGCTTGGCACATAATAAGTACTTAAAAGCCCAACCATTATTATTGTTTAGAGAAGCTACTCATTGAAAGATGGAAGAATATATAAATAAATGACTGACCCACCCAAAGTCAGTCTGTCCGCTTCTCATTAAGGGTAGGGACCGTCTCTATATGTTGCTGACTTGTACTCCCCAAGCGCTTAGTACAGTGCTCTGCACACAGTAAGCGCTCAATAAATATGATTGAATGAAAGAATTTGGAATACCAAATTCCAGCTGCCCATCCTTCCTCATCGTGCTGAAGGCTATGCTGGTGTCCAAAATAAACAGCCAAAGCTTCTCCTTTGCCCGAATCCAGTGCCATAATAAAGCGCCTTGTCTACCACCAAAAGAGTGGCAGAGAAAAAAACCTTTTTAGTCTTTTCCAAAATTCTCCTTTAAACCCACCTGCAATTTTGAGATTGTCGGGCTTACGTTGTTCTCTGTGCTTACTCTCTGCTGGAACCTACCTGCTATTTGTGAACGAGAGCCCACGTTAGAAGAAGCCAGGTGAACACAACTGCCCCGGGGAAATTTAAAGGGAGCAAGTTAACAAGCACAGCTGAAAATAATGAGACAGACGACTGAAAGAAAGCCATCCTTCCTAATGGGCAATGAATTTTTCTTCCCCTGGGCTGTCAGCTGAAATGTAATCTAAGATAATAGACAATGGAGAGCAGAATCAATCCTCATGGATTTTGTTCTTTGTTCCTTTTTAATTTTTTTCCCAAGTATCCTAACTGACGATCTCACCTTTATTCTCCCGACATGCTGGTGAAGACCCCAGTCTCCCCATTTAATGGGTGAGGAAACTGAGGCCCAGAGAAGTTAAGCACCTTCTTGCCCACGGTCATAGGCTGCAGGGAACTGGCCAAAATTCCAGCCCCCGAGACCTTACTGCCTCCCTCAATCTCTGCTCAGCTGTTGTGTGTTGATGATTTATTTTTTTTATGGTATTTGTTGAGCACTTACTATGTTTCAGGCACTGTACTAAGCGCTGGAGTAGAAACAAGCTAATCAGGTTGGACACAGTCCCTGTCCCACCTGGGGCTCACGGCCTTAATCCCCATTTTTCAGATGAGGGAACCGAGGCCCAGAGAGGCGAAGTGACTTGCCCAGCGTTACCCAGCAGACAAGTGGCAGAGCCAGGATTAGAACCCAGGTTCCTCTGACTCTCAAATCAGTGCTCTAGCCACTAGCCCATGCTGCCCCTCATGACTTTAAGTGTTTCTACTAGGCAGCCAGGCTAGTCCAAAAAAAATCCACAAACTATTATAATCCATTGTATATAGCTGATACAAGTAAAAACATTAAAGATTATTCTTTCACAGTAAACTTTAGACGGAAAGCTCCTTGTGGGCAGGGAACGTGCCTACCAACTCAGTTGTCTTGTGCTGTCCCAAGCGCTTAGTACAGTGCCCTGCACACAGTAAGCGCTCAATAAATACCACTGATTGTGAGTCAAGTAAAAGGGGACCCGAAATAATTAGCAGATGTTGGCCAAATGTTTAATGAGTGTCACACCAACGCTTTTATGAGGACCAGCATTGGTTTTCGGTGAGACAGTCACTGTACCCAAATGAATTTCCAAGGGACATTACTTCACCCCTGAGTACCAATATCGAAAGAGCCCTGGCTTTGGAGTCAGAGGTCATGGGTTCAAATCCCGGCTCCACCACATGTCTGCTGTGTGACCTTGGGCAAGTCACTTAACTTCTCTGAGCCTCAGTTACCTCATCTGTAAAATGGGGATTAAGACTGTGAGCCCCACGTGGGCAACCTGATCACTTTGTATCCCCCCAGCGCTTAGAACACTGCTTTGCACCTAGTAAGCATTTAACAAATGCCAACATGATTATTATTATTATTCTAAGATTAAATCAGCTGGTCTCAGACTCACCCCACAGACTGTCCAAGGAGGTTCTTTGGTCCGAAATCTTCACGGCCGCTGGCCAAGTCTCAGCACTGAAGAAGAAAATGAAGAAGAAGAAGAAGAAGAAAAGAAGAAGAAGAAGAAGAAGAAGAAGAAGAAGAAGAAAGAAGAAAATGTCCTCTTCTCACTGGACCAAGAGCAGGGTTTGACTGGAAATATTCCAACTTTACGAACAGAGAGCAGCTCTCATTCATTCATTCATTCAATCGTATTTATTGAGCGCTTACTGTGTGCAGAGCACTGTACTAAGCGCTTGGGAAGTACAAGTTGGCAACATATAGAGACGGTCCCAACCCAACAGTGGGCTCACAGTCTAGAAGTTAATAATAATGGCATTTATTAAGTGCTTACTATGTGCAAAGCACTGTTCTAAGCGCTGAGGAGGTTACAAGGGGATCAGGTTGTCCCACGGGGGCTCACAGTTTTAATCTCCATTTTACAGATGAGGTAACTGAGGCACAGAAAAGTGAAGTGACTTGCCCAAAATCACACAGCTGACAGTTGGCGGAGCCGGGATTTGAACACATGACCTCTGACTCAATATCTCTTAAGAAGCACTCTTAATAATAATAATAATGTTAAGTGCTTACTATATGCCAGGCACTGTACTAAGCACTCTGGTGGAACGTGTCTACCAGATCTGTTACACTGTACTTCCCCAAGCGCTTAGTACAGAGCTCTGCAAACAGTAAGTGTTCAATAAATAGAGAAGCAGCGTGGCTCAGTGGAAAAGAGCCCAAGCTTTGGAGTCAGAGATCATGGGTTCAAATCTCGGCTCCGCCAATTGTCAGCTGGGTGACTTTGGGCAAGTCACTTCACTTCTCTGTGCCTCAGTTTCCTCATCTGGAAAATGGGGATTAAGATTGTGAGCCCCCCGGTGGGACAACCTGATCACCTTGTAACCTCCCCAGAGCTTAGAACAGTTCTTTGCACATAGTAAGCACTTAATAAATGCCATTATTATTATTACTAATAAATACCATTGATTGAAGCAGCAGCAATGAAATACTTTCCCTTTTACCTCTCATCTTCTCAGAATCGGTTGGTGGGGTGGTAAGGAGGGGCAATATGCATAAATCCCTAGAAACCAAATGCCTCAAGTCTCACCCTTGCCATTGCCCAAAATGATGATGATGACGGCATTTATTAAGCGCTTACTATGTGCAAAGCACTGTTCTAAGCGCAGGGGAGGTTACAAGGTGATCAGGTTGTTCCCCGGGGGTCTCACAGTCTTCATCCCCATTTTCCAGATGAGGGAACTGAGGCCCAGAGAATAATAATAATCATGGCATTTGTTAAGTGCTTACTATGTGCAAAGCACTGTTCTAAGTGCTGGGGAGGTTACAAGGTGATCAGGTTGTTCCACGGGGGGCTCACAGTCTTCATCCCCATTTTCCAGATGAGGGAACTGAGGCCCAGAGAATAATAATAATAATAATAGTAGTGGCATTTGTTAAGTGCTTACTATGTGCAAAGCACTGTTCTAAGCGCCGGGGAGGTTACCAGGTGATCAGGTTGTCCCACGGGGGGCGGGCTCATAGTTTTAATCCCCATTTGACAGATGAGGTCACTGAGGCCCAGAGAATAATAATAATAATAACAATGATGGCATTTATTAAGCGCTTACCCCATATCATCTCTGGACTCCAGTCACTTCGTCTACTAACCCTTATCCTTTTTTCCTTTTCATTCGCTCCCTCTATCATTAGTCTTTCTCTCTTTCTGGCTCAACTATTTCCGTACACCATTTCCCCTCCAATTCATTTTAATGTTGGTCTTCCCCCGTAGACCGCAAGCTCAGTGTGGGCAGGGAACGTGTCTATATTGTAGTTTAGCAAGCACTTCTTACAGTGCTCTGCACACAGTAAGTGTATATTTACTTACATAAATATCTATAGTTTATTTATATCAATGTCCGTCTCCCCTTCTCTAGACTGTAAGTTAATTGTGGGCAGGGAATGTGACTGCTTATTGTTATATTATGGTTTACCAAGCACTTCTTACAGTGCTCTGCACACAGCGAGCGCTCAATAAGTACGATTGACTTACTAATTACTCTCCCAAGCACTTGGTACAGTGCTCTGCACACTGCAAGTGCTCAAAAAATATTGATTGCTCTCCTGAGCGCTTAGTGCAGTGCTCTGCACACAGTAAGTGCTCAGTAAATACCACCGATTGATTTCCTCTCTGCCCCTCCCCCTATTTTGAGGCAGGGAAAAGGATCCCTTATCCTCCTTGCCAATCAATGAATCAGTGGTATTTATTGAATGATTACAATGTGCAGAACACCGCACTAAGCGCTCGGGAGAGCAATCAATATTTTTTGAGCACTTGCAGTGTGCAGAGCACTTGGGAGAGTAATTAGTAAGTCAATCATACTTATTGAGCACTTACTGTGTGCACAGCACTGTAAGAAGTGCTTGCTAAACTACAATATAGCAATAAGCAGTCCCATTCCCTGCCCACAATTAACTTACAGTCTAGAGAAGGGGAGACGGACATTGATATAAATAAACTATAGATATTTACGTAAGTGCTGAGGGGCTGAATTGGGTTGAATGAGGGAGGGGAATCAAGGATAACACCAAGGTTACGGGCTTGTGAGACAGGAAGGGTAGTTGTGCCATCTACAGTGGTGGGAAAGTCACGGGAAGGACAGGATTTGGGGTGGGAGTACAATAGAATAGAGTCCCTGCCCACAGCGAGCTTACATTCTAGAGTTCATTCATTCATTCAATTATATTTATTGAGTACTTACTGTGTGCAAGGCACTGTACTAAGCATTTGGGAGAGTATGATATAATAATTAACAGACATGTTCCCTGGCGATAATGAGCTCTACCAATCAATCTGCGCATCAGGCAGAAACTCCTCACCCTCGGCTTCAAGGCTGTCCATCACCTCGCCCCGTCTTACCTCCTTCCCTTCCCCACAGCAGCTGTATATATGTATCTATGTTTATATATATTTATTACTCTATTTATTTTACTTGTACATATCTATTCTATTTATTTTATTTTGTTAATATGTTTGGTTTTGTTCTCTGTCTCCCCCTTCTAGACTGTGAGCCCGCTGTTGGGTAGGGACTGTCTCTATATGTTGCCAACTTGTGCTTCCCAAGCGCTTAGTACAGCACTCTGCACACAGTAAGCGCTCAATAAATATGATTGATTGATTGATTAGAGGGGCAGGAAGTCACTGTTGCCAGGGCAACCAGGCAGGAGGGTAGAAAACCCCACTTCACCAGCCTCCGGACCATCGGACCATCGGGGCGGGGAAAGAGGAATAACGAAGAAGTCAAAAAACCGCGATGCTCCTCTGTTTCCCATGCACCCGGCAAGATACCAAGACTCCTTTGCAGAAGTAAAGATGCCGTTCGGCGCCTGGTTGGACATTTCCCCGCTGACTAAGCAGAGGACGATGGGCGCCTGCTTGCCTGGGCTCGACCAACAGAGGCTATAAAAGTCTGAGTTTATTTGGAATCGAGTGGTCAAGGGTCACACCCAAGAGGAGGAAGTCTGCTCTTTACGTTGAGCCACTGGAGCAATTGGAGAGCTCTCTCTTCCCCATTGCTTTCACAGTAAGCGCTCAATAAATACGACTGAATGACTTAATGAATGAGTGAACCTCCGTCCCAAGGCCCTGATGCTGCTCAAACCTTGAGAGTTGGACTCAGCCAGACAGGGGACGAAATTTATCGTTGTATTGTACACTCCCGAGTGCTCTGCACACTATAAGCACTCAATAAATGCGACTGACAATGAAAGCAACATCCGTCTGACCCTGGACACTGCAGTGTCTGATCTCTTCACTATTCTATTTATTTTTACCATTCTATTTATTTTGTCAGTGATGTGCATCTAGCTTTATTTCTATTTATTCTGACGACTTGACACCAGACCACATGTTTTGTTTTGTTGTCTGTCTCCCCCTCCTAGACTGTGAGCCCGTTGTTGGGTAGGGACCGTCTCTATATGTTGCCGACTTGGACTTCCCAAGTGCTTAGTACAGTGCTCTGCACACAGTAAGTGCTCAATATGACTGAATGAATGAATCTCATGGATGGGGGCTGTTCACAACCTTGCTTCTTTCGACGGGGTTCAGGCCCCGGATTCTCGTCTGGGCAGCTGAGAACGACAGTAATAATAATAATAATAATAATAATAATAATAATGATGGTATTTGTTAAGCGCTTACTACGTGCAAAGCACTGTTCTAAACACTGGGGAGATACAAGGTGATCAGGTTGTCCCACAGGGGGCTCACAGTCTTCATCCCCATTTTACAGATGAGGGAACTGAGGCCCAGAGAAGTTAAGTGACTTGCTCAAAGTCACACATCTGACAATTGGCAGAGCCGGGATTTGAACCCATGACTTCTGACTCCAAAGCCCGGGCTCTTTCCACTGAGCCACGCTGCTTCTCAAGTAATGACTGACAGAGGTTCGGACCCCTGTCAGTCAGTCATTCGGCTAATCAGTGGTATTATTTGAGGGCTTACTTTGTTCAGAGCACTGTACTAAGCACTTGGGAGAGTACGATACGACAATAAACAGACACAACATCACCTGTTCACCTGTGTTCCCCCCTCACACCTCGTCCAGCTGTGGAGGGCAAGTTCCCAAATAGGGAAATCAGTTTGTTTGCTCATTTGTTTGTTTGCTTATTTTTTTTTTCGAATGAACGAACTGACGTTCATTCATTCGTTCACTTACGTTTTTTTTAATGGTGTTTTTTAAGTGCTCACTATGTGCCGGGGTAGATACGAATTCACCAGGTTGGACACAGTCCAACGTAGGGCTCCCAGTCTTAAACCCCCATTTAAAGGAGGAGGTAACTGAGGCCCAGAGAAGTTAAGTGGCTTGCCCAGGGTCACACAACAGCCGACAAATAGTGGAGCCGGGTTTAGAACTCAGGTCCTTTGACCCCTAGGCCCGGGCTATTTCCAATAGGCCACGGTGCTTCTCACTGTTTTAATTCAGGTTTCACAAAGCAGGAAGAAATTCCCTTCAAAGATGGGAATCTCTGGCTCAAAAGACTTGAGCACCCGTGAGACCTAGTGGAAAGAACACAGGCCTGGGAGTTCAAGGTTCAAATCCCAGCTTAGCCACTTAGGTGTTGTGTCATCTTGGGCAAGTCACTTCTCTGGGCCTCAGTTTCTCCCTATGAAAAACAGGGATTTGATTCCCGTTCTCCTTCCCCCTTAGATGGTGAGCCCCATGTGGGACAGGGACAGTGACTGATCTGATTAATTTGCGTCTACCCCAGCACTTAGTATAGCGCTTAGCATAGAGTCGGCACTTAGAGAAGCAGCGTGGCTCATTGGAAAGAGCACAGGCTTTGGAGTCAGAGGTCATGGGTTCAAATCCCAGCTCCGCCAATTGTCAGCTGTGTGACTTTGGGCAAGTCACTTTACTTCTCTGGGCCTCAGTTACCTCATCTGTAAAATGGGGATTAAGACTGTGAGCCCCAGGTGGGACAACCTGATCACCTTGTATCCTCCCCAGCGCTTAGAACAGTGCTTTGCACATAGTAAGCACTTAACAAATGCCATCATTATTATTATTATTATTAACAAATACCACAATTAGTATTATAATTACTTCAAGGAAGACAACCGCATCCATGAAATACTGTGATGGGAAATTCCCTCACAGTCCACAGGTGGGCTCGGACTGGAAAATATTCTTTTCCCTCCACCCTCCCACCACCACACACACACAGCTACAAACCATCTCCCCTGCAAAACTACGACTTTGAACGTGCCTGGTTTTCAGTATCTCCGATCAGGAAACCGAGGCCGGAGCAAGTGGAAACCGACGGCTCCTCAGCAGGACGACAGTCCGTTCAGCCCCCTCGAGTGACTCACACGGAGCTGGGCCATCCAAACCTGCGGTCTGTCGCCCTACAGGATTGAGGTCTCGTAGGCGTCGGAGGCTTACGAATTGCCGTTCCAAGTCTCCTTCCTTTAGGCCTAAAGCGCTTCTGGCCTCGGGGTTTCCCCGGAGCCTGAGGCGGGCCCTCGCCAGCCTCCCGCCGGCTTTCTAGGAAAAATCCTTCTGGTAGAAAATGAGTCAAAATATCGTTTGGACCAACTATGCAGGTCATGGCAGATCTGGGCCGCCCACGGCGAGAGCCCGGCCCAAGTTTCCCCTCCTGTGGGAAAATGATCAAATACATCTGGACAAAATGGTTTGGTAACCATGGTGAGCGGCGGGGAAGATGTTCTGAGGAAGGCACTGGGGGAGCAGGGAGGAGAGCACTGAGGAAGCCAGGGAGAGAGCACTGGAGGGGGAGGAACTGTGGGGAGGGCCCTGGAAAACAGAGTGATCTAGTGGATAAGACCACAGGCCTGGGAGTTGGAGAAGGACGTGGATTCTAATCCCAGTTCCGCCTCTTGCTGTTTGTGTGACCTCAGTCAAGTCACTTCACTTCTCTAATCCTCAGTTACCTCACCTGTAAAATGGGTCTTGAGACTGTGAACCCTATGTGGGACGGGGACTGGGTCCAACCTGATGAGCTTGTATCTACTTCAGCGCTTAGTGCCTGTTGCATAGTAAGCGCTTACTACTACTACTACTATTATTAATAATAATAATGATTATAACGATGGCGTTTGTTAAGCGCTTACTATGTGCAAAGCACTGTTCTAAGCGCTGGGGAGGATATAAGGTGATCAGGTTGTCTCACAGTCTTAATCCCCATATTACAGATGAGGTAACGAGAAGCAGCGTGGCTCAGTGGAAAGAGCATGGGCTTTGGAGTCAGAGGTCATAGGTTTGAATCCTGGTTCCACCACGTCTGCTGTGTGAGTTTGGGCAAGTTACTTAACTTCTCGGAGCCTCAGTTACCTCATCTGTAAAATGGGGATGAAGGCTGTGAGTCCCACGTGGGACAACCCTGATCACCTGATATCCCCCCAGTGCTTAGAACAGTGCTTTGCACATAGTAAGCGCTTAACAAATGCCATCATTTTTTTTTTAACTGAGGCGCAGAGAAGTGAAGTGACTTGCCCAAAGTCACAAAGTTGACAATTGGCGGAGCCAGGATTCAAACCCATGACCTCTGACTCCCAAGCCCGGGCTCTTTCCACTGAGCCACGCTGTTTCTCGTACTATTACTACTATGATTCCTCCAGGAGGCCTTCCCAGACTGAGCCCCCTCCTTCCTCTCCCCCTCCTTCCCCTCCCCACAGCACCTGTATACATATATAGATGTTTGTACATATTTATTACTCTATTTATTTTATTCGTACATATTTATTCTATTTATTTTATTGTGTTAATATGTTTTCTTTTGACATCTGCCTCCCCCGTCTAGACTGTGAGCCCGCTGTTGGGCAGGGACTGTCTCTATATGTTGCCAACTTGTACTCCCCAATCGCTTAGTACAGTGCTCTGCACACAGTAAGCGCTCAAAAAATACGATTGAATGAATGAATGAATGATTAGTAATAAAAGGGACCGTAGTCTTTAGGCCCCTGCAGCAGAGCTCTGACGGAATCAAGCAGCGATACCTGAAATTCCCAACCCCTGAGGCTCCAACAAACTAGATTTTCTCACTCTCCGTCTGGGGCAGAACGACTGAGCCCAGGGCAGGGCCCCAGCAGGACCAATCCCTCCAGGAAAGACCGTGACTCTCAAATGAGCGGATTCTCCAGGGGCCCTGGCATCCAGAACACCCCCGAAATGAATTCGCGGCTGAGCACGGCCAAACCTCTCTCAGGAATTGGGCCAGACCCGCCCGATTCACTGGTGCGCTGAAAGGACTTTAAAGAGCGGGAGAAAACCCAGGTTGGAAATTTCATTTCACAAATTTATTCCATTCGCCATAAAAAAAGAAACAATATGAACAGTTCTTTGCAGCGCCAAGAAACAGCCGGAGGTGAGGTGAAACTGCTGAACCCTCAAGTTTTATGATCCAAAAGGTACACCCTGTGGGCGGGGAACATGCCTACCCACCTGTCGTACTGTTCTCTCCCAAGCGCGTAGTACAGTGCCCTGCACGCGGAAAGTGCTCAATAAATACCATTGAGGACGATGACGATGAGGAAGGTGAAATAAAATAGGTCGTCTTATCAAAATAGAATCTCTTTCTCGGCCTCTTTCAAAATATATATACGTCTCTATACAAATATATATATTTATATATATATATATTATGCATTTTCCAGGTATGTTCTGGACAACATTCCAAAGGCACTCGAGAGCGCGGAGTTAACCGAATGATAGTTCCGAATGATCTCGTTGCCTCCTCCCGGGAGCGGATATTCACACGGGGATTTCGGAGCTCTCCGAGGAGTCGTCTGCACAGAGCAGTCCGTCCGGCAGGGCATCCCCCGGTGCCGGAGATCCCCCCTGAGACCACGCGGCCCCGTTCCTGACCGTCGCGTCTTCCGACGACGCACGGATCCCCGCGGCCGGGGGGGGACGGCTCGGGGACGTCTTCCTCTTCGGCCGTCCCATTCAGGATGTACCTCTCTTCGGGAAGGAGGGGCGTCTGGTGGACGTCGGCCTTGACCACGCCGCCGTTGGGGGCGGAGGAGCAGGAGGCTATGATGTAGCTGGAGTCCAGGCTCATGTCCAAGTCGGACAAGTCGGGGTCCTCCGCGGATTCCGTCCAGTCCTCCTGCCAGAAGGTGTTGATGTACAGGGTGTCGGCTTTTTCCTGGGCCTCGGGCAGACTCTCCAGGAGCTTCTCCAGTTGGACCTTTAGCACCGTGAAGGTGGGGCGGTCCAGGGGGTTGGCCGCCCAACAACCGGACATGATTGCGTACCTGGAATGGGGGGAAGAGTGGGTGTCAATCAATCAATCACATTTATTGAGCGCTTACTGTGTGCAGAGCACTGTACTAAGCGCTTGGGAAGTACAAGTCAGCAACACACCTCCGTCATCTCCAACCTGACCACTCCCCCACACCCCCAGCCTTCCTTCCTGGGGAGAAATGCTTCGTTTTGGTGCGCGGCTCGCCAGAGGAGAAAGGACGAGAGACGATTGAGGTGGGAAACTGCCAGGTTGGGGAAATGAGGGATTTTTCCACCCTCCGCCCAATCTGGTCAGCCTAGGAATCAACTGGCTAGGAACCATCATTCCTGCTGCAAGAAAGTCCTGTAGGAACCATCATTCCTGTTACAACTATACCCTCTAAGAGTCATTCCTGCTGCAATTAAACCTCTAGGAATCGTCATTCCTGCTGCAACAAAACCCTCTAGGTGTCGGAAGCAGCGTGGCTCAGTGGAAAGAGCCCAGGCTTGGGAGTCAGAGGTCATGGGTTCTAATCCCGGCTCAACCACTTGTCAGCTGTGGGACTTTGGGCAAGTCACTTCTCTGTGCCTCAGTTCCCTCATCTGTAAAATGGGGATTAAGACTGTGAGCCCCACGTTGGACAACCTGATCACCTTGTATCTACCCAGCACTTAGAACAGTGCTTGGCACATAGTAAGCACTTAACAAATACCATTATTATTATTATTATTATCAATCCTGCTGCAACACAATCCTCAAGCCCTGGACAGCTCGCCCCTCCATGTTAGCAAAAACTCACATCACCTCACATCACCAATGGCTTCTTCCCCAGTACCTTCAAACATGCCCATGTCTCCCCGATCCTAAAAAAAACCCTCCCTTGACCCCACGACTCCCTCCATTTATCACCCCATCTCCCTCCTACCATTCCTCTCCTAACTCGTTGAGTGAGTCGTCTATACCTGATGTCTCAAATTCCTCTCTTTCAATTCTCTCCTGGACCCCCTCCAATCTGGCTTTTGTCCCCTTCCTGCCACAATCAATCAATCAATCAATCGTATTTATTGAGCGCTTACTATGTGCAGAGCACTGTACTAAGCGCTTGGGAAGTACAAATTGGCATCACATAGAGACAGTCCCTACCCGATAGTGGGCTCACAGTCTAAAAGGGGGAGACAGAGAACAGAACCAAACATACCAACAAAATAAAATAAGTAGGATAGAAATGTACAAGTAAAATAAATAAATAAATAAATAAACAGAGTAATAAATATGTACAACCATATATACATATATACAGGTGCTGTGGGGAGGGGAAGGCGGTAAGGCGGGGGGATGGAGAGGGGGACGAGGGGGAGAGGAAAGAAGGGGCTCAATCTGGGAAGGCCTCCTGGAGGAGGTGAGCTCTCAGCAGGGCCTTGAAGGGAGGAAGAGAGCTAGCTTGGCGGATGGGCAGAGGGAGGGCATTCCAGGCCCGGGGGATGACGTGGGCCGGGGGTCGATGGCGGGACAGGCGAGAGCGAGGTACAGTGAGGAGATTAGTGGTGGAGGAGCGGAGGGTGCGGGCTGGGCAGTAGAAGGAGAGAAGGGAGGTGAGGTAGGAGGGGGCGAAGTGATGGAGAGCCTTGAAGCCCAGGGTGAGGAGTTTCTGCCTGATGCGCAGATTGATCGGTAGCCATTGGAGGTTTTTGAGGAGGGGAGTGATATGTCCAGAGCGTTTCTGGACAAAGATAATCCGGGCAGCAGCATGAAGTATGGATTGAAGTGGAGAGAGACACGAGGATGGGAGATCAGAGAGAAGGCTAGTGCAGTAGTCCAGACGGGATAGGATGAGAGCTTGAATTAGCAGGGTAGCGGTTTGGATGGAGAGGAAAACTGCCTTCTCAAAGGTCACCAATGATCTCCTTCTTGTCAAATCCAACTGCCTCGATTCCATCCTAATCCTCCTCGACCCCTCAGCTGCCTTCGACACCATGGACCACCCTCTTCTCCTGGAAACATTATCCAACCTTGGTTTCACCGACTCTGTCCTCTCCTGGTTCTCCTCTTATCTCTCTGGTCATTCATCTTCAGTCTCAATCGATCAATCAATCAATCAATCGTATTTATTGAGTGCTTACTGTGTGCAGAGCACTTTACTAAGCGCTTGGGAAGTACAAGTCGGCTACAGTCTCCTTTTTGGGCTCCTCCCCTGCCTCCAACCCTCTAAATGTCCATCTCTCAAGGGTCAGTTCTGGGTCCCCTTCTATACTCCATCTACACTCACTCTCTTGGAGAGAACTCATTCACTCCCACGGCTTCACCTACCATTTCTATGCTGCTCTCTCTTCCTCTCCAGGCTCACATCTCCTCCTTGCCTTCAAGACATCTCTATTTGGATGTTCTCCCTTCACCACAAACTTAACATGCCCAAAATAGAGCTCCTTATCTTCCCACCCAAACCCTGTCCTCTCCCTGGCTTTCCCATCGCCGTCATTCTTCCTGCCTCACAAGCCCATAACCTTGTCGTTACCCTTGACTCCTCTCTCTCATTCAACCCAAACATTCAATCCGTCCCCAAATCCTGTCGGTCCCACCTCCACAACATTGCTAAAGGCCACCCTTTCCTCTAAATCCAAACTGCTACCATGTAAATGCAATCACTCATCCTATCCCACCTAGATTACTGCATCAGCCTCCTTGCCGATCTCCCAGCCTCCTCTCTCTCCCCGTTACAGTTCATACTTCATTCTGCTGCCAGGATTATCTTTCTACAGAAACATTCAGGACAGGTCACCCCCCTCCTGAAAAATGTCCAGTGGTAGCCCAACCACCTCTTTATCACACAAAAACTCCTCACCATTGACTTTAAAGCAGTCTATCACCTTGCCCACTCTTTCCTCACCTCACTTCTCTGCTTCTACAAGCCAGTCCACATATTTTGCTCCTCTAGTGCTAACCTTCTCACTGTGCCTCAATCTCGCTTGTCTTGCCACCAACCCCTGGCCCACGTCCTGCCTCTGGCCCGGAATGCCTTCCCTCCTTAAATCCGACAGACAATTACTCTCCCCACCTTCAAAGTCCTTATGAGGGCACATCTCCTCCAAGAGGTCTTCCCAGAGTAAGCCCCACCTTTCCTCATCTCCCTTTCCCTCCTGTGCCACTGTGACTCACTCCCTTTGTTCATGTACATATCTGTAATTTTATTTATTTGTGTTGATGTCTGTGAGCTCACTGTGGGCAGGGAATGTCACTGTTTATTGTTGTATTGTACTTTTCCAAGAGCTTAGTACAGTGCTCTGCACATAGTAAGCCCTTAATAAATACAATTGAATAAATGACCTCAACTATCATGTCGATGAAAGGGGTTAGAAAACAACTGCAACAGCACGTGGAGGTTGTTTGAGCTTGTTCAACCTGGGTGGAAGTCACCAAGTTTTGTGGAAACCGCCCCCCCCCCCCCCGCCCCAAAAGTCTCCCATGTCTTGCTTCAAGCCATCCGCCAGTCACGATGGCCTCCGTGTTCCTCTGACCCTTTGTCGGGAATTTGCTAGTGTCGCACGTTCGAACCCAACGGATTATGTTCCACGTACACATGCCTGCATCGTGGGGTGTGTTTCCCCAAAGACTTCCATGTGATTCGTTAGGTTCAACCACACTGTTGCCTAGCTCCTGCTATAGAGGCCCCCGTGGACCATATAATCATAGTGGGTAGTTTCTGATCTGGCCTGTTGCCTGACTTTGTTTCGGGCTATGGAGTCAGGTATTTTAATTGTGCCCAACAACAGGATAAATATATCCCGATGTCAGCTCTGGCACACAACAGCTGGGCGAAGCAGGGTGCTTGGGACACAGAACTCACAGTGTGTGGAGCAAGGTGGAGTACAGTTCATGGAGCAGGAAGGGTGTAACAGAGTCAGAGAGGAGGAGGCGTGGAGCGGTGTTTTTTTAGCTGAAGGGAACCAAGAGCCAATGTAACTTGAGCCTTGTTGTTTTGTCTGTCTGACCACAATCTGGCAAGGGCTGGGAGTCAGCCTGGAGCTTGGAAGGGAGCGGGGTTGGGACGGGAGCCAGGAATCTGTCCGGAGCTGAGGAGAAGCAGGGCCAGGAGTCGGCCTGGAGCTGAGGAGCACAGCACTGTCACTTTATTTATTTCTATTAATGTCTGTCTCCCCCTCTAGACTGGGCACTCACTGTGGACAGGGAATGTGTCTATTCTATTGGATGCTCCCAAGGGCTCAGTACAGTGCTCTGCACACAGTAAATGCTCAATGAATACGATTGACTGACTCTGCTCAGAGCTGAGGAGGAAGTCAGGAGTCTTCCCGGAGCTGAGGAGAAGCAGAGGCAGGAGTTTACCCGGAGCTGAGGAGCGCAGCATTGCCATTGTATTTATTTCTATTAATGTCTGTCTCCCTCTCTAGACTGGGCGCTCACTGTGGGCAGGGAATGTGTCTATTCTATTGGATGCTCCCAAGGGCTCAGTACAGTGCTCTGCACACAGTAAATGCTCAATGAATATGATTGACTGACTCTGCTCAGAGCTGAAGAGGAAGTCAGGAGTCTTCCCGGAGCTGAGGAGAAGCAGAGGCAGGAGTTTACCCGGAGCTGAGGAGCGCAGCATTGTCATTGTATTTATTTCTATTAATGTCTGTCTCCCCCTCTAGACTGGGAGCTCACTGTGGGCAGGGAATGTGTCTATTCTATTGTACTCTCCCAAGGGCATAGTACAGTGCTCTGCACATAGCAAATGCTCAATTAATATGATTGACTCTGCTCAGAGCTGAGGAGGAAGTCAGGAGTCTTCCTGGAGCTGAGGAGAAGCAGAGGCAGGAGTCTACCCGGAGCTGAGGAGCGCAGCATTGTCATTGTATTTATTTTTATTAATGTCTGTCTCCCCCTCTAGACTGGGAGCTCACTGTGGGCAGGGAATGTGTCTATTCTATTGTACGCTCCCAAGGGCTTAGTACAGTGCTCTGCGCATAGTAAATGCTCAACTAATATGATTGACTGACTTTGCTCAGATCTGAGGAGGAAGTCAGGAGTCTTCCTGGAGCTGAGGAGAAGCAGAGGCGGGAGTCTACCCAGAGCTGGGGGATTTGAGTGATCAATATCCAACCGATAGCAACACCGTGAACACATCTCCCCGCCTCTTTCTGCAATCGTTCTGATAGCGTATCCATTGATTTTCTTGGTAAAAATCCAGAATTGGTTTACCATCGCCTCTTTCCGTGCAATAAACTTGAGTCTCCTCCCTTGACTCTTTCCCATCCTGCTGCTGCCCAGCACAGGGGAGTTTTGACTTGTAGCAGATGGCCTTCCACTTGCTAGCCACTGCCCAGGCTAGGAATGGACTGGACAGGCCCCTGCTTGACTCGCCCTTCCGTAGTCGAGACTGTTAAAGGACTGGAAACTCTCCAGGTGCGACCCTGAGAGGGGTGAGCGTGGATAGTTCAGTACAAACCATCACCACTACTGTAAAACCAACTCAAATACCTGAAGCAGCGTGGCTCAGTGGAAAGAGCCCGGGCTTTGGAGTCAGAGGTCAGGGGTTCAAATCCCAGCTCCGCCAAGTGTCCTCTGTGTGACTCTGGGCAAGTCACTTCACTTCACTGTGCCTCAGTTCCCTCATCTGTAAAATGGGGATTAAGACCTTGAGCACCCCAGTGGGACAACCTGATCACCTTGTAACCTCCCCGGCGCGTAGAATAGTGCTTGGCACATAGTAAGTGCTTAATAAATGCCATTATTATCATTATTATCCTCCTGGAGGTAATAATAATAATGATGATATTTATTAAGCGCTGACTATGTGCCAAGCACTGTTCTAAGCACTAGGGTTATACCTTTGCATTCTTAACCCGTGATAGTAGGTCTCTGTTACCTTCTTGGCAGCAGATGGGAGCAATTTCCCTTACTTCTTCTCAAGAATAGTATAAAGTTGGACTGAGAGGGCCCCAGGCCAGACAGGGACTGTGTCTGACTTGATGATATTGTGTCTACTCCAATGCTTAGTACAGTGCTTGGCTCATAGTAAGCATTTAATGGACACCACAGTTATTATTATTAGATTGTGAACCCAGGTCGAATTCTCACATGAGCGTTCTCTTCCAATGCTTACCACAGTGTTCTACACCCAGTAAGCACTTAATAAATATTATTACTATAATTAACTGTTTTTTTATAGCACACTGAGCTACTTGAAGATATGTGCTGAGAAACGCAGCCCTCTCTCTTAAGATTCTCATCTTCCAATGGTCAAAAAATACCATACTTACCATTTTCAGCTGCACCCCTCTGAAGCAATTACTTGACGATGATATTTGTTAGGGGCTTACTATGTGTCAGGCAGTGTCCTAAGCGCTGGGATGGATATATGCAAATCGCGTTGGTCACAGTCCCTATCCCACATGGGGCTCGCAGTTTTAATCCCTATCGTACAGATGAGGGAACCGAGGCACAGAGAAGCCAAGTGACTTTCCCGAGGTCACCCAGCAGACAAGTGGCAGAGTCAGGATTAGAACCCAGGTTCTTCGGACTCCCAAATCCGTGCTCTAGCCACTAGGCCATGCTGCTTCTCAAGAACTTCCCACTTGGGTTTCTCTTTTCGGCCAAACGACGTCATCTATAATAGAGGATGTGCCTAGTCTGTGTCCAGTCAGCCAGTCAGAGGTACTTACTGAGCGCTCACTGTGAGCAGACCACCGTACTAAGCGCTGGGGAGAGTTCACTACAGCAACAGAAAAGACACAGTCCCTGCCCACAACAAGTTCGCAGTCTAGAAGGGGAGACGGGCACTTATAGAAGTAAATTACAGCTGTGTCCAGTACACAGCAGGTGCCCAATAAGTGCTCTGAAGGCAGCGCCCACCCTGACACCAGAAAGCAGACCGCGTTGGTGCCCCCTCGTCCCCGTCCCCTCCCTCCCGGGGGCCGCGAGCCTGGGTAGCAGGAGGGCGAGGGGCCACTCACAAGTCATCGAGGCAGTCATCCGGCTGTTTGAGTCGGTGGCCGTGAAGCAGGTAGTCGTAGATTTCGTGATTCTGCACCCCGGGGTATGGCGTCATCCCTCGAGTGGCGATCTCCCACATGGTCACTCCAAACGCCCACTACGACCGAGGGGGAGGAAGCACGTCAGGGAAGACCTTCCCACTAAGGCTGAATGGGATCTGTTCATCGCCAAAGGTCAGCTCCTCAACGTTCATCGCGGAACTCGCACAATGCCGGGGATTATGCCCGGGGTATTTTGTCCCTCAAAACATGCACTCTGAGCTCAGCAGAGAGACAAGTGGGCACCTCAGACGCATTTATTCCTCTCCACGCCTCCTCCCCAACGCTACTGTGCCCTGGTAGAAAGAGTTTGGGCCTGGGTGTCAGAGGGCCTGGGTTCTAATCCCGGCTCTGCCGCTTGACCTTGGGCCAGTCACTTCATTTCTCCTGGCCTCTGTTTCCTCATCTGGAAAGTGGGAATTCAAACCCTGTTCTCCCTCCTACTTAGACGGCAAGCCCCACATGGGAAAAGGGATTGTAACAGTTATCTTGCGTCTATCCCCGTGCTAAGTACAGGACTTGTTCTAAAGTAAGCGCTTAACATTCATTCATTCATTCAATCGTATTTATCGAGCGCTTACTGTGTGCAGAGCACTGTACTAAGCGCATGGGAAGTACAAGTTGGCAACATATAGAGACGGTCCCTACCCAAAAGCAGGCTCACAGTCTAGAAGGGGGAGACAGACAACAAAACAAAACATATTAACAAAATAAAATAAATAGAATAAATATGTACAAATAAAATAGAGTAACAAATACCGTAATAATAATTATTATTTTCCTTTCAGGAGCTTTTTCTTTGACAGAGAAATTTCCTTATTCATTAGGATGAGCTTTATAGTCCCAGAATACTTTTTCCAACCTCAGGGTACACACATCATCATCATCATCATCATCAATCGTATTTATTGAGCGCTTACTGTGTGCAGAGCACTGTACAAAGCGCTTGGGAAGTACAAGTTGGCAACATATAGAGACAGTCCCTACCCAACAGTAGGCACACATCTCTTCAGCACATCTACTTTCGTGGGGAATGCGGTGGCAGGTTTTTTGGTTGTTTGCTTTTGCAATGGTATTTGTTAAGTGCTTACTACGTGCCAAGCACTCTTCTGAGTGCTGGGATAGATACTAGGTAATTGTGTTGGACACGGTCCCTGTCCCACATAGAGCTCACAGTCTTAATTCCCATTTTCCAGATGAGGGAACTGAGGCCCAGCATAGTGCTAAGCACTATGTGCCAGGCACTCTTCTTAGTGCTGTGTGGGTTATAAGCTAATAATAATAATGGCATTTCTTAAGCGCTTACTATGTGCAAAGCACTGTTCTAAGTGCAGGGGGGATACAAGGTAATTGTGTTGGACACAGTCCCTGTCCCACATAGAGCTCACAGTCTTAATCCCCATTTTCCAGATGAGGGTACTGAGGCTCAGCATAGTGCTAAGCACCATGTGCCAGGCACTCTTCTTAGTGCTGCGTGGGATATAAGCTAATAATAATAATGGCATTTATTAAGCGCTTACTATGTGCAAAGTAAGTGCTGGGGGGATACAAGGTGATCAGTTTGTCGGACACTGTCCCTGTCCCACAAGGGGCTCACAGTCTTACTCCCCATTTGACAGATGAGGTAACTGAGGCCCAGAAAAGTGAAGTGACTTGCCCAAGGTCATACAGCAGACAAGTGGCATGGCCAGGTCCTTCTGATTCCCAGGCCTGGGCTCTATCCACTAGTCCAAGCTCTTTCTCAATTAGCTCAAACACCCCCTCTCCTAACTATAGACATATGAGCTATTTTGGGGGGGGAGTCTCAACGCGGCTCACATACCACATCGCTTTTGCTGGTGTAGACGCGATCAGCAAGACTCTCTAGAGCAATCCATTTCACTGGCATCTTCGCGATACGTCCTTGCCGGTAGTAGTCTCCGCTGTAGATCTTCTTAGAGAGTCCAAAGTCGGCCACGCAGACGGTCAGATCATCCCGGAGCCTACAAAAGTTTCAAGACCGAGGAGTTTATTACTGAAGGCTTAAGGTGTTCCGCGTCAAGAAGCAGTGTGGCCCAGCGGAAAACTCACGGGCCTGAGGATCAGCTTGTGGGGCAGGGAATGTGCCTACCAACTCAGGTCTTACGCCGTCGAGTCATCTCTGACCCATAGCGTGGGTCAGAAGCAGCATCATCATCATCATCAATCGTATTTATTGAGCGCTTACTATGTGCAGAGCACTGTACTAAGCGCTTGGGAAGTACAAATTGGCAACATATAGAGACAGTCCCTACCCAACAGTGGGCTCACAGTCTAAAAGGGGGAGACAGAGAACAAAACCAAACATACCAACAAAATAAAATAGAATAGATATGTACAAGTAAAATAAATAAATAAATAAATAGAGTAATAAATATGTACAAACATATATACATATATACAGGTGCTGTGGGGAAGGAAAGGAGGTAAGATGGGGGGAATGGAGAGGGGGACGAGGGGGAGAGGAAGGAAGGGGCTCAGTCTGGGAAGGCCTCCTGGAGGAGGTGAGCTCTCAGCATGGCCTCTCAGCAGCGTGGTTCAGTGGAAAGAGCCCGGGCTTTGGAGTCAGAGGTCATGGGTTCAAATCCCAGCTCTGCCAACTGTCAGCTGTGTGACTTTGGGCAAGTCACTTCACTTTTCTGGGCCTCAGTACCCTCATCTGTAAAATGGGGATTAAGACTGTGAGCCCCCCATGGGACAACCTGATCACCTTGTAACCTCCCCAGTGCTTAGAACGGTGCTTTGCACATAGTAAGCGCTTAATAAATGCCATCATTATTATTATTATAGCGGCACTATGGACACATCTCTCCCAGAACGTCCCACCTCCATCTGCAATCGTTCCGGTAGTGGATCCACAGAGTTTTCTTGGGAAAAATCTGGAAGCGGTTTACCATCGCCTCCTTCCGCGCAGTAAACCCGAGTCTCCACCCTCGACTCTCTCCTGTGCTGCCGCTGCCCAGCACGGGTGAGATTTGACTTGCAGCAGGTTGCCTTCCACTCGCTGTCCAAGCTAGGAATGGAGTGGACAGGCCTTTACTTGACTCTTCCTCCCGTAGTCGAGACTGGTAGAGGACTGGAAACTCTCCAGGTGCGACCCTGAGAGGGTGATGTTGTACTCTACCAGGCATTTAGTACACTGCTCTGCATATGGTAAGCGCTCAATAAATGGTTTGATTGATCTGGGTTCTAATCCAGGCTCCTCCACCTGTCTGCTGTGTGACCTTGGGCAAATCGCTGCACTTCTCTGTTCCCTCATCTGCAAAATGGTGATTAAGACGGTAAGCCCTATGTGGGACAGGGACGGTGTCCAACCTGATTAGCTTGTATCAACCCCAGTGCTTAGCACAGTGCCTGGCACTTGGAAAGTGCTTGACAAGTACCCTAAAAAAGAAATAAATTAATCAACCATCATTCAGTGGTATTTATTGACTGCTTACGCAGCATGGCTCAGTGGAAAGAGTGCGGGCTTGGGAGTCAGAGGTCATGGGTTTGAATCCCAGCCCCACCACTTGTCAGCTGCGTGACCTTGGTCAAGCCACTTCACTTCTCTGGGCCTCAGTTACCTCATCTGTAAAATGGGGATTAAAACTGTGAGCCCCCCGTGGGACAACCTGATCACCTTGTATCCCCACCAGTGCTTAGAACAGTGCTTTGCACACAGTAAGCACTTAACAAATACCACCATTATTATTATTATTACTATGTGCAGAGCACTGTACTAAGTGCTTGGGAGAGTACAATACAATAGAACTAGCAGACATGTTCCCCGCCCATAATGAATAGTGATGGAAATTCATTCATTAATTCATTCAGTCATATTTATTGAGTGCTTACTGTTTGCAGAGCACGGTACTAAGCGCTTGGGAAGTACAAGTTGGCAACATATAGAGACGGTCCCTACCCAACAGCGGGCTCACAGTCTAGAAGATAATAATGGTATTTGTTAAGTGCTTACTATGTGCAAAGCACTGTTCTAAGCACCGAGGAAGTTATAAGGTGATTAGGTTGCCCCACGGGGGGCTCATAGTTTTAATCCCCATTTTACAGATGAGGTAACTGAGGCACAGAGAAGTTAAGTGACTTGCCCAAAGTCACACAGCTGACAGTTGTCAGAGCCGGCATTTGAACCCATGACCTCTGACTCGAAAGCCCGGGCTCTTTCCACTGAGCCACGCTGCTTCTCTGCCCCACAGCACTTATGCCCATATCTATAATTTATTTATATTAATGTCTGTCTCCCCTAGACTGTAAGCTCACTGTGGGCAGGGAATGTGTCTGCTATATTGTTATCCTACTCTCCCAAGCGCTTATTCATTCATGTGATTCAATCATATTTACTGAGCACTTACTGTGTGCAGAGCACTGTACTAAGCGCTTGGGAATTACAATACAGCAGTAAAGAGAGACAATCCCTGCCCACAACGAGCTCACAGTCTTGGGGGGCTGGGGGGGGAGACAGATATCAATACAAGTAAGGAGGCATCAATATAAAAAAATAGAATTATATATATATACACACATACATACATATATGTGTGTGTAGGCATATATACACACATATATGTATATGTATGTATATATCTATATGCATACATATATGTGTGTTTATCTACACACATCTATGTACATATACAATATATATGTATATTGTATATATACATAAGTGCTGTGGGGCGGGGGGGGGAAGAGGAAAGGAAGAGGGGCAGGGTGACACGGAAGGGAGTGGGAGATGAGGAAAAGTGGGGCTTAATCTGGGAAGGCCTCTAGGAAGAGGTACGCCATCAGTAGGGCTTTGAAGGGGGGAGAGTCATCGTCTGGTCATGCTCCGCACACAGTAAGCGCTCAATAGCTATGATTGAATGAGTGAATGAATGAAGGAATGAATGGTAGGGATTGTATCAACTCTATTGTTCTTTTTTCACTTTCAATCGTATTTATTGAGCACTTACTGTGTGCAGAGCACTGGACTAAGCGCTTGGGAAGTCCAAGTCGGCAACATATAGAGACGGTCCCTACCCAGCAGCGGGCTCACAGTCTAGAAGGGGGAGGGAGACAACAAAACAAAACATATTAACAAAATAAAATAAATAGAATAAATATGTACAAATAAAATAGAGTAATAAATATGTACAAACATCTGTACATATATACAGGTGCTGTGGGGAGGGGAAGGAGGTAAGGTGGGGGCTCAATCTGGGAAGGCCTCCTGGAGGAGGTGAGCTCTCAGTAGGGCTTTGAAGGGAGGAAGAGAGCGAGCTTGGCAGATGTGCGGAGGGAGGGCGTTCTCTCACAGTCACACAAATAAGTGCTCAATAAATACCACTGATCGATTGATGGGGCTCACAGCCTAAGGGAAAGGGGGAACAGATACTGGCTTAGTGGCAACAGCCCGGGCTTGGACCTCAGAGGACACGGGTTCTAATCCTAGTTCTGCCACTTGTCTGCTGTATGACCTTAGGCAAGTCACTTCTCTGTGCCTCAGTTACCTCATCTGTAAAATGGGGACGAAAAGTGCGAGCCTCACATGGGACAACATAGTAAGCGCTTAATAAATACGATTGATGATGATGATGACAACCTGATTATCCTGTATCTATCCCAGCGCTTAGAACAGTGTTTGACACCTAGTAAGCATTTAACAAATGGCATAATTATTATTATTACCCATTTACAGATAGGGTGACTGAGACCCAAAGAAGCCATGAGACTCGCCCGAGGTCTCACAGCAGACAAGGAGTGGAGCTAGGATTAGAACCCAGGTCTTCCGACTCCCGTGCTCTTTCAACTAGCTCCTCTCTGGAACACAGCTGAGGGTCCGGGATGAGTCTGATGCGCCGGGAAGGAAAATGAAGCCAGAACACTCACATGCAGTTGCGAGCCGCTAAGTCTCGGTGAAGGAAATTCCTGCTGCTCAGATACTCCATCCCCAGCGCGATATCCACCATGAACTTCAACAGGGTTTGCACAGCCATGGGCTGGTTGGGACAGAAAGGAAGAAGGGAATGAGAAGCTGCTCCTGGAAGCGAATTCCAATGATCCTTTCCCGCTGACACCGGGGTGGAGAGTGTCAGCTTCTGGAAGGCGGGCATTGTGTCTACATTGTGTTATCCCAAGCTGCTTAGTACAGTGCTCTACACACAGTAGGTTCTCAATAAATTCATTCAATCGTATTTATTGAGCGCTTACTTTATGCAGAGCACTGTACTAAGCGCTTGGAAGTGTACAATATAAGAGTAAACGGACATATTGAGAAGCAGCGTGGCTCAGTGGAAAGAGCCCGGGCTTGGGAGCCCACTGTTGGGTAGGGACTGTCTCTATATGTTGCCAACTTGTACTTCCCAAGCGCTTAGTACAGTGCTCTGCACACAGTAAGCGCTCAATAAATACGATTGATTGATTGATTGATTGGGAGTCAGAAGTTGTGGGTTCTCGTCCCGGCTCCGCCACTTGTCAGCTATGTGACTTTGGGCAAGTCACGTAACTTCTCTGGGCCTCAGTGACCTCACCTGGAAAATGGGGATGAAGACTGTGAGCCCCACATGGGACAACCTGATTCACCCTGTATCCCCCCCAGCGCTTAGAACAGTGTTTCGCACACAGTAAGCGCTTAACAGGTGCCGTCATTATTATTATTATGTTCCCTGCCCACAATGAGCTAACGGTCTGGAGGGGGAGACAGACTTTAATATAAACGAATAAATTACAGATATAGACGTAAGGGCTGGGAGGGAGGAATGAATGAAGGGAGCAAGTCAGGGCAACGCAGAAGAGAGAGGGAAAAGAGGAAAAGCGGATTTAGGAAAGTCCTCTTGGAGGAGATGTGCCTTCAATAAGGTTTTGAAGGAGGGGAGAGTAATTGTCCGATACGAGGAGGGAGGGCGTCCCAGGATACAGGCAGGACGTGGGTGAGAGGTTGGCAGAGAGCTAGATGAGATCGAACGACGGCGAGAAGATTAGCATTAGAGGAGTGAAGTATGCAGGCTGAATTCTAGGAGGAGAGTAGCGAGGTGAGATAGGAGGGGGGCAAGGTGACTGACTGCTTTAAAGCCAATACTGAGGAGTTTCTACTTGATGTGGAGGTGGATGGGCAACCACTGGAGTTTCTTGAGGAGCGGACGTGGTCTGAATGGTTTTGTAGAAAAATGATCCGGGCAGCAGAGTGAAGTATAGTTTGGAGTGGGGAGAGACAGGAGGCAGGGAGGTCAGCAAGGAGGCTGATACAGTAATAATAATAATAATAATGGCATTTATTAAGCGCTTACTATGTGCAAAGCACTGTTCTAAGTGCTGAGGAGGTTACAAGGTGATCTGTTTGTCCCACGGGGGGCTCACAGTCTTCATCCCCATTTTACAGATGAGGTAACTGAGGGCCAGAAAAGTTAAGTGACTTGCCCAAAGTCACACAGCCTCATCCTCGGCTTCAAGGCTGTCCATCCCCTCGCCCCCTCCTACCTCACCTCCCTTCTCTCCTTCTCCAGCCCAGCCCGCATCCTCCGCTCCTCTGCCGCTAATCTCCTCATCGGGCCTCGTTCTTGCCCGTCCCGCCATCGACCACCGGCCCACATCCTCCCCTTGGCCTGGAATGCCCTCCCTCCGCACATCCACCGAGCTAGCTCTCTTCCTCCCTTCAAAGCCCTACTGAGAGCTCACCTCCTCCAGGAGGCCTTCCCAGACTGAGCCCCCTCCTTCCTCTCCCCCTCCTCCCCCTCCACATCCCCCCCGCCTTGCCTCCTTCCCCTCCCCATAGCACCTGTATATATGCATATATGTTTGTACATATTTATTACTCTATTTATTTATTTTACTTGTACATATTTATTCTATTTATTTTATTTGGTTTATATGCTTTGTTTTGTTGTCTGTCTCTCCCTTCTAGACTGTGAGCCCTCTGTTGGGTAGGGACCGTCTCTATATGTTGCCAACTTGTACTTCCCAAGTGCTTAGGACAGTGCTCTGCATACAGTAAGTGCTCAATAAATACGACTGAATGAATGAATGAATGAATGAATTGGCAGAGCCAGGATTTGAACCCATGACCTCTAACTCCAAAGCCCGGGCTCTTTCCACTGAGCCACGCCACAGTAATCAAACAAATACTTCTGACTGATCAACTGAGAGGCAATCCTGGGGCTCAAATAAGCCCAGAACTGCTGACGTGTCGCCAGGGCTAGGGGAGGACATAAACACACACTATCCACATTTAGCAAGCATGGACATACTGCTCTTTTTACCCCAACTGTATGGAATTTAACTGAGGAAAAGACTCAGTCAGGTTTTTCTCTTCCTAAAACAAGGGTCTACGCTGAGGCAGCCACTGTAAAACTGAGTGGTCAGGAGTTATACTGCTCAGAAGCCATGGGAGGGTTTTCCTCTATATAAGGCAAGAGGGAATTCATGGGAGGTTTTTATAAAGCAAGAGGGAATTCATTCATTGTTGTTGCAGCTGGAAATCATTTTTTTCCTGGCCCTTTGAATCAGGAGGCCTAAGCCATGCTACAGTTCTCAGTCTTCCGTGTATATCTGGCTGTTGTGGCTACTCACAACTTGAAAAATGGCGTGGCCTAGAGAGAAGCAGTGTGGCCTAGTGGGTAGACTTGGGGCTGGGGAGTCTGAAGGACCTGGGTTCGTATCCCGGCCCCGCCTCGTGTCTGGTGTATGACCTTGGACAAGTCACTTCTCTGAGACTCAGTTACCTCATCTGGAAAATGGGGGTTAATAATAATAATAATAATAATGATGACGGTATTTGTTAAGCGCTTACTACGTGCAAAGCACTGTTCTAAGCGCTGGGGAGGTTACAAGATGATCAGGTTGTCCCACGGGGGGCTCACAGTTTTAATCCCCATTTTACAGATGAGGCAACTGAGGCACAGAGAAGTTAAGTGACTTGCCCTAAGTCACACAGCTCATGGAGCCGGGATTTGAACCCATGACCTCCGACTCCAAAGCCCGTGTTCTTTCCACTGAGCCATGCTGCTTCTCCTGCTGCTGTATATGATTTCATTTCCCCAGATTCTGCAGATTAAAAAGGCTCTGATGCTTTATATGAAAAACCCAAATCAGATGGAACCAGAGATATCAACTATTCACCTGGGTTAAGATTGGGAGCCCCATGTGGGACGGGGACTGTGTCCAACCCGATTTCGTTGTATCCACCCCAGCGCTTAAAACAGTGCCTGGCACAGAGTAAGTCCTTAAAAACATACTGCAATTATTATTATTATTATTATTGTTGACATGCAGTAAAGAGGCTACATTTTCTCCCTTAGACTGGAGTAATAGTAACAGTATTTTGTTCAACGCCTTCTATGTGCAGGGTACTTCACTAAGCCTGGGAAAGGATACACAGCAATAATGATGACATAGGATAAGCGCTTTCGATGCGTCAAGCACTGTACTAAGCACTGGGGTTGATACAAGATAATCGGGTCAGACACAGTCCCTGTCCCACATGGGGCTTACAGTCTAAATCGGAGGAAGAACGGTTACTGAGTCCCCATTTTACAGTTGAGGAAACCGAGGCCCAGAGACGTGAAGCGACTTGCCAAGTCCCTCCACAGGAGGCAAGTAGCAGAGACGGAATTAAAATCCAGATCTTCTGATTCCCAGGTCTGTGCTCTTTCCACTAGGCCATGGTGGGAATAATAATAATAAAAAAAATAATAATAATTTAAAAAAAAATAATAATAGCATTTATTAAGCACTTACTATGTGCAAAGCACTGTTCTAAGCACTGGGGAGGTTATAAGGTGATCAGGTTGTCCCACGGGGGGCTCACAGTCTTCATCCCCATTTTCCAGATGAGGTAACTGAGGCCCAGAGAAGTGAAGTGACTTGCCCAAAGTCACACAGCTGACAAGTGGCGGAGCTGGGATTTGAACCCCTGACCTCTGACTCCAAGCACGGGCTCTTTCCACTGAGCCACGCTGTTAGGCTTTGTTCCTGGTTGGGAACCCTATGTGGGACAGGGACTGTGTCCAACCTGATTAGTTTGCATCTACCCCAGCGCTTGGTACAGTGTCTGGGACAAAGTAAGCACTTACCAAATACCATAAAAAAAAAAAGAATTGTCCCCTGAGAAGCTCTGCCTTCAACCTTTCCCCCGCATTGGGTGAAAATTCCCAAAGTGCAGCTCAGAGTTCTTCACGTTGACCCCACCAGTGCTGACTGGTTCTCATTACTTCCTGTTTCACGGCTGGGGGAAAGGACTGAGGTACGGCTGGAGGATTGTCAGGTGAGGGTCAAAGGTCACAGGCCTGTCCGCCCAGAGGCACGAAGGAGGGGGTAATAATAATTATAATGATGGCTTTATTAAGCGCTTACTATGTGCAAAGCACTGCTCTAAGCGCTGGGGAGGTTACAAGGTGATCAGGTTGTCCCACTGGGGGCTCACAGTCTTCATCCCCATTTTACAGATGAGGGAACTGAGGCCCAGAGAAGTGAAGTGACTTGCCCAAAGTCACGCAGCTGACAATTGGCGGAGCCGGGATTTGAACCCATGACCTCTGACTCCAAAGCCCGGGCTCTTTTCCTCTGAGCCACGCTGCTTCTCACTCCGACTCTGTGTGGCTCTTGAAACCCCCCACGATGTGTCTCCATGATGTGTGTCATTCCCCTGTACATGTGAACTCTTCCCATAGTGGGGGAAGATGATAATGGCATTTCTTAAGTGCTTACTACGTGCCAAGTGTGCAGTATTAAGCACTGGGGTAGATACAAGTTCACTGGTCCTCTGACTCCTGGGCTCGGGTTCTTACCACTAGACCCCGCGGCTTCTTATTCTTAGGCCTGTCTTCCTGTGAGAATGGGTTCTGCATGTTTACCATGGAGGAGAGTAGTAATATTACTATAATAATTGTACTTGTTAAGCCCTTACTATGTACCAAACACTGTTCTACATTCTGGGGTAGATACAAGTTAATTCCCAGATTGAGCCCCCTCCTTCTTCAATCAATCAATCAATCAATTGTATTTATTGAACGCTTACTGTGTGCAGAGCGCTGTACTAAGCGCTTGGGAAGTACAAGTTGGCAACATATAGAGACAGTCCCTACCCAACAGTGGGCTCAACAGTCTAAAAGACTTCTCCCCCTTCTCCCCCTCCCCATCCCCCCAGCCTTACTTCCTTCTCCTCCCCACAGCACCTGTATATATGTTTGTGCGTATTTATTATGCTATTTATTTATTTTACTTGTACATATTTATTCTATTTATTTTATTTTGTTAATATGTTTTGTTTTGTTGTCTGTCTCCCCCTTCTAGACGGTGAGCCCGCTGTTGGGTAGGGACCGTCTCTGTATGTTGCCAACTTGTACTTCCCAAGTGCTTAGTACAGTGCTCTGCACACAGTAAGTGCTCAATAAATACGACTGAATGAATGAATGATTGAATTGGCTTGGACAAAGCCCCTGTCCCACATGGGGTTCACAATCTAAGGCGAAGGGAGAACAGGGATTGAATTCTCATTGACAGAGGAGGAAACTGAGGCACAAAGAATTAAGCGATTTGTCCAAGGTCCCACAGCAGGCCAGTGGCAGAGGCAGGATTAGAACCCAGGTCCTCTGACTCCTAAACCAGTGTTCTTCCCATCAGGCCGTGCCGCTTCTTAATTCCTCTGGCTTCATCATTCATTCATTCATTCATTCATTCAATTGTATTTATTGAGTGCTTACTATGTGCAGAGCACTGTACTAAGCACTTGGGAAGTACAAGTCGGCAACATATAGAGACGGTCCCTACCCAACAGTGGGCTCACAGTCTAGAAGGGGGAGATAGAGAACAAAGACAAAACATATTAACAAAATAAAATAAATAGAATAAATATGTACAAATAAAATAAATAAATAAGTTCCACCGGGGGTTGATGCAGGGGAGAGGAGGGTTTCGCTAATTCATTCATTCATTCAATAGTATTTATTAAGCGCTTACTGTGTGCAGAGCACTGTACTATCCCCATTTAATGGGGATTAATGGGGAGCTTAGCTAACTCCCTTGCCCTTAGACACCCGCCTCGAGACTGTCCTTTATAATGCTGATAATAATAATAATAATTATATAATAATAATATAATAATAATAATGGCATTTATTAAGCGCTGGGGAGGTTACAAGGTGATCAGGTTGTCCCACGGGGGGCTCACAGTCTTCATCCCCATTTTCCAGATGAGGGAACTGAGGCACAGAGAAGTGAAGTGACTTGCCCAAAGTCACCCAGCTGACAGTTGGCGGAGCTGGGATTTGAACCCATGACCTCTGACTCCAAAGCCCAGGCTCTTTCCACTGAGCCACGCTGCTTAAACAGCAGAGGATCGGTCAGGAGTTCCCTGAGGTGTGAAAGCTGGCTTGGTCTGGCCCTGAGGCCCAACAGAATCAGAAATTGGCGGTGTGGCTTGCTCTTTTCCTGGGAAAGCACCGACGCAGCACAGACGAGAAGTGAGGAGACTAAATATTCTTCCAAGCCTGGGGCGGGCTTCCCGATGTTCCAGAATCCCTAAGAGGCCCAGGCCCATGGTAAAGACCCCATAGATTTCTGAGCCAGATTCCCCCCACACTCCCCTCATCCCAGGTCCGACCAGACCCGACGGTTTCCGATCAGGGCTGAAATCATCCAAAATGGCAGCTTTTTGGCCTGGTACTAAAAATAATAATAGTATTTGTTCAGCGCTTACTATGTGCCAAGCACTGTTGTAAATGCTGGAGCACTGAAGCCGGTTCCACTCCCCCCATCATTGTCCTTTTTATTATTATTGCTATAATAATAATAATAATGGTATTTGTTAAGCAGTTACTATGTGTCAAGCACTGTTCTAAGCGCCGGGGTTGCTACAAGGTAATCAGGTTGGACACAGTCCCTGTCCCACATGGGACTCACAGGTTTAATCAATCAATCAATCAATCATATTTATTGAGCGCTTACTGTGTGCAGAGCACTGTACTAAGCGCTTGGGAAGTACAAGTTGGCAACATATAGAGACAGTCCCTACCCAACAGTGGGCTCACAGTCTAAAAGGGGGAGACAGAGAACAAAACCAAACACACTAACAAAATAAAATAAATAGAATAAATATGTACAAGTAAAATAAATAGAGTAATAAATATGTACAAACCTATATATATATATATATATATATATATATATAGGTTTGTACATATTTATTACTCTATTTATTTTATTTATTTACTCTATTTATTTTACTGTATATATATATATATATATATATATATATACAGGTGCTGTGGGGAAGGGAAGGAGGTAAGATGGGGGGGATGGAGAGGGGGACGAGGGGGAGAGGAAGGAAGGGGCTCCATTTTCCTGGAGAGGGAACTGAAGCACGGAGAAGTGAAGTCACACGCCCAAAGTCACGCAACGGACAAGTGTTGTCTGAATTAGAATTAGAACCCAGGTCCTTCCGACTCCGAGGCCCCTGCTCTTTCCACTAGGCCATACTGCTTCTCAAGATACCGTGCCCAACCTCATTAGCTTGCACCGGAGCTCAGTACAGTGCCTGGCACATAGTAGGTGCTTAACAGATATTTTTTATTAAAAAAAGGGTTCATATTTGAGAAGCAGCGTGGCTCAGTGGAAAGAGCCCGGGCTTTGGAGTCAGAGGTAATGGGTTCGAATCCCAGCTCCGCCACACGCCTGCTGTGTGGCCTTGGGCAAGTCACTTCACTGCTCTGAGCCTCAGTTACCTCATCTGGAAAATGGGGATTAAGACTGTGAGCCCCATGTGGGACAACCTGATCACCTTGTATCCCCCCAGCGCTTAGAACAGTGCTTTGCACATAGTAAGCGCTTAACAAATGCCGTTATTATTATATTTGAGGTAGAGATGGGAGCGCTTCAGAGGCAGCAGGGCATAGATCTCACTGCTCTGACTTCCTCCTCAGACGCTAGTGAGAGGGGAGGGCGATTCTCGGCTCCAAGGCTGGGCTTGGTGAGGAGGGACTTGGCCTGCTGGGCCAGTAGGGCTAATCCCGGCTCCGCCACATGTCTGCTGTGTGACCTTGGGCAAGCTGCTTCACTTCTCTGGGCCTCAGTTTCCCCCCCCTGCCCCCACCCCCCCGTGGAACAGGGACTGTGTCCAAATCAATCAATCGTATTTATTGAGCGCTTACTGTGTGCAGAGCACTGTACTAAGAGCTTGGGAGGTACAAGTTGGCAACATGTAGAGACAGTTCCTACCCAGCAGTGGGCTCACAGTCTAAAAGGGGGAGACAGAGAACAAAACCAAACATACTAACAAAATAAAATAAATAGAATAGATATGTACAAGTAAAATAAATAAATAGAGTAATAAATATATACAAACATATATACACGCATATATATTGTATATATTGTATATATACATGTATATATATTGTATATAAACTGATTAACTTGTAGCTACCCTGACACTTGGAGTACTTGGGGTACCCTGCGAATGGATGACACGCAAATTCGTGAAGCGTTCCATATTTTTGAGAGCTCACCTCCTCCAGGAGGCCTCCCCAGACTGAGCCCCCTCCTTCCTCTCCCCCTCCTTCCCCTCCCCAAAGCACCTGTATATATGTATAGATGTTTGTATGTATTTATTACTCTATTGATTTATTTATTTTATTTGTACGTATTTATTCTATTTATTTTATTTTGTTAATATGTTTTGTTTTGTTCTCTGTCTCCCCCTTCTAGTCTGTGAGCCCGCTTTTGGGTAGGGACCGTCTCTATATGTTGCCAACTTGGACTTCCCAAGTGCTTAGTACAGTGCTCTGCACACAGTAAGCGCTCAATAAATATGATTGAATGAATTAATGAATGAATGACACCTAGGACAGTGCTTGGCACATAGTAAGCGCTTAAGCAGCGAGGCTCAGTGGAAAGAGCACAGCTTTGGAGTCAGAGGTCAGGGGTTCAAATCCCGGCTCCACCAATTCATTCATCCATTCATTCAATCATATTTATTGAGCGCTTACTGTGTGCAGAGCACTGTACTAAGTGCTTGGAAAGTACAAGTTGGTTGCCAATTGTCAGCTGTGTGACTTTGGGTGAGTCACTTCACTTCTCTGGGCCTCAGTTCCCCCCTGTGAGACAGGGACTGTGTCCAAACTGATTAACTTGTAGCTACCCCGACACTTAGGACCGTGCTTGGCACATAGTAAGCGCTTAAGCAGCTTGGCTCAGTGGAAAGTGCCCGGGCTTTGGAGTCAGAGGTCAGGGGTTCAAATCCTGGCTCTACCAATTCATTCATTCAATCGTATTTACTGAGCACTTACTCTGCGCAGAGCACTGTACTAAGCGCTTGGGAAGTACAAGTTGGTTGCCAATTGTCAGCTGTGTGACTTTGGGCGAGTCACTTAACTTCTCTGGGCCTCAGTTCCCTCATCTGTCAAATGGGGATTAAGACCGTGAGCCCCCCGTGGGACAACCTGATCACCTTGTAACCTCCCCAGCGCTTAGAACGGTGCTTTGCACATAGTAAGTGCTTAATAAATGCCATCATCATTATTATCAATCAATCATATTTATTGAGTGCTTACTGTGTGCAGAGCACTGTACTAAGCGCTTAATTATTAACAAATAACACAATTATTATTATTAAGGAACCAAACAAAAGAGAATTGGAAGGAGGGGAAGAGCCCATTTCCTTTTTGATTTTGGTCCGCTCCCTGATTTTCATCAGCCACCCGCTGCCTTATTTCGGCGGGGCCCAGACCGATCACTTTCAGACCCTGGGCCTAATCATCGCCAACCGCGAGAGACCCCGCGCGGACCCCGTCTCCACGGATGGGTCCCTACCTGGGGGCTGGTCTTCAGCCTGGAGTAGAGAAGGTAAGTGTGTAAATCTCCGTACTTCATGAAGGGCAGGATCACCATTGGCTTGGGCACCCGCTGAGAGCTCATTTCTATGCACACACCTGGGAGGAGAAGCGAGTTTAGCCAAATGCCAGGCGCATCACATTCCGTCTACCACGGAATATGAGAAGCAGCGTGGCTCAGTGGAAAGAACACGGGCTTTGGAGTCAGAGGTCATGGGTTCAAATCCCGGCTCTGCCAATTGGCAGCTGGGTGACTTTGAGCAAGTCACTTTGCTTCTCTGGGCCTCAGTTCCCTCATCTGGAAAATGGGGATTAATCAATCAATCAATCAATCAATCGTATTTATTGAGCGCTTACTGTGTGCAGAGCACTGTACTAAGCGCTTGGGAAGTACAAGTTGGCAACATATAGAGACAGTCCCTACCCAACAGTGGGCTCACAGTCTAAAAGGGGGAGACGGAGAACAAAACCAAACATACCAACAAAATAAAATAAATAGAATAGATATGTACAAGTAAAATAAATAGAGTAATAAATATGTACAAACATATATACATATATACAGGTGCTGTGGGGAAGGGAAGGAGGTAAGATGGGGGGATGGAGAGGGGGACGAGGGGGAGAGGAAGGAAGGGGCTCAGTCTGGGAAGGCCTCCTGGAGGAGGTGAGCTCTCAGTAGGGCTGTGAGGCTGTGAGCTGTTGTCCCCTGTGGGACAAACTGATCACCTTGTAACTTCCCCAGTGTTTAGAACAGAGCTTTGTACATAGTAAGCGCTTAATAAATGCCGTCATTATTATTATTATTATTATTATTATTACCACGGAGAGACGACTCAGTCATGCGCTCCCAGGCCAACTAAACCAATGCCTACTGGTGGCTGGATTCTCTTCAGCCTGAACATTCTTCGTCTAGTCCAACCCAATTTCCTCGTATCAACCCCAGCGCTTAGTACAGTGCCTGGCACATAGTTAAGCGCTTAACTAATGCCGTCGTTATTATTACTCTTAGCTTTTCCATGCCACTGTCTCATTTCTTCTGGACTGTGAGCCCACTGTTGGGTAGGGACTGTCTCTATATGTTGCCAACTTGTACTTCCCAAGCGCTTAGTACAGTGCTCTGCACACAGTAAGTGCTCAATAAATACGATTGATTGATTGATTGATTGATTGATTTCTGACCAAGCGTGAGGAACAACCGGAATGACGGTGGGTTTAGTACCATGTGGCAGGGTTTGTGTCTACGTACTCTACTGTATTCTCCTCTCCCAAGCGCTTGGGACAGTGCTCTGCACACAGTAAGTGCTCAGTAAATACCATTGATTGACGTTGTTCCCAGTGAACTCTGGTTTTGTACAAATAACTGATGAACGAATGTAAAAACCAGTACTAAGTATTAGGAAACTGCCATGGAGTGGTAATACCGCTGATCTCATTCATTCATTCGATCATTTATTGAGCACTTATGGCTCGCAGAGCACTAAACTAAGCCCTAAGGAGAGTAGCGTTGCTCACTGGAAAGAGCACGGGCTGTGGAATCGGAAGTCATGGGTTCAAATCCCGGCTCCGCCAATTGTCAGCTGGGTGACTTTGAGCAAGTCACTTCATTTCTCTGTGCCTCAGTTACCTCATCTTTAAAATGGGGATTAAGACTGTGAGCCCCCGGGGGACAACCTGATCACCTTGTAACCTCCCCAGTGCTTAGAACAGTGCTTTGCACATAGGAAGCGCTTAATAAATGCCATCATTATTATTATTATTACAATACAACAATAAGCAGACACATTGCCTGCCCACAACAAGCATCTCTTGACTTTAATAATTGTTCAATATTTTCCCCAGAATTAAATAATATTGGATATTCCAGTGATTTTCAGGAAATAATTTCACATCGCCAGGTTCCCAACTACCTCATCAGATTCCCAAAGACTTTCCCGCTTAGCGTGTCCCACAGCACGCTGGAGAACTAGGACAGCATGGATCCTTTCCCTGTGATTACAGAGAAGACAAGGACTGTGTCTCAGTCTCCTGCTCTAAGCTTCGTCTGCTCTGATTATCCTATCCTCGTGAAAAGTAATCAGTCGATCGTATTTATTGAGCGCTTACTGCGTGCAGGAGCACTGTACTAAGCGCTTGGACAGCAGAGTTGGTAGACACGTTCTCTGCCCACAACAACCTTAGGGTCTAGAGAAGTTTCATCTTTCTCAGCCTGTGGAACTGAAAACTTGAGACACTACCATGTTTAGCTATGGGAGAATAGAGAAAAATCTGCCAATCATTAGGAAAAGAGGAAGCAAAATTATAAAATGAATCCGTCACTTCTCTGGGCTTCAGTTCCCCTGCCTGTAAAATAGGGACTAAGATAGGAGGCCCCATGAAGGAAAGGGACTATGTCCAACCCAATCACCTTGTATCTACCTCAGCACTTAATACAGTGCCTGGCACATAGTAAGCGCTTAATACCACGTTTCTTTTTTTAATCTCCATCTCCAACATGAGGTTCATTATCTGCAGTCTGGTCCCCTCTCTGTAATTTAATGTCTGTCTCCCACTGTAGACGGGAAACTCCTTGTGGGCAAGGATCACGCTGGCCATCTCCATCATACTGTACTTTGCCACAAACTCTGCACATAGCAAGCACTAAATAAAGAGCATTGATTGATTGACCGAAGAATGCCAAAGATATGCCCATCTCCACAGACTATGCAGTCTCTTGCCTGTGACTGTAGCCTGGGGGACCAAAGTCCATCTTGGGCAAAAGAGAATACAATGTTCCAAGATGGAGACTAACTTTTGTACTTCCCAAGCGCTTAGTACAGTGCTCTGCACACAGTAAATACAATTGAATGAATGAATGAATGAACCTCCGAAGGCCTTAGAGAAAGAACTCTGCTTCCACCAGGCTGCATCGTTTCTATTCTCCGACTGCCCCCGGTTTCGGCCCGATTTTCCCTTCGGCCTCACCCGCCAGAAAACCGGGACTTTGCTCACCGTTGAAGAAGCAGAACAAGACACAGAACAAGAGGCACAGACGCAGGAAGGGGAAATTGGCTGATGGTTGATGGCCAGAGGGCGTCTGAGCCAAGTCAAAGAATAGGTGGGAGATAGGAGACGTGAGAGGAGGAGGAGGAGAGCAGGTTGCAGCAAAAGTTCCGACTCACGGAGACAAAATAGCCAGGCTGATGTAGAAATGTCTGATGCAGGAGTCAGGTAAGAAGCTGTTCAGGGCCTAGATGAGCAAGTGCATTGATTAAAACATCCAGACCACGTGGACCCTCAGAGACCACCCGCTCCCATGGCAATAAGGTCTGAGACCAACCTAAATGGGATGGGAGAATGCCCGAGGAAAATCCTAAAAGGCAAATCCTTGAGAAAAATCTATTCTCCCGTGATTTCACCCGACGGGATTACCATTCGGCAGCCCCGGCTTCTGAATTTCTCGCGGGGTGGATTACATACCTAGGAGTTTGATAACATTTGGGTGATCGAAGTCTTTCATGCAGGCGGCTTCGCTGAGAAACTCCTCGATCTCCCTTTGGGAAAAGTTATCCACTGGGGAAAGAAATGAATGTAAATTAGAGTGGTGGGGGGGAAAACTTGGTTAACAAACAGATGGGTCAAGTTTCCACCTGGAAATTTAACCAACCGCTCCAACCGGCTTGCTGCCACTGGCTTGTTTGTGTGACCGCAATTAGACCGTTTCCTGTTGATGTGAATCTCCAAGGAAAGAATGGTCATTTTTGGGGCCACAAAATGAGGCAGACTTGGCATCAAAGTTAACAGCTTCCATCCAGACAATATCTGCCTCAGGTTTGCCCTCCCTCGCACACAATTTACCCTCTGCTTCTGCTTCCCAACATGTTCTGGGCTACGGAAACAAGAGACTAATATTCCTGACCAGAGGCCCCCTGTCCCTTGGCATTCACTCACAAATCATCGGGAAAATAATAATAATAATGATGGCATTTATTAAGTGCTTACTGTGTGCAAAGCACTGTTCTAAGCTCTGGGGGGGTTACAAGGTGATAATAATAATAATAATACTGGCATTTATTAAGCGCTTACTATGTGCAAAGCACCATTCTAAGCGCTGGGGAGGTTACAAGGTGATCAGGTTGTCCCACGGGGGGTTCACAGTCTTCATCCCCATTTTACATATGAGGCAACTGAGGCCCGGAGAAGTTAAGTGACTTGCCCATAGTCACACAGCTGACAACTGGCGGAGCCGGGATTTGAACCCATGACTTCTGACTCCAAATAATAATAATAATGATGGCATTTATTAAGCGCTTACTATGTGCACAGCACTGTTCTAAGCGCTAAGCCCACGCTCTTTCCACAGGGCCACGCTGCTTCGCGAAGCACTCAATAAATTAATCTAAGTGAACAAATGAATTGCCAAAACTGAGACTAGCTTTGGAGGGAAGAGTTGGAAATGGACTCTTCCCCGTCAGTCTGAATGTATCAATCAATGATCCAATCAATGATATTTATTGAGCGTTTACCGTATGCAGAGCACAGCTCTAAGCGCTTGGGAGAATATAATATAATAGAGTTGGTAGACACACATCCTGTCCGCAATAAGAAGCAGCATGGCCTAGTGGATAGAAACCCGGCTTGGAAGTCAGAAGGACCTGGGTTCTAATCCCAGCTCTGCCACTTGTCCTGTGTGACCTTGAGTAAGTCACTCACCTCTCTGTGCCTCAGTTCCCTCATCCGCAAAATAGGGATGAAGACTGTGAGTCCCGTGTGGTACATGGACTGTATCCAACCTGATTAGTTTGTATCTACCCCAGCGCTTAGTACAGTGCCTGGCACTGTAAGCGCTTAACAAGTATCACGAGGAAAAAAAAAGGGTGGGGGGCTTACAGCCTAGAGATGAGTTTACAGTCTCAGGGATTACTCACGCTTCATAGTTTTTACTGCGACTTTCTGACAGGTCCCATCGGGCTGATTAAGATTTCCTTCCATCACTGACCCAAACTCTCCTGTGAAGCGAAACAAGAAATCATTCATCCATTTGATCGTACTTATTGAGCGCTTACTGTGTGCAGAGTACTGTACTAAGCACTTGGGAAAGTACAATGCAACAATAAGCAGTGACATTCCCTGCCCACAACAATTTTGGGAGTATCCCCCTTGCCCCAGGGGCAGGGAACTACCATGACATTCCTCCTCTCATTCAGAAAGGAGAGACGAAGTAGTTTGTAAAGACAATGTTCACCTCGGATGAATCCGCTATGACTAAATCTACGGGATTTCTTTAGAAAGGTCATTTTATAAACATTCCCAGATTTTACTGCATAAGTAATAAGGTTTAGACCATCATCTAAACCTTTGCCCCAGTTGACCCGGAACCGATAATTTATTATGCCCGGTGATTAAATAAAGTGACTCAAAAGCACTGCCCTTCAATAAGGTTTTACAGCTCATGGACTGAAAATGAAGTGCCAAAATAAGAAGAGCGCTGTCATTCCTTTAGGACCAGCAAGGAAAAAGAAACTAAGATCACCTTTGGCCTATGAAATTGAAAGGGACCTGGCATGAGAAAGAAAACAGAACAGAGTGATTAAGTAGTCTGGCCAAAGGGTTTTCCTATTTCCGCTCCCACAAAACAAACGTGGTGAGCTTCCGTCGCAACATCTGGGCGTCCCTACTCTAGTCAGCTCCGTTTATCCTTTGAAAAGAGGAAGGGTACAGGCAAGTCTATAGACCCTTACAGTCATTCGACAAAATTATTCTCATTCACTCAAAACGGGTGGTCTGTCCGTTCGACTGTGTCGAAGTATGTATTTCGAATTGCTTACCCTCTCCCAGAATTTTCCCAAGAGTTAGAAGGCTTCTGTCAATCACCACGTCTTCCAGTTTATTTTGCAGCTCTTCACTGACTCCCAAGCTGCTTACTGTAAAAGAAGTGTGCAGGGGAGTTGTCAATAGGGAGAATTCACTGACATGAGTCCCTTGGGAAACTTTCCAAGATAATCTGCTCCCCACTCCTTTTTGCACCAAGGAGAAATTCCTAGACAATGGCTTTAATGTACCCAAATAACTCAATTCCTCTTATGTGACAAGCAGCATGGCCTGGTGGAAAGGCTCCGGTCCTGGGAGTTGGAAGACCTGGGTTCCAATCCACCACTTAACTGCCGTGTGACCTTGAACAAGTCGCATTACTTCTCCTTGCCTCAGTTCCCTCGCCTACAAAATGGGGCGGGGAGTGTGTCTGCTTGGTGTTATATTGTACTCTCCCAAGTGCTTAGTACAGTGCTCTTCACGCAGTAAGTTCTCAATAACTGTGACTAAGTAGGAGGAAGAACAGGTATCCCCATTTTACAGTTGAGGAAACTGAGGGACACAGAATAAATGAATAATAATGATGGTATTTGTTAAGTGTTTACTATGCACCAAGCACTGTTCTAAGCTCTGGGGGGGATACAAGGTAATCAGGTTGTCCCACATGGGGCTCACAGTCTTAATTTCCATTTTGCAGATGAGGGAACTGAGGCCCAGAGAAACGAAGTGACTTGCCCAAAGTCACACAGCTGACACGTAGTGGAGCCAGGATTCGAACCCATGACCTGTGACTTCCAAGCCCGTGTTCCTTCCACTGAGCCACACTGCTTCTCTAAGCCCCATGTCCCCTGCCCCATGTCCCCTGTCCTCTGCACCTGTATATACGTATATTTGTTTGTGCATATTTATTACTCTATTTATTTATTTTATAAATTATAAATTTATTATAAATACGATTGAATGAATGAATGAATTTTACCTGTACATATTTACTATTCTATTTTATTTTGTTAATATGTTTTGTTTTGTTGTCTGTCTCCCCTTTCTAGACTGTGAGCCCGCTGTTTGGGTAGGGACCGTCTCTGCATGTTGCCAATTTGTACTTCCCAAGCGCTTAGTACAGTGCTCTGCACACAGTAAGCGCTCAATAAATACGATTGAGTGAGAGAATGAGTCACTTGCCCAGGTTCACACATCAAGCAATTGGCAGGGCTGGAATTAGAACCCAGGTCTTCCTGAGTCCTCTCTCCACTAGGTCAAACTGTATTTACTGTGTGCAGGGCACTGTACTAAGCGTTTGGCAGAGTACCATACATCAGAGTTGGTAGACACATCCCCTGCCTAAAACGAGCTCCCCACCTAGACTGTAAGCTCATTAGAAGCAGCGTGGCTCAGTGGAAAGAGCCTGGGCTTTGGAGTCAGAGGTCATGGGTTCAAATCCCGGCTCCGCCAATTGTGAGCTGTGTGACTTTGGGCAAGTCACTTCACTTCTCTGTGCCTCAGTTCCCTCATCTGTAAAATGGGGATTGACTGTGAGCCTCCTGTGGGACAACACGGTCACCTTGTAACCTCCCCAGCGCTTAGAACAGTGCTTTGCACATAGTAAGCGCTTAATAAAAAAATGCCATCATTATGGGCAGAGTACGTACCTACTAATTCTGTTGTATTGTACTCTCCCCATGCTTACACATAGTAAGTGCTCAATAAATACCACTAATTGACCGATTAGAGGACCATATTTGGAAACAAAGAGACGCCCCTAAATATCCTCAAGCAAACCCCAGGAACAAAATCAGGGCCCGCTGAAGATATCTTCTTGGGGCTTCGCTAACTATATTTATTTTGTCAGAGTCCAGTGTAGCGAAGGGACACCGACAGCATAAACAGGAAGACCTCCAACATCTATTAAGGTTCTAAAAATGATAGCTTTTCTCCCTCCAAGTTGCAGCCGATCGAAAGCTCAGCCCTTCTCTAGCCCCTTGTCTTTTTTATGAGAGTCTTTTTTATGTTATTTGTTAAGCGCTTACCATGTGTCAGGCACCATACTAAGCGTTGGGGTAGATAGGAGCTAATCCAGTTTGGAACCAGTCCCTATCAACCAATCAATCAATCAATTGTATTTATTGAGCGCTTACTATGTGCAGAGCACTGTACTAAGCGCTTGGGAAGTACAAATTGGCAAATTTGTATTCTATTGTATTTCTATTCCACACGGGGCTCACCGTCTTCATCCCCATTTTCCAGAGGAGGTAACCGAGGCAAGAGAAGGGAGGTGAATTGCCCAAGGTCACGCAGCGGACAGGTGGTAGAGCGGATTAGAACCCAGGTCCTTCTGACTCCCGTGCGCTAACCATTAGGGAAAGCTGCCGTTTTCCAAGATGAAGTCAAGAGCAGGAAGAGCCTATCTAGCCACGCACACGCGTGTGTGATGAGTAACTGACACTCCCTTCTGCATTGCGTGCCCTTAGAGAGAGTTGCTTGTGTTTTTGATCTGTTAATTGCACTGCCAGATTAAAGTTCACCAGGCCTAGCCCTCCGGTGAGCCGCTTGGGAGTTCGATGAGGCGGGTGATGTTTCGGGAATTTTTCTAGTCCGTCTCCCATTTGCAGCTTCTCAGATCCCTAAGGGGTGCCGAGCGCCACGGCTTCCTGGTCAGTAATCAAACAACCTATATCCGGGGCCGTCTACTTACGTAGGGTTTTGAATAATAATAAAAATGATAGCATTTATTAAATGCTTACTATGTGCCAAACACTGTTCTAAGCGCTGGGGAGGTTACAAGGTGATGGGGTTGTCCCACAGGGGGCTCACGGTCTTCATCCCCATTTTACAGATGAGGGAACTGAGGCCCAGAGAAGTGAAGTGACTTGCCCAAAGTCACACAGCTGACAAGTGGCGGAGCCGGGATTTGAACCCATGACCTCTGACTCCAAAGCCCAGGCTCTTTCCACTGAGCCACGGGGAAGTGGTATCTACTTTTAGCAGGGCAAACCCTTGATTTCCGGGAGCAGCGATGGCTTGCTCAGACCTACTTTTTTTCTCAAATGGTATTTGTTAAGCGCTCACTAGGTGCCAGGCACTGTACTAAGCGCGGGGGTAGATACAAGCTACTCAGATTGGACCCAATCCCTGTCCCACATGGGGCTCACGGTCCTAATCCCCATTTTACAGAGGAGGTGACTGAACTATCACATATTGATCATTCAGTCAATCAATTCATGGTATTTATTGAGCACTTATTGTGTGCAGAGATCTGCGCTGATAAAAATAATTGTGGTATTTGTTAAGCCCTTGCTATGGGCCAGGAAGCGTTCTAAGCACTGGAGTAGATACAAGATACTCAGGGAGGACACAGTTCCTGTTCTACATGGGGTTCACACTCCATTTTACAGATGAGGGAACTGAGGCCCAGAGAAGTGAAGTAATAATAAAAATAATTGTTTTGTTGCCTGTCTCCCCCTTCTAGACCGTGAGCCCGTTGTTGAGTAGGGGCCGTCTCTATATGTTGCCAACTTGTACTTCCCAAGTGCTTAGTACAGTGCTCTGCACACAGTAAGCGCTCAATAAATATAATAGAATGAATGAATGAATAATAATAATAATGGTAGTATTTGTTAAGCACTTATGTGCCAAGCACTGTTCTAAGCGCTTGGGGGGATACAAAGTGATCAGATTGTCTCACGTGGGGCTCACAGTCTTGCAATCCCCATTTTCCAGATGGGGGAACTGAGGCCCAGAGAAGTGAAGTGACTTGCCCAAAGTCACCCAGCTGACAAGTGGCGGAGCCGGGATTTGAACCCACGACCTCTGATTCCCGAGCCCGGGCTCTTTCCCCTGAGCCACGCTGCTTCTCGTGACTTGAAGTGACTTGCCCAAGGTCAGAGAGCGGATGGGTGGTGGAGCTTCTAGATTGTGAGCCCGCTGTTGGGTAGGGACCGTCTCTGTATGTTGCCTACTTGTACTTCCCAATCAATCAATCAATCAATTGTATTTATTGAGCGCTTACTGTGTGCAGAGCCCTGTACTAAGCGCTTGGGAAGTACAAGTCGGCAACATATGGAGACAGTCCCTACCCAACAGTGGGCTCACAGTCTAAAAAGTGTGCTCTGCACACAGTAAGCGCTCAATAAGTACGATTGAATGAGTGAATGAATGAATTAGAACCCAAGTCCTCTGAATTCCAGGCCCATGCTGCTTCTCTTCCCTTTCCACTCCTAATATTGCCTCCGGTGATCCAGCACGGATCTCCTGCCCAAACTGGAGACCCTGTTGTTGCGTCTGGCTGCCCTGCATCCTGCGGAAAGAGAGACCTTCATCTCACCCCCCTGTACCCTGCGGTCTCCTGTTGAATGGCTTGGCCTCCTTGAGGGAATCCCACAGGTTTATCTTCTGCTTCCCGGATAGAGCCATTAAAAAACAAAACCACCCACCCTCCCCGAAGGGAAGGCGATCACTTACAGGTGAGTTCGATAACTCTCCGACTGAATGACTTCTTGGCTTTGTAATTCACTACCAGTTCCGAATCCTCCTCACTGAAGGCGTTCCTAAAATGAAAAGAAAAACAAAAAAAAACCCCACCCCAAAGTCCCTTGTGATTCATTTTGTAAAATGATGCCTCACAAAGTGGTAATGCAAAAGAATCGAACTATATCTCCTTGCTTTGATGCCTCAGAAAATACATCTTTCCACCAAGTACAAACGTCAGCAAGGCTTAATGAAAAGAGCACAGGCCTAGGAGTGAGAAGGCCGTGGGTTCTAATCCTGACCTCACCATTTGTCTGTTGTGTGGCCTTGGGCAAGTCACTGCACTTCTCTGGGCCTCAGTTACCTCATCTGTTAAATGGGGATTAAGACAGTGAGACCCAAGCAGGACAGGGATTGTGCCCAGCCCACTTTCCTTGTATTCATTCAATCGTATTTATTGAGCGCTTACTGTGTGCAGAGCACTCTACTAAGCGCGTATCCAGCCCAGCGCTTAGTACTGCACCTGGTAAACAGTAAGCGCTTAACAAATACAATTATTATTATTATTTTGTCATTCCATTCAATTGATCCTTTCCTATCAGTTGCGGGCCTGGGACTAAAATACTATAAGGAACATTCAGTCTTAAGGCCCAGACTGAGCCCCGTTTTTCCTCTCCTCCTCCCCATCCCCCCGCCCTATCTCCTTCCCCTCCCCACAGCACCTGTATATATATTTGTACAAATTTATTACTCTATTTATTTTACTTGTAAATATTGACTATTCTATTTATTTTGTTAATGATGTGTCTCTAGCTTTATTTTTATTTATTCTGGTGACTTGACACCTGTCCACATGTTTTGTTTTTTTTAGACTGTGAGCCCACTGCTGGGTAGGGACTGTCTCTTTGTGTTGCCAACTTGTACTTCCCAAGCGCTTAGTACAGTGCTCTGCACACAGTAAGCACTCAATAAATACGATTGATTGATTGATTGATTGTCTCCCCCTTCTAGACTGTGAGCCCGTTGTTGGGTAGGGACCGTCTCTATATGTTGCCGACTTCCCAAGCGCTTAGTCCAGTGCTCTGCACACGGTAAGCGCTCAATAAATATGACTGAATGAATGAATGAAGGGCTGACGCTCTGGAAGCCATTGCCGAATTATACTTTCCAAGCACTTAGTCCAGTGCTCTGCACACAGTAAGCGCTCAATCAATACGACAGCGAATGAAGGGAAGGTCACGACAGTGAATGAATGGAAGGTCACGACAGTGAATGAGTGGAAGGTCACGGCAGTGAATGAATGGAAGGTCAGGAAGAAACAAACCCTTCACCGGGGAGTTGCTGTCTTATAGATGCCCAAGTTCACTCGAGTCTCCACGCTCGACTCACTCCCGTGCCTCTGCTGCCCAGCACGGGGGAGTTTTGACTCGCAGCAGATTTCCTGCCACTCGCCAACACTGCCCAACTGGGAACGGAATCAATCAATCAATCAATCAATCAATCAATCGTATTTATTGAGCGCTTACTATGTGCAGAGCACTGTACTAAGCGCTTGGGAAGTACAAATTGGCATCACATAGAGACAGTCCCTACCCAACAGTGGGCTCACAGTCTAAAAGGGGGAGACAGAGAACAGAACCAAACATACCAACAAAATAAAATAAGTAGGATAGAAATGTACAAGTAAAATAAATAAATAAATAAATAAATAGAGTAATAAATATGTACAACCATATATACATATATACAGGTGCTGTGGGGAAGGGAAGGAGGTAAGACGGGGGATGGAGAGGGGGACGAGGGGGAGAGGAAAGAAGGGGCTCAGTCTGGGAAGGCCTCCTGGAGGAGGTGATCTCTCAGCAGGGCCTTGAAGGGAGGAAGAGAGCTAGCTTGGCGGATGGGCAGAGGGAGGGCATTCCAGGCCCGGGGGATGACGTGGGCCGGGGGTCGATGGCGGGACTGGCGAGAGCGAGGTACAGTGAGGAGATTAGTGGTGGAGGAGCAGAGGGTGCGGGCTGGGCAGTAGAAGGAGAGAAGGGAGGTGAGGTAGGAGGGGGCGAGGTGATGGACAGCCTTGAAGCCCAGGGTGAGGAGTTTCTGCCTGATGCGCAGATTGATCGGTAGCCATTGGAGGTTTTTGAGGAGGGGAGAGAATGGGTAGGCCTCCGCTTGACTCTCCCTCCCGTAGCCGTTGGCTTACCCAAATCTCGTTTCCTGCGCTCTCCTCCTAATAGCCACAGTGAGGTACAGAACCAGCCCAATCAGCGTCACTCCACAGAGGCACGCGAGGACGATCACCACAGGATCCGAGTTTCCGGGGGCCGGGGTCGACGACGGGGCGGAGTTGGCGAAACCTGGAGAAATGTACGTTGAAGCCAAGTAAGGAGAAGCAGAAGCAGCGTGTCTCGGTGGAAAGAGCCTGGGCATGGGAGCCAGAGGGCATGGGTTCTAATCCTGCTTCCACCACTTATCAGCTGTAGGATTTTGGGTAAGTCACTTCACTTCTCTGAGCCGCAGTTCCCTCATCTGTAAATTGGGGATGAAGACTGTGAGCTCCCCGTGGGACAACCTGATAACCTTGTAACCTCCTGAGCGCTTAGAACAGTGCTTTGCACATAGTAAGTGCTTAATAAATGCCATCATTATCATTATTATTATTCTCTGTGCCTCAGTTACCTCATCTGTAAAATGGGGATGAAGACTGTGAGCCCCAGGTGGGACAACCTGATCACCTTGTAACCTCCCGAGTGCTTAGAACAGTGCTTTGCACATAGTAAGTGCTTAATAAATGCCATCATTATTATTCTCTGTGCCTCAGTTACCTCATCTGTAAAATGGGGATGAAGACTGTGAGCCCCAGGTGGGACAATCTGATCACCGCGTATCCTCCCCAGTGCTTAGAACAGTGCTTTGCACATAGTTAAGTGCTTAACAAATGCCATCATTATTATAATGGTATTTGTTAAGCACGTATAATAACAACAACAATAATGATGATAATAATAATTGTGATATTTGTTAAGCACTTACTATCCTCCCCAGCACTTAGAACAGTGCTTTGCACATAGTAAGCGCTTAACAAATGCCATCATTATTATAACGGTATTTGTTAAGCACGTATAATAACAACAACAGTAATGATGATTATAATAATTGTGATATTTGTTAAGCACTTACTATGTGCTGAACACTGCAGTAAACCCTGGGTTAGACACAAGATCAACAGGTCCCACCTGGGGCTCACCAACTGAGTTGAAGGGAGAACAGGTACTGAATCCCATGTTGCAGATGAGGGAACTGAGGCTCGGAGAAGTAAAGTGACTTGCCCAAAGTCACACGGCAGATAAGTTGTGGAGCTGGGATTAGAACCCACGTCCTCTGACACCCAGGCTCGGGCTCTCATCACTAGGCCAAGGACGGCCTTTTCTTCGCCACGAACGGGGGTCTCGGGCTCACCGACTCCCGGAATGAAGAATTCCACGGGGTCACTGAGGGGTCCCGTGCCGCCGCTTGTCACGGCTGCCACTCGGACGGTGACTGTGGCGTTGGTGGCCTCGATGGGAATGAACGCCCAACTGGAATTCCGGTGGTCTTCCGAGCAGCGGTCCTGATGGAAATGGGGGACACGTTCATTTAGTCCCGGGGCAGCAGGAGGGAGCAAGTTGGAGTTTCGTCCTATTTTCCTGCCCATAAAAAAGACTCCTTTGGCTAGCTAGGAGAATGAACTATTCCTCTTCAATCATCCAATCGATCAATCGCATTTATTGAGGGCTCACTGTGTGCAGAGCACTGTGTTGACAATGACAGTTGTGGTATGTGTTAAGCCCTTCCTTTGCGTGCACACAATAAATATGATTGATTGAGTGAGGTGTGAGGAATCCAGGTGCGACTGCTGTGGTGACAGGGCTTACCCTATCTGAGTTCCTTTCAATAGTTGTTGTTTTTTTTTCCCCCGCTTGCATAATTGTGCAGTTGTGACTCAGCTGGCCAGAGTGTTTATAAGCCATTCCAGCACCCAGTGGGAGGAAGGCCAGACTCGGGCTGGCGGCGATGTGACAATGAGTCACAGGAATCGGGTACAAAGATGGCAGATTCAATAAGCCATCAAATGCAACAGGCTCCGGCATTTTTCCTCCTCCTCCCCTCTTCATTTTTTTTTTTTTTAATACGGCATTTGTGAAGCACTATCTATGTGCCAGGCATTGGGAAGCAGGACGGCCTAATGGACAGACCCCAGGCCTGGAGTCAGAAGGACCTGGGTTCTATTCCTGGCTCTGCCACTTGTCTGCTGGGTGACCTTGGGCAAGTTACCTCGCTTCTCTGGGCCTCAGTTCCCTCATCTGGAAAATGGGGATGAAGACTGTGAGCCCCACGTGGGACAACCTGATCACCTTGGAACCTGTAACCTTGTAAACTCCTTGTAACCTTGTAACCTCCCCAGCACTTAGAACACTTTGCACATAGTAAGCGCTTAACAAATACCATCATCATCATTATTATTGGTGGCGAAGAAAGGAAGAGGGTGAGCAAAAAATAGTGAAGGAAACTCGGCTCCACCAACTGTCAGCCGTGTGACTTTGGGCGAGTCATTTCACTTCTCTGGGCCTCAGTTCCCTCATCTGTAAAATGGGGATGAAGGCTGTGAGCCCCACGTGGGACAATCTGATCACCTTGTATCCCCCCTCAACGCTTAGAACAATGCTTTGCACATAGTAAGCGCTTAGCAAATGCCATTATTACTATTATTGGTGGCAAAGAAAAGAATAGGGTGAGCAAAAGATGGTGAAGAAAACAGGCCCAGAATCAGTCCTCCCACATATCGGCGTTCCAACTCGGGAAAACAGGTCTCTCTATGCAAGACCATCCATGTGTTGTGTACTAGTTGCACCCCAATCTCACAGCCCCTTCACCCAAACCCAGCCTGTTCCTCTCCTGGACATGATCGGCCCCTTCTCTGCCTCACCATGTGGTGGGAAATACTACTGAGAAGCAGTGTGGCCTAGCGGATAGCACGTGGGCCTGGGAGTTAGAAGGACCTGGGTTCTAATCCCACTTCCATCACATGGATACTCTGCAACCTTAGGCAAGTCGCTTCACTTCTCTGGGCCTCAGTTACCTCATCTGTAAAATGAGGGTAAAGAGGGCGAGCCCCATGTCAGACCCGGACTGTATCCAACCTGATTAATTCATATCTACTCCAGCGCTTAGAACAGTGCTTGGCACATAGTCAGAGCTAAACAAGTACCATAAATATCTATTATTTCTACTACTGCTACTATTACTAGTATTTGTTAAGCGCTTATTATGTGGCAGACACTGCTCTAAGGACTGGGAACTGTTCTAAGCGCTGTACCAAGACAACACGGGCTTGGGACGACCTGGGTTCTAATCCTGGTTCTGCCACTTGCCTGTTGCATAATTTTGGGCAAGTCACTTCACTTCTCTGTGTTTCAGTGAACTAATCTGTCAAATGGGGATTAAGATTGTGAGTTCCATGGACATGGGAAAAGGATGAGGAGGAGGAGAAGGAGGAGGAGGAGGAGGAGAAAAAAAAGGAGGAGGAGGAGAAGAAAAAGGAGGAGGAGGAGAAGGAGAAGGAGAAGGAGGAGGAGGAGGAGGAGAAGTAGGAGGAGAAGGAGGAGAAAGAAAGAGGAGGAGGAGAAGAAGAAAAAGAATGAGGAGAAGGAGAAGAAGAAAAAGAATGAGGAGAAGGAGGAGAAGATGATGGAGAAGAAGAAGAAGTAGAAGAAGGAGGAGAAGAAGAAGAATGAGGAGAAGGAGGAGGAGGAGGAGAAGAAGAAGAAGAAAGAAGAAGAAGAAGAAGAAGAAGAAGAAGAAGAAGAAGAAGAAGAAGAAGAAGAAGGAGAAGGATGAGAAGGGGAAGGAGGAGGAGAAGGAGGAGGAGAAGGAGGAGAAAGAAAGAGAAGGAGGAGGAGAAGAAAAAGAATGAGGAGAAGGAGGAGAAGAAGAAGGAGAAGAAGAAGAAGGAGGAGGAGGAGGAGGAGGAGGAGGAGGAGAAGGAGAAGGAGAAGGAGGAGGAGGAGGAGAAGGAGAAGGAGAAGGAGAAGGAGAAGGAGGAGGAGGAGGAGGAGGAGGAGGAGAAGAAGAAGAAGAAGAAGAAGAAGAAGAAGAAGAAGAAGAAGAAGAAGAAGAAGAAGAAGAAGAAGAAGAAGAAGAAGAAGAAGAAGAAGAAGAAGAAGAAGAAGAAGAAGAAGAAGAAGAAGAAGAAGAAGAAGAAGAAGAAGAAGAAGAAGAAGGAGAAGGAGAAGGAGAAGGAGACAAAGAAGATGAGGAAGTTGAAGGGGAGTTATTTGTTAAGCACTTACTCTGGGTCAAACAGTGTACTAAGCATTGGGGTGGACTGTCTCCAACCTGATTCTCCTCTATCAACCTCAGCACTTAGTAAGTGCTTAACAGGTACCATAAAAACCAAAACAGAAAAAAAACAGGGAACTGAAAGGCTCTAGAGAGCCAAAACAGAATCAGTATCTCTAAGCTTGCCTCCAGAGAGACAGCCAGGCCCTAATCAACTGAAGTTTCTTAGCACCCCAAGATTGCCCCATAGGCCAGGAATTGAAGTCTGTTTTCACAATTGGTTTCTTTTTTAAAAGGAACGAAAAGTACAGTTAACTTTCAACTTCACAGAAACGGGGGGTTGGGGTGGGGGGATGGTGACAGTGGGAAAAACTGAAATCCACAGACCATCCAAAGAAATCACATTTTTTGGGCCTTTTTCTAGGTGCCTCTTCCATTAAAGCCTTGATCAGAACTGCTACCAAACAGGAATTTCATCTCCTCTCATACATTCAGCTCCAATTCTGGTGGTGATGGAGCCTCCTCACTCATTCATTCATTCGTATTTATTGAGTGCTTACTGTGTGCAGAGCACTGTACTAAGCATTTGGGAGAGTACAACATAACAATAAACGGACACATTTCCTGCCCACGGCGAGCTTACACAGGCAGAGATTGTGTCTACGACTGCTCTGCACACAGTAAGCGCTGGATAAATACCATTTATCGATAAATACCATTGATTGATTGATTTCCATGCTAATTAATCTAGCTCCACACCTAGAGGAAAGTCGAGAGTTTCTAGAGCAAGTTTCCATAGGTGTCTATCGCACGTCTGGTGCCCACAGGTAATTGCAGGGGAGAATTTGGGGGAAGGAGAAGGGGGCTGTCAAGGTGAGGAAAAAGTCTTTTAGGAAGAGTAGGTGCCAAGCATTAAGTGTGTGTTGGGGCAGGGCAGGGGGAGATGGTCAAACATTTAAGTCTGTGACCACTCTGCTCTGCACACAGTACGTGCTCAACAAATAGACTGATATTTATTGAACACTTACCAGGTGCAGAGAGCATAGGGAGAGCATAATGCGGCAGAATTAGCAGACTCGTTCCCTGCCCACAACGAGACAGTCTAGAGGGGGAGACAGGTGCTTAGTACAGCATTTTGCATGCAGTAAGTGCTTAATAAATATGATTAAGTGAATAAAGATATGTACATAAGTGCTACAGGGCTGACAGGGGCCGGGCGGGGGGAAGGGGGTGAAACTAGCAAATGCTAAAAGAGTCCAGGGATTCATACAGAAGGACCCAGGGACCAAGTTTGACCAAGCTGGAGTTCCCCGAGTAGGCGGAGATGAGCCGGGCTAACTGTCCGGAAAGTTCACGGACACAGCTGACCCCAGAAGAACCACTTACAGGGAAGCGCGAGAGCTTGGGTGGTAAGGCTACCAACAGGCTTTGGAGCCGCTATGAATCTGGCATTTGGTATGACATCCGATGGACAATTAAAACTAATGTGAATGCCAATTCTTCAGAAAAGTACTACTAATAATTAATAATAATTGTGGCATTTGTTCAGCGCTTACTAGGTGCCAAGCATTGTTCTAAGCATTGGGCTAGATCTAGCACAGGCTAGCTAATCAGGTTGGACTCAGTCCCTGTCCCACATGGGGCTCAAGGTCTTCATCCCCATTTTCCAGATGAGGCCCAGAGAAGTGACTTGCCCAGGGTCACACGGCAGACATGTGGCAGGGCTGGGATTAGAACCCAGGTCCTTCTGACTCAAAGGCCCGGGCTCTACCCACTAGGCCATGCAGCTTCACAAGGAACTTACACGAGCGAGATACCAGAAAGAATGTGCTGCCTTGCATGCTCTTCCCTGGCATTTAGTTCAGTGCTCTACATGGGGAAGGCCCTTCTAAATACTCGGGGATGAATGATGGACTTGGTGCCAGCGAGGTCTTGAGAGGAGATTTTCACCAGGTCAAGAGGTAGGACAATAGCAGTTTATCAAATACCATTTTAAAAAAAGGCAAAGAGGCAAAAGAGAAAGCAGTGCTACGCCTGGCAAACATTGAATAAGAAGAAGAAGAGAGGAGGGAAGAGAGAGGAGGGAGGAGGGAGGAGGGGAAGGAGGAGGAGAAGAGGAAAAAGAACGAGAAGGAGAAAAAGAAGAAGGAGGAGGAGGAAGAGGAGGAGAAGAAGAAGAAGATGAAGAAGAAGGAGGAGGCGGAGGAGAAGAAGAAGAAGGAGAAGAAGAAGAAGGAGGAGGAGAAGGAGGAAGAGGAGGAGGAGGAGGAGAAAAAGAAGGAGTAGAAGGAGGAAGAGGAGGAGGAGAAGAAGGAGGAGGAGGAGAAAGAAGGAAGAGGAGGAGAAAGAAGTAAGAGGAGGAGAAAAATGAGGAGAAGGAGAGGAGGAGAAGAAGAAAAAGGAGGAGGAGGAGAAGGAGGGGGAGGAGGAGAAGAAGGAGGAGGAGGAGGAGAAAAGGAGAAGAAGAAGGAGAAGAAGAAGAAAAAGGAGGAGAAGGAGAAGGAGGAGCAGAAGAAGGAGAAAGAAGGAGAAAAAGGAGGAGAAGAAGAAGGAGGAGGAGGAGAAGAAGGAGAAGAAGGAGAAGGAGTGGAACGAGACAAAGAAGATGAGGAAGTTGAAGGAGGGTATGTGTTAAGCACTTAATCTGGGTCAAACAGTGTGCTAAGCACTGGGGTAGTTACAAGATAATCAGGTGGAACCCGGACCCCTGTCCCAACAGGGCAGGGGCCATCTCTTATGTGCGTAATGTGACTGAGGCTGTTGGCCCTGCCTTGGCCTTGTCAATCACACACATGCTCATGGGTGAATTTTGCCTTCAGTGCTGCTTTCTTCCAATGCCAAGGGCAACTCTATATCAGCCAGAACACCGTACTAAGCGATTGGGAGAGGAATACGATAGAATAGGTAGACACAAACCCTGCCTGGAAGGAGCTTACGCTGCTCTCGTACCAACTCTGACTCACTGGAAGGACCAAACCCGCTCCCACAGAGAAACCAGCTAAACCCTCCAGAACAGCTGTGTTGTAAGAGAGGACCAAACCATTTCTTCACTGTACGCTCATTGTGTTACATTGTATTCTCCCAAGCACTTAGTACAGTGCTTGGCACACAGTAAGCGGCCAATAAATATGACTGACTGACTGAATGAAAGAATGAATTTCTGGGCCAAGACGACTCGGCGTTCAGACTCACGCTGACCTCTGGCTCTCGCCAGCAATGGACGATGAAGAAGCCCAACAGGGCTCCTTCGCGCTGCTTGATTGGAGGTGTCAACCATCTGACTTCCAGGGAATTGCTGGATTCGTTCAAATGTATGGACACATTCGAAGGGGCGGCCGACGGGGCTGGAAAAGAAACAGAGAGAAAAGGCTGAAGCTCTACGGAGAAATGATCTCACATGACTTTTCGACAACTGTGGTATTTGTTAAGCGCTTACGACGTGCCAGGCACCTCATTAAGCGCTGATGGAGATATAAGCAGATCAGGTTGGACACAGTCCCTGTCCCACAGGAGGCTCACAGTCTTAATCCCCATTTTGCAGATGAGGTAACTGAGGCACAGAGAAGTGAAGTGACTTGCCTACGGTCACACAGCTGACAAGTGGTGGAGCCGGGATTACTATGTGCCAAGCACTCTTCTAAACACTGGGGTAGATACAAGGTTAGCAGGTTGTCCCACGTGGGGCTCGCAGTCTTAATCCACATTTTCCAGATGAGGTAACTGTGGCACAGAGAAGAAGTGACTTGCCTACAGTCACACAGCAGACAAGTGGTGGAGCAGGGATTAGAAGCCAGGTCCTTCTGACTCTGAGGCCCGTGCTCTCTCCATTAGGCCACACTGCTTCTCTAGGTTCTCTCTAGGAGCTCAGAGGAGGCTGCTCTCAGTGGCGGCTCTCCCTAGCTGTGAAACCGGACAACCAGCCCCGGGGTGGTAGAGTTGGGATTCCTGATCATAGAGGTGAAAGAATGAATGACACAAACTGAGGAACTGAGGCCCAGAAAAGTGAAGTGAATTGCCCAAGGTCACCCGGGACAACTCTCTGGACGACGAGGTGAATAATCGGAAGCCCCATCTGGCGGGCCGTGATAATGGGCGCGGTCCTGGCTACCGTTCTGGGTTTGACACGGCCAAGTCAGAGGCGAAGGCAAAACAAGTTCTGAGTGTCTCAGCTGAGCCCGCCGAGTCAGCTTAGACACTCAGGACTTGTTTGCGTCTGAGTCCCGCCATCCTTTCTGTCCCCATCGGATCAGAATAAAAGAAACTGAACTAGGAAGAAACAACCACAAAACCCAGAAAAAAACAAAGCCGACTGAGCTTGCGGTGCCCCAGTTTCCCTATCTGGAATTGGGCGTGATGACTCAGGGTTGGCTGTCTGCCTCCCTGCGGCTGGGTTTACTGAGCTCCTCACCCGGAAAAGACTTAGGCACCTTACCAAGGCTCCCCGTCTCATATCTCTTCCTCGATTTGATTTCATTCAGCTTTTCCTCCCGGCTCCACCACTCATCTGCTGTGGGACCTCAGGCGAGCCACTTCACTTCTCTGGGCCTCAGTTCCCTCGTCTGCCAAATGGGGATTAAGACTGTGAGCCCCATGTGGGACAGGGACTGTTCCAACCTGATTAGGTGGCCCAGTGGCTAGAGCACAGGCCTGGGCGTCAGAAGGACCGGGGTTCTAATGCTGGCTATGCCAATTGGTGCTTAAGCAAGTCACTTCACTTCTCAGTGCCTCAGTTTCCTCATCTGTAAAATGGGAGTTAAGCCTGTGAACCCCATGTGGGACAGGGACTGTCTCCAATCATTCATTCATTCGTATTTATTGAGCGCTTACTGTGTTCAGAGCACTGTACTAAGCGTTTGGGAAGTACAAGTTAGCAACATATAGGGACGGCCCCTACCCAACAGCGGGCTCACAGTCTGACGTGCTTGTATTCCTCCCAGCGCTTATTTCAGTGCCTAGCACATAGGAAGTGCTTAATGAATACCACAATTATTATTATTATCATTACTTTGTATCTCCAGATTGTGAGCTCATTTGTTGTTGTACTTTACTCTTCCAAAGGCTTAGTACAGTGCTTTGCACACAGTAAGCACTCAATAAATACAAATGAATTGAATTGAATCGAATAAAATCCACTTAGCACAGTGCCTGGCCCCAAATGCTTAATTTAACCTATCTCATTACTTGTACATATCTATTCTATTTATTTTATTTTATTTTGTTAATATGTTTTGTTTTGTTCTCTGTCTCCCCCTTCTAGACTGTGAGCCCACTGTTGGGTAGGGACCGTCTCTATATGTTGCCAACTTGTACTTCCCAAGCACTTAGTACAGTGCTCTGCACACAGTAAGTGCTCAATAAATACGATTGATTGATTGATTGATTGAAACACAACAACAAACATCTTAGCCAAGGTCAGACCGGCTCCTGGGAAACTGGGGAAACTCCTCTAGCGACAGGGCTGATCTGGACTGTGTTGATCTCAATCACGCTAAGGGGAATCTTGCTTTCTCTGAGCCCTGAGACATCAAATAGCTACTCAGCATCGGGAAAATCAATCAGTGGTATTTACTGAGCACTTACTGTGTGCAGTGCAATGTACTGAGCATTTGGGAGAATGCAATACAATACAATTGGTAGTCATGATCCCTGCCCTCAAGGAGCTTACCATTTAGTATCAAGCAAAAGCTCCTCACTCTTGGCTTCAGAGCTCTCCATCCCCTCACCCCCTCCTACCTCACCTCCCTTCTCTCCTTCTCCAGCCCAGCCCTCACCCTCCGCTCCTCTGCCACCGCTCACCTCCTCACTGGGCCTCGTTCTCGCCCGTCCCGCCGTCGACCCCTGGCCCACATCCTACCTCTGGCCTGGAATCCCCTCCCTCCTCGCATTTGCCAAACTAGCACACTTCCCCCCTTCAGAGCCCTACTGAAAGCTCACCTCCTCCAGGAGGTCTTCCCAGACTAAGCCCCTCTTTTCCTCAGCTCCCCGTCTCCTCCCCATCGCCCCGACTTGTTCCATTTCCTCTACCCCCCTTCCCCGCCCCACAGCACTTGTGTATATATGTACATATTTATAATTATAATTCTATTTATTTTTCTTAATGATGTGTATACATCTATAACTCTTTTTATTTATAATGATGCTACTGATGCCTGCTTGCTCATTTTGATGTCCCCCTTCTAGACTGTGAGCCCGTTATGGGCAGGGAGTGTCTCTGTTTGTTAATGAACTGTACTTCCTAAGAGCTTAGTACAGTGCTCTGCATACAGTAAGCACTCAATAAATCTGATTGATTGAATGATTGAATGAATTTAGTAAGCCATGTGACATTCATAATGAAGATGATATTCATTCGGTGCTTACAAGGTGCCAGACTGCGGGGTAGATAATCAGACCGGTCACAGTCCCTTCCAACAAGGACCTCAAAGTCCAAGAGCTCGACTAGTTCACTCATTACCTCCTTCCGTGGTACTGGCCACAATCCAGTCGCTCACTGCCGACCAGCCGACTTCATTCGTGCAAGAAATACCAATGTTATAGTTAGCCAGAGCCTGCAGCTGTTCGATTCGGTACAGATGTGGGGAGGCGGAGGTGGTAAACATCATGACTGATGCATTATTCAGTGGCTCTGCTTCCTTAACCTTAAACGAAAAGACAAAAGTAAGGCCAGGACAAATCATCTGATTGACTGGAACTTCAGATTCGGCTTACCTCGAAAACATATATAGGAAGCAAGCCCTTTCCTCCTAGTAAATGCGGCTCCTTCCATCGCTGCCAATTTGGGTGACTCACCCTTTCTGAGCGAACAGCAGTTACCCCAGAGAGGAGGACCCTCCCTGCTTCCCAAACTGTGTATAAGGGCCCGGGTCATCCGGGGACATGTCTGCTTTGGTGAAATAGTCCTTAATAATAATAATAATGATTGCATTTATTAAGCACTTACTATGTGCAAAGCACTGTTCTAAGGACTGGGGAGGTAACAAGGTGATCAGCTTGTCCCACGGGGGGCTCACAGTCTTAATCCCCATTTTACAGATGAGGTAACTGAGGCACAGGGAAGCTGAGTGACTTGCCCAAAGTCACACAGCTGACAGTTGGTGGAGGCAGGATTAGAACCCAGGACCTCTGGCTCCCAAGCCCAGGCTCTTTCCACTGAGCCACGCTGCTTCCCTAAGCTTTCGCTCTGTACAATGTTGTACTCTGTTGTATTATACTCTCCCAAGCGCTTAGTGCGGTGCTCTGCACACAGTAAGTAGCAGCGTGGCTTGGCGGAAAGATCCCGGGCTTTAGAGTCAAAGGTCATGGGTTCAAATCCCGGCTCTGCCAATTGTCAGCTATGTGACTTTGGGCAAGTCACTTAACTTCACTGCGCCTCAGTTACCTCATCTGCAACATGGGGATTAAGATTGTGAGCCCCCCGTGGGACAACCTGATCACCTTGTAGCCTCCCCAGCACTTAGAACAGTGCTTTGCACATAATAAGCGCTCAATAAATGCCATAAAAAAGTACTCAGTAAATACCGTGGATGATGAGATTAGCATCCAAGTTCTATGACTCCCAGTCTCACTTGTACTTCCCAAGCGCTTAGTACAGTGCTCTGCACACAGTAAGCGCTCAATAAATACGATTGAATGAATGAATGAATGATATGGAAGAGGACTCTTTCCCTTTTCCTTTTACACAATGTGAGCGTCGTAGACGTGGATGAGGAGAGCACAGAATTGTTGGTGTTGAATGCTATTTGTTGCTGAATTGTACTTTCCAAGCATTTAGTACAGTGCTCTGCACACGGTAAGCGCTCAAAAAATACAATTGAATGAATGCTGAGAATGTAGAGTGGTGCTCTAGTGTTTGGCGAAGGAGTGCGGTCTAGGGGAGAGAGCACAGGCCTGGGAGTTGGCGTTTTTATGGTATTTGTTAAGTGCTTACTATGTGTTGAGCATTGTTCCTAGTGCTGGGGTAGTAATAGTAATAATAATACTATTTGTTAAGCCTTTCTATGTGCCAAGCTCTGTACTAAGCACTGGGGGACATATAAGACAATCAGGATCCAACTGGGGATCACAGTCTAAGTAGGAGGGAGAACAGGTATAATAATAATAATGGCAATTATTATGCGCTTACTATGTGCAAGGCATCATTCTAAGCGCTGGGGAGTTTACAAGGTGATCAGGTTGTCCCACGTGGGGCTCACAGTCTTAATCCCCATTTTCCAGATGAGGGAACTGAAGCACAGAGAAGTGAAGCGACTTGCCCAAAGTCACACAGCTGACAAGTGGCGCAGCCGGGATTTGAACCGATGACCTCTGACTCCAAAGCCTGGGCTCTTTCCACTGAGCCACGGGGTATGGAATCCCTATTTTGCAGTTGAGAAAACTGAGGCATGGAGAAGTCAAGTGACTTGCCCAAGGTCACCCAGCTGGCCAGTGGCAGAGCCTGGATTAGAAACCAAGGCTACTCTGTTGAGAAGCAGCATGGCCTAGTGGTTAAAGCATGGGCCTAAGAGTCCGAAGGAGGAGGGTTTTAGTCCCCACTCGGCCACTTGTCGGCTGTTTGACCTTGGACAAGTCCTTTCACTTCTCTGTGCCTCAGTTACCTCGTCTGTAAAATGGGGATTGAGACTGAGGCAATTAAGTGAGTCGCATGAGGGACACGGACTGTGTCCAATGTGATTAGCTTGTATCTAGCCCAACGCTTAGAACAGTGCCTGGCACATAATAATAATAATATTAATAATGATGGCATTTGTTAAGTGCTTACTATGTGCAAATTCTAAGTGCTGGGGGGGGATACAAGGTGATTAGGTTGTCCCACGTAGGGCTCACAGTCTTCATCCCCATTTTACAGATGAGGTAACTGAGGCACAGAGAAGTGAAGTGACTCGCCCAAAGTCACACAGCAGACAAGTGGCGGAGTCGGGATTAGAACCCACGTGTAAGTGTATAACAAATGCCATTAAAAAAAGTAATAACTCAGACCCATGCCTTATCCACCACTAGTCCATGCTGCTTCTCAGCAGACTGGACTTGGGTTCTAATCATGACTCCCCCACTTGCCTACTGAATGACCTTGAGCAGGTCATTTACCTTCTCTGTGTCTTAACTTCCTCAGTGACCAAATGGAGATTAAATGATCTGTTCCGCCTCCTGCTTAGACTGTGAATCCCATTTGGGACAGGGACTATTTATGTTTGGATCTACCCCGGCGTTTAGTACACAGCAAGCGCTTAACAAATATCAGCATCATGATTATTCTTATCAGCAATCAAAGCCATCAGGACACATATTCTTTGGATTCCCATTGCCCTCCATACAGTAATAACAATTATTATTATAGTAATAATAATTACAGTGCTTGTTAAACACTTACTATGTGCCGAGTACTGTTCTGAGCACTGGGGTGGATACAAATAATCTGGTTGGACACCTTCCCTGTCCCATATGTCCCATATGTCCCATATGTTGCCAACTTGTACTTCCCAAGCACTTAGTACAGTGCTCTGCCCACAGGAAGCGCTCAATAAATACAACTGAATGAATGCTGAGAATGTAGAACGGTGCTCTAGTGTTTGGTGAAGGAGTTTGGTCTGGGGAGAGAGCGCAGGCCTCGGGAAAAAATGGCCCTAGGAAAAAATGAAAGCAAGCACGTTCTCCCACTCCTGGGAAATCCCTTGGGGAATTCTTTTTTTGTTTTCCTCCTTTAGAGGTGACCCAGCCCCAGAAGTTATATCAGAGGAAACCTCTCCGATCCCTCCGCTCCTGTTTCCGGAGGGCGTTGGTCACCGGGCCGGGGGTCAAACTCCCGGGGAGCGAGGGCAGCTCCGGAATCATCCACCTGCCCACGGAATCCGTGCCGGGGCGTGGAGATGGGGAGTTCAAAACAGAGTCAGAGGATGCAGTCCCTGGACGAGCCTCCTAATCTGGTCAGGGGAAAGGCCGGGGGGCACAACGAGAGGAAACAAGCGGGTGTGTCCCACCCAACATGTTTGTTTGAATATCATCCAGAAGTCTCATTATTAATAGTTTGAAGCCTAGGAGGGCAGTGACTCAATGCCACAAAACTTTCAAAAACGCACAGTCCTCCGAGCAAGCGAAGCCCCTACGACCTCAGCGGAGTTTGGGATTAGAACCCAGGTCCTCTGATTCCCAGTACTGGGCTCTTTTATTTCTATTAATGTCTGTCTCCCCCTCTAGACGGTAAGCTCATTCTGGGCAGGGAATGTGTCAGTTATTTTGTTATATGGTACTCTCCCAAGCACTTAGTACAGTGCTCTGCATGTAGTAATCACTTAGTAAATACAACTGATTGACAATTTGCTCCTTTTATTGACTTGCTCCCTTTATTCAACCCCCATCCCAGCCCCACAGCAATTATGTACATATATCTGTAATGTATTTATTTATTTCTATTAATGTCTGTCTCCCCCTCTAGACCGTAAGCTCATTGTGGGCAGGGAATGTGTCAGTTATTTTGTTATATGGTACTCTCCCAAGCACTTAGTACAGTGCTCTGCATGTAGTAATCACTTAATAAATACAACTGATTGACAATTTTCTCCTTTAACTGACTTGCTCCCTTTATTCAACCCCCATCCCAGCCCCACAGCAGTTATGTACATATATCTGTAATTCATTTATTTATTTCTATTAATGTCTGTCTCCCCCTCTAGACTGTAAGCTCATTGTGGGCGGGGAATGTGTCAGTTATTTTGTTATATGGTACTCTCCGAAGCACTTAGTACAGTGCTCTGCATGTAGTAATCATTTAATAAATACAACTGACTGACTATTTGCTCCTTTTATTGACTTGCTCCCTTTATTCAACCCCCATCCCAGCCCCACAGTGGTTATGTACATATATCTGTAATTTATTTATTTATTTCTATTAATATCTATCTCCCCCTCTAGACTGTAAGCTCTTTCTGTCTGTTATATTGTACTCTTTCAAACACTCAGTACAGTGCTCCGCACACATTAATCAGTCAATAAATATGATTGACTGACTGACTTTTCACTAGGCCGCTTCGGCTCTCTACGTGCTTCTATACACATCCTTGTATCCAGCCATTTTCCCAATCCGCAATCGATTTTAATGTTTGCCTCCCCCCGTAGACTGTAGACTTTTTTATAGTATTTGTTAAGGGCTTACTATGCGCCAGACACTGGGTTAGATACAAGATAATAGGGTTCATTCATTCATTCAATCGTATGTATTGAGCGCTTACTGTGTGCAGAGCACCGTGCTAAGCGCTCGGGGTTGGACACAGTCCTTGTCCCTGGTACGGCTCACGGTCTGAATCCCCATTTTACAGATGAGGAAACTGAGGCACATAGAAGTAAAGTGACTTGCCCAGACTCACACAGCAGACAAGCGGCGGAGCCGGGATTAGAACCCAGGTCCTCTGATTCCCAGGCCTGCGTTCTTTCCACTAAACCACACTGCTTCTTCTTTTAGGCAGAAGCTGTGCCTATGAACTATATTATTCTGTACTTCTCCGAGCACTTAATACAGAGCTCTGCACACAGTAAGCACTCAATCCATCAATGGGATTTATTAAGCGCTACGTGCAGAGCATTCATTCATTCAATCGTATTTGCGGAGCACTTTACGAAGCCCTTGGAAGAGTACAATACAACAGAGTTAGCTGACAAGTTCCCTGCCCTCGGTGAGCTTACAGCCTAGAGATGAGTTTACAGTTAATAATAATAATAATAATAATAATAATAATAATAATAATGACATTTATTAAGCACTTACTATGTGCCAAGCACTGTTCTAAGCACTGGGGAGGTTACAAGGTGATCAGGCTGTCCCACGGGGGGCTCACAGTCTTCATCCCCATTTACAGATGAGGTCACTGAGGCCCAGAAAAGCAAAGTGACTTGCCCAAAGTCACACCACTGACAAGTGGCGGAGCCGGGATTAGAACTCATGACCTCTGACTCCAAAGCCCGGGCTCTTTCCACTGAGCCACGCTGCCAGCGCTTAGAACAGTGCTTTGCACATAGTAAGTGCTTAAAAAATGCCATCATTATTAATAATAATGCTTCATTTTGAATCAGGGCAGGACACTTTGGGGTGGGGAGGGTGGAAGGGAAGCGAAGAAAGGGAGTATTTAGGGAAAAGGAACAGCACTCATTAAGGGCAGAGAGAAGCAGCGTGGCTCAGTGGAAAAGAGCCCGGGCTTTGGAGTCAGAGGTCATGGGTTCAAATCCCGGCTCCGCCAATTGTCAGCTGTGTGACTTTGGGCCAGTCACTTAACTTCTCTGGGCCTCAGGTCCCTCATCTGCAAAATGAGGATTAAGACTGTGAGCCCCACATGGGACAACCTGATCACCTTGTATCTTCCCCAGCGCTTAGAACAGTGCTTTGCACATAGTAAGCGCTTAATAAATGCCATTAAAAAAAAAAGGGCTGCTCTAACCATTGAGCTAGACAATCAATGTCAGATGGAAAGGAAGAGGGAGGAAGGGAACCAAGGTTAAGCAGAAACACAAATTCACTCTGGTCCAGCAGAGTCAAACCCTCCCAAGGACACGCCCATCAGACCCTGCTGCCGCCCGGGGAAGGCCTAATTATTAATTATCATTATTAATGATAATGGCATTTATTAAGTGCTTACTACGTGCAAAGCACTGTTCTGAATTAATAAATACCATGGATTAATTGACAACAGACTCGTCTGTCAGGGGCCAGATCAAATGTCATGGAGTCATTAGGGCAGGGCCGAGGGGGACGGCTCAATGAGGGAATGGAGGAGGGATCTGGGGGTCCGCACCAGAGTTGTCATCCTGTCCCCCCAACTCGAGACGGAGCCGCCGATGGCTTAGGGAGTTCCCACGTGTCCTTGGGGGATTTGGTCTCCATCCTGTCAGGGTCAGCTCACCTCACTCATTTTGTTGGTCACCTGCCTGACACCCAGAATGACCAGGAAAGAGAACGTCATGTTCTTTAAGGGCCCAGAAATCGGTCCATTCCAATCTGGAATCCCCAGAAATCCCATCGGCAGAGGGGTTACGCCTGCTTTTGGGACAGGGGAATCCTGGTGTCACTCCCTCCAAACCAGCACTCACCTTTCCCCCAACCCCCTCATTACTGCACCCCTTTATTCACCTAGGCTTCCCCTTTACACAAAGTGGGACTGTTTTAACCGAGCTGGGCAGGGCAGGGAAAGGGGGAAGGGGCTGTGCTTTGGAACAGTTGCACATTGCTCTGTACACAGTAAGCGCTCAATAAACACGATTGAATGAATGAATGAGGACATTGTCTAGCTCAATGGTTAGAGCAGCCCTTAATGAGCGCTGTTCCTTTTCCCTAAATACTCCCTTTCTTCCCTTCCCTTCCCCCCTCCCCACCCCAAAGTGTCCTGCCCTGATTCAAAATGAAGTCAGGCAAGAATCAGAACAGTGCTTTGCGCTTAACAAATGCCATCATTATTTATTATTAATTAGGACACCTGGCTGTTGAAATCCAGAGGAGAGCTAGGGTTGCTAGGATGTGTGTTTGTCACCTTTCCAACCAAACTGTCTTAATGGGTGGATTAACAGATGGAAAGGAAGAGGGAGGAAGGGAACCAAGGTTAAGCAGAAACACAAATTCACTCTGGTCCAGCAGAGTCAAACCCTCCCAAGGACACAGGACACCGAGATGCCCATCAGACCCTGCTGCAGCCCGGGGAAGGTCTAAACCATCAGTGGCCATGTGAGCCGTCAACACTCGCCTTATTCCCGGTGTCCAGGGCCCAGCCACGTGATAGCCTCCTCTGGACCGCCGGGAATCCCGCCGGCCCCCGCTCCAGTCCGGGGAAGGCCTCGACTGGCAGTAACCGTGCGAGCCATCCACGCTCCCCTTACTCCCAGCCTCCAGGACCCAGATGTATGAGAATAACGTCGCTCCCCTCCTGTGGTCCACTGGGATTCACATCAACCCCTTCTCCAGTCTGGAAAGAAGTCGACCAACGGCAGCATGAAGTCAACTTTTAGAATGTCGAGCCCATCATCACAGGCATCACAGCTGTGACTTCTGATCATAAAAGGGCCACTGCTCCTTTCATGTCTGTTGCCGTCCTTGTCTTCTAGATTTGCTCTCTTTTCTTACGTAAGGGTTGCCGACCTCCCTCTGTTCTTAGACTGCGAGCCCCTCGGCGGGGGTCAGGGATCATGTCCGTGGATTTCTTTCCCAGCCCTTAGTACGTTGCTTTGCACACAGTAAGCGCTTAATAAATGCTATTAATAATCATATTAATAATAGTGCTTTTTATGTGCCGGGCACTTTAGTAAGAGCTGGGGTGGTTACAAGGAAATCGGGTTGGACAGAGTTCCTGTCCCCTGTGGGGCTCACAGTCTCCATCCCCATTTGACAGATGAGTTAACGGAGGCCCGGAGAAAGTGAAGTGACTAGCCCAAGGTTACACAGCAGACAAGTGGCAGAGGCAGCATTAGAACCCATGACCTGATTCCTAGGCCTGTGCTGTAGCCACTTCGCCGTGCTGCTTTCCTTAAGTCCTTACTATGTGCTAGACACTGTTCTAAGCACTCAGGTAGATTAAAGTTAATCAGGTTGGACACAGTCCCTGTCCCACATAGGGCTCACGGTCTTCATCCATTTTTTACAGAAGAGGGAACTGAAGCATAGAGAAGTTAATAATAATAATAATAATGGCATTTGTTAAGCGCTTACTATGTGCAAAGCACTGTTCTAAGTGCCGGGGTGGTTACAAGGTGATCAGGTTGTCCCACCAGGGGCTCACAGTCTTAATCCCCATTTTACAGATGAGGTCACTGAGGCCCAGAGAAGTGAAGCGATTTGCCCAAAGTCACACAGCTGACAATTGGCAGAGCTGGGATTTGAACCCATGACCTCTGAATCCAAAGCCCGTGCTCTTTCCACTGAGCCATTAATCCAACTACTTACTACTAATGATAATAACGATGGCATTTGTTAAGCGCTTACTATGTGAGAAGCACTGTTCTAAGCACCAGGGAAGATACAGGGTGATCAGGTTGTCCCACGGTCTTCATCCCCACTTTATAGATGAGGTAACTGAGGCACAGAGAGGTGAAGTGACTTGCCCAAAGTCACACAGCTGACAAGCGGTGGACTACCGACTAGCTTACCTGAACTCTGCACACGTTGAAAGGGGAATAGCCATCAAAGCCTGGAGTCCAGGAGACCAGAATGCTATGGGCCGTCCTGTTTTGGACCCAGACTGCAGTCGGTGGTGAGGGAATGGCTAAGAGAAAACAAGGAAACAAACGTCACTTTCTTTTTCATTATTATAATTATTATTATGTTTATAATGCTATTTGTTAAGCACTTACTATATTCATTCATTCATTCAATCACATTTATTGAGCGCTTACTGAGTGCAGAGCACTGTACTAAGTGCTTGGGAAGGACAAGTTGGCAACATATAGAGACGGTCCCTACCCAGCAACGGGCTCATAGTCTATATGCCAGGCACTGTAATAATAATAATAATGGCATTTATTAAGCGCTTACTATGCGCAAAGCACTGTTCTAAGCACTGGGGAGGTTACAAGGTGATCAGGTTGTCCCACCGGGGGCTCACAGACTTAATCCCCATTTTACAGATGAGGGAACTGAGGCCCAGAGAAGTTAAGTGACTTGCCCAAAGTCACACAGCTGACAATTGGCAGAGCCTGGATTTGAACCCATGACCTCTGACTCCAAAGCCCAGGCCCTTTCCACTGAGCCACACTGCTTCTCCCTGTACTAAGCGCTGGGGTAGCCACTCTCCCAAGTGTTTAGTACAGTGCTTTGCACACAGTAAGCACCTGATAAATGCGACCGAACGAATGAATGCCAGGTAATTGGGTTTCACAGTCTAAATCTCCATTTTACAGAAAATTGATGCCCAGAGAAGTGAAGTGGCTTGCCCAAGGTCACCCAGCAGACAAGTGGCAGAGCCGGGATTAGAACCCAGGTCCTTTAGACTCCCAGGGCTGGGCTCTAGCCTTCAGGCCAGGTTGCTTCTCTTTAAAGAAGTAGAAATGTGGTGGGAAGACGGGGCTGGGGAGAGTGGGATTTGTTCAATAATAATGATAGCATTTATTAAGCGCTTACTATGTGCAAAGCACTGTTCTAAGCACTGGGGAGGTTACAAGGTGATCAGGTTGTCCCCTGGGGGGCTCACAGTCTTAATCCCCATATTCCAGATGAGGGAACTGAGGCCCAGAGAAGTGAAGTGACTTGCCCAAAGTCACATAGCTGGCAAGTGGCGGAGTCGGGATTTGAACCCATGACCTCTGACTCTTTCCACTGAGCCACGCTGCTTCAGACCCTTCTCTCGGAGTACCTCCCCTGTTCCCTGAGCCCTCTCTCACTCCAGCTGAAGGGGGAGAGGAGGCAAAGGGGAAGCACCACGGACCATTCTCTAGATTCTCTTAGAGCCACCCTGCTACCCAAAACGGAGTGGTCTAGTGGATAGACCACGGGCCGCTTAGTCCAGTGCTCTGCACACAGTAAGCGCTCAATAAATACGATTGAATTCATTCATTCGTATTTATTGAGCGCTTACTGTGTGCAGAGCACTGTCCTAAGTGCTTGGGAAGTCCAAGTCGGCAACATCTAGAGACGGTCCCTACCCACCAGCGGGCTCACAGTCTAGAAGGGGGAGACGGACAACAAAACAAAACATATTAACCAAATAAAATAAATAGAATAAATATGTACAAGTAAAATAAATAGCGTAATAAATACGTACAAACGTATACACAGGTGCTGTTGGGAGGGGAAGGAGGTAAGGCGGGGGGATGGGGAGGGGGAGGAGGCCAGCTCCGCCATCTGCCAAATGTGTGACCTTGGGCAAGACACTCAACTTCTCTGGGCCTCTGTTACCTCATCTGGAAAATGGGGATAAATGCTGGGAGCCCTATGTGGGACACGGACTGTGTCCAGTCCTCCCCCACTGCTTAAAACAGGGCTTGACACATAGTGAGCGCTTAACAAATACCATCATTATTATTACACTCGGGAATGACATAAAGTCGGTGAGACTTTACCCCTCACCCATGGTGAGTGGCTTATTCATTGATTCATTCATTCAATTGTATTTATTGAGCGCTCCCTGTGTGCAGAGCACTGTACTAAGAACTTCTCAGACTGAGCCCCCTCCTTCCTCTCCCCCTCCTCCCCGCCTTACCTCCTTCCCCTCCCCACAGCACCTGTATATATGTATGTATGTATTTATTACTCTATTTATTTATTTATTTATTCTATTTGTACATATTTATTCTATTTATTTTATTTTGTTAATATGTTTTGTTTTGTTCTCTGTCTCCCCCTTCTAAACTGTGAGTCCACTGTTGGGTAGGGACCGTCTCTATATGTTGCCAACTTGTACTTCCCAAGTGCTTAGTCCAGTGCTCTGCACACAGTAAGCGCTCAATAAATATGATTGAATGAATGAATGAATACTAAGCACTTGGGAGAGTACAATACAACAATGAACAGATGCATTCCCTGCCCACAGTGAGCTTACGGTCTAGAAGGGGAGAGACAGACATTAATATGTTAAAAAAATACAGCTATGTACATCAGTGCTGTGGGGCGGGGATCGGGGAATCAATCAATCAATCGTATTTATTGAGCGCTTACTGTGTGCAGAGCACTGTACTAAGTGCTTGGGAAGTACAAGTTGGAAACATATAAAGACGGTCCCTACCCAACAGTGGGCTCACAGTCTAGAAGACGTGTGGCCTAGTGGAAAGAGCCCAGACCTGGGACTCAGAGGACCTGGGTTCTAATCCTGACTCCACCACTTCTCTGGACCGTGAGCTCGTTAAGGGCGGTGATCAGGCCTGCTAATTCTGTTGTATTGTACTTTCCCAAGCGCTTGGTACGTGCTCAACACCCAGTAAGCGCTCGATAAATACTATCGATTGGTTGATTGTCTGTTGTGTGGCCTCCGGCAAGTCACTTCAATTCTTGGTGCCTCAGTTACCTCAACTGTGAAACGGGGACGAAGACTATCGGTGACCGGGACCGTGTCCAACCTGATTATCTTGTATTTACCCCAGGGCTCAGTACAGTGCCTGGCACATAGTAAACACTTAAAAAAATACCATTTTTTTTAAAAAGCAATTATACTGTGAGCCAGGTTAGAGTCAATATAAGCAGACCAGATGCACTTCTGGTCTGATACGAGGTTCACAGTCTGAGAGGGAGAGAGAACAGGTGCTGAATCCCCAGTTTACAGCCGAGGAAACAGGAAGAGAGGAGTTAAGGACTTGTCCAAGGTCACCCAGCTGGCAGGTGGCAGAGCCGGGAACTACTGCTCCTCAGGCCTCCCAACCCCCAGAGCCTTCCAAGCCCGCTCAATCCTGCTGGAGGGATGAATCATGCCGGGCATGGGCCAAGGAAGCAGGGAAGGCCGGAAACCAAACCCCGCAATTCCCTGCCCCCCATTGCTGGACCACCTGATCATCGCTTTGCCTATCAGAGCGCAACCTCTGGAAGACCCCCTGCTTACCTTAGGGATGCTTTATCCCTGACTCACTTCCACCCATGGACTTCAGGAATTCCCATCATTTCCTCTGGAAACTCTGAGAGTACGTTCCGGCCCGGAGAACTAACGTGGCTTGTCCGGCAGCCACTTTCAGTTCGATGCTTCCGATTCAAATGAGCCGTCGGAAAACTCCCCTTTTGCCGCCCGCGACCCAGTTGGTTTGCTGAAGCGATCAATACTGTAACCTCATTCTTCACATCCTTTACTTCCTATCATCTTAATCAATCGATCAGTCCTATTTATTGAGCGCTGACTGTAGGCAGAGCACTGTATTAAGCATTTGGGAGACTACAACACAACAGAGTTGGTAGACACGTTCCCTGCTCCCTAATAATAATAATAATAATAATAAAAATGACGGCATTTGTGAAGCGCTTACTACGTGCAAAGCACTGTTCTAAGCGCTGGTGGGGACACAAACCCCACACAGTAAGCGCTCAATAAATACGATTGAATGAATGAATGAATACAAAGGGATCAGGTTGTCCCACGTGGGGCTCACAGTCTTAATCCCCATTTTACAGATGAGATAACCGAGGCACAGAGAAGCAAAGTGACTTGCCCAAAGTCTCACAGCTGACAAGTGGCGGAGGAGGGATTAGAACTCATGACCTCTGACTCCCAAGCCTCTACACTTTCCACTGAGCCACACTGCTTCTCTGCTCTCCCAAATGAGTTTACAGTCCAGAGGGGGAGATAAACATTAATATAAATAAATGACAAATGTGTACATAAGTGCCATAGGGCTGAGGGAGTGGCGAATAACACTCTCAAATCCAAGTGCAAGGGTGAAGCAGAAGGGAACGGGAGAAGGGGAGATGAAGGTTTATTCAGTTTTTAAAACCCAATTCTTCGAATTCCCCCAGAGGCCCTACTAAAACTGCTTCTGCTTTATTTCCTTATCAAATAGATAAACTCAAAGATCGAGAATACCAGCTACAATATTATTTCAGAAATGCATTTTTAAAAATCGCAACTCCTGGAATCCATTGCAAGAGTCCCCTCTGTTGCAGGGAACACTCAATTGTAGGTGGGCATCTGTACTATTAATTAATTAATTAATTAATTTAATTAATTAATTCAATCGCATTTATTGAGCGCTTACTGTGTGCAGAGCACTGTACTAAGCACTTGGGAAGTACAAGTTGACTATTCCATTAGCCTCCTCACTAAACTGGCCTCCCTTTTTTCAGGCTCTCCTCTCTCCACTCTATACTTCACTCTGGTGTTTGGCTCATTCCTCTAAAATTTCATCCTGCCCACGTCTTTCTGTTTTTCCTAAACCTCCAATAATTGCCCATCCTTCTCCACATCAAGTGGAGAATGGGGATGAAAACTGTGAGTCCCCCGTGGGACAACCTGATCACTTTGTATCCTCCCTAGTGATTAGAACAGTGCTTCGCACATAATAAGTGCTTCACAAATGCCATCATTATTATTACAGGGATAATCAGGTCCCACATGGGATGCTCAATCTAAGTAGGAAGGACACCTGGTGTTGAATTTCCATCTTGCAAACGAGGAAGCTGAAGCCCAGAGAAGTGAAGTGACTTGCCCAAGGTCACACAGGAGACAAGTGGCAGAGTCGGGATTCGAACCCAGGTCCCCTGGCTCCCGGGCCCATGCTCTTTCCAATAGTCTGCGCTGCTTCTCTTACCTGCCACTTCAACCTTTTTGCACTAACAGTCACCCGTAGATGTACATTTTGATTACGATATTGATTTATTTACCTTACTCTTTATACCCTAGACTGTGAGCCCGTTGTTGGGTAGGGACCGTCTTTATATGTTGCCGACTTGTACTTCCCAAGCGCTTAATACAGTGCTCTGTACACAGTAAGCTCTCAATAAATATGATTGATTGAATGAATGCCCACTAGACTGTTGGTAAGAGATGTCTATCAACTGTGTTGTAATTTACCCATGGGAGTATGGAAGCAGCGTGGCTCAGTGGAAGAGCCCAGGCTTTGGAGTCAGAGGTCATGGGTTCAAATCCCAGCTCCGCCACTTGTCAGCCGTGTGACTTTGGGCAAGTCACTTCACTACTCTGGGCCTCAGTTCCCTCATCTGGAAAATGGGGTGAAGATTGTGGGACAACCTGATCACCTTGTAACCTCCCCAGTGCTTGGAACAGTGCTTTGCACATAGTAAGCGCCTAATAAATGCCATTATTATTATTAATTTACTCTCCCATGAACTAAGTACAATACCCTGAACACGGTAAGTGCTCAGTAAATACCACTGATTGATTATTCACCGATCCACCTTTCCATTCACCCTTTCCTAACTGAAAATCATTTTCGGGCTGTCTCCCCCATGTTTGCAAGCTCCTTGAGGGCAGAGACTGCTTCTTTTACCTCTATTTTTTTTTTGGATGTTATTTGTTAAGTACTTACTCTACGCCCAGCACTGTACTGAGCGCTGGGGTAGATACACGAAAACCAGGTTAGACATAGTCCCCGTCCCACACAGGTCTTGCCCGCTTAATCCCCATTTTATAGATGAGGTAACTGAGGCACAGAGAAGTAAAGTGACTCGCCCAAGGTGACACAGTGAGCAAATGGTGGAAGCTAGGGCATACGACTACATAAGGCATCGAAGAGAATAAAGGATTAGACTGTGAGACCCCTTCTAGACTATGAGCCCACTGTTGGGTAGGGACCGTCTCTATATGTTGCCAAATTGTTCTTCCCAAGCGTTTAGTACAGTGCTCTGCACACAGTGAGCACTCAATAAATACGATTGAATGAATGAATTAGAAAAAGTTGGATGGTGTCATCCGTATTACTTACCTTTAATATTGATCTGTCCTGCCTTAGAGACAGTCAGCCCTTTATCATTGTGAGCTTCACAACTGAACACGGCCGATTCAGTCAGACCTGCAACACGAGGAAACCCGGTGAATATTGTCAGTGTGGAGGAAACAGGCTCAGTTTTTTTTCTAAACCTAAAAGAATCATTTTCAACTCCCAGACCCTTCTTGTTTCAGTACAAAAAAGAAAAACGGACAATGCTCATTCCTTGTCCACTGGACTGCTTTCTTTGCTAGGATCCTTAGCTCATGAATTCATGCAGCATGGCTTAATGGATAGAGTACGGCCTGGGTGTCAGAAGGACCTGGGTTCTAATCCTGACCCCGCCACGCGTCTGCTGTGTGACCTTGGGCAGGCCACTCAACTTCTCTGCCTCAGTTACCTCATCTATAAAATGAGAATAAGAGTGTAAGCCCCCATGTGGGACAGGGACTGTGCCCAACCTGATTAACTTGTATCTGCCCCAGGGATTAGAACGGTGCTTGGCACACAGTAAGGGTTTAACAAGTACCATTATTATTATTATTATACGCATAAGTTCATTTCCTTATTTAGCTATACATTCAATTATTCATTCATTCAATTGTATTGAGCGCTTACTGTGTGCAGAGCACTGTACTAAGCACTTGGAAAGTACAATTAGGCAACGGATAGAGACAATCTCTACAATAGGCTCACAGTCTAGTGGGGGGAGACAGACAGCAAAACAAGTAGCATCAAAATAGATAAATAGAATTATAAACATACATATCATTAATAAAATAAATAGAATAATATATATGTACAAATATACACAACTGCTGCGGGGAGGGGAAGGGGGTAGAGAAGAGGGAGGGATTCGGGGCGATAGGAAGGGGAGGAGGAGCAGAGGAAAGGGAGGGCTCAGTCTGGGAAGGTCTCCTGGAGGAGGTGAGCTCTCAGTAGGGCTTTGAAGGGGGGAAGAGTGATTGTTTGGCAGATGTGAGGAGGGAGGGCATTCCGGGCCAGAGGGAGGACGTGGGCCGGGGGTCGACGGCGGGACGGGCGAGAACGAGGAATAGTGAGGAGGTTAGCGGCGGCAGAGGAGCGGAGGGTGCGGGCTGGGCTGGAGAAGGACAGAAGGGAGGTGAGGGAGGAGGGGGAGAGAGGATGGAGAGCTTTGAAGCCAACAGTGAGGAGTTTTTGTTTGATACGGATGTTGATAGGCAACCACTGGAGATTTTTGAGGAGGTGGGTGACGTGCCCTGAGCATTTCTGTAGAAAGATAATCTGGGCAGCACAGTGAAGTGGGGAGAGACAGGAGATCAGAAAGGAGGCTGATGCAGTAATCCAGTCGGGATAGGATAAGAGATTGTACCATATTTATGTAATAAATGTCTGAACTGCTTTTCATTTTATTTCCAGCTCTCACTATCTGGACATCGTTTTTGTTCATCTCTCCCTTTAGATTGTAAATTCACTGAGGGCAAGGATGGTACCTAGCACTTAATTTCTCACTCAAAACCTGTGTGTCCAAACCCTGCATGTCTGCATCAATATACGAAGGAGGAAAACATCATCATAGAGTTAAAGGAGGAGGTCAAAAGTCAGAGAGGGGAAAGAACTGGAGTGTCTGATGGACTGAGAGCAGCAGCTAGAAACTTCCGCACTGGGCACGATTTCATTAGGCAAACCCTGAAACATGTGGAAAATGCTAAAATTGTCTTCAGCTTCATTTTCAAGGGAGTATGGAAGAAGTCAGAGACAGGCAATTAATGTCCCTTTAATTTGGGCTTCAGAGAGGAGTATAATAAATGACTACCAAGGCATGATGAGGTTTCTCTGGCCGGGTTTGTTTGGCAGACTGAGGAGTTTGTTTTTTTTAATGGTGTTTGTTATGCACTTACTGTGTAAGGCCTGGAATGCTCTCTCTTCTCATATCAGACTTAATTATTCTCCCCCACCTTCAAAGTCTTATTGAAGGCACATCTCCTCCAAGAGAACTTCCCTGATTAGCCCTCTATTACTTTTTGTCCACTTTCTTCTGCGTCCCCCTCCCTTTATTCATCCCCTCTCCCAGCCCCACAGCACTTATGTACCTGTCTGTCGTTTATTTAGTTCTATTAATGTCTGACTCTCCCTCTAGACTGTAAACTCTCTGTAGGTGGGGAATGTGACTGTTCACTGTTGCACTGTGCTCTCCCAAGCTCTTAGTACAGTGCTTTGCACACGGTAAGTGCTCTATAAATACTACCGAAGGAATGAATATGTGTCAAGCACTGTTCTAAACACTGGGGTAGATCCAAGTTATTACAAATTACTACTGTCATTCAGTGGGTCATGTCTCACTGGGAGCGTAGAGGCTTGGGAGAAGAATCGAGCCTGGGAAACAAAGAAGCAGAGAGCTGTTTCCCCCTCTAGACTGTAAGCTCATTGTGGGCAGGGAATGTGCCTGTTCATTATTATGCTCTCCTGAGCGCTTAGTATTTTGCTCTGCACATTGTAAGCGCTCAATAACGTGAGCCCGCTGTTGGGTAGGGACCGTCTCTATATGTTGCCAACTTGTACTTCCCAAGCGGTTAGTACAGTGTTCTGCACAAAGTAAGCGCTCAATAAATATGATTGAATGAATCAATGAATGAATAAATACGATTGAATGAATGGGAAAGAGTGGGGAACAGGACTGTGAACGTGGACAGTAAAGTGTGGGGACAAACTTAACACCTCATCTTCCTCCCCCTCAAAACTCTGTTCTTCCCCTGACTTTCCCATCACTGTAGACAGTACCACCATCCTCCCTGTCTCAATCAATCGCACTCATTGAGTGCTTACTGTGTGCACAACACTGTACTGAGCACTTGGAAGGGTACAATAGAACAGAGTTAGTAGACACGCCCCCTGCCCACCACGAGCTTACAGTCTCACATGCCTGTAAACCTGGTGTTATCCTCGACTCAGCTCTCTTGTTCAACCCACATATTCAATTTGTCACGAAATCCTGTCGGTTTTAATCAATCAATCAATCAATCATATTTATTGAGCGCTTACTGTGTGCAGAGCACTGTACTAAGTGCTTGGGAAGTACAAGTCAGCAACACATAGAGACAGTCCCTACCCAACAGCGGGCTCACACTTCTCAGTACCTCTAAAATCCACCCGTCTCTCCATCCAAATGGCCACTGAGCTGATCCAAGTTTTTATCCAAGTCCATCTTGATTATTGCATCAGCCTCCTTGTCTTCTGTCACTCCCCACTCCGGTCCATACGTCTCTCTGCTGTTTGGATCACTTTTCTACCAAATGGTTCCATCCATGCCTCCCCACTCCTCAAAATCCTCCAACAACTATCTCTCCACCTCCACATCAAACAGAAACTCATCACCATCGACTTTAAGGCAACCATTTCTCCCCACCCTACCATACTTCGTTGATCTATCCAACCCAGCCCGCACACTTCTTTCCTCTGACGCCAACCTCTAATGCGATGGGAAGCAGCCTGGCATCGTGGGCCTGGGAGTAGGAAGGCCATTTGTCTGCTGTTTGGCCTTGGGCACGTCACTTCACTTCTCTGTGCCTCAGTTACCTCATCTGGAAAATGGGGATGAAGACTGTGAGCCCTATGTGGGACAGGGACTGTGTCCAATCCAATTTGCTTGTCTCCTCCCTGGAGCTTAGTTCAGTGCCTGACACATAGTAAGCACTTAACAAATACCATTATTATATAATATATAATAATAATCTTCTCACTGTCCCTCAATCTCACCTGTCTCACTGCTGACCCCTTGTCCATGTTCTCCCTCTGGCCTGGAACTCAGAGCACTGTACTAAGTGCTTGGGAGAATATAATAGAGTTAGCAAATACCATCCATGCCTTCAAGGAGCTTACAGTCTAATGGAGATTATTCTTTAAAAGAGGGGTCAAAATTGGGCTCTGCCTGGCCCTGGTGTGTAGCATTAATTTTCATTCAATCATATTTATAGAGCGCTTACTGTGGACAGAGCATTCATTCATTCAATCATATTTATTGAGCGCTTACTGTGTGCAGAGCACTGTACTAAGCACTTGGGAAGTACAAGTTAGCAACATTCAGAGCGCTTACTGTGGACAGCATTCATTCATTCAATCGTATTTATTGAGCGCTTACTGTGTGCAGAGCACTGTACTAAGCGCTTGGGAAGTACAAGTTAGCAACATATAGGAGCGGTCCCTACCCAACAACGGGCTCACAGTCTAGAAAAGTGACATAGTGACACAGTAAGTGCTTGGCAGAGTACAATATAACAACTAGCATTATTGTTATAATTATTATTATGATGTGCTGATGATTCACTTCCGATTCATAGCGACTCCATGGATATGCTTTCTCCAGAACATCCTGTCCTCTGCCAGAATCCCCAACCTTTCTAACGGTTTTCCCGTTATCATTGTTACGGTCTCTATCCATCCAGTTGCCAGTCTGCCTCTTCCACGTTTTCCCTGGACTTTTCCTAGCATTAGTGTCTTCTCCAGAGAATTAGCCTTCCTGATTATGTGTCCAAAATGTGCTAGTCTAAGTAGAGTCATTTGGCCTTCCAAAGATCACAATGGTTTAATTTGCTCCAAAATCTATTTGTTTGTTTTTCGGGCACCAAATTTCAAAAGAATTTATGTTCTTTCTATCCTGGTTTTTCACTGTCCAGCTTTTGGATCCACACATTGTCACTGGAAACACCAGAGAGTTGCCAGTTTACAATATAAAAATTAACAGACACATTCCCTGCCGACAAGAAGCAAGGTGAGGGGTGTTTCCCTCAATCCCAACGTGCTTCCTTTCACCTTTTGTATCTGAATATTCCTTGGCTTCTCAGAAGGTAAGAGGGTCTGCCCAATGTTTGTTTATTCTTGGAGACCCTCTTGAACGGCTCCGAATGGTTTCAAGGAACTCCAAACTGAGAGAACTAAAATTCTGGGAACAGCTGTTCTTTCTGCACAACTGCTTCGGGAAAATTTCATGGCTGAACTTTGTCCTGTTTGGTGACCCAAAGAGATCGTGAACAATCACGCCATTTCCTTATCTTCCTGCCAAGAGCAGTTTTGAGTATGGCCAACTGTAGACGTGGGGTCACATGACCCACAAACCCACTGCTTCCTAGGCCCTTTGACGTTTGTTTCTTCATAGTATCCCATCATGCTAGACTTTCCAGACTGATACATAATTAAACTACTAATAATTATGGTATTTATAAAGCTCATACACTGTGCCAAGCACTCCACTAAGTGCTGGGGTAGATACGGGATAATAAAGTCCCACATAGGGCTCACAGTCTAAGGAGGGAGGAGAACAGGTAAACAATCCCCATTGAGAAACAGCATGGCTTAGTGAATAGAGCACAGGCCTGGGAATCAGAAGGGTCTGGGTTCTAATCCTGACTCCTCCACTTGTCTGCCGTGTGACCTTGGGCAAGACACTTCACTTCTCTGGGCCTCAGTTACCTCATCTATGACATGGGGATGGAGACTGGGTGTCCCCTGTGCGACAGGGAGTGGGTCCAACCTGATTCACTCGCATTCACCCCAGCGCTTAGTACAACGCCTGACACATAATAATAATAATAATGATGGCATTTATTAAGCGCTTAGTATGTGCAAAACACTGTTCTAAGTGCTGGGAAGCAAGTGCTTCACAAATACCTCTATTATTATTATTATTATTATTATTATTTTGCAGATGTGGGAACAGACACAGAGAAGTGAAGTGACTTGCCCACGGTCACCCAGCAGACAAGGAGCAGAGCCGGGATTAGAACCCAGGTCCTCTGACTCCCAAACCTTTCCACTAAGCCACACTGCTTCTCTCCATTCGTGGCTCCATGGAAAGAGCACTATTGTTGGAGTGGAGAAACAGAAACCTCTTACCATTGACCTCACCTCACTACTTGCTAGAGAAGCAGCATAGCTCTGTGGAAAGAGCCCGGGTTTTGGAGTCAGAGGTCACGGGTTCAAATCCCGGCTCCGCAATTGTCAGCTGCGTGACTTTGGGCAAGTCACTTCACTTCTCTGGGCCTCAGTTACCTCATCTGTAAAATGGGGATTAAGACTGTGAGCCCCCCGTGGGACAACCTGATCACCTTGTAACTTCCCCAGCGCTTAGAACAGTGCTTTGCACATAGTAAGTGCTTAATAAATGCCATTATTATTATTATTATTATTTATTCCAAGGTCACACGGCAGACAAGTGGCAGAGCTGGGATTAGAACCCACGGCCTTCTGATTCCACTGTTGCTCTGCTTAAACCTTCATTTCCTGGGACCCTCGAACAATTCACGGGTGTCTGTGACTGCCGCCAAACTGAGTCACAGCTTCCCACGAAGGAGTTTAATGACGCAGGGAATTGCCACCGTTTGCAACTTTCTAAATCAACCTCACCATTTCTCTTCAGAGGCCCCAGCTCTCCGGAAACCCTCGAAAAGCCCAAACCGGCTAGCGGCTCCGAGATTCTCATGGACGAGGAGTCGCTAGTCCTTCAGGACCGCTGACGCGGCAACTGGAGAAACCAGTCCTTAAACCCAAGGTCGGGCCAGGAGAGTTCTAGGACTTTGTCGCAACTGGTTCCTGGAAAACCGCGCCTCATCGAAATGGCGTTAGTTTTTCACAGGAACGAAGTTCTAAACGGAGGATTGATTCCTGAACCGAGGCAGGAGACTCTATCAGTCCATTAGAATACAGAAATACTCACTTCACTTCTCTGTGTCTTAGTTACCTCATCTGTAAAATGGGGATTAATGCTGTGAGCCCCATGTGGGACAGGGATTGTGTCAGTCTATTTATTTTATTTTGTTAATATGTTTTGTTTTGTTGTCTGTCTCCCCCTTCTAGACTGTAAGCCCGCTGTTGGGTAGGGACCGTCTCTATATATTGCCAACTTGTACTTCCCAAGTGCTTAGTACAGTGCTCTGCACACAGTAAGCGCTGTTTCTGTTATAGTGTACTCTCCTAAGCGCTTAGTACAGTGCTCTGCACACAGTAAGCACTAAATAAATATGAATGAATGAATGAATACAATTGAATGAATTTATTGAGCACTTACTGTGTGCAGAGCACTGTACTAAGCATTTGGGAGAGTACACTGTAACAGAAACGTTCCCTGCTCACAAAGAGCTTACAGTCTAGAGGAGGTGACAGACATTGATAGGAATAAATAAAATGTCCACCCCAGTGCTTAGTACAGTTCCTGGGACATAGTAAGCACTTCCCACCCTCAGCCTCACAGCACTTAAATACATATCTATACATTATATAAATGATTTACTTTTATTAATTCCTGTCTCCCCCTCTAGACGTAAGTTTGCTGCATGTCTACCAATGCTGCCGTAGTGTACTCTCCCAAGGGTTTAGTACAGGGGCCTGCATACAATAAGCACTCAAAAAATATCACTGATTGACTGATTAAAAAATACCATTAAAGAAAATAGAGCCAAATTAACTTATTGTATCAGAGAGGTTTCACGGTAGGGCAGCCGCTTACTTTTTTTTAAATGAAATTTGTTCAGCGCTTACTGTGAGCCAAACACTAACACTGGGGCAAATTCAAGGAAATCGGGGCGGGCACAGTTCCTGCCCTAAATGGGACTCACACTAAGTAAGAGGACTAACAGGTATTGAATCCCCATTTTACAGATGAGGAAACTGAAGCCCTGAAAAGTGAAATGACTAGCCCAAGACTGCACAGCAGGCAAGGGGCAGAGCCGGGATTAGAACCCAGGCCCTCAGATTCCCAGGTCCTTGCTCTTTCCATTAGGCCACACTGGCTTCCCATCTGAAGTAAAATGGACATGTCCCTCTCTCCCACTAAAAACTTTCCTCTTTGTCCTCCTCATATCATGGCTTTTACATCGTTTCCCCATTTCCCTATGACTTAACCTACCCTGAATCTTCCCTCACACCCTTTAGTCTCCGAAGCTCTAGTCTCTGAAGTCTCTAGACTGTGAGCCCACTGTTGGGTAGGGACTGTCTTTATATGTTGCCAACTTGTACTTCCCAAGCGCTTAGTACAGTAATCTGCACACAGTAAGCGCTCAATAAATACGATTGAATGAATGAATGAATGAAGCAACTGCCATAAAAGAGGCTAGCGTTCTAAAGTCGAAAATCAGCTTTACAAAGCTGAAACGTGTAAATTGCACGGTAAAAAGCCTAAAACTGCAGATGGGCCTGGAGAATTAGTAATATGGGAAACCGCCTTCTGGGAAACAGAAAATCACTTCTATTGTTTGTAAAGGAGACCCCAAACAATGAAAAAGAGCCACAGCCTGCTGCTATTCGGTCACCAGATTCCCAAAGAAATGAAGAGTTGAACCCGTAAGCCCTCATGAAGACAAGAGCAAGCACTTAATGCAAGATTACAGATTCCTCTCATGGAGCCATATGAGGGAATCTACCTTTAGACAAGCAACACCATTCAAGTTCAGCAACAAAGACGCCACCCAGATTTCTCTTTGGACGTTCAAGATTTTAAAAAACGAGACAGTGTCAGAGTTCAGAAACTCCGATGGCTATTTTTGTTCTGTAACAGGATGTCTCCCGAAAAGGACAGCCCAACCAGAGTTGCTGAGGGAAGTTAAATCTTGTTATTCAGAGTGGAACTTGTTGGGAGTTGAGCAATCCAGTAAATAAATCAGATAAGCATTTCTTGTTTTTGCTTAATAGGAACCTAACAATGGAAACCGGCTCTAGAACAAAACAGTTTTGTTTGCAGCTTGGAGGCTTTTTAACCAAGTCATTAAAAAGAAAAGGGAAATCATGTAGGAAAAAGAAGGGAAGTCTTAGGAAAGTTTTGAAATATTCAAAGGTGGGGGAAGGAGGGGAGCTTTATTTAATTGAATATCTGTGTCGAAGATCCCTGCTACGTTCTCAGCTGTGCAGAGCTAGGCAGTAAGGCACCTGACCACAGAGTTTGGAGGGGAATGAATGTCTTCAGAAAGACCAATAATAGTAATAATAATTGTGGCATTTCTTTTTCATTCATTCATTCAATCATATTTATTGAGTGCTAACTGTGTGCAGAGCACTGTACTAAGCGCTTGGGAAGGCCAAGTTGGCAATATATAGAGACGGTCCCTACCCAACAGCGGGCTCACAGTCTAGAAGGGGGAGACAGAGAACAAAACACAAAACATATTAACAAAATAAAACAAATAGAATAAATATGTACAAGTAAAATAAAGCACTTACTATGTGCCAAGCAAGGCTCTAAGCGCTGAGAAGGTTACAAGGTGATCAGGTTGTCCCACGGGGGGCTCACAGTCTTCATCCCCATTTTACAGATGAGGTCACTGAGGCACAGAGAAGTGAAGTGGCTTGCCCAAGGTCACACAACAGACAAGTGGTGGAGCCGGGATTAGGAAGCAGCATGGCTCGGCGGAAAGAGCCCGGGCTTTGGAGTCAGAGGTGAGGGGTTGAAATTCCCACTCCGCCAGTTGTCAGCTGTGTGACTTTGGGCAAGTTACTTAACATCTCTGGGCCTCAGTTACCTCATCTGTAAAATGGGGATTAAGATTGTGAGCTCCCCATGGGACAACCTGATCGCCTTGTAACCTTCCCTGAGCTTAGAACAGTGCTTTGCACATAGTAAGCGCTTAATAAATGCCATTATTATTATTATTATCGTTAAAACCCATGTCCTCTGACTCCCAAGTCCACGCTCTTCCCACTAAATGGCACTGCTTCTCTAAGTAGCAAGGAATCATTCGCTCATTCAACTGAGCGCTGACTGTGTGCAAAGCACCGTTCTAAGCGGTTGGGAGAGTACAATAAAACAATAAATAGACACGTTCCCTGCCCACAACGAGCTTACAGTCTAGCATCGGAATGACTTGATAGAGCCCAACACACTGGGAGTGTCAGTGGTGGCTCGTCAGGATCGGAATAACGGTTCTAATGATGTAGGATCTCGGCGACACCTTTTTTGCATTGGTGCCTCATGAGAGCCTTCATAAAAGACTATCATATCATAGGGAAGCAGCATGGCCTAGTCTATAGGGCACAGGCCTGGGAGTCGAAGGACCTGGGTTCTAATCCTGCCTCTGCCACTTGTCTGCTGCGTGACCTTCGTCACTTAATTGCTCTGTGCCTCAGTTACCTCATCTGTCAAATGGGGATTAATGGGGATTCATCTGTAAAATGAAGCAGTGTGGCTCAGTGGAAAGAGCACGGGCTTGGGAGTCAGAGGTCATGGGTTCTAACCCCGACTCTGCCGCTCGTCAGCTGTATCTCTTTGGGCAGATTACTTAACTTCTCTGTGTCTCAGTTACCTCATCTGTAAAATGGGGATGAAGACTGTGAGCCCCATGTGGGACAACCTGATCACCTTGTATCCTCCCCAGTGCTTAGAACAGTGCTTTGCACATAGTAAATGCTTAACAAATACCAACATTATTATTATTATTAAGACTGTGAGCCCCCGTATGGGATGGGACTGGGTCCAACCTGATTAGCTTGTATCTACCCCAGCGCTTAGAACAGGGCTTGACAGATAGTAAGCGCTTAACAAATACCATTATCATTATTACTATTATTATTATTAAATACCTACCCAATGCCTCAAGGGTTCACGAAGTCAAGCCATTGACTTACCTCTTATCTAAAAGACCCTTTGGGGACACCCCATCATAGATATGTTTGACCACCTAAAGATACCTCAAGACCAGTCAAAGGACACCTGAAATACCATCCCGAAATGCACCACCAATCTAGACGAGGCTGGAAGCCTCGACTATGGGTAGGAACCACCGAATTGGGGGTCGGACCTTGCCGGCAACAGCTGGGCCTCGATCTAGAAAAGAGAACTGAGTGGTAGCCCTAAGGAACACGGCTCCCTCCAAACGTCACCCTCCGCGGTCACCAAATCATCGGACGACTGCTAAAATCCTGAAGGACTCAGGCATGATTGAGTACCCAAGGATCACTACTACAATCCAAATGTTGGATTGCAACATTTGCAACCCTCCTGGGTCTAGAAAGTCTTTATACGCTGAACCATTCAGCCTACACCTACAGTTTATGTTAATTATAAACCGTTTATGCTATTTCCGCCTTTCCCAAGCACTTAGATAGTGCTCTGCATATAGTCATTGCTCAATAAAAAACATTTATTGATTGTTTTGTAATCTGATCCAAGCTGTGATCTCCAAAGTGAGGAGGACAAGACGAGCATGGATGTCACAAAACCACATATATTCTAGAACCCCATTTAGGGCCAGGATAATAATACAAATAATGATAATAATAATAATAATTTAGGTATTTGAGTGCTTACTATGTGCTAAGTGCTGGGGTAGGTACAATCCAATCAGGCTGTGCCCCACAGCGGACTTATGGTTTAAGAGGGAAGGAGAACAGGTATTTCAACCCCATTTCACAGAGAAAAAACTGTGGCACAGAGACATTAAGAGGATTCTCCAAGGTCCCACAGCAGTTAAGTGGAGGAGCCAACGTTCCCAAGCGCTTAGTACAGTGCTCTGCAAACAGTAAGTACTCAATAAATACTATTGATTGATTGATTGATTGAACCAAGGTCTCTGGATTCCCTAACCTATGCTCTTTTCATTACGCAACCTGGCATTTCTCTCACAAATCTGCTTAGAGTTTCATTTTTTTTTTCCTTCAGGTGACTCGAGCTGCTGGGTGTTCATGAGCAGGGAAAGGCCCAAAGTGCGGGTTGGGAAAAGTTAGATTTGGGGGAATTCCCAGATTAGCTGTAGTAGTAATAGTATTGATTAGGCATTTACTATGTGCAGAGCACTGTACTAAGCACTTGGAGGGAAAACACAGATGGGAATTAGACATTATCCTTGTCCTTTGCGGGGCTTACAAACTAAGAAGTCCTTTAATCACGTTCAAGCACTTTAGTCACCATTTAACATATTGAATCATTTCTTCTGGGGACTCACTTTAAGGCAAGACATCCTAAAGTGTTGTTTTGGAGAAAATTCCACTATCATTCATTCATTCAATCGTATTTATTGAGCGCTTACTGTGTGCAGAGCACTGTACTAAGCGCTTATATAAAATAAAATAAATAGAATAAATATGTACAAATAAAATAAATAGAGTAATAAATACGTACAAACATACATACATATATACAGGTGCTGTGGGGAGGGGAAGGAGGTAAGGCAGGGGAATGGCTCAGTAAGTATCACCAATAGATTAAACGATTGGCTCCCACTACCTCCAGAGGATTGAGGGCTCAATCAATCAATCAATCGTATTTATTGAGCGCTTACTGTGTGCAGAGCACTGTACTAAGCGCTTGGGAAGTACAAGTTGGCAACATATAGAGACAGTCCCTACCCAACAGTGGACTCACAGTCTAGAAGGGGGAGACAGAGAATAAAACCAAACATATTAACAAAATAAAATAAATAGAATAGATATGTACAAGTAAAGTAAATAAACAAATAAATGGAGAATAAATAAATAAATAGAGAATAAATAAATAAATAGAGAGATGTAGCCTACGGCCTCCCATTCAATGGGCTCGAAATGATTCAACCGCCACTAATCGAGGGAGCTTAAAGACAGAGTGTCTTACCTCACCAAATTAAAATGATTTCTATGGAGCTAGCCTGAGAAGTCTATAAACTTCCTGTTTCACATGTGTCATTCACATCGGCTGGTGTGTCTTCCTTCATCAGCATCCTCTCCTCGGGGAGATGTGGAAGGGCAGAGTTCAAAGTCAGCACTAATGATGTGCTTCAGTGGTTTGGAAAGCATGGGGCCCTCTCGAGAGCGAGTTTCTTGTGTCTATAAAATGTTTTTTTTCAGTAGTGCTGGATATTACCAAATATAGAGCTCTGCTCATTCCCTTGTTTGGGGACTCGATCAATTATATTTATTGAACAATTTTTATGTGCAGCGTCCTGTACAGAGCGGCTGAGGAAGTACGATAGGAAGACACCGAGGGCAGGGTTATTTTCTGTGGAGTCTAACTGTCAGCGCTTCATTTTTCCACTGTATCACGAGGCTCCAGGGAAGTTTTGCTTGTAACTCACTTCCCTTACAGCTAGGTTTGGGGCTGAATAAAAGTTCAAGCCTCTCTTCCTCACACTAAATGTTGTTTCATTTCACATATAAATCTCCACAATAATAGTAATAGCTGTGGCATTTGTTAAGCGCTTACTATGTGCCAGGCACTGTACTAAACACTGGGGTGGATACGCGCTAATCGGGTTGGACGTGTTCCATGTCCCACATTCATTCATTTATTCATTCAAACGTATTTATTGAGCATTTACTGTGTGCAGAGCACTGTACTAAGCGCTTGGGAAGTACAAGTTGGCAACATATAGAGCAGGTTCCTACCCAACAGCGGGCTCCCAGTCTAGAAGGGGGAGACAGACAACAAAACATATTAACAAAATAAAATAAATAGAATTGTAAATATGTACAAAGTGGCTGAGGAAGTACGATAGGAAGACACCGAGGGCAGGGTTACTTTCTGTGGAGTCTAACAGTGAACATGGGGTTCACTGTCTTAACCCCCATTTTAGTGATGAGGTAACTGAGGCCCAGAGAAGACAAGTGACTTGGCCAAGGTCCAGCAGCAGATGTGTGGAGGAACTGGGATTAGAACCCAGGTCCTTCTGACTCCAAGGCCCCTACTGTATAACAAATACCATGAAAAATAAAACAAAATAAGTGAAGCAAAAAGAGGAGTAGGATCCTCCAGGCAAAAGGAGGAAAAATCTATTTGTAAAGCCAAGTCTCGCAGTCAGCAGCCCAAAACATCCACCACAGGCCAGGGGCAACCAGCAGTGACAAGGCGGGAGAGTCACGGGATCAATCAATCAATCCATCATTCGTATTTTTCGATCAATCAATGGTCAATCAATCGATCATTCGCATTTCTCAATCACTGGTCTTTACTTTTTCTAATTTTTTAGCATTTGTTAAGTGCTTACTATGTGTGAAGCACTGTTCTAAGCGCTGGGGGGGATACAAGGTGATCAGGTTGTCCCACGTGGGGCTCACAGTTGTAACCATTTTACAGATGAGGTAACTGAGGCACAGAGAAGCGAAGTGACTTGCCCAAAGTCACACAGCTGACAAGTGGCGGAGCCAGGATTAGAACCCATGAACTCTGGCTCCCAAGCCCATGCTCTTTCCACTGAGCCACGTTTACTGAGCACTTACTATGTGCAGAGCGTGCTCCCGAGAAATGGGGAGAGTTCAATCCGACAGAACTAGGAGTCACGTTCCCTGCCCAAAATGAGCTTACAGTCTAGAGGAATTTGAGTGCTTACTGTGCGCAGAGCACTGTACTAAGAGCTTGCATGTGGGTAACCTGCCTGGGGAGTGAAGGTCAGCCCAGAAAGGCCGTGCTAATGCTGTAGACTCTAAACTGGTTGTGGGCAGGGAATGTGATGAACTGCTCCGCCGTCTTGGACTCTGCCAAGCACTCAGGACAGCATTCCGCACACAGCGTGCGCTCAATAAATACCATTGATGAGGACGAGGTCATCACCGACTCTGGAGAAGGGTAAGGGGCGAGAGAGTGGAGGGGGTGTGGGATGATGCTTCTCGGCTTCACCCCGAGGGAAGGAGGGTAGGTTAGGCGTCTCCTATTGGTGCACAGAACTCCTGACCTTCTAATCCCAGGCCTGTGCTCTACCCACTAGGCCATACTGCTCCCCCGTAGCCCGAGTCACTTGGACAGGAGGCATTCCCAACCATGAGATGGGAGAGCACTTAGTACAGTGCTCTGCACACAGTAAGCACTCAATAAATATGATTGATGATGATGAGAGGGAGGAGGGAGAGCAGGAGGCATTTCTTCTCACACGCAGGGACTCCCATTCATTCATTCATTCATTCAATCGTATTTATTGAGCGCTTACTGCGTGCAGAGCACTGTACTAAGCGATTGGGAAGTCCAAGTCGGTGACATATAGAGATGGCCCCTACCCAACAACGGGCTCAGTCTAGAAGGGGGAGACGGACAAATACCATTATTTGATGGATTGATAAATGATGATTAAGTCCGCCCTCCTCCAATTTAAGACTGTGAGCCCCATTTGGGACAGGGATTGTGTCCACACTGATCAACATGTATCTAATAATAATAATGATGGTATTTGTTAAGCGCTTACTATGTGCAAAGCACTGTTCTAAGCGCTGGGGATGTTACAAGGTGATCAGGTTGTCCCACGGGGGGCTCACAGTCTCAATCCCCGTTTTACAGATGAGGGAACTGAGGCCCAGAGAAGTGAAGTGACTTGCCCAAAGTCACACAGCTGATAGTTGGCGGAGCCGGGATTTGAACCCATGACCTCTGACTCCAAAGCCTGTGCCACAAAGTGAGCTAGCGCTCAGTACATAGCAGAGATCAATCGATAACCATCGATAGATAAGCAGTATGGCATGGGGTTAGGACACGGGCCTGGGAGTCACAAGGTTTGCTGCATGGGGATGGGGCACGGGCCTGGGAGTAATCATCATCATCATCATCATCATCATCATCATCAATCGTATTTATTGAGCGCTTACTGTGTGCAGAGCACTGTACTAAGCGCTTGGGAAGTACAAGTTGGCAACATATAGAGACAGTCCCTACCCAGCAGTGGGTTCACAGTCTAAAAGGAGGAGACAGAGAACAAAACCAAACATAATAACAAAATAAAATGAATAGAATAGATATGTACAAGTAAAATAAATAAATAAATAAATAGAGTAATAAATATGTACAGACATATATACATATATAAAGGTGCTGTGGGGAAGGGAAGGAGGTAAGATGGGGGATGGAGAGAGGGACGAGGGGGAGAGGAAGGAAGGGGCTCAGTCTGGGAAGGCCTCCTGGAGGAGATGAGCTCTCAGTAGGGCCTTGAAGGGAGGAAGAGAGCTAGCTTGGCGGATGGGCAGAGGGAGGGTATTCCAGGCCCGGGGGAATGACGTAGGACGGGGGTCGACGGTGGGACAGGCGAGAACGAGGTACGGTGAGGAGATTAGCGGCAGAGGAGCGGAGGGTGTGGGTTGGGCTGGAGAAGGAGAGAAGGGAGGTGAGGTAGGAGGTGGCGAGGGGATGGACAGCCTTGAAGCTCAGGGTGACGAGTTTCTGCCTGATGTGCAGATTGATTGGTAGCCACTGGAGATTTTTGAGAAGGGGAGTAATATGCCCAGAGCATTTCTGGAAAAAGACAATCCGGGCAGCAGCATGAAGTATGGATTGAAGTGGGGAGAGACACAAGGATGGGAGATCAGAGAGAAGGCTGATGCAGTAGTCCAGACGGGATAGGATGAGAGCTTGAAAGAGCAGGTAACTGAGGCCCCGAGAAGTGAAGTGACTTGCTCAAAGTCACACAGCTGACAGTTGGCGGAGCCGGGGTTTGAACCCATGACCTCTGACTCCAAAGCCCGTGCCACAAAGCGAGCGAGCGCTCAGTACATAGCAGAGATCAATCGATAACCATCGATAGATAAGCTGTATGGCATGGGGTTAGGGCACGGGCCTGGGAGTCACAAGGTCTGCTGCCATTTGTCTGCTGCATGGGGTTGGGGCACGGGCCTGGCAGTCACAAGGTTTGCTGCATGGGGATGGGGCACGGGCCTGGGAGTCATCATCATCATCATCATCATCATCATCATCGTCATCATCATCAACAATCGTATTTATTGAGCGCTTACTGAATGCAGAGCACTGTACTAAGCTATTGGGAAGTCCAAGTCGGTAACATATAGAGACGGCCCCTACCCAACAACGGGCTCACAGTCTAGAAGAGGGAGACAGACAAATACCATTATTTGATGGATTGATAAATGAGGATTAAGTCCGCCCCCCTCCAATTTAAGACTGTGAGCCCCATTTGGGACAGGGATTGTGTCCACACTGATCAACATGTATCTAATAATAATAATGATGGCATTTGTTAAGCGCTTACTATGTGCAAAGCACTGTTCTAAGAGCTGGGGAGGTTACAAGGTGATCAGGTTGGCCCACATGGGGCTCACAGTCTCAATCCCCGTTTGACAGATGAGGGAACTGAGGCCCAGAGAAGTGAAGTGACTTGCCCAAAGTCACACAGCTGACAGTTGGCGGAACTGGGGTTTGAACCCATGACCTCTGACTCCAAAGCTCATGCCACAAAGCGAGCGAGCGCTCAGTACATAGCAGATATCAATCGATAACCATCGATAGATAAGCAGCATGGCATGGGTTTGGGGCACGGGCCTGGGAGTCACAAGGTTTGCTGCATGGGGACGGGGCACGGGTCTGGGAGTCGTCATCATCATCATCATCATCATCATCAATCGTATTTATTGAGTGCTTACTGTGTGCAGAGCACTGTACTAAGCGCTTGGGAAGTATAAGTTGGCAACATATAGAGACAGTCCCTACCCAACAGTGGGATCACAGTCTAAAAGGGGGAGATGGAGAACAAAAGCAAACATACTAACAAAATAAAATAAATAGAATAGATATGTACAAGTAAAATAAATAAATAAATAGAGTAATAAATATGTACAGACATATATACATATATACAGGTGCTGTGGGGAAGGGAAGGAGGTAAGATGGGGGGACAGAGAGGGGGACGAGGCGGAGAGGAAGCAAGGGGCTCAGTCTGGGAAGGCCTCCTGGAGGAGGTGAGCTCTCAGTAGGGCCCTGAAGGGAGGAAGAGAGCTCGCTTGGCGGATGGGCAGAGGGAGGGCATTCCAGGCCCGGGGGATGACGTGGGCCGGGGGTCGATGGCGGGACAGGCGAGAATGAGGTACGGTGAGGAGATTAGCGGCAGAGGACTGGAGGGTGCGGGCTGGGCTGGAGAAGGAGAGAAGGGAGGAGAGGTAGGAGGGAGCGAGGGGATGGATGGACAGCCTTGAAGCTCAGGGTGAGGAGTGTCTGCCTGATGCACAGATTGATTGGTAGCCACTGGAGATTTTTGAGAAGGGGAGTAATATGCCCAGAGCGTTTCTGGACAAAGATAATCCGGGCAGCAGCATGAAGTATGGTTTGAAGTGGGGAGAGACACGAGGATGGGAGATCAGAGAGAAGGCTGATGCAGTAGTCCAGATGGGATAGGATGAGAGCTTGAATGAGCAGGTAACTGAGGCAAGAGAAGTGAAGTGACTTGCCCAAAGTCACACAGCTGACAGTTGGTGGAGCCGGCGTTTGAACCCATGACCTCTGACTCCAAAGCCCGTGCCACAAAGCGAGCGAGCGCTCAGTACATAGCAGAGATCAATCAATAACCACCGATAGATAAGCAGTATGGCATGGGGTTAGGACACGGGCCTGGGAGTCACAAGGTTTGCTGCCATTTGTCTGCTGCATGGAGTTGGGGTATGGGCCTGGGAGTCACAAGGTTTGCTGCATGGGGACGTAGCACGGGCCTGGGAGTCATCATCATCATCATCATCATCATCATCATCATCATCAATCGTATTTATTGAGGGCTTACTGCGTGCAGAGCACTGTACTAAGCGATTGGGAAGTCCAAGTCGGTAACATATAGAGACGGCCCCTACCCAACAACGGGCTCACAGTCTAGAAGAGGGAGACAGACAAATACCATTGTTTGATGGATTAATAAATGAGGATTAAGTCCGCCCCCCTCCAATTTAAGACTGTGAGCCCCATTTGGGACAGGGATTGTGTCCACACTGATCAACATGTATCTAATAATAATAATGATGGTATTTGTTAAGCGCTTACTATGTGCAAAGCACTGTTCTAAGCGCTGGGGAGGTTACAAGGTGATCAGGTTGGCCCACGTGGGGCTCACAGTCTCAATCCCCGTTTGACAGATGAGGGAACTGAGGCCCAGAGAAGTGAAGTGACTTGCCCAAAGTCACACAGCTGACAGTTGGCGGAGCCAGGGTTTGAACCCATGACCTCTGACTCCAAAGCCAGTGCCACAAAGAGAGAGAGCGCTCAGTACAGAGCAGAGATCAATCGATAACCATCGATAGATAAGCACTATGGCATGGGGTTAGGGAAGGGGCCTGGGAGTCACAAGGTTTGCTGCATGGGGACGGGGCACGGGCCTGGGAGTCATCATCATCATCATCATCATCATCATCATCATCAATCGTATTTATTGAGCACTTACTGTGTGCAGAGCACTGTACTAAGCGCTTGGGAAGTACAAGTTGGCAACATATACAGACAGTCCCTACCCAACAGTGGGCTCACAGTCTAAAAGGGGGAAACAGAGAACAAAACCAAACATACTAACAAAATAAAATAAATAGAATAGATTTGTACAAGTAAAATAAATAAATGAATAAATAGAGTAATAAATATGTACAGACATATATACATATATACAGGTGCTGTGGGGAAGGGAAGGAGATAAGATGGGGGGATGGAGAGGGGTATGAGGGGGAGAGGAAGGAAGGGGCTCAGTCTGGGAAGGCCTCCCGGAGGAGGTGAGCTCTCAGTAGGGCCTTGAAGGGAGGAAGAGAGCTAGCTTGGCGGATGGGCAGAGGGAGGGCATTCCAGGCCCAGGGGATGACGTGGGCCGGGGGTCGATGGCGGGACAGGCGAGAACGAGGTATGGTGAGGAGATTAGTGGCAGAGGAGCGGAGGGTGTGGGCTGGGCTGGAGAAGGAGAGAAGGGAGGTTAGGTAGGAGGGGGCGAGGGGATGGACAGCCTTGAAGCTCAGGGTGAGGAGTTTCTGCCTGATGCGCAGATTGATTGGTAGCCACTGGAGATTTTTGAGGAGGGGAGTGATATGCCCAGAGCATTTCTGGACAAAGATAATCTGGGGAGCAGCATGAAGTATGGATAGAAGTGGAGAGAGACACGAGGATCGGAGATCAGAGAGAAGGCTGATGCAGTAGTCCAGACGGGATAGGATGAGAGCTTGAATGAGCAGGTAACTGAGGCACAGAGAAGTGAAGTGACTTGCCCAAAGTCACACAGCTGACAGTTGGCGGAGCCACGGTTTGAACCCATGACCTCTGACTCCAAAGCTCGTACCACAAAGCGAGCAAGTGCTCAGTACATAGCAGAGATCAATCGATAACCATTGATAGATAAGCAGTATGGCATGGGGTTAGGGCACGGGCCTGGGAGTCACAAGGTTTGCTGCCATTTGTCTGCTGCATGGGGTTGGGGCACGGGCCTGGGAGTCACAAGGTTTGCTGCATGGGGACGGGGCACGGGCCTGGGAGTCGTCATCATCATCATCATCATCATCATCAATCGTATTTATTGAGCGCTTACTGTGTGCAGAGCACTGTACCAAGCGCTTGGGAAGTACACGTTGGCAACATATAGAGACAGTCCCTACCCAACAGTGGGCTCACAGTCTAAAAGGGGGAAACAGAGAACAAAACCAAACATACTAACAAAATAAAATAAATAGAATAGATTCGTACAAGTAAAATAAATAAATGAATAAATAGAGTAATAAATATGTACAGACATATATACATATATACAGGTGCTGTGGGAAGGGAAGGAGGTAAGATGAGGGGATGGAGAGGGGGACGAAGGGGAGAGGAAGGAAGGGGCTCAGTCTGGGAAGGCCTCCTGGAGGAGGTGAGCTCTCAGTAGGGCCATGAAGGGAGGAAGAGATCTAGCTTGGCGGATGGGCAGAGGGAGGGCATTCCAGGCCCGGGGGCCGATGGTGGGACAGGCGAGAATGAGGTACGGTGAGGAGATTAGCGGCAGAGGAGCGGAGGGAGCGGGCTGGGCTGGAGAAGGAGAGAAGCGAGGTGAGGTAGGAGGGGGCGAGGGGATGGACAGCCTTGAAGCCCAGGGTGAGGAGTTTCTGCCTGATGCGTAGATTGATTGGTAGCCACTGGAGATTTTTGAGAAGGGGAGTAATATGCCCAGAGCGTTTCTGGACAAAGACAATCCATGCAGCAGCATGAAGTATGGATTGAAGTGGGGAGAGACACGAGGATGGGAGATCAGAGAGAAGGCTGATGCAGTAGTCCAGACGGGATAGGATGAGAGCTTGAATGAGCAGGTAACTGAGGCAAGAGAAGTGAAGTGACTTGCCCAAAGTCACACAGCTGACAGTTGGCGGAGCCGGGGTTTGAACCCATGACCTCTGACTCCAAAGCCCGTGCCACAAAGCGAGCGAGCGCTCAGTACATAGCAGAGATCAATTGATAACCATCGATGGATAAGCAGTATGGCATGGGGTTAGGGCATGGGCCTGGGAGTCACAAGGTTTGTTGCCATTTGTCTGATGCATGGGGTTGGGGTACGGGCCTGGGAGTCACAAGGTTTGCTGCATGGGGACGGGGCACGGGCCTGGGAGTCGTCATCATCATCATCATCATCAATCGTATTTATTGAGCGCTTACTGCGTCCAGAACACTGTACTAAGCGCTTGGGAAGTCCAAGTCCGTAACATATAGAGACGGCCCCTACCCAACAACGGGCTCACAGTCTAGAAGGGGGAGACAAACAAATATCATTATTTGATGGATTGATAAATGAGGAATATGTCCAACCCCCTCCAATTTAAGACTGTGAGCCCCATTTGGGACAGGGATTGTGTCCACACTGATTAACATGTATCTAATAATAATAATGATGCTATTTGTTAAGCGCTTACTATGTGCAAAGCACCGTTCTAAGCGCTGGGGAGGTTACAAGGTGATCAGGTTGTCCCACGGGGGGCTCACAGTCTCAATCCCTGTTTGACAGATGAGGTAACTGAGGCCCAGAGAAGTGAAGTGACTTGCCCAAAGTCACACAGCTGACAGTTGGTGGAGCCGGGGTTTGAACACATGACCTCTGACTCCAAAGCCCGTGCCACAAAGCGAGTGAGCGCTCAGTATGGAGCAGAGATCAATTGATAACCATCGATAGATAAGCTGTATGGCATGGGGTTAGGGCACGGGCCTGGGAGTCACAAGGTTTGCTGCCTTTTGTCTGCTGCATGGGGTTGGGGCACGGGCCTGGGAGTCACAAGGTTTGCTGCATGGGGACGGGGCACGGGCCTGGGAGTCGTCATCATCATCATCATCATCATCATCAATCGTATTTATTGAGCGCTTACTGAGTGCAGAGCACTGTACTAAGCGCTTGGGAAGTACACGTTGGCAACATACAGAGACAGTCCCTACCCAACAGTGGGATCACAGTCTAAAAGGGGGAGACGGAGAACAAAACCAAACATACTAACAAAATAAAATAAATAGAATAGTTACATACAAGTAAAATAAACAAATAAATAAATAGAGTAATAAATATGTACAGACATATATACATATATACAGGTGCTGTGGGGAAGGGAAGGAGGTAAGATGGGGGGATGGAGAGGGGGGTGAGGGGGAGAGGAAGGAAGGGGCTCAGTCTGGGAAGGCCTCCTGGAGGAGGTGAGCTCTCAGTAGGGCCCTGAAGGGAGGAAGAGAGCTATCTTGGCGGATGGGCAGAGCGAGGGCATTCCAGGCCCGGGGGATGCCGTGGGCCGGGGGCCGATGCCGGGACAGGCGAGAACGAGGTACGGTGAGGAGACTAGCGGCGGAGGAGCGGAGGGTGCGGGCTGGGCTGGAGAAGGAGAGAAGGGAGGTGAGGTAGGAGGGGGCGAGGTGATGGACAGCCTTGAAGCTCAGGGTGAGGAGTGTCTGCCTGATGCACAGATTGATTGGTAGCCACTGGAGATTTTTGAGAAGGGGAGTAATATGCCCAGAGCGCTTCTGGACAAAGACAATCTGGGCAGCAGCATGAAGTATGGATTGAAGTGGGGAGAGACACGAGGATGGGAGATCAGAGAGAAGGCTGATGCAGTAGTCCAGATGGGATAGGATGAGAGCTTGAATGAGCAGGTAACTGAGGCCCCGAGAAGTGAAGTGACTTGCCCAAAGTCACACAGCTGACAGTTGGCGGAGCCGGGGTTTGAACCCATGACCTCTGACTCCAAAGCCCGTGCCACAAAGCAAGCGAGCGCTCAGTACATAGCAGAGATCAATCGATAACCATCGATAGATAAGCAGTATGGCATGGGGTTAGGGCACGGGCCTGGGAGTCACGAGGTTTGCTGCCATTTGTCTGCTGCATGGGGTTGGGGCACGGGCCTGGGAGTCATCATCATCATCATCATCATCATCAATCGTATTTACTGAGCGCTTACTGTGTGCAGAGCACTGTACTAAGCGCTTGGGAAGTACAAGTTGGCAACATATAGAGACAGTCCCTACCCAACAGTGGGATCACAGTCTAAAAGGGGGAGACAGAGAACAAAACCAAACATACTAACAAAATAAAATAAATAGAATAGATATGTACAAGTAAAATAAATAGAGTAATAAATATGCACAGACATATGTACGTATATACAGGTAGGAAGGAGGTAAGGTGGGGGAAGGAGGTAAGATGGAGGGATGGAGAGAGGGACGAAGGGGAGAGGAAGGAAGGGGCTCAGTCTGGGAAGGCCTCCTGGAGGAGGTGAGCTCTCATTAGGGCCTTGAAGGAGGAAGAGAGCAAGCTTGGCAGATGGGCAGAGGGAGGGCATTCCAGACCCGGGGGGATGACGTGGACCGGGGGTCGATGGCGGGACAGGCGAGAATGAGGTACGGTGAGGAGATTAGTGGCAGAGGAGCCATAGGTGCAGGGTGGGCTGTAGGAGGAGAGAAGGGAGGGGAGGTAGGAGGGGGTGAGGTGATGGACAGCCTTGAAGCTCAGGGTGAGGAGTTTCTGCCTGATGCGCAGTTTGATTGGTAGCCACTGGAGATTTTTGAGAAGGGGAGTAATATGCCCAGAGCGTTTCTGGACAAAGATAATCCGGGCAGCAGCATGAAGTATGGATTGAAGTGGGGAGAGAAACGAGGATGGGCAATCAGAGAGAAGGCTGATGCAGTAGTCCAGACGGGATAGGATGACAGCTTGAATGAGCAGGTAACTGAGGCACAGAGAAGTGAAGTGACTTGCCCAAAGTCACACAGCTGACAGTTGGCGGAGCTCGGGTTTGAACCCATGACCTCTGACTCCAAAGCCCGTGCCACAAAGCGAGCGAGCGCTCAGTACATAGCAGAGATCAATCAATAACCATCGATAGATAAGCAGTATGGCATGGGGTTAGGACATGGGTCTGGGAGTCACAAGGTTTGCTGCATGGGGACGGGGCACGGGCCTGGGAGTCATCATCATCATCACCATCATCATCATCATCATCATCAATCGTATTTATTGAGCGCTTACTGCGCGCAGAGCACTGTACTAAGCGCTTGGGAAGTCCAAGTCGGTAACATATAGAGACGGCCCCTACCCAACAACGGGCTCACAGTCTAGAAGGGGGAGACAGACAAATACCATTATTTGATGGATTGATAAATGAGGATTAAGTCCGCCCCCCTCCAATTTAAGACTGTCAGCCCCATTTGGGACAGGGATTGTGTCCACACTGATCAACATGTATCTAATAATAATAATGATGGCATTTGTTAAGCGCTTACTATGTGCAAAGCACTGTTCTAAGTGCTTGGGAGGTTACAAGGTGATCAGGTTGTCCCACGTGGGGCTCACAGTCTCAATCCCCGTTTGACAGATGAGGGAACTGAGGCCCAGAGAAGTGAAGTGACTTGCCCAAAGTCACACAGCTGACAGTTGGCGAAGCCGGGGTTTGAACCCATGACCTCTGACTCCAAAGCCCATGCCACAAAGTGAGCGAGCACTCAGTACATAGCAGAGATCAATCAATAACCATCGATAGATAAGCAGCATGGCATGGGTTTGGGGCACGGGCCTGGGAGTCACAAGGTTTGCTGCATGGGGACGGGGCACGGGTCTGGGAGTCATCATCGTCATCATCATCATCATCATCATCATCATCATCATCATCATCATCATCAATCGTATTTATTGAGCGCTTACTGTGTGCAGAGCACTGTACTAAGCGCTTGGGAAGTCCAAGTTGGCAACATATAGAGACAGTCCCTACCCAACAGTAGGATCACAGTCTAAAAGGGGGAGACAGAGAACAAAACAAGACATACTAACAAAATAAAATAAATAGAATAGATATGTACAAGTAAAATAAATAAATAAATAAATAGAGTAATAAATATGTACAGACATATATACATATATACAGGTGCTGTGGGGAAGGGAAGGAGGTAAGATGGGGGGACGGAGAGGGGGACGAGGGGGAGAGGAAGGAAGGGGCTCTGTCTGGGAAGGCCTCCTGGGGGAGGTGAGCTCTCAGTAGGGCCTTGAAGGGAGGAAGAGAGCTAGCTTGGCGGATGGGCAGAGGGAGGGCATTCCAGGCCCGGGGGATGACGTGGGCCGGGGGTCGATGGTGGGACAGGCGAGAATGAGGTACAGTGAGGAGATTAGCGGCAGGGGAGTGGAGGGTGCGGGGTGGGCTGGAGAAGGAGAGAAGGGAGGAGAGGTAAGAGGGAGCAAGGTGATAGACAGCCTTGAAGCTCAGGGTGAGGAGTGTCTGCTTGATGCACAGATTGACTGGTAGCCACTGGAGATTTTTGAGAAGGGGAGTAATATGCCCAGAGTGTTTCTGGACAAAGACATTCCGGGCAGCAGCATGAAGTATGGATTGAAGTGGGGAGAGACACGAGGATGGGAGATCAGAGAGAAGGCTGATCCAGTAGTCCACACGGGATAGGATGAGAGCTTGAATGAGCAGGTAACTGAGGCACAGAGAAGTGAAGTGACTTGCCCAAAGTCACACAGCTGACAGTTGGAGGAGCCGGGGTTTGAACCCATGACCTCTGACTCCAAAGCCCGTGACACAAAGCGAGCGAGTGCTCAGTACATAGCAGAGATCAATCAATAACCATCGATAGATAAGCAGTATGGCATGGGGTTAGGACACGGGCCTGGGAGTCACAAGGTTTGCTGCCATTTGTCTGCTGCATGGAGTTGGGGTACGGGCCTGGGAGTCACAAGGTATGCTGCATGGGAACGGGGCACGGGCCTGGGAGTCATCATCATCATCATCATCATCATCAATCGTATTTATTGAGCGCTTACTGCGTGCAGAGCACTGTACTAAGCGCTTGGGAAGTCCAAGTCGGTAACATATAGAGACGGCCCCTACCCAACAGCGGTCTCACAGTCTAGAAGGGGGAGACAGACAAATACCATTATTTGATGGATTGATAAATGAGGATTAAGTCCGCCCCCCTCCAATTTAAGACCGTGAGCCCCATTTGGGACAGGGATTGTGTCCACACTGATCAACATGTATCTAATAATAATAATGATGGTATTTGTTAAGCGCTTCCTATGTGCAAAGCACTGTTCTAAGCGCTGGGGAGGTTACAAGGTGATCAGGTTGGCCCACGTGGGGCTCACAGTCTCAATCTCCATTTGACAGATGAGGGAACTGAGGCCCAGAGAAGTGAAGTGACTTGCCCAAAGTCACACAGCTGACAGTTGGCGGAGCCGGGGTTGGAACCCATGACCTCTGACTCCAAAGCCTGTGCCACGAAGCGAGCGAGCGCTCAGTACAGAGCAGAGATCAATCGATAACCATCGATAGATAAGCAGTATGGCATGGGGTTAGGGCAGGGGCCTGGGAGTCACAAGGTTTGCTGCATGGGGACGGGGCACAGGCCTGGGAGTCATCATCATAATCATCATCATCATCAATCGTATTTATTGAGTGCTTACTGTGTGCAGAGCACTGTACTAAGCGCTTGGGAAGTACAAGTTGGCAACATATAGAGACAGTCCCTACCCAACAGTGGGCTCACAGTCTAAAAGGGGGAAACAGAGAACAAAACCAAACATACTAACAAAATAAAATGAATAGAATAGATTTGTACAAGTAAAATAAATAAATGAATAAATAGAGTAATAAATATATACAGACATATATACATATATACAGGTGCTGTGGGGAAGGGAAGGAGGTAAGATGGGGGGATGGAGAGGGGGACGAGGGGGAGAGGAAGGAAGGGGCTCAGTCTGGGAAGGCCTCCCGGAGGAGGTGAGCTCTCAGTAGGGACTTGAAGGGAGGAAGAGAGCTATCTTGGCGGATGGGCAGAGGGAGGGCATTCCAGGCCCGGGGGATGACGTGGGCCGGGGGTCGATGGCGGGACAGGCAAGAACGAGGTACGGTGAGGAGATTAGTGGCAGAGCAGCGGAGGGTGCGGGGTGGGCTGTAGAAGGAGAGAAGGGAGGTGAGGTAGGAGGGGGCGAGTGGATGGACAGCCTTGAAGCTCAGGGTGAGGAGTTTCTGCCTGATGCACAGATTGATTGGTAGCCACTGGAGATTTTTGAGAAGGGGAGTAATATGCCCAGAGCGTTTCTGGACAAAGATAATCCGGGCAGCAGCATGAAGTATGGATTGAAGTGGGGAGAGACACGAGGATGGGAGATCAGAGAGAAGGCTGATGCAGTAGTCCAGACAGGATAGGATGAGAGCTTGAATGAGCAGGTAACTGAGGCAAGAGAAGTGAAGTGACTTGCCCAAAGTTACACAGCTGACAGTTGGTGGAGCCGGGGTTTGAATCCATGACCTCTGACTCCAAAGCCTGTGCCACAAAGCGAGCGAGTGCTCAGTACATAGCAGAGATCAATCGATAACCATCGATAGATAAGCAGTATGGCATGGGGTTAGGGCATGGGCCTGGGAGTCACAAGGTTTGCTGCCATTTGTCTGCTGCATGGGGTTGGGGTACGGGCCTGGGAGTCACAAGGTTTGCTGCATGGGGACGGGGCACGGGCCTGGTAGTCATCATCATCATCATCATCATCATCATCATCATCATCATCATCAATCGTATTTATTGAGCGCTTACTGCGTCCAGAACACTGTACTAAGCGCTTGGGAAGTCCAAGTCGGTAACATATAGAGACGGCCCCTACCCAACAACGGGCTCACAGTCTAGAAGGGGGAGACAAACAAATATCATTATTTGATGGATTGACAAATGAGGAATAAGTCCTCCCCCCTCCAATTTAAGACTGTGAGCCCCATTTGGGACAGGGATTGTGTCCACACTGATCAACATGTATCTAATAATAATAATGATGCTATTTGTTAAGCGCTTACTATGTGCAAAGCACCGTTCTAAGCGCTGGGGAGGTTACAAGGTGATCAGGTTGTCCCACGGAGGGCTCACAGTCTCAATCCCCGTTTGACAGATGAGGTAACTGAGGCCCAGAGAAGTGAAGTGACTTGCCCAAAGTCACACAGCTGACAGTTGGCGGACCCGGGGTTTGAACACATGACCTCTGACTCCAAAGCCCGTGCCACAAAGCGAGTGAGCGCTCAGTACATAGCAGAGATCAATCGATAACCATCGATAGATAAGCAGTATGGCATGAGGTTAGGGCACGGGCCTGGGAGTCACAAGGTTTGCTGCCATTTGTCTGCTGCGTGGGGATAGGGCACGGGCCTGGGAGTCACAAGGTTTGCCGCATGGGGACGGGGCACGGGCCTGGGAGTCATCATCATCATCATCATCATCATCATCAATCGTATTTATTGAGCGCTTACTGTGTGCAGAGCACTGTACTAAGCGCTTGGGAAGTACACGTTGGCAACATATAGAGACAGTCCCTACCCAACAGTGGGATCACAGTCTAAAAGGGGGAGACGGAGAACAAAACCAAACATACTAACAAAATAAAATAAATAGAATAGTTACATACAAGTGAAATAAACAAATAAATAAACAGAGTAATAAATATGTACAGACATATATACATATATACAGGTGCTGTGGGGAAGGGAAGGAGGTAAGATGGGGGGATGGATAGGGGGATGAGGGGGAGAGGAAGGAAGGGGCTTAGTCTGGGAAGGCCTCCTGGAGGAGGTGAGCTCTCAGTAGGGCCCTGAATGGAGGAAGAGAGCTATCTTGGCGGATGGGCAGAGGGAGGGCATTCCAGGCCCGGGGGATGCCGCGGGCCGGGGGTTGATGCCGGGACAGGCGAGAACGAGGTACGGTGAGGAGATTAGCGGCAGAGCAGTGGAGGGTGTGGGGTGGGCTGGAGAAGGAGAGAAGGGAGGTGAGGTAGGAGGGGGCGAGGTGATGGACAGCCTTGAAGCTCAGGGTGAGGAGTGTCTGCCTGATGCACAGATTGATTGGTAGCCACTGGAGATTTTTGAGAAGGGGAGTAATATGCCCAGAGCGTTTCTGGACAAAGACAATCCGGGCAGCAGCATAAAGTATGGATTGAAGTGGGGAGAGACACGAGGATGGGAGATCAGAGAGAAGGCTGATGCAGTAGTCCAGAAGGGATAGGATGAGAGCTTGAATGAGCAGGTAACTGAGGCACAGAGAAGTGAAGTGACTTACCCAAAGTCACACAGCTGAAAGTTGGTGAAGCCGGGGTTTGAACTCATGACCTCTGACTCCAAAGCCCGTGCCACAAAGCGAGCGAGCGCTCAGTACATAGCAGAGATCAATCGATAACCATCGATAGATAAGCAGTATGGCATGGGGTTAGGGCACGGGCCTGGGAGTCACGAGGATTGCTGCCATTTGTCTGCTGCATGGGGCTGGGGCACGGGCCTGGGAGTCATCATCATCATCATCATCATCATCAACATCAATCGTATTTATTGAGCGCTTACTGTGTGCAGAGCACTGTACTAAGCGCTTGGGAAGTACAAGTTGGCAACATATAGAGACAGTCCCTACCCAACAGTGGGCTCACAGTCTAAAAGGGGGAGACAGAGAACAGAACCAAACATACTAACAAAATAAAATAAATAGAATAGATATGTACAAGTAAAATAAATAAATAGAGTAATAAATATGTATAGACATATGTACATATATACAGGTAGGAAGGAGGTAAGGTGGGGGAAGGAGGTAAGATGGGGGGATGGAGAGGGGGACGAAGGGGAGAGGAAGGAAGGGGCTCAGTCTGGGAAGGCCTCCTGGAGGAGGTGAGCTCTCAGCAGGGCATTAAAGGAGGAAGAGAGCTAGCTTGGCAGATGGGCAGAGGAAGGGCATTCCAGGCCTGGGGGGATGACGTGGGCTGGGGGTCGATGGCGGGACAGGCGAGAATGAGGTACGGTGAGGAGATTAGTGGCAGAGGAGCTGTAGGTGCAGGGTGGGCTGTAGAAGGAGAGAAGGGAGGGGAGGTAGGAGGTGGTGAGGTGATGGAGAGGCTTGAAGCTCAGGATGAGGAGTTTCTGCCTGATGCGCAGTTTGATTGGTAGCCACTGGAGATTTTTGAGAAGGGGAGTAATATGCCCAGAGCGTTTCTGGACAAAGATAATCCAGGCAGCAGCATGAAGTATGGATTGAAGTGGGGAGAGACACGAGGATGGGCAATCAGAGAGAAGGCTGACGCAGTAGTCCAGACGGGATAGGATGAGAGCTTGAATGAGCAGGTAACTAAAGCACAGAGAAGTGAAGTGACTTGCCCAAAGTCAAAAAGCTGACAGTTGGCAGAGCTGGGGTTTGAACCCATGACCTCTACTCCAAAGCCCGTGCTACAAAGTGAGCGAGCGCTCAGTACATAGCAGAGATCAATCGATAACCATCGATAGATAAGCAGTATGGCATGGGATTAGGACACGGGCCTGGGAGTCACAAGGTTTGCTGCGTGGGGACGGGGCATGGGCCTGGTAGTCATCATCATCATCACCATCATCATCATCATCATCATCAATCATACTTATTGAGCGCTTACTGCGTGCAGAGCACTGTACTAAGCGCTTGGGAAGTCCAAGTCGGTAACATATAGAGATGGCCCCTACCCAACAACGGGCTCACAGTCTAGAAGGGGAAGACAGACAAATACCATTATTTGATGGATTGATAAATGAGGATTAAGTCCGCCCCCCTCCAATTTAAGACTGAGCCCCATTTGGGACAGGGATTGTGTCCACACTGATCAACATGTATCTAATAATAATAATGATGGTATTTGTTAAGCGCTTACTATGTGCAAAGCACTGTTCTAAGCGCTGGGGAGGTTACAAGGTGATCAGGTTGGCGCACGTGGGGCTCACAGTCTCAATCCCCGTTTTACAGATGAGGGAACTGAGGCCCAGAGAAGTGAAGTGACTTGCCCAAAGTCACACAGCTGACAGTTGGCGGAGCCGGGGTTTGAACCCATGACCTCTGACTCCAAAGGTCGTGCCACAAAGCGAGTGAGTGCTCAGTACAGAGCAGAGATCAATCGATAACCATCGATAGATAAGCAGTATGGCATGGGGTTAGGGCACGGGCCTGGGAGTCACGAGGTTTGCTGCCATTTGTCTGCTGCATGGGGTTGGGGCACGGGCCTGGGAGTCATCATCATAATCATCATCATCATCAATCGTATTTATTGAGCGCTTACTGTGTGCAGAGCACTGTACTAAGCGCTTGGGAAGTACAAGTGGGCAACATATAGAGACAGTCCCAACCCAACAGTGGGCTCACAGTCTAAAAGGGGGAAACAGAGAACAAAACCAAACATACTAACAAAATAAAATAAATAGAATAGATTTGTACAAGTAAAATAAATAAATGAATAAATAGAGTAATAAATATGTACAGACAGGTGCTGTGGGGAAGGGAAGGAGGTAAGATGGGGGGATGGAGAGGAGGACGAGGGGGAGAGGAAGGAAGGGGCTCAGTCTGGGAAGGCCTCCTGGAGGAGGTGAGCTCTCAGTAGGGCCTTGAAGGGAGGAAGAGCTTGGCGGATGGACAGAGGGAGGGCATTCCAGGCCCGGGGGATGACGTGGGCCAGGGGTCGACGGCAGGACAGGTGAGAACGAGGTACGGTGAGGAGATTAGCGGCAGAGGAGCAGAGGGTGCGGGGTGGGCTGGAGAAGGAGAGAAGGGAGGTGAGGTAGGAGGGGGCGAGGTGATGGACAGACTTGAAGCTCAGGGTGAGGAGTTTCTGCCTGATGCGCAGATTGATTGGTAGCCACTGGAGATTTTTGAGAAGGGGAGTAATACGCCCAGAGCGTTTCAGGACAAAGACAATCCGGGCAGCAGCATGAAGTATGGATTGAAGTGGGGAGAGACACAAGGATCGGAGATCAGAGAGAAGGCTGATGCAGTAGTCCAGACGGGATAGGATGAGAGCTTGAATGAGCAGGTAACTGAGGCAAGAGAAGTGAAGTGACTTGCCCAAAGTCACACAGCTGACAGTTGGCGGAGCCGGGGTTTGAACCCATGACCTCTGACTCCAAAGCCCGTGCCACAAAGCGAGCGAGCGCTCAGTACATAGCAAAGATCAATCGATAACCATCGATAGATAAGCAGTATGGCATGGGGTTAGGGCATGGGCCTGGGAGTCACAAGGTTTGCTGCCATTTGTCTGCTGCCTGGGGTTGGGGCACGGGCCTGGGAGTCACTAGGTTTGCTGCATGGGGAGGGGGCACGGGCCTGGGAGTCATCATCATCATTATCATCATCATCATCATCATCAATCGTATTTATTGAGCGCTTACTGCGTGCAGAGCACTGTACTAAGCGCTTGGGAAGTCCAAGTCGGTAAAATATAGAGACGGCCCCTACCCAACAACGGGCTCACAGTCTAGAAGGGGGAGACAGACAAATACCATTATTTGATGGATTGATAAATGAGGATTAAATCCGCCCCCCTCCAATTTAAGACTGAGCCCCATTTGGGGCAGGGATTGTGTCCACACTGATCAACATGCATCTAATAATAATAATGATGGTATTTGTTTAGTGCTTACTATGCGCAAAGCACTGTTCTAAGCGCTGGGGAGTTTACAAGGTGATCAGGTTGTCCCACGTGGGGCTCACAGTCTCAATCCCCGTTTTACAGATGAGGGAACTGAGGCCCAGAGAAGTGGAGTGACTTGCCCAAGGTCACACAGATGACAGTTGGCGGAGCCGGGGTTTGAACCTATGACCTCTGACTCCAAAGCCTGCGCCACAAAGCGAGCGAGTGCTCAGTACATAGCAGAGATCAATCAATAACCATCGATAGATAAGCAGTATGGCATGGGGTTAGGGCATGGGCCTGGGAGTCACAAGGTTTGCTGCCATTTGTCTGCTGCATGGGGTTGGGGCACGGGCCTGGGAGTCGTCATCATCATCATCATCATCATCGTCAATCGTATTTCTTGAGCGCTTACTGTGTGCAGAGCACTGTACTAAGCGCTTGGGAAGTACAAGTTGGCAACATATAGAGACAGTCCCTACCCAACAGTGGGCTCACAGTCTAAAAGGGGGAGACAGAGAACAAGACCAAACATACTAACAAAATAAAATAAATAGAATAGATACGTACAAGTAAAATAAATAAATAAATAAATAGAGTAATAAATATGTACAGACATATATACATATATACAGGTGCTGTGGGGAAAGGAAGGAGGTAAGACAGGGGGATGGAGAGGGGGACGAAGGGGAGAGGAAGGAAGGGGCTCAGTCTGGGAAGGCCTCCTGGAGGAGGTGAGCTCTCAGTAGGGCCTTGAAGGGAGGAAGAGAGCTAGCTTGGCGGATGGGCAGAGGGAGGGCATTCCAGGCCCAGGGGATGACATGGGCCGGGGGTCGATGGCGGGACAGGCGAGAACGAGGTACAGTGAGGAGATTAGTGGCGGAGGAGCGGAGGGTGCGGGCCGGGCTGGAGAAGGAGAGAAGGGAGGTGAGGTAGGAGGGGGCGAGGGGATGGACAGCCTTGAAGCTCAGGGTGAGGAGTTTCTGCCTGATGCGCAGATTGATTGGTAGCCACTGGAGATTTTTGAGAAGGGGAGTAATATGCCCAGAGCGTTTCTGGACAAAGATAATCCGGGCAGCAGCATGAAGTATGGATTGAAGTGGGGAGAGACCCGAGGATGGGAGATCAGAGAGAAGGCTGATGCAGTAGTCCAGACGGGATAGGATGAGAGCTTGAATGAGCAGGTAACTGAGGCCCCAAGAAGTGAAGTGACTTGCCCAAAGTCACACAGCTGACAGTTGGCTGAGCCGGGGTTTGAACCCATGACCTCTGACTCCAAAGCCCGTGCCACAAAGCGAGCGAGCACTCAGTACATAGCAGAGATCAATCGATAACCATCGATAGATAAGCAGTATGGTATGGGGTTAGGACACGGGCCTGGGAGTCACAAGGTTTGCTGCATGGGGACGGGGCACGGGCCTGGGAGTCATCATCATCATCATCATCATCATCAATCGTATTTATTGAGCGCTTACTGCGTGCAGAGCACTGTACTAAGCACTTGGGAAGTCCAAGTCGGTAACGTATAGAGACGGCCCCTATCCAACAACGGGCTCACAGTCTAGAAGGGGGAGACAGACAAATACCATTATTTGATGGATTGATAAATGAGGATTAAGTCCGCCCCCCTCCAATTTAAGACTGTGAGCCCCATTTGGGACAGGGATTGTGTCCACACTGATCAACATGTATCTAATAATAATAATGATGGTATTTGTTAAGCGCTTACTATGTGCAAAGCACTGTTCTAAGCGCTGGGGATGTTACAAGGTGATCAGGTTGTCCCACGTGGGGCTCACAGTCTCAATCCCCTTTTGACAGATGAGGTAACTGAGGCCCAGAGAAGTGAAGTGACTTGCCCAAAGTCACACAGCTGATAGTTGGCGGAGCCGGGGTTTGAACCCATGACCTCTGACTCCAAAGCCCGTGCCACAAAGCGAGCGAGTGCTCAGTACATAGCAGAGATCAATCGATAACCATCGATAGATAAGCAGTATGGCATGGGGTTAGGGCACGGGCCTGGGAGTCACAAGGTCTGCTGCCATTTGTCTGCTGCATGGGGTTGGGGCACGGGCCTGGGAGTCACAAGGTTTGCTGCATGAGGACGGGGCACGGGCCTGGGAGTCATCATCATCATCATCATCATCAATTGTATTTATTGAGTGCTTACTGTGTGCAGAGCACTGTACTAAGCGCTTGGGAAGTGCAAGTTGGCAACATATAGAGGTGGTCCCTACCCAACAGCGGGCTCACAGTCTAGAAAGAAGAGAAATTGTTGAAGTTAGAGGCTCCAAAGGCCCCAGGTATGAAGTTTCTGTGGGTCCTGGGACAATGTTATCAAATTGCTTACCTGCAACAGTTAGTGTGGAAGGAGATTTCTCCTGCACCGTGTCCACTCGCCTGCTATTTCTAATCCAGTAGATCTTGACGGGTTCAGGAGGACCCACAGCGTGACAGGTGAGGTTGAAGGTGGTGTTTCTGCTCACATTCAAGCTCCCAGGGTGCCGAATGAAGTGAGGCAGTCCTACAGAGGAGACGAAGAATTGCAGTTGGGGTATCAGTGCATCATCTTTCCCTCAGCCCACTTGATAAGATGCAGAAAACAGTTTATCAATCAATCAATCGTATTTACTGAGCACTTATTGTGTGCAGGACACTCTATTAAGCACTTGAAGTCCTGTGGACTCCCATTTTAAAGAACATATATAGGAATATCTGTAATTTTTTATTCATATTAATGTCTATCTCCCCCTTTAAACTGTGAGCCTGCTGCTGTGTAGGGACCGTCTCTATATTTTGCCAACTTGTACTTCCCAAGCACTTAGTACAGTGCTCGGCACACAGTAAGCACTCAATAAATACGATTGAATGAATGAATGAATGAATGAATAAGCTTGTTGTTGGCAGGGAACGTGTCTGTTTATTGTTGTATTGTATTCTCTCATTCATTCATTCAATTGTATTTATTGAGCGCTTATTGTGTGCAGAGCACTGTACTAAGCACTTGGGAAGTACAAGTCAGAAACATATAGAGACGTCCCTACCCAACAGCGGGTTCCCAGTCTAGAAGGGGGAGACAGACAACAAAACAAAACAAAACATGTAGACAGGTGTCAAGCATTTAGTATTGCTTCATTCAATCGAATTTATGAGAGCTTAACTGTGTACAAAGCACTGTACTAAGCACTTGGGAGAATATGATACAATAATAAGCAGACACATTCCCTGTCCTCAACAATCCAGAGTTCTGCACACAGTAAGCGCTCAATAAATATGACAGACTGAGACCACTTCCTGTTGGTCTAAGCAAAGTTTCTTGGTTGTTGTTTTTTTTAATGGTAGTTCTTACTAAGCCCAGCGCTTTTCTAAGTGCCGCTATAGATTCGAGGTTATCAGGTTGGACACAGTCCCAGTCCCACAAGGGACTCACAGTCCAAGTAGGAAGGAGCAGGATTTAACATCTGCTTTACAGATGAGGAAGCTGAGGCCCAGAGAAGTTAAGCGACTTGCCCCAGGTCACACAGCTGACAAGTGGCAGATCCGGGATTAGAACCCAGGTCCTCCGACGCCCAGGCCTGTGCTCTTTCCACTAAGCCATGTGGCTTCTCCAAAAGCAAAGTCACCTCTGTGTCCACTCAAAATTACCCTGAAGATTCCTAAACTGTTATTAAAAATTCGTCCAAAGGGCCTTTACTGGCAGATGAAGAAAACACGAATAAAACCGGTTTTGTAACTCAGACTGCCATACCTACCACAGAGTCACTGAGCTCCTCATTAGTGCCCTGAGCAGGCAGGCTCTGGGGAATTACATTTCTCTATCAAAGGCAGCCTGGTCTGCCTGGGTGGCTTGTACAAAAATCAGGTTTAAACACTGAGAATCTAAGAGGGAGTAGATCACATTAAGCCTGGAAAATATTACCGAAACGCACAAAATTAGGTGCATCGACTGAACACAACACTGTACTGAGCCTTCGGGGATACAGAAATGATCCCTGCCCTTTGGCGATTGATGACCAACTGGGTGGGTCAGACACTAAAATCATTTCAGCAGGAGGAAGGAGGAAAAGGGAGATGTGGCAATGAATGAGCGCTAAAAAAATAGGGTCGGTAAGAAGCAGCGTGGCCTAATGGAAAGAGCACGGGCTTGGGAATCAGATGACTTGGGATCTAATCCGGGCTCTGCTGAGTGTTTGCCGTGTGACCTTGGGCAAGTCACTTCTCTTCTCTGTGCCTCATTTGGTTCAGCTGGAAAATGGGGATGAAGTCTGTGGGATACGGACTGTGTCCAACCTGAAGAACGTGTATCTGTCCCAGCGCTTGGCACAAAGTAAGTGCCTAAGGAGTGCCGTAATCATCATTATCGTTAACCTAGCTAGGGGCAGAGGGAGGAAAACGTCCCACTTCAGTCGTTTCCTCTTGTGCCTGCCGTCTCATCCTCCCTAGCAGCCTCTCAACAACGTCTCTGGGTCTGGTGGGGAGCCAGGCCCACCTTCTGCCCCCCAAATCAGGGAGGGGAGAGAGGGTCCACTGAGCCCCCCGGCAGCCTGGGTGACCCGGTGACTCCAAAATCCTGTTCCTCCTTCTCCTTAGCAGGTGAGCCCCACGTGGGACAGAACTGTGCCTGACCTGATCACCTCAACTCTTCCCAGTGCTTAGTACAGTGCCTACCTCTGGGAGTCAGAGGTCGTGGGTTCTAACTCCGGCTCCGCCACTTATTAGCCACTCGCTACTCAATCAATCAATCAATCAATTGTATTTATTGAGTGCTTACTGTGCGCAGAGCACTGTACTAAGCGCTTGGGAAGTACTCGCTGGAGAAGCAGCGTGGCTCAGTGGAAAGAGCCCGGGCTTTGGAGTCAGAGGTCATGGGTTCAAATCCCGGTCTGCTAATTGTCATCTGTGTGACTATGGGCAAGTCACTCAACTTCTCTGGGCCTCAGTTACCTCATTTGTAAAATGGGGATGAAGACTGTGAGCCCCCCGTGAGACAACCTGATTACCGTGTATCTCCCCCAGCGCTTAGAACAGTGCTTGGCACATAGTAGGCGCTTACCAAATACCAACATTATTATTATTATTACCACTTAGTGAGTGCTTAACAAATACTGTAATTATTATTATTCTCGGAAGACTCCTGCATCCAGGAAATAATAATGATGGCATTTGTTAAGCACTTACTATATGCCAAGCACCATACTAAGCAGTGAGGTACAAGAGAAGCAGCATGGCTCAGTGGAAAGAGCACGGGCTTTGGAGTCAGACGTCATGGGTTCAAATCCCACCTCTGCCACTTGTCAGCTGTGTGACTTTGGGCAAGTCACTTAACTTCTCTGGGCCTCAGTTCCCTCATCTGTAAAATGGGGGTTAAGACTGTAAGCCCCCCGTGCGACAACCTCATTACCTTGTGACCTCCCCAGCGCTTAGAACAGTGTTTTGCACACAGTTAGCGCTTAATAAATGTTATCATTATTATTATTATTATTATTATAAGGTAATCAGGTTGTCCCAAGTGGGGCTCACAATCTTAATCCCCATTTTACAGATGAGGTGACTGAGGCACAGAGAAGTTAAGTGATTTACCCAACCACACAGAGACAAATGGCTGGAGCCGGAATTAGAACTCACGACCTCTGACTCCCAAGCCCGTGCTCTTTCCACTAAGCCATGTTGCTTCTCTAAAAGCACGTAGCAGGCTGGCAAACGCTTGGGACTTATTGCCAAAATCATGAACCGGGTATGAACTAAATCTCAGGAAGGCCCGGATTTTTTTCCCGCCCTTAAGTCCATGGAAGATTAGACTCACTTAGCGTGGGTTAGGTCTCACCTTCTACTTCGAAGTCAATGGGATCGGACACTACTTCCTCCTGGTTGATTTTCAGCTTGCAGACGTAGGATCCGTTATCAGAACGCTGCACGTTGCTTATGCTTGAAAGAGACACACACAATTTTATCTCGAGTGGCTTCCCCAAACAGTTCCCCACTTCCCCAAACAGTTCTCCACATAAGCTGCACTTCAGCTTAATCTTCCTTCAGAGGGTTTGATTCCCACGTGGTGGAGAGGACTTGGCAAACTCGACTGCCATCGATCAATCAGTGGTATTTATTGAGCATTTACTGATTGCAGAGCACTGCCTAAGCTCTTGGGAGAGTGTAATATAATAGAGTTGGTAGGCATGTTCCCTGCCCACAAGGAGCTTACAGTTTAAAGGGGGAGATAGACATTAAAATAGACTACACGTACGTTCATAAGTGCTGTAGGGCTGAGGGCGGGGTGAATAAAGGGTATGAATCCTGTGGAAAGGACACACAGAAGGGAGAGGAAGAAAGGGAAATGAGGGTTTAGTCAGAGAAGGCCTCTTGGAGGAAATGTGATTTTAATCAGCCTTTGAAGGTGGAGAGTGATGGTCCATCAGATATGAAGGGGGAGGGAGTTCCATTCATTCATTCATTCAATTGTATTTATTGAGTGCTTACTGTGTGCAGAGCACTGTACTAAGCACTTGGAAGTACAAGTTGGCAACATATAGAGACGGTCCCTACCCAACAACGGGCTCACAGTCTAGACAACGGGCTCACAGAGACTGTGAGCCCACTGTTGGGTAGGGACCGTCTCTATATGTTGCCAACTTGTATTTCCCAAGTGTTTAGTACAGTGCTCTGCACACAGTAAGCGCTCAATAAATACGATTTAGTGCATAACGAGCACAGGCAGGAAAGGGGCAAGGGGTTGGTGGTGAGATAGATGAAATCAAGCTACAGGGAGTAGGTTAGCATAAGAGCAGCAAACTGTGCAGGCTGGGTGGGGGTCAGAAATCAGTGAGGTGAGGCAGGAGGAGCCAAGGTGATTGAGTCCTTTAAAGCCACTGGTAAGGCATTTTGGTTTGATGCAGAGGCGGACGGGCAACCACCGGATGTTCTTGAGGAGTGGAAAAATGCGGACTGAACAGTTTTTTGGAAAAACGATCCGGGAAGCAGAGAGAAGTATGGCCCAGAGTGGGGAGAGACAGGAAGCTGGGAAGTCAGCAAAGAGGTTGATGCCGTAGTCAACATCACCAAGATCCGCCCTTTCCTTTCCATCCAAACCGCTACCTTGCTGGTTCAATCTCTCATTTTATCCCTACTGGATTACTGCATCAGCCTCCTCTCTGATCTTCCATCCTCCTGCCTCTCTGCACTTCAGTCTATACTTCACGCTGCTGCCTGGATCATCTTTGTGCAGAAGCGTTCTGGGCATGTTACTCCCCTCCTCAAAAATCTCCAATGGCTGCCAGTCAACCACCAAGCAAAAACTCCTCCCTCTCGGCTTCAAAGCTCTCCATCACCTCGCCCCCTCCTACCTCACTTCCCTTCTCTCCTTCTCCAGCCCAGCCCACACCCTCCGCCGCTCACCTCCTCACTGTACCTCATTCTCGCCCGTCCCGCCGTCGAACCCCGGCCCACGTCCTCCCCCTGGCCTGGAATGCCCTTCCTCCCTCCTCACATCCGCCAAGCTAGCTCTCTTCTTCCCTTCAAAGCCCTACTGAGAGCTCACCTCCTTCAGGAGGCCTTCCCAGACTGAGCCCCCTTTTTCCTCTCCCCTTCCCCATCCCCCCACCCTACCTCCTTCCCCTCCCCACAGCACCTGTATATATGTTTGTACAGATTTATTACTCTATTTATTTTACTTGTACAGACTTACTATTCTATTCATTTTGTTAATGATGTGCATTTAGCTTTAATTCTATTTGTTCTGACGACTTGACACCTGTCCACTTGTTTTGTTTGGTTGTCTGTCTCCCCCTTCTAGACTGTGAGCCCATTGTTGGGTAGGGACCATCTCTAGATGTTGCCAACTTGTACTTCCCAAGGGCTTAGTACAGTGCTCTGCACACAGTAAGTGCTCAATAAATACAATTGAATGAATGAATGGGAGGAGAAGTGGACGGTCTGCATTTCCCAGCAGGTCATGGGATGGATGTCTTTGTTACCGGATCTAGCAGAAGTCTTGCAAGCATCATCTTCACTTTCAAGGAATGTGTCTGTTGTATTGTTATATTGTACTCTCCCAAGCATTTAGTGTAAAGTGTAATAAATACTTTTGATTGATTGATTTCAGAAGGAAAGTTCTCTGAATTGTTTTTATGGTATTTCTTAAGTTCATTCAGTCAATCGTATTTATTGAGCGCTTACTGTGTGCAGAGCACTGTACTAAGAGCTTGGGAAGTACAAGTTGGCAACATATAGAGACGGTCCCTACCCAACAACGGGCTCACAGTCTTAAGTTCTTACTATATGTCAAGTGCCGGGGCAGATACAAGCTAATCAGTTTGGACACAGTCCGCGTTCCACATGGGGCTCACAGTCTTAATGATCATCTTACAGATGAGGTAACTGAGGCCCAGAGAAGTTAAGGTCACACAGCAGACAAATGGCAGAGCCGGGATTAGAACTCAGGTTCTTCTGACTCCCAAGCCCGTAGTCTAGCCACTAGGCCACACTGCTTCCCTGAATGAGCAGATCCCCTTGATTTTCCAGGCCACGTTACGGTGTGCTCCTTGAATACCATTGACAAGTATTTTTGCTTCAAGGACAGTGTCCCGGGGAAGCCACTCAAAGATCAGGCTGGTAAATGCTCTTTTCTGAGCTCGCCAAAGGTAACATTATCCTAGTTTCTTGACTCCTACTTGCCAGATGACATCAAAGAAGAATATTAGATTTTAGGAATCCTATGGGAGTTCTGCCCGGCTTACTGGGAGAGGCTAAACCCTCATAGGAACTGGATTTAGGGAAAATTCCCCAGATAAATCCTTCTAGAGACAGCTCTGGGTCGATAATAATAATGATGGTATTTGTTCAGCGCTTACTATGTGCAAAGCACTGTTCTAAGCACTGATCCACTGTTAGTAACAGAGCCGGAAGACCCCCGCCTCACCGTCTATTGTCCTCAAGGCAGTAAGCTCATTGCGGGCAATCCCTCATTTCCTTTGCTCCCACCCCTTTCTACATCACCCTTGCACTAGGATTTTCACCCTTTATTCATCCTCTCCTCAGCCCGACAGCACTTAAATACCTATCCGTAATTTATTTATATTCATGTCTGTCTCCCTCTCTAGACTCTAAGCTCATTGTGAGCAGGGAATATGCCTACCACTCTATTGTGTTTTACTCTCCCAAGCGCTTAGTGCAATGCTCCGCCCAGGGTAAGCACTCAGTAGATGCTTTTCAGCAATTGATTGCTTGATATTGGAAGAAGACACCACCGAAGGTGAAATTTTACTAGGAGTGTACGTGTAGCTGAAAGAGCCCTACTTGATGCCCCCCAAACCCATCCCTCGTTGTGTAACCATGTTTGACGCTTGCCGTGCCTGGTGCTGTTTTGGATTTTGCCTCCTCGTCTTCTATTCTTTAAGAAGCTTTTGCTCAAAAATAGCCGTTCCTAATGACGCAGGCAGAAATAGCAACAGAGCCCGGCCTGAACTCTCCTTCCCCCACAACCACCCCACCCCGAATCTAGCAGGGAGCAGGCCTGTTGCTATCTTTCGGAGCTTTTTGGGTAGGGAATTTGTTGTACGGGCTGACCTTTTCTTCTTTTTTGGAATCTAGCTCCCAGAGGCAATTTAAAAGAATGAATTCTTCTTGAATGAGCCCCAAGTAGCCTTTCGCGTTTTCAAGATTCATTTATTCCTTAAAAGGGGCCAACTGGAGCAAAATGAAGCCCTACTGGGGATTCCCTCTAGACAGGAAGCTCCTTGTGGGAAGGAAATGTGTCCTTTATATTGTTTTATCATATTCTCCCAAGTGCTTAGTACAGTGCTCTGCACACAGTGAAATAACACGGATTGATTGATTTCTTACAGTGCCCAGCAGAGCTTCTGACACTGAGGATTTCCAGACCTTTTAAAGAGTAGGGCAAGCACCTATCTCAAAAACACTCACACTGCATCTTTACCCTCCAAGGGTTGTTTTTTGTTTGTTTTTCTTTTTCATTTTAATGGTATTTATTAAGTACCTACTATGTGCCAGGCAATGTAACTAAGCACTGGGATAAATATGAGCTAATCAGGTCGGATATGGTCTTCATCCCACCCGGGGATCACAGGTACCCCATTTGACAGGTGAAGGGATTGAGGAACAGAGAAGAGAAGCGACTGGCCAGGGCGGAGCCGGAATTAGAACTCAGGTCCTCTGACTCGCAAGCTCATGCTCTTTCTACTAGGCCAGGCTGCTTCTCCATTCATTATAAATCTGAGGTTCTCTAGTCAGGCGGTCATTCGGTCAATTGTATTTATTGAGCCCTTACTGTGTGCAGAGCACTGTACTTAGTGCTGGGGAGAGTACAATACAACACTAGAACAGACACATTCCCTGCCCACAATGAGCTCACAACCCAGAGGGGGCAACAGACTGGAATACAAATAAATAAAATTACAGATAGGTACGTAAGTGCTGTGGAGCTGGAAAGGAGGCTGAATAAAGGGAGCAAGTCAAGGTGGCATAGTAAGCACTTAACAAATACCATAATTATTATTATTATTATTGAAGTGAGTGGGAAACGGGGAATGGAGGGTTTAGTCAGGGAAGGCCTCTTGGAGCAGATATGCCTTCGATGAGATGTTGAAGCGGGGAAAGGGATTGTCTGTCTATTATGAAAAGGGAGAGGATTTCAAACCGGAGGCAGGAGATGGGTCGACAGCAAGACAGATGAGATGGTGGTACAGTGAGAAGGTTGATTTTAGACCAGTGAAGTGTGAGGGCTGGGATGTAGTAGAATAATAATAATAATGGCATTTATTAAGCACTTACTATGTGCAAAGCACTGTTCTAAGCGCTGGGGAGGTTACAAGGTGATCAGGTTGTCCCACAGGGGGCTTACAGTCTTAATCCCCATTTTAAAGATGAGGTAACTGAGGCACAGAGAAGTCAAGTGACTTGCCCAAAGTCACACAGCTGACAATTAGCAGAGCCAGGATTTGAACCCATGACCTCTGACTCCAAAGCCCGTGCTCTTTCCACTGAGCCACGCTGCTTCTCTAGCGAGTAGCGAGGTGAGGTCGACGGTAAGAGGTTTCTGTTTGATGCAGAGTGGTTTTTGAGAAGCGGGGAAACATGGCCTGAACATTTTTGTAGAAAAATAATCCAGGTAGCAGAATGAAGTTTGGACTGGAGTGGGGAGAGACAAGAGGCTGGGAGATCAGCAAGGAGGCTGATACAGTAATCAAGGTGGGATAGTTTATAAGTGCTAGGATTCACGTGGTAGCAGTTTGGATGGAGAGGAAAGGGCGGATTTTAGGGATGCTGAGAAGGTCGAACTGACAGGATTTAGTAATGGATTGAATAGGTGAGTTGAATGAGAGAGAGGAGTCAAGGGTAATGCCAAGGTTACAGCCTTGTGAGGCAGGAAGGAGGGTGAGTCAGAGGGAGGACAGGGTTTGGGTGGGAAGATAAGGAGTTCCGTTTTAGACATGTTAAGTTGGAGGTAACAGCGGGACTTTCAAGTAGAGATGTCTTGAAGGCAGGAGAAAATGTGAAACGGCAGAGAGGGAGAGAGATCAGGACTGGAGATGTAGATTTTGGAATTATCTGCATAGAGGTGGTATTGAAGCCATGGGAGTGAATGAGTTCTCCAAGGGAGTGAGTGCAGATGGAGAATAGAAGGGGAACCAGAACTTAACCTTGAGGAGCTCCCACAGTTAGGAGGTGGGAGGCAGAGGAGGAACCCATGAAGGAAACTGAGAATGAGAGTCCAGATAAATAGGAGGAGAACTAGGAGAGGACAGTGTCAGTGAAGCTGAGGTTGGATAACGTTTCCAGGAGAAGGGGATGGTCAACAGTGCGGAAGGCAGCTGAGAGGATGAGGAGGGTTGGGATGGAGTAGAGGTCATTGGATTTGGCAAGAAGGAGATCACTGGTGACCTTTGAGAGGGCGGTTTCTGTGGACTGAAGTGGACAGAAGCCAGATTGGAAGGGGGTCAAGGAGAGAACTGGAGGACAGGAAATTGAGATGGCAGGTGCAGACAACTCACTCAAGGAGTTTGGAGAGGAATGGAAGGAAGGAGATGGGGCGGTATCTGGAGGGAGCTGTGAGGTCAAGGGATGGTTTTTTTAGGATAGGGGAAGACATGGGCGTCTTTGAAAGCAGCGGGGACGAAGCCATTGGAGAGTGAACAGTTGAAAATTGCGGAGAGGGAGGGAAAAAGGGAGGGGCCCAGAGTCTTGATAAAGTACAAAGGGATGGGGTTGGATGTGTTGATTTCAAGAGAAGGCAGGAGAACACCTCTTGAGATACTCCTGGGAAAGAGGGGAGAGTTGAAGAAGGGGCAGGAGGCCGGGAAGGACTGAGGAGGGGCAGGGGAGATTTAGGGAGATCACGCCTGATGGCTTCAATTTTCTCAATAAAGTAGGTTGCCAGGTCATTAGGGGTGAGGGATGGGGGAGGCAGAGGGACAGAAAAACCCACTTAATTGCAAGCCAACTGGAAAGCGTTTGTTTTTTCCGCAAGGCCAAACCTTTCCCCCTGCTCCTTATTCACCCATTGAGTATCTTCTCCTCAGCTTTAAAGGTTCAAGACATCCTCAAAAAGTTGTTTGTCTGAAATGCCTGTTCATTCATTCGTTCAATCGCATTTATTGAGCGCTTACTGTGTGCAGAGCACTGGACTAAGCGCTTGGGAAGTCCAAGTCGGCAACATCTTGAGACGGTCCCTAACCAACAACGGGCTCACAGTCTAGAAGGGGGAGACAGACAACAAACCAAAACACGTGGACAGGTGTCAAGTCATCAGAATAAAGAGAAGTAAAGCTAGATGCACATCATTAACAAAATAAATAGAACAGTAAATATGAACAAGTAAAATAGAGTAATAAATCTGTACAGGCATATATACAGGTGCTGTGGGGAGGGGACGGAGGTAGGGCGGGGGGGGATGGGGAGGGGGAGATGAAAGATGGGGCTCAGTCTGGGAAGGCCTCCTGGAGGAGGTGAGCTCTCAAGGTGAGCCTGTTGACACTCTGCCCCTCCCCCTGATAAAGAGAGTCAGCTTTGGCAAGAACAACCCCATTCGCAGTCTTCAGAGCCTCGGAACAGCAGACAGACAGACAAATTACCGTTCCTGGGTTATTCCTCCTCGAAGGAATAATGTTATTCTCCAAAACTCCGTCCCCACTCTCTCCTTCTCCCTTCCCCTCTCCCTTTCCTTTCTGCCTTCCCTAGGCATATGGCAAATGACTATCCAAGGTCGGGTCAAGAGTAATAAGTGAAAAGGGAAAATATAGCTCCTTCCTGAAGTGAGTCATATACTGGTCTCATAGATTTTTGTCCGCCTGATAATTGTTTTTAAGAGTCATTTTCTTTCCACATTACTTTGTTGAAGTCTCTGCCCAGGCACAGTGAGATACCTGGATTCTTCTGAAGAGTAATTCTACGGAACGCTTTGAAGGGAGCCAGGAATATTAACGATGCCATCCTGTCCAGGAACTCTGTCTCTGACAGGAAAATTATTCATTCATGCAATCATATTTATTGAGGGCTTACTGTATGCCGAGCATTGTACTAAGCGCTTGGGAGAGTATAATACAACAATAAACAGATGCATTCCCTGCCCACAAAGAGCTTACAGTCTAGGAGGGCGAGACATTACTAGAAATAAATAAATTACAATCAATCAATCAATCAATCATATTTATTGAGCGCTTACTGTGTGCAGAGCACTGTACTAAGCTCTTGGGAAGTACAAGTTGGCAACATATAGAGACAGTCCCTACCCAACAGTGGGCTCACACGTACATGTGGCCTAGTGGATAGAACATGGGCCTGTAAATCAGAAGGACCTGGGTTCTAATCCAGGCTCCATCACTTGCCTGCTGTTTGACCTTGGACAAGTCACTTCACTTCTCTGGGCCTCAGTGACCTTATCTGTAAAATGGGGATTAAGACTGTGAGCCCCTGGTGGGACAAGGACTGTTTCCAACTTGATTAGTTTATATCCCCCCAAGCACTTTGTATAGCGTCTGGCACATAGTAAGCACTTAAATTACAGAAAAAGAAATCTCTCCAGCTCTTAGAACAATGCTCCAGTGCATAGAACAGTGCTTGGCACATAGTAAGTGCCTAACAAATACCATTATTATTATTGTTCAGCAGCTCTGCTGGGGTAGAAGTGTCACCCAGGTGACAGAGATAATCGATGTTCCCTTCAGCCCCTGGGAACTGCACAGTGTGAAAAGTGGGGGCTGTTCAGAAAAGCAACAAAGAACTGTTCAAACCTTTGCTTTGAGTGTTTCTTGTTATATTGTACTCTCCCAAGTGCTTAGTACAGTGCTTGGCACACTCTATAGACTGTGAGCCCACTTCTGGACTGTGAGCCCGCTGTTGGGTAGGGACCGTCTCGATATGTTGCCAACTTGTACTTCCCAAGCGCTTAGTACAGTGCTCTGCACACAGTAAGTGCTCAATAAATACGATTGAATGAATGAATGAATGAATGAATGAATGAATGAAATAACAACTGAATGAAGAGACGTTGCCCACCTGGGGAAGACCACCTAACTCATTCACTCATTCACTGAGCGCTTACTGTATGCAAAGCACTGTACTAAGCACTTGGGAGAGCCCAACTCTCCAAGAGAGCGAAGATGCAGGGAGAATCGGGGACTTTACCTGATAGAAGATATAATGGCGGTCATCTCGTTGTCCGAATAAACATGAGTGATGGCGTGATGGGCCCCGAGGAGTTCCTTCCCGTCCTTCCACCAGGAGATGACGGCAACATCCTGGTAGAGCGAGGGCACGTAAATCGAGCAGTTGAACTTGCCGTCGTTGTGTTCGGAGAGCGCGATGTGCCCCACCGTGGGATTGAACCTGAGGCGCGGGAAGAACGTGGGCGTCTGGAGCGGGCCGGGGCCCGGGGAGACCGTCGCGGGGAGGTCCGCTTCCAAGGACGACGCCATCGGGGGATCGGCCCAGCGAGGTGCCTCTGCTTCTCTTTTCGCTACAGAGATGCCTGCAAAGAAAAACACCAGGCTAGGGGACAGAGCATTGGGCCTGAGAGTCAAGAGGTCAAGGATTCTAATCCCCGCTCTGCCACTTGTCTGCTGTGTGACCTTGGGTAAGTCACTTCACTTCTCTGGGCTTCAGTTACCTCATTCATTCATTCATTCAATGGTATTTATTGAGCGCTTACTGTGTGCGGAGCACTGTACTAAGCGCTTGGGAAGTACAAGTTGGCAAGATATAGAGACGGTCCCTACTCAACAGCGGGCTCACAGTCTAGGAGAATAATGACAGTATCCTTTTCCAAATCACAATTACAGAGCTATCGAAGATTCAGTAGAGCAGAGACACCATCAGGAGTGATTTTTAAAAAACTGACGTCACAGAAATTAATATATATAATGAGTATATATACATTAAATATACATAATCCACACTACACACACACACACACACACACACACACACACACACACACACACACACACACACACACACACACACACACACATATATAAAATCTATGAAATGGGAATTGAGTCTGTGAGCCCCACGTGGGACAGGGACCTTGTCCAAGCCGATTTGCTAGTATTCACCCTGGCGCCTAGTACAGTGCCTGGAACATGGTAAGCATCTAACAAATACTACAATTATTATTATTATCCCTTTAAATGGCGAAGATAAATTTTCCTCGTGGCCGGTGGCAAATTTCTCCCAAGCTTGTCACGTTGGTTCATTCATTCAATCATATTTATTAAGTGCCTATTGTGTGCAGAGCACTGTACTAAGCACTTGGGAACGTCCGCTACAACAACAGACACATTCCTTGCCCACAGTGGGTTGGCTGGCTCATTTTTCCAAATTGTGGTCTTAGAACTCCAGGACCCACGAGGCATGTCGATGATGTGCCAAGCTAATCAATTTCCTTCCCACTATCCTCATCTTTTCCTTGCTGATTTACAAGGTCACCTTGTAACCTCCCCAGCGCTTAGAACAGTGCTTTGCACATAGTAAGCGCTTAATAAATGCCATCACCATCATCATTATTATTATTATTTCAAATGTAGCTTTCTCACTGGCCAAGTCCGAGACTTCAAGGGACGGCGATGATGTCAACATTTTGGTAGGCTTTAAGCTCAAGATCGTAAGCTCATTGTGGGCAGAGAATGTGTCTGTTATATTGTTCTATTGTAATAGTAATAATAATGATGGTATTTGTTAAGCACTTACTATGTGTCAAGCACTCTTCTAAGCACTGGGGTAGATACAAGGTAATCAGATTGTCCCACATGGGGCTCACAGTCAATCCCCATTTTACAGATGAGGTAACTGAGGCACAGAGAAGTTAGGTGAGTTGCCATGGTCACACAGCAGACAAGTGAGACTAGGCTGTGAGCCCGCTGTTGGGTAGGGACCGTCTCTAAATGTTGCCAACTTGTACTTCCCAAGTGCTTAGTACAGTGCTCTGCACACAGTAAGCGCTCAATAAATATGATTGATTGATTGATTGATTGAAGTGGCGGAGTCAGGATTAGAACCCATGTCCTCTGACTCCGAAGCCCATGCTCTTACTACTAAGCCATGCTGCTTCTCTACTAGGCCGCACTGCTTCTGTCCCAACAGCTTAATACTGTTCTTTGTATACAGTAAGTACTCAATAAATATGATTGAATGAATAAATGAATGCCTAGTGGAAAGAGCACGGGCCTCTCAGTATGTTATTATTAAAAATAATAATACTAGTGGCATTTGTTAAGCACTTACTATGTGCCAGCAGGCACTGTACTAAGCACTGGGGTGGATACAAGCTAATCGGGCTGGGCACAATCCCTGTCCCACATAGGGCTCGCAGTCTCAATCCCCATTTTACAGATGAGGTAGCCGAGGCACAGAGAAGTGAAGCGACTTGCCCGAGGTCACCCAGCAGACAAGTGGTGGAGCCGGGATCAGCGCTTATCGCGTGACAGGCACTGTACTAAGCTCTGGGGTAGATACAAGACAACCGGGTTGGACACAGTCTATGTCCCATGTACGGCTCACAGTCTTAATCCCCATTCTAAAGATGAAGTAGCAGAAAGGCAGAGAAGCGAAGTGACTGGGCCAAGGTCACACAGCAGACAAGTGGCCGTAAATTCTTTAGTGCCCCGCCAGCCAGCTGGGCCAGAACCCTGAGAAGAGAATGGGTTACCTCAATTGGGGTCCATCCTCTTGTCCCCTATCCCCCAACCCTACATACGTACTTCCCAAGCGCTTAGTACAGTGCTCTTGCACGCAGTAAGTGCTCAATAAATACGATTGAATGAATGAATGAATGAATATGTAGAGCAGACCCTTCTGAAGCCGCATGGAGTGGCTCTGAGGCCGCAGATTTTTGCCACTGAAAAAAAGTCACTGGAGTCGAAGTCCTTGGGCGACTATTAATCAATCGTAAGAGAAGCAGCGTGGCTCAGTGGAAAGAGCCCGGGCTTGGGAGCCAGAGGTCATGGGTTCTAATCCCGGCTCCGCCACTTGTCAGCTGGGTGACTTTGGGCAAGTCACTTCACTTCTCTGGGCCTCAGTGACCTCGTCTGGAAAATGGGGGTGAAGACTGTGAGCCCCCCGTGGGACAACCTGATCACCTGGTATCCTCCCCAGTGCTTAGGACAGTGCTTTGCACATAGTAAGCGCTTAACGAATGCCACTATTATTAGTAGTAGTACAGTTCATGCAATCGTATTTATTGAGCGCTTACTGTGTGCAGAGCACTGTACTAAGCACTTGGGAAGTACAAGTTGGCAGTGAGCCTCGTAAACTCATTCCAGCCTTCCAGCCCGGCCAGACTAAACACCCAAGGCCTGCCCTCCTCCTCCTCCTCCATTCCATTATTCATTCCATTATATTTATTGAGCACTTCCTGTGTGCAGAGCACTGGACTAAGCGCTTGGGAGGGGACAAATCCTCCCCACGCTGCTCTCCCACAGTGTACTAGCAAAAGGGCCGCCTCCTCTCCAAATGTGGGGAGGGCAGGGGGGGGGGCCTCCATTACAGTTCTTTTGTACACAGTAAGCGCTCAATAAATACCACTGAATGAACGATTGACCGAATGTCACGGGTCAGTAGGTGGGCAGGGGGGCCGCCCATTGCTAAATGCGACTGAGGACGGAATCCACTTGTGGCCAAAAAGACTGCGAAACTGGGCCATGGTATCCAAGACCAACGGGTGGGTGCCAGTGGTTGCCATGGTAACTGCCTCAGTTGCTCATTTTGGCTATGTGGCTCTTTGATCGGATTTAGCCCCATCAGATATTCCCCTACTACTGGCTCCAGGGACCCTAAGGAGTCTCTCAGCAATTAGCAGTTTCCGTCTATCTTACCTGCTCAGAATCCACCCTAATAAGTAGCATCCTTCTCAGTAAGTCTGTCAATCATATTTATTGAGTGCTTACATCCATTCAATCATATTCATTGAGCGCTTATGGTGTACAGAGCACTGGACTGAGCGCTTGGGAAGTCCAAGTAGGCAACATCTAGAGACGGTCCCTACCCACCAACGGGCTCACAGTCTAGAAGGGGGAGACAGACAACAAAACCAAACATGTGGACAGGTGTCAAGTCGTCAGAACAAATAATAGAATTGAAGCTAAACGCACATCAGTAACAAAATAAATAGAATAGTAAATATGTACAAGTAAAATAAATAGAGTAATAAATCTGTACAAACATATACAGGTGCTGTGGGGAGGGGAAGGAGGTAGGGTTGGGGGGTGGGGAGGAGGAGAGGAAAAAGGGGGCTCAGTCTGGGGTGCAGAGCACTGAACTAAGCGCTTGAGAGGGTACGATATAACAGACACATTCCATGCCTACATCAAGTTTACAGTCTAGAGGGGAACGAAGATGTTAAATTGCAGATATTGGACATAAGTGCTGTGGGGCTGGGAGTGGGAGATGAATAAAGGGAGCAAGTCAGGGTGCCGCAGAAGGGATTGGGAGAAGAGGAAAGAGGGAGCTTAGTCTGGGAAGGCCTCTTGGAGAAGATGGGCCTTCAATAAGGCTTTGAAGCGGGGGAGAGGAATTGCCCACAGTGAGGAGGGATGCCCCGGGGTCCCTGCGGGACCGGCAAATGGGAGAGTGGACTGGCCCGCAGACACCGGTCCCTTCAGCTCTGACCATACGGCCAGAACTCATGGCAGGAGCTCCGCCTTTGGGGATGCTCTGGCTTGCTGCTGACGGGCTGACCCAATTGGACTCGGTGCGACAACATTCACACTGATGATACACTTTGGCATCCGTGGATGTGGATCCGTGGATCAAAACACACACAAAAACACACAAAAGCAGAGAAGCAGCGTGGCTCAGTGGAAAAAGCCCGGGCTTTGGAGTCAGAGGTCATGGGTTCAAATTCCGGCTCCGCCACATGTCTGCTTGAAGTCACTTAACTTCTCTGTGCCTCAGTTACCTCATCTGTAAAATGGGGATTAAGACTGTGAGCCCCCCGTGGGACAACCTGACCTTGTAACCTCCCCAGCGCTTAGAACAGTGCTTTGCACATAGTAAGCGCTTAATAAATGTCATTATTATTATTATTATTATTTGAGGAGGGAGGGCATTCCAGGCCAGGGCATGGGTATGAGTTCGAAGGCGAGAAAGATGAGATAGAGGTACGGTGAGAAGGTTCGCAACAGAGGAGCGGAGTGTGAGGGCTGCTGTGTAGTAGTAGAACAGTAGGAGAGTTAGCAGCTATTGAAGTGATGATCATTTTAAAACTCATTGGCCCAGGTGCCTTTTAATAATAATAATAATAGCACTTATTAAGCACTTACTAAGTGCAAAGCACTGTTCTAAGCGCTGGAAAAAGAGTTAAAAATAATAATAATGATGGTATTTTTAAAATGGCATTTATTAAGCACTTACTATGTGCCAAGCACTGTTTTAAGTGCCGGAGGGGATACAAGGCAATCAGGTTGTCCGATGTGGGGCTCACAGTCTCTATTTATTTTACTTGTACATATTTAACACTCCATTTATTTTGTTAATGACGTGCGTATAGCTATAATTCTATTCATTCTGACAGTTTTAACACCTGTCTACATGTTTTGTCTTGTTCATTCATTCAATCATATTTATTGAGTGCTTATTGTGTGCAGAGCACTGTACTAAGTGCTTGGGAAATACAAGTTGGCAACATATAGAGACGGTCCCTACCCAACAGCCGGCTCACAGGCTAAAAGGGGGAGACAGATAACAAAACAAAACATATCAACAAAATAAAATAGGATAAATATGTACAAGTAAAATAAATATGTACAAACATATATACAGGTATATATGAAACTACAAATATGTACATAAATGATGTTAAGCTGGGAGGTGGATTGTACTGTCTCCCCCTTCTAGACTGTGAGCCCGTTGTTGGGTAGGGACCGTCTCTGTATGTGGCCGATTTGCGCTTCCCAAGTGCTTAGTACAGTGCTCTGCACACAGTTAGCTCTCAACAAATATGATTGAATGAATGAATGGATAATCCCATTTTCCAGATGAGGTAACTGAGGTACAGAGAAGTGAAGTGCCTTGCCCGAAGTCACACAGCTGACAAGTGGCAGAGCCAGGATTAGAACCCATGACCTCCTACTCAGCGTGGCTCAGAGGAAAGAGCCTGGGCTCTGGAGTCAAAAGTCACGGGTTCAAATCCCAGCTATGCCAATTGTCAGCTGTGTGACTTTGGGCAAGTCACTTGACTTCTCTGTGCCTCAGCTACCTCATCTGTAAAATGGGGATTAAAACCGTGAGCCTCCCATGGGACAACCTGATCACCTGGTAATCTCCCCAGCGCTTACAGCAGTGCTTCGCACATAGTACGCACTTAATAAATGCCATCATTATTATTATTACTCCCAAACCCGGGCTCTTTCCACCGAGCCACGCTGCTTCTCAGCAAAAGTTACCTCAGCATCTCGTCTTACGGCAAACTATTAATTCCAAAAGGTCCCCAAGTGAATATTTTGGCCTCCAGCCTACGACTCCGAGCGTCGATTTCCAAAGGCCGCTTGGCGGATTTCAGGGCAACAGAAGGCATTTCCGGAGCTTCGCCTATTCCACAGCTCCTATCTTACCTCCTTCCCTTCCCCACAGCACCTGTATATATGTATATATGTTTGTACATATTTATTACTCTTTTTATTTATTTATTTATTTTACCTGTACATATCTATTCTATTTATTTTATTTTGTTAGTATGTTTGGTTTTGTTCTCTGTCTCCCCCTTTTAGACTGTGGGCCCACTGTTGGGTAGGGACTGTCTCTATATGTTGCCAACTTGTACTTCCCAAGAGCTTAGTACAGTGCTCTGCACATAGTAAGCACTCAATAAATACGATTGATGATGATGATGATGATGATGACTGTCTCTATATGTTGCCAACTTGTACTTCCCAAGCGCTTAGGACAGTGCTCTGCACACAGTAAGCGCTCAATAAATACGATTGATTGATTGATTGATTGATTCTGGCGGCCCCCCGAATGCCGTTTGGTTACAATTGAGCCCTGTCCCTCCCCACTGACCCTACTTCACACCATAAGCTGCAGTCCGCAAGGCCTGGAATTCCACCCAGACCTTTGTAAAAACAAACAGAAGCAAGATGGGCCCCTCCGGGATCAGTCTTGGCTCCTCGACGTGCCTTCTGGCCTTTCTCTCTGCCAGGCTGAGTAACCTTAACCTGCTGAGGGAACTCTCCCCAGTACGTCGTACAATGCTGGGGAAGCAGCGTGGCCTAGTAGCTAGCGCCCGGGCCTCGGAGTCAGAAGGACCTGGGTTCTAATCCCAGCTCTGCCACTCGTCTACTACTCGGACAAGTCACTTCGCTTCTCTGTGCCTCAGTTCCCTCATCTGTAAAATGAGGATTAAGACTGTGAGCCCCCCGTGGGACAACCTGATCACCTTGTAACCTCCCCAGCACTTAGAACGGTGCTTTGCACATAGTAAGCACTTAACAAATGCTATTATTATTATTATTATTATTATTCTCTGGGCCTCATTTGTAAAATGGGGATCAAGACTGCGAGTCTTTTAGACTGTAAGCCCACTGTTGGGTAGGGACTGTCTCTATATGTTGCCAACTTGTACTTCCCAAGCACTTAGTACGGTGCTCTGCACACAGTAAGCGCTCAATAAATACGATTGATTGATTGATTGATTGTGAGTCCCACATGGAACTGTGTCCAACCTGAGAAGCAGCGTGGCTCAGTGGAAGGAGCCCGGACTTTGGAGTCAGAGGTCATGGGTTCAAATCCTGGCTCCGCCACTTGTCAGCTGGGTGACTTTGGGCAAGTCACTTCGCTTCTCTGGGCCTCAGTTCCCTCATCTGGAAAATGGGGATGAAGACTGTGAGCCCCGCGTGGGACAACCTGATCACCTTGTATCCTCCCCAGCGCTTAGAACAATTCTTTGCACATAGTAAGCGCTTAACATAGTAAGCGTTCCCCCCTCCCCTCCCCCTTCTCCCCCTCCTCCCATTCAGTCATATTTATTAAGCGCTTACTGTGTGCAGAGCACTGTACTAAGCGCTTGGGAAGTACAAGTCGGCAACATATAGAGACGGTCCCTACCCAACAGTGGGCTCACAGTCTAGAAGGGGGACACAGATGACAAAACAAAACACGTGGACGGGTGGCAAGTCGTCAGAACAAATAGAAATAAAGTTCGATGCACATCATTAACAAAATGAATAGAATAGTAAATATGGACAAGTATAAATTATGGAGATGAACGTAAGCGCTTGCAGGGCCGGGGTGGGGGGGGCACGTGAATAAAAGGAGCAGTCCCCCCCTCCTTACCTCCTCCCCCTCCCCACAGCACCTGTATATATGTATATATGTTTGTACGCATTTATTACTCTATTTGTTTATTTTATTTGTACATATTTATTCTATTTATTTTATTTTGTTAATATGTTTTGTTTTGTCCACTGTCTCCCCCTTCTAGACTGGGAGCCCACTGTTGGGTAGGGACCGTCTCTATATGTTGCCAACTTGTACCTCCCAAGCGCTTAGTACAGTGCTCTGCACACAGTAAGCGCTCAATAAATTCGATTGCCTGACTGACCGCTCCACCCCCTACATAATTAGTTAGTGCCAGCATTTATTAACTATGCTAACCACTGAGGGAGATACGAGATAAACAAATGGAACTCAGTCCCTGGCCCACAAAGGGCTTATGATCTAAATCAGGATAGGAGAGACTATCCTGCTGTGTGAGGGCAATTCACCGAACTTCTGTGGCACTGTGCCTCAGTTTCCTCATCTGTAGACACATCTCCTCCGAGAGGCCTTCCCTGTCTACACCCTCCTTTCCTCTTCTTCCTCTCTATTCTGTGTCGCCCTGACTTGCTCCCTTTATTCATCCCCCCCTCCCAGTCCCAAACCACTTATGTACATATCTGTAATTTCATTTATTAAATTAATGTCTGCCTTCCCCTCCAGACTGTAAACTCGCTGTGGGCAGGGAATTGGTCTGTTTATTGTTATACTGTACTTGCCCACCTGCTTCATACAGTGCTCTGCATGCAGTAAACGCTCAATAAATAGAACAGTGCTTTACACATAGTAAGCACTTAATAAATGCCATGATTATTATTATTACAATTGACTGACTGAATTCGCACTATCCCTTAGACTGTGAGCGCCATGTGGGCAGGGAATTGGTCTGTTTATTCTTATACTGTACTCGCCCACCAGCTTCGTACAGTGCTCTGCATGCAGTAAATGCTCAATAGAACAGTGCTTTACACATAGTAAGCGCTTAATAAATGCCATTATTATTATTATTACAATTGACTGACTGACTGAGTTCGCACTATCCCTTAGACTGTGAGCGCCATGTGGGACAGGGATTATGTCCGACCTGATTATCTTGCATCTTCCCCCGCGTTTGGTAGTGTGCTTGGCAAGCACTTAACACAATCAATCAATCAATCAATCGTATTTATTGAGCGCTTACTGTGTGCAGAGCACTGTACTAAGCACTTGGGAAGTACAGTTGACAACATATAGAGACGGTCCCTGCCCAACAACGGGCTCACAGTCTAAAAGGGAGAGACAGAGAACAAAACCAAACATACTAACAAAATAAAATAAATAGAATAGATTTAGGTACAAGTAAAATAAATAAATAGAGTAATAAATATGTACAAACATATATACATATATACAGGTACTGTGGGGAAGGGAAGGAGGTAAGATGGGGGGGGTGGAGAGGGGGACGAGGGGGAGAGGAAGGAAGGGGCTCAGTCTGGGAAGGCCTCCTGGAGGAGATGAGCTCCACATTTATTAATATCAGATGCAAAGAAAGGAGAAATCAATTACAGGCAACAATTTTCAGGCAACCAGAACATTTCTAAAACAGGAGACTAAGAAAGGGAGGGCAAAGACAGGAACAGTGGGGAAGCAGTGTGGACTTCTAGTCCTTCTAGACTGTGAGCCCACTGTTGGGTAGGGACCATCTCTATATGTAGCCAATTTGTACTTCCCAAGAGCTTAGTACAGTGCTCTGCACACAGTGAGCACTCAATAAATACGACTGAATGAATGAATGAATGACTAGTGGCCAGAGCGCTGGCCAGAGGACCTGAGTTCTAATCTCAGATCCGCCATTTACTGCTGTGTGACCTCGGGGCAGTCACTTAAGTTCTCTGGGCTTCAGTTCCCTCATCTACAGCCCCGTGTTCTTTCCTCTAGGTTCCTCTCGCCTCTGAGCTTCCTCTTCTTGCGCCACTTCCTTGAGTTCTGACCTGAACCCAGGAGCCCTGTGGTTTCTGTCCCCCATCCGCATTTCCTTTCCCCCACAACTTTCTACCTGCCCCTGATCCTGACACCCCCTTAGACAACTTCACTGATACAAAAATGATAACAATCGTAATTAGGGTACTACTACTAATAGTGGTATTTGCTAAGTGCTTACTACGTGACTGGCACTGTACTAAGTGCTGGATACAAGCAAATCGGGTTGGACACAGTCCCTTGTTCCACGTGGGGCTAACAGTCTCAATTCCCATTTTATGGATGAGGTAACTGAGGAACAGAGAAGCGAAGTGACTTGGCCAAGATCACACAGCGGACAAGTGGCGGAGCCAGGATTAGAACCCATGAATTTCCAACTCCCAGACCGTGCTCTATCCAATACGCCATGCTACCTCCTCCTAAGCACTTACTCAGTACCAAGCACTGTTCTAAGCTCTGGGGTAGATACAAGTTAATAATAATAATGGCATTTATTCATTCACAACCTGATCACTTGTAACCTCCCCAGCGCTTAGAACAGTGCTTTGCACATAGTAAGTGCTTAATAAATGTCATCATTATTATTATTATTTATTCATTCCATCATATTTATTGAGCGCTTACTGTGTGCAGAGCACTGTACTAAGCGCTTGGGAAGGACAAGTTGGCAACATAGAGAGACGGTCCCTACCCAACAACGGGCTCACAGTCTAGAAGGGGGAGACACACAACAAAACAAAACATGTGGACAGGTGTCAAGCGCTTACTATGTGCAAAGACGCGAGAGAAGGCTCGCTTTCCAAGAGCACCCCCAGCAGCCAGCTGCGGCCAGCTACTTAGATTGTCTGACCTAATTAACAGTGCTTGGCATATAGTAAGTGCTTAACGAATGCCACCATTAGTATTATTATTATTACCTTGAATCTATCCCAGTACTGAGGAAAGTGCTTGGCACATGGTAGACACGTGTATTATTAACAAATAATAATAATGCAGAAAGGAGAACACATTCTTTTTGTACAAAGCCAGCTGGTCACTCCCTTTGCCCCCCATGAAAATGCCTGGTTCCCCATGAAACAGGGAGGATTGAACTGATGTTTTTTGGCTTCAGGAAAGGGTATTACTATTTGGTCATGAACAGAGTTGTTTAAAATATGTTCTGTGTCCCTACCTTGAGTAAAATCAGGAGGTGACTTTTTAGACTGTGAGCCCGTTGTTGGGTAGGGACCATCTCTTGTACTTCCCAAGCGCTTAGTACAGTGCTCTGCACACAGTAAGTGCTCAATAAATACGATTGAATGAATGAATGAATGAATGTTCTAAGCGCTGGGGAGGTTACAAGGTGATCAGGTTGTCCCACGGGGGGCTCACAGTCAATCCCCATTTTTCAGATGAGGTAACTGAGGCCCAGAGTAGTGAAGTGACTTGCCCAAGGTCACAAAACAGACGAGTGGCAGAGCCGGGATTAGAACCCACGACCACCTGACTACTGGTTAATCGGGTCGGACATGGTCCCTGCCCCACATGGGGCTCACACTCTCTTCATCCCCATTTTCCAGATGAGGCAACTGAGGCCCAGAGTAGTGAAGTGACTTGCCCAAGGTCACACAACAGACGAGTGGCAAAGCCGGGATTAGAACCCACGACCACCTGACTACTGGTTAATCGGGTCGGACACGGTCCCTGCCCCACATGGGGCTCACACTCTTCATCCCCATTTTCCAGATGACGCAACTGAGGCCCAGAGATGTGACTTGCCCAAGGTCACAAAGCAGACACGTGGCGGAGCCAGGATTCAAACCCCAGTCCTTCTGACTCCCGAGTCCACAAAGCCGGCTGCTCCTACAGGGAAAAGCAGGGAGGACCAACTTTCCACGAGGCGACCCGACTAGGGATGCTCCCGTTGAGTTTCAAAAGGCCCGTTCTTCCTTGTGAAAATGCAATTCTGTTTAGAAGTCTGGAAACTATGATGAGGTTAGCTTCTACTCCAGTCTACCATTAGGGTTTAACAGGCATGCTCTCCCGGCTTTCCGTTGCCATCCACAGATAAACAAGGCTTGCTTTTGTACACCACCGTAATCCGGGCCAACAAGGGGCATTTACAAACTCTTTGTTCAGTCTGGGGGGACTACAGCGTTTATCGCTTCCAAAGAATGTCAAGGAAAGCAGAACTTTAACACAAACCTGAACCACCCCATGAAAGACGGGTCACAAAGGGCTTGCTTGTTTCCTAGGTAAACAACTAAAATTTAAGACGTTCGTCACCCGACTTCGCTCGGAGGAAGGGGTGGGTGGCCTTCTTAGAGTGAATTCAAAACTTTAGCCGAGTTTCGGGTCGACGGCACCATAATTTTACCCTTTGCTTTTGGTTTAAATTGGTATTTATGAAGCGCTTACTCTCAAGCACCGAGGTAGGTACGAGACAGTCAGGTTGGACACAGTCCCTGTCAGTCGGTGGTATTTATTGAGCGCTGTGTGCTGTGTAATAAGCGCTTGGGAGAGTCCAGTAGAACCCCACTTCGGGCTCGCAGTCTTAATCCCCATTTTCCAGAGGAGGTAACTGAGGCGCGGAGAAGTGAAGTGACTTGACCAAGGTCGCACAGCGGACAAGCGGCAGAGTCGGGATTAGATCCCAGCTCCTCTGACTCCAAGGTCCCACCGATTTCTTCCCTTTATAAAAGAGGGGCAGGAGATGTTGGCAAAAACCTGCAGGGATCAAGCTGACTCATTCAATCGTATTTATTGAGCGCTTACTGTGTGCAAAGCACTGTACTAAGCGCTTAAATCTACTAAGCGATAAAATCCAGCAACTAGCGCAGCTCCTCAGCGTCTCTTCAGATGGCCAGATATAATGAAAAACACCGCTTTGGTTCATTCATTCATTCAATTGTATTTATTGAGCGCATACTGTGTGCAGAGCACTGTACTAAGCGCTTAAATCTGCTAAGCGATAAAATCCAGCAACTAGCACAGCTCCTCAGTGTCTCTTCAGCTGGCCAGATATAATGAAAAGCACTGCTTTGGTTCATTCATTCATTTAATCGTATTTATTGAGCGCTTACTGTGTGCAGAGCACTGTACTAAGCGCTTAAATCTACTAAGCGATAAAATCCAGCAACTAGCGCAGCCCCTCAGCATCTCTTCAGCTGGCCAGATATAATGAAAAACACCGCTTTGGTTCATTCATTCATTCAATCATATTTATTGAGCGCTTACTGTGTGCAGAGCACTGTACTAAGCTCTTAAATCTACTAAGCGATAAAATCCAGCAACTAGCGCAGCTCCTCAGCGTCTCTTCAGCTGGCCAGATATAATGAAAAACACCGCTTTGGTTCATTCATTCATTCAATCGTATTTATTGAGCGCTTACTGTGTGCAGAGCACTGTACTAAGCGCTTAGCACTTTGGTGCCTCAGACACATGGGCTACCGCAGGGTTCTGCTTTGGTTCATTCATTCATTCAATCGTATTTATTGAGCGCTTACTGTGTGCAGAGCACTGTACTAAGCACCTAGCACTTTGGTGCCTCAGACACATGGGCTACCGCAGGGTTCTACACATTACTATATACATATATATATATATATACACACCATATATATACACACCATATACATATACCATATATATGTATATATGTTTGTACAGATTTATTACTCTATTTTATTTGTACATATTTATTCTATTTATTTTATTTTGTTAATATGCTTTGTTTGGTTCTCTGTCTCCCCTCTCTAGACTGTGAGCCTGTTGTTGGTTAGGGACCGTCTCTATATGTTGCTGACGTACTTCCCAAGTGCTTAGTCCAGTGCTCTGCACACAGTAAGCGCTCAATAAATACGATTGAATGAATGAATTACCATCACAAAATGGCTTTCATTATCTCCCTCCGCTCAGTTGTAACCCTCAACCACGTTTCTCCTCTGGCGTAAAACTTTCCATGTGTGATCCCCGGCCGGAGGCGGCAACTTTTATTAGTCCTGGCATTCTCCTGGAAAAATCTATCTTGCCGCCGAGTTGGATAAGGGGGAGCCCCAGCAGGGGGAAAGCGGAGGACAGGGACAAGAGGAGCGGAATGAGGGATTTAGAAAGGGTGGAAAGGTCTGGCCTTTGAAGGGGCTTGAAAATATCCCCTTTGACCCCAATTCTCTTTGTCCCACACTAAAGAAGAGGGAGAGGGCATCTGTTTGAACAGTGGGTGGCAGGGGGAGGACTTGAGGGGGGAGTGCTGAAAGAGTGGCCTGGAATCCAACAACCTGCCAATCACTCTTCCCTAACACGACACCGGAGGGGCAAGAAAAAGCCGAAACTAGGATCGGAGCTTCCAACCTCATCCACTCATTCATTCAATCGTATTTATTGAGCGCTTACTGTGTGCAGAGCACTGGACAAAACGCTTAGGAAGCACAAGTTGGCAACATATAGAGACGGTCCCTACCCAACAGCGGGCTCACAGTCTAGAAGCAGCGTGGCTCAGTGGAAAGAGCGCGGGCTTTGGAGTCAGAGGTCATGCGTTTAAATCCCGGCTCTGCCAATTAGCTGTGTGACTTTGGGCAAGTCACTTCACTTCTCTGTGCCTCAGTTACCTCATCTGTAAAATGGGATGAAGACGGCGAGCCCCCCGTGGGACCTGATCGCCTTGTAACCTCCCCAGTGCTTTGCACATAGTAAGCACTTAATAAATGCCATTATTATTATTATTATATTATTATAGAAGGGGGAGACAGAGAACCAAACAAAACATATTAACAAAATAAAATAAATAGAATAAATATGTACAAATAAAATAGAGTAATAAATCCGTACAAACATATATACATATATACAGGTGCTGTGGGAGGGGAAGGAGGTAAGGGTTGGGGGGGGGATGGGGAGCCTCCTTGGTAGTCCTTCAATCAATCAATCAATCATATTTATTGAGCGCTTACTGTGTGCAGAGCACTGTACTAAGCGCTTGGGAAGCACAAGTTGGCAACACATAGAGACGGGGCCGAGCCTGCTGCCGCCTGACTTGGGAAGTCTCTCCTCCATCCCAGGAGGGGGGCATGAGGGTCAGCCCGCTGTGAGCAGGGAATGTGTCCGTTTATTGTCGCATCATCCTCTCCCAAGCGCTTGGCACAGTGCTCTGCACCCAATGGGCGCTCGACAAATACAATTGAATTCATGAATGAATGCAGCACTCACGATGTACGGAGTAAATGCTACCGGGTGCCAGGCGCTGTACTGAGTGTTAGGATAGATCCCAACTAAGCAGGTTGGACACGATCCCTGTCCCACGTGGGGTTCACAGTCTAAATCACCATTTTATAGGTGGAAGAACTGAGGCCCGGAGAAGCGACTCGCCCGAGGTCTCGCAGCGGCCAAGTGGCTGAGCTGAGATGATGATGATGATTGCATTTATTAAGTGCTTACTATGTGCAAAGCACTGTTCTAAGCACTGAGGAGGTTACAAGGTGATCAGGTTGCCCCACGGGGGGCTCACAGTCTTAATCCCCATTTTACAGATGAGGTGAGGCACAGAGAAGTGACTTGCCCAAGGTCACACAGCAGACATGTGGTGGAGCAGGGATTTGAACCCATGACCTCTGACTCCAAAGCCCAGGCTCTTTCCACTGAGCCACGCTGCTTCCCTTAATCCCGACTCCACCAATTGTCAGCTGTGTGACTTTGGGCAAGTCACTTCACTTCTCTGGGCCTCAGTTCCCTCATCTGTCAAATGGGGATTGAGACTGTGAGCCACCTGTGAGACAACCTGATCACCTTGTAACCTCCCCAGCGCTTAGAACAGTGCTTTGCACATAGAAAGCACTTAATAAATGCCATTATTATTATTATTATTATTCTGTGGGCCTCAGTTCCCTTATCTGTCAAATGGGGATGAAGACTGTGAGCCCCACGTGGGACAACCTTGATCACCTTGTATCCTCCCCCAGCACTTAGAACAGTGCTTGGCACATAGTAAGCGCTTAACAAACACCAACATTATTATTATCCTAATTCTAGGGCCGCCGTTCTTCTGCCGTGTGGCCTTGGGTCAGTCGCTTCAGTGCTTTGCACGTAGTAAGCGCTTAACAAATCCTATCATCATCATTCTCCGGGGCTCGGTTCCCTCATCTGTACAGTCTTTTAGACGGTGAGCCCACTGTTGGGTAGGGACTGTCTCTATATGTTGCCAACTTGTACTTCCCAAGCGCTTAGTGCAGTGCTCTGCACACAGTAAGTGCTCAATAAATATGATTGATTGATTGATTACAATGGGGATGAAGCCCGGGGGCCCCATTTGGGACAGGGACTGTGGCCAACCTGATTAGCTTGTATCTACCCACAGCTTAGAACAGGGTCTGGTACCGAGTGAGCGCTTAACAAATACCATTAAAGAAAAAGGCCTAAAACTAGGGATATGGTCTTGGGGTCAAAATGGGGACCCTAAATCGTCGGGGGCCAGGCCCCAAATAAGCAGGGGACAGTTCCCACTGGCCAAGAATTCCCTGAGGGGCTGTCCCTTTCCATTCAGGTTTACTTCCTACCATGGTCAGCTCGGTGGTTAATTTCCTTCAAGACAAAATAGTTTAAAAAGATCAACTGATCGATCGATGGTCTCGGGTGAGCGCTGACTGTGGGCGGAGCACCGTACTGAGCGCTTGGGAGAGTACGATAAGGGATTAATTCATTCATTCAATCATATTTATTTATTCATTCATTCATTCAATCGTATTTATTGAGCTCTTACTGTGTGCAGAGCACTGTACTAAGCGCTTAGGAAGTACAAGTTGGCAACATATAGAGACGGTCCCTACACAACAGTGGGCTCACAGTCTACTTTGCCCATGGTTCAGTTAAGTGTCTAGACCCCAAGGAAGGAGGCATCAATAAATATTACTACTCTGAATCATCTCTGCTTACTCTACTGGTGTTGTGTTATTGGATATTAATAATAATTTATTGAACGTTTAATGCGTACAGAGCACTGTACTAAGCGCTTGGGCAAGGACGATATAACAACAGACATTCATGCCCACATTCATGCTGCAGAGAAGCAGCGTGGTTCAGTGATGATGATGATATGATGATGATGGTATTCGTTAAGCGCTTACTAAGTGCAAAACACTGTTCTAAGCATTGAGGGGGATACAAGGTGATCAGGTTGTCCCACGTGGGGCTCACAATCTTCATCCCCATTTTCCAGATGAGGGAACTGAGGCCCAGAGAAGTGAAGTGACTTGCCCAAAGTCACACGGCTGACAATTGGCAGAGCCGGGGTTTGAACCCATGACCTCTGACTCCAAAGCCTGGGCTCTTTCCACTGAGCCACGCTCTGCTTCTCTGGGTTCAAATCCCAGCTCCGCCAATTGTCAGTTGCGTGGCCTTGGGCAAGTCACTTAGCTCCTCTATGCCTCAATTACCTCATCTGTAAAATGGGGATTAAGACTGTGAGCCCCATATGGGACAACCTGATCACCTTGTACCCTACCCAGTTCTTAGAACGGTGCTTTGCACATAGTAAGCGCTTAACAAATGCCATCATTATTATTATTAATAATAATCTGGGCTCTGCCACTTGTCCACTGTGTGACCTTGGGCAAGTCACTTCACTTCTCTAGGCCTCAGTTCCCTCATCAGTCCAATGGGGATCAAGACTGTGAGCCCCGCTTGGGACAACCTGATTGCCTTGTATCTACCCCAGCGCTTAGGACAGTGCTTGGCACATAGTAAGTGCTTACCAAATACCATCATTATCATGATCACAATGAGCTCAAAGCAATAAGAACTTCACACTGTGCTGGGCGTACAGACCGACCCTTTTCACTACCGGCGGGTCAAATCCCCAGACTGCAAGATCCCACCCGTCACCACAATAAAAACACTCCATTTTATCATGCGGGACCCGTCGAGAGGGCGGGTTGGTGGTTTGATGGTTCAGGCCCTCACGTGTTTTCCACTCTGTTTTGAAGGATAATGACTAATCGGAGCGAAGAGACAAGGAGGGATGCCCAAGCCAGGGAAAAGAACGTCATGTTTTCGGTCTGCCAACTTTGGCAGCCCTCCTGCTCGTTTCTGCTCGGACAGCAAATATCCTGTGACAACACTACTCTCGCATGAATGTAAGCGTGGCCGACAGAGCGCGCGCAGATTGCAACTGGGGCTCTCCCGGAGAAAATTTAAGGCGAAGGCATCTGGGAGAATGAGATGCTCTTTAAACAAGAGAAAATTATTTTGGAGCATTAAAAAGGGGCATAAAGAAGAGTAAGATGCCAAGTTGACAAAACCTGTAACTGCACAGAGATCTGAGAGCGGGAAGTTAAGGCCAAGTCATTAAAAAGTCCTGCAAATCACAGCATGATGGGGTGGGGCAAGATCTGGAAGCTAAAGGTACAAAAGACAAGTCCCCGGCAAAGATACAGATGCCAGGACAAAAAGAAAAGGCTTAATTCTCCCTTATTTATCAATCAATGCTATTTATTGAGCTTTTACCATGTGCAGAGCACTGTACTAAGTGTTTGGAAGGGGATGCTGCAACAGCGTGGCTCAGTGGAAAGAGCCCAGGCTTTGGAGTCAGAGGTCATGGGTTCAAATCCCAGCTCCGCCGCTTGTCAGCTGTGTGACTTTGGGCAAGTCACTTCACTTCTCTGGGCCTCAGTTACCTCATCTGTAAAATGGGGATGAAGACTGTGAGCCCCCCGTGTGGGACAGCCTGATTACCTTGCATCCCCCCCAGTGCTTAGAACAGTGCTTAGCACATAGTAAGCGCTTAACAAATGCCATCATTATTATTATTATTAACAGAGTTGGTGGACTGGATGCCTGCCCTCAATAATAATAATAATAATAATAATAATAATAATAATAATAATAATAATAATAATGACACTTATTAAGCACTTACTACGTGCAAAGCACTGTACTAAGCGCTGGGGAGGTTACAAGGTGATCAGGTTGTCCCACGGGGGGGCTCACAGTCTAAATCCCCATTTTATAGATGCGGCAACTGAGGCCCAGAGAAGTGACGTGACTTGCCCAAAGTCACACAGCTGACAATTGGTGGAGCCGGGATTTGAACCCATGACATCTGACTCCAAAGCCCGAGCTCTTTCCACTGCGCCACGCCGCTTCTCTAACTCCTCAAGGAGTTTACAGTCTCGTTGAAGGCCATTAAGTTCAGATTCATGGGGCTTTGTAGTAACAGATTTATTGAGTGCCCATTTGGGGCAGGATGCTGTACGAGATGCCTGGGAAATACGGGAAAAAATCAAGTGGTATGTTCCCTGCCCTCTAAGAGCTTGCACTGTGAAAAAGAGAAAAAACATAAAAGTGATAACCAACGGTGACTTCAAGGACTCCCCCCTTCCACCTCTTCACTGAAAAGCTGTGAGGTCTAGTTCATTCATTCATTCATTAGAGAAGCAGCGTGGCTCAGTTGAAAAGAGCCCGGACTTGGGAGCCAGAGGTCATGGGTTCAAATCCCAGCTCTGCCAACTGTCAGCTGTGTGACTTTGGACAAGTCACTTAACTTCTCTGTGCCTCAGTTACCTCATCTGTAAAACAGGGATTAAGACTGTGAGCCCCCCATGGGACAACCTGCTCACCTTGTAACCTCCCCAGCGCTTAGAACAGTGCATTCATTCATTCATTCATTCTTTCATTCAATTGTATTTATTGAGCACTTACTGTGTGCAGAGCACTGTACTAAGCACTTGGGACGTACAAGTTGGCAACATATAGAGACGGTCCATACCCAACAGTGGGCTAACAGTCTCACAGTCTAGAAGGGGGAGACAGAGAACAAAACAAAACATATTAACAAAATAAAATGAATAGAATACGTACAAGTAAAATAAATAAATGGAGTAATAAAATAAATAGAGAGTCTCTTTCCAGAGAGAGAGAGTGGGGAGAGGAGAGCTAAAGAGGGTGTTACCAGCTTCCCCTGCCCGCCCCCCACACAAACACACATTACAATCCTCTTCATGAGTGAGAGTCCTGATGAATTTTAATGCTGGTATTTTTGCAGTGTGGGTCCAAAAATAATAATTATAATTATAATAATGGCATTTATTAAGCACTTACTATGTGCAAAGCACTGTTCTAAGCGCTGGGGAGGTTACAAGGTGATGAGGTTGTCCCACGGTGGGGGCTCACAGTCAAAAAGAAATCTGACTCGGGCAAGGCAAGCCAAACGGGGCCATTCCACTGAGTGTGGGTGTCCAGGGTATATTTCAGGACTCGGGTTTTTTTGTTTTCTGCAAAGAAAAGTACATTTCTTGCCCAGGAACTGGGTCACAGCGGCCTTGAAGACGGTTATAATAACGAGTGGCTGCCTCCGCCCCTCCGAACCAGCGTCCAGCGTTCGCAGTGGAAAGGGACCGAAGACTCTCAGCTCAGAGGAATGTCTGGTGCTGTATATGCTTGGCCAGTTTTTCAATCTGCATTTCCCTCTTTTCTTTTTTTAAGACTGTTTAGCCTCCCACAGCCCTACGGAGAAGGTTGGCTATTAACCAGAAGGACCTGCCGCCACAAGAAAGAAGAGGGGAGAAGCAGCGTGGGCTAGTGGATAGACTCTGGGCTTGGAAGTCGAAAGGACCTGGGTTCTCATCCCCGCTCCGTCACTTGTCCAAGCGCTTAGTACAGTGCTCTGCACACAGTAAGCGCTCAATAAATACAATTGAATGAATGAATTGTCTGCTGTGTGACCTTGGGGCGAGTCGCTTCACTTCTCTGGGCCTCTGTAAAATGGGGATGAAGACTGCGAGCCCTATGTGGGACCAGGACTATTCATTCAATCGTATTTATTGAGCGCTTACTGCGTGCGGGGCACTGGACTAAGCGGTTCTGCGTGAGGGGCACTGGACTAAGCGCTTGGGAAGTCCAAGTCGGCAACATCTAGAGACGGTCCCTACCCGACAACGGACTCACAGTCTAGGAGGGGGAGACAGACAACAAAACAAAACATGTGGATAAGTGTCAAGTCATCAGAATAAATAGAAGTAAAGCTAGAGTCATTCATTCAATTCATTCAATCGTATTTATTGAGCGCTTACTGTGTGCAGAGCACTGCACTAAGCGCTTGGGAAGTACAAGTTGGCAACATAGAGAGACGGTCCCTACCCAACAACGGGCTCACAGTCTAGAAGATGCGCATCATTAATAAAATAAATAGAATATAAATATAAATAACAAAATAAATAGAAATAGTCAATATGTGCAAGTCAAATAAATAGAGTAATAAATCTGTACAACCATACATACAGGTGCTGTGGGGAGGGGAAGGAGGTAGGGCAGGGGGGATGGGGAGGGGGAGAGGAAAAAAGGGGCCACTGTTGGGTAGGGATCGTCTCTATATGTTGCCAGCTTGTACTTCCCAAGCGTTTAGTACAGTGCTCTGAACACAGTAAGCACTCAATAAATACGATTGAATGAATGAATGAGGAGGTGAGCTCTCTACCCTCACAATGCTACCAATTCTACCCTCTGCTACTGCAACTTTCTTTCCCTCTAACCAGCCCAGACTGGGGTGTCCCGGGAACCCCCAGAGCTCAGTCTGTGGGTGCTACAGCATGTAAACTTGTGTCCATTTATTACTGTATTGTAATAATAATAATGGTATTTAAGCACTTACAATGTGCAAGCGGGCACTGTACTAAGCGCCGGAGTGGATACAAGCAATCAGGTTGGACACAGTCCCTGTCCCACGTGGGGCTCAGGGTCTCTCTCCCCATTGAGAAGCAGCGTGGCTCAGAGGAAAGAGCCCGGGCTTTGGAGCCAGAGGTCACGGGTTCAAATCCCAGTTCCTCCAATTGTCAGCTGTGTGACTTGGGGCAAGTCACTTCATTCTCTGGCCCTCAGTGACCTCATCTGTAAAATGGGGATTAATAATAATAATAATGATGACATTTTTAAGCGCTTACTATGTGCAGAGCACTGTTTAAGCGCTGGGGGGATACAAGGTGATCAAGTTGTCCCACGTGGGGCTCACAATCTTAATCCCCATTTTACAGATGAGGGAACTGAGACTGATTAAGACTGAGCCCCCCGTGGGACAACCTGATCACCCTGTAACCTCCCCAGCACTTAGAACGGTGCTTTGCACATAGTAAGCGCTTAATAAATGCCATTATTATTATTAATTTACAGATGAGGTAACTGAGGCACAGAGAAGTGACCCGCCCAAGATCATACAGCAAACATGTGGTGGAGCTGGAATTAGAACTCATGACTTTCTGATTCCCAGGCCCAGGCTCTATCCACTATGACTCTTCCAAGTGCTCAGTACAGTGCTCTGCATGCAGTAAGTGCTCAATAACCTTTGCTCTTCCCCCCCTCCCAGCTCCAAAGCACTTAAGTAGATATCTATACCTGTATATATGTATATATGTTTGTACATATTTATTACTCTATTTTATTTGTACATATTTATTCTATTTATTTTATTTTGTTAATATTTTTTGTTTTGTTCTCTGTTTCCCCCTTCTAGACTGTGAGCCCACTGTTGGGTAGCGACCGCCTCTATATGTTGCCAACTTGTACTTCCCAAGTGCTTAATACAGTGCTCTGCACACAGTAAGCGCTCAATAAATACGACTGAATGAATGAATGAATATCTGTAATTTTATTTATCTAATAATAATAATGATGGCATTTATTAAGCGCTTACTATGTGCAAAGCACTGTTCTAAGCGCTGGGGAGGATACAAGGTGATCAGGTTGTCCCACGGGGGACTCACAGTCTTAATCCCCATTTTCCAGATGAGGGAACTGAGGCCCAGAGAAGTTAAACGACTTGCCCAAAGTCACACAGCTGACAATTGGCGGAGCCGGGATTTGAACCCATGATCTCTGACTCCAAAGCCCGTGTCATTATCTGTAATGACATCCGTCACCGGGCCTCTAGACTGTGAGAATGTCACTGTTGATTACTGTACTTTCCCAAGCGCTTAGTACAATGCTCCGCCCACAGTAAGCGCTCAATAAATACGATGGAATGAATAAATACGATTGAATGAAATGAACTTTCTGTGCCGGGGCAGGAAGTTGGGCTAAAAGATTTCTCCTGCTGAGATGGCAGCTTTTCCAGGGAGAAAAGCCTGGGCTTGGTTACACACGCTCTCACACAAACACCCACTCAAAATATCCTCTCACACACACACACACACTCTTACACAGACACCCCGACATACAAATTTACACACAACTCTTCAGTGCATAAACCCACGGGCACACATACACAGTCACACAAACACATATGCAGAAAGCCCAACTCTAATCTCATTCTCATGCACAGTCACATACACACACACACACACACGTCTCAAACATACAACACCCAGGAATTCATTCAAACATTTCTTTGTCTTTGAGCACTCACTTCATGCAAAGTGCTGTACTAAGGGCTTGGGAGAGTCGTAGTGGATAGAGCACGGGCTGGGGAATCAGAAGGTCATGGGTTCTAATCCTAAACACTTGGGAGAGTACAATGCAACAATAAACAGACACATCCCCTGACCACAACCATGCATATACACTCTGACAGCGCTTACATTCGGATGTTCATTCATTCATTCAATCGTATTTATTGAGCGCTTACTGTGTGCAGAGCACTGTACTAAGCACTTGGGAAGTCCAAGTTGGCAACATATAGAGACAGTCCCTACCCAACAACAGGCTATGTTCTGACTTTATATCTGCCCCTTGTCTGCTGTGAGACCTTGGGCAAATCACTTCACCTTTCTGCGCCTCAGTTTCCCCAGCTGTAAGCTGAGGATGAAGACTGTGAGCCCCAGGTGGGACAACCTGATTTGCTGGTATCCCCTCCTCCCCCCCCAGCGCTTAGTACAGTGCCTGGCACATGGTAAGCGTTTAACAAATACCCCAGTTATTATTATTTATACACACTCGTCCACTCTCACAATTATACTCCCATATTTACACCCACTTTCGAAACACACATCCATTCAGCATATACTCTGTGTGTCACACAAACGCACCGTTCATTCCACCGTATTGACTGAGTGCTTACTGTGTGCAGAGCACTGTACTAAGCGCTTGGAAAGTATAATTTGATAACAGAGACAATCCCTATCCCACAACGGGCTCACAGTCTGTTATTATTAACAATAATAATGATGATGGTATTTGTTCATTAATTCATTCCACCGTATTTATTGAGCGCTGTGTTCAGAGCGCTGTACTAAGCGCTTGGAAAATACAATTCAGTAACGAATAGAGACAATCCCTCCCCAACAACGGGCTCACTATTTGTTATTATTATTATTATCATTATTACATTATAATAATGACTATGGTATTTGTTCATTCATTCATTCTGACGTACTTCCCAAGCGCTTAGTCCAGTGCTCTGCACACAGTAAGCGCTCAAATACGATTGAATGAATGGATGAATTCCACCGTATTAATTGAGCGCTTACTGTGTGCAGAGCACTGTCCTAAGCGCTTGGGAAGTTCAATCCGGCAACAAATCGAGACAATCCCTACCCAACAACGGGCTCCCAATCTATTATTTGTTATTATTAATAATAATGATGATGGTACTTGTTCATTCATCCATTCCACCGTATTTATTGAGCGCTGACTGTGTATCGAGCAATCAATCAATCAATCATATTTATTGAGCGCTTACTGTGTGCAGAGCACTGTACTAAGCGCCAGGGAAGTCCAAGTTGGCAACATATAAAGGCGGTTCCTACCCACCAGTGGGCTCACAGTCTAGAAGGGGGAGCACTGTACTAAGCGCTTGGGAAGTGCAAATCGGGAAGAAATCGAGACCCTCCCTGCCCACCCCCGGGCTGCCAGTCTATCCACTGCCCCCCTGAAGCCAGTGGATTCCTCGCGTCCCCTGGCCCCTTTCCCAGGAATCGGCGCTCAGTAGATAGCCCTCACTGACTGCTCGATGGGCTGCCCCCCGTTGCCGTGGGGTGGGGGTGGAGGGGGTGTTTGGGGCGGACGCCCCCCAGGAGACTCACCGCGGGCGCAGGCCGGGAGGGCGGCGGGGAGGAGGAGGAGGCGGAGGAGGAGGAGGCGGGGCCGGGCCATGTCGGGGGTCCGGGGGTCCGGGGGTCCGGGGGTCCGTGGGACCAGCTGGCTCCCTCGGGCCGCGGGGGAGCCAGGAGTCCGGCCCCAGCCTGGCCCGCTCCTCCGGACAAGGGGAGGGACAAGGGGAGGGGCCGGGGGCGGAGGGACCCGAAGGGGGAGGGGGCGTCTCCCAAACACACACACACACTCTTTCCTTCTTTCTCCCTCCCTTTCTCTCCTCCCTCTTTCTCTCTTTCCCTCCCTCTCTCCCCCTTTTTCTTTCCTCTTCTGTCTCTCTCCCTCTTCCCTTCCTTCTCTCTAGTTCTCCTGGCTTCTCTCTCTCTCCCTCTCCTCTTCTCCTTCTCTTTCCCTCTCCTTCTCTCCCTCCTCCTCTTCTCTCTCCCTCTCTGTCCCTCTCTCTCCCCTCCCTCTTTCTCTCTTTCCCTCCCTCTCTCCCCCTTTTTCTTTCCTCTTCTGTCTCTCTCCCTCTTCCCTTCCTTCTCTCTAGTTCTCCTGGCTTCTCTCTCTCTCCCTCTCCTCTTCTCCTTCTCTTTCCCTCTCCTTCTCTCCCTCCTCCTCTTCTCTCTCCCTCTCTGTCCCTCTCTCTCCCCTCCCTCTTTCTCTCTTTCCCTCCCTCTCTCCCCCTTTTTCTTTCCTCTTCTTTCTCTCTCCCTCTCCCCTTCCTTCTCTTTAGTTCTCCTGACTTCTCTCTCTCTCCCTCTCCCCTTCTCCTCTTTCCCTGTCCTTCTCTCCCTCCTCCTCTTCTCTCTCCCTCTCTGCCCCATCTCCTCGTCCCTCTTTCTCTCTTTCCCTCCCTCTCTCCCCCTTTTTCTTTCCCCTTCCTTCTCTCTCCCTCCCTCCCCCCTTCCTTCTCTCTAGCTCTCCTTCCTTCCCTCTCTCTCTTTGTCCCTCTCCCCTCCCTCTTTCTCTTTCCCTTTCTCTCCCCCTCTCTGTCCCTATCTCTCCTCCTCTCTCTCCCTCTCTGTCCCTATCTTTTCTGTCCCTCCCGCTCACCCCCTTTCTTTCCCCTTCTTTCTCCCTCCCTCCCTCCTTTCCTCTTTCTCTCTCCTCCTCCTCTCTCTCCTTCTGTCCCTATCTCCTCTCCCTCTTTCTCTCTCCTTCCCTCCCTCTCACCCCCGCTTTCTTTCCCCTTCTTTCTCCCTCCCTCCCTCTCTCTTTCCCTCTCCCCTTCCTTCTCTCTCTAGCTCTCCTTCCTTCTCTCTCCCTCCTCCTCTCTTTCCCTATTTCCCCTCCTCTTTCTCTCTTTCCTTCCCTCTTCTTCTCTTTCCCTCCCTCTCTCTCCCTTTTCCCCCCTCCCTTCCTCCTTCTCTCTTTCTCTCCCAATGTCCCTTTCTCTCCCTCCTCCCTGTCCCTGTCTCTCCACCCTCTTCCTCTCTTTCCCTCCCTCTTTCTCTTTCCCTCCCTCGCTTTCCCTCTCCCCTTTCTTCTCTCTCTAGCTCTTCTTCCTCCTTCCTCCTCTCTGTCCCTGTCTCTCCACCCTCTTTCTCTCTTTCCCTCCCTCCTTCTCTCTTTCCCTCCCTCTCCCCTTTCTTCTCTCTCTAGCTCTCCTTCCTTCTCTCTCTCTGTCCCTATCTCTTACTCCCTCTTTCCCCTCCCTCCCTCCTTCTCTTTCCCTCCCTTTCTCTCCCTCCTCCTCCTGTCTCTCCCTCTGTCTCTCTCCCCATCTCCCTCCATCTATCTCTCTCTCCTTCCCTCTCTCTCCCCTTCCCTCCCTCTCTCCCTCCCCCTCTTTCTTTCCCTCTCCCCTCCCTCTTTTCCTCTCCCCTTCTTTCTCTCTCTGTCTCTCCTCCCTTCTTTCTCTCTCCTTCCTTTTCTCCAGCTCTCCTTCCTTCTCTATCTCTCTAGCTCACCTATCTCTCTCTAGCTCTCCTTCTCTCCCCTTTTTCTCTCTTTCTCCCTCTCTCTCTCTCTTTCCTTCTTCCTCCCCCTTCTTTCTCTCCAGCTCTATCTCTCCTTCCTTCCCTCTCTCTATCTCTACTTTCTTCTCTCTCTCTCCCCTTTCTCTTTCCCTCTCATAATTATGGTATTTTTTTAAGTGCTTACTATGTGCCCAACACTGTACTAAGTACCAGGGTGGTATGATACCCGCAAATCGGGTTGGACTCAGTCCCTGTCCCATATGGGGCTTGCAGTCTTCACCCCCATTTTACGGATGAGGGAAGTGAGGCACGAAGGAAAGTGATTCATGCCACACAACAGACAAGGGGCAGAGGCGGGATTAGAACCCATGACCTTCGGACTGCCAGGCCCGGGCTCTATCTGCTAAGCCAATCTGCTTCTACACACATCCCTCCTTCCCCACCTCCCACAAGAGTCGGGGTCCCCTCTCACTCCCTAAGCCAATGCCACACATTCACTCATACAACACACACAGAGTTGGGGAACCCCCCGCCTATTCACTGCCTAAACCAATGCCATCACCCCAAGCCATGATGGTCCACCAGTGGATGGGCCTGGGAGATTTTGCAGGGGTCACTCTACCAAATCCAGGGTGGGATTCATTTCCAGCAGGGGATGTATCTGCTAATTCTGTTCTATCGGACTCTCCCAAGCGCTCAGCACAGGGCCCTGCACACAGTAACTGATCAAACAATTCCACTGACTGATTGATTGATTAATTGACCCACCACTCCCACAGAGCTTGGGTGGTCGGGGCAGCTCTCCCCCTTCTAGACTGTGAGCCCACCGTTGGGTAGGGACTGTCTCTATATGTTGCCAACTTGTACTTCCCAAGCGCTTAGTACAGTGCTCTGCACACAGTAAGTGCTCAATGAATATGATTGATTGATTGATTGATTGATTGAGAGGGAGCGATCCTCCTGTGGTTAGACTGTGAGCCCGTTGTTGGGTAGGGACTGTCTCTATATGTTGCTGAATTCTACTTTCCAAGCGCTTAGTACAGTGCTCTGCACACAGTAAGCGCTCAATAAATATGACAGAATAAATGAATACTCATTCCTTTCCACCTCTGCCAAAAACTCCTGGCCCCGTGATAATAATAATGGCATTTGTTAAGCGCTTACTACGTGCTGTTCTAAGCGTTGGGGTAGATACAAGGTGATCAGGTTGTCCCACGTGGGGCTCACAGTCTTCATCCCCATTTTACAGATGAGGGAACTGAGGCACAGAGAAGTCAAGTGACTTGCCCAAAGTCACACAGCTGGCAATTGGTGGAGCGGCATTTGAACCCATGACCTCTGACTCCAAAGCCCGGGCTCTTTTCCACTGAGCCACACTGCTTCTCTGGGAGAGCCACAATCCCGGAAGTTGGAGGTCCCAGGTTCGAGTCCCGGCCCTGACAGCCGTTCCCTGTGTGGCCTTTGGCAAGCTGCTTTACCGCCCCATGCCTCAGTTTCCTCAGCTGTACATTGGGGTGATAATACCTCAACCCTACCTCGCGGGGGTGTGGCAAGGAGTAAATAACTAGTGTAAGGCGCATCGGTAATAAAAGCGCCAAATAGAAACCGAGACGCAGAGTGGCGGAGCGGATCGAGCACGGGCCTGAAAGTCCAAAGGTCATGGGTTCTAATTCAGACTCTGCCACTTGTCTGCTGTGTGACCTTGGGCAAGTCACTTCACTTCTCTGAGCCTCCGTTACCTCCTCTGGAAAATGGGGAGCGAGACTGTGAGCCCCACATGGGACAGGGACTGTGTCCAAACCAATTTGCTCGTATCTACCCTAGCACTTAGTACAGTGCCTGGGATATAATAAATGTTTATGAAATATCGTTATTATTGTCAGTTTTAAGGCCTTCAATCAGCTCTCTCCCTCCTACGCATCCACTCTCATCTCCCACTCTTCATCCCGTCACCGGACCTCATTCTCACCTCTCTGGCCATCAAACTTTTGTTCTTTTTCATCTTCTCTTCCCTCCTGACCTTCACTTCCAATCCAACAAGACCACTGCTCTCCTCATCTCTGCCAATTGTCAGCTGTGTGACTTTGGGCAAGTCACTTAACTTCCCTGCGCCTCAGTTCCCTCATCTGGAAAATGGGGATTAAGGCTGTGAGCTCCCTGTGGGACAACCTGATCACCTTGTACAGCGTGGCTCAGTGGAAAGAGTTCGGGCTTGGGAGTCAGAGATCATGGGTTCAAATCCCGGCTCCGCCACTTGTCAGCTGTGTGACATTGGGCAAATCACTTCACTTCTCTGGGCCTCAGCTACCTCATCTGCAGAATGGGGATGAAAACTGTGAGCCCCACATGGGACAATCTGATCACCTTGTATCTATCCCAGGGCTTAGAACAGTGCTCTGCACATAGTAAGCGCTTAACAAATGCTATTATTATTATTATTGTAACCTCCCCAGCGCTTAGAATAGTGCTTTGCACATAGTAAGCACTTAATAAATGCTATCATTATTATTATTATTATCTCCATTCATTCAATCGTATTTATCAAGGGCTCACTGTGTGCAGAGCACTGTACTAAACACTTGGGAGAGTACAATACAAGCCCGCTGTTGGGTAGGGACCGTCTCTACACGCTGCCAACTTGTACTTCCCAAGCGCTTAGTACAGTGCTCTGCACACAGTAAGCGCTCAATAAATACGATTGAATGAATGAATGAACAATAAGACTTACCCGTCTTCAAAACCCTTCTTAGGGAAGCAGCGTGGCTCAGTGGAAAGAGCCCGGGCTTTGGAGTCAGAGGTCATGGGTTTGAATCCCAGCTCCGCCACATGTCTGCTGTGTGACCTCGGGCGAGTCACTTAACTTCTCTAAGCCTCAGTTACCTCATCTGTAAAAGGGGGATTAAGACCGTGAGCCCGACATGGGACAACCTCATCACCTTGTATCCCCTCCCAGTGCTTAGAACAGTGCTTGGCACATAGCACTTAACAAATACCAATATTATTATTCTGAAATCACATCTCCTCCAAGAGACCTTCCCCCCGTAATCTCTGATCTTCCCACCCTATATCCGATCGTTGAACTCTTACTGTGTGCAGAGCACTGTACTAAGCACTTGGGAGAGAACACTGCAGCAGAGTTGATAGACACATTCGCTGCCCACAAGGCACTTACAGCCTACAGAGAGACACTGATATAGATATCGATAAATTACAGATAGGTATAAAAGTGCTGTGGGAGCGAGCCCTTCTGCTCCACCTTAAGCACTCATGTACTAACAAGTCCTGGAAGAATATATGTCCATATGTTACATACCCTATATCTTAAACATTTACAGATGTTTCTATTTGCCTTCTGCCTCCTGTCTGCAAATGTTTTAGCCTCTGTCTCCCCTGCTAGATTGTAAATTCCTTGCAGGTCAGGGTCAGTGTATTTACTGGATTACACCATTCCCAAGTGGTTTGCACAGGGAAGGTGTGATAGTATTGATTGATTGGGGAGGGGGCGACTAAAAAAAGAGGGGATCTCATGACTCCATTGGTAATAGCGATCGCTTCCATCTGTGCTGTTTCCCTTGGTATTTTTCCATCTGGTCCTGCTTCGCTCCATGCTTCTCTTTCTCTTATGTTGGCCGGGTTCCTAGGTTGAGGCTAATGTCCCCTGATTTCCTCCCAAAGCCTGGAGCATTCCCTAAATCATGGACGATCCTATGCACAAAAGCTCTGGTTCTTTGGTTCCAACTCTAGGGTGGGACTTTCTCAGGAGCCAGGGCAGGTTTGGATCCTCGCAAAAAAATATTTTCTTATGCAGTGTTACCCTGCCTAAAAAACTTGACGTGAACATTTGAATGTGGTGGAATTAACTGGGATTTTTAGCCTATAAAATACACCCTGTATCCCAGGCACCAAAAAAATCCTTTTTAAGAGTTGTTTGATGCGGGGTTAATTAAATCATTTCATTTGGAGTTTCTTTCTCTTTTTCTCTCTCTTTCTCACTCTTTCTCCCATAACCCCACTTAAGAGCAGTTGCTAATGAGCAGCCCTGTTCCTTAGTTTAATTTTCACCGATTCAAGTTTTTTGTTCTGCTTTCTTGTGGAGGGGCTAATGAGGAAATAACCAGGGGGCAAAAAGCTCCTAGGGAGAGGAGAAGATTAGACAGAATAATGATTTGGTTTCAGATGTACTGCATGACAAGAGGGTTCTAGTTTTCGGGGTGCTGATGGAGAGGGAAGGGGGTAAAGGGACAAAACTTTGAGGCGCTCAGACCAGTCTGTGAAATTCACAGAAGAAAAAGAGAAGCAGCGTTGCAAAGTGGATACAGCACAGGCTCGGCAGTCAGAAGGACTTGGGTTCTAATCCTCCATCTGCCACCTGTCTGCTGTGTGACCCTGGGCAAGTCACTTCACTTCTCTGGGCCTCAGTTACCTCATCCGTAAAATGGGGATTGAGACCGCGAGCCCCCCGTGAGACAGGGACGGTGTCCAACTCGATTTGTGTGTATCCATCCCAGGGCTTAGTACAGGGCTTGTTGCATAGTAAGTGCTTAATACCATCATTATTATTATTTTCGTTATTATTATTAACACAGTGCTATGCCTGCAGTAAGCACTCCCGGGCCCATGCTCGATGTACAATCAACCGGTGGTATTTTTTAATGATTACTGGGTGCAGAGCATTTTACTAAATAACGCTTGGAAGAGTGTAGTAATACAGAGTCAGCAATTTCAATACCTTCAAGCTGCTTACAGTCTAGAGCGGAGGCAGACATTAATAGAAATAAATCAATTATGACTATGGACATGAGCACTGTGGGGCTGGGAGGGGGGCGAATGCCAAGAGGTAGAAACCCAATGATGTTTGATTAAGCAGTGAGAGAGCCGCCATACTGCGAGGACAGCAAAAAAGTTTTTCAAAGAGCTTTCTGCAGTCCGTAGTCTAGTGACACAATTAATTGTGGTATTTGTTAAGCTCTTACTAAGTACCAAGCACTGAATGTATTAAGGGCTGGGGCAGAAACAAGATAATCAGGTCAAGCCTAAAACACTGTCTCCCCTCAGCCTCCCACCCAAAATGCTGACAATTCCCCACTGCTGACTGTATTACAGGTCTGGACGAAGTTTCCGGTAATTATTAATAATAATAAGAATAATGATGGCATTTATTAAGTGCTTACTATAATAATAATAATGATAGCATTTGTTAAGCACTTACTATGTGCAAAGCATTGTTCTAAGCGCTGGGGAGGTTACAAGGCGATCAGGTTGTCCCATGGGGGGCTCACGGTCTTAATCCTCATTTTCCAGATGAGGTGACTGAGGAGCAGAGAAGTGAAGTGACTTGCCCAAAGTCACACAGCTGACAATTGGTGGAGCTGGGATTTGAACCCATGACCTCTGACTCTAAAGTAATATAATACTATATTATAATAATATATGATAAATAATAATATATATTACATATATAACATATTATATTATATGTAATATATAATAAATAATACAATATAGTAGTAAAAATACTAAAATACTAAAATTTTATTTATTTTATTTTGTTATTTTATTTTGTTAGTATGTTTGGTTTTGTTCTCTGTCTCCCCCTTCTAGACTGTGAGCCCACTATTGGGTAGGGACTGTCTCTACGTGTTGCCGACTTGTACTTCCCAAGCACTTAGTACAGTGCTCTGCACACAGTAAGCGCTCAATAAATGCGATTGATTGATTGATTGATTGATTGACTCCAAAGCCTGGGCTCTTTCACTGTGTGTATTAAGGGCAGGGGCAGAAACAAGATAATCAGGTCAGACCTAAAACCCTGTCTCCCCTCAGCCTCCCACCCAAAATGCTGAAAAGTTCCCGCTGCTGACTGCATTACAGGTCTAGACGAAGTTCCTGGTAATTATTCTGCAGTAATAGTTGGAATAATAAGAACAGTACTTGTTAAGTGCTCATTATGCGCCAATCTTGTGTGAGGGGCTAGGGTCATTAGGATAATCTAGACTGTGAGCCCACTGTTGGGTAGGGACTGTCTCTAGATGTTGCCAACTTGGACTTCCCAAGCGCTTAGTACAGTGCTCTGCACACAGTAAGTGCTCGATAAATACGATTGAATGAATGAATGAATCCCCATTTTACAGATGATATAATCGAGGCACATCATCATCATCAATCGTATTTATTGAGCGCTTACTGTGTGCAGAGCACTGTACTAAGCGCTTGGGAAGTACAAGTTGGCAACATATAGAGGCACAGAGAACTGACTTGCCCAAGGTCCCACAGAAGATGAGTGATGGAGCCGGGATTAGAATCCGGGTCCTTGTTACTCCCAGACCAGTGCTCTATAATAATAATAATGGCATTTATTAAGCACTTACTATGTGCAAAGCACTGTTCTAAGCACTGGGGAGGTTACAAGGTGATCAGGTTGTCCCACGGGGGGGCTCACAGTCTTAATCCCCATTTTACAGATGAGGTAACTGAGGCACAGAGAAGTGAAGTGACTTGCTCAAGTCACACAGCTGACAGTTGGCAGAGCCGGGATTTGAACCCATGCCCTCTGCCTCCAAAGCCCAGGCTCCTTCAACTGAGCCACGCTATCCACTAGAACACCCTGCTTCTGTCATTTCCTGGCTGCCGACTGGATTTTGCTGGAATGGTTTTTCAGCAGGACGAGGGGCTTGCTGTGAAAGGCTTCAAATCCTCTCTTTTGGTCCCAACGGGGATATTCCTTGAGGGATTTGTTAGGCCTCGTCGCCGGAATCTTTTCAGGAATTTCCAACCTGGAAGGGGAACAGCTGTGACCTGTGAATAATAATGTTGGTATTTGTTAAGCTCTCACTATGTGCCATGCACTGTTCTAAGCGCTAGGGTAGATGATGATAATAATAATAATAATAATAATAATAATAATAATAATAATAATAATAATGTTGGTATTAGTTAAGTGCATACTATGTGCAGCGCACTGTTTTATGCCCTGGGGTAGAGACAGGGTAATCAGGTTGTCCCACGTATGGCTCACAGTCTCAATCCCCATTTTACAGATGAGGTAACTGAGGCATGGGAAGTTAAGTGACTTGCCCAAAGTCACACAGCTAAGTGGGAGTGGAGGGATTAGAACCCACGACCTCTGACTCCTAAGCCCGGGCTCTTTCCACTAAGCCACGCTGCTTCTCTGTGTGCACAGAACATTGTACTAATTGCCTGGGAGAGTGCGATGACGAGTTTACAGACTGGAGGAGGAGACGTACAGTAAAATCGATTATAGACAGATCTGTACTTTTTTTTAATGGCATTTTTTAAGCGCTTACTATGTGCAAAGCACTGTTCTAAGCGCTGGAGGTTACAAGGTGATCAGGTTGTCTGATTAAGTGCTCTGTTACTGGGGGAGACGAGACCCTTGAGAACTTAAGGGGAAAAGACACGAGGGCGTAGATGATGCAGAAGTGAGGATTTAGGCAGAGAAGTGAGGGCTTAGATACAAGGTGATCAGGTTGTCCCACGGGGGGCTCACGGTTTTCATCCCCATTTTACAGGTGAGGGAACTGAGGCCCAGAGAAGTGAAGTGACTTGCCCAAAGCCACACAGCTGACAAGTGGCGGAGCCGGGATTAGAACCCATGACCTCTGACTCTCCACGCTGCTGAGGATTTTTGCTCCAACATTTCAGAAGAGCTTCCAAAGTCAGAAGCAATTCATTCATTCAATCGTTTTTATTGAGCGCTTACTGTGTGCAGAGCACTGTACTAAGCGCTTGGGAAGTACAAGTTGGCAACATATAGACACAGTCCCTACCCAACAGTGGGTTCGCAGTCTAGAAGGTATGGAGTAGAATAATAATAATAATAATGATAATAATAACTGCGGTGTTTGTTAAGTGCTTACTTTGTACCAGGCACTGTTCTAAGCGCTGGGGTAGATACAAATCCCGATACAGATCCCAGCTCCGTCACTTGTCAGCTGCGGGACTTTGGGCAAGTCACTTAATTTCTCTGTGCCTCAGTTACCTCATCTGCACTTTGCACTTAGCAAGCGCTTAGTAAATGACATTATTATTATTATATAGCTATAATTCTATTTATTCTGACGGTTTTGACACCTGTCTACATGTTTTATGTTGCTTTCTATCTCCCCCTTCTAGACTGCGAGCCCGTTGTTGGGTAGGGACCGTCTCTAGATGTTGCCGACTTGGACTTCCCAAGCGCTTAGTCCAGTGCTCTGCACACAGTAAGCGCTCAATAAATACGACTGAACGATTGAATGATGAGAAGCAGCGTGGCTCAGTGGCAAGAGCACAGACTTTGGAGTCAGAGGTCAGGGGTTCAAATCCCGGCTCCACCAATTGTCAGCTGTGTGGCTTTGGGCAAGTCACTTAACTTCTCTGTGCCTCAGTTACCTCATCTGTAAAATGGGGATGAAGGCTGTGAGCCCCCCGTGGGGCAACCTGATCACCTTGTTACCTCCCCAGCGCTTAGAACAGTGCTTTGCACATAGTAAGCGCTTAATAAATGCCATTATTATTATTATTATTATTATTATTATTATTATGAATGAATGAATGAATGGTGTGCAGTGTCGCAGCTCCCTCTAGCGGTACATTCCCGTATTTACGGAAACCTGAAAGTCAGGACTTTTTTTCCCCCCAAAATGATATTTGCTAAACGCTTCTTATTCATTCAATCTTATTTATCGAGTGCTTACTGTGTGCAGGGCACTGTACTAAGCGCATGGGAGAGGACACTGTAACAATAAACACACTCCCTGCTACAACGAGCTCCCTCATCTGTAAAATAAGGATTGAGATTGTCTCCCCCTTCTAGACTGTGAGCCCACTGTTGGGTAGGGACCGTCTCTATATGTTGCCAACTTGGACTTCCCAAGCGCTTAGTACAGTGCTCTGCACACAGTAAGCGCTCAATAAATACGATTGATTGATTGATTGATTGATTGTAAGCCCCACGTGGGCCAACCTGATGACCTTGGATCTCCCCCAGCGCTTAGGACAGTGCTTGGCACCTAGTAAGCGCTTAACAAAGACCACCATTATTATTATTACTATGTGCCAGTCAGTTGATCATATTTATTGAGTGCTTACCGCGTGCAGAGCACTGTACTGGACACAGTAAGCGCTCAATAAATACGATTGATTGATTGTACTAAGCGCTTGCCTCCTTCCTCTCCCCCTCCTCCCTCTCTCCATCCCCCCCGCCTTACTTCCTTCCCCTCCCCACAGCACCTGTATATATGTATATATGTTTGTACGGATTTATTACTCTATTTATTTATTTTATTTGTACATATTTAGTCTATTTTATTTTGTGAATGTCTTTTGTTTTGTTCTCTGTCTCCCCCTTCCAGACTGTGAGCCCACTGTTGGGTAGGGACCGTCTCTATATGTTGCTAACTTGGACTTCCCAAGCGCTTAGTACAGTGCTCTGCACACAGTAAGCGCTAAATAAATACGATTGATTGATTAGTACAGTGTTCTGCACACAGTAAGCGCTCAATAAATACAATTGATTGATTGATTGATTGATCCCTGCCCACAACGACACCGGGGCTCACAGTCTTAATCCCCATTTTGTAGATAAAGTAACTGCGGCCCAGAGAGGTGAAGTGACTTGGCCAAGAGCACACAGCGGACAAGAGGCAAAGTCGGGATTAGATCCCAAGTCCTTCTGATTCCCAGGCCCGGGTTTTTTTTTCCCAGTAGTTCATGCTGCTTCTCCGGCGATTCACAGGCTTCCTGATCCTTCTGAAGGACAGAGCGAAACTCCCAGTGATGGCGCGTCTTGCCCCAGCGTGGCTCAGTGGAAAGAGTGCGGGCTTGGGAGTCAGAGGTCATGGGTTCGAATCCCGCCTCCCCCACATATCTGCTGTGTGACCCTGGGCAAGTCACTTCACTGTGCCTCAGTTCCCTCATCTGTAAAATGGGGATGAAGAATGTGAGCCCCACATGGGACAACCTCCTCTCCTTGTGTTTCCCCCCCGGCGCTTAGAACGGTGCTTTGCGCATAGTAAGCGCTTAACAAATACCAACATTATTATTATTATGGAGGTTTAGATAGGCAGAGGCTGTGATCTTTGGCCAACTCTGTTATAGTGTTAGAAGCCGCATGGCTCAGTGGGAAGGGATGCAGAAGGTCACGGGTTCGAATCCCCACTCTGCCACTCAGTAATAATAATGATGGCATTTGTTAAGCACTTACCATGTGCGAAGCGCTGTTCTAAGCGCTGGGGAGGTTACAAGGTGATCGGGTTGTCCCACGGGGGCTCACAGGCTTCATCCCCGTTTTACAGATGAGGGAACTGAGGCCCAGAGAAGTGAAGTGACCTGCCCAAAGTCACACGGCTGACAAGTGGAGGAGCCGGGATTTGAACCCCGGACCTCTGACTCCGAAGCCCGGGCTCTTTCCACTGAGCCCCGCTGCTTCTCAGCCACTGATCTGCTGTGTGACCTTGGGCAAGTCACAAGTCATTTTACTTGTACATGGAAGTACAAGTAAAATAAATACATTTATTTATCGACATTTCCTGCGTATTTATTTATTGACATTTCCTGCGTCCCACGACCCCCCCCTTATGACGCCCCTCGCCTTGCCCCTGGCCCCGCCCACTCACCACGCCCCTAATTTGCATAACAGGCCCCGCCCCTCACCCCTTTTCATGACGCCACGCACCGCCCCCCGCCTTGCTCCAAGCCCCGCCCCCTCATTACGCCCCTTATTTGCATAGCAGCCCCCGCCCCTCACCCGCCCCTCATTTGCATAGCAGGCCCCTCCCCTCGGTCTCCCCTTATGACGTTCCACGCCCGCCCCTCGTCTTGCCCCAAGGCCCCGCCCCCTCACCACGCCCCTCATTTGCATGGCAGGCCCCGCCCCCGCTCCGCCCCTTTACACGTCACAGGCCCCGTTTCTTGCCCCGCCCCCTCACACGTCACCGACCCCCCTCTCGGCCCCAGACCCCGCCCCCTCACACGTCACAGACCCCGTCCCTCACCGTCCCCAGGCCCCGCCCCTTCATACGTCACAGACCCCCCCCGTCTCTTGCTCCGCCCCAGGCCCCGCCCCTCACACGTCAGAGACCCCCCCCGCCCTTCTCCCTCTCATTACAACACAGGCCCCGCCCTCCCACACGTCACAGGCCCCGCCCCACACAGCAAGGCCCCTCCCCTCGCCACGTCACAGGCCCCGCCCCTCAATACGTCGCAGACCCTCCTCATACGTCACAGGCCCCAATCCCTCACTACGTCACAGGCCCCGCCCCCACAAGGCACAGGTCCCTCCCCTCCCTACGTCACAGGCCCGTCTTCCATACGTCATAGGCCCCGCCCCTCACTACGTTGCGGGCCCGCACTCCCACACGGTACAGGCCCCGGCCCTCACGACGTCACAGGTCCCCCTCCCCTCACTACGTCACAGGCCCGCCCCCACACATCACAGCCGCCCTTCCCTCACTACGTCACAGACCCGCCTTCTCACACGGCACAGACCCCGCCCCTCATGACGTCACAGCCCCCCCCCCAAGGCACAGGCCCCTCCCCTCATCACGTCACAGGACCCGCCCCTCATGACGTCACAGGCACCGCCCCTCAGCACAACACATTCCCCCATTACGTCACAGCCCCGCCTCCCCCGGAGCCGGGCGCGGGGCCCGACGGGAAATCCAACATGGCCGCGCGTATTTGAACCGCCGCTCGTCCATCCGCCCGCCCGGCCGCCGCCTCCGGGGAGCCCTCCTGGCCTATCCTGTCCGTCCGGTCTGCCCTCCCTCCCTCCTATCCGCCCGCCCGCCCGCCGCCTCCGGGGAGCCCTCGCCGCTCCTCAGCGCCCCAAGTTTCCCGCCTCCTCCAGGTTGGCGCCACCCCGCGGGGGGAAAGGGGAAGGGGAGGGGGGAGGAAGGGGACCCCTGTCAGTCAGCCAGTCATTCATTCGTTTATTCATTCATTCATTCATTCCTTTCACCGTATAATAATAATAATAACGATAATGCCATTTATTAATAATAATGGTGGCATTTGTTAATAATAATAATGAGGGCATTTATTAAGCGCTTACTATGTGCCCAGCACTGTTCTAAGCGCTGGGGAGGTTACAAGGCGATCAGGTTGTCCCACGTGGGCCTCACAGTCATCATCATCAATCGTATTTATTGAGCGCTTACTATACTATGTGCAGAGCACTGTACTAAGTCTTCATCCCCATCTTACAGACGGGGGAACTGAGGCCCAGAGAATAATCATAATAATGATGATGGCATTTGTTAAGCGCTTACTATGTGCCCAGCACTGTTCTAAGCGCTGGGGAGGTTACAAGGCGATCAGGTTGTCCCACGTGGGCCTCACAGTCATCATCATCAACCGTATTTATTGAGCGCTTACTATGTGCAGAGCACTGTACTAAGTCTTCATCCCCATCCTACAGACGAGGGAACTGAGGCCCAGAGAATAGTCATAATAATGATGATGGCATTTGTTAAGCGCTTACTATGTGCCCAGCACTGTTCTAAGCGCTGGGGAGGTTACAAGGTGATCAGGTTGTCCCACTTGGGCCTCACAGTCATCATCATCAACCGTATTTATTGAGCGCTTACTATGTGCAGAGCACTGTACTAAGTCTTCATCCCCATCCTACAGACGAGGGAACTGAGGCCCAGAGAATAATCATAATAATGATGATGGCATTTGTTAAGCGCTTACTATGTGCCGAGCACTGTTCTAAGCACTGGGGAGGATACAAGGTGATCAGGTTGCCCCACGGGGGGCTCACAGTCTTCATCCCCCTTTTCCAGATGAGGTCACTGAGGCCCAGTGAAGTGACTTGCCCAAAGTCACACAGCTAACTGGCGGAGCAGGATTTGAACCCACGACCTCTGACTCCCAAGCCCGGGCTCTTTTCCACTGAGCCACGCGGCTTCCCTACGTGAAGCGCTTACTATGTGCCAAGCGCCGTTCTAAGCGCTGGAGAGGTTACCAGGTGATCAGGTTGTCCCACGTGGGGCTCACAGTCGTCATCCCCATTTTACAGATGAGGGAACTGAGGCCCAGAGAATAATCCTAATAATGATGATGGCATTTGTTAAGCGCTTACTATGTGCCAACCACTGTTTTAAGCGCCTGGGGAGGTTACCAGGTGATCGGGTTGTCCCACGTGGAGCTCACAGTCTTCATCCCCATTTTACAGATGAGGGAACTGAGGCCCAGAGAATAGTCATAATAATGATGATGGTATTTGTTAAGCGCTTACTATGTGCCAAGCACTGTTTTAAGTGCCGGGGGGGGGGGGGGGGGGGGGGGGGGTAAATGGTAATCCAGGTTGTCCCACGTGGGGCTCACAGTCTTCATCCCCAACTTACGGATGAGGAAACTGAGACCCAGAGAATACTAATAATAATGATGATGGCATTTGTTAAGCGCTTACTATGTGCTAAGCACTGTTCTAAGCCCTGGAGAGGTTACAAGGTGATCAGGTTGTCCCACGGGGGGCTCACAGTCTTCATCCCTACTGCCCTGCACGTAGTAAGTACTCAAATATTTGGTATTTATGATGCACTTCCCATGTGCAGGACACTGCCCTGAGCGCTCGGGAGAGACCTTATAATAATAATAATAATAATGGCATTTAGTAGGCGCTTACATGTGCAAAGCACTGTTCTAAGCATGCTGGGGAGGTTACAAGGAGATCTGGTTGTCCCACGGGGGGCTCCCAGTCTTCATCCCCATTTTCCAGATGAGGGAACTGAGGCTCAGAGAAGTGAAGTGACTTGCCCAAAGTCACACAGCTGACAATTGGCGGAACCGGGGTTTGAACCCATGACCTTTGACTCCAAAGCCCGGGCTCTTTCCACTGAGCCACGCGCTTACTGTGTGCAGAGCACTGTGCTAAGCGCTTAGAAAGTACAATTCGACAGCAGAGAGAGACAATCCCTGCCCAGAGGGTCTCACAGTTTTGAAAGGGGGAGGCGGGCATTAAAACAAAGTTAGCAGGCATCGATAGCATCAATATAAATAAGTAGAATTATAGATAGATGCATATCATTAATAAAATAAATAGAATAATAAATACGTGCATACATAGGGTGGAGAGCGTGTCTGCTAAATCTGCTGGATTGTGCTCTCCCAAGGACTCAGGACACTGCCCTAAGCGCTTGGGAGAGACCTTAGAGAAGCAGCGTGGCTCAGTGGAAAAAGCCCAGGCTTTGGAGTCAGAGGTCATGGGTTCAAATCCCGGCTCTGCCACTTGTCAGCTGTGTGACTTTGGGCAAGTCACTTCACTTCTCTGGGCCTCAGTTCCCTCGTCTGTAAAATGGGGATGAAGACCGTGAGCCCCCCGTGGGACAGCCTGATCACCTTGTATCCTCCCCAACACTTAGAATGGTGCTTTGCACATAGTAAGCGCTTAACAAATACCATTATTATCTTCTAGACTGTGAGCCCGCTGTTGGGTAGGGACTGTCTCTATGTGTTGCCGACTTGTACTTCCCAAGCGCTTAGTACAGTGCTCTGCACACAGTAAGCGCTCAAATACACTTGATTAATTGATTGATTGATTCTCTGGACCTCAGTTCCCTCGTCTGTAAAATGGGGATGAAGACTGTGAGCCCCCCGTGGGACAGCCTGATCACCTTGTATCCTCCCCAACACTTAGAATGGTGCTTTGCACATAGTAAGCGCTTACCAAATACCATTTTTATCTTCTAGACTGTGAGCCCGCTGTTGGGTAGGGACTGTCTCTATATGTTGCCGATTTGTACTTCCCAAGCGCTTAGTACAGTGCTCTGCACACAGTAAGCGCTCAATAAATACGATTGATTGATTGATTCTCTGAGACTCAGTTCCCTCGTCTGTAAAATGGGGATGAAGACTGTGAGCCCCCCGTGGGACAGCCTGATCACCTTGTATCCTCCCCAACACTTAGAATGGTGCTTTGCACATAGTAAGCGCTTACCAAATACCATTTTTATCTTCTAGACTGTGAGCCCGCTGTTGGGTAGGGACTGTCTCTATATGTTGCCGATTTGTACTTCCCAAGCGCTTAGTACAGTGCTCTGCACACAGTAAGCGCTCAATAAATACGATTGCTTGATTCTCTGGGCCTCAGTTCCCTCGTCTGTAAAATGGGGGATGAAGGCTGTGAGCCACCTGTGGGACAGCCTGATCACCTTGTAACCTCCCCAGTGCTTAGAACGGTGCTTGGCACGTAGTAAGCGCTTAATAAATGCCATCATTATTATGATTGCCATGAAACAGCATCAAGCCGAGGTCTAGAGTCACGAGCGCTTAGAACAGTGCTTGGCACATAGTAAGCGCTTAATAAATGCCATCAATATTATGATTGCCATGAAACAGCATCACGCCGAGGTCTAGAGCGCCAAGGTGCCCGCGGCCCGTCGGGAGGAGTAATTTGGGAATCGTTTGCGTCCGGCTCGGGGCGACTTCCCCGCGAATGTCCCCCCACGCCGGCCTCGGGAATCCCTTCTCGACTGTGAGCCCGCTGTTGGGTAGGGACCGTCTCTATACGTTGCCAGCTTGTGCTTCCCAAGCGCTTAGTACAGTGTTCTGCACACAGTAAGCGCTCAGTATATATAACTGATTGATTGAGCCCGCCCCGCCTTTCGCTTCAGAAATAATGTGGATATCTGGAACCCATGTCGAACGCGTATGAAGAGAGGGTCACGATGATCGCCGCGGGGGACTGGCAGGAGTTCGTTCCTTTCGGGCGGGAGCGCTGCAGACACCACCCGAACGCGCTGAACCTTCAGCTCCGGCAGCTGCAGCCCGCGTCGGAGCTGTGGTCCTCGGACGGGGCCGCCGGCCTGGTGGGGTCCCTCCAGGAGGTCACCATCCACGACAAACGCAAGGTTCGGCTCGCGCCCGTCCCCCCTCCCCGCCCTCGTTCGTTCGTTCAGCCGTATTTATTGAGCGCTTGCCGCGTGCAGGGCGCTGCACTAAGCGCTTGGGAAGTACAAGGCGGCGTTAAAGAGGGACGATCCCTGCCCGCAGTGGGCTCACCACTCTGCCGGGGCAAGGGCAGAGCAGGCCGACCGCCGAGCCTGCCGATCGTGCCCGTTATCCCGCTTATGGTGTGCTGAGCGCCGTTCTCAACTCAGGGTTGGGTGGGGGTTCATCGGGTTTGGACACCATCCCCGGGGCTCGCGGTCGGAGTAGTTGGGGGACGGACCCTGCAAGAGAAGCAGCGTGGCTCAGTGGAAGGAGCCCGGGCTTGGGAATCAGAAGTCATGGGTTCAATCAATCAATCGTATTTATTGAGCGCTTACTGTGTGCAGAGCACTGTACTAAGCGCTTGGGAAGTACAAGTTGGCAACATATAGAGACAGTGGGCTCACAGTCTAGAAGACTCTAAAAAGCCCCCTGAAGAAGTTTTTCCTGGTTCATTTCCTTTTAAGAACGGTCACCGTTTTCCATTCCCCGGCGTTCCTCTCCCTAGCGTATTTTCCAGGCGGTCCTAGTCTCCGATCCGTGGAAAAAAGCCCTTAGCCGGGTTTCGCGGCATCCTAACGAAGGAGCCGGTCCGAGAAGACTCTCTCGGAGCCGGCGACGGACGGAAGCGGTCCGCTCTTTGTCTTTCCAGGAGAGCTGGCACTTACGCAGAGGGGTGAGCGAGGCCGGAGAAGAAGTGGAATACGACGAAGAGCTGTACGTGGCCGGTAACGTGGTCATCTGGAGCAAAGGGAGCAAGAGCCAGGCTTCCGCCGTCTACAAGGCCTTTACGGTGGACAGCCCCGTGCTCCAGGTACGGGGCCGCCGGAAACATACTTCCCAAGGGCTTAGTGCAGTGCTCTGCACACAGTAAGCGCTCAATAAATACTATTGAATGAATGAATGAATCATCATCATCATCATCAACATCAATCGTATTTATTGAGCGCTTACTGTGTGCAGAGCACTGTACTAAGCGCTTGGGAAGTACAAATTGGCAGCATAAAGAGACAGTCCCTACCCAGCAGTGGGCTCACAGTCTAAAAGGGGGAGACGAAACCAAACATACTAACAAAATAAAATAAATAGAATAGATATGTACAAGTAAAATAAATAAATAGAGTAATAAATGAATGAATCTAGCTTTATTTCTATTTATTCTGATGACTTGGCACCTGTCCACATGTATGGTTTTGTCGTCTGTGTCTGCCAACTTGGACTTCCCAAGCGCTTAGTACAGTGCTCTGCACACAGTAAACGCTCAATAAATACGATTGAATGAATGAATGAATCGAGCTTTATTTGTATTTATTCTGATGACTTGGCACCTGTCCGCATGTATGGTTTTGTCGTCTGTCTCCCCCTCCTAGAATGGGAGCCCATTGTTGGGTAGGGGCCGTCTCTAGATGTTGCCGACTTGGACTTCCCAAGCGCTTAGTACAGTGCTCTGCACACAGTAAGCGCTCAATAAATACGATTGAATGAATGAATGAATGAATCTAGCTTTATTTCTATTCATTCTGATGACTTGGCACCTGTCCACATGTATGGTTTTGTCGTCTGTCTCCCCCTCCTAGACTGGGAGCCTGTTGTTGGGTAGGGACCGTCTCTAGATGTTGCCGACTTGGACTTCCCAAGCGCTTAGTACAGTGCTCTGCACACAGTAAGCGCTCAATAAATACGATTGAATGAATGAATCTAGCTTTATTTCTATTTATTCTGATGACTTGACACCTGTCCACATGTTTTGTTTTGTCTTCTGTCTCCCCCTTCTAGACTGGGAGCCTGTTGTTGGGTAGGGACCGTCTCTAGATGTTGCCGACTTGGACTTCCCAAGCGCTTAGTACAGTGCTCTGCACGCAGTAAGCGCTCAATAAATACGATTGAATGAATGAGTGGTGTAGAATACTCGGCGGGGGGTGTTTCAAAAGTGTTATTATTATTAATCACTAGGTGTCAAGTATTCATCATAAGACAGCTGTGACTTGAGTGAGGGGGTGAGAATTTGGAGTGAAATGAGTGAACAGAAGTATTATTCTTATTTTTCACAGCTTAATGATGTGCCTGGATTCATTCATTCATTGTCGTATTTATTGAGCGCTTACTGTGTGCAGAGCACTGTCCTAAGCGCTTCATTCAGTTGCATGTCCGATACGCTTACTATCTGCAAAGCACTGTACGAAGCGCTTTGGAGAGTACAGTAGAATAATAAACACATTCCCTGCCCACAGTGAGCTTACAGTCTAGGGGGGAGACAACAATATAAATAAATTACAGATATGGACATAAGTTACAGGTAGGTACGTAAGGATGGTGGAAGAGATTGGTGAAAGTTTTTTGTTTTATAATCCGATTGCGGATAAATAGTTGCTTCCTTGTTTTGATCTTAGGCATTATGGTGTGACTTTATTATCTCTCAGGATAAATCCGAAGACGCCAACAGTAAGTTTATTGCTTTAGGAATTTTGTTTGACGTTACAATGGAATTTATTGCATTTTCTCCCCATATATAATGTCCGTTGCCATGTTGTTTCTCTTCTGCTGTGTGATGTTGGGCAAGTCACTTAAGTTCTGCAAAATGGTGATTTATTCATTGTCTTATTTATTGAGTGCTTATTGTGTGCAGAGTGCTGTACTAAGCGCTTGGGAGAGTTCACTACAACAATAAACAGAAACATTCCATGTGGGCAAGTCGCTTAAATTCTGCCAGATGGAGATTTATTCATTCAGTCTTATTTATTGAGCGCTTATTGTGTGCAGAGCACTGTACTGAACGCTTGGGAGGGTTCACTACAACAATAAACAAAAACATTCCATGTGGGCAAGTCGCTTAAATTCTGCCAAATGGAGATTTATTCATTCAGTCTTATTTATTGAATGCTTATTGTGTGCAGAGCACTGTACTACTACTACTAATAATAGTAATAATAATGACATTTACTGTACTACTACTAACTATAATAATGGCATTTATTAAGCACTTACTATGTGCAAAGTACCGTTCTAAGCGCCGGCTGAGCGCTTGGGAGAGTACAGTCCAACAAAAAACAGACACATTCCCTGCCCACAACAAGCCTGCAGTCTAGAGGGGGGAGACAGACATTAATATAAATAAATAAATTACAGATCTCTACATGAGTGCTGAGGGGCTGGGAGATTTAATACCCGTTCTCCCTCCTGCCTAGACTGCGAGCCCCAAGCGGTACCTGATTATTTTATGTCTGCCCCAGCGCTTCATTCAATCAATCAATCAATCGTATTTATTGAGCGCTTACTGTGTGCAGAACACTGGACTAAGTGCTTGGGAAGACGGTCCCTACCCAACAGTGGGCTTACAGTCTAGAAGGGGGAGACAGACAACAAAACATATTAACATTAACATTCAGTACTTGGCGCACAATAAGCACTCAAGAAACACCACATTCTTTGTTAATTATCATTATGTGACCTGGTCAATCAATCAATCGTATTTATTGAGCGCTGCACACAGTAAGCGCTCAATAAATACTGTTGAATGAATGAATGAATCATCATCATCAACATCAATTGTATTTATTGAGCGCTTACTGTTTGCAGAGCACTGTACTAAGCGCTTGGGAAGTACAAGTCGGCAACACATAGAGACATTCCCTACCCAACAGTGGGCTCACAGTCTAGAAGGGGGAGACAGACAACAAAACCAAACATATTAACATTAACATTCAGTACTTGGCGCACAGTAAGCACTCAAGAAACACCACAATCTTTATTAATTATCATTATGCAACCGGGTCGAAAGGAGGTCGCTGGGGTCGTCGGTGAGTATGGTCCCAGCAGAAGGAGGAGAGCAGAAAATCCATGGCAGGGTCTGGAGAAGAGTTGGAGAGCGAAGGCAAGTGGGTAGGGTAAGGAGTTTGGACGGGAGTGGGCGGAGGAAAACGGGCGAGAGAAGCAAACTTGCAGGGATGTTGAGAGAAAGCTACTTTTGAGGGGGAAGCCTTGAGCGTGCTTGAAGGCAGAGGGGGAAGGAGCCAAAGGAGAGGGAGAATTAGCAGATTCGGAGGAGGATGTGAGCCATTTTAGCCATCAGAGAAGCAGCGTGGCTCAGTGGAAAGAGCCCGGGCTTTGGAGCCAGAGGTCATGGGTTCAAATTCCGGCTCCACCCCTTGTCAGCTGTGTGACTTTGGGCAAGTCACTTCACTTCTCTGGGCCTCAGTGACCTCATCTGGAAAATGGGGATTAAGACTGTGAGCCCCATGTGGGACAACCTAATCACCTTGTATTCCCCCCCCTGAACAGTGCTTTCCCCCTTTTAGACTGTGAGCCCACTGTTGGGTAGGGACTGTCTCTATATGTTGCCAACTTGTACTTCCCAAGCGCTTAGTACAGTGCTCTGCACACAGTAAGCGCTCAATAAATACGATTGATTGATCAGTCAGTTATTATTCATTCATTCATATTTATTGAGCACTTACTGTGTGCAGAGCACTGGACTAAGCGCTTGGGAAGTCCAAGTTGGCAACATATAGAGGCGGTCGCTACCCAACAGCGGGCTCACAGTCTAGAAGGGGGAGACGGACGACAAAACAAAACATATTTACAAAATAAAATCAATAGAATAAATATGTACAAATAAAATCAATAGAGTAATAAAGCCGTACCAACATCTATACATATATACAGGTGCTGTGGGGAGGGGAAGTCGGGGGCTCAGTATTTATAAATCAGTTGTATTTATTGAGCCAACTTGTACTTCCCAAGCGCTTAGTACAGTGCTCTGCACACAGTAAGCGCTCAATAAATATGATTGATTGAGCGCTTACTGTGTGCAGAGCACTACTAAGCGCTTGGGAGAGTACAGATCAAGCAGTATATCAGAATTGTAGTCTGTTTACAGTCTAGAAGGGATGAATGTACTTTCACCGGCTAGTCTGCTACTACTGCGATACGAGCTTCATATCTGCTGAATTCAGGTGGTGTTCTTTGAGGGTGTTGATTTTTTTTTTTCCTCATCATCCCGTCGTGTCCCGATTCTCTTTGTTTTTCGTGATACCCGTTAAGCACTTACCGTTCTACGTGCTGGGGTGGGTACAGGCTAATCAGGTTGGACACGGTCCCGTCCCACATGGGATTCAAAAGTCTTCATTCCCCCATTTCACAGTTGAGGTCCCTGAGGCCCAGAGAAGTGAAATGACTTGCCTACGGTCACACAGCAGATAAGTGGCGGAGCTGGGATTAGAACCCAGCTCCTTCAGACTCCCAGGCTCTTTTCCCTAGGCCTCATGCCTTCTGAAGTTGGACCTGGTTGCTATTTTCGTGGTGTGGCATCCGTGTGTTGATTCATTCAGGTTGGATGTGCTTGATGCAGCTTATTTTGTCATTTCAGGTAATGATGAAGTAGAAAAATGTATATGCATACTACAAAGCTCATGCATAAACGTCCATAGCATCGAGGGAAAGGATTATATTGCCTCCTTACCTTTTCAGGTAAAATTTCCTTCCTTCCTTCATTCATTCAGTCGAATTTATGGAGTGTTACTGTGTGCAGGGCACTGTACTAAGCGCTTGGGAAGTACAAGTCGGCAGCATATAGAGACGGTCCCTACCCAACAACGGGCTGGCAGTCGTTTTCACCTGTTTCCAAAGTTCATAGGAGAATATTGGATGGTGGGTTTGAAAGATGGTTGAACTTTGTGGCAGAATAGTGAAAAAAGAATTTGCCTGGTAGCTAAAATCTGGAAACCCTCCTGTTACTTAGAAAATGTTTTAAGCCTTGTTTATTTTTCCGAAGAAAGGAAAGAACAAATTAGAAGGAATAAATAGTTCAGTATTTGGTTGGCATTTATTAAGCGCTTACTATGCGCAAAGCACCGTTGTAAGCACTGGGGAGGTTACAAGGTGATCAGGTTGTCCCACGGGGGGCTCCCAGTCTTCATCCCCATTTTCCAGATGAGGTAACTGAGGCCCAGAGAAGTGAAGTGACTTGCCCAAAGTCACACAGCTGACAGTCGGCAGAGCCGGGATTTGAACCCACGACCTCTGACTCCAAAGCCCGGATTACTTTTCAGGGTGTTGATTTGGAGCTCCTCTGTTCAAAAATATAGTTGTCTGCCACTTTTTCAAAAATCTTTAATTCTGTTGATCAAAAAATGGCGTTCTGTCTTGGTTTAGATTGATCCAACGTACTTTTGAAAATAAGAAATAAAAGCAGCGTGAGGAGCAGCGTGGCTCAGTGGAAAGAGCCCGGGCTTTGGAGTCAGAGGTCATGGGTTCAAATCCCAGCTCTGCCAATTGTCAGCTGTGTGACTTTGGGCAAGTCACTTCACTTCTCTGGGCCTCAGTTACCTCATCTGTAAAATGGGGATTAAGATTGTGAGCCCCCCGTGGGACAACCTGATCACCTTGTAACCTCCCCAGTGCTTAGAACAGTGCTTGGCACATAGTAAGCGCTTAATAAATGCCATTATTATTATTATAAGTGCAATAGGTAGCTTACTCTTTAGCTCTTTTAAATAGTAATAATAATAATAGTTACACTGATTATTATTACTGTGGTCTTTGTTAAGCGTTTACTATGTGCCAAGCACCGTACCAAGCACTGGGGTAGATACAATCAATCAATCAATCAATCGTATTTATTGAGCGCTTACTATGTGCAGAGCACTGTACTAAGTGCTTGGGAAGTACAAATTGGCATCACATAGAGACAGTCCCTACCCAACAGTGGGCTCACAGTCTAAAAGGGGGAGACAGAGAACAGAACCAAACATACCAACAAAATAAAATAAGTAGCATAGAAATGTACAGGTAAAATAAATAAATAAATAAATAAATAAATAAATAGAGTAATAAATATGTACAACCATATATACATATATACAGGTGCTGTGGGGAAGGGAAGGAGGTAAGACGGGGGGATGGAGAGGGGGACGAGGGGGAGAGGAAAGAAGGGGCTCAGTCTGGGAAGGCCTCCTGGAGGAGGTGAGCTCTCAGCAGGGCCTTGAAGGGAGGAAGAGAGCTAGCTTGGCGGATGGGCAGAGGGAGGACATTCCAGGCCCGGGGGATGACGTGGGCCGGGGGGTCGACGGCGGGACAGGCGAGAGCGAGGTACAGTGAGGAGATTAGCGGTGGAGGAGCGGAGGGTGCGGGCTGGGCAGTAGAAGGAGAGAAGGGAGGTGAGGTAGGAGGGGGCGAGGTGATGGACAGCCTTGAAGCCCAGGGTGAGGAGTTTCTGCCTGATGCGCAGATTGATCGGTAGCCATTGGAGGTTTTTGAGGAGGGGAGTAATATGTCCAGAGCGTTTCTGGACAAAGATAATCCGGGCAGCAGCATGAAGTATGGATTGAAGTGGAGAGAGACACGAGGATGGGAGATCAGAGAGAAGGCTAGTGCAGTAGTCCAGACGGGATAGGATGAGAGCTTGAACGAGCAGGGTAGCGGTTTGGATGGAGAGGAAAGGGCGGATCTTGGCAATGTTGCGGAGCTGAGACCGGCAGGTTTTGGTGACGGCTTGGATGTGAGGGGTGAATGAGAGAGCGGAGTCGAGGATGACACCAAGGTTGCGGGCTTGTGAGACGGGAAGGATGGTAGTGCCGTCAACAGAGATGGGAAAGTCAGGGAGAGGACAAGGTTTGGGAGGGAAGACAAGGAGCTCAGTCTTCGACATACAAGATAATCAGGTCCCCTGCGGGGCTCACAGTCTTAATTCCCATTTTACAGATGAGGTAGCCGAGTCACAGAGAAGGTAAAGTACTTGCCCAAAGTCACACAGCAGACATGAGGTGGAGCCAGATTAGATCCCGGCTCCACCACTTGTCAGCTGTGTGACTTTGGGCAAGCCACTTAACTTCTCTGTGCCTCAGTTCCCTCATCTGTAAAATGGGGATTAAGACTGTGAGCCCCCCATGGGACAACCTGATCACCTGGTAACCTCTCCAGCGCTTAGAACAGTGCTTTGCACATAGTAAGCGCTTAATAAATGCCATTATTATTAACCCAGGTCCTCTGACTCCCAAACCCAGGCTGTTCCACTAGGCCACACTGCCTTATGTCCTTATTGAACATGAAGAAATTTAATGGGAAGCAGCGAGGCCTAGCGGATAGAGTGCGGGCCTGGGCGTCAGGTGGACCTGGGTTCTAACCCTGGCTCCACCCCTTGTCTGCTGTGTGACCTTGGACTGGTCAGTTCATTTCCCTGGGCCTCAGTTCCCTCATCCGCAAAATGGGGATTAAGACCATGAGCCACATGTTGGACATAGACCGGGTCCAACCTGACAGCCTCGCGTCTACCCCAGCGCTCAGTACAGTGCCTGGCGCATAGCGAGCACGTAATACCATTAAGAGAAGCGGCGTGGCTTGGTGGAAAGAGCCCGGGCTTGGGAGCCAGAGGTCATGGGTTCAAATCCCAGCTCTGCCACTTAGCTCTGTGACTTTGGGCAAGCCCCTTCACTTCCCTGGGCCTCAGTTACCTCATCTGTAAAATGGGGATTAAGACTGTGAGCCCCCCGTGGGACGACCTGATCACCTTGTAACCTCCCCAGCGCTTAGAACAGTGCTTTGCACGTAGTAAGCGCTTAATAAATGCCATCGTTATTATTATTTTAAAAAAAGGGACGTGAAGCATATACGAGGTCTCTGTTTCTGGGAAACTGCGTAATCATGTTAACTCTTCTTTTCCTCTCTCTTTTGCCGTGTCGACCGACGGGCTTTTCAGGTTGCAAATGTTTGGCCCACCAAGTATGGTTTGTTGTTTGAACGGACCAGTTGTGCGCATGAAGTTCCTGCCAGTCCTAGTCCTCCCAGGTTTGTAGTTAACTCTAATTACTTCATTTGACCCTCTGCTCTGAAAGACACCCCAAATCTCCCCCAACACACCTGAGGCAACAGATTCACTGTGTCTTAGTACCGTTTTTCTCCATCATTTTCTCAGAGAAGCAGCGTGGCTCAGTGGCAAGAGCCCGTGCTTTGGAGTCAGAGGTTGTGGGTTCAAACCCCGGCTCCGCCACTTGTCAGCTGGGTGACTTTGGGCAAGTCACATCACTTCTCTGGGCCTCAGTTCCCTCATCTGGAAAATGGGGATGAAGACTGTGAACCCCCCCGTGGGACAACCTGATCACCTTGTAACCTCCCCAGTGCTTAGAACAGTGCTTTGCACATAGTAAGCGCTTAATAAATGCCATCATTATTGTTATTATTTTCTGGCGGGGGATTGGAAAGCACCGTAGAAATATGATCTCTCGAGCCTTCACCCTGGCATCTTGAACACCCCTGCCGTATGTCTGGTTCAGGGGGAAAAAAAGCAGTGGTTAAAAAAGTCACCATTCTCACTTTTAGCGGAACCATCCACTCGTTCATTAATAATAATAATAATAATGATGGCATTTGTTAAGCACTTACTACGTGCGAAGCACTGTTCTAAGCACTGTGGAGGGTACAGGGTGATCCGGATGTCAGCTATCTACTGCAGCCCAGCAGGACTCACTGATGATAAACATAAACAATAATAATAATAATTGTGGTATTTGTTAAGCGGTTACTATGTGCCAGGCACTGTAGTAATAATAATAATAATGGCATTAATTAAGTGCTTACTATGTGCAAAGCACTGTTCTAAGCTCTGGGGAGGTTACAAGGTGATCAGGTTGTCCCACGGGGGGCTCACAGTCTTAATCCCCATTTTCCAGATGAGGTAACTGAGGCTCAGAGAAGTTAAGGGACTTGCCCAAGGTCACACAGCAGACATGTGGGGGAGCCAGGATTAGAACCCATGACTTCTGCCTCCCAAGCCCGAGCTCTTTCCACTGAGCCATGCTGCTTCTCTGATTGTCGTACTTATCGAGTCCTTACCGTGTGCAGAGCACTGCACTAAGCGCTTGGGAGAGTACAGTATAACAGTCGACAGACGCATCCCCTGCCCGCAACGAGCTTAAAGTCTAAAGCGGGAACAGACAGTAATATAAATCAGTAAATTGCAGATATGTGAGTGATGTGGGGCTGAGGGAGGGTGGATAAAGGGAGCAAGTAAGGGGGACACAGAAGGGAGTGGGAGAAGAGGCAAGGAGGGCTTAGTCAGGGAAGGCCTCTTGGAGGAGATGGACCTTCATTAAGGCTTTAAATTTTAATTATCTGTTGGGTTTGAGGAGGAAATTCTGCGTATGGGAGAGTTCTCTGCCCCTTTCTCATTTCCCACCTTGCCGGTTTTGACTTGCTCACTGCCGCTTCTTGATTCGCTTTGGATTCTGGGAGGACAAAGCGAGGAAGAAGGCGACTTAGGGAAGGAGCACAGAGGGGAGGGGAGGGGTCAGAGGAGAGGAGACAGGATTGGGAAAGGTGGAGAAGAAGCAGTGTGGCTCAGTGGAAAGAGCCCGGGCTTTGGAGTCAGAGGTCATGGGTTCAAATCCCAGCTCTGCCAATTGTCAGCTGGGTGACTTTGGGCCAGTCACTTCACATCTCTGGGCCTCAGTTACCTCATCTGTAAAATGATTAAGACTGTGAGCCCCCCGTGAGACAACCTGATCACCTTGTAATCTTCCCAGTGCTTAGAGCAGTGCTTTGCACAGAGTAAGCACTTAATAAATGCCATTATCATTATTATTATTATTAAGAGTAGGAATCCGAAGGTCAGAGAGGAGATGGTAAATAGGGAATGCTAGAGGGTGGAGAAAGGCTAGGTCATCTGGGGAGTCAGTAGGCCTTGATTTAATGTAACATTGTGGCGGTTGACTATAGCAGGATAAGACTGTGAGTCCGTTGTTGGGTAGGGACCGTCTCTGTCTGTTGCCGACTTGTACTTCCCAAGTGCTTAGTACAGTGCTCTACACACAGTAAGCGCTCAATAAATATGATTGAATAAGACAAGCTGCATGTGATGTGTCTTGCTAATAACCGTGTTTGTTGTGTTTCCCTAGAGAACCATTACCCACCATGTTCAGCATGCTGCATCCCCTGGATGAAATCACTCCTCTTGTTTGTAAATCTGGAGGTAAGTAATAATATAGTCCTGATAGTGGTGGTATTTGTTAAGCGCTTACTCTGTGAGAAGTAGCAGGGCCTGGTGGATAGAACCCAGGGCCGGGAGTTAGAAGGACCTGGGTTCTAATCCTGGCTCCGCCACTTGTCTGCTGTGCGGGCAAGTCACTTCACTTCTCTGTGCCTCGGTGACCAAATGGGGATGAAGACTGTGAGCCCCATGTGGGACAGGGACCGTGTCCAACCGGATTTGCTCGTATCCACCCTGGTGCTTAGGACGGTGCCTGGCACATAGAAAGCGTGGAGCAAATACCACAATTATTATTAGTAGAGAAGCAGCGTGGCTCAGTGGAAAGAGCGCAGGCCTGGGAGTCAGAGGTCATGGGTTCGAATCTCGCCTCCCCCACATGACTGCTGTGTGACATTGGGCAAGTCACTTCACTTCTCTTTGCCTCAGTTCCCTCATCTGTAAAATGGGGATTAAGACTGTGAGCCCCACATGGGACAACCTCATCTCCTTGTGTTCCCCCTAGCGCTTAGAACAGTGCTTTGCACATAGTAAACGCTTAACAAATACCAACATTATTATTATTATTATTATTATCATTATTATTATTATTATGGTGAAGTGCTGTGATAGAACGAAGCAAGAGATCGCGCACTGAGAGCATGATGGGGATGGCGGGTGAAGTAGAAAATACCGGGTAAAAGGTTGAGAGTCGAGCACTTTTTTTTTTTTAATACCGCTTGATCTGTGGTGGCTGAAACCAAGTTTATTTAGAGAAGAGAAGCAGGTAGGTAACGTGAAATTCATTCATTTCATTCAATCGTGTTGAGCGCTTACTGTGTGCAGAGCACTGTACTAAGCGCTTGGGAAGTCCAAGTTGGCAACACATAGAGACGGTCCCTACCCAACAGTGGGCTCCCAGTCTAGAAGGGGGAGAGCTGAGCAGAGCAGAGCTTTGGAGGCAACTGAATATTAGACGTCAGGAAGAATGGTCCTCGGAAGATTTCTGTGGTGGTTTTATCCTAGAGCTGGAAGGTCAGCCCGTCCAAACCTCAAAACTGAGATTACTTTGTTCTGCACTCACTAGCTTAAGGGGAGTAGATTTAAAATGGCATAGCGGATAGAGCATTAGAAGGATCTGGGTTCTAATCCCGGCTCTGCCCTGTGTCTGCTTCATCTTGTTCAAGTCACTTCACTTCTCTGGGCCTCAGTGACCTCATCTGTAAGATCTGTAAGATTAAGAGTGTTGCCAACTTGTACTTCCCAAGCGCTTAGTACAGTGCTCTGCACACAGTAAGCGCTCAATAAATACGATTGATTGATTGATTAATTAAGAGTGGAAGCCCCACGTGGGATAGGGACTGAGTCCCTATCCCTGTTAGTCCCTATTAGTACAGTGCTCTGCACACAGTAAGCGCTCAATAAATACAATTGATCGAGTCCAGCCTGATTAACTTGTATCTACCCCAGCACTTAGGACAGTGCCTGGCACGTAGTAAGCGCTTAAACACCGTAATTATTATTATTATCGTTATTATAAATGTGGACTTCCTTATATGTACAGTCACAAATTATCCGGGACAGGATTTCTGTTCATTTTAGTCATTCGGGCAAGTCCCGTAACTTCTCTGTGCCTCAGTTACCTCATCTGTAAAATGATGAAGGCTGTGAGCCCCCAATCAATCAATCAATCAATCATATTTATTGAGTGCTTACTGTGTGCAGAGCACTGTACTAAGCGCTTGGGAAGTACAGGTTGGCAACATCTAGAGACAGTCCCTACGCAACAGCGGGCTCACAGTCTGAAAGGGGGAGACAGAGAACAAAACAAAACATTAACAAAATAAAATAAATAGCATAGATATGTACAAGTAAAATAAATAAATAGAGTAATAAATATGTACAAGCATATATACATATATACAGGTGCTGTGGGGAAGGGAAGGAGGTTAAATGAGGGGGTTGGAGAGGGGGATGAGGGGGAGAGGAAGGAAGGGGCTCAGTGTGGGAAGGCCTCCTGGAGGAGGTGAGCTCTCAGTAGGGCCTTGAAGGGAGGAAGAGAGCTAGCTTGGCGGATGTGGGGAGGGGGGGCATTCCGGGCCAGGGGGTGTATGGCGGATGTGTAGCGGGCCAAAAGCGAGTAAAAGTGAGGAGCTGGATGCTCCCCAATACTGCAGGTGCGAGATCCAATTTTTCTTCATCAAACTGAGTAACTAAGCAGAAGCCATCGTGAGGCCAAAATGAAAGGGTTCTGCTGAAGCGGTAGCAAGCCGAGACTAGATGGCTCCATCTTCACGCCTCCTAAAGATGATTTGTTACTTTGTCATCGGCAGGCATTGACTTCAAACGTTTGTCTGTGGGGTGTGATGAAACCAATCCAATAATCTGTTTTTAACGCCCAACTCCTCCTCTAAATTCCTTGCGGGCAGGGGTCACATCTACCGACTCTGTTGTAGCGTACCCTCCCGAGCGTTTTGTGTGGGGCTCTCCACAAAGCGAGCGAGCGCTCAGTACATACCAGAGATCAATCGATAACCATCGATAGATAAGCAGTATGGCATAGGGATAGGGCACGGGCCTGGGAGTCAGGAGGTTTGCTGCCATTTGTCTGCTGCATGGGGATAAGGCACGGGCCTGGGAGTCCGAAGGGTTGCTGCCATTTTTCTGCTGCATGGAGATAGGGCACGGGCCTGGGAGTCAGGAGGTATGCTGCCATTTGTCTGCTGCATGAGGATAGGTTACGGGCCTGGGAGTCAGGAGGTATGCTGCCATTTGTCTGCTGCATGAGGATAGGGTACGGGCCTGGGAGTCAGAAGGTTTGCTGCCATTTGTCTGCTGCATGCGGATAGGGCACGGGCCTGGGCGTCAGGAGGTTTGCTGCCATTTGTCTGCTGCATGAGGACAGGGCACGGGCCTGGGAGTCAGGAGGTTTGCTGCCATTTGTCTGCTGCATAGGGATAGGGCACGGGCCTGGGAGTCAGGAGGTTTGCTGCCATTTGTCTGCTGCATAGGGATAGGGCACGGGCCTGGGAGTCAGAAGGTTTGCTGCCATTTGTCTGCTGCACCTGTCTCACAAGCCCGCAACCTTGGTGTCATCCTCGAGTCCGCTCTCTCATTCACCCCTCACATCCAAGCCGTCACCAAAACCTGCCGGTCTCAGCTCCGCAACATTGCCAAGATCCGCCCTTTCCTCTCCATCCATACCGCTACCCTGCTCATTCAAGCTCTCATCCTATCCCATCTGGACTACTGCATCAGCCTTCTCTCTGATCTCCCATCCTCGTGTCTCTCTCCACTTCAATCCATACTTCATGCTGCTGCCCGGATTATCTTTGTCCAGAAACGCTCTGGGCGTATTACTCCCCTCCTCAAAAATCTCCAGTGGCTACCAATCAATCTGCGCATCAGGCAGAAACTCCTCACCCTGGGCTTCAAGGCTGTCCATTACCTCGCCCCCTCCTACCTCACCTCCCTTCTCTCCTTCTACAGCCCAGCCCGCACCCTCCTCTCCTCCGCCGCTAGTCTCCTCACTGTACCTCGTTCTTGCCTGTCCCGCCATCGACCCCCGGCCCACGTCATCCCCCGGGCCTGGAATGCCCTCCCTCTGCCCATCCGCCAAGCTAGCTCTCTTCCTCCCTTCAAGGCCCTACTGAGAGCTCACCTCCTCCAGGAGGCCTTCCCAGACTGAGCCCCTTCCTTCCTCTCCCCCTCGTCCCCCCTCCATCCCCCGCATCTTACCTCCTTCCCTTCCCCACAGCACCTGTATATATGTATATATGTTTGTACATATTTATTACTCTATTTATTTTACTTGTATATATCTATTCTACTTTATTTTGTAGTATGTTTGGTTTTGTCTCCCCCTTTTAGACTGTGAGCCCACTGTTGGGTAGGGACTGTCTCTATATGTTGCCAATTTGTACTTCCCAAGCGCTTAGTACAGTGCTCTGCACACAGTGAGCACTCAGTAAATACGATTGATGATGATGATGATGACAGGGCACGGGCCTGGGAGTCAGGAGGTTTGCTGCCATTTGTCTGCTGCATGGGGACAGGGCACGGGCCTGGGAGTCACAGGGTTTGCTGCCATTTGCTGCATGCGGATAGGGCACGGGCCTGGTAATCTGAAGGTTTGCTGCCATTTGTCTGATGCATGGGGATAGGGCACGGGCCTGGGAGTCAGGAGGTTTGCTGCCATTTGTCTGCTGCATGGGGACAGAGCACGGGCCTGGGAGTCACAAGGCTTGCTGCCATTTGTCTGCTGCATGGGGATAGGGCACGGGCCTGGGAGTCACAAGGTTTGCTGCCGTTTGTCTGCTGCATGGGGTTAGGGCACGGGCCTGGGAGTCACAAGGTTTGCTGCCGTTTGCTGCATGGGGTTAGGGCAAGGACCTGGAAGTCACGAGGTTTGCTGCCATTTGTCTGCTGCATGGGGTTAGGGCACGGGCCTGGGAGTCACCAGGTTTGCTGCCATTTGTCTGCTGCATAGGGATAGGGCACGGGCCTGGGAGTCAGGAGGTTTGCTGCCATTTGTCCACAGCATGGGGATAGGGCACGGGCCTGGGAATCACAAGGTTTGGTGCCATTCTTCTGCTGCATAGGGATAGGGCACGGGCCTGGGAGTCAGAAGGGTTGCTGCCATTTGTCTGCTGCATAGGGACAGAGCACGGGCCTGGGAGTCAGAAGGTTTGCCGCCATTTGTCTGCCGCATGGGGATAGGGCACGGGCCTGGGAGTCACAAGGTTTGCTGCCATTTGTCTGCTACATAGGGATAGGGCACAGGCCTGGTAGTCAGAAGGTTTCCTACCATTTGTCTGCTGCATGAGGACAGGGCACGGGCCTGGGAGTCAGGAGGTTTGCTGCCAATTGTCTGCTGCATGGGGATAGGGCACGGGCCTGAGAGTCACAAGGTTTGCTGCCATTTGTCTGCTGCATGAGGACAGGGCACGGGCCTGGGAGTCAGAAGGTTTGCTGCCATTTGTCTGCTGCATGGGGATAGGGCACGGGCCTGGGAGTCAGAAGGTTTGCTGCCATTTGTCTGCTGCATGGGGATAGGGCATGGGCCTGGGAGTCAGAAGGTTTGCTGCGATTTGTCTGCTGCATAGGGATAGGGCACGGGCCTGGGAGTCAGGAGGTTTGCTGCCATTTGTCTGCTGCATGGGGATAGGGCATGGGCCTGGGCGTCAGGAGGTTTGCTGCCATTTGTCTGGTGCATTGGGATAGGGCACGGGCCTGGGAGTCAGAAGGTTTGCTGCCATTTGTCTGCTGCATGGGGATAGGGCATGGGCCTGGGAGTCAGGAGGTTTGCTGCCATTTGTCTGCTCCAGGGGGATAGGGCATGGGCCTGGGCGTCAGGAGGTTTGCTGCCATTTGTCTGGTGCATTGGGATAGGGCACGGGCCTGGGAGTCAGAAGGTTTGCTGCCATTTGTCTGCTGCATGGGGATAGGGCACAGGCCTGGGAGTCAGGAGGTCTGCTGCCATTTGTCTGCTGCAGGGGGATAGGGCACGGGCCTGGGCGTCAGGAGGTTTGCTGCCATTTGTCTGGTGCATGGGGATAGGGCACGGGCCTGGGAGTCAGAAGGTTTGCTGCCATTTGTCTGGTGCATTGGGATAAGGGCACGGGCCTGGGAGTCAGAAGGTTTGCTGCCATTTGTCTGCTGCATGGGGACAGGGCACGGGCCTGGGAGTCACAGTGTTGCTGCCATTTGTCTGCTGCATAGGGTTAGGGCACGGGCCTGGGAGTCACAAGGTTTGCTGCCATTTATCTGCTGCATGGGGACAGGGCACGGGCCTGGGAGTCACTTGAATGGAAAAACCTGGAGCGCGTAGCCCTTTCCCTTCTTTTCCTGAAGTTCAGGGTAGCGCTCCTCACCTTGCCCTCTCCCCTAGGTCTGTTCGGCACGTCTCGGGTCCAGTACGTGGCGGACAGCTCCATGAGAATCGTTTTCCTCAACGCGGACCCCTCCATCGTCATGACCTACGACGCCGTCCAGGGCTCGCATTCCATCTGGGCTCTGCGTAGAGTCAAACCAGAGGTAAGGGTCCTGCCACCCCCCGCCCTCGCCGAGGTCGTGACGGTCGTCATCATCATCATCAGTCGTATTTATTGAGCGCTTACTGTGTGCAGAGCACTGTACTAAGCGCTTGGGAAGTACAGTCGGTTCCTCCCACCCCCTCCCCGGCCGCGTCCTCTCCACCGTTAGCTCGTTAGGGGCAGGGAACCGGCTGCCGACTCCGTTGTATTGTCAATCAATCAATCAATCGTATATATTGAGCACTTACTGTGTGCAGAGCACTGTACTAAGCGCTTGGGAAGTACAAGTTGGCAACATATAGAGACGGTCCCTACCCAACAGTGGGCTCACACCCTCTTAGTAGTCAATCAGTCCTATTTAGTGAGCGTTCACTGTGCACCGATCTCTAAACCAAGAGCGCGGGAGAGTCTTATCCCAGTGCTGCTCGTCTGCTGTGTGACCTTGGGCAAGTCACTTCTCTGGGCCTCAGTTCCCTCATCTGTAAAATGGGGATTGAGGCTGGGAGCCCTCGTGGGACAGGGACTGTGTCCAACCCAGTTTGCCTGTATCCACCCTGGCGCTTAGCACGGTGCCAGTCTCATAGTAAACGCTTAACAAATACCATCATTATTATTATTATTACAGTTTAACAATATAGCAGACACGTTCCCTGCCCACATCAAGCATACAGTCTAGGGGGGTTCAGTACAGTGCTCTACACACAGTAAGCTCTGAACAGATAATAATAATAATAATAATGATGGCATTTATTAAGCGCTTACTACATGCAAAGCACTGTTCTAAGCACTGGGGAGGTTAAAAGGCGATCACTTTGTCCCACAGGGGGCTCACGGTGTTAATCCCCCTTTTACAGATGAGGGATCCGAGGCCCAGAGAAGTGAAGTGACCTGCCCAAAGTCACGCAGCTGACAGTTGGCAGAGCCCAGGCTTTGGAGTCAGAGGTCATGGGGTCAAATCCCGGCCCCACCAATCGTCAGCTGGGTGACTTTAGGCAAGTCACTTCACTTCTCTGGGCCTGTTACCTCATCTGTAAAATGGGGATGAAGACTGTGAGCTCCCCGTGGGGCAACCTGATCACTTTGTAACGTCCCCAGCGCTTAGAACAGTGCTTTACAGCGTGGCTCAGTGGAAAGAGCCCAGGCTTGGTTGTTAGAGGTCATGGGTTCAAATCCTGGCTCCGCCACTTGTCAGCTGTGTGACTTTGGGCAAGTCACTTCACTTCTCTGGGCCTCAGTTCCCTCATCTGTAAAATGGGGATTAAGACTGTGAGCCCCACCGTGGGACAACCTGATCACCTTGCAACCTCCCCAGCACTTAGAACAGTGCTTTGCAAATTATAAGCGCTTAATAAATGCCATCATTATTATTAGTAGTAGTAGTAGTAGTAGTAGTAATCTTGACTCTGCCACTTGTCTGCTGTGTGAACTTGGGCAAGTCACTTTAATTCTCTGGGCCTCATCTGTAAAGTGGAGAGTGAGATTGTGAACCCCTCATGGGACAGGGACTGTGTCCACCCGATTTGCTTGTATCCACCCCGGTGCTTAGTACAGTACGTGGCACATGGTAAGCGCTTAATGAATACCACAGTGATGATGATGTAGATTCATTCATTCAGTCGTATTTATTGAGCGCTTACTGTGTGCCGAGCACCGTACTAAGGGCTTGGGAAGTACAAGTCGGCAACATCTAGAGACGGTCCCTTCCCAACAATGGGCTCACAGTCTAGAAGGGGAGAAGGGCGTTGGCGAGGCAGGAAGGAGAGGGAGTGGGAAAAGGGAGAGTTGAGTTGGGGAAGGCCTGTCGGAAGAAATGTGATTTTAATACGGCTTTGTAGGTGGGGAGAGCCGGGGGGTCTGTCGTGTGTGAAGGGGACGGGAGTTCCCTGTTATTCTATTTTATTTGTACATACTTATTCTATTTTACTTTAATATGTTTTGTTTTGTTCTCTGTCTCCCCCTTCTAGACTGTGAGCCCACTGTTGGGTAGGGACCGTCTCTAGACATTGCCAACTTGGACTCCCCAAGCGCTTAGCGCAGTGCTCTGCACACAGTAAGCACTCAATAAATACAATTGAACGAATGAATGGGGGAGGACGTGGGCGAGGGGTTGGCACTAGGATGCCAGTTTCCAGCAGAAGCCAGAGCCTCAGAATAGGCGCCGGGTCTACCTCGATCCCTCCCTCGAAAGCCCGCTTTCTTCTTCTCTGTCCGCCACCCAAGGAGCAGAACGCGGTTCTGAAATTCTCCGAGCCGGGGGTAACCCCGCAGCAGCTGGCCACCAACAGCTCCCTGACGGCGCACCTGAGAAGCCTCTCCAAAGGAGACTCCCCCGCCGCCTCCCCTTTCCAGAATTACTCCTCCATCCACAGCCAGAGTCGCTCCACGGCGTCACCCAACTTGTACTCTCGCTCGCCGTCTATCTCCAACATGGCGGCCCTCAGGTGGGTACCAACGAACCACCCCCAGTCCTCACACTCGTAGGGATAGAGCCCGGGCCCGGGAGCCCGAAGGTCACGGGTTCTAATCCCGGCTCCTCCCTTGCCCCGGAAACGGAGCCCGTCGTCCCAGAACTCTGCATCGATCACCTCAGGACCGAACAGCCTGGCTCAGTGGAAAGAGCACGGGCTTCGGAGTCAGAGGTCATGGGTTCAAATCCCAGCTCCGCCACTTGTGTGTGACCTTGGACAAGTCACTTAACTTCTCTGGGCCTCAGTTCCCTCATCTGCAAAATGGGGATTAAGATTGTGAGCCCCCCATAGGACAACCTGATCACCTTGTAACTGCCCCAGTGCTTAGAACAGTGCTTTGCACATAGTTAGCTCTTAATAAATGCCATTATTATTATTATTATTGTCTTTTGTGTGACTTTGGGCAAGTCACTTCACTTCTCTGGGCCTCAGTGATCTCATCTGGAAAATGAGGATTAAGACTGAGCCCCACGTGGGACAACCTGATCACACCGTATCCCCCCCAGCGCTTCGAACAGTGCTGTGCACAGAGTAAGCGCTTAACAAATGCCATCATTATTATTATTATTATTATTAAACAGCCGCCAACACAAGGTTTGGAGCACACCGCTCCGGGACGGTGTGAAAACTCTTCCGTCTGGAAGACGGGCAGGTGGATTGGAAGCTTCTAGACCTTGAGCCCACTGTTGGTTAGGGACCGTCTCTAGATGTTGACAACTTGTACTTCCCAAGCGCTTAGTACAGTGCTGTGCACACAGTAAGCGCTCAATAAATACCTTTGATTGATTGAGGGAATGTGTCTGTTGATCGTTCCCTTGGACTCTCCCAAATGCCATAATTATTATTATTAGGGCTCAATCTTTCAACTATATAATAATAATAGTGGTATTTGTTAAGGGCTTACTGTGTGCCTGGCACTGTTTTAAGCGCTGGGGTGGCTACGAGATAATCGGGTTGGACACAGTCCCTGTCCCACAGAGGGCTCACGGTCTTAATCCCCATTTTACAGATGAGGGACCGGAGGCCCAGAGAAGTGAAGTGACTTGCCCAAGGTCACACAGCAGACAAGAGGCAGAGCCGCGATTAGAACACAAGACCTTCCGACTCCCAAGCCCGGTTTCTACCCAGTAGGCCAGGCTGCTTCAGTATTATATTAGTAATTGATGTAGTATCAATTGCTTATTTTCGCATATTAGCGTCTGAACCTTTCTTCCCTCCTGCCCTTAAGACCGTAAATTCGTGGTGAGTGGGAAACACTTCCGGTAATTTTGTTGTTTTGCATCCTCCCAAGTGCTTAGTACGGTGCTCTGAACATAGGGAGTAGCGTGGCTCAGAGGAAAGAGCCCGGGCTTTGGAGTCAGAGGTCATGGGTTCAAATCCCGGCTCCGCCAATTGTCAGCTGCGTGACTTTGGGCAAGTCGCTTGACTTCTCTGGGCCTCAGTTCCCTCATCTGTACAATGGGGATGAAGACCGTGAGCCCCCCCGTGGGACAACCTGATCACCTTGTAACCTCCCCAGCGCTTAGAACAGTGCCCTATGGGACAACCTGATCACCTTGTATCCTCCCCAGCGCTTAGAACGGTGCTTTGCATGTAGTAAGTGCTTAATAAATACCATCGTTATTATTATTATTACTATAGGGAGTGCTCAATAAATAATAATAACAATAATGGCATTTGTTAAGCGCTTACTATGTGCTAAGCACTGTTCTAAGCGCTGGGGAGGATACAAGGTGATCAGGTTGTCCCACGTGGGGCTCACAGTCTTAATCCACATTTTACAGATGAGGTAACTGAGGCACAGTGAAGTGACTTGCCCAGGGTTACACAGCTGACAAGTGGCGGAGCCGGGATTTGAACCCATGACCTCTGACTCCCAAGCCCGGGCTCTTTCCACTGAGCCACGCTGCTTCTCAGTTATCACTGATGGGTTGACTGGGGCCACCCCGTAAAGAATCAATATATTAGAGAAGCAACATGGTCTAGTGAATAGAGCTCAGACGGGAGAGTCGGAGGGACCTGGGTTCTAATCCCGGCTCCGCCTCTTGTATGCTGTGTGACCTTGGGCAAGTCACTTCACTTCTCCGGGCCTCAGTTGCATCATCTATAAAATGGGGATGAAGACCGGGAGCCCCACGTGAGACAGGGACCGTGTCCGACCTGATTACCTCGTGTCTCCCCCGGCGCTCAGAATAGTGCCCGGCTCTTGGAAGCGCTTAATCAATCAATCAATCAATCGTATTTATTGAGCGCTTACTGTGTGCAGAGCACTGTACTAAGCGCTTGGGAAGTACAAGCTGGCAACATATAGAGACCGTCCCTACCCAACAGTGGGCTCACAGTCTAGAAAAATGAGCGTAATTGTTGTTGGGGTTTTCATCCGGAACGACGGCCCCGCTCCGTCCCCGAATGAAGTGACCCGGGTTTGGTTTTTGCAGCCGCTCCTACTCTCCCGCCTTCGGGGTGCACTCCTTCTCAGGGCCGCAGAGATCCAACTTCGCGAGCCACACCCAGTCCCCGAAGAGGCAGAGCGTCTCCCACTCCCCAACCAGTAATCCCGCCGACTCCTTCCTTGCCCCGGAAACGGAGCCCATCATCCCAGAACTCTGCATCGATCACCTCTGGACCGAAGCGCTCGCCAGCACGAGGTTTGGGGCTCACCTCTCCGGGACGGGGCCGTGAAAACTCTTCCGTCCGGAAGACGGGCGGGTGGGTTGGAAGCTCGTGGTGGGCTGGTGATTGTTCCTTGCCCTCTCCCAAGCGCTTAGTACAGTGCTCCGCGCACAGTAAGCGCTCAATAAATATGTTTGAATGAATGATGATCCGTAAGGTGCCGGGGTTTATAGTCAAGTCACTTCACTTCTCTGGGCCTCAGTTCCCTCATCTGTAAAATGGAGATTAAGACTGTGAGGCCCCCGTGGGACAACCTGATCACCTTGTAACCTCCATAGCGCTTAGAACAGTGCTTTGCACATAGTAAGTGCTTAATAAATGCTATCATTATTATTATTATTATTACTTGCACGTTGACCCGTGAACTGTAGTATCACAGTAAGAGTGTTGGTTGGCTGGCCACCTCCTGCCTTTTGTTCCCCACAAGGGACAGCATGGCCTAGTGTATAGAGCGCAGGCGTAGGAGTCAGGAGGACCTGGGTTCTAATCCCGGCTCCGCCACTTGTCTGCCCTGTGACTTCGGGCATGTTGCTTCACTGCTCCACGCCACAGTCACCTCATTTGTAAAGTGGGGATGAAGACCTTGAGCCCCATGTGGGGCAGGGACGTGGTGGGACCTGATTAGCTCGGCTTCAAGGCCGTCCATCCCCTCGCCCCCTCCTACCTCACCTCCCTTCTCTCCTTCTCCAGCCCAGCCCGCACCCTCCACTCCTCTGCCGCTAATCTCCTCACCGTGCCTTGTTCTCGCCCGTCCCGCCGTTGACCCCCTGCCCACATCCTCCCCCTGGCCTGGAATGCCCTCCCTCCGCACATCTTCATCCCCACATCTTCCTCCCTTCAAAGCCCTACTGAGAGCCCACCTCCTCCAGGAGGCCTTCCCACACTGAGCCCCCTTTTTCCTCTCCCCCTCCTCCCCCTCCCCATCCCCCCCCGCCTTACCTCCTTCCCCTCCCCACAGCACCTGTATATATGTTTGTACGGATTTATTACCCTATTTATTTATTTTATATGTACATGTTTATTCTATTTATTTTATTTTGTTAATATGTTTTGTTTTGTTGTCTGTCTCTCCCTCTTAGACTGTGAGCCCACTGTTGGGTAGGGACCGTCTCTATATGTTAACAACTTGGACCTCCCAAGCACTCAGTACAGTGCTCTTCACACAATAAGCGCTCAATAAATACGATTGAATGAAAGAAGGGGCTGGGGGCGGCAGGGCCAAGTAAGCCCCCTCCCCAGCTTGGCCCCGCGGGGGTCCTCAAATCCCCACAGCCCCGCTTCCAGGTCTTCCCCTTCTACCGGAGACGAGTGGCGGTCGGCTCCCGCCTACCCCCGACCCGCCTCGACGCTGACGGCTCCTCTTTTTACCTTCCAAATCCAAAGGGAGAAGAATTCTCAGGCCTCCAAAGTATTCATCACGTCTGACCTGTGTGGACAAAGGTTCCTGTGCTTTCTAGTGGAGTCGCAGCTCCAACTTCGGTAAGCCCACCGCGGAGACCCTCTTTCTTCTCTTTGGCTGCGTAATTCTGCGGCAGCATTACCGCGGTTACTGACGAAGATCAACACTCACGGGAAATTCTGAAATGAAGGCGAACACTGTTGGGTAGGGACCGTCTCTATATGTTGCCAACTTGTACTCCCCAAGCGCTTAGTACAGTGCTCTGCACACAGTACGCTCTCAATAAATACGATTGAATGAATGCATGAATGAACCTGGGATGGAAACTGGTGGAAATGATCATGTTGATGTTAATAATAATAGCATTTATTAAGTGCTTACTATGTGCAAAGCACTGTTCTAAGTGCTGGGGAGGTTACAAGGTGATCAGGTTGTCCCAAGGGGGGCTCACAGTCTTAATCCCCATTTTACAGATGAGGGAACTGAGGCTCAGAGAAGTTAAGTGACTTGCCCAAGGTCACACAGCAGACATGTGGCGGAGCCGGGATTCAAACCCATGACCTCTGACTCCAAAGCCCGGGCTCGTTCCACCAAGCCACGCTGCTTCTGTGATGCTCTTGTCGATCAGGCGATCAACAATCAAAATCGCCTGATCTTGGCAATTAGGTTGTCCCGCGGGGGGCTCACAGTCTTCATCCCCATTTTAATAATAATAATAATATAATAATAATAATGGCATTTATTAAGTGCTTACTAGGTGCCAAGCACTGTTTCTTCCTTTCTTCGGGCAGTATTTTGGACTAGATGGAAGTAGCGTGGGCTTAGTGAAAAGAGCCCGGGTTTGGGAGTCAGAGATGGTGGGTTTGAATCCCGGCTCTGCCACGTGCCAGCTGCGTGACACTGGGCAAGTCACTTCACTTCTCTGTGCCTCAGTTCTCTCATCCGTAAAGTGGGGATGAAGACTGAGCCCCACATGGGACAACCTGATCCCCTTCGCGCTTAGAACAGTGCTTTGCACGTAGGAAGCGCTTAACAAATGCCATCATTATTATCTCTGTCTCTCTCTGTCTCTCTTTTTTACTTTTCCCGCCTAGCTGTGTGAAGTTTCAGGAGAGCAATGACAAGACCCAGCTCATCTTTGGTTCCGTCGCCAGCATTCCCGCGAAAGACGCGGCCGCCGTGGAGGTAAGTAGGCCCGCCTCGGCGGCAAGCGTTGCTCGCCTCGCAGCCGTTCCCGGCCGCCGGCGCGGGCCCTCGGATCGGGAAGCTCAGTTCCTCGCTTGTGCTTTCAGAGCATTGACACCATGTTGGTGCTGGAAGGCCACGGAGTCTTGGTCTTGTACACCGGAGTCGTTCGGGTAAGTCCGGAAATGCCTGCTTTTTCCAATCGCTCCCACAACAGTATTTCCTGAGGAAAAATTTTGGTGCCCGTTCAGCGCGTACCGTGTTTCAGGCCCGGTTCTAAGCGCTGAGGTGGGTGCAGACTGTGACTAGACTGTGAGCCCACTGTTGGGTAGGGACCATCCCTATATGTTGCCAGCTTGTACTTCCCAAGCGCTTAGTCCAGTGCTCTGCACACAGTAAGCACTTAATAAATACGATTGATTGAATGAATGAACGAGAGATAACAAGGTTCCTTCAGGACTAGATCAAAAGAGCAGAAAAGCTGATTCAATCCCTCAATCAATCTACTTTTTTTGTTTTGTTGTCTTTGTCTCCCCCTTCTAGACCGTGAGCCCATTGTTGGGTAGGGACCGTCTCTACATGTTGCCGACTTGTACTTCCCAAGCGCTTAGTACAGTGCTCTGCACCCAATAAGTGCTCAATAAACATGATTGAATGAATGAATGAATCAGTCATTGCTATTCATTGAGCATTTGCTATGTGCAGAGCACTGTACTAAACTCTTGGCACGATACAAAATAACAGACACATTCCCTGCCCACAGTGAGCGTACAGTCTAGAGAGGGAGACAGACATTACTGTAGATAAATTAATCTCCCAACCTTCAATACAGTGCTCTGCACATAGTAAGCGCTCAATAAATGCCATTGGTTCTTGGCTCTTTCCTTAATAGACCCACTTAGGTTTCCCAGCCCCAAGGGACCGAAGCCCCTGGTGACCGCTGCCAGTCCAGACCGTAAGCTCCTTGTGGGCAGGGACCGTGTCCGTTTATTGTTCTACTGGACTCTCCCAAGCCCTTAGTACAGTGCTCTGCATTCATTCATTCAGTCAGTCATATTTATTGAGCACTTACTGTGTGCTGAGCACTGTACTAAGCATCATATTGGGAAAGTACCAATCTACAGGCACATTCCCAGCCCACAACGGGATTCCAGTCCAGAGGGGGAGGCAGGCATTAATAATAATATGAATAAATAAATTACAGGTATGTACAGTAAGCACTGAAAACATTACAAATATGGTATAGCAAGCACTGAATAAATTGCAGGTAGGTGCAGTAAGCACTGACCAAATTACAGATATGTATAGTAAGCACTGAACAAATTGCAGATATGTATAGTGAGCACTGAGCAAATTGCAGATATGTGCAGTAAGCACTGAACAAATTACAGATATGTGCAGTAAGCACTGAACAAATTACAGGTATATATAGTAAGCACTGAGTAAATTGCAGATAGGTGCAGTAAGCACTGAACAAATTACAGATATGTATAGTAAGCACTGGATAAATTGCAGATATGTATAGTGAGCACTGAACAAATTGCAGAGATGTGCAGTAAGCACTGAACAAATTGCAGATATGTGCAGTAAGCACTGAACAAATTACAGGTATGTATAGTAAGCACTGAATAAATTGCAGATAGGTGCAGTAAGCACTGAACAAATTACAGATACGTATAGTAAGCGCTGAATAAATTACAGATATGCATAGTAAGCGCTGAATAAATTACAGATACGTATAGTAAGTGCTGAATAAATTGCAGGTACATATAGTAAGCGCTGAATAAATTACAGATACATATAGTAAGCGCTGAATAGATTACAGATACGTATAGTAAACGCTGAATAGATTACAGATATGTATAGTAAGCGCTGAATAGATTACAGGTACGTATAGTAAGCGCTGAATAGATTACAGATACGTATAGTAAGCAAGCGCTGAATAGATTACAGATACGTATAGTAAGCACTGAGTAGATTACAGATACGTATAGTAAGCGCTGAATAAATTACAGATACATATAATAAGCGCTGAATAAATTACAGATATGTATAGTAAGCGGCACTAAATAAATTTCAGATACGTATAGTAAGCAGCGCTGAATAAATTACAGGTACGTATAGTAAGCGCTGAATAAATTACAGATACGTATAGTAGGCGCTGAATAAATTACAAATACGTACAGTAGGCGCTGAATAAATTGCAGATATGTATAGTAGGCGCTGAGTAAATTCCAGATACATATAGAAGGTGCTGAATAAATTGCAGATACATATAGTAAGCACTGAATAAATTGCATACGTATAGTAAGCGCTGAATAAATCGCAGATACGTACAGCAAGCGCTGAATAAAACCAACTGACTGACCACAGTCTCTGAAGAAGTGTGAGCACCTCTGTATTTTCTCCCAGAAAGTTTCTCTGGCCAAGACGGCCGATGGTTTCTCATTTGAATTTTTTTCCCGCCAACGTCTCTTCCCCCTTGACGCGGCCCCCAAGGTAGGGAAGGTTTTCATCCCCGGCCTGCTGGCTCCATCCCTGACCCTGTCGAGCACCATGCCACGGCCCAGCACGCCACTGGACACCATCAGCACGCCGAAGCCTCTCAGTCAACCCCTGGGCTCCTTGGAAGAGGTAAGAAGGGATTTCTGCCCCGGGGGGATTATCTCGTCAATCAGTTAGTGAGCCCTAGCTGCGCGCAGAGCACTGAACTGAGCGCTCGGGTGAGTGCAGACACGTTCCCTGCCCATAACGAGCTTCTTACTTGTAGAGGGGGAGACCGATGTGAATATAAATAAATTTTAGATCTCTGCGTAAGTGCTTAGGGGCTGAGGGAGGGGCGAATAACGGTCCAAATCTGAGTGCGAGGGTGATGCAGCCGGGAGTGGGAGAAGAGGAAAGGGGTGCTTAGTCAGGGAAGGCCTGTTGGAGGAGGTGGGCCTTCAGTAAAGCTTTGAAGGGAGGGAGAGTGATCGTCTGTCGGATGGGAAGAGGGAGGGCGTGAGCGACAGGGCGGTGGTGAGATGGAGATACAGTGAGTAGGTTGGCATGAGGGGAGTGGAATGAGCGGACTGGGTTGTAGGAGGAGAGCAGCGAGGTGAGGTAAGAGGGGGCAAGGTGACTGAGCACCTTCAAGCCGATGGGGAGGAGTTTCTGTTTGATACAGAGGTGGCTGGGCAGCCACTGGAGGTTCTTGAAGAGTGGAGAAACACGGGCTGAATGTTTCTGTAGCAGAGTGATCCGGGCAGCAGAGTGAAGCGTGGCCTGGAATGGGGAGAGACAGGAGGCCGGGAGATCGTCGAAGAGGCTGATACAGTAATCAGGGTGGGAGAGGATGAGTGCGTGGATTCACGCGTTAGCAGTTTGGCTGGAGCGGAAAGGGCCGATCGTAGCGATGTTGTGAAGGGGGAACTGACAGGATGTATCGATGGATCGAATATGTGGTTAGAAATCAATCAATCAGTCAATCAATTTATTGAGCACTTACTGTGTGCAGAGCACTGTACTAAGCGCTTGGGAAGTACAAGTTGGCAACATATAGAGACAGTCCCTACCCAACAGTGGGCTCACAGTCTAAAAGGGGGAGACAGAGAACAAAACCAAACATACTAACAAAATAAAATAAATAGAATAGATATGTACAAGTAAAATAAATAAATGAATAAATAGAGTAATAAATATGTACAAACATATTTAGAAAGAGAGGAGGAATCAAGGATAACGCCGGGGGAACGGACTTGTGAGAAGGATGGCCATCTTCAGTCACGGGGAGGACAGGGTTTGGGTGGGAAGATCAGAAGTTCTGTTTTAGACGTGTTAAGTTTGAGGTGACGGGAGGACAGCCAAGTAGAGATGTCTTGAAGGCAGGAAGAGATGCAAGACTGCAGAGAGGGAGAGAGATCAGGGCTGGAGATGGAGATTTGGGTGTCATCTGCATAGAGATGATAGTTGAAGCCATGGGAACGATTGAGTTTTCCAAAGGAATCCTCCTCGCTCAGTCCCTCCTCCCTCTCCCCGCTTGGTCCATTTTAGTTATCGTATGGTGCTGTGGACACTGTGCTCTGCACACAGTAAGTGCTCAATAAATACGATTGAATGAATAGATACAGTTGATTGATTTTGCCTCTAGATTGTAAGCTCCTCATGGGCAGGGAACACGTTTGCCAACTCTATTAGGTTTTACTCTCCTAAACGCTTAGTTCAGTGCTTGGATTGGTTGATTTTTCCTTTCACTCACGGATTGTAATCCCCGTGGAGGTGGGGACTTGCTGTATCAATCAATCAGTGGTATTTATTGAGTGCTTACTGTGAGCAGAGCAATCAGTTGTATTTACTGAGTGCTTACTGTATGCAGAGCACTGTACTTGGTTAAAGCGCTTAGCAGAGCATGGTAGTAATAATAATTGTGGTATTTGTTAAGCACTTTCCATGTGCTTAATACGAGATAATCGGGTTGGACGCAGCACTGTGACCTTGGGAAGCATGGCTTATTTTGACGTGGTTCCCCGAGCCACGAGAAATTGTTGGTTTTCCATCACTGAATTCGTTCAACAGTTTTAAATGACCGGTATTTCCATTTTGGGGTGGTTTTTTTTTTTGGTTTCTTTTTTTTTTTTTTTGGCAGGTAGTGCTGTTGTCTCCAGTTCCCGAGGTGAGGGATACCTCCAAACTTCACGATTCTTCCTATATCGACGACTGTACTTTCCAACAGCTTGGAACGTACATTCACTCAGTCAGAGACTCTGTCCACAATAGGGTGACTCTAGTAAGTGTTGTTTTGCATTGCTTCAGTTTAAGTGGTCAGGCGTCATTTTCTGCTTGGGTTTTGAGGTTTCTCCGTCATTAGCAGTTAACAAAGAAACCATCTTTATGGGCTGTGGGTTTTAGTTATTTGGGTTTTGCACAGTTTATTTTCCTGAATCACCACTAGTATCCAGCTCCTGGAGTCAAGACTGTAGGATTAGGAAAGGAAAGTCAGAGAGTAACGTGGCCTAGTGGAAAGAGCACGGGGCTGGGGGTCAGAGGATCTGGGTCCTAATCCCACTTTTCTGCTGTGTGACCTTGAGTAAGTCACTTCACTTCTGTGCCTCAGTACCCCATCTGTAAAGTGGGGATGAAGACCGCGAGCCCCACGTGGGTCTCGGACTGTAATTATCTTGCATCTACCCCAGCGCTTAATACAGTGCCTGCCACTCAGGAAGTGTTAACCAATACGATAAAAAAAAAGACAGATTCAGGGAATCTGTTGAAAAACACCTTATGGCTGGGATGTAGACAGCAGGTTTGAAAATGCCGGGACAATCAGTGCGATTTTTATTGCTAATTATTAACGGGGAATGTTCTGTAGACGTGGAACAACTCTGTTTATAAAAATTGGCTTTTACTTTTTACGAAAGTTTTAGATTTTTAAGTATGACTTGCCAACTTGTACTTCCCAAGCGCTTAGTACAGTGCGCTGCACACAGTAAGCGCGCAGTGAATACGATTGAAGGAATATGACTTAAAAGAAGCAGATGTTTAGGAGGCTGCTGATTTCCTGACTTTCTCTCGTTTCGATTAGGAACTCAGCAATGGCTTAATGGTCAGGATCACCATTCCCGAAATCGCCACCTCAGAATTAGGTAAGAGAGCAGCCTGCCCGGACTGAGCCCCCTCCTTCCTCTCCCCCCTCCATCCCCCCCGCCTTACCTCCTTCCCTTCCCCACAGACCTGTATATACGTATATATGTTTGCACATATTTATTTATTTTACTTGTACATATTTATTCTATTGATTTTATTTTGTTAATATGTTTTGTTTTGTTGTCTGTCTCCCCCTTCTAGACTGTGAGCCCACTGTTGGGTAGGGACCGTCTCTATACATTGCCAACTTGGACTTCCCAAGTGCTTAGTCCAGTGCTCTGCACACAGTAAGCGCTCAATAAATACGATTGATTGATTGATTGATTGAATTCCACTCCCCCCCAGAGCTCCTGCTCCCCTCGGTTTAGCTCAGCGCTCGGCTCTATTTCGCCAATTCTTTCCACTTCACTAGTATTCGCCCGTGTTTCCTCGCCTGCTCTGAAGAAGGTTAGCCCTTCTGGTTCCCTTTTCTCTGGACTTTCTCTGGCTGTTTTGGCCTTACTGCATTCCAACACGCCCCGGGGGTCTGCAAAGCGCTGATGTTGTGTTTGAAAATCCCCCAAACCCACCCTTTCCCTCTAACCAGTGAGAAAGTGCCTGCAAGCAATTAAGTCCATCCTGCCGAAGGAGATAGCCGTTCAGCTACTGGTCAAGTGGTACAACGCTCACAACGCCCCGGGAGGTCCCAGCTATCGTTCGGAGTGGAACTCGTTCGTGACCTGCCTCATGAACATGATGGGCTACAACACGGACCGTTTAGCCTGGACCCGAAACGTGAGTAGATCGAGTTTGCTCCGTCCGGGGCTTTGACGTGGAGTCAAGCGTGAGAAAGGCAGCCAGTCGGATACCGCCGACAATCAATCAATCATATTTATTGAGCGCTTACTGTGTGCAGAGCACTGCACTAAGCGCTTGGGAAGTCCAAGTTGGCAACATATAGAGACAGTCCCTACCCAACAGTGGGCTCACAGTCTAAAAACCACTGCCATCTGTCGGCGTTTGGGCCGTTTTCCATTGAACCGGGCGGGCGGGAGCGAGCCCCGAACTCTCAGAGTGGCGGGAATCTGTTCGAGTGGGACAACCGATAATCGGTTCAAATCGGTCCCTACCCAACAGCGGGCTCACAGTCTAGGAGGGGGAGACAGAGAGCAAAACCAAACATACGAACCAAATAAAATAAATAGAATAGATATGTACAAGTAAAATAAATAAATAAATACAGTAATAAATCCATACAAACATATATACAGGGGCTGTGGGGAAGGGAAGGAGGTAAGGCGGGGACCCATTAAATCCTGCAAAACCTGGAAGCAGTTGGAGCCCATTTAAGGAGGTATTGTAAATTTAAGATTTACCGTCAGGAAGTACCAAATGGTTTTGGTAGTCTGGTGTGCTCAGTGAAGATGAAATCTCTTATGTACCCCCCCCCACCCCGCCTTACCTCCTTCCCTTCCCTACAGCACCTGTATATATGTAAATATGTTTGTACGGATTTATTACTCTATTTATTTTACTTGTACATATCTATTCTATTTATTTTATTTTGTTAATATGTTTGGTTTTGTTCTCTGTCTCCCCCTTCTAGACTGTGAGCCCACTGTTGGGTCTCTATATGTTGCCAACTTGTACTTCCCGAGTGCTTAGTCCAGTTCTCTGCACACAGTAAGCGCTCAATAAATACGATTGATTGGTTGATTGATTGATGAAGTGGGGTGGGTATTCTCTTGGTATTATGAGAGGCAGCATGGCGTAACAGATAGAGCACAGGCCTGGGACTCAGAAAGTCATGGGTTCTAAGCCCCTCTCCGCCCCCTTGTCTGCTGTGTGACCTTGGGCAAGTCACATCACCTCTCTGGGCCTCAGTACCTCATCTATAAAATGGGGATCGAGAGTGTGAGTGCCACTTGTAAGCCCCAGTGCTTAAACAGTGCTTTGCACATAGTTAGCGCTTAACAAATACTATCATTATTATTATTATTACATGGGACAGGGACTGTGTCCAACTCATTCATTCATTCAATCGTATTTATTGAGTGCTTACTGTGTGCACAGCACTGTACTAAGCGCTTGGGAAGTACAAGTCGGCAACATATAGAGATGGTCCCCACCCAACAGTGGGCTCACAGTCTAGAAGGAGGAGACAGAGAACAAAATAAAACATATTAACAAAATAAAATAAATAGAATAAATATGTACAAAGTAAATAGAGTACATAGCACACAATTAATGGTGTGCAGAGCACTGTACTAAGCACTTGGGAGAGTAAGGTACAACAATAAACGGACACATTCCCTGCCCACAACAAGCTTACAGTCTAGAGGAGGGAAGACAGTAACGTAAAAAAATAAATATATATGTGTGTGTGTATATATATATATATATAC